>NC_138340.1:141516909-142904409 GCF_046562875.1 Panthera onca | reverse complement strand
CTAATTAAAGAAGACAACTACGGTGGTTTATCCCTTCCCTCTTTCTACTAGAGGAAGTCAGAATGGCTGCTGCAGGGAGACGGGAACACCGGGGAAATAAACAACTAAGATTCAATTACAGAAACATAGAGCTTATGGTTCCGCATGGAACTGGGGGAATACCCCAAACAACATATATCTCTGTGGTGAGCTGAAAATTGAACCACCACTTCCCAAAGATATGTACTTCCTAATCCTTGGACCCTGATATGTCAAAAAAGAAAAGGACCTTAGTAGGTATGATTAAGTTAAGAATGTTGAGATAGGAGATGATAATGTATTATTCAGGTGGGCTCTAAATGCCCTAAGTCCTAAATCTCTGTAAGACTGGAGCAGAGGGAGAACACACACACACACACAGATGAAGAAGGCATTGTGACAACAGAGGCAGAGATGCGGGCATAAGCCAAGGAATACTGAAAGCCCCGAGAAGCTGAGGGAGGCACTGTGAACTTTCCCTCCACGTTCATGAAAGCACTCTGAAATGACTTAACAGGATTTACCCAGACACATGTGAGGTATAATGTGTTATATTAATAACAAGGAATAAAATCATTATATAAATCATTTCCCATTTTCTATCATAGGAAATTTGCTTTCATTGTACTGAGAACATGCTTCTATATTATGAGATTTATGCTGATAGCAAGAAAAAAAGTTTAAAAAACAATTTTTTTTTAATGCTTATTTATTTTTGAGAGAGAGAAAGAGCCAGAGCATGAGCAGGGGAAGGGCAGAGAGACAGGCAGAGACTCCAGGCTCCAGGCTCTGAGCTGTCAGCACAGAGCCGATGTGGGGCTTGAACTCTTGAGCTGTGAGCTGAAGTCAGACGCTTAACTGACTGAGCCACCCAGGTTCCCCAAGAAAAAAAGTTTAAAAAAACAAGGAAGAAAACTCTTAAAAAGACACTCTTTTAGTTAAGCAGATGAACTTTAGGCTAATATGATGGTTAACACAACTGAATATTGCCTTGTTGCCATGTGGGCAACATGGAGTGCCATATTAGAGAAGGCTGAATTGTAACTACGAGTGGGTCTGCCCTGAGTTGATAAACATCTCCAAGTATCATATAAAGATACTAACTCCAGCTGAATCCCATTCAGCAGCTACACTGTGTGATACAACTCTCAAAACTATGTAACAAACAAAACAAAAATTATTTTATAGTTTCTATTCTTTTCCATAAGAAAAAAATCTGTATTTTATGGACTTTTCTCTGCTTCCTCAATACGTATTCTTGTAACACATACATCTGTAAGAAGCTTAGTCTCAATAATTTGTATGTACTTGGAAGTTAGGAAATGGGTGAGAATACCAGAGGACACTTGACAATAAGTTTTTTAAAAACGTTCAGTACCTATTCGGGGAGCCCTAAATAGCCCATCATATTTATTCAAGTATATGTATGTGACATATGTATTAAAATACAGTTGTTTTCCCCCTTGTCCGTCCCCCACCGGATGCCTGAAACCACAAATAGAACTAAACCCCACATAGGGGCACCTGGGGGGCTTAGCTGGTTAAGCGTCCAACTTCGGCTCAGGTCATGATCTCACGGTCCGTGAGTTCGAGCCCCGCGTCGGGCTCTGTGCTGACAGCTCAGAGCCTGGAGCCTGCTTCTGATTCTGTGTCTCCCTCTCTGTCTGCCCCTTCCCTGCTCTCATTGTGTGTCTGTCTCTCAAAAATAAACACTTAAAAAAGAAGAAGAAACCCTATATATACTATGTTTTTCCTATACTCATATACCTATGAAAAAGTTTCAAAGTTAGGCACAGTAAGAGATTAACAACAATAACTAATAATAAGATAGAACAATTATAATAAAACTACACTGCAATAAAAGTAATGTGAATGTAGTCTTTCTCTCTCAAAATATCTAAATATCTTATTGTACCGTACACACCCTTCTTCTTGCGATGATGTGAGATGGTAACATGCCTACGGGCAGAGAGGAAGTGAGGTGAATGACGTAGGCACCGTGACTGACGTAGCATTAGGCTGCTAGGTTCGAAGAAGGACCATCTGCTTCTGGATCATGGTTGACCTTGCGTAGCTGAAACGACAGATAAAGGGGGACTACTATGTTGTCAAACTAGTGTATTTTGAAACAAGCAAACATCCTGTGTGCCTTGAATAATATTGTTGCTTTAGCGGACTACCTGCCTTTAAATATATCTGACATTTTTAGTCCTATGCACTCCCAAAAAATAAGGGATTTTATATTTATGGATAAATTTATAGAATCTTAGTTAGATATAAAGATAGAATAAAGTATTCGTATTCGGGTATCTTCAAAGTGAGCACCTATTTTCCCTAAAATTTGGAGGTTATATCACATTGCCAATTATATGTGAGCCAGTGAAGCAGTTTGGGTGTTTTTAATTATTATTCCTTGGGAATCTGTACTTAAAACTGTTCAGAGAAACGATTGCCTGACTGAAAGTCAGAAGACTTCAAGCGTAAAACTGCTGAAATGATCAAGAATTAATGGAATATTCTAAATGGGTTTGTGTGCTGGTCCAACCACAAGGGGACGCTGGAGGGCACTCAGCTCTCAGCAGAGGTGGGAGCAGACAGGGAGCAAGTGCAGGACAGAATTCACTGGGGGAACCGAGAGCAGGAAGGAAGTTATTTATACTCAGGATCAAAATATTTACAAAGTACGTGAAGAACCTTACTAAATCTAGTGGGAAGGAATCAAAGGAGGAAAAATTAGAGGTGAGAGTGAAGAATTTAGTTTAAAGAGATACTGGTGATTCTGGCAGACTTAAAGCACTTGAGTTGGAGGGAAGAACCAGATATGGTAGATATGCAAGTGTGATTTTTTTCTTCCAACCTTACTGAGATAATTGACATGCATTAGTGTGTAAGTTTAAGGTGTACAACATATTGATTTGATACACTTACATATTGCAACATGATTACCACTGTAGTGTTACTTATATATCACAATATGATTATCTCTATCACATAATTATCTTTTTTGTGGGGGGGGGGTAGTGAGAACACTTAAAATCTACTGTCAGCAATTTCCAGGTATACAATACAGTACTGTGACCTATGATCACAATGTTGTGCATGAGATCCCCAAAACTTATTTATCTTCTTACTAGAAGTTTGTACACTTTGACTAACATCTCCCTCATTCTTCCCTTGTCCCCCAACTCCTGGCATTCACCCTTCTACTCTGTTTCTATGAGTTTGGCTTTTTTTTAGATTCCACATATAAGTGATTCGTATACAGGAGGCATAGTCCTCTAATAGACTATATCAGAACTTCTCAGGGTGGGAGGAAAAGGAATAAAAGAATCCATATGCATTGATAAATAATACTGAATAAAATTTCATGTGAGAACAAGCTGAGTAAAGTTGATACGGAGAATATATTTGACATGCTCAGAAATAAAGGCACTAAATGAGATGAGTAATAGAGAGAATGTATATATGAAATAATTATGTTGAGCAATGCATCGTTGATATTGGCCTCTTAGCTATCTCTGAGCAAACTTTGCTGATATGTTTTTCAATGAATGTAAAGTGCACTGGGGTCCTCCACGAGATCTATATAAAGTCTCTCACGTTGCAGTGGACTTATTGTTATTAATTGTCCAAACAGGAATAGAGTTCATTTGAACTCCCATTTGCTAAGAATGAGACAGCCTATCTATTTTAAACTATATCATGATTGAGTGGTCATAGCTGAGAGAATGGATTAGGAACTACCTCAACGTGGAAAATAAAAAACTCATTATCTTAATTTTCTGTTAACAGGTCTTTTGAGTCCTTTTAATCACCACTAAGTTGATACAGTGGCAACAAAAGTTAATGGTGAACTAGGTGAGAATTCGGACTTTGTCAAGTGGCTAATAAAGTTATTCTTTCACAGAACTGGGTCCACAGCTTTTTGGAGCTTGCGAGGACAGAGATGGTTTTTAATACTAGAGACTTAAAATGGAAGCATCTCCTTAGCTTTCCTGAAGACTGCCTTTTCTTTAGGTGAGCTCTGGTGCTTGAGTCTTTTGACTGGGTAATTTATTGTGTTTTCTGTTATGAGGATCATGCTGTGGCTCATCCAGTCTTTGAGCAAAGTCATTTATTTTGATGCCTCATCATGTCATAACAAAAACTACTGCAAATACTTTTACTTTTTAAACTCCAAGCTTATTCTTCATTTTACATGCAAATGACGTAAATATATTCCAGACTGAAAAGCCCAATTCTGTCTTTTTCTTTCTTCTCTTCTGCCTCATAGGAAATGGAGAAATATTTCATGGAACGAGACTAAAGTTTAAAATATGTGCTCTTTTTGATTAAACATTCTTCCTAGTTTGACTGGAATCTATGCTATTAATCTTAATAATTCAGTAAACTGAGAGATGAAGATGTGTTCTTAGTGTCATCCATACATTCTGTATCTGGTCCTACACGCTAAATGTGGTTTATATAACTCCCTGGGAGTGGCTCACAGAGAGTGATTATTCTTAAAAGATCACTCAGGTAAAGGAGATCAAGAGGGCTTAAGTAAAATCTCGAAGGATTTTCTTTAGAAGATGGACATTAGTGTTTACCTAAGGAAAATCAGAAAGATATATCCTAATATAAGCAATCTCACCGTCTTGTTTGGGCTAAGCTGAAGGTCAACTGTATAAACTTTGTGTATACAAAATATGTATTTCTTTTACGGAAGTCCTATATTGCATTTATGATCCTTGACCTATATCATCAGCACAACAGAAAGGCTTTACTGCAAATTAAAGAAAAAAAAAAAGCATTTTGTTTAACCCCTGCCTTATCAATTGTAAAGTTGCTGGGTTGGTGAAGCTGGAGAAAGCAGGAGCATGTGCCCATACGTTGATACATAAAAATGTAGACTCCAAGGCCTAAAAGAGGTCTTTAGGTCATATTAATTTCAATGACCCTAGGTAGAGTGGGAGTTTCAATCTCTGAAGACTATCAGAAAGATGGTGAATACTCTTTCCCTGATCTGGATGGAGCCTACACAGGCTTGTAGAGGGGTCTTCTCAGACTTATCCCATCAGTGCTGGTTCTCAAGGATCTCCATTAACTGTTCCCACTTTTTACCTGTGTACCCTTTGTCTCTCTAGACTGTCAGGCAGGCCACATCAGTGTCATTCCCTGGTACTCTGCTCATTTCTGCCCCTCTAATCTTTAATAATATTCTTCATACTTTGAATGAATTTTCCCTTTTCTATCCCACTAAAGAAATCATAATGGTATTGTATTCACCTAAAAATTGGAGTTAGCGCAGCTAGAAAAATTAACAAAATGGGCCACAAATAAAGCAGAGTTCTGGCAGCACTTACATTCACTTAAGGTCGAGCTCATGACACCATGGTATCTTCCGAACTAAAAACTGTTTTCTTCTGTTATTTTGATTTTTTTAAAAAATATAACCTATATTACCATGTTAGGATGTTTTCTTAGTACTTCATTGGCACATATGCAAAGGTTATTTAACAAAATGTGTTTTAAAACTCATTCAGCTATAAAAAATGGGATCATTACCAGTGATAGCATCTATTAAAATTTCATCTCCGTGACTGAAAGGAGATCATTAAACGTCAACAATGATCTATGATTTTGAAACATACCTGTATTATTTTTCAAATTGTACTCTTAAAGTCCCTCAGTGAAGAAAACAAGAGCAATGCTTAGTTTTTCACATTATTATCATTGCAGTCCTAACATCCTTATGTCATAGAATGTATGCAATTTTAGAATATAGGAAACTATAGAAAATAAAAGTCATCTATATTATTATAAAATGTAAGAAAAAGTGTTACAATTTGGGTGTGTACCTCTCAGGAAAAATGTATAGAAATTAAGTTAAATATGTGTTTCTAGGAATTATTTATATTTTATCAAATTTTATAATATGGTGTTAATATATACAAGCTGCTTCTTCAGCTTAATAATTGATGACTCCCCTTACATAATGATACACATACATTTATAACTTAAATGACTTCCTAGTATTTTGTTGAATGAATATATCATAATTAATTAAATGTGTCCCCCATGTAGGACTATTTAGTTTGGTTTTATTTTAAGTAAGTTGCAAGGGGCATGTTTATAGCTTCATTTTTGTGATATTTACTTCTGTATGATATATTTCCACATGTAGAATTGCCTGATAAATAAGTTTTAGTTTTTTGCTGTATTTTCTCAAAAATATTTCCCACAAAGTGCTTTAATGTATACTCCTAATAGAAGTCTATCAGCATTCATTTCTCACACATTAATACTCCTCTGCCTATTAGGATGTTTTATGATCAGCTTATACATATTGTCATTTCAGCATATAATCAATACAAAATTTGAGATACTTTGAAGTCCTTTTTCTTACTCAATCTTTGAGTCAGTGTGTATTTTTTACATCTACCATGTTTCAATTCAGGCACTGAATTTTAATTGGATACTTGATTCATGTTTAGATTCAATTAAATTTACAATTAAAATATATTCACATACTCAAGTTGTTCGAAACATATTGAGAAGTTTCCCAATAACTGAACTGAGTATCAATTAAAAAAATTTAATTTAAATTAAATCAAATTAGAATTCAGTCACACCAGCCACATTTCAAGTGCTCAAGAGCGACATTTGGTCCATGACTACAGGACTACCCAGCACAGGTCTAAGGTCATTAGTACAATCAACGTGACCCACACGGTCTAGCCTCTCCCGTAAATCCTGTGACCTTGTTTCTACCGTTCCCACCCTCCAGCTTTCCCACTCTTCATGGAACACAGCAGGCATCTCGGGAACTTCGTGGTAGCTATTCTTTCTGCCAAAATGCTCTTTCCTCAAATATCCTACTGAGTTGCTATTACTACTTTACATCTTTGCTGACACATCCCCTCATCAGTGAGAGTTTCCATGACCACGGCTGCTCCCTTCTCACTTCTCTATGATCCTTATCTGGGTTGTTTTTCCCCTAATACTAATTTCCTCTGGTTATTGCCTGTCTCCCCACAGTGGAATTATAAGCACCGTGAATGCCGGGCATATGCTCACTGCATCCTCAGTGCCTGGCACAGAGCAGATGTTCAAATATTTGTTTAATATGACGAAAGATCATTTATAACTCCTAATTATTAATAGGTCTTGCGTGCATGTCTGTGTGTGTGTGTGTGTGTGTGTGTGTGCACATGTGTGTGCTCCTGCACACTACTGCTACTTTTCTCCCTCTCTTCCTTTTCTTTTTCCTTTACTTTTCATTATGATCATGCATCTTAAGAAGCACTTTCCCTTACCATATTTCTTACCATGTCCCCTATTAGCTCTCCTACAAAACCTTAAGGTTTATTGATGGGCAAGTGGGTGAGAAATACTTTCACTTCAATATGGGCTATGTCAGCCTCAGACATTCACATAAATATGCTTAGGAATTAAGAGCTCTTGGCAAGAGCTGTTCAGAGCAAGGATTACAAAACAGTATGGCCCACAGGTACGTCCCACCATATAAATGAGGATACGTAATTTATGACAATTAATTATCCCTCATGTCTTCTGTTACACAAAAATCAGTTATTCCCAAAATAGAGTTTATCTCTGATTCTGGAATAGATAGTAATTACAACCTCATGCATATATGTATTTTAGCACTGTTTGCATAATGAATACTTGGCTCTGAAGAGATCATATAAACTTAGAAAATTATATCAATAGTATTAAAATAAGGACAAATCACCAATAGCTCTATCAGTCATTTGTCAATCAAAAAAACTTAGATCATGTTTATAAATATTTAGTATAAACACTAGTAATTTAATATAATGCAAATTTTTAATTATAATAAAATCATAATTACAAAAAAGCTATCACCATTTTCAGAAAGCTCTTTTCTGTTTTGCTGTATCTTTTACAATCTTCTTTCTGATGTGTTTCCATGGATAATGCAGAAATTAATAAACTAGTTTTAATGAATGAAACACATTTTAAAAATGTTTATCATCCTAAGACAAGTTTATGTATGTCAATACCTTTTGTGATATTGCATAATTACTGTCCTAGGGGACAGTCTTCTCATTTGTCCATTTGCTTAATAGAATCTTCAGTGAGTGCCCCAACTTCTCACTAGGGTAATGTCTTCCTATGGCTACCACTGCCTTTGTTATTTCAGGATGAGTTTCTTTAATGCTTTCTAATTAAATCTCTATTTGAAGACTCTCAAGGGAGTCAGGTCGTAAAGCTGCTCATTTGTAGTGAAATGGAGCATATGGAATGTGTGATGTTGGTCTCAGTATCCCTGGAAGCTCACTATTTGCCATGGTTTGAATTCAAGATCCAGCTAAACTCCATTTTAGCAGAGCTCGCCAATAACCAGATTAAACAAAAAATTAGAATTGCATAGGGATTGGTTCCTTGCATTACGTTTCTTGGCATCAACCAGTTGGTTTCTAAGGTGTCCTTCCCACACTTCCCTGCCTGGTAAGCTTCTTTTATAGTAAGATGCAGGGCAATTTACATTTCTTCTGGAAAACTTTTCTCCAATTTTCACCAGCAGTTAAGTTTCTCATTCTGAGACATTACTGCCCTTTGCTCATAGCTCTACGTGTCACACTTCAGACACTTGTTATAACCTACTTATTATCTGTTTCCACCACCTATAGACCTATGAATCCTCCCCCACCACTCTTACTCCCTTCTTCCTTGTCAGTCACCGAGTACTAGCACTCCATCTCTGGTACATGTGGTAGATAGAATAACGTTCCCCTGAAGATGCCTGCACCATAACCTTACGATTTGCATACACACTGTGTAACTCTTCGTGCTTCTCATTCTTCATGTGTAAAGTGGGGGTTATCCAAGCACTTAAGAGAATTTTGGGGAGAACACAGTGAATGACATATATACATCAGCTCCTGCCTCAAAAATGCAATGATTCTGAATAGTTCTTCACCCGCATTGTCTCATTTGAGAAGTGCAAAACTCCATGAGGTAAGTCTTAACATTATTCCCAATTGCAAATAAGGTCACTGAGGTTTAGAGAAGCTAAGTAATTGTGTGAAGTGAGGATCAGAGCTTAGAATCTCAGCAATCTAGCTCCAGGATGTGTTGGTTTACATTACTTATTTGGATGACATATTATTCTTAATTCAGAAATGATTTTATTTTTAAAATTTGAGATTGATTTTCCAAATCAAAGTGCTAAACCTTTATATATCTACCAAACTGAGATCTCTTAAAGAACGGATGGGGGGGTGGAGCACTTGGATGGCTCAGTCAGTGAAGCTTCTGACTTCAGCTCAGGTCATGATCTCTCTGCCGTCAGCACAGAGCCTGCTTTGGATCCTCTGTCTTCCCTCTCTCTCTGTCCCTCCCCTGCTCAGGCTCACTATCTAAAAAATAACTAAACATTAAAAGAAGAAGAAGAAGAAGAAGACGAAGAAGAAGAAGAAGAAGAAGAAGAAGAAGAAGAAGAAGAAGAAGAAGAAGAAGAAGAAGAGGTGATGGGATTTGGAGGAAAGGCAAGGACAATGTAAAGTTCCCAGTGTAACAATGATTGAGCTGTTCACACTTAAGAGTTAGATTCGGAGCAAAAACATTCTCTGAAGTATGGACTCAAAGTGACATATTATAAGGGTGAGTCTGATGTTCACCCTTGGGCCTTGGATTTGTAGCATGGAAGAATCATGCATACTGAGAAGTCATAGCTTATGTAGTAAGTAAATTTTCCAAGAACCAGGTAATGTATTTCTTTTAAAGAAAGGAGTTGACTTTTAAGTAAGAAGTTGGACTCAAATAAAATTATTCCAAGGGGGGGGGGGAGAGGAGTTGGCCTAAGTACCTTGGGTGTATTATTTCTCAGAATTTGCATTTGTTCTTAATGAACACATTTTACTGTGTTTATAAACTTTCATTTGGACACAAATAAAAATGTTCTAAACTTACAATTTATGCAAAATATTCTAAACTTATAACTCATGAAGGTGAAAGTGAGACTCAGCAGGTATCTCTCTTTCACTGATCTCTTTCTTCTCTCTCATCTCCCAGGGGAAAAACTATTCTGACTTATGATGTTCACACTTTTACTACAAAGGTTGATAATACATTTTTTTCAGGTTTTAAAATTTAATATATAAGGTACTACCATAGTCTGAATTGTGCCTCCCTGCACCCCCATTCATACGTTGAAACTCTAATCCCTAGTGTTATGGTATTTACAGGTGGGATCTTTAGGAGGTAATTAAGTTTAGATGAGTTCAAGAGGGTGGGGCTTGATGAGGGAAGGAAAGGCAAGCTGACAGGCCAAAACCTGCCCCCCCACCCCACCCCCACCCCCCGCACCCCAGGTGGGAGATGTGTGATATTCCTCTGGCACTCCTGACTGCCCGAGAACAAAGGAAAGGGGGAAAACAAATGGTTAACTGATAGAGATCGCAATCCTAAAGGACCTAAAAGTCTCCATCACCCCTCCATAGTGATGTGGGAAACACAGGCAGAAGGAAATGTTAAATAGAACTAAATTTCCTTATAACCTGCAGCCCATTGACAAATACTTGAGGCTGGCAGAGTCAAAGGTTTCTCCAGGAACTCCCTGCTGTCTTAATGTTAATGCTTTCCTAGAGGGAAAAACAACCTTAGCTTGACAATAGCTAGGCCTCCAGTATCTTGGGAGTCCTTTTTAGCATATGAAAATCTCACTGGAAACTTCCCCTGGACTTCTCCCCGCCCCCAACTCCATAGTATATAACCAGTCTCTCCTCCGGGTCCTGGGGCAGCTCTTCCTGCCCCTCTGTCCCTGTGCTTCAATAAAATCACCTTTTTGCACCGAAGACATCTTCAAGAATTCTTTCTTGGCCATCAGCTCTGGACCCCACGAACACCACTGTCACCCCCCCAAAAAACCTCTTCGTGGCTCACCATGGGATTAGTGCTCTTAAAAAGAGACCCCTGAGAGTTTGCTTCCACTCTTTCTTTCTCCACCCTGTGAGGATACAATGAGAAGGTGCTGTTGGAAAGTCGGGAGGAAGGTACTCACCAAGAACCGAATTTGCCAGCAGCTCCATCCTGGACTTCCCAGCCTCCAGAATTGTGTGTTGTTTAAGCCACTGTCTGTTGTTTAAGCCACTCAGTCTATGGTGTGTTGTTAGGACAGCCCAGGCCGACTAAGACAGGCACCAGAATGTAGTCTTCTGCAAGTTGCCTGAAAGACTGCTTCTTGGAGAGATTAATCCATGATGGTATTCTTTACTCTTGTTCATTCACTTTTCCTTGTGATGCAGTACTGCATTAGAGACTATATTGTAATTCATTTATCTATTTTTACTTTGATGGTCATTTACATGGCTTCTACTATTTTCACATAAAAACCCATGCTGTTTTGAACAATCTTATGCATCTTTTTGTGGACAAATGACAATGTCATCGGTGCACAGTTGGTGGTGGAATTTCTATATTGTAGTGTATGTATGTGTCCATCTTTACTAATTTTTGCCAAATCGTACTATAGAGTTAAAAGTTCTTCGCATCTATGGCAACAGTTGGCGGTGCCACGTTTTAAAAATTGCCCATCTATTAAATGTGAGATGGTGTTTTTTTTTTTTTTACCGTGATTTGCATTTAATTTTCACTAACATAGCTGCTAAATATTTCATATGTTTTTAGCCATTTAGACTTCTGCATCCTTGAATTTCCTGCCGGTATATTTGCCTGATTTTCAATTCAATTACTTGTCATTGTCTTAATGATTGAACGAAGGGACTGAATTCTTTACTTTAAAAATATCCCCAGGGGCATCTGGGCGGCTCAGTCAGTTAAGCATGGACTCTTGATCTCAGCTCACATCATTATCTCACAGTCGTGAGGAAGAGCCCCAGTAAGTCGGGCTCTGGGCTGGGTGTGAACCCTACTTGAGATTCTCCCTCTCCCTCTCCCTTCCTGCTTGCACAGGCGCATGCACGCAGGTGCTCTCTCTCTCCAAAAAAAAAAAATCTCTAGTCAATATTAACTGATTAAATCTCCACAGGAAGAACTTTTGCTAATCAATCAGTGGTATTTAGCCTCCTACTTAAAAACCTGAGTCTCCAGGCTAGTTTTTTTTTTTTTTTTTTTTAAAGCTTAATGTTTCTCACATATTAGGGGAAAATGTATTTACCAGTAAGAGAAAAATTGTTATTTTACAACACACGTGAAAAACATCAAAGAGAATTTGGCACCATAACTTTGATAAACTCTAGAGTTTCAGTCCGCCAAGCTTTCAGGAAAAATACTGAATCCAGTCACTGTCGAAGTGATACATGAACAGTACTGAGACTACTTTAATGTGTTTGCATATAGACACTACTAAAGCTCATCACCCCTGAAACTTCCCTTTGTATGAACAGAGATTAATATAAGTGGGAAAAAAAAACAAGATTACTAGCACCAAAGCAAAATAGAACACAAATGTTTCTAATTAAAGAACCAACAATTCTTATTTTACTAACACATAGCCTGTTTTTCTTTTGTGAGAGCAGTGTATGAACGGTAGCCTGTTCAAGTGTTTAAAACATGAGTGAGGGGCCAACGTTTCCAATTTTGCTTCTGTCATCTGTCTTTTAAAACCAGAGCATCCATCAGTGCAGAGTCTGAAAGGAATAATGCCAATAAAATGAGGGGATCCTCCCTCCCCACCCTTTATTTTTCCCCTGTGGCTGGTTGTAACACAAGTTTCTCTTTGGGCTCTGTGGAATTGCTGACATAAAAATACAGGGAGTTCCTAGCAGCAGGGGCAGGTCAACGAGGCACCTACCTCCCACTCTTCCCATCTTGTATTGGTGGCCACCCCTTGGCTCATTCACCACTGGGTTCTCCTCCACAAGGGCCCTGGGGTGTTTCTAAGCTACATTTATTATTCATCAAATACTAGGGTTCACAGTCCCTGACTGGAATGAAATCAATCTACATGTATCTTCCTTTTACATTTTGCAAAGAGGTTTGATTTTATCCTTTAAAAACATGTAGGTTTTGTAATAATAATTTACATGATTCAAAATTCACAAGGTACAAGGAAAATGCTGCCTCTCACTTCTGTGTCATCCCTCTTCCTCAGGCAACCAGTATTAATGGTTTTACATGTAACTGTAGCCCTATTTTTATTTCTTATCGTATATATAATCTTTTCATTTTTTTAAATTTATTTTGAGGGAGAAAGTGATAAAGAGAGAGCACACAAGCGTGGGAGGGCCAAAGAGAGAGGGAGAGAGAGAATCTTCAAGCAAGCACCATGCTGTCAGCGCAGAGCCCCACATGGGGCTCGATCACATGAACTGTGAGATCATGACCTGAGCCAAAATCAAGAGTTGGACACTCATCTGACTGAGGCACCCAGAGACCCAGAGACCCCGAATCTCTTCATTTTTAGAGACATTAGCGTGATATTCACATGGATATGTATTGCGGTGGGCAGAATAATGGCCCCCAAAGATGTTCATCCCTAATCCTTGGAACCTGTGACTATGTTCTTAACATGGAAAAAGGGACGTTACAGATGTGATTACAGGTATGTACCTGGAGATGGAGCTATTATTTGGATTATCCGGACGGGTACAATATGATCACTTGAACACTTTAAAGCAGAGAACCTTTCCCAGTTGTGGTCAGAGAGAGGCATGCCCACAGAGGAAGATTCAGAGTGGTGTGAGGTTGCTGCTTTTCAAGAGCAAGGAAGGGAACCATGAGCCAAGGAACACAGGTGACCTCTGGAAGTCGGCAAATGCAAGGCAACAGATTCTCTCTTGGGCCTCCAGCAAAGAATACAAGGAAAACAGCCTGAGTTACCCAGGGAGGACCCAGCCCTCTGTATGACCTATAGAAATGTGAGATCATGTATTTGTTTTGTTTTAAGCCTCTAGGTTTATATTCATTTGTTATGGCAGCGGGAACAGAAAGCTACCATAACACATTTACCTTGTGGGTTTTTTTTCCATTTCGAAAAACTAAATTCATTCCATATCAGTACATAAAGAACTCACTCAGCTTAAATTTTTCCCCCCACAGGTGCATAATATCCCATCATATCATTAAACCACCATCACAGGTACTGAAGGCCAGTCAAGTCTCTTCTGCTATTCCAAATAGGACAGCAGTGGCATATCCTTGTGTAAGTCCCTATTCTTACACATATCAGTTATTAGAGAGAGCAAAACTTAAGAAATGGAATTAACCATTCAATGGGAATGCACATTTTTCTACTTTGATTAATATTTCCAAGTTAGACTCCTTAAAGTTTGTTTCAATTTACATTCTATGTCCTGTTTCTACATACCTTTACTATTACAGTATGTTACTGAATATTTATATTGATCTACTTGATAGCAGATAAACAGAAACCTAGTTTAAATGCACTTATCTCTTGGGGTGAGGTGGGATGAGAATCTTTTCATACGTTTAAAAGTTATTTTTATCTCCTGTTCTATGAAGCTCCCCCTTCTTCTTCCTTCCTCCCTTCTTCCCTCCCTCCCTCCCTTCTTCCCTCCCTCCCTTCCTTTTTCCCTCCCTCCCTCCCCCCCTTCCTTCCTTCTAACCTTTCTTCTTTCTGTTTGCCTGGTTTTTTTTTCCTGCAAGGTTGATGGATGTTTTCTTATTGACATATCAATGCTTTATATCTCCTAAAGAAACAAATTCTTTTTCTTTTGGCTTTGCTTTTGGAAGTTTTATCAATGCAGGCTTTTGTTTGTTTGTTTTTTTAATGTATGTCCTCAGGGGTGCCTGGGTGGCTCTGTTGGTTAAGTGTCTGATTCTTGATCTCAACTCAGGTCATGATCTCACTGTTTGGGAGTCTGAGCCCCGTCCTGGGCTACACACTGTCAGTGTGCTTGGGATTTTCTCTCTCTCTCTTTCTGTCTCTCTCTGGCCTTCCACCCATGTTCTCTCTCTCAATAAATAAACTTAATTTTTTTTAAATGTATGTCATCAAATTTATGAATAGGTCATTTAATTTTCTTAGATTTGTGGTTTTATTTCATATTTGTTCAAAAATCTTCAGCAATATAACTGCTTTACACCTCCATGGATTATTTAGTATTTTTATGATTTCAAAATTGACATCTTTCACTTATTTTTTTATGATGCAAGTGATGAAAAAACTTTACTTTTACTTTCTTCCAGAAGGCTATCGAGTTGCTCTAACACCACTTATTGAATACTACACGTTGGCTTTTAATATGATTTTTAAAAGTCAATTTCCTTTAAATCAAAGTTTTCAGGTTTAAAAATAGACATATTGCCTACACCTAAAAGATTTTAGCCTCAATTTACATTAATTGCATTAATATTTATTAAGCTCTTATAAAGGACTAATATATGTTCTGTATTTTTATGACTGGATAGATAATTTCACATATCTTGGAAAGAGATACAGTAGACCCCAACTGGGTTGGCTGTTCAGCTAACACCAATTTACAAAGTGCCCATATCTGTCCTACAGCTCTTTCTTTGAGAAATGGTTCCTATTCTCCCTGTTCTAGTTCTGGTCTGATTGTACTGACCATCATGGTATCTTACCACTCTAGACACACATTTAAAAATATAATTTGTCTTGGCCTAGTCACTGAAAGTAATTCATCATCCAGGTAAGCTATTCCTGAGCTCACTCCCAGATGGCCTGAGCTATCATGGCAATGAAAGCCAGGTATGTAAACTCCAGAACCCAAGTTTCTCTTCCCTGTCACTTCTTTCCAGTATATTATTAGAACAAAGTGGGGGGAGAAACTTTCTTCCATAATTCCATTCCTTCCCTTCCCTTTCATTAATTGAGCTTGATGATTCATCCATAAAACCTTGATCAACCATCACAAGGAGACTTTAGCTTTTAGAGCACAAAACCTTAATCATGCAGTTCTAGGAGGTAGAAAGATTTCCTCCCATCCTGGATAAGAGTAGGCATTATTTTGTTACTTCCTGATAATGACACTTCCAGGAATGGGCATAAAAGCTTCTTTCTAAAGTAAAAAAACACAAAATATAAGATGAATTATTAGCATTTCAAAAGCTGGCCACACCCATTTGTTTAAAGGGTTTTTTCTCTCCCTGAAAACTAGGCCAATTTATCAACTTTGCATCTTAGGGACCTAATACAAGTACAGAGAAGATACTTGGTAAATGTTTGTTTAATAAGTAAATAGATGCATAAACAGCCCCTAGTTGGAACTATTTCCTCTGGGAGAAGCTAGCAGAGACGACTCACTGCCTTTTGCTTAAGTAATTTTTCGTACCATTCTTTGCTATTAGCAGTACACCCTGGGAGATTTCAACTCCATGGCTCTTCCTATTGATGATTCACTGCCTTCTTTTTGTTGTGTCCTCCCTCCATTGCTCAGGACAATTGGGCCATGCTGTCCAAGCCATCCTGGGCTACTTTAATTAGAAGCCACAATTGCCAGGAAGAAACATGAGCTCAGCATCTTCTGGTTTCCCAGAACATTATTCAAGAAAATGACTTTTCTCATCTCTCTTAGAACTCTCTGTTGCCCAGAAATGTTGATTTTCTTCCTGGATAGAGTAAATATAACTGGGTCCCAACCCTTTGGCCCCACCTACTGCTCAGTGGTAAAGGCAATAGTTCCTGAACTTATTTATACCCATGAGGCACTGAACAGTGATAAGAACTCTAGCCAGAAGTCCTGCATGTGTCCTATGTAAGTGTACGTGGCCTGGAGTACTGCTTTCAGCATTAGTTGAGAATGGGGACACTGGAGGGATGAGAGTTGTATTCCTTCTCTAAAGCAGAAGATTTTAGTTATCCACACAGCTTATTCAAAAGTCCTGTTACAAACTCTGGCTGGAACCTGAGCTATGCATTTTGGAAAACCTCTCATACGATTCTGATCGACATGCTAATTCTTACTGTTGAGTGCTTATCACAATGAGTCAAAAAGTTGACTTTAAGGGTTAGCTTTGCCACCCATAAGTTTTCTATCCACAGACAAGTTCCTTAACCATCATGATCCTCACTAATAAGCCAGAGAAAATACTGCCTCTATCCCAAATGTTTGTGAAGATTAAGTGATAGAATGCATCTATAGTGCATAGCACATGGGAATTCAAGAAATAAAAATATTATTATGTAACTAAGTGATCTGACTCTATTCCCAAGGAGAAGATGAAAGATGTATCTGTTCATTATGGTAGTGAACAGGAATAAACATCTTTTAGAGAAAGGTAGATCTGATGCTACTTTAAAAATGTTTTATTCTGGAAAACCTCATTTGGTCAAAGGATGGTCTTAGAGTGAAATCCAATAAAATACAGGCTAAGTCCATGGAAAGAGCTATCACAGAACCCAATGAAATTCAATTTAACTCTTTACCTAAGCTTATAAATAAGTGCTGAAGTTGCCTTTCTCCATTTAAAGTGCTTTCAGCTAAGACAAACCACTCAAATCCTTTTATTTTCCTTTAGTCGCCCTTAAATGAACACCTTAGTTATTTCTGACATCTCTAATCCTACCTAGAGTCCTCCATACATTCTATAGCTGGTATTTATTTTCTCCAGAGTCTAATAGTTCCTGTCTTTCTATAAGATAAATTCCGAAGCCTCTTCCAGATTTCTTTCTCTTGTTTTAAGTCAGAGAATTTACTTCAAAACTCATCATGTTTCCAAGCAGTAGACCCAAGCCCCTTCATTCATAAAAGGGACATAAAGCTGGAAGAAAACTTGCCTCACTATTTTCTAACTAAAAGATGATAAAGCAACAATTATGGAATCCATACCTGGTGATTAATTGGAAAATCCTGGGCTCCAACATGGAGGGCTGCGACAGAGGAAACATTGTAGGAGTGATAACTTCAGGGGGATTCCGACTTAAAAATATTAATGTCATAAGCCAAGGAACTGAATGTTCTCCATGCCATTCCTGCCGCTCAGAGCAGAATCAAGTTGGTCAGGTATGGCATTCACACACCAGAGCTACAGCTTAGAAAGATAAATTTTTCTTCCACTAACAGATGCCTGCACCAAATCTTTCTTTTCTTTTTGAAGAATCATGACTTAAAAGAAGGGTAATAGTATATCAATTAATTGGTGATGATAAATTAGAAACATCAATAAAGTGGCACATATATAACTGTTGAAGATTATAATTTAAATATGCTCTTTGAGCACTGGTAGATAGGAGACTGATACTTCTATGAATAGAAAGTTCTAACTTAATGTGGCCACCTTGTTATAGATTAAATGATACATATAACAATATGGTGCACAGTTGACAGAGAGAAACAATGGGAATATACATTTCCCTTAGTCACTTTTGGTTAAAGATTTCAATAATTCTGTAATAATGAGAAATTCAATCTATGCTATAATAGTTCTAATTTTATTATGTGCATGTGGGTGTATAGTAATTCTTTATCACATTCCATAGTACAGATAGTCCCAATTAAATTTCCTTGGTGCTTTAAAAAGTTTCACCCCAAAATAACTTCCTCAAGTATTAGTTTGTATTTTAAAAATTGTGCTAATACACATTTTAATTTAAAAATAACTCAAATTGTTACCTTGAATGCACAAATTATATGTTGTCTTCAACAGCACCATTTTTAAAACTTTTAATTTTGTGTTCCTCCTTTTTTTTAACCAAAAATTAAATCAAAGTAATACATCACATGAATATTGCTTAAAATTTTAAATTTATTCAGTCTTTTAATAATTATTTGAGTTCCTACTATGAGTCAGTGATTTTTCTAAGCATTGATGAATTCAATAATAAACAAAACAAAAACATAAAAAAACCTTATCCTGATGAAGCCTATGTTCTAGTTGTGGCTCAGATGATGCAGTTATAAGATCTATGAGAAAAATAAAATGAAAGGGTTAGAGAAGGGTTGTAGAACATGGGAGGTTTGGGGGGGAATACAGTAACAGATACCAAATTTAATTATGTCTTTCTTAAAAGATCAAGCCCACAAGTACACTTGTTTCAGATTTCCCTCTTGATAAACCAATTCTGTGTATTTTGTTGTAATTTGATTTCATATACCATTTCTCAAAAGTGTCTGTAATATATGATGATGACTTAGTATTGGCTTCTAATGAATTTAACTTCTGATTGTTTCTGAATCCTATCTATCTTCCCATCTTTTCATTAAGATACCTAAACCAAAGGAGAAAATGCATCTTACAGTTAATGGGTTTCTTTAATCTCTTTAATTCACAATATAACTGTCTAGAATGCACCAGACATTAGGCTAAGACATTAGGTCATAAAAAACCTCCTGCATGGCTGGGAATACATACTGGGTTGCAATGCAGTATGATGAGAACCATAATAGAGAGAAGCATGAAGTCCCATCAAAGTAGAAAGTAGAAAGGAAGGAGTGACTCATTAACAGAAGTAACCAGAGAAACAGATAATGTTTTAGAGAAAGGGGGAAATCTAAACTCTCTGGAATGATGAATAGTCAGGACACTCTAATACATGCTGTGTACAAAGGCATAGAGCTGTTAATTTGGTGGAGGCATCAGGAAAATTCCAATAGTTCTACTTGAATTTGAAATGAAGAGTTTCTGAATGTCATGAGTTTGTTGGGAGGGGAGTTGAGTGATAAAGAGCAAATATCTTGAAAACTTCAAGATTTCTAGGCCTTGACTCCAGTAGCATCTGCCTTGCTTATAGCCACTGCCCTGTCCATTGAAAGGGTGCTAGTTTTCAGCACAATTTCTATGTTGCAGGGCCCTTTTGTCCCTGAAGCCTGCTTTGCCAGGGTACAGCAGGTCAGAAAGGCTGGGGAATAACTGCTTCCTGAGTTCACTGCTTATCCAATGCTCTCAGTAGTTGGTGTTAAAATACTTTTACTCCCTTGCCTGTATAGTGGGACAACCCCAAGAAGAGTGTTCTACACTGGCTCTTAGAGTTCCTGCAGCTAGGATAGGGTCCAGTTCCTCGTAGCCAAATCCTCAGGATGGGATGCCAGCACTAATGATAGTAAGTGGCCATCCTGTAGCATCACAGTTATTAAGATACTCACCCATGCTGAGCTGTGCTGGGTACAGGTTGAAGTGATGCATTGCTTATACAGTATTTCTAGTATTTGAGAAATACTGGGGTAATGGCAATTTTAAGAAGTGTGAAATACGTGGTTGTTAAGTGTCATTGAAACAAACAAACAAACAAAAAATAGCAGACTAAGGTCAGTCAACTCCCAATCCAAGGCATAGTGGGAAAGTAGGTCTTTGGGCACCCTTTAAAGAGATTCTTATCTTTACAACCGGAGAGAAGAATGGGTTGAAACCTAAATTTCAGATAGTTTTATGACATTAGTAGATTTTCAAACAAGTCTGAATTCAGAGTCCTTGTTAGTCTTCTCTGCTCAATTTAGGGCCCTGAGACTTGGGATGGGAACACTAGATGGGTGTGGTTCAGAATGCTGTCTCATGTTTATATACCAAGAAACATTTTATGCTCTGTGGTAGAAGCATTTCCATCCCTGGAACTCTAGTCTGGCGAAAACTAAAGTCGTGGAAGAGGAAAGCACAAACTTCCCAAAGGAGTCAGTAGGAAGAATGATGAGATTTCCTCTTATGCCTACCCTTTGACTCCAAACCCATGTCTTCTAATCACAGTTGGTTCAAAGTATATTCTCATCTTGACTGATCATGTATAATCCCAAAGCTAGCATCTCAACTCTACTTTTAAGGGGACACTCCAGTGTTCTGCTGGATGGGAGTTTCCTGGATATAGGGTAGCATTGGTGGATTCTCTGGTCATGTGCCCACTGTTGTATCCTGCCTCCAAAATGAAATGGGTTCATTAATCTACGACTACATTATGTAAGATCAAATGTCACTAATTAGTGCTGGGGTAGCAGTGACAGTTGAAGCACTGATGGCAGAGAAGATAAACTCATTGGACCACTTCAGATCCAATTCTGACCCATGTTAAATTCAATCTGTCCCATCAGTGATGTTTGAAATTGGTGGTCACTCATTATTCCTGGAAGAAAAAGGGTGGGGGGGAGAAAAAGACTTACAAAGGAACTGTAGTCAGATAAGATACACCTGCACCTACAGTTTCTCCTGAGGAATTGATGTTTATCATCTTCCTTCTCTACCAACCATAATTTTCCTCCAGTCCTCAGATCTTTATCTCTGAGGAGTCTGAGGCTTTGATTAGCATTCTGTTGGTAAGGTGTTGCTGCAGTTGGCCAGCCATGGTTATCACCACTTATAAAAGCACCAAGATCCTCTGAAGGAATCAATCCCTGAGTTCTATTCTCCACACTGCCTCCATTACATAGCAGCAAGTCTACCTCCTCATGGAAATCAGGGTCAACCACTGGTGGCAGTAATTCTGTTCCTTCTCTTCTGGTCTGCTGGCATGATAAGCTCACAATAATAGAAATCATATGCTCTCTTTAAGGTGAATTTGCATATCTCTGCCCTTTTTCATTGTGGTATGATTTTATAGTTTAACTATGAGAGGATAATTTTACTTCCTTTATTTCCAACCATTTGAGACACGCCCTGCAGATCACAGTTCAGTTTCACTGGAGATAATATGTGAGCTGGCAAGAAATAATTCTGGAGAAGGAATTAGAGACCAATTTGTGAAGGAGTTTAGAGTTCACACAGTAGGCAACTGGATGCCATGGAAATATTTTCAGACGATTCAGAGACAGGTCCAGGTATGTGATTCTGAAAGCTAATTGCAGTGGTTTGGTGGGCAGACACTAGAGGAAGGACTCAAAGAGGATCTCAGTGGTCCAGTTGAAGGGCAATGTGATTGGATAAAAGGGGATGGGGCAGATTTGAGAAATATATTCCAGGAAAAATGTTTAACTTTGGTAGCTAATTGTGTGTGAGGGCTAAGAAAGTAAGGAGAGCCCCAATGGAATCAGGCTTCCTCTTGGGGGTTAGGTGTTGTCTTATCTCTCAGCTTCTACTGCTTGTCACCCAGTAAGCACCACAAGACTCAGAGAAGTCCCAGGACTCCTCTGAGAAATGAGCCATTTGGCTTTATAAAACAGGATATGGAAGAATGTTAAAGCAAATATTGGTTGAGGTACCAAGATACAATAGAGAGACGTCCAAAAAAGGTACCAGAGTCATACATTTCTAAGGCTTTAGCTAAAATTAAAAAAAAAAAAAGTTTCATGGTTTTTGCATACATTCCCCATATCTTAGGTATAAAAACTCCAGAGACTGGTGGGAAAGAACATTTCTGAGAATGATTTTTAAAATGTGTTTTAGCCCCTACCCCTAACCCCTTGTCACTACCCCTAAAGAGGGAAATATGTTGTATGTGGTAAGTTCCAGCTCCTCATCTCAAGACTGTGGACAGGCAAATTTGATAGATGTCTCCTGAAGGTGGAGGTGGTGGTACACTTGATAGACTGTTGTCTTATTCCCATTACATGTGGAGATGACAGATACACTCACTAACTCTAAACAGCAGGACAAAGGAGAAATTGCTGAGTTAGGAAGGAGTCATCAGTCTACTCCCAGGATTTGTCAGAGCAAAGGGTTTGAGTGTTTCCTGTGAGCATGAAAGAGAGCAGTCTGAGGCTGCCTTGAAACAGGCTCTTCCATTTAAGGGGCTTGTGAGACTTTGGTGTTTGGATGAAAGAAGGCAGTTGGTTGGAATTAAGTGTATGAATTAAGTATATGAATTCATCGAAGCAATGGAAATGAGTGAAATCATTCATTAAAAGTCTGCAAATTGGGGCAGCTGGGTGGCTCAGTCAGTTAGGTGTCTGACTTTGGCTCAGGTCATGATCTCACGGTCCGTGGGTTCAAGCCCTGTGTCGGCCTCTGTGCTGACAGCTCAGAGCCTGGAGCCTGCTTCAGATTCTGTGTCTCCTTCTCTCTCTGCCCCTCCCTCTCTTGCATTCTGTCTCTCTCTCTCTCTCAAAAATAAATAAACATTAAAAACAAAATTTAAAGAAAGAGTCTGCAAATAAAATATTGGGTGCACTGACAATGAAGTGATGAGACAAGACTTAGACGAGGTTAGGAGGACAACAAAAAACTCTCCCTAAGGGGGTAGATTAACACTCCCACAACTGCTTGTGGTTACTGCCCTACTTTATTTTCTCTGCACAAACATACCTGGAAAGAGTTGCCCATAGTTGCTACTCCTATTTATTTATCTATTAATCTCTCCTCAACCCACTCTGATCAGACTTTCCTCTACACCACTCCACTGAGAATCTACTGATGAAGGCCATTACTGTCTGTGCGAATGAAGACCACCAGTATTATGGGTGTTGACAAATGCAATGGTTATTTCTCTGTCCTTCCTTATTTGAATTTTGACTGTCCTTCAACACAGCTGGCTACTTTTTTCTTCTCTTGGCCTTGGTGACCCCACACTCTTCTGATTTCTCCTACCTCACTGCCTGTTCTTTCTCAGTCTTCTTTATGGGACCTCCTTCCTTTACTCGAAATAGGAATGTAGGAATGTACCCAGGATTTGATCTTGTCCACTTTCCAGTTATGGTTACTCTTTATCCTTAGATAATATTGCCTAGTACCTTGGGTTTGGAGTGTCATTTATGTGCTGATGATTCTAAGTTGTATCTACAATATAGTTACCGAATTACTAACTTGATAGAGCTAGATGGATGGCTAATAGGCATCTCAAACTTGTCATATCCCAAACAGAATTTGTTTCTACTCTGTGTGCCACCCACTCTTCCCTGCCTTAGTTAACATCCAGCCAATAGCCACTCAATTCCTCAAGCCATGTCCAGGAGTAATTTTGATTTCATTCTTTCCTGTTTTATGTCATCCGATAGATCATTAAGGGGATCTTAACAGCCTTTTATTTCTGAAATATATCCTAAATTCCTTTACTACCCACCATCCCAAGTTCTATCCTCCGTGTGCAAAAAACCCACAATATCTTGCACAGATGACTTCCATAGCCTTATACATATTTTTACAGCTTCCACAAATGATTCTCCATAAGGCACTTACTTCCCCATCACTCACTGCACACATGGCTTATGGATCATCACATCACATAGACCTTTTCTGACCACTCAGTCAGGAGTGGTCATGCAGTTTTATTTCTCTGTGTAGCCATTGCATTTTCTTGTTTATTGTTGGTATTTTTTCTTTTGCTTTTTTATTCTCTCCACTCAGTGTAACCTATTAAAAAAAAACAAAACAGTGATATTGTGTCCCCGTGTCTAAAACAATGTCTAAAGTACAGTAAATACCCAATAAATATATGTTGAGTAAATGAAAGAATGGATGAATGGCAGAAATAAAAGGCAATTTGTATAGGATTGGTGGCTATGTCAGAAATATTTGAAATGTTAATATTTCAAGACTTTATACTTGAAATGGAGAAGAATAATAATAAAGTGGAAATTTAAGAAAGAGACAAGCTAGGTAAAGCTTTGCTTGTTGGTTTTTAAGAATAGGGAGAAAAAAAGCCTGAATCCATGTGAATTTTATAGGGAAGGAACCAATGAAGCAAGAGTTTAAGATAATAGAAGGATATAGGATGAGGAATGATCCTAAACAATCAGGAAATACCGGATCAGAGCTGCTGATTTTTACTGAAGGATTAGCCTCAGAAAAGGGAAAACATCGAAGATCCTGCCTTCTTCCCTATTTCCTTCCTTCCATTTCCCTCTCTCAACCTTTCTTTCCTTCCTCTCTTTTTTATTTCTTTCATTTCTCCTGCTATAATTCCTGTTTTAGTACTACTATAGTATCAGGCGCTGTGAAATAGATAGAAGATTTAATTCGAATAAAAACAGAAAGCAAGATCTGACAATAGACTAGAAGGAAGAGAAATTGCCTTTGTGCCAGGGAAATTAGTAGCAGCATCCCTAATGGGTTTATTATAGCTACTCTATTAGTCACAAATAAAGGAAATGGACTCTGGTTGATTTAAACAGAAAATGAGAGGGTTAGAATTGCGGGGGGGGGGGGGGGGGGGGTTCTCACAGAGCCTACAAGAAGGCCAGATACAGGTTATGGCAAGATCCAAGCAAGACAGAGCCAAGACAACCCGGGTATCACCTGTCATCAACTTCTGCTTCTGCAACTGGCACCACTCTGCTTATCCTTTTGTTGCTGGGCTGAAGTACTTGTGACTCCTGTCACCACAGCACTGGGCTCTGCACCCTACTGCAGGGACCATCAGAAATCCTTCACTCCCTCAGGAATCAAACGGGGTCACGCTCAGGTCACATAGGACTCAAAGGGGAAAAGAATCTTAAGCCTTTCTTGCTTCTGTATGGGGGAGTGGATCTGCCTCTTTTCTTTGGATTTCCACACAGATGATTATGGACCCTGGTCATCCCAAAAGTCAAATACTCCTTAGAAGCAGTTCTAGAAGAGGGACCTTGTATGGTGTGAGGGCAGAAGTGACTCTGGCTTCCTGGGCTCTTGTTCATAGCTTTTCCTGAATCACTATGTGACTTTGTATAAATTATCCTTACTCTCCAGGCCATTGTTCAGCTCTCTATAAAATGTGGGTGCTGTTTCCACATGTTTGCTAGCCCTTTCCAGTGTTAAGATTTTGAGATAGCTTCTTAAAGCTGAAGAAATACATCAGTAAAACAAGTCATACTCAAGTTTGCAGCATTTTATCACTAAGACCCTTCTTGGCAGGCCCTTGGGGGTTAAGTAGCATAGAACAGAATATCTTTATTGGGTATTATAAAGGCAGAAGAATACAAATGAGAAATGGTAAAGGTCAGGCAGATATACACCTATCAGATGAACTGAAGTGGGACTCAGAGACACAAGGTGCCAACACTGTGGTTACATTTATTCTCCCGAAGAAGGAGGCGAAAAAATGCCGGGGGAACCAGATTTCCTTCTTACATAGTTCAATACAAACAGGAAAAATAACACAATATAACAGGCAGGATATGTCAAGCCAACACAAAACTCAGCTGGAGGTAACAGGCTAAATACAATTCAGGTTTCTGTTCCACAGAGATGTCTCAGAGCCTGAAGTTCAGCTAAGACGCGCACAGACTACAAATGATTCAAGACTCATCCTTGTGACATGATCATCAAAGGCCACAGAGGAAAGCATCAAGAACACTGAAAGTTCAAATTGCCCCGTATGTTTTTCATAAAGGGAAGTAGAAGACAGTGCACTAGAATTATCTTTAGGTCTTTCGTGGTTTAATACACTGGAGAAGTAAATTAAGTCAAACCTGAAAGGCAAAAGAAGACACCTCAACATTGTATTTGTTCATAGTACCCAAGAATGTGATCACTCATTCTGGCTGACAGACAAGGTAGGTAAATTCAAACTGCAACTTTGAATTTATCTGAGATCTTATTGATATTTTCCAACATAACAGATGCTGATATCTAAGGGGAGAATCTCTTTCTCCTTACAGCAATTATTTGGAGTAAGGTACTCAGTTTAAGAATTGATGAAATGTAAAAGAGACAACCAGTTAGTGATGTACCAGGAGATGATCTTTTAGAAAAGCAGCTACAACCTCAGTTTTCTTAAAAAATACTTATTTGATTTATAGCTTGACAAGAATGCTTTCCTTTAGATGAAGAGTAAGAAAAATCTGAATAAATTCACAAAGATAGGTATTTCCGGTAGGCATTTTCTTGGCCTCTATCTTTTCTTTCTTTTCATAATTGGGGAGTTTTTACTCATGAATACTTTCTGCAAAACCAAATTCTAACAGCAAGCAAGAAAGTGTTTGTTTGTTTTGTTTTATAAAACAGTATTCTATGATTGCACTAAGGCAACCAAGGCTTTGGGAAATATTCTGTTATTCAAGAGAACAGAGAGAGTAAAAATAAAGTGATAAATGCTTTCATGGCCCATGGACCTTCCTGTTAGGGATTCAAACTTGAACACAACCACATGCATCCTTCAATCATCACAGTCTAGTGGAAGAGAGTGATGAGTTTCCAAAAATCATGCAGGAGCACTGTGAAGGAGTTTCCCTAGGGAAGGTGCCAGGATACTACCATGGGAGGGGGACCCACCAAAGAGGAAGTAGTCAACATGATCTTCCTAGAGGAGGTTACTCCTCTAGGGGAGTTTGACTTTCACATTGCAATGCAAAAAGAGACTAATATTTCCCATTTCATTATCTGTATTCAGGCATCAGCAGCTCATACAGTTCTGGTCCCTGCCTATCTTCCCAGTCATGTGGCTTGCGACTGCTCGCTCATAGCCTACACCCTAGTCTCTCCTAACCCAGCACACACCCTCACATCTCTTTACCTTTGCATATACCAGGCTCCTAACCTTGAATTCATCCCACCCTCCATTGACCTGTGTCCCTCCTAGGGCTATAAGCACCCCAGGACCAAAATCGGCTACATCATTAGCTCACCTTACAGTATGATGTACACCACAGGTGTACTTGTGGAAGACCAGGAAAGATGAAAAGGGCAGTGTGGACAGTGGGTAAAACCAGGAGCTCTGGAGGCATACTGGTGAGTTTTGATTCTTATATCTTCCACTAACTCTCTGGATAATATTGAGCAAGTTATATAACCTCTTTGTGACTCAATTTCTGAATTTAAGATAGGATTTGCATGAGGATTAAATGAGATAATACATGTAAGTCTCTTAGAACAGTGTCTGAAAGATGCCAACCATAACTGTTAGGTATTTATAACTAAAAAGTTCTTGGATGGATATTTGTGGCAGAGACAGTATTTATTCTCAAATATTGCATTTGCTTTTTAAATTTCCCACTACCTTTACAGTTAGACAGGGACATACAATGAATTCTAAGAAACAGGCTATCATGAAAGAGCTAGTAGTGGATTCTCCAAGCTCTCTGTTCTCTTGCCACAGAGACCACAAGGCATGTGTTAAAACAGAAGAGCCTTGGGACTCAAGCAGCCTGAATGAATGCTGTGTTTTCTAACAGTTGAGACTTTAGGGTTATTGTGACTGCAGCATAAAGCCACCTATCCTGACTAATTCAGGATCACCCTAAAGTCATGCTGAAGAGATGATGGCCCAATTTATAGACTTACACTTCCTTTGATAAAAAAAAGTGAATAGGTGCAAATAGCATAAGCAGCATTGCTACAAAGGCTGAAGATATAAAATAGGAGATTGTGGGCGCCTGGGTGGCCCAGTCGGTTGAGCGTCCGACTTCAGCTCAGGTCGTGATCTCACGGTTCGTGAGTTCGAGCCCCGCGTCAGGCTCTGGGCTGATGGCTCAGAGCCTGGAGCCTGCTTCCGATTCTGTGTCTCCCTCTCTCTCTGCCCCTCCCCCATTCATGCTCTGTCTCTCTCTGTCTCAAAAATAAATAAACATTAAAATAAATAAATAAATAAATAAAATAGGAGATTGTAAAAAAGAGGCTGTCATAGGGATGGAGAAAGAGGAAAGAGAGAAAAGAATGTTGACTATTCAATCTTGGTTTAGGTGTGGATGGGATAAGTAATACATTTTTTAAGATAAAAAAAAACAACTTAAATAATAATCGCAGTGATATCACATGCTTTTATTTGGGATGTGTTTTGTTTTGTTTTTTCCTATCAGTAAGACTAAAAAAATCTTTTTCTAAAAGAATTTAGAAAAATGAAATCTGACTTTCACTATTAGATTAAATTAGTAAAAAGACATAAAACAAATAATTGCATTTATTTTTAAAAATATTTTCTTAATGTTTATTTTATTTTTGAGAGAGAGAGAGCAGGGGAAGGGCAGAGAAAGAGGGAGACAAAGAATCCCAAGCAGGCTCTGCACTGGCAGCAGAGAGCCCGATGCAGGGCTTGAACTCATGATCATAACCTGAGCCGAAGTCAGACACCTAATCTACTAGGCCACCCAGGCAGGCATCCCAATAACTGCATTTCTTAAACCTTATTCTGGAAATAGGTAGATTTTTGTGAACATAGGTGGGAGTGGGCCACATATTCCTTTGAAAATATCATTTAAAAAATATGGACTTTTCCCATAGGGAAAAATGAAGGTGCCCAAATAAACACACAGTTTCCAGGGCTCTTGGACCTAGAGTGACAAAACCTTTGGTTGTGGGTTTCTCTTTCAGATCCTGATTTGAACTATCCAGAAATATCTTGAGAGAAATTCCTTAACAATTTTAATGTATCAGCTGGGCTACCGTTAATAACAGTATGAGCTTCATGGGGAGCGTAGACACCATGAACACTTAAATTAGTATGGGGCACCTGGGTGGCTCAGTGGGTTGGGCGTCTGACTTCGGCTCAGGTCACGATCTTAAGGGAGTTTGAGCCCCGCGTCAGGCTCTGTGCTGACAGCTCAGAGCCTGGAGCCTGCTTCAGATTCTATGTCTCCCTCTCTCTTTGCCCCTTCCCCGATCACACTCTGTCTCTGTCTCTCTCAAAAATCAATAAACACTAAAAAAATTTTTTTTTATTTGTACAAATGTTGTGGAGGGCAAATAGTCGATATTCCTCAGATTGAAAAATGGTACTGTCTTTGAGGCAGCAGGTCTATGGATAGGAAGTATCTCTACAGATACACTTGCAAAATTATGCCACGATATATGTTCAAGGATCTTCATTATAGTTTTGTTTTTTATAGCAAAAATACCGGGAAATAATGACTGTTGACCAGACACTGGCTAAATTCGTTATAGCACATTCATAGAATATTACTCTGCAGCCACTAAATAAAATGAGATTATTGATATGTCTGTAGTGACATGAGAAGATGATCCATTTAGTTCAATAAAGAAACATAACTGTATATATTAAATGGTCTTGTTAGACAATTTTTTATAAGAATGTGTGTGTGTTATGTGTGTGTGTGTGTGTGTGTGTGTGTGTGTGTGTGTGTGACTGTTCTGAAAGAATATGTAGGAAACCATTAAAAGTAGTTACCTTTGATGAGATATATGTCCATACATGACACAGAGGAACATTTAATAAATATGTTTGCATTTATTTATTTATTTATTTACTTAGAGTGAACAAGTAGGTGAGAGGGGCAGACAGAGAAAGAGAGAGAGAAAATCTTAAGCAGGCTTTCCACTCAGTGCCTCAGTGTGTAACCTAACTCGGGGCTCAATCCCATGACCCTGGGATCCTGACCTGAGCCAAAATCAAGAGTTGGACACTCTACCTACAAACCAACCCAGGTGCCCCAATATATTTGCATTTATGCACTATTTACTGAGCTCACAATTCCTCCTTGCTCAACACATTTTTCAATGCTTTGGAAATATAAAAGAATGTGGAAGACAGTTATTACCACTGACTTTTAATTATGCTGTCAATAAGAAAAACAGATATTTGAAATAGTTAGAGAAAATGTAAAAGACAATACACGAGCAAGTACAACTTAAAATGCTAAAAATACTGAATACTAAGTGCTAAACAATGTGTTATTAGACTTGGGAGAAACTGTTTTATCAAACAAAATACTCTCACCTTAGGCAAATGTGTGTGTGTGTGTGTGTGTGTGTGTGTGTACTTTGAAAAGAACAAACAAACATGTGAATTATACAATTCACATAGGAAGAACTCAGGAAAGCACAACTAGTAATTCCAAAGGGCTGAACACACACATACACAGATACACACACACACACACACACACACACACACACACACACACTCACCCCTTATGAGGATATTACAAACTTCTTTCCCATAATTTTGGTTATTGAGTGTAGAACACACACTGAAGATACAACTTGTTTACAAAGCATCAAATAAGAAAAGAGCACATTCAATTCATATACTGTGTGGTATTTCTCTAGTTGTTTCTAGATGTGTACCATAAGTTCTTACATGACTTCGACGTCTCAGATACCAGCAGCTATATTTGGCAATGTTGGCAGCTTTATTAAGATAGCTGTTAGTGATGCTAAGAAAGAACACTCATTTTCAACTGAGCCTGACAACATTTGATACACAGCCCATGTTGACAACTGCACCAGCTGGATCATTCTGAATTCTTACAGCAGACAAGTCTGTCAAAAAAAAGTCAGCTGGTCTGTGTGTGTACCTACACAATCACAGGCATGACTGATATTTTTTTCAGTGATGCTAGGTTCATATCTCTCTGGGAGTTAATCCTGATATTTATAGTGGACTTAAAAAGAAATGCTGGTCAAAACATCCTAAAATTCAGTAATATTTCTATGAAGAAATGTGCAGGCAGTTAAATTATTAGAAAATCTACAATAAAGAGCTATTTTAAGTAAGAGCATTTTGGTTCAAAAACCACTACTTTTAATAAGTTGACTAACTGTGATAAATGTGGTACTTGTTTTGTGTTGTTCTAAAATGATTCCAAAATTTCCTTAGTAAATAAAGTAGCATTGATGAGGTCTGTGGGTTGGAAGTTACAGGCACAGAATTGAGAAAATACAGTGGCAGCAGTTTGGGACCAGGATTAGCCTCAAATTTTCCCTGCTATTGACAGAAGATGGGGATACTGGAAAGATCCAGACATAGGTTCACGTTTGCATATTGAGAGTAGTATTGGCTATGACTGAACAGTACCGCCTCCATAAAATTCATCTCCATGGGTTCATTTGCTGGACTAATTTGAGTATCAATTTGTCTGGGAGGTGAGGACAGAATAAAGGGTACTTTTTCTTACGTGAGTGATTTTTTGGACTGCTTACCTGTGATTGAGTTGACACCTTTCTGTATTTCATCACTTGCCCAGAAAGTCTGAGAGAGAACCTGTGACAGTTGAGCCATATGCATTAGGAGTGCCTTAATTACACATGAATCAAGCCAATCTTACCTCTCCCTTCTAAATTCTAAAAATCTCTTATTTAATAGTATTCATTTCTTCCATTTGCCTTAGAAAGTAAAGAAATACAATGTAGGTTATTAATTTAGATGATGTAGAATACCTCAGAGTTTCCAAAATTTTATTGCTTATTTAGGAAAATGACTACTATACTTACCTGAAACAGCTGTGACAAAAAAAAGGATTTAAAACAAAACAAAACAAAATATTATGCTACGCTATTTAAAATGCTCTGATTCCAAATGATAGTCCTTTCGTAGGATAAAGGGGGAAGATCTTCAGAAGGTACACAGATAAGCAAATCAGTGAACCTCAGATTGCCTGTGGTTCAAGCAGAAGCATGCATTGTCACTTCACAGAAAAGACAACTCTTTGTTCCTGCACCTGGAGACATCTATTAATAGGAGTCACCTAGACGTTGGTTATACATAATTTAAAAATAGGAATACAAATTACTGGGCTAGGGAGGTCTCCCACAGAAATCAGCAGGTGATACAAGAGAAGAAGAGTTTTCTTAAATACAAATTCTTAGTGCCTATCCAGTGGAGAGTAAAATTGACATGATTCAAGGATTAATTAAGCCATTCCCAAAGTTCTTTTGTAGTTGCTAAACACAGAGAAAAATCAGCAGAATCAGACGAACGCTCTGAGAAATAGAATTGTCTCATGCTAACTCATCTCTCTCACTTAACATCCAGCAGCCTCCTTGCAGCTGCCAAACATGTACTCTGAATAACAGATTCTATTCTAAGTAAAGGATTGTGTTTTCCCTAAGTAGCTCAAAATATATTAGCGATATTTAAAAAAAAAATATTGGATTTCTCAAATTTAATACATATGGGTACCCTCAGCTTTTGAGTGGGGTGAGAATATCAATAAGATTCTGGAGCTTGTTCTAAGTTTCATTGAGGTCTGCATTCAGATATTACCCACAGGTACTGACAGATACTACAGTGTAAGCCTTTTGTATAGCCTCATGAGGGAATGAAATCTCACCGTAAGCTAAGCTAAGAGCAAGATGCCTCAGAATTCAAAAAAGTATCAAGAGGCAGGTATGGTATTGATTCCATGATATAGTATGAAATCAGACAATAATAACGATATCAATAGTAACAACAATCAAATGTATTTATTATACATTTTTATAATTTTATATGTATCATCTCACTTATCCTGATAACACCCTTAGGAATTATATGATATTGTATTTATTATTATCATCATTATTATTTCATCTACTTCACAAGTAAGGAAACTGTGACTTTACACATATTAAGAAAATTGCCTAGAGCCACTTTGCATTTAAATGGCAGTGCCCAGGCTCTCAACAACTGTGCTGCCCTGAGCTATCCACCTGCTCAAGGGAACTTTTCAAAGAGGCAACAGACACCAAGAACCTGACTGACATCCCATAGTAGGGTCTATTGCAGAGAGACTAAGCCAAGAGCTATCAATAGTAAAAATTCTCTGATGATGGGAGCAATTGCTATTATGAAACCTGCAAAAAGCATCACTGAGAGATGATGCTAGTTACAAAGCCCCTAGACATTTGCTACTCAAAGTGTAGTCTCTAGACCAGCAATACTAATGCTTGTTATAAGTGTGGAATCTCAGGGCTCAGCCCATTCCTGCTGAATCTGCATTATAACAGATCTTCTGAATCTGCATAAGATCTCCAGATAATTCATATACAAAGTAAAGCTTGAGAAGCACTGCCAACCTATCACCCATAAAGTACTGTGGGGTGCCACCTGAAATAGAATGTTACAGCTTTACTTCCAATTTAACAACATGAACTGGGGGAACGAATTGGCTATACGGGGATTTATTATTTATAGAAAGGTAATTACATTAGTATTAAGACTCGACATTCAATTTAGGGACACATCAGACAGCACTACTCTCTATGATAGGAATTTATAAGACTGCTTGTGTACTGCCTGTGTGGAATTAGCTGCCAATCCCTGAGGTTCAATTCTGTCTACTGAAAATCTTGTCTGAGGGAGCTGATACCCTCGTGCTGCTTTAAGATGTTAGAGGTAAGATAAAGATGCCTCTCTATGTGTCATCATGAAGCAGCATCCTAAAATGTCATCGATGAAAAATAATCTACTAACTTGGAAATTGTAGGTTGACATGTGGGACGGATAATGCTATAATAACAAATGCAAACGGAAAGTTGATAGTCCCCATGGAGTCTAGAAAAGTGATAGCTAGTAAGAATCAGTCATTGTTTCTATAGCACCATCCAGAAGAGAAGGTGTCATCACCAATCGCCAGAAATATTCCCTCCATTGGACAACTATATCTATTTAGAACAGACAATGTCTTACCAAGCCTCTAGGGCTTAATGAATGGCTGCTTAAAGCAACTTTACTACCTATGTTCCGATCCCAAATTCAGCTAGCCAACTTTTCTTATTTTAATTCACCTTCTCAGGTCAGTTTCCCAACATAAGATGTATTTACCAGATGGTATGTAAATCCAGTCTTTGTTAATAAATTATTGAAACGGCTTTCTGTTGCAAATCTCTTTGGGCAAATTTAGGTGGTGTTAATCTCTTTCACGCTGACCTAAAGATTTGGGAATTGCTAAAATAAGACACTAGACCTTGGATGAGGAGTGGCTGTGATCAAGTTTCAACATTATAAAAGAGCTGACCTAAAATAATCAACATTAACTGTTTAACCAATTCAACTATTTTTTGGCTAGTAATAGCGTCGAACTGAATTGCTAATTACTGCACTTGATTGTGCCATCTTTAGGAAAGAAAATATGATGTGCATACTCCAGGTAAAACTGCACTTCCTCTGCTTCCACCCTGCCCTTGGCCACAGTGGGGAGGGAGGTGGGTGCTCCAGATGTCGTGGGGGAAGTCATTTTCCCTACTGTTTCTATGGTGCAATATGGTAATCTTTGTGCTCTGGGATTGAAAAGAGTCAACACAATTACTGGTTCTCCAGATGAGACTATCCCCACCACTGACCTCCATACTACCATTAGAAGGTTGGAAAGGGATGGCCTGCTTTCCACCTCACAACAGTCCCACTGAGCTGTGGAGGTGGAGTAGACGTCCTCTCTGCCGTTGTCCTGGTTTGCCTGGGACCTAGGAGTTTCCTCGGACTTGGGATTTTCAGTGTTAAAACCAGGAAAGTCCCATGCAAACTTGGAAGAGTTGACCAACTCTTGACCATCTCACTGCCACTTTTCGACCATTCTCTATTCTTCATACAGGCTACCGGCTTTCTCATGTCATCCTGGAATATTACTGGTAACCCCTTCTTGATACAGTTAACTATACCAGTGATTATCAAACTATCGAACTATCAAACTGGCCCTGGGGAAGGGCCAGTCTTTTTTTTTTTTTTTTTCCTTCCCGATCTATTTCAGGTCAATAAATACAATAAAAATTAAATTACAGACAATGAAATAAAATGGGCATAAAACATAAGTTCAATTTTTTTATTATTATTAGATTTAATGGATATTTAAAACAAGGCTATCACTTTGCTAAGAAAGTGTGTAAATGGCTACCCTCAATTTCTGCTCTTACCTCACTATAGATGAGTAACAAGTTATGGACCACGTTAGGAGGAACACTTTTGTCACATAACCTCAGATTGTTCTTCCTCATCCTTTAAAGACTTTACCCACTGGTTCACTGTTATTTTCTCCAAAATTGCTTCTGTCATGATTCTTGGTGATTTTAATATCCATTTGGGTGATTTCTCCCAATAACCTGGACTCTCAGATATTTGACCTTTAATAATCCTGTTCTTGATCTTCGTGAGACTTCCAAGTCTGTGGACGTACTCTAAAACTTGTCATTACCAATCTAATTATCCCATTCTCTGACTACTGGGAAAGTCTAGGCAAACCAGGATGAGTTGATTATCTTACCTCACTGCCACATTTGCCTCATCTACAGTGAGGTAAGAGCAGAAACTGGAAGTAACCATTTACTTACATGCTTTTTTTTTTTTTTTTTTAGCAAATCGATATGTTTGTTTTTCATATTCATTAAATCTAATAATAATAATAAATTGAATTTATGTTTTATGCTCTTTTTCAGGTCACTCACTCCCTTTACTACCTTTACAAAAACAAATTTTTCGACCCCACTGAGATCTTCAATCCATTAATTCCACCACATTTGAAATTTTCGTTACATTTTATTTTTACTATGAAATATAGAGAATCAAGTTCTCAATTCTGAAAATAAAACTTGAATTTTTTTTTTTTAACGTTTATTTATTTTTGGGACAGAGAGAGACAGAGCATGAACGGGGGAGGGGCAGAGAGAGAGGGAGACACAGAATCAGAAGCAGGCTCCAGGCTCTGAGCCATCAGCCCAGAGCCCGATGCGGGGCTCAAACTCACGGACCGTGAGATCGTGACCTGAGCCGAAGTCGGATGCTTAACGGACTGAGCCACCCAGGCACCCCAAAACTTGAATTTTTAAAACAAAATCTACTATCAGTTTTGAGATGATTCTATCGTTACAAAAGTGAAACTTTCTGCCTGTGACACACTCTATTCTCCACTTATTTCAGTTTTACAAATTCTTGATATACTACATATTTGTTTAGTTATTTTGATTGACTGACTTTATCCACTAGAGTGTGACATCAGTGAAGGCAAGTATTTTTGTGTTTTGTTCACTGTTGTATATACAGCACCTAAAATTATGTGTCTGACACAAAATAATCCTTTAATAATATTTAATCTTTACATTCATTCACCCATTTGCCTAAACAAATTTATATGCAAAGAATTCTAACAGAAGTCTGTTTTTAAAAACAGAATCTGCTTTTAAAGACTTCATATATTTGGCTGACAACTGTTGAAGCAAACAATTATAATGCAAAGTGTAATATGAAATAGGTTTATACACAGTGATTTATGGGGACGCTGAGCAAATGTATACAATTCAGTCTGGGGCTAGAGTAGCTTTGAGGAAGTCATGCTGCTTACTCCAGAGGGGGTGATCAGAGCTATTCAAGGGAAGGGAGAGATGACTGAGGGTGTGTTCTAGGAAAGTTCAAAGTACAGAGGCAGAAACATTAGGGAGCCTGACTGGGTGTTTATGGGCTATGAAATGTGAATTAGGGAGAGGCAGAAATGAGGATTGGAGGACATTGGTGCAAGTTTAAGAAACCTAGACTTTTTTCCTTCTCTTTTATGTTTGTTACAGGAAATCACTGAGGAGTTTTACATATGGAAGTGAAATATACAGATTCATACCTTAGTAAAGGATGAAACTGAGCATGTTGTAGCCTAGGGAATACACGATAACAAGTTTGAAATTGGGCATGATTTATAGCAATAGAGAAGATAGAATAGATTTGAATGTTCTTGGTATTTAGGAAGCATTAACGAGAGCACTGACAGATGCCCAGATTTGGGAAAAAAGGGTAAAGAGTGAAGTTAATGATAACCATTAGCTAAAAGCAATCAGTCCTGTGACCAGGTCAAATTAAAAATTAACCAAAAAGCAGCTTTCCTGTATAGAAACAAAAGCCTTTCCAAATGAGAAGAAAGTACAAAACACCTAGGAATAACCTAGCAGGAAATTTGCAGGATATATGTAAACACAATTTCAATTTGTATTAAGACATGAAAGAGGGGCCCCCGGGGTGGTTCAGTCAGTTAAGTGTCTAACTCTTGATTTCAGCTCAGATCATGATCTCATGGTTTGTGGGATCGAGCCCCCAATCAGGCTCCGGGCTGACAGCATGGAGCCTGCTTGGGATTCTCTCTCTCCCTCCCTCTGCCCCACCCCAACCCAAGCGTACATGTGCACGTGCTTGCACGCATGCTCTCCCTCTCTCTCTTAAAGTAAATAAATAAACATTAAAAAAAGACACAAAAAACCTTTAATAACCAGTGATGCCTTGTGCTTGCATAGAAATAGTGACATTAATTCATTGTAAATTCAAATATAAATTAAATATATCTAAATCAATTACTATTATGATTCTCATCTCTTTCCCCCCCTTCCTCATTCTACTTCTTGATTTTAATCTTAAAGGAAAAACTTGATAAAATTTATGTGTATAAATTAATGTGTAAGCATAAGAAGAAAAAGTCAAAGAAGATTTTTTAATGGTAGAGAACTATTCTTGTTAAGTATATACTAAGCTATGCTAATTAAACCATGAAATAAAAGCTTAGGGGTTGACAAATCAATGGAATAGAAAAGAGGACAAAAATAGAACCATGTGTATGGGATATTTAGTACATGATAAATATAGGTTTTCAAAACCCAGTGATGGAAAAACACATTATTCAATAAATTGGATTAAGGTAACCAGTTATATTTTGAGGAAAAAGAACTGGGCTCTTACTTTCCTGAACAAAACAAATTCCAAATGATTCACTGTCAACAAAATTTAAAAACTAAACAATAGGTGTGCCCGGGTGGCTCAGTCGGTTGAGTGTCCGACTTCAGCTCAGGTCACGATCTCGCGGTCCGTGAGTTCGAGCCCCGCATCAGGCTCTGGGCTGATGCCTCAGAGCCTGGAGCCTGTTTTGGATTCTGTGTCTCCCTCTCTCTCTGCCCCTCCCCCGTTCATGCTCTGTCTCTCTCTGTCTCAAAAATAAATAAATGTTAAAAAAAAATTTTAAAAATTAAAAAATTAAAAAAAATAAAAACTAAACAATAAACTCTGAAAAATGTAGTACATATGGCAAAATTTCCTTAATCTATAAATAAGTATTAATGATTTATTTTTTTTAAAAAAAGCAACTGCATAAAATGGTCAAAAGATTTGAACAGTCAGTTCTCTCTCTTTGCTTTACACACACTTATATAAATGACTAATAATATACATAATAGCTTATCTCAATTATAATATGCCAATTAAAACAAAATTTAGCTGTTTTTTTTGCCAACTAGACTAGCAAATATCGTAAACATTTATAAAATTCCATGTTATTGAAAGCACGACGAAATTTGTACTATCATCCCCCTTTGCCAGAAGTTTACAGATGCTTTATACTGATTTTTGCAGGTAAAGTGCAAAATTTCAAACTATAAAATATATATGTCATTTGGAATTTAGTCTGTGATAAGATTTACTCACACAAGTGCTCCTTAAATGTTCACCACAATAAAAAAGGGTACTGAATTGCGTGCATAGATGGGCTACATACTTCCAGTGCAACACTATGGAGCTATTAATGAAGAGTGAGTTACAGCTATGAGTTTTGTTATAGGAAGATTATGCATAATCATATATATACATATATATATATACATACATATATATACATATATATGTATGTATATATATATATATATACACACTTATTTTATTTATTTTTGAGAGAGAGAGTACAAGCAGGGAAGGGACAGAGAGAGAGGGGGACAGAGGATTCAAAGCAGGCTCTGCGCTCATAGCAGTGAGCCAGAAGTGGGACTCAAACTCATGAACCATGAGATCATGACCTGTGACAAAGTGAGATGCTTAACTGACTGAGCAACCCAGATGTCCCATGCATAATTATATTTTTAAGAGAAAGAAACAAGTTAGGATCAGTATATGTCATCTGATTACGTTAAAACATATGCACATGCCTTTTTTATTTGCATATGCATGCGAATATGTGCTGGAAAAATACACCCCAACTTGCTAACAATAGTTACAGCTAAGGAAAGAAACGAAGACAGCCATGGGTAGAGGAAGGAGATTTTCATTTTTTGTTTTGAACACTTCAAGATCTGCAATGTTCTATAATGGCCATATATTACTTTTAAATAAAGACTACCTTGTGGTGAATTAAATGCTGCAATGTTTCACAGTTACTGGATTTACTAGCAATATCAAATTTGGAATAAAATTAGACACATTCCCTCCCCAGTAGAGAATATGTTTCAGTAGACAACTGAGCAGACATGTTGCGCAGGCATAGATAAACAGGACCGAGTAAGACAAATATTAACATGGCCTATCCATATGATTGCACAAATATTACCCCACCTCTGCCTCCGCCCCCCACCCCCCCCACCCCGGCCATATGACTGACCTGCAGACAAAAAAACTTGTGTCAGGAATTTTTCTGAAGGCGGTGTTAAGTGATTAACATAACCTGATGTTGAATATTTACAGAAAAAATCCTTTTACATTCTTGCTCTGGTTTCTTGTTCACCAGGCAAACTTCTTATAAGTCTGCCTCCCAAGTACTTCTGCTTGTGTTGTAAATTAATAAATTGATATTCTCATTTATACTTCAGGCTCTGTGAACTTGATTAATGTGAGTCTCAACCTCAGCAATTGACCCACTTTTGGAATGCTGACAAAATCAAATTTCTGAGCATGTGGAACCAATCTTAGGCCCTAGACTCTGGTATCATCTCTCCAAGTCAAGTGCTAACTTTGGAAACCTTACATTGAAATAAAACAGACTTCTGCTGAAAATAGTTCTTCTAACTAAAATGTTCCATTTCTATCAAATTTTACCCATTATTAAAAGCTTGATCCAAATCTTACCTCTTACATAAAAACTTTCATCATTATAACAGGTAACTTGCTTCTTCTAAATGTTTGTAGAACTTGTTTCTCTCATACTCATTGGGCATTTATCACACATTAATTGCACTTTTGTTCATTGACACTGATTATATCCTGCACAAAACTGAGCTACTGGTATATTTTCTATTATCAATGTTACCTGGCATAATCCCTTACACTCAATGTTTCAAATTTGGAATATATTTGTTGATTCCAACTTTCTCAACTGCCCTCTTCTGCTTCAGTGTCTCCTTCTCTGAATTTATTTCCTAGATCACCATTTAAACAAATGCCTTATTATGTTTCTTAAATTTTATTTTATATTATTAATTTGCATTGTGACTATCTCTTCTTTAGCTCACACGTTTGTTGGTGTTGGCAAACATTTATTAGTACACGTGAAAGAAATGCTTACTGAATGAATCTACATGTGTACGCTCCTTAACCTAACCCTAATGCATTGTGCTGTTAATAAAGTAGATTCCCTCTATATGCGTATTAAATAAATACATACCCATACGGAATTATAGGAGCTCCTAACAGGAGTTCTATGAATTAAAATGATTCAGGAATTGTTTTAGACAATTATTTTTACATTTACCTTGAAGACAAACAGAAAAATGCAAGCCTTATTTAGAGTTAGGTTCACTTTAAAGAGTGGTACCAAGTAGATGATAAGTTAGCAAAGAGGCCTTCACCCACCAGCTATGCAATAATTGCTTTACTTTTGTGCTCTCTTTCTGCTTCCAGAGCGAAGCAAAATGTTCTGAGTTGATATATTATTTTCATATGTTTGAAAGGCTGCATTAGCTTTTGTTAATTAACTTAATTGCTGTGACTCAAGCAACCCTGGCTTGCCTGAAACATTAGTCAAGTCTGGAATAAAGCAGGGGATGCCTTATGGAAATAATACCTCCTGTAGACTCTGTCTGGTGTTCTCACTTTATTAGTATTTGGTCACCTTGCTTTATGGAGTTTAGCTATCAATGACTACATATTATACAGGTTACAAAAGTAGAAAAGTGATGCACTGAACCTGAATAAATAAATAAAACATTTTTATGGCAAGTGTAGATTAGTTATTTCCAAAATTCCATTTAGGAAATTAGTTCTCATATTCATTGCAACTTACCTGGAGGGTATTAATTATCAGAGCTAGAATGAATCTATAAAAGTTACATTTCCTGTTTATATTTGCATATATGATCTCGGCATCTATCTATCCCTCATTTGGGCTATAAAGTCAATTTGTCTCTCCAGAAAGATTCTTCTATTTCTCAAGTTCAAAAATTGGGTACTGTCTTATCTTATTCTTCGGCATTTCTGTCATCATTTTTTTTTCTTTTTAAGGACTTTCCAAACCATTCAGAAATAGTGGCCAAACTTTGAACAATCTATCCTGATACTGCTGTAGCAACTTGTCCTCCCACAAGTCAACATGACAAAGAGTTGAGAGGCAGATGGCCATCTGATCTTCCTCAGAGAGGAAGGTTAAGGTGAATGAATTTCACAATATGTGGGATACCAATGTAGTGGTGTCCCCCTTGCCTCCCTAATGGCAGCCTGTTACATAAGGCTTTGGGGAAGACAGAAGTGGCTGAAAGAAAAAGGCGGGTAGTGAAGTAAGAGGAGAAAACTATGATAAATAGACAATGGATTCTGGAGCAGTGTATACCATTCAAAGTGGAATTACTGACCCCAAACAAGAGTGCAAACACATTTTCACTCCTCCTCTCTTCTGTATCTACACAGATGTCAGAATGGTGAACTTTACCTAAGGTAGTCTCAGGGAGAGGGAGAAATGAATAAGAAGTGAATAGTAAGGGAAAGGAAATCTGCAAAATAAGAAAGGAAATCTGCAAAAATATCTCTGATTTTTTTGGCTTTGGAGAAAGCAGCTAATTTGAAAGCCACAGAGTTATTAAAAGGATAGAAGATTTGTCCAAAATTTGATTTTGTCAAAGATTTTGGGTTTGGCTGAGTAGGAAAGATTTTCTCATGAAAAAAAATTTACAGTCCAAGTTGTAAAGGGAAGTAGAAAGTCATAAGTTGTTTCTGGTTTCAGGGCTACCACCTAAGAATGGGTGTGACACCACATCGAAGAGTTTGCTATTCACATCTTACATATTTACTAACATATATGAGCATCTGGGATGATTTGAAGATTCCTGGCTTCTAGGATTTAAAAAGAAATCTCTTCCACATAAACCCACACCGGTAGGCAAGGCTGTGTACACAGACCATGCCCTGGGCCTCCACTGTTACATCCTTTCTTCACCTACCGGATGTTCTTAAATGTTCTGTAATTCCCACCCTCTCCACTCCCTCCCTCCGACCAACAGATTTGATCCAGACCTAACAATCTGTTTATCTCACCTCGGGCCAGGGCGGTAGTGGTCTCAGGCTTGCAGGCTGTGTGCTGGGTCCATTATAGCTTAGCTGAGTGTGAGCCATTGAGCGTTGGTACAAGAAACTCAAACACATCCATTTTCTTTCTACATGTCCCTGTGTAAGCATTGGCAGATAGCATAAGTTAATGATTCTAATCCTGCCAAATGAATGAAAGACTACCTGTAAATAAATATTTGAAACTCAGAATGGGTGCCTCAAGTTGTACCAAATAATTTGACTTAGCCTCCCCAGTGAAAGGAATACAGTAGGCCAGTGGCTTGGTTTCATCACAAAGTCAGTATTGATACCTTACAGTTCTTTTTAACTTTTCTCTCTTCTGTTTCTTACTTCCAATCTGTCTCCATGTCCCATAAATTCTACCTTCTAAATACTTATATTTATTCATACCTTTAGAATTCTACCACTAGAGATTCATTTCAAATCCTCATCGTTTCTTACATGATTTACTATATTCATCTACCAGAGTATTTTGTTTACTATCCAATCTTTGTTTACCATCAGTCTCTGACACTTCTCAATAAGCTTTGTGAGAGAGAGGAAAGGGGGGACTGGGAGCCATGGGCAGAAAGAGAATGAATGTTTGTTTTGTTCTTTACTTACCTCCATCATGTGCTACATTGTTCGACATGCAGTAAGTAAGCAAAACATATATTTGAAGAAGAAGCATATGACTGACTGAATGAATGAAGGGTTGCATGCATCACGGAAAAAATGTGTTCAGCTTACCATCCTGTAAGCTATAGACATAACGACCCCTCAGAATGTAAATCTAAACATTTCACTTCCATCTTTGATTTTTATTTTTTACTCTTTGCCTTAAATATGAAGCCTACCTGATGTGGGATTTAAGAACGTCTTTTATGCCAATTTTTACCATTCTTTCACATACCTGGTGTACAGCTCACCCTCAACCATTTGACTGTTTGCCCTTCTCTGAAAACACTATTTTGTTTCTCATTTCTGTATCTTCAAGCACAATATTCTTTTTGTTCAGATTCATCCACAGCAATCTTTAGACACTTACTTCAAGAAGGAAGTTGAACACACTGTTTCTCTCAGGCCTACTAAGTCTACTGTGATTTTTGGTTCAATATTGCCCAGCCATTTTGGAAGGTGAGCCCCTCCAAGGTAAGGATAGAGTCTTTGTGTGCCCAGGGTTTTATACACTTCCCTGCTTTTAACTGTCATCTAATATATATTTAGTGAATGGGGGGGAAATGAATGAACTATGACACACACAGCAAAAGGTGCACTGGTGCATTCAGGCACTTGGACAAGGTTCAGTTTGGGGTGGACATCCATCATTGGATGGAAGGTATTCTCTTTTCTTTCTGGTACCCAGTTATTTAAGTAAGGAAGCTGAGAGCTAAGACTTAAGGAAGTTGAAACTTAATATTTGAACCTTGATTTAGATTGGTAAATAAAAATTATAGGTTTCTCCAAAGTTTGGGATAATGTGGTCACATTTTTTCCCTCAGAAAATAGTATTTACTGCACTCCCTTGTATGTATTTGATTTTTGCATATATTATTCAAAAGTTCTGACAGTTTTAGATGCATATTCAAATTACAAACTAATAATCTGGCTCTACAAGGGTGTAGAACATTTTGACAATTGTAGTGTTTTCTCCTTACAATTATATGAAATTTGATCAGTTAATTAACTTCTCAGAACCTCAGTTTCCTTGAATGTGAACCAGTAATAATAACATCTAATTCACAAAGTCAGTGATGATGATGGTGGTGGTGGTGGTGGAGATGATGATGTTAATGTCAATTATTTAACAATTACCATGTGCAAGTTTCTATGATAAGCACTTTTGTGACCTATTTAATTCCCAAAACACCTGAATGAAATATTGTCTTCCTTATGTGAGTATAAAAAGATGATTGCCTCAGATTTTATAGTAAGCAAGTGATGGGATTAGTATACAGGTGAGTCAGGTTCCAAAGTTATGTCCTTAACTACTACATTATAGCAAAACTTCTATGACAAAACCTTCCATGCACAATATACCTAATTTCTAGGTAATTGTGCATATTGGGAAGAAAGTATTGATTTTTAAATAGAAGTCCCTCCTGAGAAGCTAATAAATATGATTCATGAATGGATTGTATAACTGCTTTTATCTCTTCTCCTTGAAGAGGGTTATTATACTGACTTCTTTCTTAATTTACTATGGGGAACTAATATTCTATTATTTATTCAGTTCAGATACCACAATAATGTAATACCATAAAAATAAATTGAAGTATTCTGAGTAGAAAGCAAGTAATTAACATTACTTCAGCTGTGTTCCACAGAGTGAAGGAGTGTTTCATGACTTAAAAGCTCGTTTGGTTTTTAAACATATTCATCTTCTGAAATGTAGTCGTATTATTAACAACTTTCTCTGCTTTTGTTATTTCTTGAAGCACTTTTAAACTGGTTATTTTTCTACCCATGATAAGGGAAATAGTTATGTAATGTTATTCAAGAATAGGCCTAATATCTCCTTAAGATCTCCCTGAGGTACACTACAAACTTTATCATTTGCAATTTCTTTCAGTTGGATTACTGTTTGTGAATCATCAGCATTAGCATCATCATCATCGTCATCATCATCATCCATCTACCTTGTAATGGGTTTTCATTTTTTTGAAATTGTGTGGATTCCAATTTAGTAGTTGACCCCATATTCCTGAACAAGGAGCTGTGGACAAAACATGCTGCTTCATAATGCAGAATAATGCCTACTCTGTATTTTCTTGAGTCTAAGAGATGGTGTGGGGAAGGAAGTGAAGGGACTAAATGAGAAAGGAAAAGGAGAAGAAGGAAAAGGTAGGAGGAAGTTCTAAACTATGTCAGAAATGCTAATTCCAAACACACGGACATTCTCTACTTTACTATACAACCTAAATCTTGTCCACTTTTTTTTAAAGGTAAAGTCTACTGAGTATTTCATTTTGCTGTTTTGCGATTAGTGTGTCAATCAAACCAAATGAAACTGAGAAATAATGAAAACTGTATTCATAATTCCACTTAAGAACAAAAACATTAAAATTATAGTGAATCTTACTATCTCTCCACAATCACATCGGAGCTAATTACACCTGTATATCAGTCAGGATAGGCTAGATAAACAAACTATCTCCCAAACCATAGTCATGCAAAATAGCAACAGTTTATTTCTCAACTCATGGTAAAAGTCCATATAGGCAGACACTCAGGGGCGGAGCCACCATTTTGAACTTCAATACCTCCATGCTAGTAAGAAAAGTGAGATTTCTGGGGAGTCTCACACTAACAACTAAACGCGTTACCTGAGTAGAAATATGACTTCCAACTAACATATTATTGGCTGGAATAAATCACCTGGTTCCCAGTAACCCAAAGGCATGAGAAAGTGTAGAGCTACCATGTACTTAGAAGGCACAGGAACCAGAAATACTGGTGAACAGAAATAATGACCATTTTATCCTGATGTTACTGTTTATCTTTTTAATGCATACATGCATGTGTATTTATCCCCTTTTCCAAATATATTATATGATTTATAAATTATTAACACTTTATAGAAATTATACGTACTATTATTCTTCCTGAGACTTGTTTTTCTTTTTGATAATATTTATATTTATGGCATTATCCAAAATGATACATGTCGATTTGTTCATTTTGGTTGCTGCAAATTATTTCATTGTCTAAATCACATTTTTATTTGTCCAGTTTTCTATTGATGGATACTTCGGATATTTCCTTTTTCCTTGGTCCTTCGCTGCATGCATATAAAGTTAGAATCACCTCGTTAAATTCTACAAAACAAACTATCAGCATTTTTTAAATGTTTATTTATTTTTGAGAGAGACAGACAGAGAGAGAGAGAGAGAAAGCTTGAATGGGAGAGGGACAGAGAGAGAGGAAGACACAGAATCTGAAGCAGGTTCCAGGCTCTGAGCTGTCAGCACAGAGCCCGACACTGGGCTCAAACTCAGGAACCGTGAAATCATGACCTGAGCTGAAGTCAGATGTTTAACCAAATGAGCCACCCAGGTGCCCCAACTTCCAGCATTTTTATTGTAATTCAACTGAATTTATAGATTTATTTGGATGAAATAAGTTTCTTAACAATATTGAATTTCCTTATCAATAAAAGTAGACATATCTCCTTTTACTTAAAACTTTTTGGAGAATGTGTCTTTTGATTTTATTTAAAAATTTCCTTACACAATAAATATCTTTAAATATCTTTTATTTAATGGTCTTAAATATCTTTTGCTATAATTATTCTCAAGTATATTCTATATGTTATTGCCAGTATTATTTATATTCTGCTTCTGGTTACATTTTCTAATGCTTTGTTATAGATATACAAGAATGATCTTATTTTTTTATATTAACCATATATCCAGGGAGATTGTTGACACGCTTATCAGCTCAAGTAATTCATTTGTAGAGACTTGAATTTCCTACAAAGGTAATCTTACAGGTTTTCAACATGGCATTTCCTTTCTACATTTCTCTCTTTAACACAGTTGTTTTTCTTGTCACACTACATTGCCAAAACCACAAGTACAATATCAGATAGAAGTAATGATAATGGACATTTTAATATTTCTCTAGAATTTTTCCTTCTATTGTTTAACCCTTAAATACGATATTTGTTAATAGTTTTTTACAGATATTATATTCCTTATCAGCTTTAGGAAGTTTTTTCTATTTCAAATGCTTTAAGGTTTTTGTTTGTTTTTTATTTTATTTTATTTTATTTTATTTTATTTTATTTTATTTTATAATTTGTAGTTTGGGTGCTAAGCTGTTATTAAAACTGTAAGCCTTTAACCTAAATTAAGAATTCTCAGGGAAAACTTTCATGTTTACTCCAAGACTTCATCTCAAAAGATAAAAGTCTTTCTGTATTGAATAGCAAATAAAAAAAATCATTTGTCTTTTATTAGAATATGTAACCTTTTAAAAAAAAAAAAACATATGTAGCATGGGAATGTAAGCTGGTGCAGCCACTCTGGAAAACAGTATGGAGGTTCCTCAAAAAACTAAAAGCAGAACTACCCTACGATCCAGCAATTGTACTACTAGGCATTTAACCAAGGGATACAGGTGTGCTGTTTCGAAGGGACTCATGCACCTCCATGTTTATAGCAGCACTATCGACAATAGCCAAAGTATGGAAAGAGCCCAAATGTCCATCGACGGATGAATGGATAAAGAAGATGTGGTATATATATACAATGGAGTATTACTCGGCAATCAAAAAGAATGAAATCTTGCCATTGGCAACTACGTGGATGGAACTGGAGGGTATTATGCTAAGTGAAATTAGTAAGAGAAAGACAAAAATCATATGACTTCACTCATTTGAAGACTTTAATACACAGATGAACATAAGGGAAGGGAAGCAAAAATTATATAAAACCAGGGAGGGGGACAAAACAGAAGAGACTCATAAATATGGAGAACAAACTGAGGGTTACTGGAGGGGTGTGCGAGGGGGAATGGGCTAAATGGGTAAAGGGCATCAAGGAATCCACTCCTGAAATTATTATTGCACTACATGCTAACTAATTTGGATGTAAATTAAAAAAAAATGAAAAATAAAATTTAGAAAAATTTTAATTAATAAATAAATAAATAAATAAATAAAACCTGTGTAGCAAACCGTCCATTTACACCTTGCTAAGAAATCACAGAGGCCTAGAAACTTAAAGATGAAAGGGAAGACTTTCATTCCAGAAGCCTCATTGTTTCTCATTTTTTCCTATCCTTTTTTCCTGGCTTTATTGATGTATAACTGACAAATGAAAATTGTATATGTTTAAGGTATACAATGTGATATTTTGATATACATATGCATTGTGAAGTGATTACTACAGTCAAGTTAATTAACATATCCATCACCTCACATAATTAGCATTTGTGTGTGTGGTGGGAAAACTTAAGATCTACTCTCTTAGCAAATTTGAACTATACAATATAGTATTATCAACTATAGTCACCATACTATCCATTAGATTTCTAGAACATATTTATCCTGCACAACTATAACTTGTCTCCTTTGACCAACATCCCTTCCATTCCTTCCACTTCCATAAGCAGATTTTTAAAACTGTTTATTTCTAGTTTACCCTTTAATTGAGATAGTAACCATTTGAGAATACAGGCTTTCTGTGTACAACTCATCCCACTTTCTAAATTGAATTAGCCCCAAACTTGTCTCCTGTCTCTTAATTCACGTTAAAACCAAAGTTCCTTTTTACTGAGATTGGCAAGTAATCAACTGAAATATCATTCCCACTTTGTCATGCTTACTTTCTGCTTGCCTTCCATTTTTTCATTTATCTTTATATAGCTATTGCTTTCTTCTGAGCTCTGACATACCTTTAAAAGGCAAATGATATGTTACATTCATAATTTTTCCATGTTTCACAATGGAGTTTAAAAAATGATAGTAAGGTAGTCAATTATTTTTATAAAATAGTCTTTACATAACTTGGATGAGATCAATCATAGTACCAGATAATTTGATTTGGGGATTGATAAGAGAAATGTAGAAGGAAGGGGAGAGAAAGAAAGATATGAGTCAGTTCCTATGCTTTCCATTTCTTGGTATTCATCTATTCACCCATTCCTTCATTCATCATTCAGCAAAACTGAAGCTTGGCCATCAAGTGAGAATTTTTAATAAGAATTCTTAGATGAACTGATACCTGATTTTATAAAAACTGTAGGAGTTAATTAGAAAACTCAATGGAAGAAAACAAGGGCAACAAAGAAAATTATAAATAAAAAAAAAAGCATCTTAGAAGTCTGGAGATTTCAAGGCTAACATCTATATAATTATTTTATTTACCTCACAAAACATATCTTCAGTATTTTTAATTTATTGTTTCACTTTATTTCAATTTCAGTAATCATTTATGTTGCTTACCTTATAATACCACTTTAAAAGCTACTGAAATATGTCTCCTTCTCATTTCAGATTTACTACCTCAGAGATTTAGTAGGACTGTTTTTTTTTTTTTTTTTAAGTATCCTTATTTTTTTGTTCCCAACTACAATTAACAGATTTTTGTCAGTTCACTTCTTCAAAAAGTATTTTTTTCATTAGAATTTTTTAGCGTTTATTTATCTTTGAGAGACAGAGTATGAGCAGGGGAGGGGCAGAAAGAGGGAGACACAGAATCTGGAGCAGGCCCCAGGCTCCGAGCTGTCAGCACAGAGCCCGAGGTGGGGATCGAACCGGACCACGAGATCATGACCTGAGCCACAGTCAGACACACAACTGACTGAGTCACCCAGGCGCCCCATACTTCTTAAAAGTATTAAAGGATCAATATAGGTTTTAGAACAAGCACTTGCCTTTCAATTCTCTGACTGAATTTACAATTTGGTTATCTCTATTTGTATGGTTTCTGATATACCTAGATGGGTATGTTTTCCTCAGTGTAAACCTATAGTCAGCCATCCTCACATCAGTCGTACACATGCATGCAGGCTTATATTATGCTAATTTTATCAGGAACAACGTTTGTTCTTCATTTGGTAATAATGTGTCCACCCAAACCAGGGATTTGTTGCAACTCTCAAATGCGAAGCAAATTGGCAGGCTCAGTAAAGGCTTCAAGATTTTGTACTGAATTCATGTCTCAGGGGTTGTACTCTACTTTTGGGCTCCATCTATATAGTAAGGCCCTAAATAATTATTCAAAGAATGTTCCAAGTTTGTTTGGCTTAATCATTATACCAACAGTGTGCAGGAGTTTGGAAAGCAATTTAAAGGTGACAGAAAATGTATTTTCATATTAAAATATTAAAGCCTAAATATTAGTATAAAGCAAACCACAGGAATTACGTTAACAGAGAATGAAGGAAACTTATAAAATTATAATGAAGGGCATAGGAGATGATCTGAATAAATGCAGGGACACATCATGCTCTTGGATGGTATAAACTGATTTTATAAAGATGTCTGTTTTCATAAAATTAATTTGTAAATTTTTCACTGAGATTGTTTTGTGAAATTTGATAAACCTATTATAAAATATACATGGAAGAATAAAGGTACATGAACAACTAACTAAAAATGTAGCAGGAGTGCTTACTAGATGTTGATGCAGAATGGATTCACGGACTCTCCCGGAATTCCCACCTAACACTGACACAAGAAGACACTAGATTCAACACACTTTAAGATGAACTGTATGGACACATAAGATAAAACTATGAAGTTAAGAAGAGAGAATGTAAAAGAACTTATTTGGGACTCTCACATCTTCTTTCTATTCTCACCCCCTTCTCATTTTGATTCCAATCCTCTTTCTCTTTCTTCTCCTTTAGCCACTGATTTAAAAAGAGAGGTACATTTGCTAAATCCAGTTGCAAAATGTCAAACTTGCTGCATTTTTGATGGGTCAAACACAGGATTAAGGTGATCCTGGAGTCAGAAGGAATATATAAATGCCTATGTATTTTGTTTCGTCTTAAAATCTAGAATTTGATTTTTTCTTCTAATTATTACATGCAGTTTACATTATACAACTAGGCTAATTGTCTAAAATGAAGTGAAACTAAACCAACCTATTCCCATGAGTTTGAGTACAAATTAAGTGACTCAATCAGGAGAAGAATGAACCAAGTGCCAATATATAAATGATCTTGTGTTTTTTCTGACAGAAGAACACGGTCTCCAGTTGTTTTTCCAGTAGGAGAAAGCTCCTCTTGTTCCCTAAGAGCTGTAGCAGGCTGCAGTCAGAGGGCGTGAACAGAGTGAAGTTAAACTTGTCCTCAAATGAATAAACTTGTGGCCTTGGCCTCATTAGTTGTGTGGAGTGCTCTGAGTTAACAAGTTGTAGCCTAAACAATTCATAATTGTATTCACATACTACAAATACCCTGAGCATCTTTGTGCATAAGGAAATAAATAGTCCTCATCTTTCATGGCTCAATGTCATGTCTAGGAAGGTGCTTACAACTATTCTTTGTGTGGAAGAAAGTCATGGGCTACTGGTCCAAATACCAACCTGCTTTCAGTGTCTTTCTCCCCCTTCAGGACCTTAGCCTTAGTCTACTCGTCTCCTATACTTTTTGGTTACAGAGAGAGCTCAGGCTATTGACTGTCAAAAATTCAGACTCCAACTGAAGTATTTTCCTCATGGTGCAGCTTAAAGCAGTGATGAGTGATGATGGCAGCTTTCCGCTGCAATGGCAACGCAACCCAAGCCAGTACTGAAGCTGCAGTCCACCGGGAACTGCTCGGCGGGCACTTGTGGAGGGATCACAGCCTTCAGTCCTCCGCTGGCGATTGTGCAGGCAGTGCTTCAAGCTCTGCTGTTTAAACCACGTTTTGCATCCTTTGTACACTTCATAAGGCGTGGAAGAGAGACTAAGTGCGGAAGAAGCAGTTCTGCCAAGAAATCCTAGGGCTCTGCCTAAGTCATCTAACCTATCTGGGTCTCAGATCCTGTAACTATAAAATTAAAGTGTTGGGCTAAGGGGCGCTCTGGTGGCTCAGTCTGTTAAGCCTATGTCTTCGGCTCAGGCCATGATCTCGCGGTTCGTGGGTTTGAGCCCAGCGTGGGGCTCTGTGCTGACAGCTCGGAGCCTGGAGCCTGTTTCGGATTCTGTCTACCTCTCTCTCTCTCTGCCCCTCCCTCGCTTGTGCTCTCTCTCCCTCTCTCAAAAATCAGTAAATAAACTTAAAGAAAAAAATAAAGAAAGCATTGGGCTAAGTGACCTTGAAGTTGCCTTTAAACTCTGAGATTTATGATTTCAAATTCAGGGGAAAATCCCACCAATATCCTTATAAAAGCCAATTTTGCTCAAGATCTCTGTCGAGATCCCTGTCAGAGTTTAGACTGGGGGTGGGGGGTGGGGGAGGGTAAGAAAAGAAAAAAAAAAACTTTAAGGAAGAACCTACTGCAGTGGTTGCTAAGGAAACCGACTGCATAGTGATTCAGGTTATTAATCAGTAATATCTTCCCAAGTAGTTAGCCATGGTGGCAGAAATACCACCATTAAAGCAAAATTCCTTCTGATGGGATTGCATATATAGTGGTTTGTGATTAAAATGTAAATCTCCATAGAAGTACTAATCTATAGTTAGCTATTAACAATTGATTACATCAATTTTCAAGTGTTGGGACAAGCCAGCTACATCTTGAAGTGAACAAAAGAAGGAGGGAAGATCTAGAACATGGTAAATCTGACTGGTGAAGAAACGATCAGATGCAGCTTTGCAGGGAGAACTGTCAGACAGGGGGCAGTTTACATGGATCTTAGGGAATCCAAGGGAAAGAAGCACCATGATGAGGAAAGAAAGATGGATGGTAAAACTCAAAGTCGGAGGGTGCTGAGGTGTATTTGACACTGGGGCCCAGAATCAATATGCCCCATAAATGGGGTAAGTAGATAGAAAGCATAACAAAGTTCATTGTCTAAAACCCAGAATATTTTTTTATTCTAATTCAAGGTCTTACAGAGCATGCTCTAGATATATTCCAATCCTTAATATTAAGTTATTAAGATAAAATCAAGGCAAGTTTCTTGGTGTAAGAATAAGGCTATATTTCAATGTTTATTTCATAAAGAAACCATCAGAGCTTAATATCAACATGCCTAAAGGAGATTCACTTCTAATTTTTGAATCAGAGAATATAAATGGAAAGTTTTAAGTAGCCGTGCCCACCAGACATTAAGGCCAAGTGGTTTTTTAAATCTGGTTTTACTTTTTTCCATTAAAGCATTCTTGTGGAAACTACAGCGCATACACAGGTAGCTCAAGCTCAAGTTTGGGTTCATGTTTCCTGGAACTAATATGCTATGGAGATTGGAAGGTTTTATTCTCAAAAAGTTTTTGGAGTATTTCAGTAAGTTCTTTAATTTTCTTTGCATAAATAAACTAAATGGAATTTCTTCAAATGAAGCGTTATACCAAAAAATAAAGGGATCCAATAGAAGTTAACACTTATTTCATATCTGTATCACCTTAACCAATCATAGAGTGTTCTATGGTCTAATCAATTTAGAACGTACAAATCCAGGCTTACCATTAACAGCTTGGCTGGAAATCACTAAGTGCTCTATAGAATATGTAAGCTGGGAAGTGACAGTTTCCAAGTTATATAAAGACCCCCTGGTATCCAATGATGGGAATAAAACATCAAGTTTATGCATTTGGAATGCAGTGTAAACATGACAGAAAATTATAAGGTTGCTCCAGAACTTTTGTCTGCTTCCTGTTTTCAATGACTCCAAATCTTGGTTCCCTCCCAAGATTATTTCCCTGGGTTTCAGGCTTGCTTATCTCAACGTCTCCATGAGACTCTAAAAGACATTTTAAATAAGGCAGTTCTTGCTCTGCTTGGTCCCATTATCCGCAAATTCTAGTCACCAGTGTAGTTATATTACATCAGTCTTCCGAAAACACAGTTCAAATTCCAGTTACCACAGCACATTAACTCTAAGTAACTGCATAAAAATACAGCCTTTACCGCTACGTTGTTAGTTCCCAAATTGCTACATAAATAACAGATACGTTTTATCATCAGTGATCAATCATGTCCCTTCTCTCAAAGTCTGCTGGTGACTGGGTGCTGCGTTTTTGTTATTCAGTTAATTCAGTGTATCTGCACAGACGGCAAAGCATGTAGTTGTGTTACCTCCTTGTCTCCCAGTAATAAATCCACCTTATATTTTACAAAACGGGACAATCGAGAGAGGATATTGCTAACAAAGAAGAAAGTGCAGCAATGAAACAAAAAGTGATAGCTGATAACATTAGAAGTGAAATTAGAACAGAACGAACATGAAGTTATAGAAGAAAGAGCTGATCTTGTGAATGTTAACATTATCCCCTTTTGAGACACTCTAGATATGCAGCCAGAGGAGCTTACTGAAGGAAATGTACTGACATAAATGAGGAAAGTGGTTGTAATGGGAAAGGTGAACATGTCCCAGAGGAAATGATGCCAGTGAAGAAAGTCACATTAAAAAGCTTCCAGAAATTTCACAACATTGGAAGCTCAAAGGATCCAAACTTGGAAAGATTTATGACGATTTTCCAAGTCACAGAAAGATGCTTGCTCCATATTGTAAGCTATATGAGAAGGAAAAAGCAAGCACTGTTCAAAGTTTCTTTTCCATAGGAAATAAACATCTTAATTTTCAGTGTTTCTAATGTTTTAAATTATAGTATCTTGAATATTATTTTTGCTTTTTCATTTCCCTATATGTTTATAGAGTAAGAGAGTTTTTAAATGCTTACATGGTCAGTTTGTAGTCCCACATTACCACAGGAAGAGAGGACACTGTATATAACAGTTCCAAAACGGAACTCCTGGGTTTCTCTGGAAAACTTGCTCTACCTGCAGTGATTCCCATCTTAGCTCATGACAACCGCGTCCTTCCCTGCTTCTTAGATCCAGAGCCACGGAGCCAACCTTGACTCCTCTCTTCTTTTCATACTTCAAATCCAACATGTCAGCAATTCCTGTCGGCTTTACTAGCAAAATGCATACAGAATCAGATGTCTCTTCATTTCCTCTACTGCTACCACCTTGATCCTGTCGCCATCATCTCCATCCCTCACATTAATTTTTCTAAGAATCTCAACTGAGCTCACAAGTTGCACTCTTGCTACTTGCCTCCAGAGTCTCTTCTCAAACCAGCAGCCAAAGTGACTTAGATGAAACAGAAATCAGATCCTGTGAGTTTTCCTAAGAACCAACCAGTGGCTTTCCAGTTCACTCAGAGTAAAAATCAAAGTCTGTCTAAAGACCTATAAGATCTGAAATAATGTGCACCCCTCCCCCACCCCAGACTTTACCCCTGCCATGTTTCTTCTCTGATCACATTCCTTACCTTCTTCTTGCTGCCCTACACCAGTCACACTAGCCTCTAAGTTGTCTCTGAAAGAGGGTCTTGCCTTAGGACTTCACACCCGTTGTTATTTCTATCTATAATATGATCCCCCCAGAGATTTCCCTCATCACCTTCAAATTGTCGCTAAAATGACATTTTCTCAGTAAAGCTGCCCTAACTACCCTAATTAAAACTGTAAATCTCCACCCTTGCCTAATTCTAATTTACATTCCCCCCCAAAGCATCTATCACCTTCTAACATACTGTAAATATCCCTTTTATTACTGGCCTTCCCTTCCATTTTCCCCAATAGAATGGAAGCTCCACAAAGGCAGAGATTTTTGTTATTTTCACTCATGTATTCCCAAATCCTTAAACGTGGCAGGCACATACTTGGCACTCAATAAACATTTGCTGAGTAAATAAATGTAATGAATGATGCACAAAAATATAAGGTGTCTCTATACTGTTAAGAGGAAAGAAAGAAAGAAAGAAAGAAAGAAAGAAAGAAAGAAAGGAAGGGAGGGAGGGGACAGCAGGATAGATATGCATTCCAAGAACTTTTTCTTCATAACCCAACTCAAGAGGTGTCAAGAGAAATGTTGCTTAGGGCTTTGAAAGTAGAGACTCCAAGGCAGGCAGGTGGGGACAAGTGGTTCAACAGCAGAAGATTGATAATCAAGAGATACAGTTCTCTCAGATTATCCCGAGAGAAGAAGAGTCTTCCCAAGGAGCTAAGGATACGGACTATGTGCTTACTGAAGGTGCAGAGAATGAGGGAGAGCACATCAGAACAGTCCATATTTGAGACAACAGTGCTGAAAGAAGGGAGATATCATGAGTAATTTTAAGCAGCCACAATTAGCAGAAAACTTCAGAGGAGAAATGTTAAAATAGGAGTTTTCAGTTTTCTTGTCAAGTATATGTTGCACCTTTGAGAAAAATCTACATTAAAAATCTGCATTATTCTTCACAAATTGTGTAGGATTCTGGAGGAGTCAGTAACTCTTGTTTTATTAATGCAAAACTGTAAAGTTCTAGGCCAGGAAGGGAGTTGGATAGTGCCTTAATTTTGTTTATCACCACAGAATCACAAACTATACCTGTATGCAGAGATTCCCTCACTCCTTCCTGATCAGTATTTTCTCAATAGTATCCTCTATGAAATAGGCAAACCAGACATTCATCCTAAGAGAAATGAAGAGGGAGTTAATTATTGACTTAAGAAAAATGTCAGACAAAAAATGATATTTTACATTGGATGGAAGATAAATACCATGATCTGTTTTATTTAAAATTTAATTTTATCATCCACTTACTTGGAATCCCTGGTTTTCCTTGAGAACATTATTAACCATCATTAAATAAGCAAGTCTCTCAACCTGTGGAGCACAATGTATATATAATTGTCCATGTGAGAAGCAGCTCAATTACAAATCAGCAGCCAAGTGTAGAGGATCAGCTGAGAGACTTCCAGTTTGAAACCACTGCTAGTTTTCTGTTCATGATGTCATGATTTATATGGATGTCACTCTAGGTCAGAAGGTATACCATGGTAGCATATTTTTCTTCTTTTCTTTTTTCTAAAAACGTAGGTGATACACAATGTTACATTAGTTTCAGATGAGTAACACAGTGACTCGACAACTCTATACATTATGCTGTGCTCACCAGAAGCCAAGGGTTGTCATCATACAACCCTATTACAATACCACTGACTGTATTTCCTATGCAGTAGCTTTCATCCCCATGATTTATTTATTCCAGAACTGAAAGCCTGTGCTTCATACTTCCCTTCACCCATTTTGCCCATGCCCCCACCTGCCTCCCCTGTGACAAGCACCAGTTTGTTCTCTATATTTATGGGTCTGCTTTACTGCTTATTTCTCTGAGGTGCCCAGTAGGATAACCTGAAACAGAATCATGAGCACCCTACATGTCTGATTCTATAAACACATCATGCAAATTTGGTAATTATCTATCCAGATGTTTCAAGTTGATCCAACAACTGAAAAAAAAAAAAAAAAAAACAACACCACCAGACATTTAATTTTTAATTTTGTTTTCACTTTGGGGATATATTTCATTATACCTGAAACCCAAAAAAAGTACAAAGAATTTTTCAGAACACCATTCCAGTTGGAATGTTTGGAAAGAGTTCCAAATGACACACTGATATAATCTTTACAAATGTATTCATATATTTATGCCTTATTTGATGTTCTCAGTGAAGGTCTGTATATGTGTGTGCCTGTGTACATTCACAAAATACATCAATTATCTCACTCATTATTTGTTTATTCAACTAATTTGTATAAAGTGCCAATCCTAGTAGATGGATGTGAGGACAACAAGAACCATCCATCCATGCAGGAATCCAGATTATGGAGAAGATGGTTGGGGGATTCCCAAGGACACGGGAGATCAGATAAACTGAGGATTTTCACTAAGCAGAGAAGGACTAAATCCAAGTGACTCCAATGCCTTACAAAGCCTCCAGAGGAGGAAGCAGTTTTAGAAACCGTTTTTATTATGAAGTTCCCTAAGGAGGATTCTAGCATCCCACCCTCTTCCCACGAGTCTGGCATTGCCCTGTGTCCAGCCACCCCTGGTGAAGGCTGTCTTTCTCCACCACCAGCAGAGAGTAAGCTGCAGATTCTTTATCCTTCTACCTCCTCCCTGGTCCATATTTCTGCTCTTAATGTTTTCTTCTGGGGTAAAAAGGGTAAGAAGGGGAAGAAATAATAATGATACATTAAAGAAGCCACAAAATTTCTACCTTGGATCTGGATTCTATCTTAATTGATCCTTGGGGTAAAACTCTCTGCCATGGAAAGGACATAAAGAACCATATTCATGACTTTTAAATTCATGTCCAAGAAAATATAGCACTTAAATATTCTCAGTCTATGGTAATTTTCATCTCCATACATAATTTAAAAGGCATCATCCTTCAAACATAATTTAAAAAGCAACGGGAGATGGTGAAAAGGTAGGACTTTTGCAGTATGAAAGACCTGGGTTTAAATCCCCACTGTTCTATCTCCTGTCTGTGATACTCTGGCAGATTCCTGAGCTGCTATAGTTATGTTTCTTTGTCTGTGTGAAAGAACTAATGAATCTTGAATATAGAAGAAAGAGGGGTGGAGTTTAAATACACAATGACGTTTCAATGATTATTTGTTCCTTCCTATTGAACAGATACAAACATGCTCTTTAATTTTCACATTCTTTAAACTGAGGAATGAGAGATAACATTTATTGGAAACTTACTATGTTTCAGGCACTGGGTTAAGTGCTTTCATAATCCATTAATTACATTAATTACATCACATTAACCCATTTAATTCTTATAATAACTTTATGAAATAGGAACTATTGTTATCTTTTTTTAATATATAGTCAAAGTAACTGAGTAATGTAGAGTTGTATTAATGTACCTGAAGTTGAAACTCAGACAACTGGAGTCTGACTGTCCCATCTCATCTATGCCATCATCCGCTAGACTACAGATCTCTTCACCAAAGCACCAAACATTTCTTTCAAATCAGTGTTACATGAAGTTTTAGGGAAAGATTTCTATCTAAAATAGTGAAGCACTTCATTAAAATAGTCCTATCCTGCACACTGTTTAAATGAACTATTATCGATGAATTATAGCAAAAGGTTAATTCAAGTAATAAATGAAAACCTCAAGTTCAGATGACAACACTAAAACTGAGCCGGCTGATTGCCAGACTACCAAATGTCACTAAACTCTTTACCAATGATCTACTCTTTTCTTATTCCCTGCATCTCTGGATTAGATATGCTTAATTACTGAAGTTAGTCTCAGTATTTCCAAATTGTTTAGATATAGACAAAGCCTCACTATTGTCTAGTGAGGGATTTTGTCTAGAAAGGTGCTATACATATATCTATATCATTAAGACTTAAAAATACTCATATCTTCTTTTAGGTAGAAAGACACATTTCTCAAAATAAGAAATTTAAGGACATTAAAGAAAATCAAGAAAGATGAAGATTCTAATACATCAGGTGTTTAGCAATGGAGGACTGATAATTATTTACTCCAAGTAGTAACCATCCACCTTCCTATAGTTGGAGAGATGTGATAGATGTGTGTGCATGTGTGCATGTATGATTGTTGGAGGTGAAGTGCATTGGCCATGTAACTCTTTAAGCCAAGTCAGATCTGGTGATTCTCACAAGGCTTCTCCAGCCATTGTCCTGAACAAATTTCTGACAATTCTGATGGTTGATTATATTTCTGTCCAGTAAGCTGTTAGAGGTGAGGGATATTACTCTCTCTGAATTCCTTATCATCTTCACTCTGAGGCTTTCCTTTATATGTCTGGCACCATCATTGTACTTTGGCCCTTCAATCATCACCTCCATGTTCACATTCAAAGCTCTTACTGAAGGGTTCCAAAATGTCATGAAGATAAGATACATGAATGTATGGAGGAAATGGAGAACCCTCAGTTCTATTTGTGTTTCACCTTAATCTTGCAGTAAGAAGAGAATAACATATATTACTTTCTGGCTGGCAAACTACAAGAAAAGGGCAATTTGCCACAGGAACACTGTACAATTTTTCTCCAAAAGAATAACTGACTTAACCTCTTAGAAGCACCCTTGCAGTGCACACGTGTGTGTGTGTGTGTGTGTGTGTGTGTGTGTGTATCAGCGGTAAATCTTGATTTAAATATATCAGTGTTGGTTAATTATCTGATTTATCAAAGGATTCCTAACATATATTCTAACAATTTTTTTCAGACAGAAGTTGGTTTAGTTTTACTGTAACACATGAATTTCAGGATAAATACTACTTTGTAATTTTATTGTCCTGTAGATTCTCAGTAACAATTGTTTGTGATGTATATACAATACCTTCACTTGAGAGGAAGTTAGACTAAATTAACTCTGAATTCTCTTTACAGGATTCATGGCATCTTCGAGTACTTGAGCAACCAGAAGAAAAGGCAGAGATTGGTCAGGTTTTTCCATTGTCTGCCATGGCAGTTCTGGCATCTGTTCTTTGCTTGGGGTGGCCATCACTCTCTTCAAGCTTCCAGGGGCCATTCTCGCAGCATGTTTGCAATGTATTCTAGGGTCTACATCAGGATATTAAACCCACATCTTAGGGGAGTGTTTGCATCTTGATAAACTCTCCCTATCTAATAACTTTGCCTTCTTCTTGAGCCTCTTGTTCTAGTCCCTTCAGACTCCAGGACCATATATACCCTTCTGATTCCTGTCCTTACAAGGTGGCTGGGTCCCACAACTCCTTCAGCATCTAGTCCCCTTCCTCCCTTGGCAGATTCAGCTCATCTCTGACCCTCTTATACTGCTTTTCAACCACCTGATCCATTTTACCCACCAGTGCATCTCCTTCCATCAGGATACCATCCAAGTTTACCATTCATGATAATTTTAAGAATTACACCACTACCTTGTTCCAGGGTATATCGATACTTCATCTACTGCCAGTGATGGAGTTCTCATTGCTAGATGGGTGCTGTGTAATCCAGCTCCAAAATTTTATCTTAGATCTGCTTTCCTTATGTACTTCAAGTACCAACTACAGCAGGTAGGGTTTTCAGGAAAATAGACCCTAAGACACACATTAACATGCAAGAAGTCCACTGATGAGTGCTCTTGGAAACGATCTGTGTAGAAACAGAAGACAGCAGAAATGAACAGAGTAGAAATTGGGCCACAGTGCAGTGCAGTCACTCCTCAGCTGACTCGCAGGAAACTTGAAGTTGGACTGACTTATTAGGGTTGTCTCATGACACAGCAAGGACTTTTATACACCCACATCACCAAGTCATGCCTCCAAGGAGAGTGTGTTTCTTTGGGGAAAGTCAAAGATCCTTGAAGAGGATCTAGGTGGCAGTACACAGCATCCACTAGGACACCTGGTCCATACTGCTTATGTGGGGGATCCGCAATCAACTTCTCTCACTTGGATTATTACTTCTATAGAGACTTCCCTCTTTTTAACCCCATATCACAAACTATGTGATAATTTGTAATTACATATGTAATTATTTTCATACACTGCCATATATTCTACACATTGAACAACCAAAAAATTGTTTCCCTGTTTTAGTCATCCCATGAATCCATGCATAATTTCAGTGAAGCCTCACATCTGTATGAGCATACGTACTGAGAACTGATGATATATTTGGGGCGTGGAGCAGTATGTCGGCCATGCAATTTTCTCCATGGAATTTATAGACATGTTTTGGCTACTTGAGACTGACCTCAGAATTTTAAGAGTCCTTTGTCTTCCCCAATTAACGGGAAGAAATCTGAAGTCTGACTTTCTCTCCATGCATTTCTTCTATATTCTCCTATATTAGGTCATGTTATTTATCAAATAATATGCTGATCAAATTTGTGATCTTTTTCTTACATAATTTAAATTTCCCTCTTTTTGTGATTTTAACTTATATACATTAAATATTGATAGTCATCTGTTTGTGGATGCCAGAAATGGGAAAAGATCCCAGTGATATCCCCATGATGCTAAGAGATATTGTTGAAAGCTCAAAGAACAAAAGCTTGTAAAGAGAAGATAGAGATAAATGCTAGGGTTTAGTCACAAAGTCTCTGTTTCTATTATATTCAACACACACACACACACACACACACACACACACACATGCACACACACACACACACACACACACACACACAAAATCACCCACATCTGTATATGCTTACTCACCTAAGACTAGTCTCTTAGTTATAATCTAGATTTATTTGAACATAATTACCAACAGCAACTTTTTTATTTGTGGATTTACTTATTTAATTTTTTAAATTATAATTACTATTTTTAGAGTTCATAATTTTTAAGAGTTAATAATTATTTTTTTAGTTATTATTTGTTAGTTATTGACTCATTTATTAAGGTCTAGAATACAATAGTAACACTGTTATAATGTGTGTTTTTGGCTCAAGTAATGAATGAAGGTGATTGGTCCCCGTGCCTCAAATAAAATACTAAGAAAATATGTTTTTGGCTATTATTTGGGATTAATTGTTTTCTAGACTTTTTATTTTGAGAGAGACCTATAGAAAGCTGTGAGATTACTAAGAATTCCCATGGACACTTGGATTCCCCAAATGTTAACATTTAAAAATTTTTACTGTATCTGTCTCTCTCTTGCTTTCTCTTTCTCTTGTCTATTATGTATATCTATTTTTTTCTGAGCTTTTTGAGAGTAAGTTGCAGACATGATGTCCTCAAACTCTTAAATACTTCTGTGTCTTCTTGTAAATTAAAATATTATCTCACATAACTGCAGTGTAATTATCAAAATTGGGAAATTAGCATTGATACAATACTATTATCTAATTCATATACTTGTTCAGACTTCACCAATTATCTCAATAATGTTCTGTCAATTTATACTTATAGTTAAGTATAATTATGACTGCCATTTCTTTCCTTAGAGGATTCACATTCAGTATGGGTTTTTAATAATACATAAGACTTCTGAAAAAGTACACTATATTTTGTATTTGTGTCCATGTATTCTATTCTCTGGGGAAGAGCCTATATATTTCATTAGCTTCTCAAAGAGACCACTGACACCCAAACAGTTGATGGACCACTGAACTGGTAAGGAGCAGAAATACATGGCTTGTATTTGCTCAAACACGATGGGGTTCTAGGTAAAGGGATGCATATGAGTTGCAAAGTTTGTACCTGGTTTGTTCCACTCAATAAAGCCTGAAAACAGATAGTACTTGGGATATAAATCCTCAAGGTAGCAGTAAACAATGCGTTTTCAAGTCTTTAGAGAACACAGGCCAGGATGGAATTACACATTTAAGACATTCTTAGGAGAAGTGCCAGTAAAAGAAAAATGAGAGGGAGCAGGAGAACGTGGAGAGAGCTCATGGGAAGTGATGAGGTCTGACACCTGTGAAGGAAGGGGAAGAATGAAGGATTGTGTACAAAGAATGTCAGACTGCAGCAGAGTTCTAAGAAACTATAGCCAGTGAGAGTCTATGAGCTGCTAAAGTCGTCTACGAGGAAAGTTCCAGGTTGGGCAACAATGGACCTCTTTGGTACCCCTGCTATGTTATTACATTGACTGGAAGAATCCAATGAGAAGTATGGCCTTGGAACAAATGTAGTGATGAATCCAGAGGATAGCGGCTGGGTCTGTTAGTTAACTCTGCTCCCAGGAGCAGATAAGTGGTACATTTAACACAGGTAAGTTTGTCTGGTTCCCCTGTGTCACTATCTCAGGTACCTCAAGCATGCTAGTTATCAACATGATGGGGGTAAAGTCAAGCAAATAAGGGGTATGGGCTCTCACTCAGAAGACCCGGCAAACCACAAGGGTGCCTCATAAATTATAGTTGAATAAACATCACGGCATCAATGTTCCATATGGGTTTCTAAGTGGCACAGAAAATATCTAAATCTCAATACTAACACTCCTATTTATGCTAAAACATTTAAAGCGACAGGCAATTACAATGACATAAATAGGAATATAAAATATCAAAGAGACATTATAGAGTTGACCAGAATAGGGTATTTATGTCTATACATTTATTAAACTCTTAAAAATATTGATGGATTTTTCTAGTTGTTGTTAGTTTCCTTATATCAACAAAACTTTATTTTTGCTTTTGTCACAACTAACACTAAAGTGAAAATACACATTTGAGACCATGATCTGCATGCAAATGCAGACTTCTTTCAGAATTTGTGAATATTTCCCAGCTGCTTTGTGATAGGAAGCCAATTATGTACCATATATCATAGAGAGGAAGCAATTACATTCATTTTCTTGGGCACTGAGAAATTTGATAAGGTCGACACTTGGCACATTGAGCTGTGATAACAGTTAATTTTTTAAAAGGCATAAAATATAGGCCAGTTGAATTGAAGCCATTTGTTTTTAAATTGTTGGAAATTGTGTTACCTTAGATGCTTTCAGATGACAAGAGGGAGTGAAAAAATTAATTTACAAATCTATTCTAAATGCAAAATGAGTACTAGGCTCATTCAATTAAAACAAAATACTTCATTTTAAGAACAAACCAACTCCTGAAACCTAGCGATTAGCTTCAGATGGGGCTGGACCTTTGTAAAACTGTGAAGAAGGCAGTTTTACTGGATGCTTTTCCATGTTAAAATGATGCTCCCTTCCCCTTTTCCTGCATGCACCCAGTACCCACATGTCTTCGTTAAAATGCCTTCTCTTCATTAAAATAATCTCTCAGGAAGATCAGACAAATTTATCAATACTCTGAGATAGATGACTCACAATTCTAAATGCTTGGAGTATTTACCATCCATTTGTTTATTGGGCATCTCTATACAAACTCTATTTATTGGACAAATGCTGTACAATCTTGTCTCCATACCATGTGTGTGTTGAGTGATCATGTGCTGGGCACAGTGGTACACACACACACACACACACACACACACACAAAGGGCTTCACTTGGACCAGGACTTGAAGCACATTTGCCATATTGGTGTACTGAATTGGGGGAAGAGGTTTGTGACTCAGTCAGAAGAAGGAGCCTGATCAGCGATGAGGTGAGGACATTGGGACGCATTTGGGAATTATAAGAGATCCATGAAGTTTGGAATAAGTGACATGATGACAGTATATTCTGAATTTTCTGGAGTCATCCTAGTTTGCATCTGTTATCCTGGCATAATTAGTAACAGTACTAACTTGTGGTCCCAAATGTCTGGGTTTGGACACTCTATTTTATGATTATAGAGCATAAAAAAAACGTGAGAGAGATACATGATGAGGTTAAAGACATGGGTGGGGACTGTATTATGGGTACATTATATGCCAACGCAAAGTGTTTGAACTTTACTTGAAGACAGCAGGAAGCTTCTTCATCTAAACTTAAAAAACAACAAGAACAAAAAGCAAAACCAAAACTCCACAGAGGTCTAATAGTGAAGTGTCAAGCATGAGTAGAACAGGGAAAGCATATTGCAAGATCATTTCCTGATAGCATCAATTCACACCACATAAGTCATCTCTCATTTGAAATACTGGCTTTCCTACAGTTAAGTCTATCTCCACATACAAACATTAAAGCCTGACAGCTTGGCAATTGGCTTTATTATTTTAAACATCAATGTAAACAAAAATTTTTTTTTGGAATATCTACTAAATAAAAAAAAAGTTTCTTGTGTATTGCTTTCAGATACATTATGGGAAGGATTCTGTCTCAATGAATTGTTTAAAGAGCATTAGCAATTGATTTAAACAACCATGGAGTATTTTATATAATTTTCTGTAAGAAAACTCAAATATTTAAAATAAAGAGAAAATTAACACTCATTCACAAGATTTTCTTTCCTTCCTCTAAGATAAAATTCTACAGGTACCTGTCCTGTAAGTTTACAGGTCCCCTGAGATCAGGTGTCTTTGGTGCCTGGGCAAGAACCATCCTTCCCTGCTGTGAAAAATGTTGCCTCTCCAGTGAATCCACAGAGTTCAGTGCAAGCTGTGGAAAATGAATAGGATGAATACCAAGTAGCACTGGCCATTTTTATGACAATTCTAGTGATGTCTCACCCACTACACACGGGAGTTAAATAAACACAGTCTGCCAGTCCATGCCAGGAGCTACAAGAACAACAAATTACACCTATGTGGACAGACAACCAAACAGTGGGAAAAATGGAAAGCCCCAAACATATTTGTACGTGGGGAAATTTAGAGCTTGTCGTTAGGTGGAATAGTGACTGATCTGTGTTTTATTTCTTTCGGTAATGTTACAGTAGTTCACTTGTTCTCTCAGGCACAAGCTTTAATTTTCTTCCATAATATACAGATTATCATGGTTTTTTTTTTCTATGTAAATTCTTTGCAATGAGATAAAGACACATGTTATTTTGAGATAACTTCTGACCGTTCCTTTAGTAGAAGAACTATGTGATGAGAAGTCAGGATAATGGAGTAGAGTGTAAGTTAACAGTCTTAGTTTGTCCAAGGAATATTTCTCAGAAGGAGGTTAAATTACCCTCATATTAGTTAGCCCTTTGTCAAGTTTCATTAGTCCACATTCACCCAAGAGCATCCTTTTTTATTCTATATACTTTCGTTTGTGAATATTTTCTTTGCTTTTATTGACTCTGTGTACTGTGAAAGTAACTTGTCTAATATGGATCCCACAGAATATAAACAGGGAACCAAAAGCATAAAAGAACTGAATGAAAAAAATGTAACAACAATGTCAACAAACGCCATAAATTAACACTGAACTAACTCAGAACCATACTCTATGAAGAGTTAACTACTCTCACAAGTTGTTAGGCATTACTCATTCTACAATGTTCAGATGAAATGGAGATGACTTTCTTCCCTGGGGACAGACATCCTTAAAACATAATCAAAAAAATTACATGTAAAAATTATTAGGTATTTACACAAAGGATACAAAAATTCAGATTCGAAGGGGTTCACATACCCAATGTTTATGGCAGCATTATCAACAATAGTTAAACTATGGACACAGCCCAAATGTCCATCGACTGATGAATAGATAAAGCTGTGGTAATACCTATATAAACACACACATATACATATGATAGAATATTACTCAGCCATAAAAAAAGAATGAAATCTTGCTATTTGCAACAACATGGATAGAGCTACAATGTATCATGCTAAGTGAAATAAGTTAATCAAACCATATGATTTAACTCATATGTGGAATTTAAGAAATAAAACAGAGGAACATATGGGAAGAGACAGAAAAGAGAAGAGAGGGAAACAAACCACAAGAGACAATAAACTTAGGGTTGATGGAGGGAGGAGGGTGGGAGATGGGCTATGTGGGTGATGGGTATTAAAAAGGGTGCTTGTTGTGATGAGCACTGGGTATTGTAAGTAATGAAACTGAATTCTACTCCTGAAACCAATACTGCACTGTATGTTAACTAAAATGTAAATAATAAAAAAAATTAGACATGTTAAACTAAAAGTAATATTTAAATACGCATAAATGTAGGGGCGCCTAGGTGGCTCAGTCGGTTAAGCCTCTGACTTCAGCTCAGGTCATGATCTCGCGGCTTGTGAGTTCAAGCCCCATGTCGGGCTCTGTGCTGACAGCTCGGAGCCTGGAGCCTGTTTCTGATTCTGTCTCCCTATCTCTCTGCTCCTTCCCTGTTCACTCTCTGTCTCTCTCAAAAATTAATAAAGATTAAAAACAATTATAAATATGCATAAATGTATGTTATCTCCAGAATGTAAAAAATTAATAAAAATAAGCAGAACACTAACACCTCAATAGGAGAAAAGAGTCTAGGCTGAAATAAGAAGAGAAAAATATTTATTGCTAATAAATATTTAAAACACTGTAAGTGATAAATGAAAATCAAGTGAAAACAACAGAATACCAGTTTTCACCTATGAAGTTGGAAAAGAGAAAAATAAAAACAATAATGCTGTGATGGTTAATTTTATGTAACAACTTGACTGGAACATGGGGTAATTATTGCTGGGTGTATCTGTGAGGGTGGTCCCAGATGAGGGTAGCATTTTAATTGATAGATTGAGTAAAGGAAATGGCCTTCTCCCCTGCAGATGAGCATCATCCAATCTGTTGAAGGCCTAAACAGAACTCTGTCTCTGCCTGACTGAGTTAGATCATTGGTATTCTCTTGTCCTCAGACTGAGACTGGGACTTAGACAAGAGCTACACCACTGGCTTTCCTGGGCCTCCAATTTGCAAATGGCAGATCCTGGGACTTCTCAGCTTCCATAATCACATAAACCAATTCCTTGTAATAAATCTCTCTCTCATTCTCTGCCTCTCTTGTCTCTGTCTCTCTCTGTCTATGTCTCCCTTTAGATAGGTAGATAGATTTTCAATGGTAGTGACAGTGTAACAAATTGGGCATCTTTATACAATGCAGGAAGGGTAAAATAAAACAACTTTCATATAATACTAAAAAACAGGATGTGCATAGCCTTTATCCCTATAGTTATATCTCTAATAATCTATTCTAAAATAATAATCTGAGATATGTACAAATATAGATATAAAAAGAAATCACTGTATTATTACATATATAAAAATTTTACTCAACCAAAAATTTCCAACAATATGAAAATGCTCAAAGAAAGAGCTTTCCATTCAATGAGAACCTTATGCTGCTATTATACAGATTGTGCAGATTTGTAGTGTAGAAAATTACTCAGAAAATAATGTTAAAATGAAAAATAGCAAGCTATTTAATGATATATAACCTATAAAGCAAGCATTAACTTAATATAAAAGGGAAGAAATATATCAAAAGTAAATTTGTTTTATGTTGGTTAAAGAAATATGAGTGCTTTACATTTTTTACTTTAAAATTTTCCAAACCAATCTTGTTTTAGACCATGGATATATATTGTTTTTTTTTATAACATGAAAAAATGTTGATTTAAATACTGCAATCTTGATAATGATAGTAAAATATGTGAAAGTTAATGACTAGAAGCCACAGTTGAGAGGACTTGTAGGGAATAGACAGAATTATTCACAGATGTTCATGGAAGCCCACATTCTTCTGAAAAATGTTATCTAAATTTGGAAGAAAAAAATTCATGATAACCTCATTGATACTTAACTTTGCCCTTCTCTGGTTGTTTTTCCTTTTCCTCTTAAGAGACCACATGCTCTCTATGTCATAAGTGACTCAGAATTTGGCATGGGATTTTAAACTATAATAAGGTCTTTATGTGATCTGTTTTATTCCACTAAACAGAATTGTCTGAATTTCTGACTCTTCTAGTAATTTTGCATTCCCATAATTTCTGTTATTAACTTTTGAAGTAAGTTCAGAGACTAAGTCATTAACAAATGTTTAATTTTGTATTTCAGGAAAATTTTCATTCTATTCTTCAGATTTGGTATTTTCTGATTTCAGCCACAATCTACAGAATTACATTGACTTTCTAAGGCATAAAGGAGTATAACTTGAGTGTTTTGTACTATCAAGATTAGATTCAAGGATAAACTTAAAACCATTGTTAATAAAAATGAATTCATATTCTGTTAACAGAAGTGGAAAGTTTTCAATGACAAAAGAAAAGAAAACTTTCATCATTTATTGTATAGAAGTCAGAAGTGACAAATGCATCACTTGTCCAGGGGGAAAATATTATGATGTATAGAAAAAGAGTATTACCTGGAAATAATTATAGATTAATAACACTTTTCTTTTAAAAATACCCCAAAGGTTGAATGACATTCACAATATTATGGAAACTTGATAGAAATATAATATTTAGCCTCTCTTATCTGACTCTTAAGTATATTCACAAAAAAGTTAAGATCTGAGCTAATTTGGGAGCCATGTGCAGATGAAATTATCTGTTTGCTGGCAAGTTACCAAATAATGAATTAGCACCTGGATTATGAGTCATTCTCTTATGAGTTTGCCTATAGCAAGTTAGCTTCTCGTGGCCATTTCACACACAAATACACGGATACAATTAAATAGATGGTGGGTAAGAGGGCTGGTTCTTAAGTCTGACTGTGTATTAATATCCCATCTACTCAATAGCTACATGACCTTGGGCAAATTCAGAGACAGTTCTTCATCTGGAAAGAAGGGTAACAATATAAACTTCAAGGGCTTGTTGTGAGAATAACGTAATGGAAGAACTAAGTTCAAAAATGTAAAATTCTTAGAAAAGCGGCAACATGGTGAGTGCTCAATAAAAATGAACTGTTGCTACACTATCATCTGAACTTGCTGATCTGCTTATTATAGCCAGAAAGAAAAATAGCTTTGATGATTTTCAGTGCAAATAGCCTGTTAGTTTTACTAATACATGAGTAAGTGGAATCTGAGGTAGAGTAAGATCCACACTTTGATAAAACCAGTACCTGTGAGGTTTTGCTGTTTGGACAGTTATTAAATGTCTCTGTTTGATCAAGTTGAAACAATTATATACAGAAAATACATTCCTACCTCATCCTAGTGCTTAATTATTTAGTAGCATATGCTTTGGGTTCTATAACCTAAGCATGAACTAATACATGTTCTTTGGCATTATCTGTATACACTACATTTGTTTCTTACAATTAGAATAGCAATTAAAGTGAAACAAGCAAAAGTAAGCTCATTGTATTACAATCTGAGGTCACTTCCTTGAGATTGGCACTTGCTGAGTATTTTATCACAATAAAAATGCAGACAATTTGCTTTAATTTATGGCAATTAAGAAAGTATTCTATATTTCAAGCTTTAATTAAGGGCATTTATCTCAATAAATACCAAAAAATGCGTTCCAGTGTTTTGCAAAATTAACTCATTTCTACTCCTAAGTGGGAGGTTTAAGTCAAAATGTTTCTGTTTCAGTATTTTGGTGTCCTAATTATTCACATATTTCTGCCCTCAAAACACTGGAGAAAGCTGTGCGATTAAGTCTTTTGCAATGTGACCAGAGCAGCATCCCACAGGGTTGTCACAGTCACTATCCCAAGAGACCCCTTCCATCTCACACTGCTGCCCAATCAGACGGTTATCTTTTCCACACATTTCCTGATAATTGCATTGAAATACCACTCACTTATATATAGTGTAAGGCTGTGAAGAAGAAAGGTAATTGCATGGTGCTATCATGGACTAGAACTAGGGTTTGCAATGTTAACCTTAAAAGACAAGAAATTTTAAGTTGGTTCATGCATAATGAAATAGTTAATAAGCAAATTTCAAAAGATAGACATTGTAAAAACCTAGAAAACAACCAATTTCACTTTTTAAACAGAGAATTGAATTCTTAGTGGTCAATTCATTCATTCACTCATTCAACAAATACTTGTTTTAATTCCAGCCAGAGAGATCACCAGTTGCAAGGACAGAAGGTGAGCTTCGGAAGCAGACGGAAGCCAGAGAGATGAGCAGAAGCCTCCTCACAGGATCACCTTTGGGGCCAAGTCAGGGGGTAAGGGCATTAGGGAAGTATTAAGCCATCTAAAGGAGAGGGATAATTCAAACAAACAGGTTGGTTTTATAGTAGATAAAGGGAGATTGAAAAATTATTTTATTATGGGCCTAATGTAAAATTTCACATAATAAAATAAATATAATAAAATTTATTATATTTCTCAAACTGGGTTAATTAGAAAGCTAGCTTTTATGTAAAGGAGTCAATGACATAGAAACCATTTTGAGACCTGAGAACTGGAATGTGTACATCACTATCAGCATTTATTCCTTTTTTAAATTTGTTTATATTAATATTTGCCAAGCTCTTGTTAGGTCCCTAGCACTGTTCTAGTTGAAAAGGCCAGGACAACACCTGAAGCCATTTGGCCTTTTGAATCTTCCTGGCTCACTACATACCGTATGGTGGGGGCTGAGCACCGGGAGTCTGGACTTATACCTATGGTGATTACTGCCCCACTTTTCCCCACATGGGATTTCTTGCAGAGTCGGAACCAACAGAACAAACATAAGTCAGTATCTTCTTTATGGACAGCAAATGATTTTCTCAAGAATTATTCTTGTTATTAAAATCTGTTACTTGTTATTTATTGTACATGTAACATTTCTTTCTTACTGACTGGATGCTGGGTTAGCTTTCGGAGAGGAAAAGATTAAAAATAAACTGTCTTTGCTCTCATGGAGCTCATTTAAAGCACAAACTCATACCTAAAATGATATGCATGCATAACTGAAACATATTTTGATTAGGCAATTAGAATACAATGAAGGAGGAAAATTTAATTTACTGCCAATTACTTTCTTTCAGTCCATACGTTGTTGATCAACTCTGGGCTGACTCTGTTCCTGGGTAATTTCGAGATTCTAGAAAAATCATCAAAATACTTCTGATACCTAAGAATGATGAAAAATTGCAAAAAGAGCTGCCAATCCAAAATTCATAAGAGACTGTCAACCCTCTCATAGTGATAATCATCAATATCATCATCAATGCATAATAAAACAAGCAGTTATAGAGAAATTACTAAATTCCAGGCATTTTTTAAAGTTTTATTTAAATTCTAGTTAGTTAACATACAGTGTGATATTAGTTTCAAGTGTATAATTTAGTGACTCATCACTTACATCCAACACCCGGTGCTCATCATAACAAGTGCCGTCCTTAATACCCATCATCCATTAACCCATCCCCCAGCCCACCTCCCCTCCAACAACCCTCAGTTTGCTCTCTATAATTAAGAGTCTGTTTTCTGTTCTGGTTTGCCCTTCCTTTCTTTCCCCCTCCGTTCTTTCCCCCTTATGTTCATCTGTTTTGTTTCTTAAATTCTGCATGGGAAAAATGGACAGAAACATGCAAAAGAATGAAACTGGACCACTCTCTTACACCATACACAAAAATAAATTCAAAATGGTTGAAAGATCTAAATGTGAGACAGGAAACCATCAAAATCCTAGAGAGGAACACAAGCAGTTACCACTTTGAAATCAGCTGTAACAATTTTTTACTAGACATTTCAATGGAGGCAAGGGAAATTAAACAAAAATGAACCATTAGAGCTTCATCAATATAAAAAGCTTCTGCATAACAAAGGAAACAATCAACAAATTAAAAGGCAACCTTTGGAATGGGAGAAGGTATTTGAAAATGACATATCTGATAAAGGGTTAGTACCCAAAACATATAAAGAACTTATAAAACTAAACACCCCCCCAAATAATCCAGTTAAAAAATGGGCAGAAGACATGAATAGACATTTTTCCAAAGAAGACGTACAATACAAATGGCTAACAGGCACATGAAAAGACGCTCAGCATCACCCATCATCAGGGAAATACAAATCAAAGCTATAATGAGATATCACCCCACACCTGTCAGAATAGCTGAAATTAACACAGGAAACAACACATTTTGGTGAGGATATGAAGATATGGGGAAGGGAAACCCTCCTGCACTATCAGTGGGAATGCAAGCTCGTGTAGCTACTCTGGAAAACAGTATGGAGGTTTCTCAAAAAGTTAAAAATAGAACTACCCTATGAACAAGCAATTGCACTGCTAGATATTTACCCAAAGGATACAAAAATACTGATCTGAAGGGATGCATGCCCGCTGATGGTTATAGCACCATTACCAACAATAGCCAAATTATGGAAGGAGCCCAAATGCCCATCAACTGATGAATGGGTAAAGAAGTTGCGGTATATCTGGAGGCCTTGGGAGGCTCAGTCGGTGAAGCATCCAACTCGTGATCTCAGCTCAGGTCTTGATCTCAGTGTTGTTAGTTCAAGCTCCCTGTTGGGCTCCACAATGGGCATGAAGCCTACTTAAACAACAGATTAAAGTTGTGGTATATATACACAATGGAATATCACTCAGCTATAAAAAAGAATGAAATCTTGCCATTTGCAGTGATACGGATGGAGCTAAAGAGTGTTACGCCTTGCAAAATAAGTCAGTCAGAGAAAGACAAATACCCTATGGTTTCATTAAATTCCAGGCATTTTTTGAGTATTTGACCTGTATTTCCTTACATAAAATTCATACACCCAACTGCGGCAAAGTTTCTAAATTGTAATTTTCAAGGTTTATCATCATTGTTATTTCCAGATGGTAGGGTTTTTACATGTTTGTTTATTTCTTTTGATCTACAATTGTGTTATTAATTTCCAGTGTCCTTAAACAATGAGCACATAATGGCATCTATACTATTTCTACTTTGGTAAACTAATCAACTGATGACTTACTTATACCTTAATATGAGGTTGCTTTTTGTGAATTTTTTAGGAAACCTGAACATAAGTGTTAGGAATATTGTGAATTATACTTTTATTATTATATATTTTATAAAGTATTTTCTAATGTATTTTGTCTTGAGTTTAAACCTTGGTATTACACCAAGGTTTGAGGTATTTGCCCTTGCCCTCAGTATCTGTTCAGTAGGCCCATGCTTTTATGTTTAACTGTCTTGTTTAATTTTGCTTTAGATACATTTGAGGGGAGACAGACCCAGATACTCTGAAAGCTCATCCCTTTCCACACTGAGGTAGCTAAATTAGAAGCTGGCTCAGCAGATCTGAGCTTTTTAATCTGAATTAAAATACATATTTATATTTTCCAATAATTTATCTGACTGAGCCAACAAGTTGATGTCAGGGTAGAGATCTCAATAAGGCCCCTCAATAAGAAAGCCACCTCCTTGAACATAAGCTCCCTTATTTCTTCCTACTTTCTCTATAAATATGAAAGCATTATGGGGCAAGCTTCCTCTCCTGAAACCCTCTCCTTGGTGAGTCCGATACAGATGTATTCCTTGCCACGGTATGCCAAGAGGATGAGGCCCGATGCACATTGTTTCTTCCCAGCAATTCCTATTTTATTTTACATGAACAGAATGTAGGGCTAGGATGGGGTGTCCACTCCCATGTCATGACACTCCCTCCTGCATAAACACATAGCCTGGCTATGCAATGTGAGCTAAACTTAATCTGGACATTTATACATTATGATAATAAAATTGCCTTATTGGGGTGTCTGGGTGGCTCAGTTGGCTAAGTGTCTGCCTCTTGATGTTGGCTGAAGTCATGATTTCAATGGTTCATGAGGTCAAGCCCTGAGTCACACTCTGTGCTGACAGTGTGGAGACTGCTTGGGATTCTCTCTCTCTCCCCCTTTTTCTCTGTCCCTCCCCTGCTTGTTTTGTCTCTGTCTGTGTCAAAATAAATAAGTAAACTTTAAAGAATGCCTTATTTAATGGTACCTGGGTGGCTCAATCAGATAAGCGACCGACTTGAGCTCAGGTTATGATATCACAGTTCATGGGTTCAACCCCCACGTCAGGCTCTGTGCTGACAGCTCAGAGCCTGGAGCCTGCTTCGGATTCTGTGTCTCCCTCTCTCTCTTTCACTCCCCCACTTGCTCTGTCTCTCTCTCTGTCTCAAAAATAAATAAACATTTTTTTAAATGCCTTATTTATTTATTTATATTATAGATGCATTTGATCTAAGTATTATGATCTTTCTGCTTTCCTTTTTTGTGCTCCTGTTGTTTTTCTTCCCCTTTCTCTTTGTTCTTTGCTTTTCCTTCCTGCTTTCACCATAAGATTGTGTTTGCTTTGGGGGCACCTGGGAGGCTCAGTCGGTTAAGCATTTGACTTCAGCTCAGGTCATGACCTCGCAGTCCATGAGTTCTAGCCCAGTGTCGGGCTCTGTGCTGACAGCTCAGAGTCTGGAACCTGCTTTGGATGTGTCTCCCCCTCTCTCTCTGCCCACCCCCACTCTGTTTCAAAAAAATGAATAACATGCTTAAAATTTTTTAAAAAAAGATTGTGTTTGCTTTGTGTTGTTTTGTGTGTACATGCTCTTTCAGAAAATTTTGGTTTGTCCTTTTTTGTGGCTAACTTTACAACACTAATATTATAGTGCCTAATTCATTTTTAGAGTCTGTGTTGCTTCTCCACTCTATATGATATAATTAGTGTACTGCCACCACCTTCCACCTCCGTCTCCTCCCCCTTGCTGTAACTTCCTGTTACATTTTTAGTTGTCTAGCAGTTTCCTTTTTTATTGAAAATACATAATTACATTTATAATGCTCAGTTTGTCAACTTTAAATGTCACATTTGCTACTCTGTTCTTACAGTTCATCCCCCTCACCCTTTCTATATTTTCAGAGCATAAACTGTAAATGTCATAAAATTCAGAAAGTATAAAATTTTCTGTTATGTAAGAAAAATTCCCACTGATGTTTAGGTTGAACCCTATATTTGAATGAACTCAATGCTCCCGTTGAGTCCTTTGGCACAGCTTTCCTATTCATCTCCTACTCGGCTGGGTCTTTTCAAGGAGAATTCATGGCATCTTGAATGAATAAAGATATTGTCCCTTGTTCTTTCCCTTACTATATGTATATAAAATTCTAGGATCAGATGAGGTCAGGTGCATTCAGGGTGGTATGGCCATTGACTGGATATAAAAGTCTAAAGGGTTCATACTTTCTTTCCTTGAGGACTTAGAAATAATTAAAATACCATTTTCCATTTCCTTACAAAAATCTGATTATTTTCCCATTAGGTGATTTAATATTTTTGTCTAGATGTCCAAAGATTTTTTTAAATCTCTGAAACTCTGTATCTTTATTAATTTGTACCTTGGTTTGATTTGACTGTATTATTTTTTCTTTGGACAGGGAGCATACTTTCAATTTTCTAAATCTGATCAATTTTATATAATTGTGCCTTTGAATAGTTTTTTTCTTCCACTTGTTTAGTTTTCTTCTGTAGAGACACCTGTTATGTATAAGTTGGCTATCTGTCATCTGGGTCTCCATTATTATCAATCTAATCTTTTCAACCTCTGTGTTCTTTTCCATTTCATTTTCAATTTCATTTCCTCTGAATCTTGCTCTCCATGGCTTAACTGTTATCAGTTAGCCCAGTCAAATATAAGAAAAATTAAAGTTTTAATTTTGTCTTTTTACTTTAACTTATTCCTTGTTTGATGTTCTTCCTTTCTTTATGAAGAGCTGAGTTTCCAACCAATATCATTTTCCTTGTCTCTAAAGATCTTCTTTTAACATTTCTTGCAAGCTAGGTCCACTGGCAACAAATGCCCTCAATTCTTGTTTGTCTGGAAAGTTTTCACTTTTGGAAGGTAATTTCACAGGGTAGAGGATTCTAGCCCGGTGTTGTTTTTCTCTCTAAACTTTAAATATTTCACTCCACTCCCTTATTTGCATGGTTTCTGAGAAGTTGGATGTAATTCTTATCATCTTTTCTCCTCTATAGGTGAAGTGTTTTTCTCTCTGGTTTCTTTCAGGATTTTTTTCTTTACCTTTGATTTTCTGTAGTTTGAAAATGATATACCTACATTTAGTGTTTTGTTTGTTTGATTGGTTTTTGTTTGGTTTATTTGTTTTTGTTATTCACCCTGATCGAGTTCCTCTGGGCATCCTGGATCTGTGGTTGGATGTTTGACATTCATTTGGGGAAACAGTCATTATTTTTTCAAGTATTTCTTCTGTTCCTTTTTTTCCTCTACCTGGTATTCTTACCACATGTATGTTACACATTCTTCTGCTGTCCCACAGTTCTTAAATATTCTGGGTTTTTGGTTTTTTTTTTTTGTCTTTTTTGTTCTGTTTGCTTTCAGTTTTGGAGATGTCTATTGAGATATCCTCAAATTCAGACATTCTGCTCCCAGCCATTCCCAGTCTAATAAGCCCATTGAGGCCAATTCATTTCTTTCCCAGCAGTTTTGGTCTCTAACACTTCTTTTTGTTTTTTTTCCTCAGAATTTCCATCATCTGTCTGTTCTTGCATGCTGCCAACTTTATCTATCAGAGCCTTTCACATATCCACCATAATTGTTTTAATTCCTGCTCCAATAATTCCAACATTCTGGCCATACCCAAATTCAGTTCTGATGTTTTCTCTGTCTCTTCAAATTTATTTTTTGCCTTTAAATATGTCTTGTAATTTTTCTAAATAGCTGGGCATGATGTAGGTAAAAAGAATTGTTATAAATAGGCTTTAGTTATGTGGTAGTAAGGTGTGGGGAGGGGAATTATTCCACAGACCTACGAGTAGGTCTCTTGTCTTTTAGTGAGGCTGTGCTTCTGGACTGGGCACCTCACATGTGCTTATCAGTCCCCCTGCCCCTTAGGTGGAGCAGGAAAGCTAGATCTGGCTGGATTTGAGTGTTTACCTTCTTCCATGTTAGTGAGGCTCTGGTCAAATAGTTTCTCTGAAGGCAGAGCTTATTTAAAAGAATAGAATATTTTGGCATATTCAAAGATGTTCCTTTTCCCCTTCCCCTAGCAGAAGTACAAGGGGATTGTTTTCCTCTATTCCCCATAAAGACCTAGAAGAGATCCTGGAGGTAAAACTAACAAAAGTATGGGATATCCTATGATTGAGTGCCCCTGTGGTTTTTAAATCTACGATATTTACAATGAGCTTCCAGGAATTCATATTTAGGTTTATATTCCTATTCATGTTCAACGGTATTCATCAATACAGTTCAGGTTTCTCTATCCCAGCACTGGTTCCAGATCTTAGTTTCTGTGCTGGTCAGTTTTGACTCCCCACATTCACCTATGGGTTGCCCTATGGTTTCACTTCTTACACATTTAAGAAGAAATGCTGATTTTTTTTCTTAGTTTGTTAAGCTTTTTACTTATTGTTAGGATGAAGTGGTAACATTCAAGCTTCTTACGTGCTGGCATGGAAACCTATTCATTCATTTTTTTCTTTTTTTTGCATTCAAAGTAATTTTTTGAGAATCTATTCTATTTGGGTCCTTACTGGGAAAAACGTTGTGATGTTTTCATCCCTAAGAAACACAATATTTATTCCTTTTCAGGCAGAGTCTCTGTTAGACATATCTTTTGAGTATGTTATCAAGTAAATAAATAACAGTCATATTCAGTAAGGATCTTAGAATGTATTACACTCATATTTCAGTTTTTCACACATCTTTGATCCATCACGGGCCAGTACCAGAGAGGCAGCAAAACTCGGTAGTTTAGATCAAATAATCCTTGGTTCTATACTGAGATTCAAACTTATAAACTGTGTGACCTGGAGGAAATTAGTTATTCAGTCATTGTTCATCCCCCTCCCCTATAAAGTGAGCTCATCAACCATATTTATCTAATAAGATTGTTATGACAATTAATATAGTAATAAATGTAAACTCTAGAGCAAAACATTACATGATGAGTACAAAATAAAAATAGTAACAAAAAAATTTGGCAGCTCTGTTAAGTAGACAGAAGACTGCTATATAGAAAGGAAGACCAATGAACAGACAGGAGACATTTATCTACTGGCAGACTCTTGCAATTGGACTGGTAACTTCACGTCAAGATGCAGTAGAGAGTCTATGGGGATCAGGTTTTGAGCACAATGGCAGTGTCTGTGAGTTTACAGCATCTTGAGAGTTACAACACTCAATAAGGGTTTCCAGAGGGTATTGTCTAAATAAATATTCATTGGCAGATAGCCTGGCAGCTTTATTGGCATCAAGTTTTTCTTGTATAGCTGACAGCTTTTTGTTGTCCTTGTTCAATGAATAACATTTGCTTTGTTGATTTAGGGCCCCATCCTGAAAGAAAACTCCCAGATTCGGAAAACTGCATACTCAGGCTGAGCAGAGTACGGTTTCGGCTTTTTTGTTTGAAGTTTGTAAACAACAGTAGCTTGCATGGTTACTTTAGAAAGCATTTACGGATTAACAAATTTCCTTCAGTTATCCATGTCTCTTCCAGTGATTTAGGGCTTCGTAGTCTCCACGACTCACTCTGCAGATAAAAGTCTGCCTTCAGCAACAGAAGGTGGAAAGCATCCTTCTTTGACTTTCTGACTGTGTGATACAGTTCAAGTAGTAAATGGCTTCATAATCCATATGAAACTATAAGAATAATCGATATCATCATTGAATCATCCGAAGAACGACTCCTTCCCCCAGTCCTGAATTCATGGCTTAATGGATTTTTTGCAATGCTGCGAGGAGACAAACTGGTCATCACTACAACACGTACTTTGTGTGCACCATGGTGACTTTAATTGCTTTGATTTTACCATGCCTAGAAAAGACGTGGCTAGGAATGAATGTTGAGCAGTCAGCTTATGCGTGTTAATGCTCTTAATGAAATTATTTTGCCCTGGGCCGTGCTGGCGGCAGTCGATATGGTTTGAGTCTCTTCTCAGCCGCACTGAGAATGGAGATGAGACAGACATGGAAGCTTCTCCTTGCCTCTCCTTTGGCTCAGAGGCTGCGTTTCTAACTTTCTGTAGTGCGTGCAAAGGAAGAAATTATTTGGTTGGAAAAAAACACAAATGCTGCTAAAGACAAACTTTGGACTCATGTGTCTTATTCTTCTTCACCACATGCATGTCACAAAAAAGGATAAGTTCCATACGTCTCCTATGTCTGTGTTCATTGATATCAAGCACGTAGGAATACCTGTGTAATAGACAGAGGGTCAAGAGGCTCCTCTCTCCAGCAGTTTGGGCAGCCAGCCTGTTGTGTGAAAAGAGCAAACTGGGATCTCTCCTGTGATCTGGCAATCGCATAGCTTTAAGTGTGGGATAAATGCTACATCAAATATGATGGAAGCATGCATATGCCACATCAAACTGCTCAACTCTTAACCTGCATAAATATAGCCTGAAGAGATGAACCCATAAACATCTCTAAAAAGATTCTGCAACATCTGTGTAGTGGCAAAATACGTTCCAGCTTTGAAGCATGAGGAATCTACTTTCAAGCCCCCATTTCTATCCTCCGTATCCTACTTTCTGCGGTCTGCCTGATAGGTCTTCACAATTACCTGTGACTGCTCAGCCTTCATGGCTACAATGTTACACTATACTCTGGACCTATTCTACCCCTACCAAAATACCACTCCTAAGACCAAGCCTCTGAGGTTTTGCCAAGAGTTTAGCTAATAAGTGTAATAATAACTAGATGGCTGAAAATTGACTTAAAATGATACCCTCTCAGGCAGCGTTTGTATCTTACACAAAGAGCTTCCACTTTTTAACTGAATATGTGAGTAGTGTCTGGACTGCAAACGTGCTGGTAGTCACTGGGGGAGGGGTTTGTATGTGCTGATTTCTCTGAGCATTTCAAACCACACAAGATGGGGAGCTATTGATTTTGCTCATGTGTGCTCAGGGTCTTGTCCCTTGGTGACCAGTTAGAATTGATCAAGCCTAACCAAAAAGCATTTCTGTTATCAAATCTTAATCAATCTTGCAAAAGAAACGTATGCAAGTAAGAACTGAATTTAATTACTTTTACAAAAGAGACCTTTACATCTTCTTAATGAAGTTGAACAGTTGTAGAGTATGCCCATCCTTATAAACTGATGCTCTGCAAATATTTACAAGACATTGTACTGAGACTTGTATTTTAACAAGTCTGAGAACAACTACATTATTTTGTTAAGTTGTTATTGTGCTTTTGTGTATATTAAGGGATGTTTAAAATCTAGCGCCTGCTGTATCTTACTGAAAATCCAATAGTTTTCAGAACCATCATATTGTATAATGTCCCTACTGGTAAGTTTCTAAGTCACTCACAATTCTCGTGTAATGAAGAACTATGAGACTGATCCAATTATGAAAATTTACTGGCTTAAAAATATATAGAAAGTTCTATTTAATTATGAAAATTCAGGAAATTGAATGAGAAATAGTACTTACAGAACTATTTTGTTTTAGAGAGAATTAATGAAACATTTGTTATAATTGTTTCTCAACAGATATTGAGAATATTTATGTAGTCTAAGATACAATTTACTCAGAATGATTCTAATAATTACTAGGGAAGGCAATGACCTTGGTATCTCTGTCCTAATTCCTGGTTAATGTTAATGAAGTTAAATATATTGTTTGCTCTCACACACTGATTTTCCGATTTTACCAAATATCTCTCAGGGAATATAACACCGAGTGGGTTAGTTGATCATAGAACTTCATTGTACATAATCAGCTTGTCCATGTCCAGAAAATACATTTAGGGCTTTGATTGGGATTGTATTTAATCTATAAATTCATTTTAGAAAAAAAATGATGTTTTCCAATATTGATTTTTTAAATCCATGAGCAAGGTATTTCTTTAGATTTATGTCTTTAATTTATCCTAAAGTTTGTAGATTTTATTTTTATTATTTTTATTTATTTTTATTTTTTTAATGTTTTTATTTATTTTTAAGGGACACAGACAGACACAGTGTGAGCAGGGGAGGGGCAGAGAGAGAGGGAGACAGAATCGGAAGGAGGTTCCAGGTTCTAAGCTGTCAGCACAGAGCCTGACATGGGGCTTGAACCCACGAACCATGAAATCATGACCTGAGCTGAAGTCAGATGCTTAACAAACTGAGCCACCCAGGCACCCTCAAATTTGTAGATTTTAAAATAAAGTCTTACCTTGTATTCTATGAAAATCAGTCATTAGATTAAATAGTTCTTAGGTATTCGCTATTTTCGTTCTATTGTAAATGAGATTAAAAATTATATATATATATATATATATATATATATATATATATATATACATGTATATTTTTTTTTCCTGGCCACTAGAAATAGTAGCTTCTCTTTACAACTGAAAACCCCTTGAAACACAACTGATAGGTGTAGAAAGTCTCTTAAAGGTAGAAGGAAGAAAGTGTGTTTACTAGGAACCTTGGGACTTGTGAAATGCAAGCCACTGAGTTCCTTGGTTTTCCCACAAATCCCAAATAGTACAAATAGTACATTCCTGGAGCCTAGAACTGTCAACAGGCACAGATAAATTTCCAAGAAAAGCCTGTTTCCTCCAGCCAAATGATAGAAAAAGTGTGGCCCATATTTTGGCAATATCCACTCTAATTCAGCTAAGCACTTACAAAATATTTGTACCCCTACCCCTCACCCAACGTGGATCCAACAGAAAGTTGGTTTTCCACTCCATTCCTGCCTTGTCCCTAAGGTAGAAGTAGGTAGCATACTCATACTCACAGATTCCCCTATGGGGTGGTATCTCCTGGGCTAAACAAGGAACTGACACCCATTTGCATTCTGGCAGAAGCAGACAATGCTCCAATATCTCCCCAAGATGATGTTAGGTACTAGCAGTAAGCTGAGTCTCTGCCCCTATCCAGCATCCTCAAGGAGCAAGGTGGGTACCAGGCTGATTACTCAGTCTGCTGATCTGCTCTTTGAAAGACACTTTCCAGAAAATGAAAAAAAACAAAAAAACAAAAAACAAAAAACAGGCCACAGACTGGGAGAAAATGTTTACACTATGAATGTATCTTATTTGTATCCAGAATATATAAAGAATATTTATGACTAAATAATAAGACAAAAGACTTGATAAGAAATTTCAAACATACTTCATATAAGGTAAACAAACAATAAGTACTTGAAAGTATGCTTCTATTGTCATTAGGGAAATAAGGACTAAAACTAGAAGAAATGCCACTACACAGAAGTCTCCTATATTGCTATTGAAAATGAAAATGGGACAAGAGATTTTTAAAATAGCTTGGACTAGTCTTTAAAATTAAAGTTATCATAGAATCCTGATATTTCACTCTCAAGTATTCACCCACAAGTTATGAAAACATCTGTCCACTTAATGTCCACACATCTGTCCACTTATGTGCTAATGTTCATAACAGTTTCATTCATAATAGTCAAAAAGTAGAGACAACCTTTTGTCAATCAATCATCTTGTCAATTATTAAACAAATTATGGTATATAAGGGTATGGAATGTAATAATATTCAGTATCAAATGCATTGTTTATAAATATACAAAACAACATGATTTACTCTTTAAAATATTATACTGAATGAAAGAAAATAGACACAAAAGGTACATACTGTATAATTCCATTTATCTGAAATTTCAGAAAAGACTTATTTAATCTATAGTGATGCAAAGTAGATCAGTTGTCTCCAGGTTCTGGTGGCTGCAAAGGGGCTCAATAGAACTTTGGGGATGATAGGAACCTTTTACAACCTAACTCTGGTATGGTTACCTAGCCACCCATTTGCCAAAATTCACCAATCTATGCATTTAAAATGGATGAGTACATAAAGCATAAAGTTTGATTAAACACACACACACACACACGTACATCTATATCACAATATAATAAGCATGGTATATTTGTTTTAAAGTCTTAAAATCAAGATTAAAATTACTACATATACAATGATTTATTTTAATTGTCTCTTTCTCAATATTAGATGAGTGGCTTAGTATCATTTTTTACATAATGAGAGTGGTTTAAATACTAGAGACTTGACCTTTTCTTATTTGTAAAGGTGTAAATTGCTCAATTTTGGAAGCTTATTAATCTGCAGGCCACTGGAGTACAGTTACAAATCTCATCTTTCCATATATCAAATGATATTCACATGATTTTAAAGATGCTAATATACATTAAAACATCCATTAAAATAAATTGTTTATGTCTATTTGGGACGAGTCATATAATATATATATATATATATATATATATATATATATATATGTATATTAACCATATAGTATTTATATTACAAAGAACCCATGTGTCTGTTAAACAAAAAATTGAAATTGGCTTTCTACTTGTTTCGTGCAAGCAATCACAACATCCTGCAATGATGGGCACGTTTCATATCTGCACTGTCCAATGTGATACCCATGAGGCACCTGCAGCTATTAAGCACCTGAAATGACTTAGTATGGCTCAAAACCTGAAAATTTAGTTTTATTTATTTTAACTAATTTAAATAACAATTTGATTATAGGTTCCCATATTGGGCAGCCATATGTAATGCCTGGAATGGGAAGAGGCTGGTGATTCTTTGCACTTGTATCAATATACTGTTTTGAATTAAGAGGGGCGATTCTCCCTACATGTTCTCAATCCTAGTTAATAGGATGAAATACCTGATTTAGTCATATTCTGGACACTTGTTGTATCAACTTTATGTTGGCAGGGTTATTCCATATTAAATGATGCCATAGATGAGTATGGTGACCTCAGAGTCTTTCTCTACTCTCATGGCAGGTGGAAAATGCTGAGCCCAAGTCTATCTAACTGGGCATTGTTTAAGCCAGCTTATTTTCTTTCTTCTCTCACACAAGTTGTTAGGTGCTTGGAAGTTATTGGTACTGGTTAGCATTAAGATTTAAGTTTGAGAAATGGTAGAAGTCCATTAGCTAGTATCTAAATTATTTTTTCTAGTTCAGATTACTGAAGAGACAATACTAGAAATAAGAGGCACTGGCTATTAGTGAAAAGTTCTTTATTTCCTACTTTCTATTACTTCTTTGGGGATACAAAAACATTTCTACTTAATAGTGGTTTAAGTTCTGAAAGATTATTCACAGGTTCTAAATTACTAAAGAAGAGTTTAAACATTTTGTCCCTAGTTATTTTTAAATGACGTACAAGTCATTTCTTGAATGATCTGTACTTTGCCTTTCATGATGGTTCCTATCATGGGGTGTTTTATCCTGTTTATCTCATGTAACATTCATCATTCTCTGAAAACACCTGGATTTCTTCTGTCGTCTCTCATATCCTCACCATCTTTGCACGTATTGAGAGGGATGAGGTTCATGGCGTCTGTACAGCAATACATTCTCAATATTTCCATAGGAAATAGGGCAGAGATAGAGAGACTAGTCTACTAGTCTTCAAACTGGGGTATTCATCTCGTTCTGTGCAAAATTTAGAGATGTCTCTCAAGAAATAAAAAAGAATCTTGGGGCATTAAAGTAAGCATTGGTTTTGAAAAAAAAATTAATGAATCTAATGGTGGCTGATAACCATGTTCCAAATCAGGTATTTTTACTTCATCCTTTCCTACAAAATCAAAAGGGGAACTGATCGAACTATCCACTAACAGAATACAAATAAAATTTGATGAAAGATATCTCAGTGATACTTGACATATAAATCAGTAGTTCAGAGAGTTTAGCTGCAAAACTCTTTCCAGATCTGTCCACTTATTTATACAAACAAGATTTTTCAGACCTTACATTTGAAGGTAAAAACTAGGGAGGAATAGAGTAGCCACTGAATGACTCTCACATTCTAGCAATTACTGGTATTAATTGATGGCACATTATTTAACTATAAAAGAAGGACCAGCTACCTTAAATGAATTTTCAGTAACATTTTATTGTTCTTATTTTACAATTATCATTAATAGGTAATATAATTGCTTTTACCATGTACTAGTCTTTGCTGTAATTGTAACTTGACCTCCAAAGAAATTTTTATAAATCTTAGGGCCTTATGGTCATGGGAAATTGGAAAATTTAAAGAAAATAAATTTAAATTAATATACTTTATATTCAGAGAATTAACAAATAATATGTATTATGTAAATAATGCCTCCTGGGATTAGACAACACAGTGTCCTGATAGGGTGATCAATGAAAAACGTCGAAGAGTAAAAATATACCGCATTAATATTACATTTAATCTGTGAAGGAATTGGAATGGAAATACGAGTTAAAGGAGAAGAAGAAATAATGTCAAATTTCTGACCACTGAGAGAAACCTTGCATGTATGTTTAAAAATGTTTGATGGTGGGTGTCAATTCTCTGATGGTGGTATTGTGGTTGGTTGTGGTTTATAGGGGCGATTGGACACATTCTTTGCAGTTCTAAAGAAATTACATTTTTGCAACTTTTTTTTTTTTTTTAACCTGTGACGGAGGAGCTGGCTCCTTCAGCCCCTGCATCAGGAAATAATCACTTCTTTTTTAAAAAAATTTTTTTCTAACGTTTATTTATTTTTGAGACAGAGCATGAACAGGGGAGGGGCAGAGAGAGAGGGAGACACAGAATCTGAAACAGGCTCCAGGCTCTGAGCTGTCAGCACAGAGCCCGACGCGGGGCTCGAACTCACGGACCTAGAGATCGTGACCTGAGCCGAAGTCAGCCGCTTAGCCGGCTTAGCCGACTGAGCCGACTGAGCCACCCAGGCGCCCCATTAATCACTTCTTTTTAACACTATGGCAGGTGCTGTGGGTCAAGTGGAAGCCTGGTCTGGGTGAGTGTAGTGTGGGGTTTCCCAAGAAGCTGGAAGGTGCAGTATGAGCTCACAGGACAAGTTATACAGTTTCTGGTGGGGGAGGGGGGAGGAGTAAGTGTGGTAGAAATTGGTTTTGAAAAATATTTTTGCCTTGAGGTTTTCCTAGCAGCTTATATTCTAATCATAGGGAAATTTTGTTTTTTTTTTTGAATAAAATTATTGTTTTAATAAAACTTGTCTGCTTTGGAAATCACATTGCCTTTTTAAATTCAGCTTGAAAAGCTATTTAAAGACTGAAAATTACTGAATGGTGTTATTTTGTTTACATCTGGAATGAATTCTTAATTTCATTTGCTTATTACTTAATTTTGTTATACTATTCCTTAATTCTTTGTAAGTGAAGTTTTCATTAGATATTGTTTTAAAATACTACAAGAATTAATTGATTTGCATTATATCAAACATTTGTGACAGACAGAGCCCTCACTTGTAACAATTTATTTTTCTGTATTCTAAGCATTCCCACGTGGTTAACGCCATCTGTCATAACTACCAAGATGCTACCGGCTGCTTCTTTCTCAGTCTTTATTTACAATCCAAAATGAACGTTTGTAAATGTGTAAAATTTATCAACAGAAACAGGAAACTCTAAGCAGGTTGTACATAAAGAGAAATTTCTTTCTCTGTCTTACTCTGTTATGCGCAATTTGCCTATTGTGTGGTATTTTGTAGCTTAGGGAGCTCAGTGGATAGGCCCTTTTGCAATTCAGCAATAAAATGATAATGAAACTCATCATAATAACCCTGAACTATTAGGTTGTTGATTCAACAAAGAAAAAATATATTTTGCTAGGTATAGACTTAATGTCAAAGATATTTACTTGAATCCTAATGTTTGGGAATTTAATTATCTATAAAATATGTACAGCTACTATTAATCAGAATACCTGATTAAACAGAACACTGATTAGCCACCCTTTGATCCTATCTGTGGAAGAAAATGAGGCACAAATGGGTAAGTTAAAAGACAAAAAGATGGATTCTTTTCATGTATCTGTGAGTCCGCAGATCTGGACCTTATGACGAGAGCACTCAATGATCAGTGACATACACGTATACATGTGCTTGTTTATGATAGCACCTATCATTCCATCTACATAGCAAATGTACGTTCTATTTGCAGTCATTTCCATATTTCTCAGGTCATCAGCTGGGATTCATGTTCTGCCTCTGCATACCATTCATTACTTTCCTCCTTTGGCTGAAACTCCTCCTCTGCCTGCTTCAAAGCAGGGGAAGAAGACAGCTAGTGGGGGAGTCTGAGAAAATAGATCCTTCAGCTGGCTTTGCCAACAACTTGTTCTAGTGCCTTCAGCAAGTGACTATACTTACACTTTTGTTCAATATCCTTTTATGAAAAGAGTGTTGAACTAGACCACCATGTGCTTTAAAATACTGCTTTAAAACAACTGGACTAGGTTTTTTCCAAGGTTTCTTCATTCTCAACTATCATGATTTAGGACAACATGCAGATCAGTTATTAAAGACTTGGAAAGTGGTTGAAGTTAATGATGAAAATTGAATTTTACATCACCTGTAGATGTCTTTTACTTGTCTTTTACTTGACAATACTTCTCAGAACACATAATTGAGTTACTTGGTCTCTGTTATCACTAGTTCTGGACTCAACTGTGTTAGCTAAATGCTCTTTTTTATGGGTTAAAATGACATCATTTTCTATGTATTATTGAATGATACATTCTATTTTCTCATATGTTAAGGAGGGGACTGGATTAGGTGGACTTGAAAGCTTTGTCAAAGACTAATTAATATTCAGTGCTTCTCTGTGTCCACATAAAGTTGGCCAAGTTTATATTAGATTGATTGACCCAATTAAAATGAATTTTAATTAACTCCATATTTAAATACAATTCAGCTACAATTAATTCTAGTAAGAACTTTACTCTTCCTATGACCAGTAATTTACCCAATCATGTACATGCTTTCTTCTTTTACCACTACTGTCTCTTTACTACATCTATTTTATTGCACTAGACTACGTAAACTTCAGCTATTTCATTCATCTTCACACTCTAGACTGCCTTTTCATTGATACAACCTACTTGCTCCTGCAAGGCTATTCTTTTTAAAGCAGTCCAACTCTAAAATCTCAGAGGCCTTCTATATTACCATTGTGGCTGATTGCAAAAGTGACCACAATTCTTCCTTTCTGTGTGTTCATGTGTCTTGTAATATGACTTTGCAACAATTTTCAGAAAGAGGTTAGAGTCTACATCTTGACCCCTTGATTCTGTGCTGGTCTTGCAACATACTTGTTTATAGAATGTAGCAGGTGTAATGTGCCAGTTCCAAGTGTAGGCTTCCAAATGTCTTGTTTGCTTCAGCTCCCTCTTGGAACTCTGTCACCTCCATATTATCACACTTAGATTAGCTTGATGGGTAAGGAGATATATGTGGCTCAGTTGCCCTCATTTCTTCAATCGACAGGCACGCAATACATGTGAATGAGGCCATCCTAGCCTACGGAGACCCCAGCCTACCTGCTAGCTAGCACATCACAGATGCATGAGTGAGTCAATCCATGGTCAGATGATACTGTTCACTTTATCGCATTCACAAGCAACTACAAATGGCTGTTATTTTAAGCCAATAAATGTGCAGTAACTTGTTATGCAGCAGCAGCTAAAACTCACTTCCACTGCCCTATTTTGTGCACTAAACAACTTGTGCCTGAACTAAAAATAAAAATATTCTGTTGTTAACTCTATCTTCAGTCTTCATATTCTCCATTGCGTTGTCTCTCCGCACTCATCAAAATACCACATCTATATGCACGGCTATAGAAGTGGTAAAGGTTTGCCGTGAAATACATGGGACCTGATCATTGTAAGGGAATCCTGTTTCACATCCTCCATTTCCATGGGTGCTCTGTCCTAAAACTGACCTGCATGAGAATGCTCCTGCATGAGAATGACTTGCATGAGAATCAAGGCATCATGCTGGTTCTTCTTTGCCATGTCCTCTTCCCAAGATGCCAGGTTAGCGATAGTTTTGGGAAAACATTATAAAGAGTAGCTATATATTTTTTCAAAATATTTTAAAGTAATATAGGAGCAAATATGTTTGAGAACTACTGCATCATTGCCAAATGCACCTCTTAGCTTGCAAATCTGGTCACTTGCTGCTCTAGTTTAAAATACACCAATAGCTTCTCATCATTCATAGAATAAAATCCCAAATCCTTGGACTGGTTCTCAAGACACTTCAAGATCTAGGTCAACCTAATTTTCTGGTTTTATTTCTCCTAAGGAACATTGTCTTGGTTACTCTACACCACTGATAAGTCTCTGGGGAGACTTATAGCTCTGTCTGTCCTCTTGCCTTTGCCTTGAAAGCCTCCTCCTTAAAGTATCCTTCTCGGAGGATCCAAAGCCCACTATTCCTTGCCATTGTTAGAGGCCCTGCTCAAACACTTGCTCTTCCATGAATCCTTCTCTGAATAACCCATCTCCATCACCAACCAGGTACAAATCATTTCACCTCTCTTAATACTTCAGACTACTTTATTTCTATCTATCTTTAATTTTTCCCCTGGTATTATCCTTGTTTATATATTTATATCCCCTGATAACCTGTGATCTCGTTCAGAAAACACTTATACTCATCTTTGTATCCCTTTAGTGCCTTCAAGGAAGGCTTACGTTAAATATTTGTTGAATGAATAAATCAGTGAACAAGTGAGGAAAAGAAAAACTTTACCTTTTTAACTTTTTGAGAAAAAGAAACAAAGAGCTGGAGAATTGTTAAGAAGTAGAATGGAGGAAATCTTAAGCCATCTGTGTTTGCAAATTAGCCTTATCCAAAGGTGCCTCCTATAGTGTCTACCACTGGAGTGAGGCTCCTAGCCTTCCAGAGACAGGGGGATAGGGACACTATTTTCCTTGATGATCATATTTCAAAGGGATACCTCTAGGTCCTTGAGAAAGATAGTCCTGGATTGTAAAAACTGACATGAGCTTTAAAAACTTTTATATCTCAAAGGGGCAGAATTGACAAGTACTAGTTTTCCAACATAAATGCTCTAAAGAAAGAGAGGTCAGGGACCTAGAAGGAGGAAGAACCCTCTCTGAAGTTTGGTCAAGCTGAGGGAAAACTTAAGATCACCTTGGTTGGTATGAAACTATTTTGAAGTGTGATGTCATATGAAGTTATTTAACAGGATTTTGAGCTAGTTTTTATATTAATCCTCTTTGGGAAAGTCTAACAATTTTAAATGTCATCTAATCTTCCTGTTCTTCCAATGTAGAAATTCCTTCCTGGTTGACTCTGAGTCAGTCATTCACAAAATTCTTTATTAGTTCTACTCACAATTAAAATCAACATTTCAGAAAGCAGTTATATTCTATCGTTCTATCTATATTCTATCTATCTATTCTATCTATCACACAGTTCTAATTTTAAAAATTCAGTATTTTTAATTATAATACAAATGCTTCTGAATATAACCTTGTAGGTTGACTATTCCATGGGAAATTATACAAAAAGAATGCAATCCAGGACTTCTATTTTCAGAATAAAATTTAATATATTACCAGTTACTAGTTTTCTTAATTTGGGAGTGTATGTAAAGCTTATTTTTGTCAGAAAATAATCTGATGATATGCCTTTTAGCGGCATATGAAGAAACTGTGGATACAAACTTTTATAATGCTTTAAATATTTGATTAATTCTTTTCTTCCCCCTAGGCTTTGGATAATACATGAAACCCTGACAATTAGCAGAGAAGTATCAAAATACTCGGTAGAGATATTGAGTCATCATTGTCGTCTACAAAGCACTTTGCTGGGGTTTCTTACACTTTCCCATAAATTTACTCAAATATATTTTAGGCAAAAAGCAAAGGCATCCAGAGAGATGGGTGAGGCTATCAAATATATTGTTGTTTTAATGTGCCTGAAGCCTCTGTTTTAAATGCAGTTAAATCTGCCTGCCTGTAAGTCATGTTTCTCCTTACCTCTTCTGCCTTCTTGCAAAGATTTGGTAATGGCTATAAATATTAAGGTGTCCCCTGCTCCTTCATCTGTCATTAGTTGGAGTCCCTAAGGCCAGATACCCACAGACTCATGCCTGCTTCCTTCCTTGACTTCTTTGACTACAGCAGGCAGCACACAGAAGCCCAATGCCATACACTTTAATGCAGAATGAGGTTCTATGGCCAATATGTACCGTGAAAACCTCTAAGAGGAAATTGATCTTGGAAAATTCCCTAAACCTCCCAGATTTGAAGGATCTTTCCATTTCTTTATTCAAGCACCAGATACATCAATTTACTTATGTTTGTACCTCATAATTTGTGAGAAAATATTTTAGATATATGAATCATATTCTCAGCATACAGGACTGAGATAACTTGAAGGAATATTAGAATTACGTTTTCCATCTCAGTACCTCTCAGGAACAATTAGGAGGATGGTAAGTATCCACATTCATTAAATTATAATTTTCTCTAAGTCTCTCTTTCAGCCACTCCCCAAGGCTTGGAGACCTCTCTCTCTCTCTCTCTCTTTTCCCTCTCTCTCTCTCTCTCTCTCAAACACACACACACACACACACACACACACACACACACACACACACAGTCACACACAGTGCCACTGTAATTCAATTCTTCTAGGCTGTGGAACTGAACCCAAGATAAATCCCTGTCCTTGTATTAAACTATGCTGGAACTAAGCAAAATTAATTTAGTTGCTTGCTCCAGGAAATACCTGCTTCTAGAAGATAAGAGTATGAACCAACTAAATGGATTACTTATCAAAGCTAACTGTTTCTTGATCAAGACTTGCTTTAAGACCCTTGATTCTATGGCCCCACCAATAAAGTTATGATGTCTTAAATGCTACCAAATTCTGACTAATTTCTAGTTGAGAAATATCCCCTTAAAATCATGCAGTTCAGTCCCCTAAAACTCTACAAACACCTTGCCTTAATTTCCCATTTTGAGACTATTAAGACTTGGCCAAGGTTGTGTTCTTCCTCATTGTGGTAAATCTAATAAATTTAACTTTGATCAACAAGTTTTCCTGGCCTTTTTGAAGAGTCAACAATTGAGAACCAAATATCCATGTGATGTGTCTCTACCACATCAGTATATATGAAATTCCATCCTTTCTCATTTCCCAACTATATGGACCTAAGCATGTGGAGTACCTTCTGTTCACTGTCAGCTCTCATATGAATTGGCTACTGATTTTTTTCAATACCAATTTTGGCTGAAACCTGGCCTGAGCACCAAAACATGTGATGAAGCCCTAGTTACCGATCTTCTCCACTCCTTCACACTTTCTTCTGAAGAGTCTAGTCCTGCTCCATGATGCTGTTATCCAGTATACTTCAATGACGCGCAATTTCTTAGAAATTCCAGTTACAGGGCTCTGTCAGACCAGATCCAGGAATATATGTCCACTTGTCATGCTTCTCCAGCATGACTGTACAGACAGTTCTTTTAACCCCAAACCACTGTTATTTTCCCTCTGCCAATATCTTAACTATTAAAGACCCAATTTTTACCACTATCACTAAATGGGTGGTATAAACAGAATTCATTTATATTAGAGTTAGTGTAAGTATACATTAAAAGGATGTTTGAATCAATTACCTAAAACTTACTAGTTTTGTAAAATTTAGGACTACAGAACTTCCCCAAGCCTCAGGTTCCTCAATTATATATTGTAAAATATATTAAATTAGCATTCTATATGTGGATGTGTTTTACAAATATAAAGTATCAAAGATGTGCTATTTAGTTAGTAGTCTCTGAGTGGGCTAGAATGTTTTGTTTACTACAGAAGCAAAACAAGATTAATGGCCTTGTGAATTTGGATTAATAAACTACCTTGTTAACTTGAGCTACATTCTTTGTTGCAGACAGAATATAGCTCATGCAACAATCTACAGGAACAATTTGAGTGGTCAAGAACCATTTATTCAAATTTTTCCATCGTCTAGGACCCCAGTGCCTTACTCTCCTGGCCCTTGCTACTGACATTTTGGCCACTGCAGTTCTCATTAGCATCAGAGTGTGAGTATAAGGGAGGGATGTGAGTGGAGATAAAACCTCATTCTGTATGTGACTTCTTGTTAGCAACCCTGTAAAATATTGGCTGGGGAGCACACTTTACTTTTGCAGTTATCCTTTCCTCATGTAAGGAAGGGCTAAGAAAGGCATAGGCTATAAATATTTAACTTTATGGCTGTGTACTATGACATCAAATGGCTTCAGAGGGATAGCTATGCCAAAATGTATTATAACTGACGTCAGTAATTTCTGCCAGTTGGGCTACAATTTTAACTGTTAAATCTATGCCATTTATATGTATATAAGATGACATATATTTATATATTCTATATAAGCATAAGTATGTATATACTTCATACACATAGACTTCAAAGAGATGGCTATTTAGGGTTAATTTTCTAAGAGCATATGTTTGTTTTGTCTTCAGAGTAACATAAATACTAAGCAGTCACTGTGCTTTAGCGAGAGAGGGAGACAGAGAGGGAAAGAGATATGGAGGCTTACATTTTCCATTTCAGGCTGCCTTGAACCTGACTTTCAAATTGAAATGGATAAAAGATGGAAAATGGAAAAGCCCTAGATATGGTAGGGGCTTTTTAAAAAAAGTTTTTAAATTCTCCATCTTTAAGTGACTGAAAGAGGATTTCCAGTAAATAAGAGTTTGATTCAGCCATTAATATCAAATGAAGCACCTTGGGAGGTTTACATAGCTGGAGGCATTATTCAGAGGCAGAACTCCTCACTGTTCCCTCAGGGCACACATTGTTAGCAATCAGAGGCAGTTAACAAGCTCTATGCTGTGTTCTCCCCAGGTTGCAACTCATGGAAACGTATGAGAAGCGCTTCAAGAAATGCTTAATTAGAATTCTTCACAGTAGTCCAGCTTGGAGGACACAAAGGGCAAATTCAGCTGTGACCAGGACTATATATAAGAAAAAGTTTAGTGATTAAAAAAAAAAAATCACTCCTATGGCTAAAGCTAATCTCACAAAAACCCAACCACTTGCTAGTACACATCTAACATTCCTTTATTCATTTTGATTATTTATAAGAAAGGAATATGCTCACTGAAAAACAAACTTCCACATGATTTTATTTATTTTGAATATATAGTGTGTGGTTGTAACAATCAATTAATGCTTAATATTGCAATTTCATAAACAGTGCTTTAAAACTAGTAAGTTTTAGTATTTCAAGAGTGAAATAAAGGTATGCACATTTCTGGGTAATGCTGAGGGTCTCTGGCAGTCCTAGGAGGTCAGCACCTACTTCAAGGCCATGGCAGCTTGAATGGAAGGGATTCTATACCTCCAGGATCGATCAGGAGTGAACCCATGCTCAGGCTGCCCTCATCTGCCCTTCCTGTTTCTGAGAAACTGTCAAGATCTTTGCACTATGTAATACTCCACGGGAAAAATCTGAACCAAGCTTTCAGAAATAAAGTAAGCAATTTAATTAAAGTACACCATTAAGAAAATAGACAAACCACAGACTGGAAAGACTCACACTACATTTATCTGACAAAGGATTTGTATGTAGTCTGTATAATGAACTCTTACAGATCAACATTAAAAAGGAAAACTAATCACCACCCCCAACTCTGGCATAGGCACCACTAGAATTGTGTGGATGGGTTTCTTTGTGTGTGTGCCTTTTTTCATTTTTCATTTGTGTAGATGTTTCTTAAAAGAGGGTATAGAAAAAACCAGCGGTCACATGAAAAAGGGTGTTAATTAATTAGGGAAAGCAAATTAAAATACACGAAAGTGGCTAAAATAAAAGACTGCCCATAGCAAGTGATGACGAAAATGGAGTAGCTACAGCCCTGTACGCAGCTAGAAGGAGCATAAAGTGGCACACCATTTTTTGAAAACTGGAAATTTCTTGAAAATGGAACACATTTCTATAATAATTACACATCCACCTCTAGGTATTTACCCAAGAGAAATGAGAATGGTTTTCAAAGTCTTGTACAAGAAAGGATATGCAAGTCTTATTTATAGTAGCCAAAAAATTAAACACAACATGAATATCCATCAATCAGAAGATAACAAATTATGTCATATTCATACAATGAAATGATACTTAGCAATGAAAAGGAATGTATTAGTGATGCACATAGCAACATAGATGAATTTCTGTAACATTATGTTGAATAAAAAGAAACGGAATATGCATACATACACACTAACACATCTGTATCTCAAAAACATGTGAAGTCTGAAAGCAGGTGCCTCTGGAGGAGGTTAAATTTCCCAGAAAGGGGCATGAGTGAAATCTCTTGCCTACCGACCGGTATGGGGGTATATTTTTTCCCACATCACCATGCAAATTTCTGGGTGTCTTATAATTCAACTCATTTCTGACACTACTCAGAGATAACACCAGATCCCATGGGTTAAGGGCTCAAGCCCACAAGATCACCCTCCGCTTCATATGTCAGTTTCAAGTCCAAGTTGTTACTGTACTTCTGACCAACTGGCTATAAATCAGATGTCTGCATGCCTTGGGCTCCACTGATTGGCTAGCGCGGCTTACAGGTCTGAGGAAACCAGTTTACTCATCAGATTACCAGTTTATTATAAAGGATATTAAAGAATATGAAGCAATAGCTGGACAGAAGAGCAGCATAAGGAAAGGTATGTGGGAAGGAGAGGGAAGTTTCCCTGTCCTCTATGAGTGCATCACTCTCCACGTGTCCACCAACTCAGAAGCTCTCTGAACCTTTTCCTTTTGGGTTTTTATGAAAACTTATTTAATAATCATTGGCCACTGGCCATTGGTTCAACCAGCTCCTATCCCCTCCTTGGAGATGGAAATGAGTTTCAAATCTCTAATTACAGGTTTAGCTACCCTGGTAACAAGCCTCCACCCTTCTGGATCCAAAAGTCACCGTTAACATTACAAAAGACACCTTCACAGCTCTCATCACTTAGGGAATTTTAAGGCTTATAGGAGCTCTGTGCCTGAAACGTGGGCAAAAAGCAAATATATATTTTTTGTTATAAATCACAACATCACAGTGGCATTTCCTGTATCTTTGTGTGATTTATGCCTCTCACCATAATGTTATTTAATGGTCTTTACCATTCCTGAGCAGTTTATATTCAATGATAATGTTCTTTACCATTCCTGAGTAGTTTCTGAGACACTGAATTTTCAATAAAGGGAGGATTTAAAAGACTTACCTTCCCCATTCAAACTCTGTCACACCAAAAAAAAAAAACCCATAACTTTTAGATTAAAAAAAAATCATGTTACTTTCAACATAACTATCATATCTGTTTCCCTCATTTATATTTGTATCCCCATTTTGTCATTTCAAAATTTAAGTATTAAATATATTTACAATGAAATCCATTTAAGTGTGGTAACCTTAGTTTGTAGTAACCACCACAAGCAAGATATAGATCGACGAGGGAGCATAAATAAGGCAAGCTGACTGGCCGCAAACATCCCACCCCCACCCCCAGGTGGGAGATAGGAGATATTCCTTGGGCACTCCTGGCTGCCCAAGAACAAAGGGGAAAAACAAAGAGTTAACTGATAGAGATCATAGTCACACAGGACCTGAATTTCCATCTATTTACAAATATCTTAGTAAATCACAAGAAAAAGGCAAGCTTATCAATAGCCTAATTTCCTTATAACCTGCAGCCCACTTGACAAATACTTGAGGCTGGGGGAATAAAACGCTTCTCCAGGAACTCCTTACCGTCTTAAGGCTAATACTTTGCTAGAAGGAAAAACAGCTCTAGCTTGACAATAGCTAGGCCTCCAGTATCCTGGGAGTCTTCTTTAGCATATGAAAGTCTCATGGGAAACTTCCCCTGGACTTGACCTCACTCCCAACGCCATAGTATATAACCAGTCTCTCTTCATGGTCTTGGGCAACTCTTTCTGCCCACGGGTCCTGTCCCCATGCTTTAATAAAACCACCTTTTTGCACCAAAGATGTCTTTAAGAATTCTTTCTTGGTCGTCGGCTCCGGACCCCACAAACCCCACTGTCACCCCAAAACCTCATCATAGATCACATCCCTCATTCTCAAAAGCATTAAATAGAATAAGTGAGAATAGATATTGTTGCCTTGTTCCTTTTCTTAGGCAGAAAGCATTTAGTCTTTCACAGGTGAATATGATACTAGTTTAAGGCTTAAATAACCAGTCCTGAATAAGGATGAGGTAGATTCTTCCTGCACCTGGTTGGTTGATGTTAAATTGTAGAGATTCTGATTCTGTTATTTTTTCCTGAATAGTGTCCTAATGTTTTTGAGGCAATCAGTTTAATATTTCTTTTAGCCATTTATAAAGGAATTTTCTTTATTTAGAGCTTATAGATCCTAGCTGGTACGATGCATTTAATATATACAAATACACATAAATAATGTGGACTCTAGTAGAAAGCAACATAAGAATCATTAAAGAAAATAAACCTACAGTTTAACCAAGTGGTTATTCCTCAGAGAAAACATACTTTGGCTTGCCCTTTCTGTACTTGGTGTGTGTGTTTTTTGCGTGCGTGTGTGCGTGCACGCTAAAAATATGGGTTTGGGAGAAAGGAGAAGACAATATTCTTTTGAGTGTTATGCAAATTCAATATTGACAACAGATTTTTTTAAAAAATATAATTTATTGTCAAGTTAGCTAACCTACAGTGTATAAAGTGTGCTCTTGGTTTTGGGGGTAGATTCCCGTGATTCATCGCTTACATACAGCACCCAGTGCTCATCCCAACAAATACCCCCTCAATGCCCACTACCCATTTTTCCCTCTCCCACACCTCCCCATTGGCAACAGAATTTTTAAAAACAACTTAACGGGGCACCTGGGTGGCTCAGTCAGTTAAGCATCCAACTTTGGCTCAGGTCAAGATCTCAAAGCTTGTGAGTTCAAACCCTAGGTTGGGCTCTGTGCTGACAGCTCAGAGCCTGGAACCTGCTTCAGACTGATTCTGTCTCCATTTCTCTCTGGCCCTCCCCCTCTCACGCTCTGTCTCTCTCTCAAAAAAAATTAAATAAACACTTTAAAAAATTCAAAAAGCATCTTAATGTATACATATAAATATATACTGATATCTACTAATTATATATAATTTGTTACATGTTCTATGTATGCAATATGTAAATTATAATGTGTTTGTGATATACATTTTAACGTACATAATTATAGTGTTTATAATGTACATAATTCATATATCAATACATGCGAACTTTTAGAGTGTGTATATCCTAGTTAGATTACTACGATAAAAACACGAAAAGATGTAATGGAGTACATTCTTGATTTCAGCCATGTGTCCCCTCATTCTATAAATATTGGAGGGACTGACACAAAGTGAAGGCTCAGAACTGTGATGATGATTGAAGAGGTCCCAATAATAGAATAGGTGAGTGATATTTTGGGAAGCACAAGATTAAGCCTTTCTGTTTGTGTTGCCTGGCTCTTGTTTTATAATCCCATTCACATGCTCTCTCATATGTAAATAACTAGATAAGCTCTTAAATAGATTTGAAGCAATTGTCACTCCAGGAATAAATGTGAGAGATGTAGAACAGGATAAAAAGGGATAAAGTGCCCAGCTTTATTAAAAAAGGAGACTGCAGAGATGTAAGAGCATGATCTTTGCAGTCAGGCCTGGTAATTTAGGACAAAAAATTTTTGTCTCTAATTTTATAACTTCTTCATGTTATATAATAACATTTTAAATACTTATCTCTTAAAGGTATGAAAATAAAATAAGATTACAGTGTTACCAAGTTTATATTTAATAAATGATGGCTCTATGATTCTAATAATAGGTAAGCTAACATCACAAGAAAACAATGAAATATATTCAGAGAAGTCAAAAATGACAGAAAGCAGACTATTTTGAAAGGGACAAAATGGAGTTTGTATCTAAATTAGGCTAGTTAGATGGAGGCCTTTGCTGAAAGCTCAAACTTACTATAATGGATTTAAAGATTTCATTTATAAGAAGAATATCCATAACAATTTTACTATGTAGTTATACAAATAAAAACAGTAAGCATCCATGTTATTAGTTGGGAATTTGGCTATTCATTGCTTTATTAACATGTGTTTTACAATAATTATTTTTAAAAAATGAAGTATATGATAAATATATGTGAATAATGCTTAGCAAAATACCCCTGTTTATGTGCATAAAACACATGTTAAAACCATTCATTTAGAGTCCAGTTCCAATGCGTTATTCCAAAGGCTCATGTCACCAGTCAGGTGTAAGCATAAGGTATGGAGGGAACTTATATCGATGCAACTGCATCAGGGAGAAGGGATGATCAGAAACCAGGGTGGAAACCTGCCTCTAGGAACAGATCTGGAATAAATTATCCAGATTCAGAAGCATAGCAAAAGAAGAGCAGAGCCAGGCAATTTAACACATAGGGATCTGTGATATGCAAAGTATGTAAGCAAGGTTTAGTTGGCAATCTGGGTGACAGTTGTTTGAGAGTTTTGTGACTGATAATTGTCTTACACGGATTTTCCCACCAGTATTTGCCAATGGAGAGTTGGAGATCAAGAGTGAATAGAAAGCAAATTTAAATCAGAATTCAAATCACAGAGAAGGAAAAAGACAAAAGTTAGTGGCCATTCTGAGTTCCATCCAAAGAGGCTATGGTAGATGATAAAAAGGAAAGCCACAGGTACTTGAGGATGGTATTTTGGTATTTCTAGGAGGATCAGATGTCCTAAGAAATGTGGTTAAAGACAGACACATGATAACCTAAGTGGTTGGTTGAATATAGGAAGTGCTAAAACTCAGGAGTAGACACACTTAATCTTCTCTAGGCCGAAGTGTGGACTATTCTTATGGGAGTGGATCCTGTATTCATGGTTAAGTGTATGAACACTTAAAAAATTTTTTTAATGTTTATTTTTGAGACAGAGAGAGACAGCTACATATATACATATATAAACACACACACACACACACATATATATGTGTCTTTTACATGTATTTTAGTTTGTTACTTTTACAGAACACATCAAACAGATGGATATCAGCTGAGTAATTCAGGGCTAGGCTTCAAGGGTAGAAACTGTTTTACACTGATGAGGTGTATAGGATTTTTTTTAGACTTTATAAAGGGGAACAGATAAGCTTTCATTCATCCGATGACAAAACAGGACAAGGAGTTGTATTTGGGTACTCTAACTTTGCATAAAGTATGTGATCAACTCCTTTCAGTGGGACCCATCATTTAAAAGTGATTACAATCACAGCTGCTACAATGATGAAGGGGGCTCCATAAGAGTTCTTTTTCAGGTATATAGCATGTTGTGACATTTTGTGGAATAGGTTTTTACTTGCTTTTTCATCTTAAAAACTTAGACTACTCATCTATGTCCATTACACCATTGAAGATGGAGATTTATGTCTTAGGGCAATGTATATATTTTGTGGCAACAGGCTGGAGAGTGACAACAGGCTAGTACATACTTTTATGGAAATGGTAACACAGGAATGGATTGCAAAGCAATTCTCAATCATATGTAAAACATAATCTTGGTAAGCTTGCAAACAAGACAAAACTACAAATTCTACCATTACATATAAAAAATAGCAGATGATAGAAATTGTAGCTATATTTGATGGTTGCAATTTTTTTTTAAATCTAGACAAACATGAAAAACACCTTAACTTTGATTTTATCCATTTTTCCCATAAATTATAAGTGAAGGAATAGAGATGGTCAAGAATAATATGTCTCAGTGGAGATTAAAGGAAAAAAAAACAACTCTTGCATAAATAATAATATTCAGATAATTTTACTGAAAGTGACTATTTATTTATTTTTTTTTTTTTAATTTTTTTTTTTTTTCAACATTTTTTTTTTTTTTTTAATTTATTTTTGGGACAGAGAGAGACAGAGCATGAACGGGGGAGGGGCAGAGAGAGAGGGAGACACAGAATCGGAAACAGGCTCCAGGCTCCGAGCCATCAGCCCAGAGCCTGACGCGGGGCTCGAACTCACAGACCGCGAGATCGTGACCTGGCTGAAGTCGGACGCTTAACCGACTGCGCCACCCAGGCGCCCCATGAAAGTGACTATTTAAATCCCAGTCTGAACTGTGCAGTTTTGAAAAATAACACACAGTCAGTATGTATTATGAGTTATCTGTCTATTTAGTTTAGATGGGTTTCTGTAGCCTATATATAAAAGAAATGAAATGGTTATACGCAAAAATTCGAGTGTGGGAGAGCTAGAAGTTCCTGATAGTGGGAAGGAGGCCATGAGTTCTATCTACTATGCGTTTATATCCTGGATGGAGTGAACCCTGAAGCACTCTTCTGTTATAAAAGCAAATTTGTATGAAATTCATCCATTGCCTCAACAGCCATCTGCCAGCCACAGCATTAACAAAGTAGTAATAATAGCTGACAATTATTAAATACTTGTAATGTTTCAGGCATTGTTCTTTGACATAGCACTTTACATATGTTATTTAACATTCACAGTAGCCTCGAGCTGGATACTATTTTTTAAACTTATCTTTTCATTGTGGTAAAAACCATATAACGTAAAATTTACCATCGAACCATTTTAGTTGTGTTAATTATATTCATAATGTTGGCCAGCCAATCTCCAAAAGTTTCTCAACTAGCCAAACTGAAATTCTATACCTATGAAACAGTAAATTTCTCCCTCCCTCAGGCCCTGGCAAACACCATTCTTCTTCCTGTTTCTATGCATTTGGCTTCTCTAGATACCTCATATGGGAGGAATCATACAATATTTGTTTTTTTTGTCGCTGACTTCTTTCATTTAGCATAATATCTTCAAGATTCATCCATGTTGTAACATGTTTCTGAATTTCTCTTTTAAGGCTGAGTAATATTGCACTGTGTGTGTAAACACACACACACACACACACACACACACACACCACACACACACACACACACACTACATTCTGTTCATTCATTAGTTGATAAAACACCCCAGTTGCTTCCACCTCTGAACAGTGCTGTAATAAATATAGGTGAGCAAATATCTCTTCAAGATTCTGCTTTCAATTCTTTTGGATATATACCCAGAAATGGATTTGCTAGATCATATGGTAATTCTATTTAAAAATTTTTTTTACGAGCTGCCATACTATTTTCCATAGTGGCTGCACCATTTTACATTTCCACTAGCGATGCACAGGGTTTCCATTTCACCACATCCTCATCAACACTTTTTATTTTCATTTATTTAATTTTTAGTAATAGCCATCCTAATTGATGGGAGGCAGTAAGTCACTGTGGTTTTGATTTGCATTTCCTGGTACCATTTTTAATCCCGTTTTTCAGAGGTTAGAAACTAAGCTACAGAGAGCTTATGTGACTTCTAAAAAGCCACATGGGGTAAAGTGGATCTTAAAATCCACATTCTTTACCTCCTGCACTTGAGTTTTGACTTCTACTCTGCAGCCAACAATTACAGGAATAACGAAAAAAGGAAAACTTCTGTGCAAGAATAAATCAGAACAGATTTGTTGATGTGTGCACTGTTCTGGGAATATGAAGGAAGAGAACATTGGAGAGACAGAGTTCACCTTAACTGATACTAGAACTCTCCCAGGACAGGAATGTCCATTTTGTCAGACTGCAGTAGTCACCCTGTGTGAATAAAAAGTTTTAACGAGTGATTCCACATTTAGCACATTACCAATTTCATATTATAAACTAGAGGAAATTTACACAGGTGTGAGTAGGGAAAATGTTTCTCTTCTGATCTAGTTTTTATCTATGCAAGATCACCATTGCAAAATATTGTCTTCTAGAGAACCATAAACCTAGAAGACACCATTTTGCAATGGTGATCGTTATAAAACAAAAATGTGATCATGCCACTGCTGTTTTTAAGTCCTTCAGTGTCCTCCTTATTGTTGACATGGTAAAATCCAAGCTCTTTCATAAGGTACACAAATTTATTATAACTGAAGCAAGTCTAAATAAATAAATAAATATTAAAACGTAAATATACTATTCATATAACATATTTTACATGCATTATATATTTAATAAATAAATGCATAATTAATAAATTATATGTGTATATACACATATATACATATATTTCAGATTTTATTTTACGTTTGTAGTTTTTCACTTTGGCCCTTTTTCTTGATCAAGACATATGTGTGTGAAATGGCAGATTGACGACAGGCTATAATGTGTAAGGAATCACGAATGAAGGCCTGAGGCAACTGCTGCTGGTAATACCACCTAAAAAGTATACAGACTATACAAAGCCTTGCTGTGCATCTCAATTTAGGCTGGCCATATTTCAATAGCTCAGTAGTCGTGAATGGCTAGTGTCTACCAACTAAGCAACATACTACATTTCTAGTCATATAGGTTCTGCCCAGAGAATTGGGGATAGTTTTTGTTTCTCTATTCCTTACCTAAACAATGTATTTTTAAGCCTGAAAATATCAATAATGTTTTAAAGCTAAAACAATGGAAGTCATCAATATGTGTCAGGCATTCTGGTTTTCGGAATCTTACCTAACTATATAAAAAGTCTAAATATCAATCTCCAAGGCCATGTCTTGTTTGGCTAACTTGGAGTATACTGAACTGCCAGTGTTTAGTCAGATTTTACCTGGCTATGAGATGCAGGATGTCCATTTATCATTCTAAGTCAGTCTATAGGTTTACCCTTATAAGAGCCATGCTGCTCCAATGACCAGCACTACTATCTTTGGAGGAAATTAAGAAAAAGGAATTTTGAAGATGATGGTATCAGTATAATATTGTGAAGATCAACTGAAATGATTTATAACTCTTGAATATGGTGCTAGTCCATTTTAAAATTTAAAAATGGTAGCTATTATGATGAGGAGGAGGAGAAAGAAGGAGAGAGTGATATTGATGAGGATCTCTATTGCATAGCACATGATATTTCTGTACCTGGAAAGAGGTACACCTCTGATTATGAGCTCATTTGCAGGGCCATTTTGACAGATGTACCTAGACCAGTGAATAATTATCACTTTCTATGATAGAATGTCATCTACACCCAGCACTCAGTTTCTTTTAAATATATTTTATCCCCGAGCAATGCATAATGTAACTTAGACCATATTTACCAGTTAATTTTTAAAAAGGTTGTCCCTTCAAAACTTCTCCCGATTCTTTATTATACAAGCAATAGAAGTTCTCTCTTGTCCTTAATTCCCTCCACAATATTAAAGTTATTTCAAAAACTGTCAATTGCTCTTCTGTAAGTATATGGTTGTTAAACAATGTCATCACCTATACGCACAAATCCTTCTGTTTAAATTCAGTGAAATACTCATAAAAAAATCTTCAAGGGAGAGAAGGAAAAGGGAGATTTTACATGTGATTTATTTTTTCTAAAGACAACTTCTATTGATCTTCATTGGCTTTTTACTACACTAGACCGTTTTGTCTTTATATCTTTGCTACTTGAAAGCATTCAAATATTTTGCCAGGTGTAATTTCCAATTGTCTTAAATAAATACTGATCTTCCTTCCTCAGGGAGGAGTGACTGGTAACAAAACAACACAATAATTGACCAGTAGTTTTTATTTTGGGTACTTAAAAAAACTTCTTCTGGTTCTCTGAAGGCGTTCTGAGACTGCCATTTCTATAAGGAAAATACATTTGAAATTCCTTTCATGACAAAAAATAAACAGACATGGGTAGAGGATTTTAATGAATCTTCAATAGCAGAAGTTTGGAAGCTTTTTTGTCGTGCCTCCTCTATCCCACATCACAAACATGATATGTATAACAATTTGATCATGTATTCAGAACAAAAGCGATTTTTCCTCTTTGTAAGAAATGTTATATATCTTTATTTCTCTCTTTTTAAGCTTCCATTTATTTCTTAGTACACCCTTTCTCTGACTGTAAGGGAATGAGTGAAAATGGCATATATTTTATATGTTTCATACTTTTCCTCAAGCAATGCTGTTTTGGTACAACTGCAAAGTCAATACCTTAGAGCTACAAAAGCTGAATGGTTCTCCTGTGAATGGATTCTTCTGGCAACCTGCTATCTCCGGTGGTGCTCTTGAGAGGAGTTGTTAAAAGGTGCATTCAGGCTGTAGGTGATGTAAACATAGAGAAGAATACATTTGAACTGGTATTACTATCTAAACTGTTCTAAGGATCTGCTCTCACAGTCAAGCTATCAAAGAGATGTTCAAATGTCAGAATGCTCCAAGATGTGGCCTCGGATTCCTTGCAAATACTTCTGTGCCTATTCCTCAGTGTGACTGGAAAAACTTGCTAGTGCCGCATCGTGTATGGCTTCAGTTTTGTGGATGACAAACTGGTTTTGTAGTTTTTTTTTTATTTTTATTATTTGAGAGAGAGAGAGAGAGAGTGCAAGCAGAAGAGAGAGAGGTGCAAGAGTGCGAGAGAGAGAGAGAGAGAGAGAGAGAGAGAGAGAGAGAATCTTAAGCAGACTCCAGGCACACTCAGCATGGAGTCTGACATGGATCTTAATCCCTTATGACCCTGGGATCATGACCTGAGCCAAAATCAAGAGCCGGATGCTCAACAGACTGAGCCACCCAGGTGCCCCAAGTGTATTTTTTTTAAAGAATTTTATTTGTAAGTAATCTGTACACCCAATGTGGAGCTTGAACTCACAACCCCGAGATCAAGAGTCACATGGTCTACTGACTGAGCTAGTCAGGCACCCTGGTTTTGGATTTTTGATGAGGAATGTACTACATCATAATTTGTCTTAATCCCCCCTTCTATTCATATATGATAATTTGAATTCCCTAAGTACATTAACTTTTTTATTAGTTGCAGAACTATCTTTTGAGTAAAATAAAAACCTTTCAGGTTGTCCTAATTTCTATAATGTTTTTCATGACTGTGAAGTCTGTTTTAAGAAAATATCAAGAAAAAGCTGTACTGTGAACATATGATACCCATTGCAGCTAAAGTCTTAATTTGAAGAGAGATAAGAGAGAAAAGTCCTTTTAACTGCAAAATCTAGGTCCACCAATTGAAGGAATTATGACAGTTATTTATTGTACTTCCTAAAACAAAAGGAGTAAAAATTAATTTTCAAGGTAGTTTATTGATTCTTTGGCTGATACTTCCATACATATTTATTTCTGGAAAGCATTCTCTTGGCAGCTCCCTGGAGTTAGTGAAGTGAGACCACTTGTACTCCCTTTGGTATTCAAATATGATTTTAGGCAACTGCATTTTTTAGTCACCTAATTAAGTCCCTGGGTAAATTGATGAAAGAAATAAAGTTTTACCTGAATCTTTCTAAAGTAACTTGAATTTCCCCAGCTACCACTAGCCTGCGGTTACAAATGAAGTTACGTTTACCTTTAGACAATTATCTTCTCAGCTCATTCTCCTAACCAGCTCAACTCTAGGATTTTAGTCACTAGAAAAATTTTCCTATCCATCCCACTCACAAGAATGATTGAGTATTCTCACACATTCCTTCGAACAAGGTCACTTAATTTTTTTTTTAATTTATTTTGAGGGGGGCACACGAGCCCATGGGGGTGGGGCAGAAAGAGAAGGAGAGAGAGAATCCCAAGCAGACTCCATGCTCAGTGCAGAGTCCCATGCAGGGTTCCATTTCACAACCAGGAGATCCTGACCTGAATTGAAATCAAGAGTCAGACACCTAACCAACTGAGCCACCCAGGTGCTCCTAAACAAGGTCACTTTTAATAGAAACTACTGATATTTAACAAAAAAGCACTGCTGCCCTTCAGTGGACATTCCTTCTTCCCAGGCTCACCACTGCTGTGCTTTCATTGACATTAAATCCTAGAGGGTTCTTTATTCTATACAGAAGTGGAAAAATCATCCATCATATAGCACATTCTAATTCCCTGTCTCCCAGCTGGATAGAGAACTTCCTCCTTGCGGGTATCCTTTGGCCAAAGAATCCCATGCAAGTAGACATTTGTGGGGATGGATTCTACATCTGTAGACATGACTGACTCAAAATATATTCTCCATTTGAACCCTGTACTATCAGTTTCCAAGTTCTTTATAAAGTTTTCTTAAAAAATTTATAGACAGGATGGAAATCCCAAAGCTGAGAGACAAGGCCTCAAAAAGAGTATAGGTTAGTTTTAACATATTCTCATTTCATATCAACAATTAGGAGTATGTGGTCCTACTTGCCATTATAACACAGCATTCTGTATCTCTTGATGGAAAGTCTTACCGATTCTATAAGCTGACCGGCCCTGCACTACCTCATCTAATCCTTATCGTTTTTATGTTGTGATCTATTTGTTCTCTTCCACCTGAGACTCTTTGAGCTTAAGGGATCCATTATACCCATTTTTGTTAACAACTTGTTGTGTGAGTTCTTATTTAAGCAAGATATAATTTTAATACTAAAAATATAATTAAAAATCAAGAAGCCCAGAGACATTAGGTAGGGAATATGAGTGCTAATATTTTCCATTGTTTATATCAAGAGTCATTCAATACCATCCAAAATGTATGTAAAAAGATAATTCTTACTTATGCTAAAAATTAGTTCAGCAAATGTGACAAGAAAAGAAAAGAAAAAAGAAAAGAAGAGAAAAGAAAACCCAAGAATAATTCAACACATATTTACTAAGGGCTTCTCTCTGTAAGGGTCTGTATTACATGACAAATGGCTTCAGAAATGGGTAACACAAGAGGCACTGTGGGGGCAGAATGGGTGTGGTTTCAACACCAGAGATGCTAGTGTTTTCTGTTCAGTTTTAGTCATATATTCTGATTATCATAAAAGAAAAGTGGAAAAATCTTGCTGTAACTTGATTTTTGGTTCTATTGAAAATGACCTTGTGAGGACACCACATTATTCATATTGGAAAGAAAGTGCTTCTTTTCTGTTTCAAAGCAGCTTAGAAAGCATGGAATTTTGTCTATCCTTTAAAGGTCTGCCTTTGTTTGGTTCATGCAAGAGCTGCACAGCTGTTTCAACTGAACCTTGATATAGAGTTTGCTGGAAAAAATTCCATTTGCTAAATCCAAGCAGGGTGATATTATTCCTCTACAATTATACAACAATTAGATATAGAGATTTCTGTCAGCTTCAGGAGAACTGGCTCTGATGCACTAAAACCCCATGAGACAGTTCTGTAGGATTTTGGCATGATATTAACCTACAAAGACATTTGTCCTACATCTTGCCTTTCTATATCCTCCCATTCTGGATCTCATCCCAGTCTTTGGATTTAAGCTACAAAAGTGTTCATTATCTTAAGGGAAATATAGGAAGTACAATGGAAAATGTGTTCTACTGATGTATTAAACTTTATTTTAGGTGTGTCTTGGGATTAAGAAAATCTTTCTGGGCCAAATTTTATATATATTCCTCCAGAAAAACTTAATGCGGTGTGGTCAATTATCAGGTGAATTTGATTAATTCATATGTAAAAGACAAGGAGATCCAAGTTTGTTTTGTTTATTTCTTAAATTTTTAGTAACTGTCATGAATGACTTTTACAACAAGGCTTTTTAGACACATGGTTTTTTATCCTGTGATTTTACTCTTTTATTCATAATTACATATTATAAAATTGGGATGTACCTTATTTACTTTTTCATGAGATGCTCTTAACTCTTCCAAGTCTATGCTCTTCTAGAAGTGGCACAAAAATGGGTAGATGAAGCAGCATCACGTAAGTCTTCAAATTTAGGAAATTTCTAACAAAACAGGTACTCTTTGACATTATTTAAAATTCTGATTTCTTTTTTTAAGTAGAATTTTTAAGTTTATTTTTATTTGTTTTGAGAGAGAGACAGGGAAGGCCGGAGCCAGGGGAAGGGCAGAGAGAGAGTCCCAAGCAGGCTCCCTGCTGTGCTGTCAGCATGAAGCCTTCCCCACGAGGTGCTCCATCGAATTGTGACACCATGACCTGAGCAGAAACCAAAGTTAGATGCTTAACTGACTGAGCCACCCAGGCACCCCTTAAATAGAATTTGTGAAGTGTATTTAGTTTGTAAAGTAAAAATTAAAAAATTAGAGAAGAGTTGGACATGTTTTTTTTTTTTTTCTCCCTACGCCATGCTCCTTATTTATTTTCATATTATCTAAAAGTTTACTTAGGAGTATGTTTCAGCTACTTGGAAAATAATTTTCTGTATGCACTAGGACTGCATGCCTGATGTTAAGCTTGCTGTGCTGGCCAGTAAGAATTATTTGAAGACACAGATGATGGTTACTTCTTAAGCCTTACCTCACTTTTGTGCCCCATTTTACTTGTAGAAAAGTCACCTGACAAGTGTGGAGAATCAGGACAGAGAGAGGAAGGTGATGAATAAAGGTTATAATTAAGAAGCCAAAAATCCAGGAAAATATCTTTTTATTGTCTTTATTCTAAAACCTTTTTATTTTTCAATTGAGCTCAGATAAAACTTTTGTACTTGGCATTATATACACTAGTCTCTTACTTTATTCAAATTAGAAATACCAATTAGTAAAATGCACAATGAAATATTCATTTTTTAATTGTGTGCATATTTTTAGTAAATGAAAATGTATTATTTAGATAACACTTTTGAGGCACAAGTCAGGTATTTCACTTAAACTTAGAATAATTGTAACAGGCATAAGTTTAAAACTTCTGGTGATAGGTCATTTTCTTCTCCAACCTTGATGTTTCCAATCCTCTCCAATTTCGTTTTAGTTTATGTAACTTTGGGAAAGAACTTCTACGGTCTAACTTCCAGATTGTCATCTATATGACCAGTGCACACCAGTGCTTGGGTTAAGTCCAGCATTTCAACAAGCTCAGGGATTACAAATCAGTTTTCATGAAGAACTCTACAGACATCATGGAAGAACTAAGGAACATATTTCAAGTATCCCTAATTTGAAAGTACTGAGATTATTGGTTGTACTGGTAAAAAAGATCCATCATTCTCTACCATTTTTAGCCTCTCAGTGTGGTTGTGTTTTTGAACTTTCCTTAATTGAGATAATTGTAATATATGTGGATAGGTTATTTTTATAACATTTCTTCTCGAACCAGGATTATATAATACAGTCAGGCATCCATGACTTTAAGAGATTCCCTAGTTTTCTAGTTTATGGCCTATGAGTATTAAGTCCAAAGGGGCCACAATTTAATAATGCTTAAAAATTAGTATTAGGGACATTTTATATATATGGTGACTATTTTGAGTATGGAAAACACAAAAGTAATCCATCACTTGTTATTACTATCTATATCCATGAGGATAAGATAAAACTGTGGATATCCTATAATTAAGACTGGTATTCTTCTTTACTGTATAATCCAGTAATTCCATCACTGGGTATTTACCCAAAGAAAATGAGAGCACTAACTTGAAAAGATGTATGCATCCCTATGTTTATCATAGAATTGTTTACAATAGCCAACTTATGGAAGTAACTCAAGTGTCCGTTGATGAAGGATAAAGTTGTGGTATATATATATATACATACACATACCCACATACATACAATGGAATGTTACTCAGCCATAAAAAAGAACAAATAATGCTGAATGAAATAAGTTGGTCGCAGAAAGACAAATTATCACTGGATTTCACTCCTATGTGTAACATGAGAAACAAATGAGCGAAGAAAGAAAAAAAAGAGACAAAAAAATTCTTAAATACAGAGAATAAACGGGTGGTTGCCAGATGGGAGGTAATTAGGGAGGTGGGTGAAATAGATAAAAAAAGGGATTAAAAGTACACTTAGCTTGATGAACACTGGGAAGTGTATAGAATTGTGGAATCACTATATTATACATTCGAAACTAATATAACACTGTATGTTAATTATGCTTGAAAAGAATAGTATTCTTCTTAATGATATAGTGTTTCAATTATGGTGTTTTGATATAAAATTGATATTTTACATATACCTCCTTTGTTTTAATTATGTATACATAAAAAGCAATCACAGATTTATCATAGGTAGTGGGTTTATTCTACTGATGGCATATAAAAAAAGGAAATCTTTTAAAATGACAAAAAACCCCAATACATTATAATCTATAATCCTTTTGGTTTTATTTTATTGTTTAGACTCAAGAAATAAAAGTTGTATTATCAATTAAAGATCACATATTCGTTTCCTTTTAGAGCATTTGTAATTATATAAAACCAGTGGCTCTTTATCGGCTTCTAAATGTGTTAATTTGTCAATGATAATTATCTTAACATAACACAGCCTACTTATTACAATCAAGATCTATGACTCCTAAAGGCACCTTTATAATGAGGACAGAGTGCATTAATTCTTCTACAAAGCTGTCTTTAGCCCGAAAGACATCAAAGCCAATAAAAACTAAAAGTAAGGGCAAGATAATCACAAAAGGAAAAAAAGAAAAGAACATCACTAATGTTGCTCATCTAGTAATTGTGACCATTCCACTGAGGCTGTGTATCAAATAATAGTCTTCCTGACATCATTCTATACCCAACAATGGATATCATTAAATAAATACATCTGTGACAGTTCCTTATAAAATCCTACAGAGAATTTTTTTCCCGCATAACATCGAATATTCTATTACAGAACCATAAATACACTGTTTTCATGAACTGTATATCTGACCTTGAAAAATAAGGTCAGAATTCAAAGTTATTACACTTCAATTTCCTGAAAAAATGCCATGAAAATATATAGTCTCTTGTTACTGCCTGATTGTTAAATTTGATGGGAAAGTCATGAAAATAAATGCTGTATTGCATCACTAGAGCTTAAATAAATCTGCGTAGCTCTAAAAAAAACCACCCAGAAGCCAAAATGAGAGAAGTATGAGTAGAATAAGAAATTTTATTTGGTTTGCTTCTGATTTTCATTCGTTTCACAAGAATGGATGTTTGTGATGCAATTTCTGGACATATTTCATGTAAGGCATTGCTTGTGTTTGCTTAGAATAGAAATTAATGGAAGAATGGAAAGAAAAACTAGGTTCAATGATTCGGTCTCAATTTAACTGTGTTACGAGTCATAAGACACTGTGTAGTGTATATTTACATTTGTGCATATTATGTTGATTTTTGAACAAAATTATCTGCATGGTTATAATATGAATTTTTCTCTGATCATACTATCAGGAAAATTTTATCATATATCATGCTGTTTTATGTTATTCCCCCCCTTTATACAAGTGGGACCATATGTAATCTCAACAGACTCTGAAGAAGATGGAAAGTCTTCTACTCAAAAGTCTTTGGAAATCCTGTTAAAAGACTTCTATACCATGTACATAGATAACATACAAAATATGCAGAATGTATATGTTATGAATCCTAATAATAATTAATAATAAAACAAACATCAATTTTAGAAATAAAACATTACCTTTTGTTCACGCCGTCCCTCAGGAGTACTCCTGCTTTTTCATTGTTTCCTTATCATTTACTTGCTGTAGTTATCATTGTCAAATATGCATATATCCTTAAACAATATTTTATCCAGTTTTACCTGTTTTTAAACCTGGTTTATACAATGTATGTTCTTAAGCAATTTATTTTTATTCAGGCAACAGTACTTTTCTAAAATTCATACATGTTATCTAATGTAGCTTTTTCTCGATCTTGGTCAGTGCTGTATAATTATATTCTACTGTGTGATTATGCTATAATTTATTTATACATTATTTTCTGATGGACATTTAGAAGGTTTCCAATTTCTTGGTATTCCAAACAATACTCCTATGAATATTTTCATACCTGTTTGGGCATAAGTGTGGACATTTTAAAAAGATCTATATCTGTTCAGTTTTGAAAGATAATGTCAAATTGTTTCCCTTGTGTGTGAATCACTTTTTTTTTTCTCCCAGCAGCTTCAAATCTTATTGCTTCAAATCTTAGCCAATGTTTGGTACTGAATGCATGGGTTACAGATCCTTTTAAAATGCAATCAACAGTAGAAGAAGGATTTATAGGGTTCCATATTCCACACTGCAACCCACTTTAAAGACACTACCACTTGAAAAGGCTATGAAATATACCCCCATTCAAAACATATATGTATGTGAAGCTAGATTTTAATAACAAATTAAATACAGAAGTGGATACGAGAATCCAGCTGTCTCCTATTAAGCCAGACATTGAACAGATTAAAAAAAATAATAAAACACAATACTAGTCTTCTCAGGGAGTTTATTTTGCTTTAAAAATGCAGTTTTTGTCATGAAATATGCAATGGATTTACATGTTTTTGAAAGGTAGTAAAATATGTTTTAGCCTATTTTCGTAATAATAGTATATAACATATTTTTAATTAATAGGATATATTTAAGTTTACAGAATTTTGTTTTTAAATAAATTAATACATATTTTAAATATTTTTGCAGTATTAACTTACAATGCTCTAAATATCAATAGATATAGCCCATGGAGACAAAAGCAGTTTTGATTCTTTGATATTTTTTTGTTTTCTTTTTCTGAGTTTTTTTTTTTTTTTGAAATAATTTACAAAACTAAAACCTATCAATTTTAGCCATATAATTTTGCCAAAATAGTACTGTTGTGTAATTATTATCACAATCAGGACACAGAACATTTCCATCACTCCCAAAAATTCTCTCAGCACTTTGCAATCATGCCTCCTCCAGCCATCCACCTTAGCAAACACTAATATGCTCTATATCCTATAGTTTGCCTTTTTTTAGAAGTTCATACAAATGGAATCATATAGTTTACAGTCTTTGCATCTGGTCCCTTTCACTTAGAATACTTTTTTTCAACTTTTTTTTTTTTTTTTTTTTTTTTTTAATTTATTTTTGGGACAGAGAGAGACAGAGCATGAACGGGGGAGGGGCAGAGAGAGAGGGAGACACAGAATCGGAAACAGGCTCCAGGCTCCGAGCCATCAGCCCAGAGCCTGACGCGGGGCTCGAACTCACGGACCGTGAGATCGTGACCTGGCTGAAGTCGGACGCTTAACCGACTGCGCCACCCAGGCGCCCCGTCTTAGAATACTTTTGAAATTCTTCCATATTGTCGCATCTATTAATAGTTTTTATTGCTGAATAATGTTCTAGTGTTCAGATATATCATAACTTGATTATACATATGTCAGATCATGGGCAATTGAGTTTTTCCTAGTCTTTGGCTATTTAGAGTAATGTTCCCACATTCATGCACACATCTTTGTGTGAAAATATATTATCCTCTCAGTTGAAAACCTAACAGTGGAATTTCTGGAACATATGGTAAGTAAGTGTTTTAACATTATAAGAAATTTTGAAAACATTTTCCAAAGTGACTACACAATTTGTATTCTTTTAAAAACATTGTTTAATTTATTACTACTTTTTAAATTTAAATTTTAGTTAACCTACAGTGCAATATTGGTTTCAGGAGTAGAATTCAGTGCATCACTTACAACACTTGCTTCTCATCACAAGTGCCCTTCGTAGTACCCGTCACCAATCTAGTCCATCTCCCACCCATTTCCCACTCCATCAACCCATGGTTTGTTCTCTATCGTTAAGTCTCTTGTGGTTTGCTTCCTCTCTTCTCTTTTTTACCTCCCTTCCCATTATGTTTATCTGCTTTTTTCTTAAATTCCACATATGAGTGAAATCATATGGTATTGTCTTTCTCTGATTGACTTATTTCACTTAGCATTACATAGTCTAGCTCTATCCACATCATTGAAAGAGGCAAGATTTCATTCTTTTTGATGGCTGAGTTATATTCCATCATATATATATATATATATATATATATATATATATATATATACCACATCTTCTTCATCCATTCATCAGTCTATGGATATTTGGGCTTTCTCCATAGTTTGGCTATTGTTGATAATGCTGATATAAACATTGGGGTGTATCTACCCCTTCAAATCTGTATTTTTTTACCCTTTGGGTAAATACCTAATAGTGCAAGCGCTGGATTCTGGGTTGTTCTATTTTTAGTTTCTTGAGGAAACTGTTCCTCATACTGTTCTCCATAGTAGCTGTACCAATTTGCATTCCCACCAACAGTGCAAGAGGGTTCCCCTTTCTTTGGATCCTTGTCAACACTTGTTGGTTCTTATGTTAATTTTAGCCATTCTGACAGGTATGAGGGTATCTCATCATGGTTTTGATTTGTATTTCCCTGATGATGAATGATGTTGAGTATTTTTTCATGTGTCTGTTGGCCATCTGGATGTCTTCTTTGGAAAAGTCTCTATTCATATCTTCTTCCCATTTCTTAACTGGCTTATTTGTTTTTTGGTGTGTTGAGTTTGATAAGTTCTTTATAGATTTTGAATACCAACCCTTTATCAGATATGTCATTTGTGAATATCTTCTCCCATTATGTAGACTGCCTTTTTTGTTGATTGTTTCCTTTGCTGTGCAGATGCTTTTTATCTTGATGAAGTCCCAATAGTTTATGTTTGCTTTTGTTTCCCTCGCTGTTGGCGATGTGTCTAGTAAGAAGCTGCTGTGGCTGACATCAGAGAGGTCTCTGCCTATGTTCTCTAGGATTTTGATGGTTTCCTGTCTTACGTTGAGGTCTTTAATCCACTTTGAATTTATTTTTGTGTATGGTGAAAGAAAGCGGTCCAGTTTCCTTCTTCTGCACGTCGCCATTCAGTTTTCCCAACACCATTTGTTGAAGAGTCTTTTTTCTATTGGGTATTCCTTCTGCTTTGTCGAAGATTAATTGACCATATTATACCATTTGTATTCTAACTAGCAATGTTTGAGAGCTTTGATTGCACCATATCCTTTTTCAACACTTGATTTTGTTAGTGTTTCTAAATTTTAGCCTTTCTAGTGTGTATATTTTTTTCAAATTTGTGTTTCCCTGATAACTAAGGACACTGAATATCTTTTTGTGTTTATTTGCCATTTCTATATATTCTTTGATGACTCTTTACCAAAGAGTCTCTTTAAAGCAACATTTTGTATTGGAGTCTTTGAATTATTATTATTGAGTTGTAAGGTAAGGGTTATTTATATATTTTGGACATAAGTCCTTTACTGGATATATAATTTGCAAATACTTTCTCCTACTATGTAGTTTGCTATTTCTTTTTCTTAAGATGTCTTTGGAGAACACCAGTTTTAAATTTTAATGAAGTCTAATTTACTTTTTTTGTATTCTACTTAAGAAATATTTGCTCACCCAAAGCCAATTATATTTGTTCTAATATCCTGTTCAAGAAGTTGTGTTGTTTTCCTTGTTTTCTTTTTTTTTTTTTTTTTTTCAGGTCTTTAATCTATTTGGAGTTAAATTTTTAACACCATGTGATAAGGATTAGTATTTATATTTTTGCATATGGTTATCCAGTTAATTCAACACTGTTTTTCGTAAAGGCAATTCTTTCCCTATTTATTTGCCTTAGCACCTTTGTTGAAAATTAATTGGTTTTGTATGTGTGTGTGTGTGTTACATCTATATTTATGTCTGTATCTATATCTAATCTCTCTCTCTATATATATATGGTTTATTTATGGATTCTTTCTTCTGTTCCATTGATCTATATGTTTTCTTTACATCAAACACATTGTCTCAGTTACAGTAGCTTTGTAGTAACTCTTAAAATCATATACTGTAAATTTTTTAACTTTGTTGTTTTTCACAATTATCTGGCCTATTTTAGATCCTTTGTATTTAAAGTCTTAATTAGTTTGTGTATGTCTACAAAAAAAAGTGATTTTAATTAGGATTTGTTGAATCCATAGTTAACTCTGGGAAGAACTATTACCTTAACAATACTGAGTCTTTGATCTATGTTTTTTTTTTTAATATATCTCCATTTAATTATACCTTTAAAATTTTCTCTCAGAAGTATTTTGTGTATTTTATTGAACAAGTCTGGTACAAATTTTGTTAAAGTTATTCTTTTTAAAATTTTCATTTTAATGTTATGTATATGGTACTGTTTTTTAAAAAATTTCAGTTTCTAAACTGTTAGAATACAGAAATACAATAGATTTTATACATTGAACCTGTGTCCCATGAAACTGCCAAATACATTTATTAGATGTATGGCAACACTTTGGTTTAGAACAACAATGAAAAGACTTAGAGTGGTAAAATTATATCACTGTGAGATTTAAGATAACTTTAAAATATCTAGAGAAATCAAGATGTTACCTTGGCTACATTATCTCACTTGATATTACAGCTGTAATACATTTTACTTGCTCAATATTAAATTCAGTGTAAGAATCACAGGTATTTCATTCAGTGGAAGATCACATGGTGTGTGGTGAAATGCACACTCCTGCTTCAGGATAGTAACAAAAATGTTTTGTTGTAGCAAGTTCAGAACAATAGACTCAAAGGCAGCTTTAAGTTTCTCTCTAAGCATGGTGGGGTGGAATGGATGGCTTCACAAATGCAGACACTGACATAAATACGAAGATTTAAAGGCCAACATGCAATGCACTTAAAAATTTAAATTAATGTCCAATTCATTTATTTAATGACAAATCACTTAGTAAATTGTGCAAATTTCCATGTAGCAGGTAAGAATAGAAGATACTTCTTTCTGAACACGGTGTGAAATATTCTGAAACATGTGCCAGATTTTGTGGGAACACAAAGGAAGACTGTTTTCTGCAATAAAAAAAATCAAATCCTTTTAAGTTAGTTTTAGTCTAAGCCTAAGATACACTGCCACTCCTAACTTTCTTTGCTAGTTCTATTTAGGGTTGGTTCATGTAGTTAGTACTACTGAAAAAAGTGTAGGCGATTCCACCCCAACACTAATTATTGGTTGCCATCATTTTTGTTGAAACATTGGAGTTCTTTGTATTTAATGGATCCAGACAATGGTAGAGCTTTCATTACCCTAATATTATTTTAGGAACTCCAATTCATTGAGTACTTCTTTCATTTTAGGCACCTTCACATGTGCGAGGTGATTTTCATTCTCATAATAAACCTATGTTGTGAGAATTATTAAAATTATTAAAACCTAGCCTTTGAGGCTGGTTTCTTTCACCCAATTAATATTTGATATCCATCCACATTAATGGTATGATATTAGTGCATCCTTTGTTATTGCTGAGTAGTACTCCCGTCACTGGGTGTTTATACAAATGTTTATCCATTCCTAAGTTGAGGTTATATGCTGTAACCATTCATACAATGTTTTTGTGTAGAGGAAATTTTCTTTTTGCTTCAGTAAACACGTACAAATGGAATTTGTGGGTCATTGGGTAAATGTAAGTTTCACTTCACAAGATACTGAAAAACCGTTCTGAAAGATATGTGGTAGTATCCTATGGTTTTAATTAGCTATAATAAAATTTTAATTGTCCTCCTGAAAGAGGCTGATGATAGCCATACATGAAAATGTTATATTGAAATCCTTCATTTACATTGTGAAAAGTTTAGTTAAATGCTATGTTGATCAGTAATCAAATAGTAAGATGGAAGTTTTTATCCCATTTCTCTTTTTTTCCACTGCTATGCATGGGCCCTACATAAAATGCTTATAAATACTGAGGGAGTGGGAGAAAGAGTAGGACTTTCACAATAAAAATTTATATAGTTGGATTTTGAGTATATAGGCAATTGTCAAATAGGTTGTAGATTTTCTTTATATAAATATAACTTATTCAAACAAGAGTATTTTCCCCTGACAATAAGGCAACAGACTTAAGGAACAGATCTTGGAGAAGACTCCATAGATGGACACATAAAAGAACACCCACTGACAGTTTCTAGTTTAATGGACTTTTAAAAAGAGAACATTTTATTTATATTAAAATCCACTAATTTCTACTATACGGGAATGAATTATCAAAACTTACGGTTACGTAAAAGGCTTGAATATCCTGAGAGAACCTTAATGAAAGCATAGCTCATTATAAATCCTCCAGAAGAGAATACAAAGTGCAAAATACTTTTGAATTATCTCATAAAGAATTTCTCTAGGATCCATGGGGAAAAGCTTTATAGAAAATGCAGGACAAATGCTATCAGCCAGCTATTGAATTTTTAGTCTTGCATTCGTTTCAAGAGAATACCTATCGATAATGTAAGCACAACCAAAATCACTCTGCTTAAGTGATACATTTAAAGAATAAGTGTATGTAAATTATATTCAAGTTGACCATTATTTGAAATATTTATGTATGGAATGGCATACAAAGGTATCAAAACAAAAGTGAAAAGATGGTAAGTCAGATTTTAAATAAATGTTTATTTAACACTTTAATTTAGTAAGAAAATTAATACAAGAAAAATTTTGTCAAAATTGAGTAAAAAATGAATAATGAATATCCTCTCTCGTAATAAAAACTACCTAGGTGATTTAAGACAATGTATCATTCCCTTTGTTTCTAGAAAGTGTTACGGTATGCATCTTTGTACCGATGGGCAGTTTTATTTTGAGTTGACTGCTTCAAGGGTTATCTAAAATTTTCTTAAAATAATTATATGAGTGCACTTACAATTTGTACACTCAATTCTATTCCAATTAATGCAACTGTCAAGGGGGTGGTAGGCGGAGGTGGTTTATCCTAGCATAGCAGGTATGAGGAGGCAAGTATTAAGACTTGTTCTTGTACTTAAGAGTATTGTCAGATTGTGTGAATCATTTCATCTCTCTGGACCTTAGTTTCTTTTATAATAATGCAGAGGGAATGGACTACATGCATGCTTCTCCAATATCAGTTGTTCACATATTACTTGCAAGATTTTTATCATATCTGTGCCAGTTTTGCCACCATTTAATGAACATCACTGTAAGTCAACTCAGTTTCCAAAACTTACGAGTCATGTGTATAAAATTTGTCTCTTTTTCTTTTTTTTTAAATATGTGGAACACTTCATGAATTTGTGTGTCATCCTTGCCCAGGGCCATGCTAATCTTCTCTGTATTGTTCCAATTATTTAGTATATGTGCTGCCAAAGCGAGCACTTGACTCTTTTCTTTCTAATTTTCATTAAAATAAAAACATTTTGCTTATATAAAACATGTTTCCCTATGAACTAAAATAATCTTCCATATCACTAGTGATACAGAACCAGATTTGTTTTCAATACTAGTATATATCGGAATTATGTTAAAACCTAATCGATATTGTTAGATATTTAGGATATAATTATGTAATCTATTATTTCAGAGAATGTTATTTTTATGACTCAAAGTAAAAGTCAAAATAGAAAATTTAAATTTAGGGGCGCCTGGGTGGCTCAGTCAGTTGAGCGACCGACTTCAGCTCAGGTCATGATCTCATGGTTTGTGAGTTTGAGCCCCGTGTCAGGCTTTGTGTTGCCAGCTCAGAGCCTGGAGCCTGCTTCTGATTCTGTGTCTCCCTCTCTCTCTGACCCTTCCCCACTCATGCTCTGTCTCTCTCTGCCTCAGAAATAAATAAACATTAAAAAAAAATTTAAAAAAAAAGAAAATTTAAATTTATATAACTTTTTCATTTTTTATGTTCTTATAGAATGACGTGCGTAATAGAACTTTCTATGCTTTTGCAACCTAAAAAGATGCATAGGTGAATAAAGAATATTTTCTTAACTAAAGGATGGTTTTATAGTGTAGTATCATACTGGTATTTCATTTTAAGACAAAACTAATCTTTAATACATTCTTGGAGAAGTAGGGAATCCCAGTTTTGTTGCACTGTATTAATCGAAGATGCCCCATACGCTATGCATAACTCAAAATTATCACTGCCTTTATTCAAATTATTAATGTAACACAGCTATTTCTAAATATAATGATGAGTATTTTTACTCATCAGTTTTAATTACTTTTATTTAGAGTGCCATATTCTTTTACAAAGCTCGTATTTTCATAAGAACTTCAAACTTTGTGAAATCTTACTCATCCCCCTACCTCTCCCCCCCCCCCCCCCCCAAATTGCCACATAAAAGCTAGAGCTGTCAAGGGGAGGAAAAGATCATGAAAAACATTCAAACATCCCTGAGAAGACCTGATTTTAATGCCTTAATAAATAGTTGAGTGTAACATAGTAGCCTTCAAATTTTACTTAGCACCACACTTCTAGTACCATAGCTCCATTTGACCCTATAAAAATGCTGTTAATGGCTCTGTTTACTAGAATTTATTGCTACCAAGATGGAAAGTCACAATGCTATGAAACGAGTAATGTAGCAATATGCAACCTCAAGCCCTATAATGTGGCTATATTTTGAAATCATTAAAATGCAGATGAGGATTAAGCTAAAGACTGATTTTGTGATTGCTTTTAAGATATTGAGTAGTTCTTAAAATATATGTATGGGTGAGTGTGTATAAATAACTTGCATATTAGTGTATTTCAAAATTGTTCTGATGGAAAAGGGTGTTTTCTTTGGCCGATGATTTCCCAGTTATTTTTAAAATGTTCTGTGATTCATCAAGTAATCAGATAAATTTCTGTTTTTTACTATTGTGATTGTGAATATACAGCTTTCTATATTTTTTTTTTAGTAATTTTCAGGTATTCCTTGTATGAGATATTTAAAGTGTTTTGAACAGAAATGTTCTCTTATTGCATATATCTGCTTCAGATTATTGTGGGGCATTTCAAATGAGTACCTATTATTCTTCTAGGCAAACTTCTTTAATGGTGTATATTTGTATGCACATATATTAACACATGTTTATATGCATAATCTCTTTGATAGATAAATTCTTGGTTTGTATCAACTGATTCTATCAAGATATGAATTAAAACACCTCTACAGAACATGTTCATTATCTACAGGACAAAGTACAGATATTATTTACTTTATATAAAGAAATACAAACCTGTTGAGTAATATTAAAATCTGAAATTTCAGAGGGGAATTTATTTTTTAGAATAGATATTTCACACCCTCTTCACATTTGATAGCTACCCTATATCTGTTTAAAAGGCAGAGATTTATCCAGTTTCTTCGGGTTTCTTGCTTTTACTTGGCTCACTGCATGTTAGTGGCACTAAATGGACAAAAGAGGACCCTTCACAGACCACTTAGCTCACCTCCATTGCTCTGTGCCCATTGATCCGTATAAGCTGTATTTCTACAAAATGTTACAAAGAGGTTTATTACTTGATTTTTCTTACACTAGTTAGAATTGATGATATAATTCTGGGGACATCTTGACATTATATTTCTCTTTTCCCTCTAAAGTGTCTCAACCACACCCATGGCTTCAAATACTAGCTATATTAATCAATGGCTTTCAAGAATAAATGTTCCCTCTGACGACACTTAAGCTACAGACTCCCTACTCCACAGGTCTCCTTTGGAACACCTTAAATTTAGTATTTTCCAAATCAATGACCTTCTCTCCTCAGCCTAATCTGCTCCTGCTCCCTTGTTCCCTTTCTGGATTAATGGTGTCCCACAGCATGCAAATCCTCTGTCTTTTCAGAACTAACGCAAAAGTCTTCTAGCTGGCTTCTCTGGTTTCAGTCTTGCTATCTCCAATTCTTTTACCCATGCTGCAAGTGGAATGCGATATACATAAAACATAAATCTTAATCTATTTTTCACATTTTAGGAAAATTAGTACATTTTCAGACACCTATGGATAAAGGTCAAGCTGCATGAAGAAACACACAAGTTTCTCTCTTGGGAGGGTGGAGGATCCTGTATACTCCTTTTCTCTGCTTGTCTTACTGGCTTGTGTCTGCTCTGGCTTGGTTCAGCCCTTGGAAGACATTGGTGGGACGAGGACTGTAGGAAAGTTAGAAGACATGGAGAAACCAGGGGAGAAACACCGCTTCCTTAGTCTTTAAAATGGCTGTGACTGCTCTGCAGCTCCAGCTTCCAAAGGGCAAGAGTCCCTCCTCTCTTATAGTACCTCAGTTCTAGGAGTGGTAATAGTTTCTTGCAATTCTGGCTAACCTCTGGACTGCTCCCGTTCATTTTCTGTCCTCTATGCTTCTCAATCACCTTTTAAACCAATTAGTTATCTGTGCATTTAACTAAATGGAATGTCCGATTTCCTTTCACTGACTGAAAACCTGATTCGTAAAATCATTGCATTAGCATCTCTCAAACTTTCCTCAATGATTAAAAAAATAGATAGGGTCTTTGGAGCCAGATTTGCCTCATGTCTACATCACTGGTGATCTCGGACAAATCCCTTACAACTACGAGCCTCTTTTTCCTCATCTCAGTGTCTGAGGGTTATACTATGTGCCTCACTGGGTGGCATGAGAACTAAAATAGAATTTGATAACGTGTGAATGTGCCCTCGGCACAGTGCCTGGCACCTGACAAGCACTCATTACCTGGCAGAAATTGAATCAGTAACATTCAGTGATATACTGAAGTCCTAGTGCCTAGCCCAGTACACATGGTACATGCTCAATAGTTACTGAAGAAATCACAACTACTCTTTTAACAAGATGTCTTCTTTCCTTTATCCCCAAAGCTATGACTTTAATTCCTACCTGAATGCCTGACTGCAACACATTCTTTACTCTTCTACTTCCCATCTTTATGCCCCTTCTTTATCATCTTTTAAATATTTTCTTATGGCTTTTAAGATGAAATGTGAACTTCTCAGCTTGGCATAGGTTTCATGTTTTCTTCTCAATTGTTATTACAATATTAGGCTCATATCTTTACCATGTTCTCCGTTGCTTCCAACTTTCCTTGCAATTTTCTGAGTGACCTGTAAATCCTCTTGTCCTATTTCATCTGTACTTGATGACTGCTCTCCCTTTAGCACTCTTCTTAGTTTCCAAGTAATCTTAACTTTGCTTTTACTTAATGACTCAGTTCAGGAGCTTATTTTCTGTAGACTGGTTTTTGAATACTCCCCACTTTCCTCTGTAGACACCTCCAACACTGTAATTTCCTGATTATGGCCAAGTCTCTCACACTTGATGGTAAACACCTTTTTCTTAAAGTGTTTAGCATATTGGTTGGCATATAGCAGTCATGTGATAAATGTCTGCTTGATAATGAATCAAGAAAGAGCTGAGACTGAGCCCATACATAATGCCCAAAGATGCCTCTTTTCTAAGTAAATCAGTCTGTTAATCTACTTCTCTGAAAGGGTTATTCACTAAATCTTCTCCCTTATGTAAAAAATCATATGAAATTTGATCATATGAAATTTAAACTGTTCTTACTATAGTTCTTTGATGTATTAATCTATAAACCCTGGCAAAAAGATGTAATAAGCCTCTTCTGAAGTTACTTGTTCCTTGTGAATATGTTCCTTGTTCTTCATGAATTGTACTGCTTTCAAAATGCTCACAACTTATCATTTTACTAATTCATTTAATTAATTAATTATTTTGAGAGAGAGAGAGAGTACAGGAGAGGGGCAGAGAGAAAGAGAGAGAGAGAGAGAGAGATCCATCTCAGCACAGAGCCCAATGCAAGGGTCTATCCCATGACCCTGGGATCATGACCTGAGCCAAAATCAAGAGTAGGATGCTCAACTGACTGAACCACCCAGGCGCCCCACTAGTTCATTTAAAATCTTAGTTTCAGTTATACAAGATGAATATGTCTTAAAGATCTGTGCTATAACAGGGGCGCCTGGGTGGCGCAGTCGGTTAAGCGTCCGACTTCAGCCAGGTCACGATCTCGCGGTCCGTGGGTTCGAGCCCCGCGTCAGGCTCTGGGCTGATGGCTCGGAGCCTGGAGCCTGTTTCCGATTCTGTGTCTCCCTCTCTCTCTGCCCCTCCCCCGTTCATGCTCTGTCTCTCTCTGTCCCAAAAATAAATAAAAAAAAAAAAAAAAAACGTTGAAAAAAAAAAATTAAAAAAAAAAAAAGATCTGTGCTATAACACTGTGTGTATAGTTATCAATACGTTACTGTGCACTTTAAATTTTGTTAAGATGGTAAATTTCATGTTAACTGTTCTTACCACAGTGAAAAAATAATTAAATCTTACCCCTAATTAGGAGCAAATCTCATCAGCTTGTTTCTTTTCAGAGCCCATCTTTTTATTCTTCCTATAAATTAAAATTTTTCTCTGGCTCTAATCTTGTGAAAGTTTGTGATTTCTTAAGAGTAACTGACATCTCTTCATCTGTATATTACTACAAATGCCCTGGAGTAAATTTCTTTTGGCAGTGGAACTTAAACTCATTTAGAGCAGGGAAGTGGTCTTGCAAAATTACTTCACTTCTTGGATTTCAATTATTTTTGTTCAATGTTGACTTACACTTTAGTCCAAAGTTCAAGTCCCTCACAAAGAAGACAGATTCTGATTCTTGTATTGCAGGAATGATGCATCCTGACTTCCTCCCCAGATGGTGACCCATGTACACACACACACACACACACACACACACACACACACACAGTGACTCACTTAACCTTATATACTGGAGAAAAGAAGAGTAGTGGAAGACAACTTTCTCAAATATCTTTCTCTATTAATGGCAATTCTAAGAATTATCAGAGGAGCAGAGTGCCATTTTTTCCTTTGATTTTCCTTCAGTTTCAAGGCAGTGATGAAAAGAGCTAACAGATTACTGAGGTAAAAAGCACCCACTGATTAAGAATATCAGTGCAAAATTCTTGAGTATCTTAATTCTTAAGACATATTTTTATGCCTGTGTTAAAGAACTGAATTTTGCTTCTAGGTATTTTGTGTGTGTGTGTGTGTGTGTGTGTGTGTGTGTGTGTGTGATCAGAACAGCTGTCAAAAATCTCATATCCTTCCTAGAATGATTATATGCCTTAAAGAAAGAAAATGTGAAAGAATTACAAGAAAATAAATATAAACATTGCTATTGTCCTATTCACTTCTGGAAAATGCAAAATTCTGGGCACTCCATAAATATTGTTGATTATGAATAGAGAGTGAATTTCTATCAATTGCTGGCAACACGGTCCATCTCATTTGATTTACTGAGCTATATAAAAAGATAGATTACATTTAAATCTTTTTTATTACAGTTAATGTTTTATTATTTTTATGTTTAAGTACCACAAAGTTGATGTAAATTTTCTTTTCCAGGGAAAAATAACCAGTGCTATTTAATCTCTACTAAAGATAAATAATACCACAAGGCTAATTAAAATAAAATTGAATCAAATGGGTTTTTAATGAGTTAAATCTTAGTTAATATAAACATGAATGATTTCCTGTTTGTTTTTTCTGGCACACAAGGAACTCAAATGTGCTTAAATTTTAGTCATCATATAGTCAATGTGTTCATTTTATTGTCATATGTGTACCTCATGGTTGTATCATATTTAAGTTTCCAACTTTATTGCATGTTATTAAGCCAGTGTTACAGTTAATTAGTAACTACCTGATACCCATGGATCAATACTTTAAGTTGGCTTCAAACTGTATAATGTCCAGAATGTGGGAAATCACTAGAAAATTACTGATGTCTTTATATGAGTTATAGACCTTGGAAGTCATCAATTTTTAATTATGCAAATACTAAATATTTAGGTGATTGTTACTCACACATAAAATTCATATTGTGTTATCTAAGAACACTTATACTAACACATGTATAATTACTAAGATTAGACTTTAATTGGTAATCAGATAAATTATAGTAAGTTCATATTTGTTGATTTTCCTGATTATTTAAGAAATGTTTACTCAATATTGAAAATCAGAATTCCTGAAAAAAGCATTTTAAAAATAAAATCACCAGTCATCCCACTTTCCAAAAATAACTGATTTACAAGTTTGATGTATGTATATACATACACATACACACACATGCCCACTGATATGACTTTGTAAAACTTCTTTAGTGACCTAATGTTTTAAAATTTGTATAGTTCTTACACAGATTGTCTAATTTATTTTACTAATCATTTACTGGGTAACGATTAGGTCTCTTTACATAACATTGGCTCCAAAGGATGTCAAAAGTGGTAACATAAAGATTTCCAAGGTCAAATAGTTCTTATAATGCTGTTAAATCATTTTTCACTGACAATTTTCTCAGAGATGTTATATACTACTAAGCATTATGAATTTCCAAAGGAGATATAATGCAGTGTTTCCCAATTTATTTTATCATGGTATCCTGCTGTTTCCCCAGGTACATCTTTTGTGACTATAGGTCCTTTAAACACAATTTGGAAAATGGTGATCCAGGCTTCTGGCCTGATCTTCAGAGAAGTTCGATCCTGACAGTAAATTCTTTAAATAATTGATTTTAGGCTTAAGGTGTTAATCAGGCATTCCAAAATGTAGTTTATCTTTCCTAGACAGACCGATATTTTGACTTGTGATTGTGGATTTGGCTTTTAGGTATAATTTCATTCACATCTTAACCACTAATATTATTAACCCAGTACCATTCTTGATATGTGTTAGAAGAAAATAAATGTATGTTGATTACATAAATGGATAGTAATGTTTATGATTATGATGAGGGTAATGATAACTATGGTGATGAGCAGGAGGAGGAGGTTATCATTCATTTGGTTCACAAATACTGCAGCAGGAATCTTATATATATTATTTAATCTTCTAAATTATTACCCCCTTGGCATAGGTGTATTTTCCCAACTTAGATATACAAAATCAAGCATCAGTATGTCTAAGTAACTGGCTCAAAGTTAAAGGGATGGTAATAAGATTTCCTGTGAATTATGGTTGATTCTATAAATTATGAGTGTTTTTAGCTGCTATTTAATCATTATTCATTATATGAATAAATGGAACTATATATATATATATATATATATATATATATATATATATATATATATATATATATATGGCTTTCAGCTACTCAAAATGTTAGACTCATCCAAATTGCTAGATTGGATTATTACAGAGTTCACCAAGCTCATAATGAAAGTGGAGATTAGTCCTAGTCCTAGAAAATTCTCATGACTGAATTGCTCAAATTATGATTGATATCTTCAAAATAGTTCATTCACATATTTTCTTGCAACCCTTCTTTTGGAAGGAAAGGTACTTTATTGAGTTGTCTCAATCATTTGCACATGTGAAACTCATACGTTTCAAATGTTTTGTAAAAGACACCAAAACACCCCCTAAAAGAGGGTGTTTTTGAACCTGTAGGCTGCATAAACATATGGTGAAGAATGGCTGAGTGTGAGAGGTGGGAGGCTAAGGAAAATCACTTCCCCAGTCTGGGGAGGAAATGACATAAAATATTATTTGATTAGCTTTCTAAGAAATTAGGCAGTAGGAAATCAGGTATGTTAGTTACATGATATATCTCAGGTGAACAAACCTTAAGCACAGGGGATTCTTGCTTTGGTCAATATTCTTTCACCCAACAAAAGTAAAGGAAGCCTACTGCTGTAAGATGTCAAGGGATCACTGTGGGTTAAGATGTTGGCGAGATCACTGGGGGGAATCTGACTCTGAGCATTGATTTTCAAATTGTGGGTCACGAACATTTAACAGGTCCTATGCATTGCATATGTGGGTTGTAAGCAGAATTTTTCATTAAACTAGAAAAGGTTAAAATAAATTAACAGACTTTAACAATTCTAGTCAGATAAATATTTTTTCATAAATATTTTATTTTACATTTGTCCAAAAAGCTTGAAAAATACTGTATTACTTGCCTTCACTATTTTCTCGGACCACATGATCCCCATAATCATAGAGAACACTAAACAGCAGAAAATGGGATTTCCTTCCACTTGGATGGGAGAGGAGCTAAGAGTCAAGATATTTTGTAAATCTATATTTATGGACTAAGATTTGCCACCACCTACTGTAGCAATTTTTATGTGATTTGAAATAATAAGTGGTGCATTATTTCTAGCATCACTGACTTATTTATTTCAAAATTAATTTAAAAATCCAATTTATGTCCAATTTTTGTCATGAAATCCTCTATTAGTAAGACAAGATTGTAATTGTGAATTGGCATTGCTTATTCGTATTTAAACTGCTCACTTTCTTTGGATAGTTCTTTATATTATTTTCTATTAAAATTCTTTCAATTTTATAGTACTTCATTTTTTAAATTAAATGATTTCTCCAGTATAAACATCTTTTAGTTAAAAATTTTACTCCCTTGAGCTTTATTGGGTAACATAACAATAAATTTTGAATTATATAAATTTTATCAGTTTATAAAATATTAATATATTAAGGTAACTTAAACTATGGAGATCACAAACTTAAATATGTGCTTACAAATGTATTTGAGATGCATGTTTTCCCTCTTCCCACAATGCTATCAACTTTTGAGAGTAATTATTTCATCATGTGTTATATTTTTCTAACCATTTTACAATTCCCAGAGCATGCAGTAATATGTCTTTACAATCCTATCTTTGCTATTAGTGAAAAAACTGTAAAAAAAATAACTTTATATCTTTAGATGATGGCATAAAATGTCTATGGTTAAGTAAAATTCGCATACAGGAAAAAGGGTTTTGCTAGTCATTCCTCAGTTGTCCAATGTATCTACAAAATAGTACAAGGACAAGTCGCTGCTGTGCCTCTCTCTCTTTTTTAAATTTTACTAAGGATAGAGCATTGTATATGTGTATGTTATGATAATTTACACTTCAAAGTGTCACCAGAAGTTGCAAATATCAATAACATCATATGTTATTGATAGGAAGTCTTTAGGCATTGGTTTATTAGTTAACTATTATTGATACTCCAACTTATTCTTTTATTATTTAATACTTATTTATCCTTTACAGTCTTAGAGGACTTGCTGTGTACTAGGGACAATGTCCTTTAAATTTAAACACATGTACAATTATTAAATGCAAATTCCATAAATGCTCCCACTTTTACTGCTAGTATTTATACTAAAGGCACAGAGCAATCTGGAAAAGTATATTCATTCATTGGAAATAAATGGGAAGAACATTAATATCATATATTTGAAATGAGAAAAGCCTTTATGTTCAGTCCAAAAATATCCTCTAAAGAAGGATGAAACTAATAAATAGCTGCAGAACACTTGTTCAACATCAACAAGCATCCAGGAGAAAATTAGGTTCTGGGATCTAGAGTCAGACAACAAAAATTCAAATTCCAACTCCACTGTTAACTTGTTCTGTAATTTTAGCAAGTTTTTAAATCTTCCTGGATCTGAGATTCCTCATCTATAAAATGAGAAACTTCCTTCTAAGGCTGTGATGAAAATCAAGTGAGCTCATACCAGTAAAATTCTTAGGAGAGTTCTGGTAAATAGTAAAACTCTGTTTTAACTATTAGTGCCCAAAGGTTATAACTTTCCTTCTAGAATCTATTTTAATCTCCTTCCTCCCTTCTTCCCTCCCTCTCTCCCTCCTTCCTTCCTTCCTTCCTTCCTTCCTTCCTTCCTTCCTTCCCTTTCTTGACTTTTTTATTTATAATGACATTTTGTGGTTTGCATTTTTAGACTGTTTATAAAGTTTCTGCTCTTTAAAATACTCTCTTGCCAATAAATAATTTTACATGATTTTTAGTAAATGAATGGTATTTTAATTATAGATTAACTTAATTTATTCAACACATCCTTCTCCTCTCTCCATTGATTGGCATTAGCTTTTCCTCCTTATTTTTTGATTATTTTAAATAATGCTGCAATAAGTATCCCTATAGGTGCATCATCAATAATTTCTTTAGCATAATTTTGATCTGAGATTACCATGCCAAAATATATGCAAGCCTTTAAGGTTCACCATGGAAATACCAAATTGTCTTCCTGAAATGTTATTGATTTGCACACCTGCTGATAGTGTCTGTGTCTCTTATTTCTAGTAAAACATTGTGACACTGGTGAGAGACTAAACATACAATCAGACAACAACATCTAGACAATATAGAAAAATAGAATCCTGACCCACAAGATGCAGCCATCCCCCCAGGAAGCCAGCCTACTATCAACAAGTCAGACATGTAGGAAGTCAGACCACTTTGTCTAAGAATGAGTCTAGGAAGTCAAACAACAACCCCTGTTAACAATTGGCCCCAAGTGACCAGGACTTGATAAATAACTTTCAGCTTCTCTGATTTTTGCCCCTGCTTTCAATTTAGGATGAACCAGAGAGAACCAAATACATATCCCTAATGAGTGACAGGAGAAGCACTGCTTCTAGTTAGCCAGCCTGCAACTCCCCCACGCCAACAGCCTCCAGGCAGGCCACACCTGAAGCTTTCCCTTTTTTCCACCACAAACCTTTCGCAAGTCCTCTGCCTGCCTTTGAGTCTCTGCCAAGTCCAAGTGATGGTGGCTGACGCTCTTGCTGTACAACTCTGAATAAACAGACTTTGCTTATTCTCACTTGGTGGTCTTTGTTTATTTCTGCACTGGGAAATGCAGAATATTTATTTTTAAAACTAATTAATTTTAATACTAATTAAAAATAATTACTTTTATTTATACCTTCTAGGCAAAACAATGGCATTTTTTTGCTTACACTGTTGTTCTGTTACTTGAGTAAGTGGGTATCTTCATGCCATCACAGCTACTGGAGCCTTTCCTGTTTCCTTACTGATTTTTATTTCAATTGCATTAAATTATTATCATATTATAATTTTAACCTATATTTTGCAACTATTTTTTTCACTAATACAAAAGAGAGCTGTTACATTTTGCTTATCTATTTTTAATATATAGTATATTTTTAGTAATATTCTTGAGATTCCTAGGCAGAAAATTCTATCACCTGCAAATAATTATGTTTAATATCCCCTTTAGGATACATTTCTTATTTTTATCCTTTTTATATTATTGTCTAGGTCTTCCAAAAAATGTTTTTAAGAGTTGTGCTGCCTTTTGGATGAGCACTGGGTGTTGTATGGAAACCAATTTGACAATAAATTTCATATATTGAAAAAGAAAAAAAGAGTTGTGCTGGCAGCATTCTTATCTTGTCCCTCACCTAACAGAAACAGCTGCAGAAAAATCTCCAATGATTTTATTATCTATAGTTGCTTTGAGGTAAATGCTGATGAAGTACACTTCTATTCCTAGTATATTAAGAGCTATTATCAGAAATTATATGTTTGTCAAATATTTTCGTATCTCTGGATAAAACTAATTTGCCCTTTGACCTGTTGAAGTAGTAAAATATAAACAGTGATTTCCTAATTTAAATATCCTTTGGTTCTTAAACCTTAGCTGGTCATTATTTGACTAACATGGTGCTAAATTAACAAGTTCAGAGCCTTGGAAATTTTATTGTCTTTCTTTTGCTCTAAAATTTAAAGATATAAGATGTAAGTCCAAGCTATACTGCTAGTATCCCCTACTTTTAATAATTCTCTTCCAATTCTGGCATCTACTATCTCCATTGCAAAAGGACTTCTGGAATTTCAAGGGAGAGTGGCAAAACTTGGGCGAAGCTTCACAGAAATTGTAGGATTTGTATTGGCTGATCAATGAAATGATGGATATTCACAGACAGAAGGGGAGGAAGAGATGGCATGAAATCCTAAAGGATAATTTAGGGATAGGAAATAGGAAAGGAAGTAAGGAGAGACAGAACTGTATTTTATATGTTCCATGAGCAATGATTAGACCTTTTGAAGAGGTCTAATCTAAGAGAAAAACCATGAGGGACTTTATTGGAGGAATAGATTGGTATCATACTGAGTAGGGTGTTAAATACTAAGGAATCTGTATTTTATTCAGTAAGTGGTTTTTGAGCCAGGCATTGATATACAAAATGATACTTGAGAAACAGAATTCCTGTGGTGTGTATGGGCTCAATTACAGGAATGCCATCTAGAAGCAAGGAGATTAGTAAAAGAGTCACTGCAATCCTCTAAGGTGGTTTTTGCATCCTTGCTGTGTATGAAAAATCTGATTAAAAAATTATCTATTTCCCCAATAATATAGTTGTTTATAATTACAGTTTGTGCATTTTGGCTGGTGGTTTCCTAATTTTACCCTTGAGTTCTTTCAAAACTCTTGGGTAGATGTCAACTGGCCTGTCAATTTATCTACATAAACAGATGTTCCTAACAGAAACCTTTAATTTTTATTGGAACGTATGATGCCACAAAAATAATTCAACATCTTATTTGCTACAGAGGAAATATTTGTTGTCAGTGTATTATATTTAAGACATATTTCACATGATGATACAACAGAATTTACACTTTCTGGCCAAATTTTTCAACTGAGATTCTTTGATAATGCCTTTTTATGCTAAATATCTAAATACAAAAGCATCAAACATGATTTTAATTAACATCCTGTGAATGCTTCTATTGTATGGTTTTTGTTAGCTTAGTGTGAAGCTATTCTTTAGAGAAGAATAGGCTTGAGGGGCAATAGTCTTATTAGAGGCATAGTTTTTCTTTGTGACTTTTCTCCTATTAGAGATAGTTCCTTATTTTGAGCATAACATTTATTAAATTAAAATCTTCTACACACAGCCTGTCATAACAGCTGTAGGCAACATAGATCAGAGTCTCTCTCTACACTTAACAACAAACAATCAAAATAGAGGAGAACACTTAGGATATACTCAAGGAAAGCCAAGCATTTCATATCAAGTCAAGTAGTGCTTACAACATGAAAGCTACAACCAAAGAGTTTCGAACATGTAAGACCTCATGGGATATACAATTAGCACGAACTCTTCTTAGGAAACAACTAGATGATAAACTTGAAACAAGAAGTCACCGAGGGAAATCTTAGCACAAGGTCCAAATGCATTTTACTGCAAATTTAAGACAAAACAAAGGTGCCCATAAGGGCAACTGAATATAATGTAGATGTTATATATCCAGCAAGTATAGAGATAGCATAAATAGTATCAGTGGGGGTTGGGCATGGAGTCGGGGCAAGAAGGTAGTGAGGAAAATAATCTCACGGATTGCCTCAGATGTGATAGCTCACAAATCTAGTTGTAGAGATATAAGCACATTAACAGTACAAAGATAAACATGAAGAAAAATAATACATTGTTTAAACTGGATGTGAAGGAGGGGAAAGAGAGGAAAAAAACAGGTTAAATTCATAATAATGTGCATAATAGGCAAGAGATAGACATGTCTAAAAGGAAAGGGCTCAAATAACACAATAAAGTAACAACTAAAAATATATATAAAACTTCTTGCCTGTATGAAGATTTATGCAAAACAAAAACAGAAAACACGTCAAATAACATTAATGATCAGAAAATTTCCAGTTATATTAATAAATGTATGTATTAAGCTTGCCTATTAAAAGGAAAATAATTTTCAAGGTTGCTTACAAAGCAAAACCACTTCTATGTGGCATATGTACCTAAACCAAAGTATTCCCTAAGACTGAAAATACAGAGATGGGCAAAAAGCAACAATGAAGAAAACAAAAACAATCCATAGATTTGGAATTTTACCCAAAATACTTAAATGAGAAAAACAGTATAGATACCATCACTTAAGATGTTTCAGTTCTTGGAACAGGTCAAAAATGTGACAGATTCAGAGTGTGATGCACCTTGCAAGTGTCACAGGACTGTAATATATTTCCAGATCAATGCTGTGACAGCTGATTCTTCAGCTTATTAAAGACTGGATATGTCTTATAAAATGCACTCCAAAATATATGCAAAAAAATATAGAAAATAAAGACTTTTAGAAGAATACAGAATCACTCATAAGCACTTTAGTGATACACACTATTAATTTTAAAGTATTATTATTTCTGATATTTTCTTTTTTTAGGTTATATATAAAAATATATAATAAATATATATAACATGTATACATCACATGTATGTTTAACAATTTACAGTTTTACACTTTGTTTTTCTAATATGATAAAATGGACATTTTCCATTATTTTTTAAAATCTATAATATATAGATGTACCATACTGCCTTATTGTAAAATATATATTTATGTTGTAATTTTACTTGTACAAATATTGTTGGCATAAAGAGGAGCCTATATAAATCTGTATCTCTGATTCCACCTTTAGAATTAATTACTAGAAATAGAATTTGTATATCAAGGTGCATAAAGATTTAAGGCCATGTTTTTTTAATGGAATTATTTTACTAATTTCTACCACCCTACACAGTGTATGTTTGCATATCTTATCTATCTTTTTTCATTAAGTTTGTTTTAAGAAAGGATAAGCTCATCTATTTAGAAATTGAAAAGAAATCTTTTACTTGTATTAATTGCATTTTTTTCTTTACTAGCGAGAGTGAATATTTTCCACAGTGTTAATTATAGTTGATTCTCATTATTCATGGTAGTTAATTGTATAAAGTTGTTGTAAACACTGAAATAGTGGATACTGAAACTTTCCTCCTAGGGGAAATACAGAATTAGGTTCTGACGGCCTGTGGTTAACACATTTCATCAACTGATCATGACATAATCTTTTTAATGCATGTTTCTATTTAAAGACATTATATATAACTGTTGATTCATTAACACTGAACTCAAAGTGGCTAATAGCGCTACAACCCATGCCTTAATGAAGCTTATTTAACACATATATATATATTTTTTTTCTGTATAAGGCACATACAGTCTTCTTTCAGTTAGAAACACTGGATGGCATTTCAGTACTTGGGGCCATTTTATGCTTGGGGGCCATTTTAAATAGCAGAGTCACCAACAAAAAGCACAAAAGTACAAAAAATGTGGCAATGAATAGACCACAAAAGGGCACTTGTTTATAGGATGATAACTGCAATAAGAAGGCAGAGCTTCATCGTTTTTGACCTCAGCCAAGAATGTGTGCGTCTGGTGTGTGTCTGTGAATGACTTTGAAAGTGCCCCAAATATCAATTTAGGGTTATAAATAAATTTTAGCAAGTAGGTGAAGTCACAAATATGGAATTGCCAAGCAATAAGGATTAACTGTTTTTCATAATGCATTTCTTTTTCTTTTTCAAATTCATTGTTCACAGCTCTGACCATATTAAACTAGGAATATTGATGTTATTCATTCATAGAATCTCTTTGCCTATTAAAGAGGCTAACTCATTGTTATATTTAAAGTTATTTTCCTCTAGTGATTTCTTTGCCTTTTAGTATTCCTCAGATTGTTTCTTCATGTCCAACCATTATACCTTTTGTGGACTACTGTTCCATCCTTTTATCACTTTTTCAATTTCTGTTGTGCTTTAAAAAAACCTATCCAACTTATAAAGAAATGAATGGGCTCTCGCATTTTCTTCTAATTGGTGTGGCTTCTTTTTTCTTATTCAATTTCATTATTAATATAGATTTTGTCATTGTAAGTTATGAGATGAAAGTCTATGATTTTTCTTCTTTTAAAATAATTAAGCTCATTGTCTTGGTGTCACTTATTGGATAATACTTTTGCTATATAGATTTATAAAACCGTAATATCTTCTGTGCTTCACTTCTCTTTTGCTGCTATAAGAATTTACCACATAGGGGCGCCTGGGTGGCTCAGTCGGTTGGGCATCCAACTTTGCTCAGGTCATGATCTCACAGTCTGTGAGTTCAAGCCCCGTTGTCGGGCTCTGTGCTGACAGCTCAGAGCCTGGAGCCTGCTTCAGATTCTGTCTCCCTCTCTCTGCCCTCCCCAACTCACACTCTGTCTCTCTCTCTCAAAAATAAAACAAAAACATTAAAAAAATTTTTTTAAAGTGACTACACATTTAATGGATTAAATTGACATCCACTTGTTATCTTACACTTTTGTAAATCAGAAATCCAACATAGGTCTCACTGGGCTAACATCAAGGTATCTGCAAGGCTGCATTCATTTCTGGGTTCTCTAGGGAGTAAGCTGTTTCCTCGTCTTTTCCAGCTTCTAGAGGGTGCCCACATTTCTTGTTTCCTTGCTTTTTTCTTCCACCTTCAGAGCCGGCAACTGTGAGTCAAGGTCTTCTCATGTCTCTTTGATCTGATCCTCCTATCACTGATTCTCTTTATCTCCACAGCCAGGAAAGGTTCTCTGCTTCTGAGGACTCATGTGATTAGATTGAATCCTCATGGATAATTTGGGGTAATTTTCCCTTGTCAAATTCCACAATTCGAATCATATCTGCAAAGTCTCTTTTGCAATCTAAGGTTAACATGTTTATCATAGACATTACAGACATCTCTGGGAAAGGGGACACTACTCTGTAGTTGACTTCTCTGTCAACTACATTCTGTTAAACATTTTTGCATACTATGATCTATCACTGGGGCTTTCATTCTATTCTGCTGGTCTCTTATATCTACTCTTGCTATAATATCATGCTGAATTTTGTTGATTTATTTTATTCTTTACTCTCTGGCAGTCCTAGGGTGTCCTCATAAGTTTTGTCTTTCAAAATGTTCTTGGTATTTATTTATTTTAGAAACTGCTTTAGAACTAATTAAGTTCAAGAAAAATTCTTTAGATATTTAATTTGAATTGTGTAGATCCTATAAATTAATTGAAGAGGAACTAACAACCCTTCCACACACATATTTCCATTCAATTTTTATAAATATGTGTGTATAAAATTTTTTAATTTCCATAAAATATGTTCCAGATATTTTTTGCTGAGTTTTTCCTACTTATTTGTTATTGTTATTGCTGCATATGGGATACTGTTCTATTATCTAGTATCTTGGGTACATAGGAGAATGTTGATTTTTTTTAATGTTTGCTCTGTCTCTAATAGTTTGAATTATTTAATTAATTCTAATAGATTCCAGTGATTCTATTGAGATTTCTAAATTACCAAACATTTGTTCGTAATGTTAATCATTTAGGTTGATGTGCCACATACAAACAATAATCATTTAGTTTTTTCTAACTCCAGTTATAGCATGTGGTTTTATACATTTACACCCTAAACCTGTTTGCATTCAGCTCAACAGATCTATGTGAATAATTATGATGCAACCGCTTTTCAACCAAAAATAGTAGGCTATATTATGGATACTTTTATATTTTTAGCACCCTAAAATATGTAGTGAAAAATAAATAGCAAGAGCATTAATAAATAATAAAGTTGACATCAGGTATAATCACTGATAAATGAAAATATCTATCTGATGATTTTCCTTAATGCCCCCTAGCCAAAGATCACCAGTTGAACAAGTGCTTATTCATCACTGCATTGATGGAGAACACATTCCGTGGGGAATCATTAAATGTTTCAGTAAATGGAGTGTTAAAGAGGGATTATTATGGGATTTGAGCCTGTGTTGGTAATCTAGAGGAGGGGCTAAGGAAGTGGGGCTTTGCTCTGAATTGGATGATATTAGGAAGCAGGAATTATTCTATGACTGATTATCTTAATAAATTTTTTTGAGAAGGAGAAAAGAATAGAGTGAGACTAACATTGTATTGGTAAAGAAACAGCAGTCACTCATATTTGCCAAGATAGAATACATGTTCTTTTTGGTATGAACATTGCTCGTGTTTTTTTTTTTTTCTTTTTCTGTGATTAAATGTGATTTCTGAAGTGTTTTGTTTTTATCTTCATCCATAATGCTCAATGAGTAGCCTTGTGTGATGCTGATGTTTTGTAAAGTTGTTTATCTTTCTCAGAAGACCATCAAAGTCTATCTGTGAGTGCCACGTCAGCTTCCAGATGTTAGAGGCTCCTTTTCTCACTCATGACTACATATAGACCATGCTATGTATCCCAAAAGGTTGATGTTAATTACGACTAAGAGTATTTCACTATCATTTTTTGTCTATGAGTTTAACCATTTTAACTTCTAGTGTTCTGTACTGTAGTTAATTATGGTAAATATATCCCTGAGGTTCTTTTTGATTTTTTTGAATAATCACAGATTTAGAATATCACACATTTGGAATTTTTTTTTTCTTATACTCTACTAGGCATAATCATCTGTGAATTTACCTTTGAGGTTCTAAAATTCTGGTTCAGAAAGGTAGTCTGGATTTCATAGCTGTGTGTATGTATATGCATATGTACATTACATAAGAAACAAGGTATTTTAGATTGCTGGTAGCTAAGCCTCTTGTCATATTTGAGTAGTTATTTTGCAATTCAGTTACATAAAAATTTATATGGCAGATTTAACATGGTAATTGTGATATATTTTTTGAATTAAGTAAAATGAACCCCGAGATACAAAAGAATAAGAAAGTTTCCTTTCCTTTCAACTTTTATAAAAGAGTTTTGACCATAATGAGTTATTTAATGTTTTAATAATCCCCTCTTAACTGCACAGAAAAGAGCCACAAGAATTTTCCCACATCATTAAGATACCCACTTAGTTTTTCAGTTTTTAAATAAGTTTAAATTTTTTTAACGTTTATTTTTGAGAGACAGAGAGAGACACACACACACAGAGTGTGAGTGGGGGAGCGTCAGAGAGAGGGAGGAGACAGACACAGAATTTGAAGCAGGCTCCAGGCTCTGAGCTATCAGCACACAGCCTAACACAGGGCTCAAGCTCACAAACTGCAAGATCATGACCTGAGGCAAATTTGGATGCTTAACTGACTGAGCCACCCAGGTGCCCCAGTTTTTAAATAAATTTAAAATGGAAAACTGATCCAGTGAAAATACAGTATTTACAAAATTATTAGATTAAGTAAATCTAGTAATCTTTCTGTCAACTGGGATTAAGACATCATTTAGAAATTTCCTAGGGCCAGAAAAAAATAGTGACATGGTTTTACATTTTGACATTCAGAAATATTAAAGACAGGATGACGATATGTGTTCTAAGTGAGTTCGTGTTTGCATCGAATGAAATATAGAAAATAATTTTTTCTGCTATTATTCTGATGAAGAAATAAGGTCATATAAAATTAGACATTAAATATATATATTTATATATATATAAGGTCATATATAATTTATAATATAATATATAATATATATAATATATAATATATAATATACTATAATATATAATAATTTATATATATATAAGGTCATATATAATAGACATTAAATCTAGAAATATTTTTAATTGTAATGATCAACTCAGATGGGGATTTATTTCAAATAATACATCAAAAATTCCAGAGCCAAAAATTACTTCTAAAGATTAGTTAATTCATTGTAACTGTATTTAAACACAACATCTTTTAGTGGTGTAGAAGGTGGCAAACTCAAGTGGAAAAAAAAATAAAAGGATGAGTAAAAATTCATTTTCGGGATGATTTTTACAATGAGACAATTTAACCTTAAAACAATTCTGTGTCTCTGCTTTTGTTTGGTAGGAGCTATTTTTCTTGGTGGACAAAGTGAATAGAAGATGTTACCATAGAATTGGCAGTATTTCACACTAATAAAGTGTACTTCAAAAATATCAGTATCGAATATATGATACTTACCAAAAAAAACCCAAAACCCTGAACCATATTGTTGTTGCGTTCTATGTGTGAAGTTTTTCATGCATTTTGAATGAAGTCATTAAAAATTTGAAAGGACATGATTGTGTTTTACTTTTCAGAGTGCAAGTTGAGCACTATTCTTGTGACACTTCTTTCTCTTCTCTAGTCTCTTCTCCATATGTTTATGTACCACTGGTCATTTGCTATAGACTCGGCAAATTAGGCTAGATTTAGTTTCTTTGGTATTCTTTTCTGTTAGTTTTCTCTTTCCAAATGATTTCTTTTCTCATCACATGGTGTTGCACATTTGTTTTGGGCATGATACATACACTTACCTCTCATACTGCATATATAAAGAAAAAGTAAATCTGTATAGTTTATGGTTATTTGTGATTATTATTTGGATATGATTAAAGTGGTCCTAAGCAATATTATTTTATGATTTAATAAATATATATCTATAATTCGGACTCATGTCTGTAAGTTATTTATTCCCTTAATTGGCCAAAATCAGACAGCAGTGCATTCTCCTTAATGATACATAGGAAATGCATCATATAAAGAATTAGAAGCAATCCATGAAATAAAACCTTAACAGAAGTTTATGTTGCTAATTAGAATTGGACTGGCTCCATCCCAATCATTTCAAGTTTGTAAACTCGCTCAAGGGAAATGTTATCTTTAGAACAAGGGTGCAAAATGTGGAATATTTTGATATTCTTTGAGTTTTCAATGTGTTCTTGTTCAGAACATATGGGCCTCTTATGCATAATGGAAAAACAGAAAAACTAAGGTCTCCGGGAGAGTATATGACAACAAGTTCTATTAGCAAATAGATCTCTTGTTCTCCCCTTCAAACAAAGGACAACTCAGTGTTCTGATCTGTGATGCAGAAGGGGAGCTGCGATATCAGTCCCGACAAGACAGAGTTAAGAGATCTTCTGAAAATAACCATTGAAATTAGGCTCTGTGCAGGTTTACTTGAAACCACTGCTGTCTCTCCAGTTTTGAGATCAACAATCCACGTGCAGTCATTAACACTAACAAGAATGCACTTCATTACTCTGCCTTCTCAGAATCTCTGCTCTCTGTCCTGCCAGAAATCTCCCATCTTTCAGCCGTGGGGGGTTTGGCAAATACGAATTCATGCAATTTAAATTCTCTTATAATCAGTTCTATTTTAGAAGAGAAAGTGCAAGGGCAAGAGTGAGAGTGAGTGAGAGAGAGCTTCCTCATAAAATCCAGAAATAACAATTTTAGAATTAAACCTATATTCCATTAAATTTATTTTAAGGGAATGACTAAGTTGGTCACATGACATTCCTAAAAATGAAGAGAAAATGTAAGTTCTGTTACCTTTGGTTATAGACAGGAGTGGGCATTTTATGGCAACAGCTGGATTTTGTAGAGGAAATTAAATATGATATTATGATTAGCACACACACTTCAGAGAGAATAAATAAAGATTTAATGTTTCAATATTAGAATGTTCTCAAATATCTTCAAATTTATTCTTTGGCTACTTTTTGAAGCATCTTAAAGCATGCTTAATATACAATATTAGACTAAATGATTATTCAGCTACGATTATCTCATAACTCATCTGTATATTTATGTACTTCATCTGCAAGCAATCTTCAGAGAATATTTTTTCCTTTACATTGTGTGAGGTATTTGACTGGAAGTTTTCAAGCTTAGGTTTTTTATGTCATAATTGTTTGGCAACTATTCTAGCACCAAGTTATTATTATTAATACTAATATTAGTAATAGTATTAACATTGTTATTAATAATAGCAATATTAAAACCTAATATTGTTAGGGTACTTTGTGCTTTACAAAGAAGTTCATAACTGCCCTATGAATTATGTAAAACCCAGTATTTGTTAACATTTATTTTTAAAGTTTCATTTCGCTTCACTTAATTGAAAATCTTTTATGAATGGCATGTAGTTAGCTTAAGGAAGTTTCATATACAGCAATTTAAGGGCAAAAAACAGGACCCAATTCTGTTGGCTTCTAATATTTTTTTTCTATGACATTTTTTTTACATAGTTGCTATTATTTGATATATGCATTCTTTCTTTTGTCTTTAATTTTATCATTGAATTAAAATACTGTTCTAAAATCTGGAAAAGACCTTTCATAAGAAAAGAATACCATGATTATTAAGCATACTGAACAAATTCAACTATCAACACTTAAGGAATCATCAACCAATATTTGATTTGGGAACAGTTCTTGCCTATCAATTTTGGAAAACAAATGTTAACAATAATTCCTAACTGTGGGCAAAATGCAGAGTAACAAGCTTTCTCACAAGTCAATGAAGAGAAGGAGAATAAATGGTCACCACAGCTTTGGAAAGTACTGTGGAAGCAGTGACAAGACTCTAAACACAACTCATGTTGTTTGGTCCAATAATTCTCCTGTGAAACAATCTCAAAGAAACAATCAAAAAAAAAAAGCAGAGGCAAAATACATGTTTCAGAATCTTTTTTAAACCCAAAAATTAAGAAAAAGTGTAAACGCTGAATAACATAAACATGATTAAATATCTTGAAGTCTATTGTCTCAATTCAGTGTTATGCACTGATTTAAAATGTTTAACAACAATATACTAAAAATTATATCTGTTCTTGTCTTGCATAGGTTTTCCTCTATGTTTTTGCTTTCCCCTCTATTCATGTTAATAACAGGCAAAAGTAGACAGAATGTCTCTTCCTCTAATTGTTAAAGTCTAGGGCTTTAATTAGAACAACTCAACTTGTTTCTCCCTGAACTAGTCCACTGTGTCAAGGAGGGGTGAGGTCGGAATCCCAGGAGCTCATGACCGATCGATACCTCTACACGGGCTGCTGTGTAATAGGGACAGAGTATAATGGATGCTGGGGATGCAAGCCACTATAGTTGTAGAAGAAAACTGATATAATATAGGGGTATAATTGTCACATAGCTGATCTTAAAGAAAAATGTTACAAAAATACAATGACATTTATTAAACATTTATTTCTGTGTTTTGTTTGTTTGTTTGTTTTTTTCTTTTCTTTTTTTTATGAGGATGAAGCGAGAGACTAGAATTTTACCCAGTATAATTCCTCATGGGATTAGAGAGGAATTTTCCTTGTGGACATAGGGGAACAAGATTTTCCAAAGTAAAAGTTCCAATATCTAGAACCACTTTATTTTTTAAATTCATTTATTTAAACTAAAAAAAATAAAATTGAAAACAGTTCACGCATTAAACATTTTAAATTAATCTATTCACAAAATCTTAGCAACCTAGCAAAACTTCTACCATTGTCAACATCGTACAAATGGGAACACAGTCTTATTGAGTAGCATTAATTAATTTGCTCAAGGTAATAGTCATTGGAATTTCAAACCAGTTTTAAATGTAAACTCTATGGTTTATATTATTTCTTCACTGGCTTTAGCAGCGAGTAGTCATAAAACATGATATCTTTTTAACAAACTTCTTGAATAAATAATCTGTGCTTATTTTTAAATTAAGGCATTTTTCTAGATTTTAACAATGTAGGAAAAAATGTAAAATATACAATTTAAAACGAAATTGTAAAATTTATGTGAAAATAATGGGTATGGCGGATAGTGTATGGTTTCTAGAGAGACTGAGGACTATGGGAACTCATACCATAAAATCACCTGCATAATAATCACTGGCCCTTCGTGTGTATCACTGTTTCATAGTTAAGTGTGTAGTAAGTGCAAGGCTGGAAATTGCTTCCTTTCATCTGGAAGAAAAGCAATCAACAGGAGAGCACATCTAAAGCTGTGAAAATGCTGACACGGAAGCACAACTAAAGAGCATTCCAGAAAATCTCTAATATGTTCTCACCAACAGATTATCTTCTGTCTACAAAATATTTTCAAAATTGATGTAAATTTAATGGAGTGAAACCAAATCTGAGACATATGATTATGCATATGTATATTTCAGTATATTGCCCATATCTGAAGTACCTAGATTTATATACTTTCCATTAGAAGCCATTAAGTTTTGAGCTACAAATATAAGCTTGTTAAAAAATAGCTTATTTTCTTATAGAGTATATTACAAGCTCCAGCTCTATAGCTGTGTCTCTATAGCTGTGTATAGGGTTATGATCTAGGGTCTCAGGGGCTTTGTTATAACTCTGCTGTGGGAATGTTTGTGACTTTGGCAAACTGATTTATTTCATGATGACTCTTTCTTGTAGGTAAACTGATACAGCTGTTCTGGATTATATCTAAAATTTTTTTCTGGTTCTGAATGACTACAGTTCAATAATTCTACCCAAACAAACAGTTCTTCCAGTAAAGTGTGCACATTTTATTCTGAAGAGCATACACATAAATACATGATAATTGATTTAACACGTACTGGGTTTCTACTCAGCTAGAGCACTAAGGATGCGGTGGTCAATGAGAAATATGGATTCTATTTCTTTATTAATGTGCTCTTTGAAATATAAGAAAATAATAGATTTATTTTTTCTCCAATCTCTATCTTCAATCCTAGAGGAAACACTCCTGCTTCCTACCCTGGCATGTATGAGTGTATATGCATATGTATCTTCAAGGGATTTTTTCTTGTCACTTTTGTGTTTACATGTAAAAAAAAATAAAAGCTTAGTATGACCCAGACTTTTCATTTTTCATGTTTAAAAAGTCTAGTGGTTCCTAAACCAAAATTACAATTTCTCTTCCAATAAGAGGCTTCTCTTACGTAAACACATAGCTTCTCCATATCCTTCTCCTTAACCCTGTGTCTGATTCTTTATTCTTCCTGTCACACCTCCCTACCCACTGCCTGCTGTGCAAAATGGGGTGATGATCAGTAAATACTTCTTAGAGGAGTTATTTCAACTTACTACCCCAGAGAAAGGGAGCCAGCATGAGAAATAATTTTAAGTTCATAAATTGAAAGCTCAAAGGCCCCCCCCCCCAGAATAGAGATACATTTTCTCTGATCACACTACACTTTAAAACATTTTTATTAATTGCCAATATTTATAAAGTTGGAAGACTGTAAGTACTAAAATAGATGTCTAGCTTCTTTCATAGATTAGAAGCTAGTGCCCTTGAGTCAGTGTATTAGTATGACCCAACAGCTAGAGCTGAGTACAGCTGTGGCCTCTAAGCTCCCATCATCAAGTTCCTTGCCATTCACTAGTGGATTATACCGGTTTGCTTTACTTAGAAGACCAGTCTCATTGGCATTTGAGATTTGAATGCTAGCCTACAGGCGTAAGGAACTGCAAGTTCCTTCATAGGTATTTCAGTTAGGGTTCTTATTCATAAACGTCTGAACCAGCTCTAACAAATTTAGCAAAAGCAATTTGATAAAGGATAGTGGATAGTTTACATAAACTGTTAGAGGAGCAAAGAAAATCTGGCTGGGAAGCTCTACAGCCAAAAACAACAGCCTTGTGCTGCCCAAGAGGCTTTTTTCTGCTGCTCTAACAGACCCCACAGCAGGTAGAGTCACAAAGTTTCCAAGGCGTCGCTGGGCCTCTGGCACTGCTGTGGAAAGCTTTTCATTTTTCTACAGCATAGCACCATCCTTTCCAGCAATAAGGAGTCTGCTCAACGTCACCATCCTCCTGTTACTTTTCTTCTGAATGACAATTTGAAGGGAACTAAGTCACATGCCTACACTGTATCTCCAAGCAAGGCCAGGGAGGCAAATCTGGGCTTCTACTTTGGTAAGGTGGGAAAGTGTTCATAAAGTACTTAGCATTGATACAGGTGATTGTTGAAGTGGCTTGTTTTAAGGCATATAGTGAGCTTCCCTGGTAAAGATGAAATTTAAAGTCCTGTCTCCTATGCCCCAATCCATTATTTAATCCATACCTCTAACTCTATATTTATAGGAAGCTGTAATCCCAAGGATAGGATCTAAAAATAGCAGAACTTTCAGAAATCTTAAGGAACTTTTCACTTTTAATTAGAAAAAATTTTCCATTTGAAAACCATTATTTCTCAAAACATGCATTCAATGCTTCCTGCCTGTAAACTTGGATACAACCAGAAGACATCTAACACCGATGAAAGAATACATCCCTGATGTGCTACTATTAGGTCAGGGAAAGCATATAAAGTTAAGGAATGCAGTCAACTGCAGCTCTATAGCATAGATATCTTATTCTAGGATTTACACTTCATGAAACCCCAGAATCTGTCCCATGAGCACTGCCTAGCATCATTTAATCTCACACCGAGTTCTGAGTTTTTCCATCAGAAATTGAATTATTCTGATAACTAATAATAACATCGTGCTTTAATTTTCTGTGCTTATGACAACTGGGTAAATAGTACAAGATATAAAATTCTTGGAAGTATGAATACGTGTGTGCATTTTGAATGAGAGAATGCTTTTAATAACAGACTTCCAGGTCATCAGAATAGTTACAGAAAGCTGAGATGAGATAGTTTCCACATTCTCAATCATATTACATTCTTTTTTCACATTATAATGAGATAAATAAAATGTCCTCCTTCTTTCGCCAAATAAGTAGAGAGATCAATTATCTGAGATGTAATTTAATTTCTTTTGTGTGTCAGGCCAATAGAAAAGAAGGGATACAATATAGATAGGAAAAGAACAGCCGTAATCAAGAAATGATAAATAATTATATTTAGAGCCTCGTGTAAGTAGCTTGTTCAGACTTTTGTTTGTCTTCATCCAATTATATGACTTAAAAAAATGGTGACTAAATGAATGAATTAATGATCTTTTCACAAGCCAGAAGAAATGTAGCTTTTTATCTGGTCACTGATCACTACTCAGTGAAAACCAGGAAACAGGGGAGGAGGCAGAGCAGTGACTCAGAGTAGTAGTCTGGAATCAAATTGAGACAGGAAAAAAGCACCCAGGAGGGCAACCCAAGTGTCAGAGACCAGCCACTTCCTTTGCCTAATTTTATTGCAAAATATGTTGAAGGAAAGAGACAGCAAATGAATAGCTTCCCTTCTGTGGATATTGGGACAACAAACCCTGTTAGAAGTGTTTTCTTTTCCTTTCAATACAAAGATAAATTGTAGGGATGAGGATACTTTAAGATACTACAGTTCTTCTAATTATTAGAATTACAACACTTTGAAATAAGCACATCAGAGTAAAAACAAAGCACCTCACTCCTCCTTCTCTCTTTTTTCACTCTCTTATTATCTTTGGTCTCTATATACTTCCTGCTCTCTCAGTCTTGCTCTTGTATGTTCTCTCTCTCTCTCACACACACGCGCGCGCACACACACACTCTCTCTCTCAAGCATGCACTTAGATACAATCTCTCCTGCATACAAATAGAAGTTAACCCTGGGACTTACAGGAAAAAAAAGAACGTATTTAAATACTTAGAAATGCCAGAGTACTTTATAATGTGTACTGCCATTGCTCATTATGAATTTGACTATAATTAAATATCTTGCAAGATTACCTCCTGCAAAGACAAACAAAAAGATCCCTAAATTTACCATCTATTGAGAAATCTAGATCTTTTTTTTTCCTTATCCTGAAAAGTCCTCTTGTAATTACCAGAGTGGCCTTTTATTGTGTATTCCATTATTTGGTAGAAAACTCTGTGTTGATCTTACAATATCAAAGCAACCATAGGTTAAGAAAGCGCATATAGCCCACTTGGATATGAGAAAGGAAATAATTCCTTTTATGTATTTGGAATAATGTGATAATATTTCCACACGGAGAGGGAAAAAAACGTATGCCTGTTCTTGCCTGGCTTAAAACCTGGTCTTATGATCTCTAAACTGTTTGTATCTGGTAACGGAGGCTGGATTTGGGAGTAGGCACGAGGGAAATGCTGACACCAGAAGACAGTGCATAGTCTCAGCGTGGAGGGAACAAAGTAGTTCTGGAATCGAGGCAGAGTGCACACAGACCGCTAAGGTTGTCGAACTGTGCCCCTTGCTCTAGCTGTACCTTTCTTTATGTCCACAGTATGTTATTATTATTCACTGGGTCACCCTGAAGAGCACTCTTCCAACTTGATACAATGCTTACTTAGGTCTTCTTTATACGTCTTTGATTTCTCTATCTCCTTCTTCCCTCCCAAGCTACTGTTCTTACCTCGACTGAGGTCATTTTCCCACTCTCTATGGGCTGTTTTATTGCTGTTGTTATAAGTGGGTTGACTCTAGTCACCAACTCTCTTTAAATTCCTAAATCAGTACTTTCATTCCCAACCTCCCTCCCAAGTTCAAGCCACATACTGAAAACTGCCTATTGAATATTGAATACTGCTTAGATTTCAGTTGTAAAGCAATTCCTCCTGTGGCTTCTACATTATATAATTATCATTGTTCTTGAAAACTTATATGATTCACTGATACTTCTTCCCTCTTTGCACTAACCCCTAAATCCAGTGAATTGCAAGTCATGTTTTATTTATTAATTTTTAATATGTATGCCAAATTTACCCATGCTCTGCATTAATCCTTGACTTGTGATTCCTGTTGTGACACCAGGATTGTTGTGACATGGTCCCTTGTTCTTCTGTCCATTCACTGATTAGCCACACTTTCAGGAAATTTAAGAAATTACCATTCTGATAATATATATCCAACCACCTTTCATAAATCTTCAGCAATTCTCTGTTTTATAACGAACGCTGTCTAGACTCATTCAAAGCTCTTGAAAAATGTGATGCTAAACTGTCTCATTTTATAAGGCTACATTTCATGTATTCTGTCCCCAAATCACATTCCTTGGTTTTTTCTCTGAACATGCTTAATGCTTTGATTTGTGTTGTGTCCTCTAGTTGACATGCCCTTCATCTTTGTATGTTAAAATAATACATATTGTTCAAGGATATGTGAAAATGCCATGAAGCATCCAGGAGGATTTCCTTCACTATGCTTATCTCCTTTACTTCCTTTGTATCCCTGTTTCTCTCTCTTTATCAGTGTGTCTGTGCCATTTCACTTACTAGCCTATAATGCTTTCTTTTAAAAAAGAGAACGATGATGTTATTATGTCCAAACCTTTTCTTAGGAACTTTCAGTAAGTATAGAATGAGTAGGTTAATGAAATATATATAGCATTAAAATTTTATTCTTCTATTACTGCATTCCTTTTTTCCTTACTCTGTTTTTTTTTTTTCTTTAAGTAGGCTCCATACCCAGCATGGAGCCCAATGCAGGGTTTGAACTCAAGACCCTGAGATCAAGACCTGAGCTGAGATCAAGAGTCAGGCACTTAACCGACTGAGCTACCCAGGTGCCCCTTCATCACTCTATTTCTTGATCCTTGGTGATATTAAAATCTCCTTAGTGTTTTCAACTGAAATCACAAAATGAACCAATCTTAATTTTATCTTGAGATTTCCAGTGTTATTAATTTGTATACACTATATTCATTTACCTCACCATAGGTCTAGTTTGTGTTGACAGCTTACACCTCTGAGCCTCACTGAAAATGTCATTGTTCAGGAAATGCTCTAAGATCATGATTCTAGTCATTATCTAGTATTCATTAAGGACAGTAAGTGTAGAGATTAGGTGAGGGTGAGGAAATACACTACAATATGACAATTAAGGAAAGAGTATATGATAACATATGATAACATTACTACTTATTAGCAGTGTAACCTTGGATGCATTGCCGAAACCCTGAGGCTCAGTTGTTTTTGTTTTGTTTTGTTTTGTTTTTAATGTGAGAAATGAGGATAATAAAGGCAAACTTACAATATGTTATATAATGAATAATAGAGATAATCTAAGTCAAGTACCCAAAAGCTAGTAAAGGTCCAATCATCATGGCTAAACTTCTTTAATGTATGCAAGCACATGAACTGATGTTTTCTTTTTTTTTTAAGTGTATTTATTTTGAGAAAGAGTGCGAGTGGGGGGCGGGGGCAGAGACAGAATGAGAAAGAGAATCCCAAGCAGGCTCCACACTGTCGGCATAGAGCCCAATGGAGAGCTTGAACTCACGAACCACGAAATCATGACCTGAGCTGAAATCAAGAGTTGGATGCTTAACTGACTGAGCCACCCAGGCACCCCAGATTGATGTTTTCAGTATTCATTTTAAAACATAACACTTCACCAGATATTTATCCATTTTTTGAACAAATATATTTCTAGTAACTTAACTGTCCACTCTCAGGTATCAATAATCCTTTTACATAGTTGAAGCTGCTTGACTAGAAGGACTCCATTCATTAATTTACTTCCTGTGCTTTGCAGTGCCCCTAGAACTTGGATAGTGCTTAGGACACTTTCATTGGCTGAGAGTGAATGGGACTACAGAGAGATATAAGCTCAAAATTATTTCCAGTGATTTTATTAAAACAGAACATAAGTAAAGTGGAGACTGCACTCTCTAAAATTTCACATGGGGAAAAAGGTTTAGGAGTCTGTGAGAAGTAGCTTTATTTAATAATTAAATTTGACTATAAATAAAAGTAAGAGGTAAATCAGAAAAAGAGATCTAGGTAAGGCTTGATAATAATTTGGGAAATGATAAAAAATCTAAATCTTTTGTTGCCTTTGCATCTCTTAGATTAAAAAAAACCTATACTAAAATATATATCCATAATTTCCTTAATCAAAACTGGTTTCTCTAATTTGAAACTATAGTGTCTATGATTAGAATGTTTCTTGGCAATTTCTAGAGAATTTGGTTAAAAAACTAATATTGGAAAGTATTTTTTACCGTATGGTCATCATACTGGGGTCTTTAATTTCTGCCTCCATCCTAGACTAGACTTGGAGTTTTCTCTTCTTCTTCTTATGCAAATGAATGGGGCAATTTCATATCTTGATTCTGGCCTGTAATTTCCAATTAAATGATAATGATCCATGTATGTTTTGATACTGTTAAGTGTGATATAAATTGCACCTCTTCAATTACAAATGTTAGCTGCTTTGAGATCCTGAAGGGAAGAGAACTATTATTTCTTGGCACCTATTCTATGCCAAACATTTCACATATCATTTGATTTTAAATTTCCACTGCTTGTTATTATTCTAAGAGGATACCATAAAAAGATGCAAGTCTTTCAAAGTAAATACTCAATTTGTCTCTAAAATCTTTAAATGTTGTGATTTCCCAAGACTGCTCACTGTAAATATTATTTCTGAAGATGTTCGTTTTTGAACAACTAAGAAAGATACAGTTAACTAGGCTATTCCCAAATAAGGTTGGTTGTGTTAAATTACTTTAAATCAATAGTAAGTTGATGTGTTCTAGTAAACCTGACCACATGTGTTCAGTTCAGATGATATAAGGAAACAAAAAACAATTATGAGGCTACACTTGTTTTCTCAAAAATTTTAGTTATCCTGATAACTAGTTTAGTTTTCCTTGAACATCCTTGGGGAAGTACTTCAGGAATAGCTATGAGTGGATGACTCTAAGGTGCACAATTCATAAATGAGGTGCCTGCTTTAGAGACGTGTCGTGTAGCCTCTGAGTCCCAAAGAGAAAGCTACCAATAGCAAGGTCTTTATGAACAGACTGAATTGGTAAGACAGATTTTTACTCAGCGTAGAAAGAACTGTAGTTCACCAATTCTTATTTTTGATATTCATTATTATATTCAGAAGTCAGTAATACCATTGGTAGCACCATCTTTAAGTGGAAAAATATTTCTCCACCTCATTCATCACCAGCCTCATCGTCATCTCTGTCTCATTCCACCAGATTGTTTCTCTGTCCCAACATTCTAGGAATGTTACAGCGATAATTTCATGTCCAACTAGAGGGATTCTTGATCTTGTAAATTGGTACTCATTACCAGTTCTCTTAAGAATTCAGTGTTTTTCTGTCTAATTCAATTCCATTATTAGAAAGTCTGATTATCAAGTTTTATACTTGTTTATCTCTCTAGCTCTGACTTCAGACTTTATTTTATTTATAGAGTAATATTTCAATTCAACAAATAAGTTATACAAATAAGAAAGTCCCACAGTATTTGTGAATCACATTTTTATCTTCATGCTATATGAATTACCCAACACATATTTTTTCTGCCTCATTTTTATGACTCGCTTAGTTTGATATTTTACATGTCAAAATATGCCATCATACACATAAATTTAAAAAAAACAACATTCTTGAACTTTGGGGAAAATGTGAAGAGAAAAATGCAATCACTTTGGCTGGAATTGAAGTTAAGTCTCCATATAATCACCGACAATCTAGGTAAATATCAGGTTGACCACATTATGGCAGTGCTACCATTGACATGAGCGTCCATGAAGCATATACTTCCTAGACATGTTTCTGAATCTGGTATGGATATTTTTTAGATGTTCAAAATTAAATATGCACAACTGGGAGGGCAGCATGATCAAATCCTAACCTGGAGAAGAAGTTATAAACCTGGAATCATGAATGAAGAAAGAGTCGGTATGGATATCAGGATTTTTAAATTATCAGACACTGTGAAATCTAAAGCTGTTTCTGCACTTTCCTGGTCCCAGAACACTCACCTTTTAAAGATCACAAAAAGCAGGTATGTGCATTAAAGTGTTAACATGCTGTGGAAAACAGATAATAAGATAACCATGTCCAGGAGAAGGAAATAAGTAATGTGGCAGAATAGAAAATGTGGGGATATACATGATAAGAAAGGAAGAATTATATCTCCGTGATCAGTTACACTAGGTTTTTTCCTGTGGTTGTTTGGTGTGCATTGCCAACTGTTATATAATATAATAGAAAGAAATTCCTGATTCTTAAGCAATTGAAATAAAGAAAAAAATAGTTGTTGTGAACTAGATGCTTGAGAACTTTTTTTAAGAGGGCAAGATGATCTATCTCTGGTGTTCTGTTCTTTCTAATTGAATACAGACTATTCCTCTCCAAGGCCATTAAGAATGTAAAAAATTCCAGTTCAACTCATAGATAGGTAATGCTACTGTCATTTTTTATTATAGATTTTTTGTTACAGGTGTTGATCATCTCCGATAACTGGAAGCAGGCTAGGTGTAACCTATATAGATAGATGGGCAGGAAAGATAATGTGATTGAGACATGAGGAGAACCTGTAAGAAAACAATTGGGTAGAAGAATTGCAAAAAGCATTCTAAATGGTAGAAATTCAGTCTACCTGATGTGGCCTGTGGACTCTTTATTTTCCTAAAGTGTGTAGAAAGCATGATTAGATGGGGGTAGGGCATGAGTTGAGTACACATTTAGTGCAAAGAAGAGTAGATATGTTGTGCCAACTCTGTATAAATAGTAATATGATGAATCGTAACTAAATTGGGATTTCAATGGATGCAGAAGAGACCATCTTCTCATTCACACAATTGTTAAAAACATTTATTAAGCATCTTTATGCCAAGCTCTGTTAGATATTAGAGGGCTAACACAAAAGAGACATACTGCTTTTATGTTTTTTAATTAATTTAATTTTTTAATGTTCAGTACACAGCCCAACATAGGGCCTGATCCAGCAAACTACAAGACATTCTCAGAGAACACATGTTGTGAAGGTAAAGAGGAATAATTATATTTACCAATGTAGTATCTAACTTCTTATGATAGAGGTCTTATGTTCTAGAATATGGAGGAGCATAGAAAGAAAAACTCAGTTTTCCTGGAAGAGTTACAAAAGACCTTAAAGAGAAGAGGATATTCTGGTTTAAACATATGAGGGCAACAGAAATATATTTAGGTAGTTTGGAAGACAACTCATTTTCTGAAAGGGTGTTGCAAGTTGAGTTCTCTGTAAAGCCAGCTCTAAAATAGGGATTAGCTCACAGAACATTTTTTAAGGGGTGTTCTTGGGGCCAGACCTGAAGGAAGCAAAAGAGGAGAGCAGAATAGAATAGGGGGTGAAATTCAAGTGTGATGGAGGTCCAATTATAGTCTTGGCCTACCCCATAGGGAGCTCTGGAAATAGAGCAGACTTTCAGGTTTGCTCTGGGTTAGACAGAGATAAGCACACCTTTATACCCTTCATATCAATCAGTCATCTGCATAAGGGCCACCCCAAGAGGGAGCAATCCTACTAGGACAGGTAGTGGTATTAGGGCTCTGACAACTAAATGTTATTTGCTGACCACACTCCCTCCCAGCACCTGGGCTACAAGTCCTACCTTGCAAAGGAATTGGGGCATATTGCAATGACCATGACAGACGTGACATGAAATAGAGGCTTGAGCTTGATGGAGAAGGTTTGGAGTAACCACCATGATAATGGGGAAATGTATTGGATAAAATACATATTATAGAAGTTTCCAAGAGACTAACTGAAGGTATAGTGGAGATTTGTTACCATGCTGGACATGTCAAGTCCTGTTATACCTCTGGTGCAGCACCAGTGATCTAAGGAATTCTGAGCAGCAAACTTCAGGCCAGTTCAGGCTGGTGGGAAAGGATCCATGTTGTAATTCCCAGAACCTGTGAATATGTTACCTTAGATGCCATTATTAGATGGCAAAAGGGACTTTGCAGACATAATTAAAGGTACGGACCTTGAGATAAGGAGTTGATCATTCATTATGTGGGTGGGCCCAATGTAATTGCAATGCTCCTTAAAAGTAGAAGAGGGCTATGGCAAAGAAGGCCAGAGGGATGCAATGTGAGAAAGACTTGAGCTGTCATTGCTCACTTTGAAGATATAAAGAGGCTGTGAGCCAAAGAAGGTAGGTAACCTCTAGAAGCAGGAAAAGGCAAGGAAATGGACCCCACCCACAACATACTGATAGGAATACAGCCCTGAAAACACTTTTATTTTAGCCTGATGAGGCCCTTGCCATGCTTTTGACCTACAGAATGATACGACAGAAAATTCATGTTGTTTTTAAGCCATTTAACTTTGTGGTAATTAATTATAACAACAATAGAAGCTTAATAACAGTAGATGTATGTTAGAAGTTAGGTTCTAAATTCAGCACGCAAGGTGAATTCAATTAGTCAACATTGAGTTTGACGATAATTTATATGGCCCATAAAATATAATGAACATGATCTGGCTTATATAACCCTGTATATTAATCTTTATCTATAAATACATAATATGTAGAATAATATACAGCACACCCATCATATGTAGTATATACATGAAAAGTACATAAAAAAATTAGGCTCTCTTTTTTAAAGTTAAAAAAAATTTTTTTAATGTTTATTTTTGAGAGAGATGCTGACAGAATGCGAGTGGGTTAGGGGCAGAGAGAGAGGGAGACACAGAATCCCAAGCAGGCTCCAGGCTCCGAGCTATCAGCACAGAGCCCGTTGTGGGGCTCAAACTCATGGGCTGTGAGATCATGACCTGAAGTCGGAGGCTTAATCGACTGAGCCACCCAGGAGCCCCTCAAGTTTATTTTAAGAGAGAGAGAGAGAGAGTATCTGCACATGAGTCAGGGAGGGACAGAGAGAGAGAGGGAGAGGGAGAATCCCAAGCAAGCTCCATGCTTTCAGTACACAGCCCAACATAGGGCCTGATCCAGCAAACTACAAGATTGTGACTTGGACCAAAAATCAAGAGTGGGCTGCTTAACCAACTGAGCCACCCAGGTGCCCCTAGGTTCCTTTGTAAAATCATACATAATCAAAATTACATGAACTAATAGTATATATGATGTTCTAATCTACTAGATAAAAGGAGATAAGGAAGACAAGAGTATTATTGGAAATGAGGTTTAAATAACTGTGACACAGGTGAATGAGGCAGGAGATCATTTACAAGAAAGACGTTAAAACATCAGAGTATGAAAAGCAATTGTGATCTGGATTACCGATGAAAGGGTCTTACTATTCTTCCTGTCTAGGAACAGGATTGCTTCCAGCATTTGGGGCAGGACCAAAATTCTGGGAGACATTAAATATTCCACAGGATTCAGAGGCATGGAATTAAGTAGATCAATACAGAACCTGTTGATTTATTAGTAATTTCCTTTATTCAAAATCCCAGGAAAGAGTTAAACAGCTTTTGGTTCTTAAGAAAATAATATAATGACAAAACTTCAGTGTAGTAGTACTTTCTAGCTAAAAACAATAAAATTAAAAAAAATTAATTAATGCTATTAAAAACCTATATTCTTATAAATTGTATTATGTACGTTTGAAAAAAATTAATTTCAATCTATAAGAACAATTATTATAGTGGCTAAAAAAATGAATCACTCATGTAGTTTAGTTTAACAGATAGCACATTTCTTTCCCTGTTCTGTATCCCAAGAAGCTATAATAAGCCCAGAATCTCTTTTCAAATGGTAGACACACAGTCAATAAGAGCTTCACCCTTGAGCAAGTTCCCAAGTGCAGGAAAACAAAGTGTTCTGATCTTCCCCTTTTGGGAAACAGATCCATTTCATCCCATGGACTTTTCAGTGATGCAGAAAATGCAAGATAAAAAAAAAGTCTTCACCTGCTTATCCTTAAAAATCCAATGCCAGACTAAGGAGGCTGGGGAAGGGAAGGTGGAAAAGAATGCAAAAACAGTATATTTGATTTGTTTTGGAGTTTGATGTCACTATAGAAGCAAAGCAAATATCCCTAAAGCTTCGCTTATAATCCTACCTGTGCTAAATAAGAACAAATACCTGGATTTTTGCATCATGATTGAGTAGTGGCTTGGTTTTGCATTATAAAGGACCAGAGCTGGGCATCATAAAGATGCTATTTAATAGCTAAGATGATACAAACACAGCAAAATAAAAGTCCTTGGAATAAAGGAAGAGATTGTTGGTCATTACTCAAGATGGGTTGTGAATCCATGACTCCAAGTTGCATTTTAGATCCTAACAGAACACATGGCTGTAGGAAATAACTCATTCCATTTCTTGGTTTCTCTGATTCTTCCCTCATGCCTTCCCTGAACATTAAAATAGAAGACAAATTTTTAATGTGCATCATTAGACACTCAATAAATATTTACATAGTGAATAAAGGAGTAAATGAATGAATGATGTAGCAAAGAATTTGTGCTTAAGGATGCTGAACTGCCCAATGGTCATCCTATTGTAAAAATATTCCACTTTTGACATTTCTCTCTGGTGATAAGTGTGTGTCTGGGGTTTGTGTCCAGTACTAATTAACTATACTCTCTTTTTAAATGCTAATTTCTCAAAAAGTGATTCCTTCTTGGCTTATGGAGCAGCTCACTTAAATCTTCTAAATTGGTTTGCTGGGGAGATGGCCCTGACCTTCTTCCCCTTTAGATACAGGCTCATGTTCTACATCTCTTAAACTAAGGCTATGTTCACACCAGAGTAATTAACTGAATAATTGCCCTAATGGGATTTAACCTTACTCTCAGTCTTAATTGAGATGATTGCTCCAGTGTGAACATACTCTAATAAGCTCCCTGAGAAGTTAGCATTTACCTTCTAAAACCAAAGTCGGCTGTGCTTTCCCTTCACTGAAGTTACCTCATCAGAGATGTAATGAATGTTAAAAATAAAACACTCCAAATAGAAATATGTGTGCTGGAAATAAAAGTTCTATTGATGACACCTCACAGAGATATTTACCATTAAAAATTTACAAATCTTTCCAGAATTTCTTTTCTCTCTTGCTCACCTCCCTCTCCCCCCACTCCATACTATATATGTGTATTTCACATACATATGTGTACACATAAGCACACACCATATGCAAAGATATACATACATATACACATTTATAAATAAATATATACATTTTTGTACATGCATACATACACAGACATACACACTTAATAGAGGTCCCTCTAAGAACCATTTGATCCGATGTGAGATGGTCAAATATTAGCATAAATATTTAGCCAAAACCAAGAGCAAAGTAAAATATCATCACTATTTAGTGAATGAACTTCTAAAATATGAGGATAAATCTGATATTTTACTTAAAATAATTATTCTAACTGTATTACTAAAATTTTTAGTTATACACATTTCAAATTTAAAATTGTAATGCTGGAACAATAAAGTCTTGGCACTATTCTGTGCAAGAGTGATCCTGTAGTCCTTATATATCACATGTATATAGCTAAACAGAGGCTCAGTTTTACCAGATGTTAGAAGTGAAATATTTTCATAGGCGTGGGAATAATCTCATTTTTTTCTAATACTTGCTGTGACATTCTAATATGAATGTCACAGAAGCATCTTTACTAGATAACTTTAGAAAGAACATAATATCCCTTTCAAGTCAACAAATCTGTTTAAATTATTTAATAGTAATATAATTCCCCAAAATAGGTATTTGATATCATAATTCTATTTTGTTGAAATGTTACATGTTTCCATAAATGTTGTATTACTAAACATATAACTCTTAAAAGCTGTATTTAACATCTAGTTGTTTAATTCAATAGAAGATTTTGATTATAAAGAAGGAAATCTCCAAAATCATGAATGAGCATCATAATAAATAATCATTCATACTAGCTCTCTATTTCTCTATTTAGCTATTTTAGTACTAATCATTTTCATACCAATTAATAGCTTTTATAATTAAATTACCACAACATTTTAGTTTTTCAACATTAAATGTACAACTAACATTAATTATCCAATGTATATCTTAACACAAGAATTACTAGGAGATTTTTCACCCTAAGGTATGTCCATTATTCTTACTTATATTTTAAAAATATCATTTATTGAATCCCTAAATATTAATGTATTTCTCTTTGCATATGTGTATATGTAGATATCATACACATGCATAGACATGCTTTACATAAAAACATACAAACAATATACATATACATATAAAAACAAACGATGTTGTTTTTTATTTAGCATCTAATAGTCATGTTACTATAGACATTATATCTATATATATAAGATATAAGATACTTTTCGAAACCTCCTTTCATGAGCATATAAGTTGTTTGCAATTTTTTAAAAATTTTTTTAATGTTTATTTATTATTGAGAGACAGAGAGACACAGAGCGTGAGCAGGGGAGGGGTAGAGAGAGGGGGAGACATAGAATTTGAAGTAGGCTCCAGGCTCTGAGCTGTCAGTATAGAGCCTGATGCGGGGCCCCAACTCACAAACTGCAAGATCATGACCTGAGCTGAAGTCGGTTGCTCAACCAACTGAGCCACCCAGGCGCCCCTGCAATTTTTAATTAATACAAATCCTGGTGCCATGATCATTCCTTGTAGTGGACACTGTTTTTCCTACCCAACATCCATTCTCCCATTTGCTTTTTTAAAAGACTCATAATTATGTCCAGGAATCCACTCCTTTTCTGCGAGACCTTTCTTTTCAGATAAATATGACAATATTCATGGCTTGGTTTAACAGTAATCCTCTGCAGGGGCACCTGGGTAGCTCAGTCCATTGAGCATTGTTGCACTCTTGAATTCAGCTCAGTTCATGATCTCATGGTTCCTGGGATCGAGCCCCATGTTGGGCTCCTGCATTGCCAGTACAGAGCCTGCTTGAGATTCTGTCTCTCTCTCTCAAAATAAATAAATAAACATTAAAAAAAATAAAAATAATTGTGCCTACTTTGTTATTAATTGGCTAACAAAGCCATATGGGCACACTGAGATCTGCAAAGAAAGTTTCATATCAGTATTTTCCTTTAAACCCTCACAGAGAAAAAAGTAAACTTCATCATGGTTATTTTGGCTTTATATTCACTATTCCTGTACCATTTTCCCAAAGCTAGGGAAAATCTGATTAGATTATTTCCCAGGGCTGTTAACCTCCAAAGCCAACATTACAATTATTATCAGTTGTAGACCTCACTATTATCTCTCATATTAGGGGTGCATCATACAGTTTATGAAGAGTGATAATTTAATTGGCAGTGTTTTCAGTCTTATACAGGCATAAATGAATTTTTAAAGCTCCCCACTGATTCCAAAATGCAGCCATGTTTGACAGCTCATGTTTAGAGTACATTTACCCATTGTCAAATCTTTCCTTACCCATATTTAAACATTCAAATTGTCTTTAATCTCAAAACCCATCTCAGGGCGCCTGGGTGGCTCAGTCAGTTAAGTGTCTGACTTGGGCTCAAGTCATGATCTCATGGTCCCTGAGTTCAAGCCCCGAGTTGGGCTCTGTGCTGACAGCTTGAAGTCTGAAGCCTGTTTCAGATTCTGTGTCTCCCTCTCTCTCTGCCCCTCCCCCACTCACATTCTGTCTCTGTCTCTCTCTCTCTCAAAACAAATAAAATAAAATACATTAAAAAACCCCATCTCATAAAAGAAACTAGCCTCCAAATTAGCTAAAAAGTCTTATATAAATCAAAATGTAGTTAAATCCATGAAAGAGATTTTCATCTTTTCCTTGCTAATTTAAATACATTCTCTTCACAATTTAATTCATTGCACACATTAGGCATAATCTTTGCTTTGTTGCCTGAAGTGATAAAAAAAAGACATATGTTTAAAATTATAACAAAAACTCACTGAACTGTGGATATTAATGGAATTTTTACTTGTAATATTCTCTCAAATTAAAAAGAAAAAATAATCAAAAACACCTGCTTCTCTGGTGTCTTGCATTCCCTTCCAGCCGTCATCCTAATTGGTCCTTCCTGTCTGAATGTTAGTTTTGATCAGTCCTGACCTGTCCTATCCTCCTTATTTCAGCTCTTTTTCTGAGTTTGGAAGGGCAATTGGCCCTATCCTATGGGCCTTGGGAAGACTTCAAATAATTGGTTGTTATGTATTTAAGTTTCTGACTCTGGGTGATAAAATGGGGGGCAAGAGGCTTTTTTTCAGAGTTGATCTGTCTTTGCCAGAGCCCTACATAACTGAGAATGACAGCAGCTGTGTTACGGCTCTAATGGTGTGGATTCAAGCATGGCACTAACAAGATGCACAGACAATAGGGAAAAATCATCGCAGGAGAAGGTAGCGGTTTACAAAGGCTGCTCCATTTGTGTTCAGAGCTTGTCATTTCAAAGTGAGGACCCCACAGTGCAAATGTGTCCCCAGAAGGGTACAGAGTTTAGAATGTCTGGGAAACTCAGGGAACTCTAGTGGTTGGTGATGGTGGCTAAGCTGGCAATTCTTCACAATTTATTGCCTGAGTGACAGGACTCAGAAATGAATGACAAGGCCATGTTGGCAGGTTATAATTAAGTAGGTGTGTGTGTGTGTGTGTGTGTGTGTGTGTGTGTGTGTGTGTAATAATAATTCTACAACTATAGAGTGAAAAGAGTTTTGTTGCAGCAGTGTGACTTCAAGAGACATTCCTATGCTAATGCCAAGAGACACTTACATGGGCCACGTCTAACCCTGCAATGCAGTTAGTTAATAATTATAAATTGCCATTTGTAGTTTCTGTTAGTTTTCGCCCTTCCCATCCTCTTCATCATTTCTATTTAATTATGGACAGCGTTCTAAAACTGTTCAAGAAAATCAACTTAAGTTTAATTTAAAATTCTATCCTGCTACCTCTCCCCACTGCTTGTGATCACACCAAGTCTTTGATGGAATTACCCGTTCACCGTCACAGACTTAATCCTCTTTTTCTCTTTTTCGGGAAACAACATACTCAGCAACCTGCCCTTCCTTCTTGTCCCAGCAGGAGGTTTAAAGAAAGCTGTGTGGTTTTTTTCCTAAGTTAGGTTTTAATTTGGTCATTATAATAGCACCAGTGTGAGACAGAAATGTGTGCTTCTCACTGCTCCTCACAGACATTACTAGTACTGCTCTTTTATTTATGAATGAACAAACGGGTGAGTGAATAGGCGAATGAGCGAGTGAGTGCTGGCAGGGGGATTTCCTACTGAGGCTTCTCATATTCCGTAGAATTCTCACTTAAATCAGTCATGAGTATGAGAGGGTTGTTTTTATGTTCATCATCACTTCTCTTTCCACTACGCTAAAAAAAATGGAAAGTTTTTGGCGACTATCAGCATTTAGCATGACGTTTCTTTCCTCACTCCTCATGAAGTGGTGACATAAAGTAATAAATAATAATGGTGACAGCAGCCAAGAGCCTGGTGGAGCTTTAGACACCCATTAAGCTCCATCAGTTTTCTCCCTCATTCTGACATGTTTAAGGACATTTTCTCGATCTCATGTAAATTGCTCTATAAACACAACCTCAAAATGATTTCACCTACCTGCAAACAAATCGCCACCCTGGAGTCTTCCTGTTTTGAAAACCTAGCTCGACTACTGAATACAGCAGCAGTAGCTTTTACTAAGTGTTTAATTTGTTCCAGATATAGATGATCCCATTTCATTGTCACAATGACCCTGTGACTATCATTATTATTTCCCCACTTTACAGATTAGGAAATTACAGTTTCAAAATATTAAGACATTGATCAAAACCACAGGTAGCAAAGGAGTCAGAATCTAACCTCAGAGGTTTACCCTTAAGCAGCACATTCTGCTGACATTGGCAATGGACTGCTCAGAAGGGGTTCTAATATTTTCTCAATTGTACTTTTCTGAGGTAGGCAGAAATAAATTGGGCTTCGACTGAAATTAGGCATATGAAACATTCACTTGCCATCAGCTATTAGTCATTGTGAAATATTGTGAATATCTTAGGACACACAGTTTCTTTTCTGAAATGTGTTAAAGAACTTTATTCAACTCTGTATCCCTAGAACCCAGGGCGGTGCCTGGTATTCAGTAGGTATTTTATACCTGTTTAGTGTTCAACTGCTGAGTTTGGGTTAAGATTATGTAAGATCCGGATAGCAATATATTCATTTTTGTAATTATTGACTAATTCATAAAATATTTATTGAGCGTTACTAGTCACTGGGTGGATGGTGGGCAAGGTGTATGGTATATTTTGGGGCAGAAAAAAATTCACAGTGTAACTTACCAAGGAGAGAGAAAAAGTACCTTATTTTTCTAGATATTTTATAACTGATTAAATATAATTGGCATCTATGAGAGAAGAGATATTCCCACTGAGATTTATCCTAAACTGATATGAATCCAAATTTATCGTATTTCTCAGGAGTCACCTGACTACTCACAGTTTGTTGTAGTTTTTTAGAGCATCTGGAGTTAGAAGGGCAAGTGTCCCCCTGAGAAGCATTTACTTTGAAAGTTTAAAGATCATTGTGCATTTACAGATAATTAGTGGTTCTCTTCTTGGCCAAACACACTCTCTTAGGCCGCATTTAAAGAATCAGTGAATCTTTCACAGTGCTAGAAGATTCACTAGTTTGACAAAATGTTAGCGATGTCCAGCCCAATTTAGTGAGTTCTGAACATTATTAAGCTAACACATTTCAAATTTTCATATGCTAATCCACAATCAGAATTCTTTCAGTTTGGATACTGAAAAACTACCACTTGTGGACTTCGAATCAAACCTCTGCTTAAAGGAAGATGTGGGTTGTGATAACCTAATTCTATTTGTCTTAAAAAGCAGGGGGCGCCTGGGTGGCTCAGTCAGTTAAGCGTCAGACTTCAGCTCAGGTCATGATTTCATGGTATGTGAGTTTGAGCCCCACGTTGGGCTCTGTGCTGACAGCTCAGAGCCTGGAGCCCGCTTTGGATTCTATGTCTCCCTCTTCTCTCTGCCCCTCCCCCATTCATGCTCTGTCTCTCTCTGTCTCTCATAAATGAATAAACATTAAAAAAAATTTAAAAAGCAGTTTGTATACTAACATATACATATATCTACAAGCTTTGTTCTCATCTGTAAGCAGTCTTTAAGAATACAGGTTCATGTAATGCCTTTATTCATTGTTTATTCAAGGATACTCATTTCTCTAAGATCACAGAAACAACAGAAACAAGTCCTCTCTGGATTAAAACAGTGAAATAAAATGTGTAGAATCAAACTGTCACACTGGCAAAGGTTTATAAAAATATTTAAAAATTTTTATTTTTAACTGCTTAAAGTTGAACATCATCATAAATCACCTCTTTTCCTGCTTGAATGCTAATTGTCCTGGAGAGTTTGTTTCATTACTACTTAGATCGAATAACCTCAGTACTGCTTAGTGGTTCCTGGCACCTGTACTTGAGGCTTTTTTTTTTAGGTTCCTAATTGATGTGTAATTTTTACATTTAGAAAGAAAGTGATGTCAAGGATGTGGGACTTCCCGGGAGATACATAGAATGCCTGAGGGGTATGCTCTGGTCTGTCTGATCTAAAGAAGCAGGCATGCTGTCCCTTTTACTTCCTCACATTCTCTTCTGGCTCCGTAGCTCTAGTCATGATTGATTTTTTACTCTTTAGAAGTCAGAAATATGCCTCTGCCTAATTATATCAAGAAACGCAAACAAAAGAAAGAGACAGAGAATTTTAAATATAAGCATTTTTAAAGTCATTCTTCCCTAGATGTGAGAATGTCCCCAGAGCATTTTCTCTAGTTTTCATATTTATTTGTGGTTTTTACTTCTTTTCCATTTTATTTTCTTTTTAAATTGAAAGTTGCAAAAGCTTAAAATTAGGACCAGGGGAAATTCTATACGCATCTCCCATACAAGCAGCTTCACTTCTGGAAGGTTAAGGTTCATAGGGGTTTAAAGCTCGATCTACCCCAATTGCTCTCAATCCTGCATGCACATTAGAATCCCTGGAGGATTTCCAGAACTCCTGACTCTTGTACCACCAACACCTTACCCCTACAGATTCTGATTAGCCTTGGGCGGGGCCCAGTCACTGGCATTTTTAGAAGCTCCAGAGAGGATTCCACTATGCAGGCAGGGTTAAAAGGCTCTGTTTATTCTCAATAAATAATTTTGGTTTCATGGAGATTTGGATGAAAAGTAGAGATTCAGAGAAACTTTACCTACTAATGTAAGGACTGAGCAGGTATGTGAATTCACACCACTCATTTTCATATAAAGAATTCGGTTGGCAACAAATGTGAGTTGCATCCTGAGTAGGCATGAGGTTGTCGTGGCTACCTCTCCTCCTGGTTCTCCTGCTACCACAAACCATGACACCTGTTTTCTCAGCAAGCATAGCAGGCAGAGCCTCCCCAGAAGGAACCTGGCCACAGGGAAGAATTTTCCCAAGTGCAAGGTCTCTTTCAATATGAAATAGGTTAATATGGTCTGATTCCTTGTGCACTCTTGAGCTGCACAACTCCTTCAGTACCTAAAATGAATTTACTCCTTACATATACATACATACATACATACACTCCTTACATATACATACATACGTACACTTTTTTACTCCACAAACACTAGACATGCAGTGATCATTAATAAAATGCCAGGGAACATTTAATGTGCTCATGAGCTGAATTCTTTTAGTTTGGACACTGAAAACCTATACTACTCATGGACTTTGAATTAAACCTCTGCTTAAAGGCTGTTTCAGCAATTGAGAAAAGCACATAAGTTGCATATTAGACACGAAACCTGATCCTGAGCAATTACCACTGAACCACAGCTGGCCCAAACCAATCAATAAGCAAGCAAACAAACCAACCACTGCGAAACCAAAGGAAGAACATTGAAAAATGACAAGCGTTTGACATAGCTCTCACTGAAGCAGCTCTCCCTGTATTTTTTTCTGAAATAAGCTTATGTTAAGGCAGTTTTAGATTTGTAGAAAAACTACAAAGATAGTACAGATATACTCACTATACTCCACACCCATTTTCCTCCCTTATTGTCTTACATTAGTAAGTCGCATTTATTTCAATGAATGAATGAATGTTGGCACACTATTATTGAAGTCCATACTTTATTTAGATTTCCTTTTTGACCTAATATTCTTTGTAAGTTCCAGGATCCCATTCAGGATATATTATATTAGTTGTCGTGTGTTCTTAGGCTCATCTTGTCTTTGACAGTTTCTCAGACTTTCCTTTTTTTTGATGACCTAGGCAGTTTTGAGTACTGGGCAGGTATACTGTAAGAACACATCTTATTTGGGATTTATCCACTTAGCATCAAATTAGACTGAGGTTATGTTTTCTTGGGAGGAAGACCACAGTGGTGAAGTCTCATTTTCATCACATCATAACAAGGGTACATATTATCAACATGATTCAGCACTATTGATGTTAACCTTGATCATCTGGCTGAAGAATGTTTGTCATCTTTCTTCTCTGTAAAGTTACTCTTTTCCCCCCTTTCCCTACTGTTCTCTTTGTAGGGAAGTCTCTATGTGCAGTCCACACTTGAAGATTAGGGAGTTAGGCTTCTTCTTCTTGAGGGCAGAGTATCTATACAAATTATCTGGATTTGCCTTCCCCTCCCCCTATTTATTTATTCAATCATTTATTTATATATTTAATCATCTATTCATATAAGCATGAACTCATGGATATTTCTTTTACACTTTGGGTTATAATCCAATATTGCTTTATTCATTTTGTCCAAATTTTTCTAGCTTTGGCCACTGAGAGCTATTTCAGTTGATTCCTGTGTCCCTTTGACATGCCCCTCATTATACTCTTTAGAGGATAATGATGATGATGATAGGAATTAATTATTTTCTGGCACGAGAAGAGGCTAAAGGTTCATATATTTCCTGCTCCATTCCTAGAGTCCATCTTTCTACAAGGAATCCTGATCCTTTTTATTGGAGAATAATGTTAGCAGCCAAGATCTGGATGGTAGGTATGTTCATTGCTACCATATACTGTCACTTCTAGACCCTCTCAGTTAACAGAGCAACTTTATGTATAGACATATGTATATATGTTTCTATATGTAATCATCTAAATCTATATTAAGATAAACATGAATTCACACTGTTTCCAAATCTAATCCTATTATTACATGGGTCATTCTACACTATTCTCTTTGCCTATCTGTAATTTGCCACTCCAACTTTGAAAACCTGGCTCCCACACTCTGCCATCTGTATACTTAATTGTTCAATTCCTTTATATGAATGTATAATGGTATTACGATGGTGAAACCCTTACTCACATGGGAAACAACTTTGCCAGATAGCTTATTTGTAAATATAAAGTTCCTTTTATTTTAGTCCTTTTATCTTCAGTTTCTAGTCAAAGCACTGTTTTACAAAGTTTGTTAGTTCAGCACAGTCCCCACGCCCCCCTCTGCTCCAGTGAGATTATGGCATACAAGTGCAAGTTAGCTAGATTCTTTCGTCAACAGTGTACATTTAAAATCATCACTATGTACCTGAGATTATCCATATTGTTGGGAGGAAGAAATTGAATCAATAGCGTGTGTCTCGGGAACTTATTAATGCTTCATATATGAAATGAGAACTAAGAGAAATCAGTTTTAGAAATCAGCTTTAAAAGAGTAGAGGAAGTGAGGCGCCTGGGTGGCTCAGTCGGCTAAGCGTCCAACTCTTTTTTTTTTGTTTGCTTAATTTTTAAGAGTTTATTTTTTATAAGAAGAAAGTACGAGCAGGGGAGGGGCAGAGAGAGGGGAGGACAGAAGATCCTAAGCAGGTTCTGCATTGAGAGTGGAGATCCTGATGTGGTGCTTGAATTCATGAACCATGAGGTCATGATTTGAGCTGAAGGTTGGATGCTCAACTGACTGAGCCATCCAGGTGCCCTGTGTCCAGCTCTTGATTTCGGATCAGGTCATGATCTCACAGTTCAATGGTTCGAGCCCCACATAGGGCTCCGTGCTGATGGTGTAGAGCCTGCTTGGGATTCTCTCTCTCTCCCTCTCTCTCTGCTCCTCCCCCACACAATCTCTCTCTCAAAAATAAATAAATAAACCTAAATAAAAGAGTAAGGAAAAAAAGGCAAATAATAGGAAAATTAAGAGATTGGATAGGGAGGTAATAATAAACAGACCTCAGGCATCAGAAATAATTTTTGTCCCTCACTAAGTCTTAGCTCCAGTGACTTATATTCCAGTTATAAAAACAGAGATGGAATATATGGGGCATCTGGGTGGCTCAGTCTGTTAACTATCTGAGTCCTGTTCCAGCCCAGCATCCAGTTCTGAGCTGCTGGAGCAGAGCCTTCTTGGGATATTCTCTCCCTCTCAAAATAAATAAACTTAAAGAGGAAATGGAATCTAGATTCAAAAATATTGTAAAGTAATGAAATATGGGCACTCTAAAAGATTTATACACTTTCAGAAGTTGGTAAACAGAATTAAAATAATCCCAAGCAAAATACAGAGTACTATTTCTGTCCTCACCTAAGCCATGTTGTAACAATGATCTTAATGATTCAATGCATGATTTTATGTACCTCTATTAACATTTATTGTGGAAGAACAAATGAATATTTGTTTATATAACAAAAATCAACAATATTTCAATGTAATTATTACTAACTATAAATTAGTTGAAGGCTGAAAAGTTTTATGTGTCTTCTTACCACAAACGTTCATTTCATGTATAACGGTAGCTTTTCTAAAGTCTTCACTGAAGAGCTTTACTGCTCTTCATAGTCAGTTAAAAAGTTATTTCAATTCAGCAAAAATTTATTGAGGGTTACTTTTCAGCTCCATGTTAGAAATGAACCATCTCGCCTCTGATTACTGCACATCAGGGTGCCCTGCCTGCTGGTGCTGTTTCCTGGCTGTCCTGAGCCACGCGGCAACTCTGAAGCAGTTTCTATAGTGTTCCTTTGTTACAACATCATTACCAGTAGTGTGGTCGCTCCAGCTCCCCTTATGGCTGATATTTCACATATAAATTCCATGCTATTGTTAGTCTCCAGCAATTGCCTAATCCAAAGGAACTGAATCTTAAGCACTGCCTTCTTTTTAAAAGAAGAAGTGTATAAATGACAATGAAATTATATAGACATTAAAAGTATGGCTTTATGAATTCTGATAAATAGATGCATTCATCTAACTACATCCCAATTAAGAGCTGGAATATTACTCTACCTCCAAAGCTGCCTGTGTTCTTTTCCAAACCCACAGTTTTGCTTCTAAGAGAACCAGTTTTCTGATTTCTATCATCACAGATTAGTTTGATCTGTTACTGAAATTCATAAATGCAATCATATATTATATGGTTTTTGTGTAGTTTCTTTTACCCAGCATGTTGTCTGTGAGAGACATCCTGTGGCTGCACTTCCTTTATATGTTTCTTTATATGTTTCTTCCTTTATATACTGATGAGTTGTATTACATTTCAAGACTACATTATTCTCCTGTTGATGAATACTGAATTGTTTTCAGTTTGGCTATGATTAAGGCTGTTAAGGACATTCTTGGGCAAGATATTTTTCGGGCACAGGTTTTCATTTATCTTGGGCAGATACCTAGGAGTGGAATTGCTACATTGCAAGGTTAATGTATGTTTAACTTGATAAGAACTGGACAGAGTTTTCCAAGATGGTTAAAGCATTTTACACTCCTGGAACTCATCAGAACTTTGGGTTATTCCACATCCACGCTGACATTTGGTGTTACCTGTTTTTTTCAAGTTTTAGACACTCTAGTAGTTGTATAAAGGTATCTCATTGAGATTTTAATTTGCATTTTACCTGATAACACATGTTGAATACTTTTCATGTGCAGGTTCATCATTCATGTGATATATGTGTTCATGTATTTTGCCCATTTTTAAATTGGATCATTTCTTTTATATTGCTGAGTTGAAAAAGTCCCTTATCTTAGGAGTACAAGTTCAAGGTCAGATATATTTATAGCAAAATCTTCTCTCATTATGGCTTTCCTATTCATTTTCTAAATAGTGACTTTTGATGAGCAGAGATTTTTAATTCTGATAAAGTCTAATTAATCAATTATTTCTTTTATGCTTAGTTCTTCATCTTATGTAAAGAAACAAAAAAGAGGGGCGCCTGGGTGGCTCAGTCGGTTAAGCGTCCGACTTCAGCTCAGGTCACGATCTCACGGTCCGTGAGTTCAAGCCCCGCGTCGGGCTCTGGGCTGATGATGGCCCAGAGCCTGGAGCCTGCTTCCGATTCTGTGTCTCCCTCTCTCTCTGACCCTCCCCTGTTCATGCTCTGCCTCTCTCTGTCTCAAAAATAAATAAACGTCAAAAAAAAAAAAAAATTAAAAAAAAAAAAAAAAGAAACAAAAAAGAGGTTTGCCTTATACAAAATCCCTAAGATATTCTCCTGTGTTTTCTGGTAGAAGCTTTATAGATTTAGTTTTAGCTTTTAGCTTTACATCTATGATTTTACAAATTAAAATTTATATATGATGTGAGCATGAAAAATCAAGATTCATTTTACCCCCATATGAATATCTGGTTGTTTCAACATCATTTTTTGAACTGAATGCAGGACTATTCTTTTCCCTATTAATTAGTTCACTGTAAAAAAAAAAAAAAATCAGAGAACTGTATTACACATGGGTCTATTTGTGAATTCAAGTTATTTTCATTGTTCTATTTCTTTTTGGCCATTATCACACTTTCTCAATTATTATAGCTGTATAGTACATCTTGAAAACAGGTAGTACAAGTTATCCAACATTGTTCTTTGTTAATGATTGCATGGAGTGGTTATTCCAAGGTTTCTGCATACCCATTTGAATTTTAACACCAGCTTGTCAATTTCTACCAAAAATCATGTTAGTTCTTGTTTTGGATTATATTGAATCTGTAGATCAGTTTGAAAAAAAATGTATAAACCTTAACAATACTGAGCATTCTAAAACATTAACATGGTGTTTTTCCCATTTTGCTCTTCATTAAGTTTCTTTCAACAATGTTTTTAAGTGTTCAGTGTAGAAGTCTTGTACATCTTGTGTTAAATTTCTCCCTAAGTATTTTATGGTTTTGATGCTATTATAAAAGGTGTTTTATATCAACTTTGTCTATATTTTACATAGCATAAAATACATTTTAGATGCATTTCAATGAGTTTTGACAAAGTTATACTGCACATAACTACAACCACAAGAAAGACAGAAAACATTTTCATCACCCACAATGTTCACTTGTGTCATCTTTCAGTCAACACTCCAACTCCTAGGCCTGAGCAACTAGTAATCTGATTACTGACACTTCAAATCTTTCTTCTCTAGTTTCACGTAAATGAAAGAACACAGTAGCTACTCTTTTGTGTCTGGCTTACTTTGCTCAGGGGTAATGTTTTTGACATTGTTCCATTTTGTTATGTGTATTGGCAGTTTGTTCTTTTTATCACTGAATAGTATCCCATTATATGAATCTCATAGTGTAATCATCCATTCACTTGTTGCTGTTTATCAGGGTTGTTTCCAGTTTTGGGCCATGATAGACACATGTGTTATGGACAGTCCTACACAAGATTGTTAATAGGTTTTAATTTCTCTTGGTTACAAATCTACTAGTAGAATGACTGGGTCATATGGTATGAATATGTTTAACTATATGAAGAACTATCCAACTTCCAAAACAGTTATATCATTTTACATTTTTAACAAAAATGCACGAAATTTCTACTTGCTCCTCATCAACATTTGATATATTGTTAGTTTTTTTAATTAAATTGACATTTGGTATTGTTTTTTTAACTAAATCTTTCTGATGAGTTTGGTTTTAGTCATTCATTGAAGTTTTAACGTGAAATTCCCTCATTACTAATGATATTGAACATAAACTGATATGCTTATATCCTATTCTATGTGTTCTTTTGTTAAATGTGTTTTCAAACACTAGGTTCATTTTTGGATAATTTGTTGCTTTTTATTGAAATGGAACAGCTCTTTATATATTCTGGATATAAATCTTTTGTCAGATATATGAATTATAAATTATTGTGAATACTATATTGTAAAAACTACATCAAAATTATTCTGTTGTGAACATATATATTATAAACATTTGTGAGATACAGGTATTTGCAAACCTTGTTTGATTCCAGCAACTGCCCAGTCCAAATGAATGAAATCTTAGCTAATGTCTTTTAAATAATGGTAGTCAAATTACCAGAAGAAGGCAAACAACACTATTGGTGAAACCTTGTTAGTGGTGCCTTCCTGTCTTCCATCTAAAATCTTTCTCGGGATGCCTGGGTGGCTTGGTTGGTTAAGCATTCGACTTTGGCTCAGGTCGTGATTTCACCATCTGTGGGTTCGAGCCCCGTGTGGAGCTCTGTGCTGACAGCTCAGAGCCTGGAGCCTGCTTTGAATTCTGTGTCTCCCTCTCTCTCTGCCCCTCCCCCACTCATACTCTGTCTCTCTGTCTGTCTCTCTCTCACTCGCTCTCTCAAAAATAAACACTAAAAAAATTTTTAAAAATAAATAAAACCTTTCTTCTAAGAGGATAATTATGTAATGTGAGAGATGCCAATTATTGCTACAAAGGCAATCATATTACGATATATAAATGTAACAAATTAACATGTACACTTTAAATTTATACAATGTTATATGTCAAATAGATTTCAATAAAAAATTAAAAAATTCAATTATAAAATAAAATAAAATAAAATGAAATAAATCTCTATAATTTCATGCCCTTTCTTATTTACAGCTATGCTATGCTGCCTGTTATGGTACATACAGGAATTCTATGACAAATATATCTCTGTAAATTATTAAATTAGATAACCACACATCTCAGGAAGATTGGAGAATCCCCTACATCAAAACTTATGTTTAGAGCTGACTATATGGGCAGTACTGGTTAAGTTTCCCATTATTCCAAATGTTGACATCAACACAAGAATAATATACTTCACATCATATTTAATTTCAAAATATTTGTTGGATCAGAAATTAAATTTGATCAAAGATTATTTTTGATGAAGATTATGAGATTGTATTTCTGATATATATTGATAAAAAGACTTCTACGTATTTATTTGAGTGGAATATTAAAATTTTGAACAAAAAGACTGGAAAGAATAGACTTCTTCACTCTACCCAAAGAGACTTTAGTGTAACATCAAATAATCAAATAATTTTTTTCAGGTATGGTCATCAAAATATATGAATCCATACACTTAAGTAATGGTCTGTTTAACAGTCCTCCACTGTGTTCATTAATATACAACAATAAGCCTTTCTTTTTTTTTTATTTAGTTTTTATTAAAAACATTTTTTTAGTGTTTACTTTAGAGAGAGAGAGAGAGAGAGAGAGAGAGAGACAGAGCATGAGCTGGGGAGAGGCAGAGAGGGACAGAGACACAGAATCTGAAGCAGACTCCAGGCTCTGAGCTGTCAGCACAGAGCCTGATGTGGGGCTCAAAGTCACAGACTGCGAGATCATGATCTGAGCCGAAGTTAGACGCTTAACCAACTGAGCCACCCAGACGCTCCTCAACGATGTCTTTCTAATGTCTTAACTGAATATTTGGATTCCCTATGACAGTTTCTTGATTTATTAGGTTGTAAACTTATTAAAACAAAAGTTAACTGGACACAACTCAATTTACGCTTTATGAAATCAACTGTTTTCTCATAATTAACAAAATAATATTTTACAACATGGTCACAAAATATATTTTGATCTTCTATAAATATCAACTTTTCTATATTCCTATTTATGTGGTTTTTTTTCTTTAGCTCATTTCCTTAGATTTACCTACAATATTGTAGTAATTCCTCATTATCGAGGTGGAGGGTTATTTATTTTCTCAAACAAACCAGAAATTCAACATTAGAAGGGTAGACATGCAGAAAAAGTCTCCTCTCACGATACCATCCTTAGTCAAAAGCAACGTTTAACATTTTATTAGCTACTGTAAATGCTTTCAGTATATGTTAATATTTTATGTACACTTTTCAGATATCTCTTATGCAATTGTTATTAGGCTTATTCTTAGTCATTTTATACTGCTGTAACAGGAATAGCTTATCTCTGCTATATTCTCTTCTTTTTTTTAAAATTTAAATTCATGTTAGTTACCATACAGTATCGTTGTGGTTTTAGGAGAACTCAGTGATTCATCTGTTACATATGACACCCAGTGCTCACCCCTAAAAGTGTCCTCCTTAATGCCCATCACCCATTTAACCCATCCCCCCACTCACCTGCCCTCCAGCAACCCTCAGTTTGTTCTCTGTATGTCTCTTATGGTTTGCCTCCCTCTCTGTTTTCATCTTATTTTTCCTTCCCTTCCCCTATGTTAATCTGTTGTGTTTCCTAAATTCCACATGAGTGAAATCATATGATATTTGTCTTTCTCTGATTGACTTATTTCACTTAGCATAATACCCTCCAGTTCCATCTGCATTGTTGCAAATGGCGAGATTTTGTTGTTTTTCTAATTAATGCTGATATATAACTGGATTGCTGGTTATTGTATACTTAATGTGTAGTGGCCTATTTTTTAGCTTCATTTTTGTGTCATTTTATTTATATTTCTGTAATTTTTGTCTTGTAAATAGCAGTTGGGTTTAATTTTTTGACAGAACACGTGAAGCTTCATCTTTTAATAACAGTGTTTTTCCTGCTAGTAGGAACTATTTGTTGTTTTAGTTCCCCCCGTCCTCTCCATCCTCTCTCTCTCTCCCTCCCTCCCTTTACCCTTTCCTTCTTTCCTTTATTACAACATTTGCAAAGGTATTTTATTTTAACTTGCTAAATTTGGGCCATTCTATTAAATATGATAAAACATGAGTGACTCTTGTATCTCTTTTCATTATATTTAGAACAATTTGTTTCCTCTTCTTAGATGGAGGGCTGAAAAATCTGAGTCCTTTACGTCTTTCTGTAGCTTGATGGGATGGTAGTGTAGAAGACAGTGCAGAGGTGGAAAGAGCTTAATGTGTTGGAGTGTAATTGCTTATAAAAAGCCCAGGCCCTGCTCCATTCTGGTATTTGTCAATTGTGTCATGTACCAGGATTTACTACATCTGGTTCAGAGAGGTATAGCAACACCTCTGAAGCCTTTAGGCTGTAGGACATCTCCTTAATCCAATATATAGTCACTGAACTGCACGTCTCTTCGACATGTTTATTTTCCAAATTTCATCAGTGTCTCCCTAGTAATCATTTCTTATTCTTCTAAAAAATATTTGAATTTTCTTCTTTTCAATTTCATAGTCATGGTATGTGGCTGAATAGTGGGCCCTTGAAGATATGAGGTCTTAACCCCTGGAACATGTAAATGCTACCTTATTTGGAAAAAAAGGTCTTTGCAAATGTGATTAAGTTAAGGCTTTTTGTGATAGGGAGACTATCCTGAGTATCAATTTGTGCCCTAAATGCCATCACAAGTGTCCTTGTAAGAGAAAAGCAAAAGAGTTCACACAGACAGAAGAGGAAAAGAAGATGTAAGACGTGTGGAGACAGCGGAGATTGGAGTGATGCTACCATTAGCCAAGGAATGTCGTCAGACACTAGAAGCTGGAAAAAGCTGGAATGGATTATCCCTGGAGCCTCCAGAGGGAGGACTGGCTCTGCTGACACCTTGACTTCAGGCTAGTGCTACCTAATTCAGACTTCTGCCCTCCAGAACCGTGAAATAATGAATTTCTGTTGTTTTAAGTAACATGCGGTATTTTGTGGTATTTTGTTACAGCAGCCAGATGAAAGGAATGTAGTAGTATTGGAATTCTAAGAATCTGTTCACCTTATCAGTATAACTTGGGGAAATTGAGGCAATTTAAGGAATTGAGGTAAGCTGCCAATTTCTGCTACATTCCAGAACTCGACTTCCTTTTTCCTTATTTCACTGATTTTTAAGATCTATTGCTTAAATCATGTTCCTTTTCTTGGTTGCTTTATATTATTATTCATAGATGAGCTTATTTATTTTTTCTCACCTGTCATAATATTCTAAGAGTTTATAATGCTATTTCAATATGAAATCCTAACATATCTGCATTTATTATTATAATTTTCATATTATGTCAACTCTGAACTTTTGGGTATATCTTTCTTAGAAATTTTGCCTACTGATCAAATAATTATCGATAGATATTTCAACAAGTGAAACAGGTACTTTCAAAGAGCAAGTGCAATTCCAGAAAAAAAAAAAAAAAAGAGTTGGGGGGATCTGAAATGCACAGATTATTGTACTGGCAGATTCTGTGGTAAATGAAAACTATTCCAATCCTGGTCTTAGAGCACAAGTCTGCTGTTCTCTCTTTTTATTATCTTGGCTAGAATTAACTGCTGGCCAGATTCCAAATCCAGGTATTTTAAGTTTGAAAAAGTAATTTTCGAAAGTCATAGCTGCCATATAATAATAACAGTAATATTTTAGAAACAATTTGTCTTTAAGACATCATCCCATAGGGTCATACAATCACTTAACTCTTATCAAGGGTGGAGAATGTGGTTAGCAAAGTAACCTCAGCTAGATCATATCTACAGTAAGTTTTTTGCAGAAAATTAGAAAGCTAAAAGTTTTACATTTTTTGTGTTTCATATGGGACTATTGGCATAGCAAGGGAACAATTAATAAATGTATAAATATCTTCCATTTCTCCTTGGTAAAAATTCATGAAATTACTGACACAGCTCACTTATGTGAGATAGAAGGAGGGTTCCTATTGGCGTTTTCTCATGGCTCATGCTAAGTTTAAAGCCCAAAAGGTATACAATAAATACTTTCATTATATACGATTAACAAGGTCTGAGTATGTTTCTTAGTTTAATAAAATGTATAAATGGTGTCCTCATAGCTGAGAGGTGATATGCTACCAAATGACAATTCACTACACTATCTGACTCTTAGGGCTGGTTGATGGATTATCACTAGAGAGTACATTTCCTCCTTTATCTTCAAAAATCTCTTCAATTACTGGTAGATACTTTACCTTACAATGTGATGATACCTCATTATCCTCATACTTTTTTCCTTAAAATATATTTTTTAATTATCCTTTAAAATAGATATTTTAACTCCTTTTAGGGAATGTAATTAAGATAGCTCTGATGAAATTGGTATGATCAATATAACCAGAGGAGGACTAGATTCAACGTAGGTTTTCTCTAATATCATTTGAAATTCATTCTATTCAGATAATATGATAATAATAGCATCAAACATTAGTATACTAGTATTTCATGTTATCTAGTACTTTTTAAAATCAAGCCTATTATAGAAGAAATGTACACTTGGTCTTTGTGTGTAATCAAAATGAAGAAAGGAGAACCACAGCTCCTAATGGATTTGATCAGGGTTTTGGATAGAAGAAAATATTTGGGCTTTTATTAAATTGTATCTAAATTGTTAAAAATAGGTATAGCCTTGGGGTGCCTGGGTGGCTGAGTCAGCTGAGCGTCCGACTTTGGCTCAGGTCACGACAGCTCAGGTCATGATCTCATGGCTCGTGAGTTCAAGCCCCACATCGGGCTCTGTGCTGATAGCTCGGAGTCTGGAGCCTGCTTCAGATTCTTTGTCTCCCTCTCTCTCTGCCCCTTCCCTGCTCATGCTCTGTCTCTCTCACTCTCAAAAATAAATAAACATTCAAAAAAATAGGTACAGCCTTATATTAACTAGGTCTATAGGTTTACTTCTAATTTAATTATATTGAGTAAAAATCAGATTTCAAAAGTGCTTTGTTGACAGAAACTGTTCTCCGTGTTCTCCACTTTCTTTATGAAAAAATGGAAAGCTCTCAACTGACTTTATATTTTGCTTTTTTGAATGTGTTTCCTATTGATAGTGCTATATACTGATATGGTGATATTGTGTTAAGTACTATTCCTAACCTTTCTCTTCAAATACTTGGTTGTTGAAAAACAAAAATTTTCCTTTAGAAAAGTTGCCTTCTTTCCATCTCTCATTTCAGTTAAAAAATGTTTTTGATAAAAGTGGATTTACAACAGTGTTTAAAGTAGATAAAATGATGCAAGATGCCAAACACTGAAAACAGATGAGAAGGACGAGGTGGGGAACAGACACAGGCTGAGATCCTGTGGAATACCATGGAGTTAAAATTGATGCGTACGAAGACAACTTTATATTTGCTAAGAGTAGAACCCTGATAAACCTCAAGCTTACTCTTGGCAATGCTGAGAGAGAAAGGTGATCAGCTATATAAATCAGTGTCCACAACAGAAAGCAAATTAATTAATTGTAAAAGGCACACATATTCATGACACTGAGTCATAAAGAAGTTTCTCCCAAGAATCTTCGTAACTATAATACACACTTCAACTTCAGTGCCTTTGCACAGTTCTAGCACCATGATGCATTGTAGTCCTTAATGTCCTCATGTCCTCATACCAAAGTACAATCAGTAAAGCAACTGAGTGCATGTAGCATGTGGATGTTGGTGTGTGTGTGTACTTGAATGTGTGTACATGGCTAGGGTATCCTTGGAATGGGACATGGCAACTTGGGGCCAATTAAACAATGTTGAAGTACAGCGCCTGCCCTTGTGTTTTACCAATCCACGGGGGATAGCAGAAGCAGACAGAAGAAGCAGAACGGATGTATTAAGTATCCTTGAGAAAATTCCCCCCAACATAACTATCTTCAGCTAAATTTTAACTGATATTTGATGGTATTAACTTCAAAATGATGTTCTCTTGTAAGGTTTAAATTCTCACAGCAGAATTTAAATTCTATTCCCATGGTATTCTAAATAATATTGAGAATTAAGTCTGCCACTTTTCCTTTTGTGTCACTGCCGCATGATTTGTTCGGCTTCAGTATTCTCCTTTAATTAATCTACATTGTAGAAGCACATCTCCAGCCTAGTGAGAAATACCTTTCCAAAGCACTGCTAATTCACATGTTATGTTGAGTTAGGGTTTCTCTGAATGATCATTTAGTTTGGAGTGGCGATATGTGAATTTTATGTGAAGATAATTCATAAAAAAATCAACCTCATGAATAGAGAATGAGATCTTCATTATTTAGATGGACACAGAACTTGATCAAATGTTTCTCATTTTACCATGATATTTCTAATTTATGAAACTTGAGGCTTTCACAAGGGAGGAGCCTTCTTTTGTTTGATTAAATCATTTTGTTAAGTTAATCATTAAGCAATTAATATTAATAATCACAGGTTTTTCTTCATTCTAATAACTAAGCTGCAAGACTAATCTCTGATAGGTACATAGCATCTAACAGGAGGTTAAACTTGTTGGCCTCTAAGTTCCCAATGCGCACTGAGAAGCTATTATCTATGACTCTCCTATGCACTTATCACACGACTTCTTACTCAGGAAATCTTAATGAATAGCTTTATTAACAGCACAGAGACCGAAGCCTTTGCTCTGCTCCCCAATTTGAGTTGCCATTCTTCATTAAGGAAATCATTATGCTCTCCCCCACATATACACTGTTTGCACAACATCGGTGCTTGGCTTATACTTGTAACTTTCTTTCCTCTGACAGCCAATTCTCACCTCCTCCTCCTCCTTCATTCCCTTGTCCCCCTTCCTCCTTTTATTTCCACCTCTTCCTCTTTCTCTCCTCCTTCTCCTTGAAATGCATGAACATAGTCTTTGTTACCTTGTCGGGCACTATTTTATATGTAATGAATTCCTACTACTTGTCCATTGTCCTATGCTTCTTGCACTATATTGAGCCTCCAGGCTGTGAACCCATGTTCTTTTTGCCTTAATTCCTTAACACCTTCCTGGTCAAGGCAGGGATGAGATGTGGACATATGACTTTACTCAATGACATATAGCTCAATGCTAGGGAAAGAATTCATAATAAATAAGGCCCCTCAGGTGACCAGCTTCAGAAGATAAGAGTAGAAGTTGTCAACTTGTCCTACCTTTTGTAAACCTGAGCCCAGTCTTTTTCAATGGCTTGCTGACTAGACCACAAAATTATCTGGGAGGCCCATTCAGGCTGACAGAGCCTTTAAGACCAAAACCCATTTGTATGCTTATTCTCTGTTTTCTCTATATTTTGTATCGTTTTGGCCTCCTGCCCCTGATATCGAGGATGTGGAGGCCATTTGCACAATGAGATCCCTCTAATGGGTTTGGAACTTGTCATTCATGTGACCATAAAGACTTTCTTCGTTGTCATCATGTTTCAATTACTCTCGCTTCCTTTTTGTTAAAGTTCCTGATACATTTCTCTTTAACTTCTATAGTCTTTCATAGCACTCAAAACATTTCTTCAAGATCCTTCTGCAGGCCACAGAAGATCTCACACAGTTTCTTAAAAAGCTCAGAAGAGGCAGGATATGTGGCCTTTGCCTTGGGTCAAACTCTCCGGCACAGCAAATGGAGATCAGAGCTATTCCTGTTTCAGGTACTCAGAAGCCAAGGAGAGCATCATTTTGATTTTCTGAGATGAAGGCACAAGTGGACGCTCTTTATATTCCAAGTACTCATGAGGTTTTTCCTATTACATTGCAAATATAGGATTTATTTATTCTCTAAATTCTCATTACATTTAACAACTACATCACCTCACTTTCTACCTTGCTAGAGATTATTTCCTAATAGAATCTGTCCTAACAACAGATGTAATTGGAGTGTGATTTGAAGAGATCAGAGGCAGGACTCCCTGTTCCTGAATTTGTATCATATCTTTTCATTCCTTCAGCGTTGTTGTTTTATTCTGGTGGTTCCAGAAGAGTTTTAATCTTTTTAAGGCGTTTTTATTTAATGCAAACACACTCAGGAGTCTTACCTTCTGTTCTCACAATATCACAGTCAACTGAAAACAGTTTTAGAATAAAACATGAAAAACCCAATTTCTATTGATTTAAAAAAAGCGAAGGATAGAAAGCATATAAAGAAAAATAAAATGGGTTCCAGAGAGCCAAGAGTAATTGTCAACAACTATGCATTTTTCTGGGAAACCATTTCTGCTTCTATATGGTTTTTCTACTGTCCATGCTTTTCTTTATTTTCTTTATCTGTGCAAATTACAAATTTCTTGAAGAACTGCCCCAATTTTCTCAATTTGGTTTGGACAGAGCTTAGCAAATTTTATCGTAGTTCTTTTTCCTAATTTGTATTATAAGAAAGAAAGAAGTATGTAAAACAATGTGTTCAGTCACTAGAAGTTCTATACCATCGAATCAACTTACATATTTACTTTCCTAGAATTATAAAAGTTGGTAGAGAAGTCACGCTTTAGCAATACAGAAATCTCTGCTAAAGAAAACTTTAAGTATTTGGGGGGAGTTACTTTTATTAATATCCACATTCCAGTTAACTAAGGTTTTACTATTTGTGTGTTTGCTTCTCTGTTGGGCGCACAGTGCCTGTATAACAAGAACTTACTGACTAAAGACGTAAGTCTTATAAATTTGGAACAAATGGTTACGGTTCTGTCAGTTGGAAGGTAAAATGCAAAATGAAATATACAGTAGTCACCCCTTAACTGCAGAGGATATATTCCGGGACCTCCAGTGGTTGCCTGAAACAGCAGATAATATCAAACCCTACATATACTATGGTTTTTCCCATACATAATAAATACTATGATAAAGTTTAATTTATAAATTAGGCACAGTAAGAACAATAACAACAATAAATAATAATAGAATAATTATAACTACAGTGTAAAAAAAGTTATGTAAATGTGGTCTTTCTCCCAAAATATCTTGTTGTACCATACTCACCCTTCTTCTCGTGATGATGCGAGATGATAAAATGCCTACCTGATGAAGTGAGGTAAAAGACACATGCATTGTGATACAGCATTAGGCTACTATTGGCCTTCTGATGATACATCACAAGGAGGATCACCTGCTTCTGGACCACAGCTGGTTACCAGTAACTCAAACTGTGGAGAGAGAGAAACCATGGATAAGGGGGGGACTGCCGTATTTTCCAGCAACTGCACACTGTGGCAAATAAAAGAAAAAATTCAATCACTGTTTTTTTAAGTAGTGACCATGTTGATGTTTGCTCCTGATATATTCCTTTCCCCACATGATAAAAGAAATAGTGTATTGAAAAATATGTTTGAAAACTGTCCCATGTTTTCTTCATAAGAATTTTGTGTCTGTGCATTTGCTACTTTTTCATTGTTTTATATTCTGAACATGCTCACTAAACTTAGTCAATCCATTCTGATAAATGGTCATTCACAGAAGGTGCTACTTTCTATAAATGTTATCATCTGATTCAATTTTGTCACCTTATCCAACTTTTCAAAAGTGTTTTATTTCCTGTCAGATCTTTAGTCATTTTGGATCTTGAGTAAAGTAGGATGTCAAAATATCAAATTATCCCTTCTATCCTTTTTTAGTTTTATTCTCTGGTGGTTTCTGGTAAATGAAGGGATTGGTTTTAGCTACGTGAGGTTTGCTTGCTTTGAAAATGAGAATTCTTGTGCAGATAATATACTCATTTTTCATTGAAATAGCAGGGGTTGAAACACTGGACACCATGCTGCAAAATAAGATGACAGAAGTATTGTATTATATGGAAATCGATGCATTTTGAAAGACAGAACCCATTTGCCAAAGCCATGGTCTCACCAAAATAATATTGCAAGGTTTGCTTACTTATTAGTGACATGGTTTATAGTTCTGCGCTATTTCTGAACTATGGGTATGTAGGGTCCACGTTAGATACAGCACAACAGCTGAAAGACAAGGGCAGGAATCATAGAACTTTCCATACCCCTGGCCTGTTTTCTTTTTCCTATTTGCATCAGAGGAACTCAGACTTCAGGCAATACCAAAATTGTACAGTGGAAGCCGTATACATCAAGCACTTCACAGATTCTGAATAAACACTTGGACATAGTTTAGCTCTTACAGAAATGTCCTCTAACTTCTGAATCTAATCGAAGGTGTTATAAATATATATATATATATGTGTATATACATATACATGTATCAATTATTTTTATATGTAAGAAACTTAAACAAAAAATTAACTAATTGTGATATTGTGATCTGTAAGAAATATATACCTGGTTACTTAAGTGACTAAAATATATATTCCTCCCATATATTTGCTTTTCATCCACAGTTCCTGGCTCATAGTTCCCCAAACCCTTGGAATTTTCTGAGTGACAAGAGCAATGGGAGCATAGTTTCTTACAAGATTTTGTCTCTTGCCCTCATTTCCTGGAAATGCTTCAGTGTCATAAGAGTGAAATGAGTATCCTCTTATTCATAATAAGCCCCTTTCCACAATGGGGTTTACATTAATGAGGTGACTTTTGGAAGGCACTTAAGGATGGGGGATTGTTGCCAGGGAAACCAATCCTGAATAGAGGGGTGGATATTCAGTCTCAGCTCCTGATTTCCAGGGAAGGGAGAGGGGCTAGAAGTTGAATCAATCACCAACGACCAATGAGTTAATCGATCAAATGTATGTAATGAAATGTATGTATGTCCTCCACGAGGACAGAGACACCTTTGTTCAAGACCTAACCCTATGTGTCTCTTTATCTGGCTGTTGATTCATATCTTTTAACATCCTTTTTTAATTGATCAATAATCCGCCGAGTAAACAGGTTTCTTGAATTCTGTGAGCCACTTTAGCGAATTAATTGAACACAAAGAGGGGGTCTCGGGAACCTCTGATTTATAACCAGTCAGTCAGAAGCACAGCTAATAACCTGGACTTGTGACTGGAGTTGGAAGTGAAGAGCGGTCTTGTGGGACTGAGCCTTGTACCTGTGGAACATGATACTATCTCCAGGTAGATAGTATCAGAATTGAATTGATTTATAGGACACTTGGCTGGTGTCCTATACATTGCTTGGTGGTGTGGGGAGAAAACACCTATTCTACACATTGGAATTGGGTGCAGAGCCCAAAATACTAATCTTTATTGACGACTAAATGGGAATAAAAATATTTCAAAATAAAAGTTTACATTCTATTATTGTTTAACAAACATGACTGTTATTTCCCATCTCCTTTTTCCTGTACATCACTTTCAAATAAAATAAATTTTAATTGGCTTAGTTTCCATTTTTTATATAAGCAAAGTACTGAGGTAGTTAAATAAATATTTTGTTTTATTTGTCATTTACTCTGAGAAACTATCTGACCTCCGTGCTCTAATAGAATTTAGTGCACCAAGTTTCAGAATACAATAATTTATTTAATGACTTTCTAGTGTGCTCAAATAATATATTCCCAATTATTCATGAGATTGTCATTACTTCTATGACATTTTATGTAAATGGATCAAAAAAAGTATTCTGAATCAATTTCCGTTCCACAGTTATGCTTCATCGTTCTGGACCTGGGCTAGTTATAGGACCCTACCTCAAATAAATAATTATGTGGCTCATTTAGTGAGAATACACCAAAAGGTAAATAAAAGCATGCATTTACTCTCCATGAAAACTAATTTGTTTGGTTCCATTCCCTGGCCTCTGACTTTTCACAAACCATTTAAACCATTTATTTTTCATAATGAACAGCTGAAGTGAGAGGGGGGTTAGCATCACATAATTCCACCTGTGCAGGAAAGGGACTGTGGGCTGTACTCTGTTGTCAATACCAATACTTCAGGCAACAAAAAGCACCATATATTTCAAGAGAAGTTAGCTGAATGCTTCAATATCATTTTAGTATCCATTTAGCTTTATTCTGACATCAAGGAATTTTAGCACATGGAATACAGCATGAAGAAAGAGCCCGGGGGGAGAATAGTAACAGTATGCACTATCAGATTTAATCTTTAAAGTATGTTTTATGACAAAAAGAAATTCCTTGTCAGCAAAGTACTTGCTTTGAAATTTGAGAATAGATTTTTATTAAAAGCTTAAAATACTAGATTATTTATTATATGGACATTTATTCACAATCATTTCCCATTAGATAACCATTTGGTGAAACTGAATAAAACTGGGTTTTTAACCAACGAAGGCACTTAAAGTTTTCTGCTACATTTTTCATCCTTTTACCTAAGTTACTTTCTTAAAACATTTTGTATTTGTTATAAACCATACCATGGTATATATTAATATTTTTGTAATAACTATACTTACATTCCCCTGTTCTCTCTTCGTGTACTTTCTGTACCTAACCACACACATACATATTTCAATGTCTATCCCTTAACATTTATACTCAACTTCAGTTGATTGAAAATTTGATTTACTTTTTAACTTCTATCTATACTTTTTACCTTTATCTCTCATTATAGTTAGCCTTTATTTAATTCCTTCTCTGTTACCTTTATATTTAAATCTTTCCTGGGATGCTGAAGACATCTTCCTCCTACCCACCCGGGACACACTTAATACCTCAAATCAATACCTTTTTGCTTATTTCTTCAGTGCTTTTTACAAGATGGCCTCAATTTTCTATTTGCGATTACAGCCCAATCCTCTGCAATCCTCTGCCCTAGTCCAGGTGGAATTCAGTGAGCTACCAGATGTGTTAAGACTCATCCTAGGAAGGTCAAAGATGCAGTATAGGATGAGCAGAGAAAGGCAGGGAATGGAGTACTGTGGGAGAGACCAGTTTTGAGCAGTAGCAGGACCAGAATATTAAGACATTTCCGTATATAAGAAGTACTCTGACTCAGCAGTTACCTTACTCTAACCTTGCATTTTTTTCTGTAAACTCATTTGTTCCCCCATCCCACAATTGATCTTTAATGTTGGCATCTTTAATGCCACTAATCAGGTTGTGGTTTTTGTTTGTTTGTGTTTTAAACTTATTTTGACATCTGATGTTAGTCTCACCCTCAACCTTACCACTGTATATTCCAGCACTGGCTAATATTAAGCCAGCTGTTGCTGGCCTACTTCATCTGGTTTGTCTGCACTGAGAGCTGGCTCTAATCCTACTCCTCACACGGCCAATGCAGGCCTGTGCCTCATTACTGAAACTCCTCGCCAGCTGAGATGGCATTGATAATCAGTTCTATTCATTATTTGATTGAGCTCACTTCTGACACTTTGATTTGTTCTGTTTTTGTTGAAATTTTCTACTCCTTTGGTTTCTATGATAGTGTATTATTTTATTTTCCTTAATTCTTTCCTATCTTCTATTTTCATGTTGTTTGTCTCTTTGTCTTCCTCTTCTTTCCTCTTAAATATTGGCATTTCATAGCTTTCTAAACTCTGCTCCATTTGCCCTCACTCTTTAAACATTTTTAATGGATGAATTAATCTAATCTCATGGATTCAAATATTGCCTGGATTTATTTCACTAACATCTAGTGTATCCATCCACATTAACTACATCAAACTCTTCCCTCCAAATGACTGATATTGCTTCTGTCGTGGCTGTTAACGACTGTGCTGCCAAATGCAGCAGTTTCTTTTCTGTTCTCACCTTTGTGTGGTCATAGCCTCATTTTCACTTAGTGGCCTTAGCCTTTATTTTTGACATTCTTTCCTCTTGGTTTTCTTTTGCCTTCCATACTTTTAAAAAATTGAGATATGATTGATCTATAACATTATATTAGTTTCAGGTATAAAACATGATAATTTGATATTTGTATGTATTGTTGAATGATCACCACAATAAGTCTAGTGAACATCTGTCACCATATACAGTTACAACTTTGTTTTCTTCTGATGAGAGCCTTTAAGGTTTACTCTCTTAGAAACTTTCAGATATGCAATAAGGTATTAACTATAGTCACCAAGCTGGACATTGACTTTCATCCTTTCATCTGATGGCTGCAATTTAGCTTTCTTTTCTTCCCATACCTTACCAGTACATTATGCATGCTTTGGGATTTTTTTTCTGAGCCCTCTTCACTTATCAATATGAATTGTCTTCTTTAGTGAGCTCATCCAGCCTCATGGCCTAAATGTTATATTCCAATGAGATAGATAGATAGATAGGTAATATGACATATATCATTTCATGATAATATGCTATCAGTGTGTGCATGTATGTGTGAATCATGATAATATGCTATCAATGTTTGTGTGTATGTGTGTGTATACACACGTGCACATATATATGTGTGTGTGTGTATATATATATATATACACATATATATATATATACGTGTATATACACACACATATATATATATATATATATATAGTAAGATTAAATGTGGAACTAGGGAAGAGATCAGATTATCTATCTATCTATCTATCTGATGGTCTTTCCAGTTATATGTCTTATGGACATGCTGGAATCTAACTTGTGTTTTCTGCCTTCCCCAAATCTTGCCCCCCTCATGTTTCCTCATCTTAGTTAAGGTACCTACTGCCATCCACATGGGAGTTCAAGCCAAAAACTCATCCTTGAGTCAGCACATTCCTTGTACTCTCATATTCATCACCAAGTCCTGTTACCTCTAGCCCCAAATATGTATCTTACATATTTCCACTTATTTCTACTGTCATTACATTAATGAAAGCCACCATCATCTCCTGTTTGGTGTAGTAGACAGCACTGCTATTCATCAATATCCATTTCCCTAACCTGACAGAATTTTATATCCCGTCCCACTGAATCAGGTCTGGCCATACGGTTGCTTTAGCAAATGAAATGTGAGCAGAGGTGAGACTTGCCACTTACTAGTAGAAAAATTCAAAGATCACTATACTTCACCCAGTCTTTTTCTCTCTGAAACAGTAAGTGACAGAGTTCCAGAGAATACACACACCATCAGCTTGGATCCCAACCTGAACATGGTGATGGCATAGAGCAGAGAGCTTAGCAACCCACAACAGAAATGATGTGTGGTAAAAAGTGGATCTTTGTTGCTGTGAATCACTGCGATGTCAGTGGTGTTTGTTACAACAGGGTCAGCTGGTCCTGACCCTACAACAGACTAAAGGCAGTACGCCTTCAGCGTACCCCCCTGCTTTCACACCTTCTCACACCATCCATTCCCCTCACTACAGTTAGTATCATCTTTTCCAAGAATGCTAAACTTTAGCCCCTTCTCCCCCAGCAACTGTCCGTTGCCTCTAGAATACTATCCAAACTCTTTTCATGGCCTCCACAGTCCTGCAAAGCCTGGCCTCTGTCTCCCTCTCAGACTTCCTCTCACACCACTCTTGGCTGACTGTCCACTTCCTATGCTGCTCTTCTTTCCCCCCTCCCCCCCGAATATGTTAAAATTGTTACTGAATGAGGGCCTCTGTCCTTCCTGTTCTCAATACTTCTCTTAGTCCTTTATATGGCTGTCAGTTTCTCATTCTTCAGGTATTACTCAGCTCCCTAATGCCCGTTCTCTCCTTTATGTGACTGCCTCATTTATTTGCAGTTTCCCTCTGCTCCACTCTTTCTATCATGTGGAAGTTAAAATTTATGTGGGATTCTGAAGGTAACGTGAAATACAGATGAAAAATTGACAACTTGTATAGTTCCTCATATATTTCTCTATCAAGTTCCTACAGGGCATGGACCTTGACTTTTCATCTTTGTATCCCTAATGTCCTGTACAATACAACACACAACATATAGTAGGTAATAAATATATCATTTGTTGAACTGAGTTAAGTTTCTCTCTCTATCCTTCCACCTTTGCCTATTTCTTTAAAAAATTTTTTTTTAACATTTACTTATACTTGAGAGAGAGAGACACAGAGAGAGAGAGAGAGAGAGAGAGAGAGAGAGAGAGAGAGAGAGAGCGCATGAACAGGGAAGGAGCAGGGAGAGACACACACAGAATTGGAAGCAGGCTCCAGGCTCTGAGCTGTCAGCACAGAGCCTGACGCGGGGCTCGAACTCACGAACCATGAAACCATGACCTAAGCCTAAGTCAGACACTTAACTGACTGAGCCACCCAGGTGCCCAGTGCCTATTTCTGAATAGATTAAGGATAAGAAAAGTTAAGACCAAAACAGCAAAAGCTCCACAACAGTTTTTGCCCTTTTGTAAATAAATGCCCAAAACAAATTTGCTTTCCTTCCTCCCAAAACACACCAAGTGTCTTGGAATACTGACCTTTTCATAACATAATATTTTAAGTCCTGGGTCCAACTTATCTGATCATTGGTGTCATGTTCTCTAATAGGAAAGCCTTTTTTTTAGTTTATTCCTATATTTAATTTTTTTTGGCCAAAGTAACATATGCAGATGGAAAAATGTTTAAGAAAACAGAAAAACATAATTTAAAAGCAATGCATTCACATGTCATTTCTTCCCATCCTCAGGTCCATTCCCAGGGCCTTTCAAAACCATTCATACTTTTATCTCATTTGCTGAGTACAACCATAATTAATATGGAAGTGGTACGAGGATGCCAAATCATCTTTCATAGAGGAAGTGGTAAGTCACATCTTGCTATCAGTGCAAAAATTAATCATTATAGATGTATTACTTGTATTGAACTTTTCACTAGCTAAGCTTGTAAATCTTGAGAGGAAAACAATGTAATGAATAAATAAATCACACAAAAATAAGAGAAAAAGATAAACACAACAAAATACTATACTCAAACTCTGACGGCTAGAGATAAGAGCTTTGAAAATCAAAGATGAATTTTAATAATATGAGAAATACAAAAAGATGATGCTCACTTACCTACACCAATGAGTTAAAGAAGCTTCTTTCTGTTTGAATACCTAACATTTTTACTTTACATACATTGTCTCATTTAATAACTGCAATGAAATTATTAAGAAGGTATCAAGTGATGAGATGTGTAATTATGCTAATGAGAAAAACTCAGAGCCATTCAGTGACAAAGGAAAACCAGTACATGGTAAAACCAGTCTCTAAACCTAAGTCCAATACTCTTACTTTGTATCAGCTTTGGCTCCTTGCTCTGGGAAATTAAAATTGGATTGCATATTATTTCCTTTTTACATTTATCATTTTACTAGCTAATTCAGAAGTATGGAATTTTGGTTGGCATTCCAATGTGACTTGGTTAATTTTATAAGGAAACTATGATTTTATTCATTTGTTTTCTCTCCTTGCTGATATGCACTATGCAGGTATTTCTCTTAATCTCCATCCATTCTAAATTTCTAAAAGGGAAACAGAGTCAGAAAAAAATAGTTCTCTATTACATATAGGATGGTTCTGATGTCCAAGGGACTGCAAAAATGAACAAAAACGTATACATACAGTTTCTTCCCCTAATCTGACAGAACTTTTATGTCTTGTGTGCCTATGAATCAGTCTGGGTATATCCTTCATAGAGTCTTTTTTTTTTTTTAAGTTTATTTACTTGTTTTGAGAGAGAGAGAGAGAGAGAGAGAGAGAGAGAGAGAGAGAGAATGCACATGCATGGAAGAGGAGCAGAGAAAGAGGGAGAGAGAGAATCCCAAGCAGGCTCCAGGCTATCAGTGCAGAGCCCAAAGAGGGGCTCAATCCCATAAACTGCAAGATCATGACTTGAGCAGAAATCAAGAGTCAGATGCTTAACTGACTGAGCCACCCAGGCGCTCCCTTAATAAAGTCTTTTTGTTCTGCTCAAACAGTATGTACGCTTTATAGATAAAGGAATTTTCCTACTTTGAGGCACTATTTCAAACTTTGGGTTTTATGCAGTTCTAGAATATTAAGTGGAAGTTTAAGAAAACAGTTAATAATAAGAGCTGGAAATCTTATAAATGTATTCAAGGGATAAGAATGGCGGGTGAAATTTTATGGACTATCATAAATATTAAAGACCGAAGGTAATTGCCAAACTCTGTACCTTGTATATAAATATCACATTTCTTTTAAAACAAGAAAACTGGTGTAGTTTAAATTGTGCATTCTCCTAATTGTTTTTTTACAAAACAAAATAATCCTTCAGATATGATGAGATATAGCAGAAAGTTATTTATTTAAAATCAAATGATATCCATAGTAAATTTACATAGCTCAATTTAATTTTCAAATACATTTAAGAGCTTACAAATTTTTAGATATGTTTACTATAACCAAGAACCTTAAGAAAACCAAAATATAATACTGTAAACTTATATCCTCCCCAGGGTCCCTCGCACCGGATAATCCCTTTCTCTTTGTCCTCCTGTCTACCCTTGAAATGTACTTTGACTCCTTACACTGTGAAGTACCTGCTGGCTGGTCCAGAACCCAAAGCACTCTTTGCTCAGACATTTGCACTCAGTTGTCTCTTATATTCTTACTTGTAACATACCTTGAGTAGTTATGGAATGTTTTATAAATTCATCATGTGAAGTTCTGTCCTCCCAACCTAAACAGCAGCTTCTTGAGATCACTGTTTGTAACCCCTCAGAACTCATCAAAATTCCCCTCAAGGAAGTGATGAGTTTGTTCAAAAGAAGCTAGAGTACTTTCATGATACTTTCCTGTATCACAAAATATTTCTTTATCTGAATTTGTTCCATTAAAAAAAAAAAGATACTAGAGTTGAAATCAAGCTCTTAGTTGTTTAAAATAATTTATGTTAAAGTCATACATTTTATTTATTTATTTTTCAAAATACTTGAGAATTTGTTTTACCTTAGGTTCTTAGTGCAATTGTTTTTTAAAGAAGTATCCTTTTCTTTCATATGGTGATAATTTCCCCTAGCAATCCACATTTTTATATAAAAAGAAAAAAATGAATTCCTTAAAAGAGTGCTGGACTTCTCAACATCTATCTTCAAACCTACTTATTATTGATGTTCTCTCCCTATTGTCATAACGTTTTTTACCAAGACCCTAGCACTTTGAAAAGTGATTAAAAGATATTACACATTTTACATAAATGAAATAATGCAAATAAAACCCTTCAAACGGTGTCTGGTACATAGTAAAAACTAATAAATGATAATGACTGTTAAATTTGACCCATAACTTGACTGCTTAATTTCTTTTCCAAAACACTGAACTCTAGAATAGTCCAGAGTAATCAAATATTACTTCTTTAAAAATGTTAAAAAAGTAAAAAAAAAAATAATAACTTATTAATAAATCACTTATTTTTCCCTATTCTCCACCCCCAGGGTATTTAACCTAGATAACTTAAGTTTCTAAAAGAGCAAGAATTTTTCTTTCTGTCGGGTATATAAGAAACAAAGAGCTTTCTAAATTTCTAAATTTTGACTTCTAAAACACCCTATATTTTACTCTGGTAGTCAAATCTACTTCCCTTTATGTAATGTCAGTAGCATTCGGCACAGAACATATTTCCATTTTATCTCAGTGAATTCGGTAAGTGGATGAGAGCCATTGTCTAAATAGTACTGAGGATACGAATGCTATACAAATCAGTGGTACATTTATTTTACCCCTCAAAGTGAAAGATCAGTTAATTGCAGCAGTAATATCATATTCTAAATTGTGTTCCAAATGAGCAATCCTGAAAGAATTAATTTCCATTCACCCGTCTTAAATTGTCAAGTAGACTATGAAGAGCTATAGGTCTGAGATATACCTACATGTTCTTCCTGAAAGGTTCTTTATGAAAGGACAGATTCTTTCAGGACAAAATAAAGATATCTGTTATCTAGAGCCTGCTTTTCTACAATTCCCCTTATTAGCAATGTCTAAAGAGAGAATTTAAAACCAATCTGTTTTGGTTTACAACAGTATTCATTGTGAACTGAGGTGACAACCAGCTAAGCATGTCAAAGAGTTCTGAGGTAATTGAGGGAAGTTTAGAGTCCTCACTTAGTATGTTAGGTTCTCTACACACAGGTAAGAAATCAAATTCTGAAAAAGGTAGCATTCAGATATTTTTGCTCAGCTCTCATTGATCAAAATGCTGTTTTGGTTGTGAATGTGTCTGGGGTTCATGAAGCTATTTATTGTAAAATCATCAGTGGCTCTGACGAAAAAAGTACTGGCCAAGAAATCTGATGAAAAAAGCACTTTCCAAGGAATCAGAAAAAGTTAATTCAGTATCTCGCTAGCAACCATCTAGCATAATTGAGTCAGCTGTTTGTGCCTTTTAAAGGAATTTGGACTTTAACTTCCAGTTAGAATGTATAAAAGTACAAAAAAAGTTTTTGATCATATAATAACAATAAAAAATGGAAAAGTAAAACTCATATTTTTATATTATTTGGAGCTAGCAAAGAACACCCTCCCCCATTCGTGCAAGAGTGAGTATCAATCTAACAACTTGTTTGCTAAAAATTGGACTATTAAATAACACTTAGTAGTCCTACTTTATGTTTATGTAGACTTTTCCACATTTTAAAATACAAATCAGTGTATAATTTCTGAGAGCCAAGGATGGAGGGCAAACAACTGGCCCAAAATATAAGGGACAATCACCTGCAAGGTGAGGCAGATACGACCGCTTAACTGGGGAGACATAGCTGGGCACTGAGAAGAATTCAGCTACAGTAGTTAACTTTTCATTCCACTCCTTCAATTAATACTATTAGAATAAAGTGTTTACTTCATTATATAAAATTTTCTTGCCCCTAGCTACATTAAAGACTATTAATTAATATTAAAAGCTATTATTTATGAAAGAATTTTAGATAAAAAACTAGCTTTGTAAGATACATACAAGTGTTTTGGGGGGGGGAAAGAGGCGGGGTAATTTTCTGATCAAACAAAAAAGTTGTTTTGGATAAAACAAAATGCAGCTGATTGCTCAAATAGTTTCTGATGTGTTTACTCTGAATATTCCAAATGGTTACATTATACACACCTTTCACAATGTTATTTAATAAAGAAACCATGGGGTGCCTGGGTGGCTCAGTCTGTTGAGCTTCCGACTCTATAGATTTCTCTAGATTTCGGAGCAGGTCATGGTATCACAGACAGAGCCCCGTGTGGGCTCCAGGCTCAGCGTAGAGCCTGCTTGGGATTCTGTCTCTCCCTCTCTCTCTGCCCCTTCCCCACTCACACACATGCGCGCTCTCTCTCTCTCTCTCTCTCTCTCTGCCTCCCTCAAAATAAACTTAAAAAAAAAAATAAAGAAAGCAATTGTATCTATGCTATTTTTGTTGTTGCTGTTATTTGGAAGTAACCCGACTCAGATTAGATTAAAGAGGTAAAGATGTATTAATCATTTAACTGGGAAGTTCTGGGGGCTTTCAGGCAGTCATGATTGAGGAGTGCAAATGATAGGGTAAGAAATCATTCTGTTTTCCCATCTTTTTCTCTGCTTTTCAATCCGGTATCTTCAAATTGGTGGCAAAGGTAGCTATTAAGATGCTGTATTATAACTGGCCAAGTCTAAGTCATGTACATTCCCTTGTGGATGAAAGCATCAATTCCAATCAAACAATATTGAACGTGCTGTGTATTAAAAAAGAGGATTCTGATATCAAGTGAAACAGGAAGGCGTTTCTGTTATAAAATAAACTCGGGAAAGATTTTATAATTTTTGTGAAAGAATGATATATTTTGAGGGATAAATACTTTTTCTATTGATAGGCTGTGGAAAGTTTTAATTTAACAAAGAATTCCTCTTCACAGGCAATGCAAAATTACCTATTTGAAGTTAAAGCATTGCATGTTGGATTATGTTTCTTTAATACAGCAAACTGGTTTATTTCTTTTACTGATTCCTTACTGAGTCACACTGGCAGAGCCTTACAATGTTGAGTTCTGTGATAGATGAGTGACCATGCATAATCTAAGGGATCAGTTATCATTCTTGTGCAGACCTCAAAGAGAAAATTCTTTATTAAATCTGAAAGAGAAGGAGAGAGCTCTTTTTTACGCAACACTCTGGTCTTTTGGAGAAGTTAGATAAAGGTGATTATTTTATCAGACTTATTTCCAAACCAATTTATTCATATTGGTGAACTGATTATCATAAAAGCCTAATAATAATCATCTTACTAAGCCTATTGTTACCTGATTATTTTAATAAAATTTATTGAAATGTAACTTATATACTACAAAGTGCACCTACTTCAAGTATATAATTTTATAAGTTTTGACAAGTTTCTATATGCGCATCTGCCAACACAATTACATTTTAAAGAATAACAACTGGGCTCCCAGTTCAAAATGGCAAATGAGCATAAATGCTTACTTGCCATCTCTTCAGAATCCCCAATAAATTAAAATAGTAGTAAAAGGCAAATCATAAAAAGGGAAAATAATAGGAAGGGGTGGCCACACACAGATGAGAGGAGACTGCTGAGAGATGCACACAGAGAAGTCTACAGTTATACCATGTAATGGTTTCGTTGTTAGTAAAAGGTATGTACCCCTTGGTATAGAGCAACTTTCTCCTTTCACAATCTCCTACCAGAACCCTGAAGGGGTGTTTTTATTATCTTTGGTTTGGGAACCAAGTAAGACTCCTGGAAGAAAAACCCACGAAATTGTGGAAATTCCCCTTAGGCAACAGGCCTCCAGGATTTTCTCCCTCACATGGTAGTCTACACTGTCTCCAGCAATTCATCAAAATTATCCTTCAAACATTCCCAGCAACTATCCTTCAAACATCCCCTACACTCTAGGGGAGTTTGCTCCACTTAAACAGATCTGGGCTGCATCCCCCTAGTTGCACCTGTCTCTTCAGATATTGGAATGGTAGTTTGCCTTGTGACCTCAGTGCACTGATAAATCCAAGGAAAGTCATTGATTTTCAGTCTGTTCAGATTTTTATTATTGTAAGGATGAAGTTGATGACTTCCAATTTCTTTACATGTCAGAGCTGAAACCTGAAGCAACTTACTTAATGGTAAACATTTAAAACTTTGTCTAGTTACATTTATTAATTCCCTTCATCTCTGCATTCCCTTTTGATCTGATTTGTTTATTTTCACTTCACTATCTATTTATTCTTAAGAATAATTTTGTTGAATACAGCACAACCAATGTGAACAATGTAATTCTAGCCACTCATTTTATTCTTATATTTCCTATATACTCTGTTCTCAGTCTTTTATATACAGAATAGCTTATTAAGCCTATATTGCACTTTTCTGCTCATTCTTTTTTTTTAATTAATGTTTATTTATTTTTAAGAGAGAGAGAGACAGAGAGAGAACGCGAATGGGGGTGGGGCAGAGAGAGGAAGACTGAAAAGGAACCTGAAGCAGAGCCTGATGCGGTTTGAACTCACAAACCGCCAGATCATGGCCTGACCTGAAGTCGAACGCTTAACCAACTGAGCCATCCAGGAACCCCTGCTCATTCTCTCTTAAACAGAACTTCTGTTTCATGATATACAATTATCTTTAAAATGAAAAATGGAAGTATTTTTTACTCTAACTTTTGTTTTTTACCATTAAATAGTACAGTGATAACATTTTTCTTTTAGTTCCCTAATTATATGTTTTCATTTTCAAATAACATGCAGTTAATACTTATGAAATAAGAAATATGTTGACAATAAATATAATGCATTATAAAAACACTTTACCTGACTTCATAGAATAAAATCGTGAACAACAGGAAATTTGTATTCATGTATTCTGATCTTCCTGTCCATATCTAACTCCCAAATCCAAATTTTATTTATTCATGTATACCAAATTATAGGCTGCTTGTAGAAAAATATTTGAATTTTGTGGTTTTCTTTTTACAGTTCTTGGTTTGGTTATCTTTCACATAGTAGATAGTTGACAAATGTTTTTTCTCAACTAAATCCTGATTCAAAAAAATGCAGAATTCCCAGAACCATCTGGTTCTTGAATTGATTTACACTAAAACAAATTTTCCTATGTTGTGACTGATACGTGTGGTTCCAGTATTTCATACAGATATTAATTCAAGTTATAGGTCTGTATTGCCTTTAGTATGTATAATTGCAGTCCATTCTGTTTACTTTTGTGGGTAGAGACTACCTATTTATTACAGCAGGTAAGGCCAACCGTTGTTTATATACTTTCCTTTTTATCACCCAGAGAACAGTTCTGCCGGCAATCTGAGAAAGCTATTAGGAAATACCATTTGATTTCACTTACCCTTTTTAGTTTACTGTTATTGTTACTATTTTAAAATGTCTAGAATATTATCAACCCATGTACTTTAAAGAAACTCTCTTTTTCATCTACAGGGCAAGAATTAGATACATAAACATCTTTCTTGTTCTGACTACCATCAGTGTAATCAGACAGACGTATCCTAGAAGTAATATTTCATGTTATCAATGTTTAATATATTCAGAAGTATACATTTAAAAGTGTACTTTTAAATACTCAGAAACCTGAATCCTGGTTGTCTTCATTTGAGTTTTTCTAAATTTACTTCTGCTTTAGAATAGAGAACATTGAGAATTGACTGTGGAATGCTAAAATAAAAAAAGTCTTATAGTTATCCTTCTGAAAGTTGATGAAATGTAACATTCTGATACTGAAGTCATCTGACCAATTATCATTAGAATCTGCAAGAGAACAACATGGTTCTTTGATTTCATTTAATACAAAAAAGGAAATAGTACATGTATAAATCATTCTGTGGTAACTGAAAGAGATGGCTTAATAGTTGAATGCTTATAGGATCTTCTCTAACATGGGGCAAGAAAAGAAAATACCGGAAAAATGGGACAAAAAGATAATTCCTAGAACGTTGATTATAGCCTGAGGAGTCTGTAAACTGTTTTCAGTTTATGAAAATATTGTAGTCCAGCTTTCAGCTGATATTGAGAAATTGCACCTAGGGGCGCCTGGGTGGCTCAGTCTGCTGAGCGTCCGACTTCGGCTCAGGTGATCTCACTGTCCGTGAGTTCGAGCCCTGCGTCGGGCTCTGTGCTGACTGCTCAGAGCCTGGAACCTGCTTCCGATTCTTTGTCTCCCTCTCTCTGCCCCTCCCCCGTTCATTCTCTGTCTCTCCCTGTCTCAAAAATAAATAAAACGTTAAAAAAAAAACAACGAAATTGCATCTAGCAAGTCTACAATCAGTATTGTCTTACTAAACATAATTTATTCATTATCATCATTATCTCCAAATTACAGGTTCCTACATGATTTTTCACACTACATATTGTTTAGTTAGACAGAAATTTGTTAAATGGAAGTTTATGAGAAGTGCAAGACTAGGGGCGCCTGGGTGGCTCAGTCGGTTAAGCGTCTGACTTCCGCTCAGGTCATGATCTCACAGCTCCAGCTTCTGCGTCTCCCCCTCTCTCTGCCCTTAACCCACTCACATTCTGTCTCTCTCAAAGATAAATAAACATTAAAAAAATTTTTTTTAAAAAGAAGTGCAAGACTAAATAAAAATTTGGTGTTGAGTGACATAATAATTAACAACAACAACCAACAACAAAGTTGGTTGTTGTTGTTTTTTAATTTCCTTTTATTTCTGACCAGGACTTAAGAGCTGCCTTCTTTTTCTTTTTCTTTTGAATGTATTAGATAATAAGTATTCTTGTAATTTGGGTTTTAAATCCCAAGAAATAATTGAGACTAGACGGATATTTTGAGGTATTTTTTGTTTGAGTTTTGATGGCTAAGAAAACTCCTGATTAGAATCAAAGGCTAACTTTACTTTTCTATACCTTATGTTACCAGTGGAAGAAGATAGTATGGTTTTTTTGCTCTCAATGTCCATTTTCAGTGATACACATTATATTCCTTTTTTTTATAATATATAATATATATATATAATATATAAATATATATAATATAATTCCTGAAAAATTATATTCAGATTTTATTCAGAACCCAATCACAGTTTATATACATAAAATCATTTACATAATTGCTTGATTAATTTCTTTCTCTAATACTAGGTCGCAAGATTTTATGACAAACTCTCTAACTTTTTGGCTCAGGCTCATATTTGATTGCTCAGTACCTACCGTAGGACCTAGCACTCAAAAGATATTAAGACACAGTGGGCGCCTGGATGGCTCAGTCAGTGGTTAAGCATCCAACTTCAGCTCAGGTCATGACCTCACGATTTGTGAGCTGGAGCCCGGTGTCAGGCTCTGTGCTGACAGCTAGGAGCCTGGAGCCTGCTTTGGATTCTGTGTCTCCCTCTCTCTCTGCCCCTCCCCTGCTCATGCTGTCTTTCTCTATCTCAAGAATAAACATTAAATATATATATATATATATATATATTTAATATATAAATATTAAAATGCCTAATAATTCAAATTAAATTCAATGCTGTAATAAAATCAGTTATCTTAATAAATAAAATAAAAAAATAAAAACTTTCATGTTAAGGTAGCTGACAGTCTCAGAATTTAACTTATTTTAGCCAATTCATTTTATCACAGAAAATGTAGAATCGCCATCTGATTCATTCATACTAGGGCCGAGATATTTCTCACTACCTCTTACTTTCCTTTAACCCTCAATGTGGGTTACAGTTCACCTCTAAATAAACTTACTATTTTCTTATATATAACTTGAAAACAACTAAAGTATAACTCAAAAGAATTAAAAACTGTAAAACTCAAGATGTCCTTAGACTAAAGACTTGGGATACCATCCCATGCCACCAAATATACTTTGGCAAATGTTTGTGTGGACTAATGAGAAAATTTTCTCCAAACACTAGCATTGATTTAGATCAATGCTAAAGTTGTCAGAAAAACTTTTCCATAAAAAATATAAATTTGTTAAATAGCAAGATAAACACTAATATAACATGACGTTATACCCAAACATACTAGGGTTCATGAATATAAAATTCAATCATAGAGAAAGCTAATACTATATCATAGGGATATATACAAGTATTGGATAGTAAATTCAAACTAGAGATATTCATCTGTGGGAGGTTGACAGTATACTAGAATGGATCCTGAAATCTTCAAAATACTAGAGAGATGTTCTATCCTAAGCTTGCTGTTGGGTTAACTGGGTGTTTGTGTCTTTGTTAATATTTATAATTACCATACATGATGTCTTCTTTTACATTCATGAAGTTTTTCATAATTAAAACAAAAAAATTAAAATAGACATTACAATTTCTGTGTGGTCTTGACAAAACTTCTATGGCTACTACACAATTTCTTAGGAGTAAAAGTATTTGATTTTGCAAATTATCTCAGTTCTTTTGAAATACTGGATTTGGTATGATAATATAAAGTGAAAATAAAATCACTAGTAAGCATGCTGCCCTAGGGGGAAATGTTCAGTTTCATCAATAGAAAACGAAGTGAGAGTAGGAGACAACAAAATAAATTCATAGAGGATGATAGTCTCCAGAACCAAGAGAACATGAAAGATTAATTATAGCTTCTTGAAGGAATAGCCAAAGAAATTTCGTTTAAAAAACATGTATATAGGAGCGCCTGGGTGGCTCAGTCAGTTGAACATCCGACTTCGGCTCAAGTCATGATCTCACGGTCCGTGAGTTCGAGCCCCGCGTCGGTCGGGCTCTGTGCTGACTGCTCAGAGCCTGGAGCCTGCTTCGGATTCTGTGTCTCCCTCTCTCTCTGCCCCTCCCCCGCTCATGCTCTGTCTCTCTCTCTCTCTCTCTCTCTCTCTCTCTCTCTCTGTCAAAAATAAATAAACATTTAAAAGAAAAACCATGTATATAAAACTGAGAAAGATAAAAAGGAGGTATGGCAATCTATTATTTCTAAAACATAATGCAAATTGAAATTCAGTATGTTCTTGTGATTCTAGTGATTTTTAACGTGGCATTTTATATTAGAATATTAGATATATTAAAACGATACGAATAGCTATATGTGTATTTTTTATGAAATCACGTAGACATTATTTGACCTGTTTGTTGCAATGTGCTAGCAATTTCTCTTGCTCTAGTGTGTTGGAGAGGATCTTCTCGCCAGTATGGAATATTGTCATAAATGATTCCCTGAAGACTTTTAGTTGTTTTGGTCTTATGTGTTACTCATAGTATATTATTTAAAAAATCTTCAGGTTCAAAATTCTCCATAAGTTAATTCATAATATTTATAATTGTGAATATATACAATTTACAAAAAAATCAAATAAGTTATTTATGAATGACATAGACATTCCATATGATTCTAATAACAAGAAGCTCTGGTAAATATACGCTGAGACAAGCAAACCAACTCACAATGGTTTTTTTTGGTGGGGAGGAGAGAGGAAGGAAGTCACTTTCGTCTAATTAATTTGCAAACAATAACATCACAAAAGCTAGTTTAAAGAGGACACACAAATATTCTTTAGCCCCAAACTACCATTTCAATGAACTCCTATGTAAGTAAGAACACTCCCTTGGATTGCAGTTCTGCAGCAGGGAAGCTATTAATGATGGAGGAGAGGTTTAACTGGTGGCTTTAACTGCATACTTTCACTATCAATTATATTTTTATGCTAAATTAACTTGGACATGAGAGACGATTTTTCATTTCTTTCCATTTGAACTTCTTGATCAGGCTAATCCATTTGTAAATCTGCACTCTTTTAGCACATTGCTGAAACCCTCACAAAGCGTTGAGGTCACCCCGGTTCCGAACACACTCCAAACACTGTTTCATCTCACGGTGGCGACAGCCAAACCGCTGTTGCCGCGGCCTGAGTGTCAGCTGGGTTCCTGAGGCTCCTGGTAAGTGATATCAGGCCTTGAGGGCTCAGCATTACTTCCTCCACTGAAGCCCCCAGTGATGCCACAAAGTCCTAACTTTAACTCAATCCTTAATTATCCATTTCTCATTTCACTGCCATGAGTTGAAAAGCTCTACTCTCTTCTCTCTGCCAACGACAGTCTCATTTTCTTTGAGACCTGCAATTTGCCACCTCCATGAAATACACCCTGGAAGATTGCATCCACTCTGAACTATCTTTTTATTTTAAAGACATTTATTAAGTTTGCACTAACAGTTAGACTAGCTGTCTGGGAAAGGAGTATGATATTAATTAAATGTCTAGATTGTCCACAGGTTAACAAAAAAATTCCCTCGGCAGTCCATAAATTTTGGACTGTTTCTTTAGGTTTTACTGAAGAGCATATGCTTACTCAGGATTACTTAGAGGTATTGATCATGACAGTAAGAAGTATTATTTCTAGGTAAATAGGTGGGCTCTAACTATTGAAATGGTTTTAGTCAATGGCCACTTATTTTATACCTGGAACTATTAGAAAGAATTAATGCAGTAGAATCTATTTTAGGATAAAGAATCTGACAAACTAAAAAAATCATGCTTTAAGATGTTTATAACAGTGTTTTTCATTCATTTAATATATATTTCCTAAATACCAAACATGTGCCTGATGTTTTTTCAGGAATGAGGAGGAACATCGATAAACATGACATAAAAAAAAAAATTCCTGCCCTTTTAGTGTTTGAATTATCTCCTGGTATAATTATGGCCCAGAACTATTGACAATTATAACCTATGTAGAAATTGTCTGGTGTAATGTCTTCATCCTCCCCAAAGAGTTCACCATTTCATCAGGCAGTATTGAACAAACCCAGCTTTCCTCCACGTATTTGAAATGCCTCCTATCACATATACTATTTCTGTATACATAATCTTAAGTTTATTTTTAGACATTCTCTTTTCTTTTATTGGTTACCCTATTCTTCTCATCCCAGGACTAAATGATTCTCATAAAAATCCGAGTATGGCTCTTTTTCAGGAGCAGCTGTTATTATGACCATTATTATACCTGGCATCAAATCTGGGAAAGAATTCAACAAGTATCTTTATTCCTTATAAATAAAATATATTCCAGAGGACAAAGTGGAAAGTGTGAATTTTACTGAAAATGTGTTTTAGAGGGAGGGGCAATATTGGGTAATAATGTTTAACAATTCATAGTAAATATTTCTCTTTACTAAAATTGCTTGCTTCTAATTCCTTTTCTTTCAGATTCTCAACCTTCCCAGCCTCCAGCCTTTTGGCTCCAGCCTTCAGCCTCCTCAAACACTTTATTCTTGGTCTTTTGTTTTGCATGTAAATTTATTTAGTTCTGGCTCTTTCAAAACCAGCAGTTAATTTCCTCTAAAAATGCGAAAGTTCTTTATACCAAGAATAAGTTTGTGCTCAGGAAACAAAATGTTCCAATTATTTAAAATCCACACCACTTAGAAAAGACAGAGTGTGTGTGTGGGGGGGTGATGGTTGAGTAATAGAAAGATTATGAATTATAAATAACAAAAACATCTTTTTGTTGATCTTAAATACAACTGAAAAACCAAAATATCTTCCCATATAGAACTCATTTTCTAGGGAGTGCTAATGATGTGCTCGACATACTATGTGCCAGACATATTATGTGTCATACGTATTCTTAACTCTATCTTCCAGCTGAAGCTTATTGAACTCAGAGAGAGATTACACAAATTGTTCAAAGCTACATTACTAAGTGGCAGAACTGACTTTTGAACTCCTGATTCAAAACTTTTGATATTATGCTTTATATGCAATTCTGGTATCTGAAAAAGCAGGTATCCACTCATTAACTACAAGTGTTTTCTTCTGTGCACTTAGTGGCTTTTATTGCAGAGAATACGTAGCACCTAATGGGTGTAATTTAGCGAGATTGAAAAAAAATATATATACCTAAGCAATTAGACCTTGATTAGCTACATTCACAGATATGTACCCGTGGTAGTTAGCTTTATGTGTCAACTTGGTCATACTGTAATAATATCCAGTAATGTAATCAGGCACTAATACAGGCATTACACTGAAGGTTGTTTGTTGATGTGGTTAACATGGGTTGTGTGCTAATGAAATCAGTTGATTTTGAGTAAAGAATATTACCCTCAGTAATACAGGTGGTCCTCATCCAACCAGTTAAAAGTCTCAAGAGCAAAATCTGAAATTTTCAGGAGGAAAGAAATTTTGCCACAAGACTGCAACATCAATTCCTACCTGAATTTCTAGGCTACTAAACCTGACCTATAAATTTGAGACTCATCAGCTACCACTATGCATGTAATTCCTTAAAATCAATCTATATTTATAACCATATTTGGATCTGTAGAGGATGAATAGATATGTATAGGATGACTTATACTAAAACACACATATAAAAAAGTCTATAATAGGGGCGCCTGGGTGGCTCAGTCGGTTGAGCGTCCGGCTTCAGCTCAGGTCATGATCTCACGGTTTGTGAGTTCGAGCCCCGCATTGGGCTCTGTCCTGACAGCTCAGAGCCTAGAGTCTGTTTAGGATTCTGTGTCTCCCTCTCTCTCTGCTCCTCCCCAACTCGTGCTCTGTCTCTCTGTCTCTCTCTCTCTCAAAAATAAATAAACATTAAAAAAAAGTCTATAATATAGGGGCGCCTGGGTGGCTCAGTCGGTTAAGCGTCTGACTGTGGCTCAGATCATGATCTCGGGGTCGGTGAGTTTGAGACCCGCATCGGGCTCTGTGCTGACAGCTGGCAGCCTGGAGCCAGCTTCCGATTCTGTGTCTCCCTCTCTCTCTGCCCCTCCCCCACTCATGCTCTCTCTCTGTCAAAAATAAACATTAAAAATTTTTTTTAAAAAAGTATGTAATATATATTCTATCAGCCAAAACATACCTATATATCAATGTTTTGAATAGATAGATATGCATAGCATATATATGTTATGAATATACACACACTAATATCCTATTGATTCTGTTTCTCTAGAGAACATTGTATGATATAATACCTAATCAAGTATCTTAACGGTGAAAATAAAATTTGCTGTACAACACAATGTTAGAAATGTCTATTATATTCATTGTTACTTAAACAAATAGAGAAACTTTAAAGTTGTATCATGCTACAAAAGTGACTTAGGTAGCATATCCACTGGCAGAAAAAGAAAAATATTTGTAAATGTTTATTTTTGTTTTTAGATCATAAATCCCATACGCAAAATTTATTGTCATAAGTTTAAATAATTTTTCAGGAATTTGATAATCTCTAAAATTTATGTGTGGATAATTTAGAGGAATATATATTGAGATTATATATGTACATATATAAAATCAAATTTAATTATGGTTGTTTGGAACTAACAATTTCTTATTAAACTACTCAATTATAAGGTAATTTTAACTAAATAATTGTAGACTTTCTTAAACATGTGTCTAATTTATTTACTAATTAAAGTAAAGAAATAAACATAACTCAAAATCATCATAGAATGTCTGGGAAATTACTTAATGCCAAATTTAACAATACATATATGCACACAAAAATGTAAATGTACCCTTATACACTACACAAGCAAGGTAATGAATAAAGCACACTTCGTTATTTAGTAACTTCAGTTATTTAGTAACTGTAAAAAAAATTATAAGATATATCATTAAATGGATCTTAGAAGAAGGAGTCAGCTTTACAGGTTTTTGTTAAAATTAGTTATTTTCTAAGTTAATTTCAGTAATGCATTTAATAATGTTAGTTATTCTTCAAAGCTATTATGCAAGGTCAATATTTTTAAGTTCAACATGGTCACATCACAAGTTCAAATAAAAGATCTGAAGAAACCATGGGCAACAACCTCGTAACTGGTAAATGATAATATAGGTAGAGCTAGCTAAAACTCCCAAATGTTGTTACCAGCAGGTGTCTTATGCTACTTATTTCAACATCATTTTACTTTTAATTAGATAAAACAACCTATTTTGAAATAAAGAGCTTTGGATTTCCACTTAGAGGATTTTATCACCACCACTGCTGGCATACATGGCATTCCTAAAATGTGTCTGATTTAATTTAGACATGAAAGAAATATTAGGATTCTCAAAGCAGAGCCACTGAAAATCAATCTCTATAAATCTAAATTATTTGGTTACATTTTCACATATGTATTTCTATCTTAAGGTAATATAATGATAAATGTAAATTCATCAAAACTACTTGGGGCAAGTAGAGAGAACATAATATAATTATACATAGCTGTAGCATTTATCTTCATTTAGCACATAGCATCAAATGTAGGCAAAGCACACATTATTTTTAAAAACATCAAAGTCACCATAATTAACTATGCCTCTCCTTTGAGAAAAAGAAAAATAAATTCCTCTTTGAGACTTCTCAAATTAAACATTCATAAATTATAGCGATCTCAGGTGTTTTGTTTCCCCCTAACCCCTTCCACCTCACCTTATAAATTTGGTAGTTTAGTCAAGATTGGATTAGAGCAGGAACCACCAGATGAATTAAATACCACTTGTGATCAAATGAAAGTCACAGCTATTGTGTAGGAAATGAAAGGGGACTTCTTTCCCTGAAGAGCCTCAAAATTGCTGGCATTAAGACAGTTTTTGCCTATTGTTCTTTTTTTTCTCTCTCACTTCCAACAGAATCCTGGGCTGTTTAAATCACAATCTGAGTTGCAAGGTCACTAAAATATCCAGGGGTAGAAAAGGAGATGTCCAGAATTCACCAACAAGCAGCATCTACACTAATAATACCGCAACCAAATAAATGAATGGTGTTCATAATTAAACTTTTCAGATATCATCCTGCACATTATCTGATTTCATTCCTCTGGGGTTGCAATTGACTGTCACTGACTAATTGAAATTCTACTGCCTTGCTAGCTGTTGGTAAATTACAGGACAACCTGTGTTGTGTGTTTCCATTAGACTAGCAGATATTATATGGGTCAATATAAATATGACCAAAATGGTTTCTTATAAAACATATCGCATTAACCTCTGAAAGGTTCAGGATAATGAAATCATAGAAGATATTAATTTTACTTTCCTTCAGAACCTGTTTCACACAGGTCCAAAGCCTGGTGAATCAAATACACACACACACACACACACACACACACACACACACACACACACTCATTTACTCATTCATTTTGAAATTGGTGATAAACATTAAAATGAGCCATCAGATTCTGACTGTTCTCTTGTTTTTCCTGTTTTAATTTTTCCCACTCTGCATCATAGTATTTGACGTAAATCTCATGTTTCATATTTGAATCAAATTGTTTTATATGCAAAATTATTCAATTAAAAATAGTTTGCTCTGGAGGAAAGCACTCTCAGAATGATGGAGATAGGCCCTTTGAAAGTGCATCCCTCCATAAATACAATAACACTGGCGACAGTTGTCAAAATCAACATTTTTCAGAACTTTGGAAAAAAACCAAAAGCTTATAACACTCCAAGGAGAGTTTATTCCAGAAAAATGGTTGATCTTGGTAAGAAAAATGAGCTTTGTGATGTTTTCACTTATCCTATTCTCATACTTTTCTTCTTATCTCTGTGGTAGCCTTGAAAACCAATAGCCTTACAAGGAAGGCAGCTATGAAAAATCAGAAACCTAGCAGTCACCACAAATAACAAAGTGGTTTGGACAGAATGGTCACTATGATGTGTCTGGAAGTTTCTTAACAAGTTTCATTATCAGAATTTGTTTTTACTTCATCTGATTCAGAAATGACCCTGTAAATAGCCCATCTTTAGGACATTTATTGATAACAATTAGCAGCAGTGATTTAACATCACTGCTGATGGACATGGTGTTTTAAGTTGAGGATAACAAAAGTCTGACCAAAGTCTTAAAACGTCTAACTGAGGAAGAGATTTACATGGATATCTTGGCAAAGATCTGATGCATTCTTAGGGATAGAAGGGTCACTGATGGGTGCAATACCGTGTACAGCAAAGACTTGAGAAGGTCTAAATTCTCACCCATGGCTGACTTCAGGGGCTGTGCAAGAGTTAAGTGAAGTCTAAGTTAGAATTACAAACTTCTGAATGGAGCATTAAAATCACTCCCCAGGCAAAGACTGGTTCAAAGTATTTAAGGATATCTCTGTCTAATCATCTGACCATGGAGCTAATGAAGCAGAGACTTTAGTGGCTACACTTGACAAAGAATACAAGCTATAAAGAATTAGTCCAGGAAAAGTGCTAAACAAAGAATAATCATCAACAACCACTATAATGACAACAACTAGCAACAACTACAAACCCAAACAAATTAAGTAAAATCTGATTTCCAGGGATACCATATTTTATTATTTAAAATGTCCAGTTTTCAACAAAAAATCATGAGGCACATAAGAAAACAGGAAATTATGACCTACACACAAACAAAAAAAAAAAGAAAAAGAAAGGAAAAAAGAAAACAGTTTCTGTGGAAGTCTAGATGTAGAACTTATTAAAGAAAGAGTTTATTTTTATTTGCTTTTTTAATGTTTATTTAATTATTTTGAGAGAGAGAGAAAGAGAAAGAGAGAGAAAATATTAATGGGGGAGAGGGAGAAAGACACAGAGAGAGAGAAGACCATCCAGGCTCTGCACTGTCAAGCACAGAGCCCAATGCAGGGCTCAATCCCACCAAATGTGAGATCATGACCTGAGCTGAAATCAAGAGTCAGATGCTTAATCAAATGAGCCACCTAGGCACCATTAAAGATAGATTTTAAATGAACTACTAATAATATGTACAAATAACAAGAAAACATATCTAGAAAGTTAAAAGAGTAGGAGAAGAGTGTCTCAACAAGTAACAAATAGCAATAAAGATATAAAACTAAAAGAAAGAATAATATAGAATTTTTGGAGTTGAAAGTATAATAACTGAAATGAAGGATTCATTAGAGGAACTCTTCAGCAGATTTGAATTGGCAGTAGAAAGAATCAGCTAACATGAAGATAAATTGAAATTATCCAGTTGAACACAAAAGTAAAAAAAAGATAAAGGCAAATAAACAGAATGTCAGAAATGTAAGGGACACCATCATGCATGCCAACATGTACAATGAAAGTCTCAAAAGAGAGAAGAGAAAGAAGCAGAAAATTTATTTGAAAAAATTATAGCCAAGAAAGTTTCAAATTTAGCAAATATAATTAATCTGCAAATTCACAAATCTTAACAGACTCCAGCTGGGATAAACTCAAAGAATTATATACCTAATCACATCAGAGTTGAACTGCCAAAAACTATAGACAGAGAATCTCCAAAGAAGCAGGAGAAAGTGACTTGTTATGTATAAGGGATCTTTAATAAGATTAACAGTTGAACTTTTTTCAGAACTTATGGAGACCTAAAGTAGTTGGATGGCATAGTGAAAGTGTTGAAGACTGTAAACCAGACTGTAAACCAAGAATTCTATATCTGGCAATACTATTTTTCAAATGTGAAGGAGAAATTAAACTATTTACAGTTCAACAATAAATGAGAGAAACTGTCACTACCAGAAATTTTCTATAATAGGTAATAAAGAGAGTCCCTTAGTATGAATTTAAAAAAGGGGGGGGCACCTGTGTGGCTTAGTCAGTTAAGCATCCAACTCTTGATTTCAGTTCAAGTCATGATCTCATAGTTGTGAGATCAAGCCCCACAATGTGCTCCATGCTGAACGTGGAGCCTGCTTCAGATTTTCTCACTCCTTTTATCTGCCTCTCTCTGCCCCTCCTCCATTCATGTTCTCTCTCTCAAATAAATTTTTTTAAAAAAAATTTTAAAAAGAACAGTAAACCATAATTCAAATCTATACCAAAAGAGCATTGGTGAAGGTAACTACACAAGTAGTTATTAAAAAGAGTATGAACATTTTGTTTGTAATTCTCTTTTCCTCTGATATAAAGACAATTATATAAAGCTATAAATATAAAACTGAGTTAATGGCTTCATAATGTATAAAGATGTAAGTTGCGTGACAATAATAGCATAAAAGGGTGGAGCAGAGCTATATTACAGCAAAACAGTTTATACTATTGAAAGTAAGTTGACATTAATTCAAACTAGATTGCTTTAAGTTAAGAGGAAAACAACAAAAATTGTAAATGGTATTGTAAAGTCAGAAAGCAGTCCACAAGACCAGCCTCACTCTGACATCAATTGCAAATTCAGGGATTCACAAGACTACTCTCAGAGTCCATCATTAAACTAGAAGGACTCACAGAACTCACTGATGCTATTATACTCACGGTTACAGTTTGTTATAATGAACAGATATCGATTAAAATTAACCAAGGACGGACTTCAAGCTGTATTACAAATCTGTAATCATCAAGACAGTATGGTACTGGCACAAAAACAAACATTCAGATCAATGGAACAGAACAGAGAACCCAGAAATGGACCCACAGCATATGATCAACTATCTTTGACAAAGCAGGAAAGAATATCCAATGGAATAAAAGCAGTTTCTTCAGCAAGTGATGCTGGGAAAACTAGACAGCAACATGCAGAAAAATGAACCTGGACCACTTTCTTACATCATACACAAATATAAACTCAAAATGGATGAAAGCCATCCAAATCCTCAAGGAGAAAGCAGGCAAAAACCTCTTTGACCTTGGCTGCAGCAACTTCTTACTCAACATGTCTCCAGAGAAAGGGAAACAAAAACAAAAATGAACTATTGGGACCTTATCAAAATAAAAAGCTTCTGCACAGCGAAGGCAACAACCAGCAGAACTAAAAGGCAACTGACGGAATGGGAGAAGATATTTACAAACAACATATCAGATAAAGGGTTAATATCCAAAATCTATGAAGAACTTATCAAACTCAACACCCAAAAAACAAATAATCTAGTAAAGAAATGGGCAAAAGACACAAATAGACACTTCTCCAAAGAAAACATCCATATGGCCAACTGACACATGAAAAAATGCTCAACATCATTCACCATCAGAGAAATACAAATCAAAACCACAATTAATGGCTAACATACCTGTCAGAATGGCTACCATTAACAACTGAGGCAACGACAGATGTTGGTGTGGATGCAGAGAAAGAGGATCTCTTTTGCACGGCTGGTGGGAATGCAAGCTGGTGCAGCCACTCTGGAAAACAGTATGGAGGTTTCTCAAAAAATTAAAAATAGAACTACCCTATGACCCAGCAATTGCACTACTAGGTATTTATCCAAGGTATACAGGTGTGCTGTTTCGAAGCAGCACATGCACCACAATGTTTATAGCAGCACTATCAACAATAGCCAAAGTATGGAAAGAGCCCAGATATCCACTGATGGATGAATGGATAAAGAGGATGGATATATATATATATATATATATATATATATATATACACATACACACACAATGGAGTATTACTTGGCAATCAAAAAGAATGAAATCTTGCCATTTGCAACTATGTGGATGGAACTAGAGGGTATTATGCTAAATGAAATTAGTCAGAGAAAGACAAATATGATATGACTTCACTCATATGAGGACTTTAAGATACAAAACAGATGAACATAAGAGAAGGGAAGCAAAAATAATATAAAGACAGGGAGGGGGACAAAACATAAGAGACTCTTAAATATGGTGAACAGAGGGTTACTGGATGGGGTTGTGGGAGGGGGGATGGGCTAAATGGGTAAGGGGCATTAAGAAATCTACTCCTGAAATCATTGTTGCACTATAAGCTAACTAACTTGGACATAAATTTAAAAAAAAAGCCAATGAAAGAGAACATCGGGCAGAGTCCAGGGAAAAAAAAAAGCCAATGAAAGAGAACATTGGGCAGAGTCCAGGGCAGTTACAAATGTGGAACTTCCAGTTGTCCTCTCCCAGTAGAGTAATGGAGAGTGTTGACTCCTCCTGGTAACAGTGTGTGTTAATATGCATTGATCATTGTTACCCAGGGAAGATCACTGGAGTCTAGGTGCCCAGAGTTTTTATTGGTGCATTCTAATGTAGCTATGGCTGACCATATGTGTTGCTGATCTTACCATCTAGTCCCTCTTACCCTTCAGCCCCTCCAGAGATCACACATATACTTTATGACCCAAAATACAATAAATCACATTGTTACTATCTGCTGTGGCTCAAAGACCTCATACAACCAAAGAAGCCCATCAGGCAAAATATACCAAGTGCTTATATATTATGTCCCAGGAATAGGGCAAAGGCCAGATCGCTCTTTGAATAAAGGTAATTCTTTATCACACAGATATACTATTAAACATCTACCTAACACAAAAGAAGTTACTTTTGGAAAAATAAAGGAACAAAACTGATGATAGCATGTAGAAAACACATAGCAAATATATGACATAAAACTGCTTTTTTAGTAATTAAGTGTAAATAGAGTAAACACTCCAAGTATAGGCTGGAGATTGGCAGAATGATTAAAGAAAACCCCATTATACAACTATGATGTCTTCCAGAGACAAACTTTATATACAAAGACACACAGATTGAGAGTAATAAGAAGGACAAAGATATACCAGGCAAATAGTAATCAAAAAGAGGGCTGGCATGACTATATTAATATCAGACTTTACTGATAACATAAAATTTATGAAAGAATTGTTACTAGGAAAGATGAAGGAGATTTTACCATGATAAAAGAGTCAAATCTTCAGGAAAGCATAACAATTATAAACATACATACTTCTAAACATGGCCATGTGTTTATTCCAGTCAATGAGTTGTTAATGGAAGTAACAATAATTCTTCCCAGGGAACACTTTTACTTGTTGGTGTAAGAGTCTCCAGACATCTCACTTTTCTTTGTGTTATAGAGACCATCAAAATTCCAGATAGTGGCTGTCCCATTATTCTGGGTCTAAAAGAATATAGAAGAATTTGGCCACTCTGATATTTTCTCCTTTCATCTATATGAAATTGAACAATTAACATCTCAGAGCCTCAACTTCCGTGACTATAAAATAGAGATACTAAGTTTGAATATGTATCTCAAGTTTCCAGTATTGCTTTCTGAGTAAGATATGCATATTAAAAAATATGAGTACCAATTTCTTAGAAAACTTTGTAGCCATGTTTTCCCCAAACTTTGTTGGAAATTCCTATAATTTTTATTTGTCAATATATATCAAGGCAGAAATATCAATTCCCGACTTCCCCAGGTCTCATTCATTAGCTCTCTTACTCTAAGTCTAAAATTCAATTGCCTAGATGCCTGAAGAAGAAGGGAAGGGAAGAGAAGGGGAGAGAAGGGGAGGGAAGAGAAGGGCCTTTAATTTAATGATATCTAGGCCAAACTAACCCTTGTGCAAATGCCACAATACACCAGCACAATTTTTTGTGTGTCCTAGCTCATTAATTTTTTTTTAATTCAGTAGGATATATTACTTGTCTATTTAGTGCAGGAGAGTCTAAAAGACCCTGTGGATACAAAGCTTCTATTGTTACCTGGAAAGGGTCACCTAAAGGGAAGCCGAGTCAGAAAATACTGAACCAAAAATCATAATTGAACTCAGGAGCTTCACTTTGTGATAGAGGTAAGCAATGTGTTCAACTTCCTTTAGGAAGTGAATGTCTAATGTGCTCTAGGAGTATTCTACATAAAGGCAGAGAGATCAATAAAATGGTGTTTTCAGAGAAGGACAAAAATGTAAGGATTGAGTGTAAGCTAAATACTGGTTATGTGGAAGCCTGGTAAAACTGATGCAGCAGATGTTCTTAAAACCCATAGGATATGAACTTCATACTTAAGGCCATGGAGTAAATGATTTTAAGCCTGAGAGTGACATGGCTAGATTTACATTTAGAAAAGTCACTTATGCAAACAGAATATAATCAATGGTATTGAAAAAAATCACTATGGGAACAGACTACAGGACAGCAAGCCTAGTTATAACCCTCCAGTCATGCATGCAACCATTCATTCATTCATTCACTCATATACGTATTCAAAACATGTTTTTATCACCTCTAATGAGTAGGTCAATGTAACTCCTGATGAAGGTAAATTAAAAAACAAAACAAGCATTCATGTTCTCTCTGTTTCTTCTCTTTCTCTCCTTCCCCTACTCTCTCTCACTGAGCTTACTGAGAAGTATTTCAGACTGACTATAAACAAAGATTATATATATATATATATATATATATATATATATATAGTAGATGGATATAGCAAATTATATAACAAATTGTGATGGCTTGAAATAGATTCCCAATAGTAGTATTTAGAGACACATGAATATACTGGAGGAGTACTTTGGAGGTAGTTCTGTGATACTGGGATGGATTGGAAGTAAGAATCCAGACACAATAGACCATACTGTATGATTCCATTTGTATGAAACGACCAAAATAGGAAAATCCATAGAAAGATGAATCATTTCCAGTGGCAATGGGGGAGGAGGACATGAAGGGTGACTGCTAATGGGTATGGGATTTCTCTTTGGGGTGATTATTCTAAATTTAGATGGTGGTGATGATGCACAACTTTGTGATTATACTAAAGAACACAGAACTGTATACTTTAAAAAGGCAAGCTATGTTATGTGAATTGTATCTCAATGAAACTGTTATAAAAAGTAGAATACTTAAAAATTACTATTGTTCAAATATCACATTTTAGGGATAAATGTAATTATTATATATGTCTGCTAATTTTCCAGTTGTCACTGGAAATTTTCCAGTATCACCAAATATCTCTTAAGAACAAAGCTCTCTGGTTCTTAAATATAATTCTACTGTAAGTTATCCTTTCTTTTCAAAGGAATATCTTCAAAAGGACTTAAGGCCTTCTGTGATTTGTGCTTCCTTACAGACAATATTTTGTTTTAAGAAGAACATAAGTATATAAATCACCAAAGTTAGATTTAAATTCAGTAATTGTTTTATTGTTGTGCAAATATCCTAAGCTATTCTATTGTGCTCCAGATAACAATATTTTATCCACAATGTAAGTCCTTCAAACTGTGAACAAGTCTTTTGTTAGATTTTTGCTAATAATATTGAGTTACTTTAAGTTTTCTTCCAAAAAATGAGTGAGACATTTGGAATTTCTACTAGCCTCAAAAAGCTATTTTTCAAAGAAAGTGTATTTTTGTTTATATGCTTCAGTAACTTTAAATAAAGGCAGTGGGGAATTTAAAGTGTTAGAAAGAACTCAGCAAGAAATAACAATAAAATACTAGCTATATGAAAGCATTATAAGAGAAGCCAGTGGGATATAATTATTACCAACATTATTATGGTAGGTGGGTTATGTTAGTGAGTAGTTAACATCAGATGGTAGGAAAATCAATGAAGCCACAGGATCACAAATCATTAGAAAAAAAACATATTATCTGCATCAGTTATTCTTTATGTGTATTTTACATCTGAAGTACTAAAATGAAATTTGAATCGGCCTATTGCACAGGTACCAATTTTGCCTTTTTATAATATTCATACCTTTAATTTTCCATAAGGAAGTTAAAAATTCACTAAAATTACATATAAAATCCTTATTTCTATGAATGTTACATGATGTATTTGTTTTAAATGCAGATGTTCTTTTCCAAATTTCTAGGAACCGCTAGAACCTAACATATAGTTTTTTATTCATAGTTGAAATAATGTAGTTACCTTGTTTTGGAATGCATAAACCCGGATATAAATATAGAATATTTACATAATAAAAAAATGGGCCTAAGTATTACTAACTGCTATAAAAACTATCCTCTCACTATCCACATATAGAAAATGAAATGACATATGTGAAATGATGAAATGATAGTCTTCTGTCATTGGGAAAAGGGTAGTGAATTCTGGAAGGAAAAAGAACAAAAGAAGTGAACCTCACATGTGCCTCAGTTTACTGCCAAAGCAGTTTCCAAGCTTTAGAGAAAAAAGAATGGGAAAGATCCACAGAGACTCAGAGACCTGTGGAACAGCTTCAAGTGAACCAACCTACATGAAATGGAGAACTAAAGAGGAGAGGAGAGAGCAAGAGGCGTGACAATTCTTTTTTACACCTTAAATACATACAATGTTCATCTGTCAATCACCCCTCTAAAGTTGGAACAAATTAGAATTTTGCAAAGGATAGGCCAGGGTAGAAATAATACAGGAAATCAGGATTCCACCTCCTAATACCATCACATTGGCTGTTAAGATTTCAACATATGAATTTTGGGGAGAAATAAACATTCAACCTATAGCACTTCTTATGTAGTCTGTGCAAGTTTCTGGCTAAGAATATCATTGTGATGAATGACAAAAAATAATAGAAAATTCTTTTAGAAACTTGGCATTTTAGACTTCCCTCAAGAGTACAATGGGGAAAGCTAATATCAGACACATGTAAATACACAGTTCATCACTAATTCCCAGGATAGGACAGCAAAGTAAATACAAATTACAAAATCTTAATTCCCAAATATAAGTAAAATAAAAATAAATAAAATTTAGCAAAAATATATTTACATAAATCATTCCAAGAAGGAACATGCACAGCTAATTTTTTAATTTTTGAAAAATCACAGAGAAAGAAAATAAGTCAGAATGCCAAATCCATACATTTCAGTTCAGTAAATAATTTTACTGAAAAAATATTTTGAGTGATAAAATTCATGTAATGTAAAAATATCACTAATATTTTTCTTGAAAAAATTTTTTTAAAGTAAACTTTACATCCATAGTGGGGCTTGAACTCACAACCCCGAGATCAAGAGTTGCATGCTCCACCAACTCAGTCTGCTGGGCACCCTAGAATATCACTATATTTTTTTACTTTGTGATAGGGCAATGATATATTTTAATGATGGTGATTTATTTGCAAACAACTCCGTATGAGTACTTAAAAGCTGTGTATTCGAGTAAACAATTTGACTCAAATTTGTATTAACAGTATAGTCTTGCATAAATTTATCATGAAAAATGATAAAAGTAGCTTCTGGTTGGTGAAATTAGTGTGATTTAAATTAGTCATAATGTAACTGAAACCAAACATTCTATTATTTCAGCTTCTGTGTCCAGACCGGATTGGTCCCTAATGTCTCCACTTCATAGAAGAGTATGTCATCCAGTTCAACTACAATGCTGTCCCTAGTATACAAACATTGTCATATCATTTGAGGTGCTACTCTGTGATTCTGAGGTCAAAGAAAGGAAGAGAGAGATCATCTTGAATTGCAGACAAGGTGCAAAACTGTATTTCCCTGCTCTCTTGGCAGAATTGCAAAATATGCACTTCCTTTCATTGTGATGCACAACCAACTAGCAGCATTCAGAGATGAGTACTTTCAGACCCCACCTGCATCCAATCATCAAAAGCTTTATTTACCAAAAGAACCTGTCATTTACCTAATGAAAAACTGGCTTATGTCAGTTTGTGACAGTCAATTACAAATATGTAGACAGTCATAGGAAGTGCTTTCTATTTCAGGATTTCACACTGGACAAAAAAGAAAATTATGAGGAGTCTTTATCTGTTTACCCTATCTGCTGTAAATATGAATAGGTTAGGCAGCACAATTATCATCACAAGGAGTTAATTACCTGTAATAATAAATGGTGGTACATAAGAGGAAAAGAAAAGAGGAAACGCATAACAGATTCAGTGGTAAGACTTTTGCTTCCAACTGTGACGGAGTAACAGGGATTGGATTGTCTGACGTTTCACTAGAAAAGTGAACAGAATGTATGAAATAATGATTTTCACATGTGTGACAACAGATAAGAGAAGTCTGTGATCTCTGAGTCAAGAGAAACAGCGGGGGTGAGCCTTGTGCATGCAGGCAAATGTAGACGGAATCCAGAAATCTCATTCTGTCAATGAATAAGTACCAGAATTCATGTAGGCTAGTACAGCTATAATTTGGGAGGGGAAGAATACTAGAAAAAAGGGAGCTACACAGAAAGGCCTGCTCAAGTTTTAGCTGAGTACTGATGTGAGCATACACAAAAGGAAATTACATAAACACATGGAGAGAATCATTTGAAGGAGTAGGCTTATCAATTCCAGGAGCTCACACAGGGTTGAGAAGAACTTATCTTCTCATCAGCTACAACAGAAAGACCTCCTAACCCAGAGAATGTGCATGGATATCGAATTAATAACGGGTCTTAATTATGTCCAAAGTCATAGCTGCTCTGTATTCATTCTAATAAATATTAAAGCAAGCCTTGAAAGGATTCAACTGATCTAAATAACTTAATCCATTCCAGGTAAAAATTCAACACTATTTAAAGGAATACAACAAAATCCATCATCCAAGTGTAAGACGCAAAATGTTTAGCACTGAATCATCAATTATCAGGTGTCTCAGTCAGAGTCAGTGTTCCACCAGCGGAGTAGAGACATTAGGAAGTCAAGCTGCATGATATGTATTATCATATAACCTAGAATATACATATATATCATTATATAATATATAAACATTTATTAATATATTAATATATGTAATAAACATATATTTTACAGGGGATTAGATTATACAATTTTGGGATCTGGCTACACAGTTTCTGCAAGTTTGTCTCTATATATAATGCTGGAGCCCAAAATTCCATAAGCAGCAGTCAGAAAGAGAAGCTCACAAGTTGTCCAGGAACTTGAGAGCACCAGCTGGGATCCCATGAGGTAAGAATGACACTTGTGCCCATTCTTGTTGCTTCTGACCTTGGTGACAAGCACAAGCACATTTTGCATAGACCAGGACCATTCATCCCCAGAGCTGAAAGCACACATACTGGGCCAGGAACCAGAAAAACTGAAGGAATATCCAGAGGGAGGGGAAAGTAACTGAAAACTCAGCTGCTGCTTTACATCAACAGAGTGAGGCAATAGATCACTAACAACATGTATGGTTGTTGCCTCCCACCAAATCAACTCCAAAATCTATATTAATTATCTACTGCTGCATAACATATTACCACAAACTTAGTGGTAATATACTTATTTAAAACACATTTATTTTCTCACTGTTTCTCTGAGTCAGAAGTCCAGATTTGACTAATCTGGGTCCCCCACAGGGTTGCAGTCAAGGTGTCAGTGAGGGCTAGTTTCTCATCTGGGCTCAAATGGAGAAGTCATGTCCACACTTAAGTGGTGGCTGGCAACATTCAGTTCCTCGCAGCTGTGTACTGATGGCTTGGCTGTAGTTTCTTACTATGCTGGGTTTCCTAGCACGGCTGCATGCTTCCTTACAAATACAAAGAGGCAGATGCATGTGCCTGTACACACACACACACACACACACACACACACACAAAGAGATAGAAAGGGAAAGGGAGGGAAGGAGGGAAGGAGAGAGATAATGAGTGAGAGAGAGAGAGAACTCAACAAAAGATTTACAATCTTCAAAAAATTTTTTTTAATTTATTTATTTTTGAGAGAGAGTGAAAGTGAGGGAGAGGCAGAGAGAGAGGGAGACACAGAATCCAAAGCAGGCTCCAGGCTCTGAGCTATCAGTACAGAGCCTGATGTGGAGCTTGAACTCATGAACTGTGAGCTCATGATCTCAGCTGAAGTCAGATGCTTAACCAACTGAGCCACCCAAGCACCCTCTTTTTAGAAAATTTTTTATGTTGACAAAAGAGTTACAATCTTATGTAACATAATTACATACAAATAATAATGCACATCCTGTTACTTTTGCTGTATTCTACTGGTTAGAAGCAAGAAACCACATTACCCGTCCACACTCACAGGGACAAGATCACACAAAAGAATGAACATTTGTAGGTGGTGATCATGAGGGTCACCTTGAGAGTTTCTCTTGACAATAAATTATATTTAATATAAAAATAAATAAATAAAAACAGTTTGTACTAAAAAAAGAGTTTCTCTCTCTCACATTGTGCATGGAAATGCACAGGAAAATATAATTCATGATTTGGAGGGAAAAACAAATAAAAATTATAGATTTAATAGAGTTAGAATAGGACATTTAAAATAATTATCATCAACACACTACATATATTTAAATAGCTAGAGAAAAACATGAGCATGGTGATGACAAAGTAATAAGAAACACTTTCTAAGAGTTTTATTGTTTCAGAGCTTATGTTCAAGTCTGTAATCCATTTTGAGATAATTTTTGTGTATGCTGTTAAAGCAAATGGTCCAATTTCTTTTCTTTTCTTTCCTTTTCTTTCTTTCTTTCTTTCTTTCTTTCTTTCTTTCTTTCTTCTTTCCTTTTTTTTTGGATATAGTTGTCCAGTTTTCCTAACACTATTTTTTTTAACTTGAGAGAGGGAGAGAGAGAGAGAGAGAGAGAGAGAGAGAGAGAGAGAGAGAGAGAATCCCAAGAGGCTCCACATTTAGCACAAAGCCTGACCTGGGGCTGGATCCCACAGCCCTGGGATCATGAACTGAGCCAACACCAAGAATCAGAAGCTCAACTGATTGAGCTACCCAGGTGCCCCCAAAAACTATTTATTGAAGAAACTGTCCTATCTCCATTGTATATTCTTGGCTCCTTTGTAGTAAATTAATATATATGTGGGCTTATTTCTGGGTTGTATTCTGTTCCACTGATATATGTATGTATTTATGATAGTACCATACAGTTTTGTTTACTATACATTTATAATAATATAGTATGAAATCGGGAAGCATTAGGTTTCAGCTTTATTCTTCTTTCTTAAAACTGCTTTGGCTATTCAGGGTTTTCTGTGGTTCCAAAAAGGTCATTTTTAAAATAAGAAAAAGATCTAATACTAGTTTTGGACTTTTTAGTTTAAACATTTATTTGAAATACATTTGCCATTCATATTAAATACCATTTCCAATAAAACACAATATTAGATTATTAGCAATACCAAAACCTCCATAGGAGAACATCGTGTCTACTGATATACTCCAAATTAATATATCCATTGCCCCTCTCTCTTAACAAAATTTTTTCTTCAAGATATAAAAAAGTGGTGACTACTTTCAATTAGTAGTCTTGATAATACTATATCTCCTTTTTTTCTAAATATAATGCTATTATTTCTTCTTTTAGTATATAAGTGAGAACTAAAGATATTAATCATTTGCTCATGTCACAGGTTTTGGAAAAGAAGCAGATTCAAATAAATCTCTATGACATCAACTCTTGTGCTTTTTCCATCACACTATTTTGCATCACTGCTATGTCTACAAAAGCAAAAACAGTTGTATAATTATGCACTCCAAAGATAGTTACTTGCATGCTATACCAATACAAATATTTAGTATTTCCAATTAATGGTGGTCCAACAAATATTTAATGAATGGCCACAATGTTTGGACCTTGTGATGATTACTATAGTTCTGCTTCATGCCTTTAGCTAACTTAGAATTTTCTAGTAACCAATTTTAACTGTAGAAAGACCAGAATCATTAGACGTTTTGAAAAATTAACTCCCCATCCCCCGGTGTAATTTAGTAACTCATTGCTTAATGATTATTTTGCTCAACAATAAAAATATGATCAAATGAATAACGAAACAAGACATCATATGTATTGCATTTTCCTTTATGATAATTTATAATATTTTAAGTTTTCAAAAAGTTTTTTATTTCTTATTCTGATTATCTATCCTTTCAGTAACACGAGATAACAAAAGGGGAAATTGAGGCTCAGTACTAAATGTGATTTGCTATCAGTCACAATATACTTAGTGGTTGGCTGAGTAGAAATAAAAACTCAGACTCCGTGAGTCTTGATCTAGTGCAATTTTTACATTTATAAGGTTGATTTCTTAGGGAAATGACGTATTTGTACACTCATGATCATAGCGGAATTATTCACAATAGTCAAGAGGTGAAAGCAACCCAAGTGTCCACTGATGGATGAGTGAACAACAAATGTATTTTATATATACATATATACATACATATACATATATACATACACATACATACATACATATATATACATATATGTATATACATATATACATACATATATGTGTATTTATATTTATATGTATACATATGTATGCATATGTATACATATATATATACACACACACAATAGAACATTATTCAGTAAAAAAGGAAGGAAATTCTGTATATGCTACAACATCGATGAGGCTTAAAGACATTACACTAAGTGAAATGTCAAATACCATGTTTATCATTTTTTTTTAAAAGTAGAATTTAGTAATATTATTTGAATGAAAGAGGAAAATTCAATTTTCATTGAGTGATTCCTATGTGCCTGAGATTGTTTTATAAACAGAAAAAACTGAAATTTTAGTCTGATAAGGTCTGAGATGTTACATTTCAATATTCCTCATTTTACATATTAGGGACTTCAGGGTCAGAAATTTCATATTTTGCCCAAGATTATATATTTAGCAACAACTTACTGAGAACTTACAGTGGGAGAGCATGTTTGCTAGATGCCTTACATGTTATCTTATTTAATGCTTACCACCACATAATGATTTAGTTTTATTCACTTCACTTTATACATGAGAAACTAAGACTTCAAAAGGTTAAGTAAAGGTTAGTAACTCTCAAACAGGAGAGGGTGGAAAGAACATTTGTTTTACTCAAAGTCAACACTCTGAAACTTGTACTTTATACTGCCTTATTCAGCTTGTATCTATATCAATGTCTTCTTTTTTTGTACCCTACCAGTAGTTGAAAACACATGAGTTTTATTTAACTATTTAAGTGATTAAATTTGAACATCTTACCCTCCTGAATACCTTTGGCACCATGCCCTATTTGAATAGGTTATTTAAAAAAACTTTTTTTAACATTTATTTATTTTTGAGAGACAGAAACAGAGCATGAATTGGGTAGGGGCAGAGAGAGAGTGAAACACAGAATCCAAAGCAGGCTCCAGGCTCTGAGCTGTTAGCACAGAGCGAAGCAGGACTCAAACTCACAAACCATGAGCTCATGACCTGGGCTGAGGTCGGACGCTGAACAGACTGAGCCACCCAGGTGCACCAGGTTATTTTAGAAAAAGAATTGTGTACCTGACAATAATTGTATATTGGCACTATTTCTTTTATATGTAACAAGGTATCAAAAGAGTAGAGCAAATGTTAAAACACAGCATTACCCTTAATCTATTTGAGAAGACAAAATTAATACAAAATTTATAATAATAATTGCAAAAACTTCTAAATTACTTTATTTGCCAAAAATACATATTCAGGTGTGTGTGCATGTCTGTCTGTGTACAATCAATTTTATGAACAACCCAAAAAGTATTAACATGATCTCTATTTTATAGATAAGAATTTGAGGCACAAACAGCTTATATATACTGGCAAAAAGTAGAAGATCCAGTTAGAGCCAGAATATATACCCATAAACTTTGAATCCAGAGGCTTTGCTCTTAATCACTAAGCTAATCATTTAATGGTAAAGTAAATTATTGTCTTTTTCATATGAAGGACTGTTATGGGTTAAATGTGTCTACCCAAAATTCATATGTTAAAGTCTTAACAACCAGTACCTCAAAATGCGACCTTATTTGGAGATAGGATCTTTATGGAAGTAGACAAGTTAAAGTCAAGTTATGGTGGACCTTAATCCTGTATGACTGATGTCCTTATAAAAAGAAGTAAGTTAGACAAAGAGGCACCTATAGACAGAAGACAATGTGAACAGACGTAGGGAAAAGACCACTTATAAACCAAAAAAAGAGGCCTAGAACAGATTCTCCCTCACAGCCCTCCAAAGGAAACAACCCTGTCAATATCTTGATTTCAGACTCCAGCCTCCAGAACCATAGGACGAGAAATTTTGTTGTTTAAACCACACAGTCTATGGTACTTTGTTATGACAGTCCTAGCAAACTAATACAAAAAATGATTATAAGAATTTTCATTATGTGGAATAGTGTAAAACTGGCTTTGTTGACTGTGCTTTCAGTACCCCCGTTCTTTAATACTTGTTTGTTATTGCAAAATTAAGATTTTGGTGTAGATATTATGGGGGAAAATAGAACTGTGGGGGAAAATAGCAATGGGTTTCACAGTATCATCAGACATCCTAATGGAATGTTTACAAAGAGGAGTGAGTTGTGTGTATTATTATGCAGTTCTGGTCTCTGAAATTCTTGAATAGCAGTATCTTATGTGTAGGAAGAATTGATATTATTAAGGTAACCGCTGAAAACTTGCCCATGAAGTATAATTTTAGACAGGCCACACTTTTTTCTTAATGGTTCTCTTTATATTGGTTACTGCACATTCTAGTTGTTTAATTTATTTATTTAAAAAAAAAAATTTTTAATGTTTATTTATTTTTGAGACAGAGAGAGAGCATGAACAGGGGAGGGGCAGAGAGAGAGAGGGAGACACAGAATCTGAAACAGGCTCCAGGCTCTGAGCTGTCAGCACAGAGCCCGACGCGGGGCTCGAACTGACAGATCGTGAGATCATGACCTGAGCTGAAGTCAGACGCTTAACCGACTGAGCCACCCAGACGCCCCATCTAGTTGTTTAAACCAGATCTGAGGTAAGAGTTTAAGAATCACTTACATTAAACAAGATTTAGTATAAACCATACCATGAAGGAACAGAATCTCAGCCAACCATGGACTTTGAAATCCCTACTTTATTTACATACATTTTCTAAGACACCCGCCTGTACTCCAGAATATGAACGCTGATGTTCTATTGCAGTGACTGTCTTGTAATTTAAAAAGGCTCTTTCTACTTTATTGGCAAGTAAACAGGACTTTTTTGTTTTTTTGATTTTCTTTATGAGATACTGAAAATAAAGAGAATTTACATTATATAAATGTATACCAATTGTAGATAATATGAAACACAAAAATTGTTTCTTAGGGTTGAAATAATTTATGCGCACATTTTATTTATTTATTTATTTATTTATTTATTTATTTATTTATTTTCAATATATAAAGTTTATTGTCAAATTGGTTTCCATACAACACCCAGTGCTCATCCCAACAGGTGCCCTCCTCAATACCCATCACCCACCCTCCCCTCCCTCCCACCCCCCATCAACCCTCAGTTTGTTCTCAGTTTTTAAGAGTCTCTTATGCTTTGGCTCTCTTCCACTCTAACCTCTTTTTTTTTTTTTTTCTTCCCCTCCCCCATGGGTTTCTGTTAGGTTTCTCAGGATCCACATAAGAGTGAAACCATATGGTATCTGTCTTTCTCTCTATGGCTTATTTCACTTAGCATAACACTCTCCAGTTGCATCCATGTTGCTACAAAGGGCCATATTTCATTCTTTCTCATTGCCACGTAGTACTCCATTGTGTATATAAACCACACTTTCTTTATCCATTCATCAATTGATGGACATTTAGGCTCTTTCCATAATTTGGCTATTGTTGAGAGTGCTGCTATAAACATTGGGGTACAAGTGCCCCTATGCATCAGTACTCCTGTATCCCTTGGGTAAATTCCTAGCAGTGCTATTGCTGGGTCATAGGGTAGGTCTATTTTTAATTTTCTGAGGAACCTCCACACTGTTTTCCAGAGTGGCTGCAGCAGTTTGCATTCCCACCAACAGTGCAAGAGGGTTCCCGTTTCTCCACATCCTCTCCAGCATCTATAGTCTCCTGATCTGTTCATTTTGGCGACTCTGACTGGCTTGAGGTGATATCTGAGTGTGGTTTTGATTTGTATTTCCCTGATGAGGGCGACGTTGAGCATCTTTTCATTATGCACACATTTTAAAATATAAAATTGGAGGTGCCTGGGTGGCTCAGTCGATTAAGTATCCAACTTAAGTTCAGGTCATGATCTCAGCAGTCTGAAACATGCTTCCAATTCTGTCTCTCTCTCTTTCTGTCCCTCCCCAAGTTGCACTCTGTATCTCTCTCTCTCTCAAAAATAAATAAACATTAAAAAAAATTTTAATAAATAAAATATAAAATCGTGTTTTGATTTATATCCAAAATTTAGAAATGAGCTGAGGGTTTGAATGAAGGAGCAATTGAGGAAAAACAAAACCAAAACCATTTTTTCTCTTCTAGTAAAGCCAAGAAGACTACCTACATATTTTCGCTGGTATTGCTAAATCCATCACTGGTCTTTGTCATCACACTATTAATGCAAACATTACTATAAATCCATCATTACAAAACTTTCTACTTAAACATACAGAGGAATAATTTTTTACACACAAAAATAATTTGTTTGCTTTTTTTTTTAATCTCATTGGGTGGCCAATTTGTGATGGATTTAAATACTTGTTTATAGATCATCTAGTATTTGGTAATGAGGATATATGCAGCAAATTCCTGGGTTGGTTGATCTGAGGAGTCCAGTGGAAGAGAGGGGGTAGAGTGTAGTGTCTCCAGTGATACTTACTGGTCAATACATTCATTTGTTACAGTCTAGTAACGAATGCCATACCACTACTCCTACAGTTTACACTGAGCAATATTTCACTGAAGTTAATGCAGGTTTCACATTTTATTTTTGAAGACTGGCTAAAATTGGAAAGCTGAAGAACAAATTCTTTGAACTACTTGAGAAATAGACACAATATTTTTGGAACATGTACAGATTCTGAAAAGATAAATACACAGAAGAGCTAAAGAAATCATCTAAAGCTTCCACTAAAATATGAAACAAAATTTTTTATAAATCTGGCAAAAGGAAGATTTGTTCTCATTTTGTAATATCAACATAATAATTGCATGAGCAATATATACTCTTAAAAATCTGTAAATGTAGATATTTCCGTCAATTCATTCATTCATTCTTACATTCACCAAATATGTGCTGAAAAGCTGCTTTGTGCTAAAGACCAGGAACTAGGGATATAAAGTTGCAAACTGCATGCACTTTACAGTTTAGCAATCTATCATTAATATTAAGAATATTAAAAGAGAAATAAAAATGGCCCGATTCTTCCCATATAATGTACTACATATGCCCCTGGATGCTACCCACAGTTCTAGCTATACAATAAATAAAATGGTGGCTATTTACAGTTTTGGATAAACTTAAGAACTTTATTAATCTTTATCATTTTCTCCTTCCTGGGGACCTCTTAGTTTTCTGAAGATTTAACTTAAGCTGCCTAATTCTCTCTTTGCAACCATCTGGTTTCTTTGGTCCAGATTTTAAGTTACCTCATCTAGAATGTTCAGTAATATGATAAATTGTGTGTTAATCTGCTCCCTCTTTGATTAGACAATGATTTATCAGTAAAATGTATCTTCATTTCATGTTGGTGTTTTGCCATATTATTATTGGACTTTAGGATTTTAGAAAAGACCTTTTATTCTAGGAGTTCTAAACAGTTGTGATTTTCTAAAGTACATGATAGAACCAAAAATTGCAGGGCAAGAGCACAAAAAATTAATTGCAGGCCAATGGGAGTAAGCAGAGTACAATTCCTCATAGTGCTTCTGACTTTGTTACTTAATTACTTAGTGAAACTAAACTAGACATGGGCCTAAAATCATTGGAGATATGCTATGTAAGAAGAGTTTTTTGCTCAGAGTAAAACTAATTATTGATTGGAATTGTTGTTTTTTTGTTTTCCTGTTTTGTTTTGTTTTGTTTTTTTCCTGAAGTCAACACTGGCTAACATTGTTTTTTGTTGTTATTGTCTTTTGGAAGTTTGTATTTGTTTGCTTTCTAAAAGAGTTTCTTCTTATAATAAGATGACATTTCCTTGCAAAACCAGAAAGTAGCAAAACATAAATTATAATTAATATTCACATTATCCCTTTCTTCAATGAAACATTCCACCATGAAACTCTTCTCATGTTCAGAATGTTTTTAATTTTCATTCATATTTTGTAAAAAAAAATGTCTAAAGTGAGGACATGGCATATATCATGGCATATAAAAGTTAGAGAAACACCTGGAAGGAAAATATAATATCAATAGAATTCACACTTAAAGCTATACATTAAGTCACATGGTAACTTTAGAATGTAGAGCTTCCACAACAACAGCAAATTCTCTACAAGCTGTTTCACAAACCAGAAACCACATGTCCCTCAAATCCTTGGTCACTGTGTGGAGGACAGACTTTTAGATTAGTTCTTCTCACTTCCTGGTGAATTTTGCCGCAGGAAACTTGTTGATCATTACCTAGAGCATTCTCTGTTCTAGGCTTGCTTTAACTCAATAACCAAGTTACTCTAATAACTTTGAAACTTAAAGAAAAGGGGTTGGGGGTGTCAATTTCTTTAATCTGGGACTGTGATTTAAGGAAAGATAAAGGATACCAAGTATAGTCCAGCATTCCTGCTAATTCCAATATTCAGAGATTAGAGATTGATGATGATTAGAGATTAGAGACATAATTTGCAGGGTAGAGTATCCAAGAGAAGGTACCTGTGCAGAGTAAAAGTCCTAGAAATTAGCAGTGATCCCCTTGAGTTATTCCTTGGTTTGATATCAACATCTGAATGAGTAGGATAAAAGACTACAAAGCTGAAAAAAAAATTGCCAGGAACAGAAAAATTACATGGGCACAGTAAGAATTCCCATAGCTCATAAAATGGTAGGAAATGTTCAAGTTCTAACTAGATATAATTGAGTGAGCACATTGAATATAAAGGTATTTAATAGGTCAGAACTACTGGATGTTAGAAATCTTTAGAGCTAGAGCCATCCTAGAAAGATTTAAAAACAATATTCAAAAAGAAAACAAAATTCCATCCAAAGGTATCTTATTTGGCTCAGAATAAAGACTAACATTTGTTGAAGGAATAAAAAAAAAAAAAATCCGGCAAATAAATTTCATATTTGAATTTGTAAAATTCAAAATATCTGTCACCCCACCAAAACTTGATTGACCCTTAAAAGGAAAAATTTTACATAAAATTAGAAAGTAAGTCAATCAATAGCAACAGACCCCATAAGTTATAGGGATGATAGAATTATAAGACCAAGATTTTAAAACAGCTATTATAAATCTGTCCATAAAATCAAGGATGTAAAAGAAAGAATATATATAATAAAGAGTAAAACTATAATAAATAAATATATATATATAATAAAGAATAAAATTAAAGTTACAACAAAGAACCAAAATTTAACATCTAGCCATAAAAAACACAGCATCTGTAATTAAAATATCAATAGATATTTTAACAACATATTGGACACTTAAAGGAAGAGATCAATGAATTTGAAGACACTGTAATCAAGCACATTAAAAAAGGTGAATAAAGTAAATAGAGCCTCAGTGAACTATAAGATCATATTAAACATATTATACTAGAGTTTGTTGGAAGTGGAAATAAAGGCTAAAATTATCAGAGATTCAACTAAAATTATAAACCCATATATTTAAGAAGTTCAATGACAAACATTAAAATGTCATATCAAGCTATATTGCTGGAAAGCAGTGAGAGAAAATATTAAAAAGCATCGATAGGGAAAAAGGACATATTACATATAGAAGAACAAAGATACAACTCTATATTTTCATTTTAATAACTCTCATCAAATTAAATTACTTTATCAACCTAAGAAAGGATGTCTATGAAAAACTTATAATTAGCATCATACTCAAAGAAAGAAAACTAAATGCTATCACCTTAAACTGGGAACAAGTTCTATCATACTACTTCAATTAAAAAATATAGTAGAGGTCCCAGCCAATGCAATAAGGCAAGAAATAAGAGTTTAAAATATACAGATAAGAAAGAAGTAATATTCTCCTTATATGAAGATGGTCTATTCATCTATATAGAAAAGCATATGGAATCTATAAAAAATTTCTAAAACTAGTAAGTGAATATAGGAAGGCTGGAGGATACAAAGTTAATATAAAAATTATTCTGATTTCTATATGTTATCAATGTACAATTGGAACTTCAAACAAAAACAATACTGTTTATAATAACAAAACAGGAAATGTTTAAAAGAGAGGAATATGGCAGCAGAGTAGGAGCACCCTAGGCTCATCTAGTCCCACAAACACAACTAGATAATTATCAAATCATCATAAATTCCCCAGAAATCAACCTGAAGACTGACAGCACAAACTATACAACTAAAAGGTGATAAGAAGTGACAGTGAAGAAGGTAGGAAGTGTGGAGATGTGGTTTAGGGTAGAAACAGATCACAAGTGCTGCAGAGGGGAATGAGTCATGGTCACGGAGAAGGGGCAGGGAGAGAGAGAGACAGGAGAGAGAGAGAGAGAGAGAGAGAGAGAAGCACACAGGGGAACACACAAGGAGAATGCTTCCTCAAGACCATTGGCTTAGAAAACTAGAGAGTCTGGAATTTTTGAGTTCTTGCAACCAGTGGCACTTAAAGACTAGAATTTTAAAGGTCAGTGGGCTTGGCTGGAATAGAGTCCTGAGGGTATTGCTCTGCTCCTAAAAAAAAGGCAGGCAAATAGTTTGGGGATAGATAGTGTATAAACGAGATCTCAAGAGTGCTGGGGGCACACAATGGGAAGACTATCAGCTCTTCTTGGAGCATGTGCCTGATGGGTATATTTCACAGAGGTGCCTCTCCAGCAACAAAGGTGCTGGGTGACACCATTTCCCTCCCCTGCCCATCAGCATATACATAGAGCCACTTGCAGGAAGTAGTGCAGTGTCAACCCTGGATGCCTAACTTGTTTACATCAAGCCCCACCTCTCTGTACTCTGGCAGAACTGCCCTTCCCAGCCAAGCTTGCCTCAGTCCCAGAGCAACAGGTCTCTCTCCCAGAAGACTAGCACAAATCCTTGCCCACACCACATCTCCAGACCAGAGTTCTTCAGGGCCTCAATTCTGGTGGAGTTGGTGTCAGGTCTCATTTCACAAGCAGGCCAGAGCACACCTAGTCAAAACTTGCCACATTGAGGCCAGGCACCAAACACTGCCTACAGCAATCCTCTGAAGAGGACTAGCCTGGAAGATAGAGCAGCCAAAACACAACAGCAGAATGCACACAGCACACACCACAGACACTCCCTGAAATGCACTAGATGAACTCTGGGCACTAGATGACCTCTTCTTCATAAGGCCATTACTCTCAGGAGCAGGAGACATAACTGGCTTTTGTAACACAGAGAAGGCAGAGACTTAGACAAAATGCCAAGGTGAAGGATTTTATCCCAAATGAAAGAACAAGATAAGGAAATGACTAGAGATCTAAGTGAAACCCAATATAAGTAACACATCTGATGGAGAATTTAAAGTAACAATCATAAGGACACTTACTGGGCTTGAGAAAAGAATAGAAAACATTAGTGAGATCATTACCACAGAGATAAAAGAGTTAAAAAGAATCAATCAGAGATGAAGAATGCAATAAGCAAGATTGAAAACAGGCTTGGTACAATGATCACAAGGCTGAAAGAAGCAGAGGAATGAATTAGTAACCTAGAAGATAAAATAATATAAAATAATGAAACTGAACAAAAGAGAGAAAGAAGAGTAAAACATAAGGAAAAGACTTAGGAAACTCAGTGACTCCATCAAACATAGAAACATTCATATTATAGAAGTCCCAGAAGAAAAAAAGACAGAAAAGGGGGCAGGAAATTTATTTCAAAAAATAATAGCAGAAAACTTCCTTAATCTGGAAAAGGAAACACATCCAGATCCAGGAGGCACAGAGAACTCCCATCGAAACACAAAGGCAGGTCAACAACAAGACATATTGTAATTAAATTTTCCAAATATAGTGATAAAGAAAAAAAATCTTAAAAGCAGCAAGACAAAAGGTCTTAACAGGCAAAGGAAAACCCATAAGGCTAGTTCTATATTTCCCCACAGGAATTTGCAATCCAGAAGAGAGTGGCATGATATATTCAAAGTGTTGAATGGGAAAAACCTGCCGCCTATAATACCCAGCAACCTGCCGCCTATAATACAGCAAGGATCTTATTTAGAATGGAAGTAGAGATAAAGAGTTTCCCAGACAAACAAAAACTAAAGAATTTCAGGACTACTAAACTGGCTCTGGAAGAAATATTAAAAGGGACCCTCTGAGTGTGAGGGAGTAACCAAAAGTGACAAAAGACAAGACAGGAACAGAGAAAATCTCCAAAAACAATGAAAAAACAAGTAAAAAAATGGCAATGACAACATATATATCAATAATTACTTTGAATGCAAATGGACTAAATGCTCCAATCAAAAGACATAGGGTGTCAGAATAGATTTTAAAAAAACAAGACTCTTCTGTATGCTACCTAGAAGAGACTAATTTTATACCTAAAGACACCTGCAGATTGAAAGTGAGGAAGTGGAGAAACATTTATCATGGATGTGAAAAGAAAGCAGTGTTTATAATGGACAAACTAGACTTTAAAACAATGGCTGTAAAAAGACACAAAAAAGGGCATTATATAATCATAAAGAGGATAATGTAACAAGATATAACAACTGTAAACATTTATGCACCCAATATGAAAGCACATAAATATATGAAACAATAACAAAGTAAAGGAACTAATTTACAGTAACACAATAATAGTAGGTATCCCACTTACATCAATGGAAAGATCATTTAGGGAAAGGGAGCCAAGATGGTGGAACAGCATGGACGTTTTTTGTATGTCTTGAGTCCATAAAATACAGACAGACCAACACTAAACCATCCTGCAAACCTAGAAAACCGATGAGGATTAACACAACAATCTGCACAACCTGAACCACAGAATTCGGCAGGTACATGGCACGGGGAGGTGAACTTAGGGAGAGAGAAGCCGTGAAGGGCAGGGAAGTGCTTTTGTGTGGGGAGAGAGGACGGAGACTGGGGAGGGGGGGAGAATACAGGAAAAGCACCCCTCCCCAAAAGCAGCTGTAGAGAAAGTGGAAAATTGGAAATAGCCGCAGGGACTGACCTAAAAAGGGAGAAAGGAGAAAGGAGAAGATTTAAATTCCATTAAGACTGTAAACAGGGGGAGCACAGAGTCTGCAACTCCACAGCTTGATACCTGGTGGTGCTGGGCGAATCTCCAGGAGCAGAGTGGGGTCCGGGAGGTGCTTGGGCCACAAGGGAAGAAGCTGTTCCACTGCTGGAAGGATATTTGATAGAGGCTGTGAGGCAACCTGGGCCCAGGAGACCCCAGAGAATGGCCACATTGGCTGGTGCTGGAACAAGGTCGTTAAGAGTGAACCCTGGTGCCACATGTGTGTTGTGATTTTCCATAATCCCTGAAATGATGTTGCTACACTGTCTCACGAACTTTTTCTGGGGTGGGCTGGCACCTGGCTGCAGTCCCTGGGCTTCAGCAACAGCACACTGATGCGAACTTTCCTGGGTGCGACCAGCATTCGGACATTGCTAGGTGAAAACCTCTGCAGAGGGGTGGAACAGGTCAAAGCCACAGTCCCTCAGAAGTAAGGGGCTGGAGAAAACAGCCACATCTGAGACAAAACTCCGGAGAGAGGTACTACCTGGGGCTTGGTCACGGACAGTGTAAAAGTGGGGAGTGGGTGAAAGCTTAAGACAAGGGACAGGTGCGCAATTGCTGACTGGGGAGAAAAGAGTTCTGATACTAGAGACTGGGTAGCTGGGTGATGCCATTTTCACTGCTCCCACGCATGTGCATACGCACCTACAAGTGCCACAACAATCCACCCCAGTAGGATAGCAGCGCCATCTATTGGAGAATGGAGCTGTTACACTAAGCCCCTCCCAACTGGGCCAATCTTGCTCTTCAAGAACAGAAGCCTCACTGACTGCTTAGTTTATGGACTATAAAGTGCTTCATAGTCTGACTTCTAGGGGAATAATGAAGTAATTTCAGTTGTATTTCAGAATGTTAGCAGGTCCATCTATTCAATTTTCTTTCTTTTTTCTTTTTTTCTCTTTTTCATTTCTTTTCTTTTTCTTGAATACAGAAAGATAAAAAATTCATTTTTATTTTTAATTTTTATTAAAATATTTTTCTTTAACTTTTTTCTACTATATTTTTTACTTTTGTGTAAATGTTTTCAAATTCTAGTTTACTTCCATCATTTCAATTTAGTCTACTTCAGTGTATTCATTTTTTCAAATTTTCAAACGATTTCCTTTTTTTTTCTTTCCCCTTTTTTCTCGAATCTATCAAGCCACTTTCAACACTCAGACCAAAACACACCTAGGATCTAGTATCATTTATTCGATTTTTTTTGTTTGTGTGTTTTTAATTTTTTAATTTTAATATTTTTTTATTTTAAGTTTTTTTAATTTTAATTTTTTCTAACTCATTAATTCTTTTTCACCCTTTAAAATGATGAAATGAAGGAATTCACCCCAAAAGAAAGAGCAGAAAGAAATGACAGCCAGGGACTTAACCAACACAGACACAAGCAAGATGTCAGAACCAGAATTTAGAATCATGATAATAAGAATACTAGCTGGAGTAGAAAATAGATTAGAATCCCTTTCTGCGGAGATAAAAGAAGTAAAAACTAGTCAGAATGAAATAAAAAATGCTACAACTGAGCTGCAATCACGAATGGATACCGTGGCAGCAAGGATGGATGAAGCAGAATACAGAATCAGCAATATAGAGGACACACTTATGGAGAATAAGGAAGCAGAAAAAAAAGAGGGAAATTAAGGCAAAAGAGCACAATTTAAGAATTAGAGAAATCAGTGACTCATTAAAAAGGAACATCAGAATCATAGGGGTCCCAGAAGAGGAAGAGAGAGAAATAGGGGTCGAAGGGTCATGTGAGAAAATCATAGCAGGAAACTTTCCTAACCTGGGGAAAGACACAGACATCAAAATCTAGGAAACACAGAGGACTCCCCTTAGATTCAACAAAAACCGACCATCAAAAAGGCATATCATAGTCAAATTGACAAAATACTCAGACAAAGAGAGAATCATGAAAGCAGCAAGGGAAAAAAGTCCTTAACCTACAAGGGAAGACATATCAGGTTTGCAGCAGACCTATCCACAGAAACTTGGCAGGCCAGAAAGGAGTGGCAGGATATATTCAGTGTGCTGAATCAGAAAACTATGCAGCCAAGAATTCTCTAGCCAGCAAGGCTGTCATTCAAAATAGAAGGAGAGATAAAAAGTCTCCAGACAAACAAAAATTAAAGGAGTTTGTGACCACTACATCAGCCCTGCAAGAAATTTTAAGGGGGACTTTTTGAAGGGAGAAAAGATGAATAAATAAATAAATAAATAAATACCTAAAGCAATAAAGATTAGAAAGGAACAGAGAACACCACCAGAAACTCCAACTCTACAAGCAACATAATGGCATAAATTTACATCTTTCAGTACTCACCCTAAACATCAATGGACTCAATGTTCCAATCAAGAGACATAGGGTAACAGAATGGATAAGAAAACAATATCCATATATATGCAGTTTACAAGAGACCCACTTTAGATCCAAGGACACCTTCAGATTGAAAGTAAGGGGATGGAGAATCATCTATCATGCTAATAGTCAACAAAAGAAAGCCAAAGTAGCCATACTTACATCAGACAATCTTGACTTTAAAATAAAGACTGTATCAAGAGATGCAGAAGGGCATTATATAATAATTAAGGGGTCTATCCACCAAGAAGACCTAATAATTGTAAACATTTATGCACCAAATGTGAAAGCACCCAAATATATAAATCAATTAATCACAAACATAAAGAAACTCATTGATCGTAATACCATAATAGTAGGAGACTTCAACACCCCACTCACAGCAATGGACAGATCATCTAATAAAAAAATCAACAAGAAAACAATGGCTTTGAATGACACTGGAACAGACGGACTTAACACATATATTCAGAACATTTCATCCTAAAGCAGCAGAAGAATACATTCTTCTCCAGTGCACATGGAATATTCTCCAGAATAGTCCACATACTGGGACACAAATCATCCCTCAGCAAGTACAAAAAGATCAAGATCATACCATGCATATTTTCAGACCACAATGCTATGAAACTCAAAATCAACCACAAGAAGAAATTTGGAAAGGTAACAAATACTTGGAGACTGAAGAACATCCTACTAAAGAATGACTGGGCTAACCAAGAAGTTAAAGAGGAAATTAAAAAGTATATGGAAGCCAATTAAAATGATAACACCACAACCCAAAAACCTCTGGGATGCAGCAAAGGCAGTCATAAGAGGAAAGTATATAGCAATCCAGGCCTTCTTAAAGAAGGAAGAAAGATCTCAGATACACAACCTAACCTGACACCTTAAAGAACTGGAAAAAGAACAGCAAATAAAACCCAAAACCAGCACAAGACAGGAAATAATAAAGATTACAGCAGAAATTAATGCTATCAAAACCAATAAAAACAAAACAACAATAACAACAACAAAAAACAGTACAACAGATCAATGAAACCAGAAGCTGGTTCTTTGAAAGAATTAACAAAATTGATAAACCAGTAGCCAGTTTGATCAAAAAGAATAAGGAAAGGACCCAAATAAATAAAATCAAGAATGAAAGAGGAGAGATCACAACCAACACAGCAGAAATACAAACAATAATAAGAGAATATTATGAGCAATTGTATGCCAATAAAATGGGCAATCTGGAAGAAATGGACAAATTCCTAGAAACATATACACTACCAAAACTGAAACAGGAAGAAATAGAAAATTTGAACAGACCCATCACCAGTAAGGAAATTGAATTAGTAATCAAAAATCTCCCAAAAAACAAGAGCCCAGGGCAAGATGGCTTTCCAGGGGAATTCTACCAAACATTTAAAGAAGAGTTAACACCTATTCTCTTGAAGCTGTTGCAAAAAATAGAAATGGAAGGAAACCTTCCAAACTCATTCTATGAAGCCAGCATTACCTTGATTACAAAACCAGACAGAGACCCTACTAAAAAGCAGAACTATAGAACAATTTCCCTGATGAACATGGATGCAAAAATCCTCAACAAGATATTAGCCAACCGGCTCCAGTAATACATTAAAAGAATTATTCACCTCGACCAAGTGGGATTTATACCTGGGATGCAGGGCTGGTTCAATATCCACAAAACATTTAACGTGATTCATCACATCAATAAAAGAAAGGACAAGAACCATATGATCCTCTCAATACATGCAGAGAAAGCTTTTTGACAAAATAGCATCATTTCTTGATAAAAACCCTCAGGAAAGTAGAGATAGAAGGATCATACCTCAACTTAATAAAAAACATACATGAACAACCCAATGCTAATATCATCCTCAATGGGGAAAAACTGAGAACTTTCCCCTTAAGGTCAGGAACAAGACAGGGATGTCCACTCTCGCCACTGTTATTCAACATAGTATTGGAAGTCTTAGCCTCTGCAATCAGACAACACAAAAATAAAAGGCATCCAAATCGGCCAGGAGGAGGTCAAACTTTCACTCTCGCAGATGACATGATACTCTATATGGAAAATCCTAATGATTCCACCAAAAACTGCTAAAACTGATTCATGAATTCAGCAAAGTTGCAGGATATAAAATCAATGTATAGAAATCGGTTGCATTCCTATACACCAATAATGAAGCTACAGAAAGAGAAATTAAGGAATTGATCCCATTTACAGTTGTGCCAAAACCCACAAAATACCCAGGAATAAATGTAACCAAAGAGGTGAAAAATCTATACACTGAAAATTATAGAAATCTTATAAAGAAATTGAAGACACAAAAAAAATTGAAAAAGATTCCATGCTCCTGGATAGGAAGAACAAATATTGTTAAAATGTTGATACTACCCAAAGCAATGTACACATTCAATGCAATACCCATCAAAATAACACCAACATTCTTCACAGAGCTAGAATAAATAATCCCAAAATTTGTATGGAACCAAAAAAGACCCCTAATAGCCAAAGCAATCTTAAAAAAGAAAACCAAAGCAGGAGGCATCACAATCCCAGACTTCAAGCTATACCTCAAAGATGTAGTATCGATATCGATTAAAATTAACCAAGGACGACTTCAAGCTGTATTACAAAGCTGTAATCATCAAGACAATATGGTACTAGCACAAGAACAGACACTAAGATCAATGAAACAGAATAGAGAACCCAGAAATGGGCCCACAAATGTATGGCCAACTAATCTTTGACAAAGCAGGAAAGAATATCCAGTGGAATAAAGACAGTCTCTTCAGCAAGTGGTGCTGGGAAAACTGGACAGTGACATGCAGAAGAATGAACCTGGACCACTTTCTTACACCATACACAAAAATAAACTCAAAATGGATGAAAGACCTCAATGTAAGGCAGGAAGCCATCAAAATCCTCGAGGAGAAAGCAGGCAAAAACCTCTTTGATCTTGGCCGCAGCAACTTCTCACTCAACACGTCTCCGGAGGCAAGGGAAACAACAGCAAAAATGAACTACTGGGACCTCATCAAAATAAAAAGCTTCTGCACAGCAAAGAAAACAATCAGCAAAACTAAAAGGCAAATGACAGAATGGGAGAAGATATTTGCCAACGACATATCAGATAAAGGGTTAGTATCCAAAATCTATAAAGAACTTATCAAATTCAACACCCAAAAAACAAATAATCCTGTGAAGAAATGGGCAAAAGACATGAAACAGACACTTCTCTAAAGAAGACATCCAGATGGCCAACCAACACATGAAAAAATGTTCAACATCACTCATCATCAGGGAAATACAAATCAAAATCACAATGAGATACCACCTTACACCAGTCAGAATGGCTAACATTAACAACTCAGGCAACAACAGATGTCGGCGAGGATGTGGAGAAAGAGGATCTCTTTTGCATTGTTGGTGGGAATGCAAGCTGGTGCAGCCACTCTGGAAAACAGTATGGAGGTTCCTCAAAAAACTAAAAATAGAACTACCCTACCACCCACCAATTGTACTACTAGGTATTTATCCAAGGGATACAGGTGTGCTGTTTTGAAGGGACACATGCACCCCCATGTTTATAGCAGCAATATCAATAATAGCCAAAGTATGGAAAGAGCCCAAATGTCCATTGATGGATGAATGGATAAAGAAGATGTGGTATAGATATACAATGAAGTATTGCTCGGCAATCAAAAAGAATGAAATCTTGCCATTTACAACTATGTGGATGGAACTAGAGGATATTATGCTAAGCGAAATTAGTCAGAGAAAGACAAATATCATATGACTTCACTCATATGAGGACTTTAAGACAGAACAGATGAACATAAGGGAAGGGAAGCAAAAATAATATAAAAACTGGGAGGGGGACAAAACATAAGAGACTCTTAAATATGGAGAACAAACAGAGGGTTACTGGAGGGGTTGTGGGAGGGGGGCTGGGCTAAATGGGTAAGGGGCATTAAGGAATCTACTCCTGAAATCATTGTGGCACTATACGCTAACTAATTTGGATATAAATTAAAATAAAATAAATAAATTTAAAGAAAAAGAAAGATTATTTAAACAAAATAAACAAGGAAACAATGGCTTTGAATGGCACATTAGACCAGGTGGACATATCATATTCAGAACATTGCATCCTAAAACAGCAGAATACATATTATTTTCAAATGTATATGGAATATTTTCCAGAATAAATCACATATTAGGTCACAAAACATGCCTCAACAAATAGATTGAAATTATACCATCCACATTTTCTGACCAAAATGCTATGAAACTAGAAGTTAACCATAAGCAAAAGTTTGGAAAGACACAAACATATGAAGGTTAAACAGAATGCTACTAAACAATGAATGGGTCAGCTAGGAAATCAAGGAAGAAATAAAATACATGGAAACAAATGAGAATTATAACACTAAGGTACAAAAGTTTTGAAATGCAGAAAAAGTGGTCCTAAGAGGGAAGTATATAATATAAGCCTACCTCAAGAAACAAGAAAAACTCAAATAAACAACCTAACCTTACACTTAAAGAAGCTAGAAAAAGAACAACAAATGAAGCCTAAAATCAGCAGAAGGAAGGAAATACAAAGATTAGAATAAAAACAAATGATACAGAAACTAAAAATAAAACAATAGAACAGACTAATGAAACTAGGAGCTGGTTCTCTGAAAAGATTTAAAAAAAGTTGATAAACCTGTAGCCAGACTTATCAAAAAGAAAAGAGACAGAATCCAAATAAATAAAATCACAATTGAGAGAAAAGAATAACAACCACAGGGGTGCCTGTTGGCTCAGTTGGTTAAGCATATGACTCTTGATTTTGGCTCAAGTCATGATCTCACGGTTCATGGGATAAAAGCCCACATCAGTCTCTGTGCTTTCAGCAGGGCTTGCTTGAGATTCTCTCTCTCTCTCTGCCTCTTCACATGAGCTCATGCTCTCTCTCTCTCTTTCAAAATAAATAAATAAACATTTAAAAAAACAACACCACAGAAATGCAAACAATTATAAGAGAATATTATGAAAAGCTATATGCCAACAAGTTGGACAACCTGGAGGAAATAAATAAATTCCTAGAAACATACAAATACCAAAACTGAAACAGAAGAAATAGAAGACTTGAACAGACTGATTACAGTTATAATTACAGATTGCAATTATACTGAATCAGTAATCAACAAACAAACAAATAAACAAAAAACCTCACAACAAACAAAAGTCCAGGACCAGATGGCTTCACAGGGAAATTATACCAAACATTTAAAGAAGAGTTAATACCTATCTTTTTTCCAAACTATTCTGAAAAAATACATAAGGAAAGAAAACTTCCAACGTAATTCTGTGAGGCCAGCCAGGATTACCCTGGTACCAAAACCAGACAAAGACTCCACTAAAAAAAGAGAACTACAGGCCAATGTCCCAGATGAAGATGGATACAAAAATTCTCAATACTAGCAGACAAAATCCAATAACACATTTAAAAAAAATCATTCACCATGATCAAGTGGAATTTATTCCTGAGTGGCCAGGGTGGTTCCATATTCACAAATCAATCAATATTATACACCACATTAATAAAAGAAAAAATAAGAACCATATGATCATTTTAACAGATGTAGAAAAAGCATTTGAAAAGTACAACATCCATTCATGATAAAAGTCCTCAACAAAGTACGTTTAGAAGGAACATGCCTCAACATAATTAAGACCATCTATGAAAAATCCACAACTTCTATCATCCTCAATGGGGAAAAACTGACAGCTTTTCCTCTACAGTCAGGAACCAGACAGGGATGTTCACTCTTACCACTGTCATTTAACATAGTACTGGAAGTCCTAGCTTCAGACAACAAAAAGAAATAAAAGGCATACACAATGGAAAGGAAGAAGTAAAGCTTTCACTATTTGCATGTGATATGATACTCTATATGGAAAATCTGAAAGACTCCCCCCCAAAACTGACAGAAATCTGTTGCATTTCTACCCACCAATAATGAAGCAGCAGAAAAATATTAAAAATCAATCCCATTTATAACGGCACCAAAAATAATAAGATACCTAGGAATAAATGTAACCAAAGAGGTTAAGGGCCTGAAAACTATAAAACACAATCTTAAAGCCATTGAAGATTACACAAAGAAATAGAAAGATATTTCATGCTCATAGATTGGAAGAACAAATATTGTTAAAATGTCTATACTACCCAAAGCAATCTACAAACTTAATGCAATCCCTATCAAAATACCAATAGCAGTTTTCACAGAGCTAGAACAAATCTAAAATTTATGTGGAGCCACAGAAGACTCTAAATAGCCAAAGCAATCTTATAAAAGACAAGCAACGCTGGAGGTATCACAATTCTGGACTTCAAGTTTTATATTACAAAGCTGTAGTAATCAAAACAGTATGGTAGTAACACAAAAATAGGCACATAGATCAACAGAACACAATAGAAAACCCAGAAATGAACCCACAACTATATGGCCAATTAATCTTGACAAAGCATGAAAAAAAAAACAGTCTTTTCAAAAAATGGTGCTGGGGGGTGCCTGGGTGGCTCAGTCAGTTAAGCATCCGACTTTGGCTCAGGTCATGATCTCACGGTTTCTGAGTTTGAGCTCTGCACCGGGCTCTGTGCTGACAGCTTGGAGCCTAAAGCCTGCTTCGGATTCTGTGTCTCCTTCTCTCTGTTCCTCCCCCACTCACACACTCTCTCTCTCTTTCTCAAAAATAAAGTTTAAAAAAAAATTTTAAAAATGGTGCTGGGAAAACTGGACAGCTATAAGCAAAAGAATGAAATTGACCACTTTCTTACACCAAACACAAAAATAAGTTCAAAGTGGATTAAAGACCTAAATGTGAGACCTGAAACCATAAAAATTCCTACAGGAGGAACCTCTTTGACATTGGTCATAGCAACTTCTTTCTAGAATATGTCTTCTCAGGCAAGAGAAACAAAAGCAAAAATAAACTGCTGGGACTTCCTCAAAATAAGAAGCTTCTGCACAGTGAAGGAAGCAACTAACACAACTAAAAGGCAGCTTACAGAATGGGAGAAGATATTTGCAAATGACATATCTGTTAAGGATTGGTATCCAAAACCTATAAAGCACTTATAAAACTCAACACCCCAAAAATGAATAATCCAATTAAAAAATGGGCAGAAGATATGAATAGATATTTTCCAAAGAATACCTACAAATGGCCAACAGATACATAAAGAGATCCTCAACATAACCGATCATCAGGGAAATACAAATCAAAACTCCAATGAGATTATCACCTCACACCTGTCAGAATGGCTAAACTTAACAACTCAAGAAACAACAGATACTGGTGAGAATGTAGAGAAAGGGGAACCCTCTTACACTGTTGGTGGGAATTCAAACAGGAGTAGCCACTTGGAAAACAGGATGGAGGTTCCTCAAAAAGTTAAAAATAGAGTTACTCTAGGATCCAGCAATTGTACTACTAAGTATTTACCCAAAGGATACAAAAATACTGATTTGAAGGGGCATATGCACCCTGATGTTTATAGCAGCATTATCAACAACAGCCAAATTATGGAAACAGCCCAAGTGTCCACTGAATGATGAATGGATAAATGGATAAAGAAGATCTGATATATATCTCCACACAATACACATATATAATAGAATATCAACTCAGCCATAAAATAGAAAATAATCTTGCCATGTGCAGTGACATGGGTAAAGTTAGGGAGTATTATGCTATGTGAAATAAGTCAGAGAAAGACAAATACCATATAATTTCATTCATATGTGGAATTTAAGAAACAAAACAAATGCGCATAGCGAGAAAGAGAGAGAGAGAGAGGGAGGGATACATATCAAGAAACAGATTCTTAACACTAGAGAATAAACTAATGGTTACCAAAGGGGAGGTGGGTGAGGGGATAAGGTTAAATTGGCGATGGAGATCAAGGACAGCACTTGTGATGAGCACTGGGTGATGTATGGAAGTGCTGAATCACTACATTGTACACTTAAAATTAATATTGCACGGCATGTTAACTAACTGATATTTAGGTAAAAACCTAAAAAAATAGGAAGTGATTATAAATAAATTTAAGGTATATATTTCAGTTTTATCTAATGAAAGCAGCAAAACATTATTGAGAGAAATTAAAGACCTGCATTAATAAGAAATATATTCTTGAACTAGAAGACTCAATATTGTTACGATGTCAATAATCGCTAAATTTCTGTGTAGATCCAGACAGACCACTCCCAGTGGAAAATACATCAGATTTTTCTTTAGAATTAATAAGCTGATTCTAAAAGCTATATGGAAATGCAAAGGATTACCAAAACAAATCTGAAAAAGAAAGACATGATTATAAAATTTTTGTTACTTATTTTTTAATATAAAACCATAGCAATTCTCGTAATGTAGAATTAGCCTAATGAAAGGCCTAAAGATCAATGGAACCAAACAGAAAGTCCTAAAATTGACCTACACTAATTTAATTAACCTGTTGGTAATAAGGCTTACAAGCTAACTCAAAATGGAAAGACAGTATTTTCAATAAAGGTGCTGGAGCAATTGAATATTTGATTAGAAAAATGACACTTGATCTTTACAACACGCAATACAGAGATAATCATTTAAATATATTAACAATAAAAAAGTATATTCTCAAGGTATAAAATTTCTACAGCAAAACAACATAGTTGCAACTTTGAATGGACAAAGATTGAGTATAGTTGGCATGAAATGTTACATTAGTTTTAGGTATACAACATATTTAAATACTTAAACTTTTCAACAAGAAAAGCAGAATCAGACCTATAAATACAGGGAACAAACTGATGGTTGCCAGGAGAGAGGGAAGGGGGGATGGGCAAAATGGGGGAAGGGGAGTGGGACATACAGGTTTCCAGTTATGGAATAAGTCACAGGAATAAACGATACAGCATAGTGATATAGTCAATGGCATTGTAATAGCGTTGTATTGTGACAGATGGTAGCTACACTTGTGTTAAGCATAGAGTTGTTGAGTAACTATGTTGTATACCTAAAACTAATGTAACATTTCATGCCAACTATACTCAAATAAACATTAAAAAATAAAATAAATAAATACTCAGGATTTTCAAAGATACGTTCCTTCTCCAACTTTGGGATAGTACTCCTTTTTTTTTCTTGTGATAAATAAAATCGATTGTTCTATGTAAAATATAAATTGTATCCTTTGTTTTAATTAAGAAGTTTATATATATATAAAGTATATAAGTTTTTCTTTACAGAAAGCATTTTCTTTTAAAAATCATACATCTTAAAGCATAAAATTAATGTTAAGTACATGGTGAAATAAATGAAACACAGGTATAAAATGCAAAATAAAATTATTTCTCCATGTATGTCAGTCTTCCTTCCCAGAATTAACCACTTTCATCTATTTCTGTTCTAGTATAACTATAGTATCAACTATAAGTCTAAATAATAAATGCATACATTTATCTTCGGCTTGAAAACATTAACATCTATTATTCCCTGTGTGAAAGCTGAAAAATTTACAGTACTTTCACTACCATATATACATTCTCTCCCCCTCCTTCTCATGATTTTTACTTAAATTATTATTTTATCTATAAAGATATTAAAATATATTTAGAGGTTATTTTTATAAGTTCAATTCATATTTTAAAATACCTATTTCCAAATTATAAGGCTCAGATAAAAATTTTCAGTTTCCCCTACATAAGATGAACAATTACTCCCTCCCTCCTGCCAACTTTATCATATTATTATGTTTAAATCACTAAATCATGATACAATTCATGACTTAGTCTAAGAAACCTTCTAATGGATGTGTACTGAATTCTTTTCAGAAGATAGCAATGGAAGAAATATTAGTTCTTTCTTGTCTAGAAGTAATTAAAATATATCAACATTAATAGAATTCTGAAATTGGTGGGAGAATATGAAAGTAAAACCATCTTCTGAAACCTAAAAGGAATAGCTCAGATTCTTATTGGTTAATAATGATATCAATACAAAATACCACATTAACTTCCATCAATCTTTGGCCTAATTCTTAATGTGTATGATTATCTAAGTATATTTTTATCAATATCCTTTGGGTAAGATAGTAATTATTGTCAATAATTGTGTTGTGGGAATTTTGCCATTATGATACATTACCAGTGAGCATGGTAATAGGCATGGAAAAAACTTGTGGTTGATATAAATGTTTTGTGAACTATAAAATTGCAATCTATTTGTAAAATATTTCACAAATAGTTCTTTTTTAAATTTTTTTAATGTTTATTTTTGAAAGAGAGAGACAGAATGTGAGTGGGGAGGGTAGAGAGGGAGACACAGAATCCAAAGTAGGGTCCAGGCTCTGAACTGTCTGCTCAGAGCCTGAGGCAGGGCTTGAACTCACAAACCATTAGATCAGGACTTGAGCCCAAGTTGGATGCTTAACCAACTGAGCCGCCGAGGTGCCCTTCAAAAGTATTTCTTACACCATAGCTTTAATCTACTGTAGACCCCTTTATTACTCTAAGTCTTAACTCCGAAATTTCAGCCTTCCATATCACTGGATACAAGAGATGGAAGAATTGTCCTAGGGTGGAATGTGTTGCCCCCAGAACCTACAGAGGCTACCACATGCTGCACTTCCTTCTTTGTGGTAGTGGAGGTTACATGAATCAATTTGACTTTCACTTTGGAAGGCATATCCCTGACCACTAGATCCCTACCCATTTCAGTGAAGTGGCAGTCTCTTTCTCTCCTGTGGAGTGCATGGATTGTATCAAGGCCTCCAGCATACTATCCACACAACTTATTTATCCTGTCTACGTAGCGTGATGTTGTCGATGTAGATCAGTGTAATGTTCATGGGTTGTTCAGACGGTCCAGATCTCTTTAGGCTATATCTTGAGCAGAGGGCAGCAGAGTTAACATTGCCCTGAGGCAAAGTATAGATGAATATTGCGGTCCTTCCAACATGAATATAAACTGCTTGTGATCCTTTTTCTAACCAGAACAGAAAAAGTGAATTTACCAAATAAATTACTATCTCCATGTAGCCATTCCCTTATTAATCTGTTCTAGCAAAAAATGACCATATCTGGCTGACTACCTATGCTGCAGGCCACAACTTAATTGAGCTTGCAGGGGTGGACAGTCATTCTTCAGGAAGTGTTCATTTGGTTTCTTCAGGGTTGTACTGATAAATTAAAGGGACAAATGATAGGGAACACTAACTCTGCATCTTTTAGGTTTTTAATGACTACTAATCCTTACCAGCCCCCATGACATGCAATTTGGCATTAACTTCCTTAAGATATTTGGCATTTACTTCCTTAAAATGGCAGGGACCGTTTCAGAGGCTTCTTCTTGGCTCTTCCCACTATGGTAGATTTTACTCTACAGCCTAAGGGTCTAATTCTAATTATATGACTGAAGATACAACTGCTGGGTATCACTACTTTGAACCAATGGTCACACTGTAAGGTGGACTTTGGCTAGGATTCTTTATTCAGCTGACCTCAATAAACCTTAACTTTAAAATGGTTTGTATGATAATTCTTTGGTTATCTGAATACCAGTATCACCTCAGATCCTGTCTTCAAAAGTCTTCAATGTGTCTTGATATTATCTTTTACCACTTTTATAGTCTAGTATGCAGACATAATTTTGTAATAAGGTAAAATTGGTTTTATCATTATAGTATATACCCAATGTGGTATTGCAATGTCCTTTTTCCTAGGATGTAGCCACTTCTTTGGTGATTTAAAAAATTGGCTTCTTTTTCTTTTTCAAAAGTTTATTTATTTATTTTGAAAGCGAGAGAGAGATTGCGCAGGGGAGGGGCAAAGAGAGAGAGAGAATCCCAAGCAGGCTCTATGCTGTCAGCACAGAGCCTGGCGTGGGGCTTGATCCCACGGACCTTGAGATCATGACTTGAGGCGAGATCAAGAACAAGATGCTTAACCAACTCAGCCACCAAGGTGCCCCCCAAAATTGGCTTCTGTCTTAAGAACTGTGCAAAGGGTTGTGACTTTTTACTTGGGTGACAATTTTCATCATCCCATTATCCATTCTTGTTTTTCTAGTTGTATACATTAAGTAGCTCCTTTTTGCTTCCTGCCCATCTATTTTGTGTTAGGAGTGTCATGCCCTACAAGCCATTCCCACCACTCCCACTGGACCATGTGCCCTTGGATATCCCTCCAACTTGCTGGTCATTATGATAATTGTGGCCTCTTAGAAGTTCATTATTTTTTTTAATTTTTTTTAATGTTTATTTATTTTTGAGACAGAGAGAGACAGAACATGAACAGGGGAGGGGCAGAGAGAGAGGGAAACACAGAATCTGAAACAGGCTCCAGGCTCTGAGCTGTCAGCACAGAGCCCAATGTGGGGCTCGAACTCACGTACCGTGAGATCGTGACCTGAGCCGAAGTCGGATGCTTAACCGACCGAGCCACCCAGGCTCCCCAAGTTCATTATTATTTTTGAAGTCCCATCATCTCTGTGGTTAAGGAGTACAATTCTATTATAGCCTCTCCTACTATCTACCTTAGCCTACAGAGGAGAGCTTCTTGTGAACTTCTTATGCTGCTTCCCTTCTGAATAGCACAACTCTTATGGCCTTAGTGGATTGTTTCCTGCATCCTCCTGTAAGAAATAATCCCTTGGTTGTTTTTTCTGGACTCATATTCCATTACATTCAATAAGGCCACTTCTCACAGCCACTTTATACTTTCCATTACTACATTCCAGGAAACTCAGGCATTTAACTTATTTCACCAGTGGCTACAATTATCACCAGGTTTCTAAGAGCCACCTTCCCAGAAAATTTGCTCTATTTTCTGTAAATGGATATTAACCTCTGTGTCTTAAGAAAATACCCAAATCCAGTGAATCTTTGCTTATCCAGTATTATATTTCAACCTCCTTGATCAAGTGGCCTCCTCCAATTCCAGGGATAATGTCTCTCTTCCTGACAGTATATGGTAGTTCATTCTTATGGCTCTTTTAGTGTATATCTTTTCTTCCCTTATCAAATGCAGCCGGTATATGCTTAGATTTAATCTTAATTATCACTGTGACATCCAAACGAGGAGACAGGAGAAACTTCTGAAGGGCATCTATTGCCTTATGAGGGTGAGGCTTTTTCAGCGTTTTCCACTGTGGTGAAAATATTACATCTTACTAGGGAAGAGTGGGACACTTTGGCAAACTGTTGATTAAGAGGGGTCTTAACCACATAAGAGACACATATAATTTGGGGCATCCATCTAGATGTCCCCAAGCCATGTTTGAGGGTTCCAGGTTTTCTCAATCAGGGCTCTGAACTTAATATAACACACTTGCTTTAATAAACACACTATCCTTCGATAAAGCAGTTCAGCATATCTATAGCTCTTTGACTCTACCATATCCTCAGTCTAATGCTCAGCTGCTCTTCCACTGAATGATACAGTAATATGAGGGATTCTACTTAAACTCCCAAAAACATTCTTTGGCTCTCACAGTTAGCCTTTCAGTCAAATGCTGTGCATGAAATGTACCTGAGCAACTGGCTAACTCATGACTCACAAATGTATAAGGAGACTCAAAGAACCACAGTTAAATTCAATTTGTGTAATTTGTGTTTGTGTAAGTGTAATGTTATTTGGGTTATGAATCTAGAAATAAAGATTGGAGTTTGAGTCTCATCTAATTGATTGCTACATCAAAAATGTCAATACTCCTAACAGTAGCATAACAAATCCACATTTTCCAAAATATGTCACCCCAATGCCCAGGATGAATCCAAATGAAATTCCAGCCAAACATGACCCACTAAGAAAAGACAATTAAGTCAAGATTATCTTAAAGGTTTACCCAGATGTGAAAATTAGTAGGCAAAAATTTAAAGTAGCTATTACAACTACAGCTGATAAAGTAAATTAAAGTATGCTATCAATGAATAAAAAGACAGAAAATTTCAGCAGAAAATATAAATTTAAAAAAGTGTAAAATGTAGAGCTAAATAATAAAATATCTTAAGCAAAAAGTATCTTCATGAGATTAGCAAGAAAAAAGATGACAAAAACAAATCAGTAAATTTGAGATCAGATTAACAGAATTTATTTTATCTGAAGAATAGAAAGGAAAATATTAAAGGAAATATGGACAAAGCCTCTGGGACATGTGGAACATAAAAAGGTCTAATGTATGTATGACTGCAGTCAAATAAAGAGGATAGAGAGAATAGGGAAGAATACATTTGAGGATATGAGGTCCAAAATTTGCCAAATTTGGTAAAAAATATAAGCTCACAAATTCAAAATTTTAGGGAAATATAAAGAAAATCATAAATAGGAGCATTATAATCAAACTAATGAAAACAAAAATTAGAAAATCTTGAAAACAGACCAATACGACACAGTGCATGTTAGGCATAAACTATTTCATTGCTTACTCAGTTCTTATCAGGAACCATGAAAAGAAAATGTGTCAACATACACATATGCAGGTTTTTCAAGAATAAAGAAAATATAAAGACATTTTCAAATACGATAAAACTCAAAAACTCCACCTGTAACAAAATGCATCAATGAATAGAACACAGTGCTTTACAGCTGGGAAGAACAGCTTTTGTTGCAGGTCTTACAAAATAAAAATAAATACAAGACAATTAAAAACAAACTACTAAATCAAAATCTTTCTGTACAGTAGCAGCTTTCACAAAGTAAAAGGAACCCAGTCCCACAAAATTGGACTTTCTGTAAGCATATGGCCAATTTTATTCCCAGAGTCCCAGAGTCTTGCACTATCAAAATAAAAGTATCTTTGTCTTAGAGCAAGTCTGATGAAGGCACCAAAATCCTATCCTCTGTGTTCATGAAAATGATAGTCACAATGCTCTGATCATCCTTTCAAGATGACCTAAACCTGTTAAGAGTTAACACCCTAAAATATCTAAAGATCTAGAAGGAACTTGCAGCCTCATCTACAACATCAACTCTTAGTGTAAAATGTTAAAAATATATAGTGTAATCACTAGAATAATCACTAAAAATATAAAGGCAAACAGGAATATTTACAAATTTAATATACAAATTACAATGGAATTTTAAACAATATTCAATAATTAAAGAGAAGGCAAGATAGAAACAACAGAGGAAAAATTCAGGGGGCCAACAGGAAACAAATAAGATGATAGATCCATTTTACATAACTATATATATATAATTATATTAAATGTTAATGGCATAAATACTGTGGTTAAAGGACCACCAGAATGGTTAAAAAAGAATACTCAACTATGTGCTGTCTACAAGGATATACAATGAATATAGATATGTAGATTGGCTGAAAATAAATGCATGGAAAAAGACAAACCATGTAAACTATAAACATAAGAAGGGTAGAGTGATATATCTGTTATAAAATTACCAGTGAGTAAAGGGATATTTTGAAATGTTGATATCATCAATCTACTAGGAATATACATTTACATCTCGATTGTGTATACTTCATTAATCTTGACGATAGATGTATCAAAAACCATATTAAACAACAGTATTTCCAGTTATTTAAAATATATCTTGGGGTGCCTGGGTGGCTCAGTCGGTTAAGCATCCAACTTTGGCTCAGGTCATGATCTTGCGGTCCGTGAGTTCGAGCCCCGCATTGGGCTCTGGGCTGATGGCTCAGAGCCTGGAGCCTGCTTCCGATTCTGTGTCTCCCTCTCTCTCTGCCCCTCCCCCATTCATGCTCTGTCTCTCTCTGTCTCAAAAGTGGATAAACGTTAAAAAATAAAATAAAATAAAATAAAATAAAATAAAATAAAATAAAATAAAATAATATAAAATATATCTTATCATCTGGCTTATAAACAATTTTATACACATAGTATTAGGTTATTATCCTTGACTTATTTGATAGCATATATTGTTATCCAGAGTTTATTATTTTGTTTCACTTCCCATATTATATGGAAAATAATAGGGAATAAGCTCAAATAAATAAACAAATTGAAAGGCAACTGATTAGTTTATTTTAGTGAACTAATTGTTCAGTACAACTATTGGTACCAAAGCAGAAAAAACATGAAAGGATTTTGAGATTTGTATATTTATTTTTTTTCTACTTAAAAAAAATTAGGTTCAGGTGTACAATTTAGTCATTCAACACTTCCATACAACACTTGGTGTACATCACAAGTTCACTCCTTAATCCATATCACCTATTTAACACATCTCCGCACCCACCTCTCCTCTGGTAACCATTTGTTTGTTCTCTAGTGTTAAGAATCTGCTTCTTGGTGTGCCTCTCTTTTTCTTTTTTCCCCTATGCTTGTTGTTAAATTCCACATGTGAGTGAAATTATATTGTATTTGTCTTTCTCTGACACTTATTTACTTAGCATAATTCTCTCTAGCTCCATTCATATCATAGCAAATGGCAAGATTACATTCTTTTTTATGGCGGAGTAATATTCCATTGTATATTTATTCTAAAGTGGCTTGCCAATTATAATTCGCAATTTTAGCTGGTTTTCTGGGACTTTTACATATTAAAAGTGATACTTTTATGTATTTCTAGTAAAATGATAATTACATATATTATTGCTCTTCTATATCAGTTTCTTTTCACATCTTATTTTAATACAGCTAATACAGCTAATAATTTACATGGAAGAAATAATAGATAACATAGGCTGAAATTATTGTTACATCTGTTGAGTCCCCCTGGTGTAGATCTACTTTTCTAACTTCAAATTTACAACGTTTGGCAAAAAAAAAAAAGAAAGAAAAAGAAAGAAAGAAAGAAAGAAAGAAAGAAAGAAAGAAAGAAAAGTGACAACACTGTGAAGATTTGACAATAGCCTCATCAGTAATTCTCCCCCACCCCTTTTTTTTATACATACTTTCATTTTTCTGATACTTAGTTGCAGCCTATCTAACTCAGATGTCAAACACTGCCAGATAATAGCCATTTTCACATTTTATTTTATTGATAACTTCTCTTGAGGATTAAGATTAAATAAAACCAATCTTACATTTAAGGTTTCTGAATTAAAAATTTTTTTAATGTTTATTTATTTTTGAGAGAGACAGAGTGAGAGTGGGGGAGGGGTAGAGAGAAAGGGAGACAGAATCTGAAGCAGGCACTAGGCTCTGAGCTGTCAGCACGGAGCCTGATGTTGGATTCGAACTCAGGAACTGTGAGATCATGACCTGTCAAAGTCAGATGCTTAACTGACTGAGCTACCCAGGTGCCTCTAAGCTCGTGGATTTTAAATGTCTGGACACCTTTACCTAAAAATCTGATTAATATATAAATAGACAACATTATAGCTTCATGGTCAGTCTGGACAGAAAAACAAATATTTTTTTTAATGTTTATTTTTGAGAGAGAGAGACAGAGCATGAGTGGGGGCAGAGAGAGAGGGAGACACAAAATCCCAAACAGGCTCCAAGCTCTGAGCTGTCAGCAAGAGCCTGACAGGGTGCTTGAACCCACGAACCCATGAGATCATGACCCGAGTCAAAGTCAGGCGCTCAACTGACTGAGCCACCCAAGCATCCCCAAAATAATTCCTATTTATGGAAAGTCACTATCTGGCACATCATGATTGATCCACTACTATAATTTATATTTATAATGACATGCATATCATCAAGAAGAGAGACTTGATGATTGATAATACTTGGGGTAGTAATTTGCTCATTGCTTAATTGAGATTTTCCTTAAATTTTTTTTGAATAGTTGACACAAGCTCAGATACAGATTCTCTGGGAATGACATGAGCTTCAAAAACATATTTGCATTATTTTGGTGATGTATTTTGTTTGTTTATTTTCATGTAGATATTCCATTGTCAGGGAACAGTACTTTTCTTCTATTTGACATATATCTCTTTCAGTTCCCCTCTCCATTAATATATATTAGGCTTTTAAAAAAATTGTCATAAAGAGCTAAATATTTCCAGATAATAAGCAATAAAATATACATCTGCCTTTATAACTTTTAGACATTTTTTTTACCGTTTATTCATTTTTGAGAGAGACAGAGTATGAGTGGGGGAGGAGCAGAGAGAGAGGGAGACACAGAATCCGAAGCAGGCTCCAGGCTCTGAGCCATCAGCACAAGGACTGATGTGGGGCTCGAACTCACAAACTGTGAGATCATGACCTGAGCTGAAGCTGGATGCTTAACCAACTGAGTCACCCAGGCATCCCTATAATTTTTCTTGATATATAACCTTAAACAACTTATCTAAAAGCATTTTTCCAAAATTGCTCAACATGTTTGATTCAATCTATTTCTTTTTTAAAAAAAATTTTTAACATTTATTCATTTTTGAGAGACAGAGTGAGACAGAGAAATCTATTTCAAATCCCAATTACATATATTTGATATTGGCTTCTTAAAATTTTCTGGAATGTCTTCTTTTCTTGACACAGTCTAAATTTCATTAGAAACATAAATGTTTCAGTGTTTTCTACTACTATATCTTATTTGTCTCTTCTTAATATTTATAATACTGTAAGTCTAGACCAAGCAGAAAAAGATTGATCTGTACTTGTTCTTGTATCCTTTGTTATTTTTGATGTATGTTTTTTTAAAATTTTTTTCCAATTAGATAAAACATCTTGAGGGCAAATCTTATGTATCCTATCTCCTATATCATCAAAATATAAAGCTTAATATTTGTAATCTAGTATAAACCCAATGAACACCTACCTACATATTGATGTTACATTTAAAAATTGTAGTAGCAGTATCCTCAAAATTGAGATTTTGATGGCTCTTCTCTGTAGACATCCATACGATTACTTTTTCCCAGTAATCCAGTTGTTAAATGGCTGACTAAATAATTCCCTGCACTCTGCCCTCAATATTTTGGTGAGTGTAAAGGTGACAAGGTAATAAAATATCTGCAGTAGATTACTGTGTTAGATATTTTTTAATTCTCACTAAAGGACCACTTTCTACCATTCTTTATAATTTAATATGTTTCAGGAGGCTGACTTATTTGGGTTGCATCAGTTAGGCTGCTTGTCCTCTAGTTTCTGTGTGGTTTTAGCTAGTGGGGCAACAGTATGATAAGAGAGGAGAAAGGAAAAGGTTGGAGTATATTTTCCCCTAGTTTCTTTCATGATAGGCTTAAACTGGAAGTGGGTACTTTTCTCTCCCTAAGGTCACACAGTTCCTTTTCAGGGTCAAATCGTCCTTTTAACTCAGCTTTAGCTCTCACTGTATTCTAGAAGCCTACCCGTCCCTTAGTTTCTTCAAGACTACCTTTGGGTTGTTTACTTTTATATCTCCTTATAATTCTACTTTTATCTTTGTAAATAAAGTTGTCCCTTCATTAAATTGCCCTCAATTACGATGGTTGTGCTAGCTATTTTCTTTGGGAACCCTAAAGTATACAAATGTTTCAAGTAAAGGATAAAAAGATGATTGTGGTCTACCTCTTCTATACTTAGTCTTGCCTAACTTTCTTTTTAGAGAAAACATTTGTACTTGATACCAATAAAATATTATTTATGGTAAGCTTTATAGTTGATGATGCTTTAATAAATATAGACTAGGCAAAGTCACCTCCAAGAGGGTGGGGAGATTCAGCTCAGGCTGACCTTCTGCAGAATTAAATGAATTAAAAAAACATATTGGCAAGGAAGTAATGACATTTACCAGCTTCTAAAATAGGCATTGTGTTCTCTGCTTTCTTAAGCCCATAGGACAGCTAACTGAAAAGATCTCAAAGTGACTTGACAAAATATTGGAAGCACCATATAAAAGAGTCTGGTTGACATCTTGTCGTGTTAACTTTATCTCTGCAAAGTCAGATGTTCTTATTCTCCTTTACTTGATGTAAGAAGATTAAGGTGCTGCATGACAGATGGTTTTAAAAAGTGAATACCATTCCATCTGGTCCCAAGTGGAAAAAGGAAAGTCACCCACAACTTTTCATCTAAAAATTGCAGTGAGAAGATTCTCAAAACTGAACTTTAACACTGCACAAAGGAATTCTGTAAGATTCTAGCAATGCTGGATTCCAGTTATTACCCCATTATGAACACTTGTGCCACCTGCCACCCTGGATAAGACCTAATTTTGACACAAAAACAGTTATACTTAGCAAGCTCCAAAACCATTTTATGGCAGTGAACTTGGCTCAAGTTTCAGTGACCTTTCTGGTCCTTTCCAATTTTGATAATTTCTTTCAGGTGAAGATTTTATCCATTAGTGTATTCTGTTATATAAATGATAGAAAATATTTAATGCATTCTTTCACTGAATATTTTCATTTATAGAAAGAGCCTATAACCAAAGAAACAAAGTTCTAATCATGGCATTTTAATTCCTAGCAATTAAGTTGAGGGTGGCATTACAGATCCAGAGGGCATTCTCAGTATTTTGACTTTTCTGAAACATAGAAAATTTCCTACTATACTGTTCTAGTGTTCAAAGCTTTAAAAACATTAGGTTGATTCAATTCTGTAACAGATGAAAATAAATTTAGTTAAATGTCACTGGTGTTTATATGATTTTGTATAAAGGAGAGACTGTTCTTTAATAATGGACAGCAGTTTTTTTTTTCTTTTATGATAAAGGATAATCAGGTGAGATTGGAGATCATATGAAAAATTGGATGCAGTGTAGATATGATCATTACATAAGACGGGGAAAGTTTTTTCCATGTCAGAACATTTCCACACTTCAGTTCAAAGTTTTATATAATCATGAAAGAGAAGGTAGGAGTATGAATCTAAGATTAATACGATACATTTATAGTAATGTAGCACCATGTTTACAGTAATTAACAACTAATGATTAATAACCAACATTCATAACATAGTTTGAACTTCACAGTTACACTCATACTATGTATGTAATATATGTGTGAATAAATCTATGTGACATAATCTTTTACGACAATGGCAAATAACACCTCACTGAGGAATTAATAATGTATTATATTTTATTAACTACTCAGTTTATTCCTCTGTATCTTTTTTAATTAGGAAAGAAGAGAAAGAGTATGAATTTCATATTATTTACCTATTTCACATTCTTATTTTGTTGAGTACATGATATTCTCCTGGAAAATGTGTATGAGATTTTTTTTTCCCAAGACATTGTTTACATGTTTTAGAATATGATTATTTGTGATATTCAGCTATTGTTGTATTGTAAGATATCACAAGTTTTTTCAACGTTTATTTATTTTTGAAAGAGAGAGCAAGTAAGCAGGGAGGGGCAGAGAGAATCTGAAGCAGGCTCCAGGCTCCAACCTGTCAGTGCAGAGTCCAATGTGAACCTGAATCCATGAACTGCGAGGTCACGACCTGAGCCAAAGTCAGACGCTCAACCAACTGAGCCATCCAGGCGCTCCTAAGCTATCACAATTTTAAACAATTATTTAAATTGATTGAACTTTAACTTAACTTCTGGCTGGTGGTATTTGCATGCAATTTAGGGAACAAAATGTTTGTCACATGATTGGAAATATACTGTCATGGAAACACAAATTACTTTGCTATTTCTTCTTTTATTCCTTTTTCCTTTCCTTTGGAAATGTGTGGACTGCCAAGTCTGTGCCAAGTACTGGGCTAACTATAGTATGTAAAATATTTTGGAAAAAGTCCTCTAGGGTTCTTGCATTCAAAGGCTTATGTCCTTCTAATGCTAGGACAGAGAAATACATATTAGTAGACAAATTTAAGTTTGTGATGTATACTAGTTAAAACAAACAACCAAACAAACAAAAAGTAGAAAACACATCATGACCAACTGGAGTTTAGCCCAAGAATGAAGAGATGGTTTATCACTTGAAAAGAAATCAACATAATTCACCATTGTAAGGAAGTAAAGCAGAAAACACACAGACATATCAATTGTGTAAAATGCAGTTGAAAAAATTCAACGTAATTTATGTTAAAAACTCTGCCATATTGAAGTGGCTGTAAATGGCATCTACCTAACCCTAACATTATTCTTAATTGTGAATGTCATAATCATTTCCCCTAAAAACTGGGAACATTGCTCCTATTCAACATTGAACCAGAGTCCTGGCCAATGACCATTGTTGAAAAATAAAGTCAGGAATATGAGAAATAAAGTAAAACAAAAAAGAAAAAACAAAAAACTGTCCCTATTTGCAGACAAATGATTGTTCAAGTAAAAAAATCCCAAAAGATCTACAGGAAGTGTCTTCAAACCGGATGAGTTCAGAATGTTTCAGAGTACAAAGTTATCATGCAAAAATCAATTATATCTCTGTATATAATTTTGCAGCCACTGCTGGCCCAAATAACATATGCAGCCCTGCACCCCACTCCCCATCCCTACAAGCCCTCTTTCTTTTTACATTGAAGAGATCTAACAAATCAAGTAATAAGCAAAACAAAAACAAAAACAAAAAACAAAAACAAAGAAAATCAATTGGGAGCCAATTTATCTATCATACCATTTACTGTATCTCCAAAATATCAAAATACTAATGTATAAATCTAATAATACATGTTTTATTAGATGTTAAAATTAAAAAATGCAGATAAAAAGAATGGAAGATTTACTATTGAAGATATAGAAAGCTCATGAATTTAAAGACCCAGCATAGTTCTGATGGCAATCCTCCAAGTTTATGTATAGATTTAATGCAATTCAAAGAATGTGGAAATGCAACCAAAATATCACCTCCAGGGCAAACCTTCAAAGCAAATAATTACACTGCAAGAATATTGCAATTGCAAGAATACTGTATTCTTGCACATACCTGTGCATGATTTTTTATAAGCAGCTTTATTAATAATTGCCCTAACTCAAACAACTTAAATGCCCTTCAGTGGGTTAATGGATAAACAAAGCAACTCAATTTACCTTATTAAAATATATTACCATACTACCAAATAAGTAGATAATATCCCAAAACTATTCCAGCAATATTTTTTAAAGTATTTTTTTAATGTTTATTTATTTTTTTGGAGAGAGAGCAGGGGTGGGCAGAGAGAGAGGGGGACAGAGGATCCGAAGTGGGCTCTGTGCTGACAACAGCAAGCTCAATATGGGGCCCGAACTCATGAACCATGAGATCATGACTTAAGCCAGTCAGCTGCTCAACCGACTGAGCCACCCAGGTGCTCCATAGCAGTAATTTTTTTTTTTTTGTATGTATGGAGAAGCTGTTCTAAAATTTATAAGAAAATGCAAACAACAACAAATTTGTAAGAAAATGCAAATTATAGTCAAAACGATTTTGATAATAAAAAATAAACCTAGAACTTACACTATATGATTTTAAGGATTACAATATAGCTACAATAATGAAGACTTTTGTGGTATTAGAACAAAGATAGACCCAGAGATTAATGAGAAAGAATTAATACTGCCACACAAATACCACCAATTGATTTTTGACAAATGTGCAAAGGAAATTCAATGGAGAAAGAACAGGGTCTTCAGCAAATAATGTTTGAAAAACTGGATATAAACATGAAAATAAATCTCAACCTATTCTTTACACTTTTACAAAAAGTAATTCAAAATGGATCCTGTGTCTAAAGGTGTGGTATAAAATTATCAACTATTTAAAGAAATCACAGGAGCAAATCTCAGTGACTTTGCATTATGCAAAAAGTTCTTAAAAATGAAAACAAAAGCAAAATTCACAAAAAGGTTGAACTTTAACAAAACAATAAAAAAAATCCAACTTTAAAAATGGACAAAATATTTGAATAGCCATTTCACCCAAGATATGCAGATGGCAAGTATGTTCTGGAAAGATGTTCACCATAATATTCCAAGAATTTTTAAGTTGAAATCAAAAGGAGATAACAGCCATCACACATTTGTTAAAATGACTATAATGGGGGCACCTAGGTGACTCAGTCGGGTAAGCATCAAACCCTTGATTTTGGCTCAGTTCATGATCTCATGGTTCATGAGTTTGAGCCCCACAATGGGCACTGTGCTGACAGTGCAGAGCCTGCTTGGGAATCTCTCTTTTTCTCTCTCTGCCCCTTCCCTACTCTCTCTCTCCCTCTCTCAAAAACAAATGAATTTAAAAAAAAAATAAAAAGAATGGCTATAATGACAATACCAAGTGCTAGCAACAATGTAAGATAACTGGAACTCTCACGGTCTACCGGTGGGAATGCAAAAATGACACAGCTTCTTTGAAGAGTAGTTTGGTAATTTCTTGGCAAGCTAAACATAACATAATACTTAACAATTACATTCCTAGGTATCTTCCCTGGAGAAAAGGGAGCTTGTATTCTTGCACATTCTTGTGCATGATTTTTTATAAGCGGTTTTATTAATAATCGCCCTAACTCAAACAACTTCAATGCCCTTCAATGGGTCAATGGCTAAACAAACTATATAGCACACCCAGGAATAGGCTATTTATAGCCAAACAATATGGGTAAATCTCAAAGACATTATATTGAGTGAGAGGTAAGTCACAAAAGTATACACATTGTATAATACCATTTATATGCAATTTTTTAAAAGGAAAAACTTGAGGGACAGAGAACATATCTGGCTGTTGGGTGTTGAGGTAAGAGGGGAGTTTGGCCATGTGGAGGGTCCATGAAAGAACTTGGGGGAATGATGGCATTATTGTGTATCCTTATTGAGATGAGGGTTACGCAAATCTATAAATCTGTTAAAATTCATGAACTGTATACAAAAACATGTTACCTACTTGTGTAAGCAAAATAAAGATCACAAAGAGCTACCCTATTATACTCTCACATGGGAAACAAATATTTAGACTTTTTAAGTGTGGAATAATGTGAATTCTTATACATTGCCAATAAGAATGTCATTTGATATAAAAGTTTTTGAGAGCAATTTGGCAGTATCTCAGATTCATCAATTCCATTCCTGTGTATATACCTAGATAAATGCTCATATAGGTGTGCATGGTAACATGCACAGAAGTGTCCACACTAGTGTAATGTGCAGTAGTAACAACTGGAAATCACTTCTGTGTTAACTAGAAGTAAAATCAGTAAATAATTTTAGTAAAATCACGTAATGAAATGTTAGAACTGATAAAAATTTGCTAGTACCAATTTATCATTGAGTATGATGCTGACAAATATAATACTGAAAAACGAAAGAAGTATAAGATCAATGAGATATCATTTATTACATTGAAAAAGCATAAACATGTAAAAGATTACTGTACATATTGTGTGGGAATACATATCTACCTCATAAAAGTGTAAAAACACTCATGATATGACTACTATGAAATCAAAGATGTTTCCCAAAGGGTGTATGTGTGGTAGGGGAAGACATGAAAGCGTGTATGATTAGGTAGGGATGCATAGAAAGATTTAGCTATTTTTTTTTTTTTTAATTTTTTTTTTCAACGTTTTTTATTTATTTTTGGGACAGAGAGAGACAGAGCATGAACGGGGGAGGGGCAGAGAGAGAGGGAGACACAGAATCGGAAACAGGCTCCAGGCTCCGAGCCATCAGCCCAGAGCCTGACGCGGGGCTCGAACTCACGGACCGCGAGATCGTGACCTGGCTGAAGTCGGACGCTTAACCGACTGCGCCACCCAGGCGCCCCAGATTTAGCTATTTTTAATATTTAATTGTTTACTGCTTAATCTGTGTGGTGGATACTTGATTTCTGTCATATAATTATGTATATAAAATATTCTATACATTTTTTTAAAAGAAAAATAAGGGGAAAGTAATATGTAGTAACGCTAATAACTCAAGGATTTATCTTTTCAGAAATTTGTTAAATTTTGAATACATACACAAATTGTGTAAGCTTTATCTCAGTGGAGAATTTCAGGATACAACAATGAGCTCAGATGGGGGCAGATAGTTGAAGGTGGGAGATCTTTTCAGAGGCCTGTCATCTGTAAATGAATTTGTAAACAAAATGCTGGGCTTGACTAGAATTTGTGGGTTATGCTGCAACAGCATGATTTTCTGTCATCACTTAGATAGACTCGGAATCAGATTTTTAATCTGGCCTTTAAAAAAATCTGGCATTTTCAATTCTTTGCCATCTAACATTTTACTCTTGTATGGGAGGAATTAAAAAAAGAAGTTGTAACGAAACCTATTTACTATAGCCGGGAATAACTATCTTTTTACATATTTCTCCCAAGAATCTCTCCTGAATGATGGATGCTCCAGGAACTTCAAACATGGCACAAGTGAAGTTAAATTCATTTTCTTTATATACATACCCACCATCCACACAAAGTCGGCCCTTCCAAACTGTAGCTTACAATTTGTTTTCTCTGTAATTTCTGTTTCCTCACTACTACACCCCATTGTGAGTATAGTTTTGGTGATTCTATCCCTGTTTCTTCTATCTCAATGAGAAATAGGGCAACTTCACTTTCCGTGTTTCTAAGAAACTAACATCCAGATATCTTGACCTCAGTTTGAAGGCACTGCATGATTTGGTTTCTAAAATATTTGGAAATATTCTATTTCCAAAGAATAGTTGCATGAAATTCCATAGATTTTCTTTTCCCAACCCACTGGACTGCTTTCAGTTTTCTGTCCATACTTAGCAGTTTCCTCTTTCCTGCTCTTGTTCTTATTTCTTACTGCCCTCCCCACTTGGACAGGAAGTTTGTTTTCATGATATAGTAATTCTACTTCCCCAAGCTGATGTGGTTCTCAAGATAAAATGGAAATGCTTTCTAAGCTAGGAAGTTTCCTTTCATCAACCGCCCCCCCCCCCCACAATAAACACAGTATTGCCTTGTCTATGCGTTCTCAAAGCACTCCACATCACTAATCTAGCTCTTGCTACATTCTGACCCAAAATTTACACACTGGCACCTTACCTGTGTGTTACAATTGGCAGGCCTGCATAAAGTTAACCTTTTGCATAAAATCTGGATTGCTAACTTATCATATCTCCCTTGCACATGAGATCAGTTACATAAATGGTCACTGAATTGAATGTAACAGTTTTTCTTGTTCTGTTTTCTTGACACAAGGGAGGACAGGAAAAGGGAAGTGGTTAAAGAGGTGAAGAACAACACTGTGCACAATTTGTGAAGAGGTGTATGAAACCAATAAATACTGAAGCATTCTTGCCCTGTGGACACTGATAAAGGCTATCATAAAATATGTACTGTGTAATTCTAACACTGTATATTATTTGCTTGAATAATAGCTACAAGGACATTCAAATTGGTATTTTTAACTGCCTTCCTATAAAAAAAAAAGGGAAAAGATTGACTTTCTGGTGTAAGGACCATGAGTTCATTCTGCCAGAAACATCTGTTTGGAAATTAGGAATTAGCATTCTTAGACCCTAGTATTGGAAAGTGACAACCAAGTCAAATTTAAAAATATAAAAGTTCACCACTATCATAATTTAGGGTTAAACTATTCTTGAGTTTTAATGTATGAGCAATACAATAAAACAATGGCAATCTGACTAAATCATGGCATAAAAGGATAAGGCCATGATGTTAGAAATTATTTTATTATCTAAACATTTACATCTTTCAATCTCCATCACCGTCACATAAGTTTAAGGCAAGGTCCTGCATGCCTTCTTACCTTGGGAACTTCCAAACTGGTCCCCTGGCATTCATTTTTCTTCTTCTTCTCCCCACTATCTCCCTGCTGCCAGAAAATCTTCATAAAACACAAATCAGACTGTCTCACATTTTCATGAAACCATTCCATAATGTTTCAAAAATCCTTGGTATGATCTATATGGTCCTCTACATATGGTTCATGTAGTTAGCTTTGTACTCTGCATTTTTCCCCTTCCTATTTGTTTTTAATTTCTATCTCCAACAGCTTAGAAGTACCATCTCCTTCATCTTCTCAGTCTCTGCCAACTTCAGACTTCCCCTGTGTTTCTCCCTTTGTGTATTCATTTCAGTAGAAAATGCTGGATCTCTTAGATCATGACTTATTCCTTAATGTTTACTCATTCTACCTTTTGGATCGCTGTTGTCCTTTACTATAATCCAGCTCTCATCATCCCAATCCCATCTTTAATCTATCAGTCATATTTCTTAGGACTGAACCATAATGGTAGTTGAGAGTGTTTAAATTCTTTATAAGAAATCCCCAAACACTATGAAAATCAAGATAAATTGCTAGTTTCTGTGGCAGTAAGTACTCTAAATACCAGCATGTCTCTCCTTCTGTTCTGATTCCAGTTGAGCATGGTGCTATGTTTTTTCCTTTAGGCATTTTTTCTTCTTACGAATAAAAACATGGAATTCAAGAAAAACAAGATAAGAACCCAATCAAATACACAGAAGTGCTACACAAAAATTATTAATCTATTTCACCCAATGTAACCATTCATGCCATATTACTGCTCCTCGTTTCTCTTCTTTCTCCACCTCTATCTTCTCTTCCTCTTACTTCTTTTTTTCCTTCTGTCTCCTTTTCCTTCTGTCTCTGTACTTATCCTTTTCCCTCTCTTTCCCTCCCTCGCTCATCTTCCCAGTTTCCCTTCTCTTTCAATATGGGGATCAAAGAAAAAGATTCTAGAATGGCGCCACTGTCTGGTAATGGTTCAAGCAGACATATTCTTGGCTATAGGAGGTATTTTAAAATGGAAACCTTCCCAGAAGATTATCATAAAAGCCAGGAGTTTTCTTAGTAAGAAATCGAATATAAACTACATTAACAGGAGGATTATATATTCCTACTATGAGATCATACATCTTGTTCTATGGAAAAAAATTAGTATTAATATATTGTGAAATATTTCCCTTTAGGTAGAAGAACTATTCTCAAATTTACATGTTTTTTGGAATACATGTATTCATTTAGGCAAATCCACATTTTTCCTTCTACTAGATGAAACAACATGCTTCTTAAAGATTTTATAGGTGTCTTCGATTGCTGCATAACAATTTAATACAAGAAAACAATACAAAAATTGTATTATAATACAAATACAAAATAATACAAAAATTGTATTTTGTATATGACAGTGACTCAGATCTTTCACTTTTTATATTATTATACATATATAAGTGTTTATTTAAAATATATTTGCATTTATAGATTCATTTAACATACCTAAAATTTAACATATATTTATCTACTAAATATTGGGCATTATACTAGTTGTTTGAGATGCATCATTGAATAAAATGGACAAGATCATCAGCCCTCTTAGACCTTACAATCAAGTAAAGGGAGAAAAGCAAATAATTAAGTGAAACATACCATGTTGAGCTGATAAATGCTATTTACAGAAATAAAGGAGAGAATTGTGATAAAGTATGGTGTAAGCATTACTTAATGCCAACACGAACTTAATATAGATTAGAATCAGAGAATGAGGGAAGAGTAGGTGAGAGTTCTTGTCTTCTTGGGGTGCACATATATAAACAGAAATAGAAGTCTTATAACAATCGTCCTTAGCATCACAGAAATTGTTGGTTGTTGTGGAGTTGACCTTATTGGTGTAGGGTTTTTGCTAGGGACAAAGGCCATGAAGGTATGAAGACTGCAGTAATAGAGAGGACTAACCTGGATGTCTAGAGGCCTGGGGGGAGGGTAACTTATCTAGAACTCCCTGAGTTGTGGGGTATCTTCTTGAATGGAAGATAATTGGACCTTTTCTTAACACAGGTAAGGAGAAATAGAATTTAGTAAGGATCATTTTAGAACACACATAGCATTTTGACTCTTGACCCTTGCCTAATTATTGTTAGGAACTTTTTTCAGCCATCAAACTTGAAAATAAAACATCTACATTCACATATATTTACTTTATTTATCATTTTATTTATCACTTTATTTATCATTTAAGGAGTTAAATTCAATACAAGGAGTTTGAAAGCGGACTCATGGTGAAAATGAAAATGAAGCCAATGGTAAGAGACTACTTGAATGCTGATGACTATAAAACATATGTTTTATAATGGTAAATAATAGAGGGAGTATTGAGTATGAGAATTCTTTTTAGTAAAACTGCATTTTTCTTACTTGGGTAATAGATTTTTTGAAGGTTCTAGAGAAAACCAATAGGTTTCAGAAAATAATGAAAATATTGTGGCTAATCCAGAAAAGATAATGGTGATAATGATGATTCACAAATACTAAAGAAAAATGACCAAAGAAATGGAATTCACATTTATAAAAAAAAAAAAAAAAAAAAAAAAGATCACATCATGTAAATCTATTTAGCTTAAAGGAAGGAAAATTTTTAAAAAGACTATGGACTAACAATTGACGGCTACAAATAAATAGAGGATCTTATGAATACATAACTACACCCATGAAATTTAATACTACAGTCAGTCATTTCAGTTAAACATTAGAAAAAGCCATCTTAGATGATAAGAGAAATAAAAAACTGGAAGTTCTACTGAGAAAGCTTGAGGGGATCTATTCCTAGAGTTCATTAAATAGAGAGTGACAATTCTCTGACTTGGTAATTTAGTCACTGATCTGCTTTACGGACAATGTTAGGATTTGATGAAATTTCCTTTTTTTTTTTTTTTTTTTTAATAGCCTTATTGGGATATAATTAACATGTAAATTTGTATATATTTAAGGTGTACAACTTGATGTTTCAATGCACATATATACTGTGTAATGAGCACCACAATCAAGCTAATTAACATATTCCACTATCTGTCATTATAAGAACAGAACAGAGATTCTAAGCATACTCCCTACATCATATGAAAGCCAGAGTTCTTAGGGGATTGGTCTTGGATTGATTATTTAAGGTATGGACGTGAAGGCATTATGTTTATGAATGGTAGAAGAAAAGCTTGGAGATAACATTCTGCCATGTAATTACTTAATATTTCTGCCACATGTCCATAACGTGGCACATGTCATGGGGAAATATGTATTTAAATTCGAGAACAATACAACCAGTCTAATTCAACTTACAAATAGCATTTATTGCAGCAGCTGTGGATCAAACACATATCTCTAGTCGTCTAGCAGATGGCTGAATACATTTTTTATGATAATATGCCTACTTCACTATAGGGAAAGGATTACCATAATTGTACAAACACCGTTTTTCCTATTTCTCAAATCAAGAGAGTTATACACTTTTCCCCTTGTTTCTTGATTTTCTTCTGTCTTCTTTGTTTTGTTTTCTTTTCTTTTTGGCATTTCCATCATGTATACACCAAAAAGTAAATGCTGTTGAGTTAACTTACTTTTCTTGAAATTTCATTCTTACTGTGTTAATGTTTATTTAGGTAACTACTGATCATTTTTACCTAAGTATAGATATAATTGGAAATTTACTTAGAGTTTCAACATCACTTTATGTCCAGTCAAAAAACTGAATTGAAGAGAAATATCTCTCACAAGTAACAGATATATATATTTTATATATATGTGCATAGATAACACATTATAAAAGTAAATAAATTAAAAAAAATAAGAGTATGCAGAGATATACATGGTAAAGAAAATCGTTTGTCTCCATAGTTTGCTCCTACTCCTAAATAACAATTAATGATGTTATGTAGGAAGAATTTAAATTGTCTAACAAAAATATGTTTACTTATCTACTTTTTTTGCCATATGGAACCAAAACATTTTCTCTTGACTACAAGTTACTTGTTTCTTTTTTAAGGGGGTCACTGTCTAAATAGAATTCACTGATATATTATGCATACAGGAAAACATATCCTTTACCTAAAACAAAATGTTTATTTGAAGGTTACAAAAATCAGAGAAACATAAGTACACTATATTAAAATTAAAAGCATTTATTCATTAGATGGTATTTCTGAGTAAAAACCCAAGACTCCAAGTGGAAAAGATACTTGCTATCACTTAATTGACAAAGTGTTTGATCCAGAATATATAAAGGGTTCCTTCAAATCAAAAAGGAAAGGAAAACAGATGACCCAATAAGAAAATAAACTAATTGCAGGCACTTCAAAAAACAGAACATACAAATTATTCGTTAGCATATGGATATGGATTCAATCTCATTAATTATCAGGGGAATAAAAATTCTAACAGTGAGATACTATTAAACAAACAGAATGGCAATAATTAAAGATAGGTAGAGCAGCTAGAATTCTTACGCAGTGTCACCAGGAGTATATATTTGACAAGCACTCTGTTCGGCATTATTTACCAAAATGGAATATGTGTTTACTTTGTGACCCAGCAGTTCCACTGCTAGTTATAAACCCAATGCAAATGCTAGAGATATTCACTAAGATTCATAACCCAGAATATTCATAGCAGAACTTTCATATAGCTCCAAATGGAAAACAACCCACATGTTAGTCAACAGTGGAAAAGATCACATATTGAAATATTTGTTCATAGAATGGAATTCAATATAGCGATGAACATGAATAAACTACTGCTATATTCAATACCAGGGATGAATCTTCCTGAAATACTATTAGGCAAAGAAATCAGATATAAAAGAATAGTACTATCTGATTCAAAAGCAGACAAAACTTCTCTCCAGATGTTCTAACTAGTAAGGATAGTAATTACTTTGGGTAGAAAGTAGGTGTTAGAGGTGTTAGTGTTACTCTCTTTTTAACGTGAATTCTGATTACACAGAGATATCCACATTATGAAAATTAACTGAGTTTAAAAAGTGCACTTTGTGTATGCTTAAGCAATAATTCTTTTTTTTATATTTCTTAGTTTACAAAAGTAAGCCAGTTACTTTGACTCTATGACTTCTAGTTATTACTTTTTTAGCACTTTATATATGAAGACATATATGCCACTTAATCTGTATGTATGTTATGATTTGTTAGATGGTAGGGGTCCTCATTTGTTTCACACACGAGATTCAATAGGTAAGATTATTCCAGCTGTGTAAAAGTTTATTTTAATAATTAAATCCAATAAACACTTATAAATGTTCTTAGAAAACTAAGAACACAGAATAGAATATTTAAAAAAATCTGCTTCACATGATCGGTACAATTCCCTGGCATCTGGATCCTGACCTTCTTGGGGTCATCTGATCTTGTTCTCCTGTTTATTGGTGTCTCGTCGTTATTATCTCACGTGGTCGATTGTACAGTAGTATCTCCAGTTCTTCAAGCCATTCTCACTAAACTGGTCCCTGTTGATGCAGTTTTCCAATAGTAGGGTAGAGACTTTGTTAATGGATTTTGCTTCCTTCCTCTATGCTTTACATAATTCTGTCATGGACCACGTATCAGAATTCCCGTGCTTTAATTTTCTTTAACCTGTTCACACTACATCTCTGAGGAATCAGGGAATGGGAGTTCTTGTGGCAGACTTCTGTCCAAGTGGGGGCTGGGTTGGGTGGTTGAGGACAAAATGTAAATCCCTACTGGTGAGAAAAACGAAACAAAATGAAACAAAACAAAACAAAACAAAACACTTCCTGTTTGGAAGTGAGGATGAACACGTACCTCTATTTTGTCCATGTATGGCTAAGCTATGTCCGTGTATGCCTAAGCAATAATCCTTTTTTTTTTTTTTAATTTTAATTACTTAGTTTACAAAATTAAGCCAGTTACTCTGACACTCTGATTTCTAGTTATTACTTTTTTATCACTATCAGGGACTTACCCTCTAGGCAAGGGGTATCCAGGATTTGTCGGGCCCAAAGTTTATATCATCTGGAGGCACTCTCTAAAAATGTATATCACGAAATTACAAATGCAAAATTAGGTATGCAGATGAAGTTTTCTTCAGAATGACCACACTTTCATTCTTCTGCATGTTGCCGTCCAGTTCTCACAGCACCATTTGCTAAAGACACTGTCTTTTTTCCATTGGCTACTCTTTCCTGCTTTGTCGAAGATTAGTTGGCTATATATTTTGCGTCAATTTCTGGGTTCTCTATTCTATTCCATTGATATATGTGTCTGTTTTTGTGCCAATACCATGCTGTCTGTATTACAGCTTCATAATACAGGTTAAAGACTGAGATTGTGATGACTCCAGCTTTGGTTTTCTTTTTCAACATTATTTTGGCTAATTGGGATCTTTTGCGGTTCCACACAAATTTTAAGAGTTCTAGCTCTGTGAGGAATGCTGGTGCTATTTTGATTGGGATTGAATTGAATGTGTAGATTGCTTTGGGTAGTATTGACATTTTAACAATATTTATTCTTCCAATCCATGAGCATGGAATGTTTTTCCATTTCTTTGTGTCTTCTTCAATTTCTGCCATAAGGTGTCTATAGTTTTCAGTGTACAGATTTTTTTATTTGGTTAGGTTTATTCCTAGGAATTTTATGGTTTTTGATGCAACTGTAAATGGGATCAATTCCCTGATAGCTCCTTCTGTTGCTACATTATTGGTGCACAGAAATGAAACCAATTTCTGTACATTGATTTTATATCCTGCAACTTTACTGAATTCCTGTATCAGCTCTCGTAGCTTTTTATGGAGTCTTTTGGGTTTTCTATGTAGAGTATCGTGTCATCTGTGAAGAGTGAAAGTTTGACTTCTTCTTTGCCAGTTTGGATGCCTTTTATTTCATTTTGTTGTCTGATTGATGAGGCTAAGACTTCCCACACTGTTAAACAACAGTGGTGAGAGTGGACATCCCTGTCATGTTCCTGATCTCAGGGGGAAAGCTCTCAGTTTTTCCCCATTGAGGATGATATTTGCTGTGGGTCGTTCATATATGGCTTTTATGATGTTAAGGTATGTTCCAACATTTTCCTTTGTTGATTCAAGTAAGGGCCCAGTAAATGAAGAGTACTAGACCTTATGCTTCCATAGTTTATTGTTAAGTTACCTCTCCCACAGGTTTTTATTCTGGCTCTGTTTTAGAAAATTCCATACTTGAATGCTGTGATGCACATCTCTGTGGTCTGTACCCAAATCTGTTTTTACCTTCTAAAATTCTAACTGTAGTTGTTCTTATTTTAAAAAACATCCCAAATCACCTCTCCTATGTTTAATCAGTGCTTACTTTCCTTACTTTCCCCTTTCTGAGGTCTACTTGTCTGCTATTTCTTTCAAAGCAATGTCCTTCTGTTACCTGCAGCCCATTTTTCTCATATCTATAGGACTTTGCATGTGCTGGTAGCTTTATCTAATCTCTCCTCCTTGTCAGATAAAGGAATTCTTACCAATTCTTCAAGGTATAGTTTACAATCCACTTGTCTCTTGGAGTGCCAGTTACACTTTCCTGCGTGCCTCCACTGCAGCATTCACCACATTGTGTTTTGACTGTGTTTACTTATCTTTCTCACAAACTGGATTCCTCAAGATCCTCAAGAACAGGGATTTTTGCCTTTTTATTTGTATCCTTTCCTAATTCCTCACACAGAGGCACAATAATATAGCCATATTACACAGTCAAGCATGTGTGCTGACTGCCTCTATCATACATTATAAATATTATTATTATTATTATTGGTGAAAAGCTAGCATGACCAAATATGACCCACAATCATGTGAGTTTTTGTTCTATTGTCCTCTGTGAGAAACATATGTACATATGTATGTGTCTGTGTGCACATGTTTTATTATATTATTGTGACCTTGTGGGAAACATTAAGTGAAAGGTGGAATACTGAATATCTGTTTTCTAAAAATATGTTGAAATAACATATGACATTCTTGAGTGGAAGAACATTTGGCAATCACCTGCTCCTATCTATCTTCTCATCCCAAATAATGTCTTTCAGTATTTATTCAAGAAAAAAAAAATATTGGTTGTCTAAGCAGCTGCAGATCACCTTGAACAGAAACACATTCCAACTGTTTCAGAAAAAAAATACAGCACCATTTATGCTTAAGAAACAGAAGGGAAACCATCCTGAATTAATATATAATGAAGGAAATGGTAATTATTTGATCCAAAGGTTTCCTGAAACTCACAATTCTAATGTCTTTTGGAACTGCTTCATGCTGAGAACAGTACATACAGAAAAGAATGTGAAATGAAGCCATGTTGAGGGCTCTGGGGTTTTACAAAAAGTTACTGTTCCTTTTAAGCATGATCGAACCAAATGCTTTGTTCTCCAGCTTCAGTGGCCAGTTCATGCTCTGTTGTTTTTGAGTCGGCTATATTATTAGAAACATTATGGAGAACCAAATGTATCAGTCATAACTGTATGCAGCTCCCAAAATAGAGAGGGGAAGCATCACTGAATATTTCTAAGCTGAATACTGTCATAAGAGGTAAACGAGGTTTCAATCCTCTAAGCAAATATAATCCTTCTTTAAAGACATATTAGCTTTTCTCACAGAAGCCAAACAGCCTGGTTAATCATTTCACTCAGTCTTTATTTTCAAATATCCTGCAATAGAAGTCAATTAGGTGGATTTCCTTACTTGACAGCAATAGATGACCGAGTAGATGTCCTTGGGCATATTCCACAGGCTCTAAAAATCGTATTCTAGCTTAGTGACATAAAATCATTTTGATTTTAATATAAGAGCCAAAAATGATACCTAGTAAGTAGTTCATTAAATAGAACTGGTCCAGAAGCTAATCCTTCATATTACTGGCCTGAGGACTTAGGAAGTGCTTTGGGTCAAAATCCTGCAAGCTATGTTTAACTTTAGAAGAAAATATACTTAACTACTTCTTGCTTAAATAAGTGTTGCTTAATTTGTTTTCCACTGATAATGCCTAAGTAATCCTAAAGCTAAAAAAAAAAAAAAGACAGATATAAATTGGATGCTTGTTCTAGGCTAACTGAAAGGATTATAGTAAAATATTTTTCTAGCAAGTACATCCTAAACCAAACCAAATTCAAATTATAACTATTCCTCAAATAACAGCTTCAATCTTATCTTTTCTTGAAACACTTCCTGATGACCCAGTCCTCATTAAACAATCATTTCTGTGTATTACCATATCTATTATTGCTTTTACATCTCAATCCTATGCAGTTTAAATAATTCAACAATTTCCTCATCAGGACTGAGAAGCTTTTTCTGAAATTAGTTTTATACTGAATTTTCTCTAAGAGATCCTCTGCTCCCCAGCATTTAGCAAAATGCAGGAAGTATATCTATATTTTACAACTTGATTGAATCTCTATTCTCTTTATGTGAAAAAAAAAAAAGCTTAATTCAAGCCATCAACCAAATTTCCTACTGCACAAGAATCAGTAGGTGAATAGGTGACTTTCAGTTCACCAATTTCCAAAGAGCGTTTTAGAAAAGTTGAAGCTTCATTCTAGCAATTTCAAAATTATCAGCATTATGAATTACTGCATCACCTCGACTAAGAATTTCCAGCTTATACTTTGAAATATTCATTTTATTACCACTATGAATGAAATCCTTCTCATAAACATAATTAAATTTTCATGGCCATCTAAAAAATATATTCACTACTGTTAGAAACATAGTTCTAACTATGTTAGAAAATCACAGTTCAAAGTATTTAGAAATCATGCCCTGGCAAATTAAGTTATTATCTACCTGTGATGGAATCCTCATTTTATTAGGTAGAGTTAACTTTGAGATTCAATAGCTGTGCCTCAGTGATAGAGATCATGGTAAAAATGGACCTAACCATTACAGCCATGACTTACGAGCTTGGGGAAAGCTAACATTGGTGCAAAGTGTAACTTCTTATTCAATACTTAGGAGGTATAAAACACTATCTTAGGTCCTAGAGGAACCCTAGATGTGCATCATGCATGGCATATTCTTAAAACCAGCATATTGAGACTAAGACTAATACAAATGATAAAATTTACAAGGGAAAACTACAAAAACCTAATGATTCTCCGCTTATTGTTAACGACAGTGATCAAGCAGTTTGCACTGTTAACAGCTGTAAATATTTTTTTGTGAAGTCTCCACCAAGAATCCAAAGACACACTCCTAATTCATAACTGGATTATAGTCCTGGGTTATTCTGAAGTACCTACGTGCTCTTAAACAAGTTCCTTAAACTATCTGGACTTCAGCTGAGTAAATATTAAAATTAGGCAGTCTCCTAGTTTTTACTTAATTCTGATACTATCTAATTCTAATCTTCACATAGAACTCAGAACTAACCGTACACCAGGAATACACGTGGCCACAATAAGAATCCACTTTGACATTAATACACTAGTGCCCATAAATAGCAATACTCCAATATGCTGAACCAAGTTTCTGGATAGTCATCACTTTGTTATTATCAGATAGCACTATTGCTTTTCATTTGGGAAAACTGAGTGAATAAAGCAAATGAAGCCAAACAAGTATTCTAATAATGCAAAAGTTGCTCTTCTAAGGTGATTAAATGTGAATTTGGTATATTCTGCATATTTAGAAAACACATGTAATATAATTGTTTTTTCCTGTTTTCTAAGCATATATCTTTAAAAATTACTTAAGGCTAGTTGAGACTATTTCCATCCCAAGCTAGTTATCAAGTTACAAATATAACTTATGACAAAATAAATCATTTTATTTACAGAACGGCTTTCGTGATTTGTTTTAATTGTGTATTTTCCCTCAATGATTCAACCATTTGTGTACCTAAAATAACTGAATATTATTTAACTGAGAGCATTCTTTTTTCATGTAAGCTACAGCAGAGATTTCTAGTAGACTTCAGGAAAAATTGGCAATTCTTTCATTGTCTAATAAACCTGTCTGAACTTACGTTATTATGTCTCCACAAAAACTTTCTAAATATTTACTTATTCTTTCTGGGCAGCTACTGTGAAGAGAAATATTACTTATGTTGGAAAGATACTAATTTGGCTAAGGAGTGCCATACATCTTGGCTATTGTTCCACTTTTTTCTAGATTTGGTAAATGCATTGTCTCCAGAGGAAAAAATGTTTTTCATTCAGTATTTCAATTTTTTGCAAATGAAATTTTAGGAAGGGTCTACAAAATTGTACTAAAAAGCTTATCATTACCTTCTTTCTATAAAATTTTCACTAGTGTGGGGGAAAAGGCCCCAAATTAAAATATTTCTTGCATATGCTGAAGAATTATGCTGATCTTTAAGATATTATGAAATTCAGGATGTTTTTATTTTAGCTTCATCATATTATGTTGTTTTTTTCTGACCTTGTCCACTTCTGTAAGTAGTCTCTTCAATAACTATTTTCAATTTACCCATTGAGAATGGGATCTGTTTCCTGCCAGGAACCTAACTAATACACTCTATCTCTTAAAAGACGAACTAGGTCAAAATGGAATTCTGATTTGCAGGGAGGAAATTTATACTAAATTATATAGCACAGTTATATTAATCAGAAGTCTTTCAGTTCCAAATGTCATAAAACAACTCAAAATGACTTTTAAAACCACAATAAGACAAAAACAAAATAAAAAATGAAATCTATTGGCTCTCTTTGCTATCAAATGGTGTCACTGTGTTTCTTACCCTTTCACCTCTGTTTTCAGTTATTTGGCTTCATTCTCTAGTGAGAACTCTCTCCATTGCTGGAAATAATTCTTCAGCCACTCAGGCTTACATGGTCCATACAGCACACCATCTGAAAAGGAAACAGACACTGTATCTCCCATCTTTTATATCAATCTGCTCAAAAGATACCTTATTCAACATACTTGAGCCACATGCATACTCCTGCACCAAAACCTTGGTCCAGGAATATGGGGTGCTCTAATTGACTGGTGTAGGTCAAGTGTTTTAGTACTTGTTCAGGAAGGGCAGTCCCAATAGAAAAGAGGTGGAGAAGACAAAAAAAAGTAGCAGATACCTAAAATAATTTTGCAAGTATAAATGTATTGTTATCAATATTCATTCATTCCTCTGTTCATGGGCCATATGAAACAACAGCTGTGTATAAGCAATAAAAAAAAGAAAAGGGTCCTCTGGGATTATATGGGGTAAATACTTGTTATAGTTGAAGACATAAATAACAGAGTGTGAGCTTAATATCGGAATTTTCAAGAACTTATGCTTCAAGGCTAAGACGGGAATTATGAAATAGTTTTGTAGGGTGGCTCTGATTTCTCTCTTTTAATTTATTCCCTGTACCTCCTGCTTGAAATGGAGATAATTATACACAAACTTGTGAAACATTGCCACAGTATAAATTAAAATACAAACAAACAAACAAACAGACAGACAAACGTGTTGCAGCAGTGTTGCTGGTCTTGGCACCAGGGAATGAATAACATGAAATCACTGGTCGATTTCAAATGAAAGTAAAATATTCAAGCCTGCCTCTGGCTATTTATACAAAGACACAGAATAGAGTTGACATAGCGAGAACGATACTTGCTTTTGCCAATCTGTAATGCCTGTACAATTCACTTATTAGAGTTCATTTTCCATCACTGAATAAAGAACAATTTATGTTTAAGTTGCTAAGATCAGAAACTGTAGAAAGGCAATTATATTTCTGATTTGTCAATAATATGCCAGCAAAGTTAAAGCTGTTTCCATAGCTTAGTCTGTTATCTATATAAAATATCTCCATATTGCAGTGTATTTATAATGTAAAAAAATAATGTAATATATATACGTCATATATGTAGTACAGAGTAGGAGAATACACTACACTCTTTATTTGTACATACCATATATATTTTCACTGGAGAGTTTACAATTCAGTGAAAAATCATAAGGGTTTGCTTGAACATTTTTTTTCCGTTTTTACTTTTGTTTGCATTTATTTTATACAGAATTTACTCTCAGGCTGTAAGTTTTTGTTTCTCCAATTTCTTCGGGGATATCTTTTTCTTCTGTGCAACCTCCTCTTCTAATTTAGGAATCATTTGCTCTTTTTCAGTAAGGATCATCTCAGCGTGGCAGGGAGAGCTCATGTATGGGTTTATCTGACTATGAGCCCTATAAATTCTATGCCACATTTTGGGGGCTTTGTTCACTTGGATGTACTCAGTGACCAGAGAATCTACATCTAAACCCTTAAGTATATCATTACTCTCTGCATTTTTAATCATGTGCAGTAAAAATTCAGCACTCTTTTGGCCACCGACCCTGTGTCCAGCTCGACTGTTCAGCCTAGGCACACCTATCAATTCCACCATTGTAGTGACAGAATGGTACACATTGCTTCTGCAAAGTGACATCCTTCGGATACTTAGCGGCTTTTTGGATATGCATATACCCTTGATGGCCTGGGAAGTTTCAAGTGTGTTCTTAAAGTGAACACAAAGATGTGAACCTCTTGATTTGTATGATTTTGTAGGATTTTCTGGGTCAGGTGAATAGCAAACCATTTTCAGAGATCACCTCTGGTCACTTACAGGAAGAGCTGCTCGAACATTTTATTACTGACAATATAGAGAGAGAACCTGTTGAACTTAAGTCATATTTCCAATCTGAATAAAGAAGGATTTATTTTATCTGTTTATAAAGTACTGGAAATTATTTTGGATATTTACCTAAATGTTGTACAAAGTGGATCTTTTTGTGGTCACCCCCTGTTATATATCAGGCCAATTCACAACACACAGTATGAAATAAGGAACTGATTTTACCAGAGGGAATGCTAAATGCAGGTATTCAATAAGAAGAGAAGGTACATTTCTCCCAATCCTCTCATTAGTCACACTGAAAAGCATACAAGATCAAGGAACTTTTGGATATGCAATTACTTCACTGCATTTCACTTTTCATAGTAGAAAGGGGTATCCTATGACCTTTACCTTCTTAGAAGACAACTTTTTCATTTGGGAATGATAAGATTACTGGGGCTCCAAGCAGTCTCAATGTAATTCCAGATGTTTAGAGTTGTTGCCTGGGAAAGACATCTACCCATTACCTGGAGTTCTTTGGGACCCATGGGAAGTTGGGTTCAGGAACAGCACCTCCAACCAGGAGAAGGAAGACACTAGACCTTGGAGAGAAGCAGAGTTTGGGTATATCTGCTTCTTTGAGAAGTGGGTCCCAGGTTGCAGGTGGCCCATTGTTCAGGTAACATTATACTCCTGGGGTCATCCCCAGATAGTACTGCTTGTCAAACTACTTAAAAATGTAAAACATTTATGATATTTTGATAAAGTTTGGAAGTAAAACTTATTCTAACTGATTAGCATGATCTTTTCAGAACTCAATGAAATTTGATATTAAATTTGTATATAAAATATTCAAGAAAGATAGTAGTTGTGATATCATTGTTTTTAATTTTCTCAAATGCTCTATAAAATCTGATTGGATGGGAAGACCAAAAGTCTTCTAAGCCTGAAGTAAAGGCATTGTTGGCGAAGCTGTATGATCCCAAGGAATAGAGTCTTATGGAAAGATATGAACAAGATGGAAAACTTTGAAATTTTACATTTCCCTGACTTATTTGCTAGTGGAGGCAACACTTTATATTATCTACCTATAAAATCCTTCTAATAATTGCATTTTTGATGATTGTTGCACAACTTCACAGGAGCATCCTGATTCTGTTAAGAACCAATTCATATCACTTCTTGTTGCTTCTATACCAGTGTTTTGGAAACTGGGTGACTTTTGTCCTCTGGTGGACATTTGGCAATTTCTAGAGACATTTTTGCTATCACACTGGGAAGTCAGGTCTACTATAATCTAATGAATAGAGGCCAGAGATGTTTCTAAACATCTTACAATGGCATAGGACAATCCTGGACAAGATCTGGCCAAAAATGTGAGAAATCCTATTCAACCATAGTAGGAGTTCCTATGTTAGTTTTCCATGCTGTGAAATGATTTACCACTAACAGAAGCTTAAAACAATAAAACAATATCTATTATCTCAGTTTCTATAGATTAAAAGTCTGGATGTGGATTAGCTGGGTTCTTCATTTCCTGCTCAGGGTTTCACAAGACTGGAATCAAGGTGGTGGCTTAACTGCCAAGCTCCAAGCTTCCAAGATCCCTCAGGTTGTTGGCAGAATACTTTCATAATGGCTATAGAATCCATGGCAAAGATGGAGGGAGGGAAGGAGGGAAAGGGGAGGAGAGAGGGAGAAGGGCAGAAAGAGAGAGAGAGAGAGAGAGAGAGAGAGAGAGAGAGCACCTTTTCTTCTTTGAGTCCTAGCTTTAAGGAAGCCCTGTGCCCTCTTATAAAGGACTCACTAAGTTAAGACAGTATAACTTGAAGTCAAGAAATGATTAGGGACCTTAACTGCACCTGTAAAATCCCTTCTCCTTTACCATAAAACATGACAGAGGTATCCTATCATCTTTGCCATATTCAATTGCTTAGAGATTCAAGTTACAGATTCCACCATCATTCAAGGGGAGGAAATTATACAAGGGCACTGGAGGTCATCTATGGCTGTGGGTACCACAGTTCCTGTCATAACCAGCTTCAAGAGGAGACAGTCATTTTGAACCCAGCCTGTGGTTATTTCAAAATGAATAGAGGAAATAGGTTTTAACTGACAGATTCCTTGTATTGTTTTCCTGGCTTGTGAAGTGAGAGTCATTATGGCAGACAGGGACAAATAAAATCTCTGGAACTACCACCAACCCTTGTCAAAATAGTAAGTCAAAATAAAAATATCTGAAAGATGCAGGGATGGTGAATCCATTTACATCACCTGCCTGGCCTATGTAAAGTCCAATGTGTTTGGGAAGTTCAGAGTAGGTTTTCATAAACTTAATGAGATAGTAATGCCAATTGCAGCTGCCATACTGGATATAATATTTTATTGGGGAAAATACTCAGAGCCCTGGCACCTGGTATGTAGTGACCGACCAGCCAAATGCTATTGATTACGTTACCATAAGTAAAGAAAATCAGAAGCAGTTTCCATTATGTAGCAATGACAATAGGACATCTTTATTGTCTTGGTCTTATAATATTATGTAGAGGACTTTTAGTCTTCTTGACATCCCTCATAACAACTTGCTGATCCATTACATTGCTTTATGTTAGTTGGATCCAGTAACTTAGTAAGTAGCAGGAATCCGACATGTTTTACTGTTAGATGTTTCCAAGAGTGTGGTAAATAAACCCTCAAAAATTTAAGACTTACCCTATTGGTGAAGTGTCTAGAGATCCATGGTATAGAGTATTTAGGGATGTTGCCTATTAAAGTAAGGGAAACCTTGCTTCACTTTACATCACCCATCAAAAGAAGGAGGCACAGTGTTCCATGAGACCTCTCAGGTTTCAGAAACAGAAAATTCTACATCTGGTTATCCTTCTCTGCCTATATTTTAAGTAACCCCATGGAGGACAATTATGTTTGAAACCCAGAGCACAAATTTCTGCAGCAGGTCCAGATTGTGGTCAAGATACCTTACCACTTGGATCCAAAAATACTGGAAGATCTAAGGCAAAGAGCTATACTGTAGGAACATCTAGAAAGCCTCAAAGAATTCGAACATAGACTCCCAGAGTTACTACTTTACTAATCTCATGGCCAGTTAACACATAAAAAAGCAGTGGCATGGTTTATGGGTAAACCTTCCTGATATTCTGGCCCACGCCGAAGTCGATGGCTTTCGTATTACCACTCGACGTAGCAGTGATCTTATACTAAAACTTCGAAGGGAAAATTTCCCAGTTGGCACAATTTTGGTGGTAAATACAGTTGGTCATTTAACGTGAAAGAAGAATCTGTTTGAGTACTCAACCCTTCAGTAGCAGAGGCAAATGCTGACTCCTTCTCTATCACCATTCTCTGGGGGAAAACAAGTGCTTGACAATGGCAATTTGTTAGGTTTTACGCCTTCTCTCACAGAAACATGGCGCTTTACTGTTACCAGAACACATACATATATTCCGGGTATGGATTTGCTCTCTGTAGTGGTTCTATCAGCACTACTTTTCTTTCACTTATGAATGCTTTAGACACAGCCATGGCATCTCTTATAATAGTGCCTTTGACCAGAAGACACGCTTTTTGAAAAAAGAAAGTAAGAATACCTGCTGTGACTAATGCTTTCTATCTCAGTTTTTTAAAATTATAATACATTATAATAAATGTATTATTTATTACAATAAAGATGATGTTATATCTTGATGGTAATTTGTGACTCATCTGTGACTGAGACACAAATGTTTTGCTACACAAAGGAGAGGGTGATTACTGAAGGGCAAAAGGCATAGATGGTTGCAATCATCTTCCATTTGTCCCTCAGAACCACTTCCCACCTTTTTCCATTTTGCTGTCTTGGGAGACTGACTTGTGTAGGCTATATGAAAGGGCTTCTGTGTTGTCTGGTTTCAGTTCTAATTCAGTCAATAGTGAGCCCCACAAAGAGAGCAGAGGGAAGGAGAATAATTACTGAGTGATATAAGATTGTATAAAATCCTGATTTCTTCTCTTTTGCTCTCCTTAGGTTGGCTCTATCCTTTTGCTGAAGGTCACAGTTTGGCCCTCTCTCAACTTGGTCCTCTCCATATGATTCTGCCTTCATTAATTTGGGCTTTGGAGTATTAACAGTACACTCTTTTTCTAATTTCTATTAGTCACTCTGTCTCCTCATCCATTTAGATTTAAATGTGTAACTGTCCACCGTTATTAGTCCTGGGGTCCTGAACTGTCCTTCATGGTACACTTTGTGCCTAAAGTGTTTATAGATCATCCCTTGTAAATTATTATTGTGTTATCGTAATTTGAGCCTGATACCTATTTTCTATGGTGGTCCTATCTTTTACGATGGCAGAGAGCAGATTACAGTTGAAAGAGGGAAAGAGACAGTATCTTAGAGCTCATCCTGATATTGCTCTTCTAGAAGGAGCTAGAGGGACGCCTGGGTGGCTCAGTCGGTTGAGCATCCAATTTAGGCTCAGGTCATGATCTCACAGCCTCCTGAGTTCTAGCCCCATGTCAGGCTCTGTGCTGACAGCTCAGTGCCTGGAGCCTGCTTCAGATTCTGCGTTTCCCTCTCTCTCTGCCTCTCCCCTGCTCGTGCTCTATCTGTCTCTGTCTCAAAATAAATAAACATTAAATTTAAAAACAGTATTTTTTAAAAGAAGAAGCTGCAATCCAGGAAGCTATTGAGATATACCTTTTAATTTTGGAGAAAGAGAGTCAAAAACATGTACACTCAATTAACAGTTCTTGTAGATCTGAACAGACAAACCAAATAGAAGAAATTTGGTAGTTTCAAGAGAAAAATATAGAGAAAATCAACATGCAATATTCAAAGCACTACAGAGAGAACGTTAAGGTGATATAATATTAAGTAAAAAGAAAAACAGATATTACCAAAATAGGAAAGATAGATATTTATTGAACCTTAACGGATTATGAACAAGGAGAGGGCAAGAGAAGAAAAGAGAACAGAAGAAACGGGACAGAAAGCAAAGCAAAGCAAAGCACAACAAAAAAAAACTACCAAAAAGACATTCTATTTATATTCTGTTATATTCAAGTTTCCTAACAAAGATATTCTTTTGAAAGGTTTATGATGTCCTTCTTGAACTGCGGGGATATACACGTAAGGCACATTTTAAGTTTCATTTCACTGATCTACTAATGGAGATACTTCCTTTGAACATTTAGGGACAAAAAGAATCCTTATCACAGACAGAGACTTTAATGGTCTAAGCAATTCCTCCTCTGGAAGAGGTAGGGACTATAGCTACCATGGGTTAGAATTTAAGGTGTTTCTCACATACACAAACACACACAAATGCTGGAGGCTCAAAGAAGAAAAGGAAATTAGAAAAATTTGAAAATTATTGTTTTCAAACAAGATGTTGTAATTTGAACTGCCACAAGAATAAATTAAAAAGCTCTATAAGATACTGAAAATCTTAAATGAAACTCTGAAAATACGGACAATAGATACAGGCAGATTTCTACCCAATCCCCAAATATGCTTTAGATATGGTAAAACACAGTTAGAAAATTAAATTTTTTAAGACTCTTCCCAGTTGAGTTTGTGTGCACAGATCAGACTATACATTAGGTAACTATATATTCTGGTTTACCTAGGACAGTTCAGATTTATCTTTGTCTTTCCAGAATCCTGCCTAAACATTAAATTTAATGTTTAAATTTTAGCAATTGTTCCCTGCAGTTCATTCTTTCTCAAAAGTGGCTCAATTTGTGAGATAAGTTACATGGGCATTCTAACTACTTAAAACTTGCATAGAATGACTGAAATTCAGGCAAGACCAAATTTTTGTACTTATGCTTCTTTCTGTGAATATCACAGAGATACTGTTAAGATTCTTGGGAATGCCAAAGATTTGGTACAGAACTATAAAACTGTTTGGGACGATGGCCCTAGAAACTAGAGATTTTATAGTTTCCTGAAATGTCACAAGTGTGGGGACCATGCTTGAGCTCTGAATGGAACATGACTTTTAGGTTTTTGCTTCCTCCATTTCATGAGAAAAGAAAAAAAAAAACAACAAACCTTATAGTTTCCACTCTTATGAGGGCTTCCAATAGCATTAATTCTCTCCCTCCTGTCTGTCCATCCATGTGTGCTGCACATATCAATCTGTCATCTATTTTCTCTATATCCTCCTCAGCAGCCTTTATTTTGGTGTTCATATATGAAGAGCTTTTTGTTTGTACAGGTGTGGCTCTACTTATGGAAAGTCCATGTGAAGTGACCTTGACTATTCTGGTCACAGCAGAGTAGAGCAGTGCGATTGGTAGCACCGGCTTAGCCCCTGGGAGAGCAGCAGGATTGCAATGATGGCAAATTTAAAACAGAAAAATACCATTTTTGAAATGTGGACACATTGTAGTTGAACATAACCGTGACTTCAGAAAGATGTATTTTTTGTTTGTTTGTTTTAAATTCACAGTAATTGAACTTCTTATATGTTGACTTTCCTCTCCACGGGCTAAGCTAGAATGGCCATTTTAAAAGATTTGCTCCTCTGTGACCTGAAGAGCAATAGACATTTTTTTTTTTTAATTTTATTTTTATTTTTTAATATATGAAATTTACTGTCAAATTGGTTTCCATACAACACCCAGTGCTCATCCCAAAAGGTGCCCTCCTCAATACCCATCACCCACCCTGCCCTCCCTCCCACCCCCCATCAACCCTCAGTTTGTTCTCAGTTTTTAACAGTCTCTTATGCTTTGGCTCTCTCCCACTCTAACCTCTTTTTTTTTTTTTTTTTCCTTCCCCTCCCCCATGGGTTTCTGTTACGTTTCTCAGGATCCACATAAGAGTGAAACCATATGGTATCTGTCTTTCTCTGTATGGCTTATTTCACTTAGCATCACACTCTCCAGTTCCATCCATGTTGCTACAAAAGGCCATATTTCATTTTTTCTCATTGCCACGTAGTATTCCATTGTGTATATAAACCACAATTTCTTTATCCATTCATCAGTTGATGGACATTTAGGCTCTTTCCATAATTTGGCTATTGTTGAGAGTGCTGCTATAAACATTGGGGTACAAGTGCCCCTATGCATCAGTACTCCTGTATCCCTTGGATAAATTCCTAGCAGTGCTATTGCTGGGTCATAGGGTAGGTCTATTTTTAATTTTCTGAGGAACCTCCACACTGCTTTCCAGAGAGGCTGCACCAATTTGCATTCCCACCAACAGTGCAAGAGGGTTCCTGTTTCTCCACATCCTCTCCAGCATCTATAGTCTCCTGATTTCTTCATTTTGGCCACTCTGACTGGCGTGAGGTGGTATCTGAGTGTGGTTTTGAGTTGTATTTCCCTGATAAGGAGCGACGTTGAACATCTTTTCATGTGCCTGTTGGCCATCCGGATGTCTTCTTTAGAGAAGTGTCTATTCATGTTTTCTGCCCATTTCTTCACTGGGTTATTTGTTTTTCGGGTGTGGAGTTTGATGAGCTCTTTATAGATTTTGGATACTAGCCCTTTGTCCGATGTGTCATTTGCAAATATCTTTTCCCATTCCGTTGGTTGCCTTTTAGTTTTGTTGGTTGTTTCCTTTGCTGTGCAGAAGCTTTTTATCTTCATAAGGTCCCAGTAATTCACTTTTGCTTTTAATTCCCTTGCCTTTGGGGATGTGCCGAGTAAGAGATTGCTACGGCTGAGGTCAGAGAGGTCTTTTCCTGCTTTCTCCTCTAAGGTTTTGATGGTTTCCTGTCTCACATTCAGGGCCTTTATCCATTTTGAGTTAATTTTTGTGAATGGTGTGAGAAAGTGGTCTAGTTTCAACCTTCTGCATGTTGCTGTCCAGTTCTCCCAGCACCATTTGTTAAAGAGACTGTCTTTTTTCCATTGGATGTTTTTTCCTGCTTTGTCAAAGATGAGTTGGCCATACATTTGTGGGTCTAGTTCTGGGGTTTCTATTCTATTCCATTGGTCTATGTGTCTGTTTTTATGCCAATACCATGCTGTCTTGATGATGACAGCTTTGTAGTAGAGGCTAAAGTCTGGGATTGTGATGCCTCCTGCTTTGGTCTTCTTCTTCAAAATGACTTTGGCTATTCGGGGCCTTTTGTGGTTCCATATGAATTTTAGGATTGCTTGTTCCAGTTTCGAGAAGAATGCTGGTGCAATTTTGATTGGGATTGCATTGAATGTGTAGATAGCTTTGGGTAGTATTGACATTTTGACAATATTTATTCTTCCAATCCATGAGCAGGGAATGTCTTTCCATTTCTTTATATCTTCTTCAATTACCTGCATAAGCTTTCTATGGTTTTCAGCATACAGATCTTTTACATCTTTGGTTAGATTTATTCCTAGGTATTTTATGCTTCTTGGTGCAATTGTGAATGGGATCAGTTTCTTCATTTGTCTTTCTGTTGCTTCATTGTTAGTGTATAAGAATGCAACTGATTTCTGCACATTGATTTTGTATCCTGCAACTTTGCTGAATTCATGTATCAGTTCTAGCAGACTTTTGGTGGAGTCTATCGGATTTTCCATGTATAATATCATGTCATCTGCAAAAAGCGAAAGCTTGACTTCATCTTTGCCAATTTTGATGCCTTTGATTTCCTTTTGTTGTCTGATTGCTGATGCTAGAACTTCCAGCACTATATTAAACAACAGCGGTGAGAGTGGGCATCCTTGTCGTGTTCCTGATCTCAGGGAAAAAGCTCTCAGTTTTTCCCCGTTGAGGATGATGTTAGCTGTGGGCTTTTCATAAATGGCCTTTATGATCTTTAAGTATGTTCCTTCTATCCCGACTTTCTCAAGGGTTTTTATTAAGAAAGGGTGCTGGATTTTGTCAAAGGCCTTTTCTGCATCGATTGACAGGATCATATGGTTCTTCTCTTTTTTTTTGTTAATGTGATGTATCACGTTGATTGATTGGCAAATGTTGAACCAGCCCTGCATCCCAGGAATGAATCCCACTTGATCATGGTGAATAATTCTTTTTATATGCTGTTGAATTCGATTTGCTAGTATCTTATTGAGAATTTCTGCATCCATATTCATCAGGGATATTGGCCTGTAGTTCTCTTTTTTTACTGGGTCTCTGTCTGGTTTAGGAATCAAAGTAATACTGGCTTCATAGAATGAGTCTGGAAGGTTTCCTTCCCTTTCTATTTCTTGGAATAGCTTGAGAAGGATAGGTATTATCTCTGCTTTAAACGTCTGGTAGAACTCCCCTGGGAAGCCATCTGGTCCTGGACTCTTATTTGTTGGGAGATTTTTGATAACCGATTCAATTTCTTCGCTGGTTATGGGTCTGTTCAAGCTTTCTATTTCCTCCTGATTGAGTTTTGGAAGAGTGTGGGTGTTTAGGAACTTGTCCATTTCTTCAAGGTTGTCCAATTTGTTGGCATATAATTTTTCATAGTATTCCCTGATAATTGTTTGTATCTCTGAGGGATTGGTTGTAATAATTCCATTTTCATTTATGATTTTATCTATTTGGGTCATCTCCCTTTTCTTTTTGAGAAGCCTGGCTAGAGGTTTGTCAATTTTGTTTATTTTTTCAAAAAACCAACTCTTGGTTTCGTTGATCTGCTCTACAGTTTTTTTAGATTCTATATTGTTTATTTCTGCTCTGATCTTTATTATTTCTCTTCTTCTGCTGGGTTTAGGCTGCCTTTGCTGTTCTGCTTCTATTTCCTTTAGGTGTGCTGTTAGATTTTGTATTTGGGATTTTTCTTGTTTCTTGGGATAGGCCTGGATTGCAATGTATTTTCCTCTCAGGACTGCCTTCGCTGCGTCCCAAAGCGTTTGGATTGTTGTATTTTCATTTTCGTTTGTTTCCATATATTTTTTAATTTCTTCTCTAATTGCCTGGTTGACCCACTCATTCGTTAGTAGGGTGTTCTTTAACCTCCATGCTTTTGGAGGTTTTCCAGACTTTTTCCTGTGGTTGATTTCAAGCTTCATAGCATTGTGGTCTGAAAGTATGCATGGTATAATTTCAATTCTTGTAAACTTATGAAGGGCTGTTTTGTGACCCAGTATATGATCTATCTTGGAGAATGTTCCATGTGCACTCGAGAAGAAAGTATATTCTGTTGCTTTGGGATGCAGAGTTCTAAATATATCTGTCAAGTCCATCTGATCCAATGTATCATTCAGGGCCCTTGTTTCTTTATTGACTGTGTGTCTAGATGATCTATCCATTTCTGTAAGTGGGGTGTTAAAGTCCCCTGCAATGACCACATTCTTATCAATAAGGTTGCTTATGTTTATGAGTAATTGTTTTATATATCTGGGGGCTCCGGTATTTGGCGCATAGACATTTATAATAGTTAGCTCTTCCTGATGGATAGACCCTGTGATTATTATATAATGCCCTTCTTCATCTCTTGTTACAGCCTTTAATTTAAAGTCTAGTTTGTCTGATATAAGTATGGCTACTCCAGCTTTCTTTTGGCTTCCAGTAGCATGATAAATAGTTCTCCATCCCCTCACTCTCAATCTAAAGGTGTCCTCAGATCTAAAATGAGTCTCTTGTAGACAGCAAATAGATGGGTCTTGTTTTTTTATCCATTCTGATACCCTATGTCTTTTAGTTGGCGCATTTAATCCATTTACATTCAGTGTTATTATAGAAAGATACGGGTTTAGAGTCATTGTGATGTCTGTATGTTTTATGCTTGTAGTGATGTCTCTGGTACTTTGTCTCACAGGATCCCCCTTAGGATCTCTTGTAGGGCTGGTTTCGTGGTGACAAATTCCTTCAGTTTTTGTTTGTTTGGGAAGACCTTTATCTCTCCTTCTATTCTAAATGACAGACTTGCTGGATAAAGGATTCTCGGCTGCATATTTTTTCTGTTTAGCACACTGTAGATATCGTGCCAAGCCTTTCTGGCCTGCCAAGTTTCAAAGGAGAGATCAGTCACGAGTCTTATAGGTCTCCCTTTATATGTGAGGGCACGTTTATCCCTTGCTGCTTTCAGAATTTTCTCTTTATCCTTGTATTTTGCCAGTTTCACTATGATATGTCGTGCAGAAGATCGATTCAAGTTACGTCTGAAGGGAGTTCTCTGTGCCTCTTGGATTTCAATGCCTTTTTCCTTCCCCAGTTCAGGGAAGTTCTCAGCTATAATTTCTTCAAGTACCCCTTCAGCACCTTTCCCTCTCTCTTCCTCCTCTGGGATACCAATTATGCGTATATTATTTCTTTTTAGTGTATCACTTAGTTCTCTAATTTTCCCCTCATACTCCTGGATTTTTTTATCTCTCTTTCTTTCAGCTTCCTCTTTTTCCATAACTTTATCTTCTAGTTCACCTATTCTCTCCTCTGCCTCTTCAAGCCGAGCCGTCGTGGTTTCCATTTTGTTTTGCATTTTGTTTAAAGCGTTTTTCAGCTCCTCGTGACTGTTCCTTAGTCCCTTGATCTCTGTGGCAAGAGATTCTCTGCTGTCCTGTATACTGTTTTCAAGCCCAGCGATTAATTTTATGACTATTATTCTAAATTCACTTTCTGTTATATTATTTAAATCCTTTTTGATCAGTTCATTAGCTGTTGTTATTTCCTGGAGATTCTTCTGAGGGGAATTCTTCCATTTGGTCATTTTGGATAGTCCCTGGAGTTGTGAGGACCTGCAGGGCACTTCCCCTGTGCTGTGGTGTATAACTGGAGTTAGTGGGCGGGGCCGCAGTCCGACCTGATGTCTGCCCCCAGCCCACCAATGGGGCCACAGTCAGACTGGTGTGTGCCTTCTCTTCCCCTCTCCTAGGGGCGGGGTTCACTGTGGGGTGGCGTGGCCCGTCTGGGCTACTTGCACACTGCCAGGCTTGTGGTGCTGGGGATCTGGCGTATTAGCTGGGGTGGGTAGGCAAGGTGCACAGGGGCGGGAGGGGCAGGCTTAGCTCGCTTCTCCTTAGGTGATCCACTTCAGGAGGGGCCCTGTGGCAGCGGGAGGGAGTCAGATCCGCTGCCGGAGGTTTGGCTCCGCAGAAGCACAGAGTTGGGTGTTTGCGCTGCGCGAGCAAGTTCCCTGGCAGGAACTGGTTCCCTTTGGGATTTTGGCTGGGGGATGGGTGGGGGAGATGGCGCTGGTGCTTTTGTTCCCCGCCAAGCTGAGCTCTGCCGTCCGGGGGCTCAGCAGCTCTCCCTCCCTTTGTCCTCCAGCCTTCCCGCTTTCCGAGCAGAGCTGTTAACTTCTGACCTCCCAGACGCTAAGTCGCGCTTGCTGTCGGAACACAGTCAGTCCGGCCCCTCCGCTTTTGCCAGCCAGACTCGGGGGCTCTGCTTGGCCGGCGAGCCGCCCCTCCGCCCCGGCTCCCTCCCGCCAGTCCGTGGAGCGCGCACCGCCTCGCCGCCCTTCCTACCCTCTTCCGTGGGCCTCTCGTCTGCGCCTGGCTCCGGAGACTCCGTTCTGCTAATCCTCTGGCGGTTTTCTGGGTTCTTTAGGCAGGTGTAGGTGGAATCTAAGTGATCAGCAGGACGCGCGGTGAACCCAGCGTCCTCCTACGCCGCCATCTTCCGGAACCTCAGCAATAGACATTTTGAACAATGGGCTCAGAGGCAAAGCATACTGTGTATGGAAAAATGACTAAAACATCCTGAAAGGGTTTCCAGTGCAGGGCCTTTGGAGGATTGTTGTAGCCTTGGACATGCTTCCCTGCAAAAGACTCGGATTTGAACATCGAGAAACAAAGAAAAACTGAAACAAATCCTGTTATTAAGAGATTAATTCAAACTATCATCTGAGGGTTTCTTGTGCTTTCTTTCATTTTTGTTTTTGTTTTATTTTTACTTTACTTTTCCCTCCCACTCTCATATTAACATTGAAGAATTAAACCAGTTCATCATATATGTTAATTTTGGAGAGAGCCTTGGGCCAATGGTGAAGAAACACTTGCCATTGAGGAATATTTTGAGCTCCTTATTTGATTTACAGTTTTCCCTTCCACATTTGCCTATCCCCCAATTCCTTTCTATCTTTCAGCTAATTATTTCCTAATTGCCAAATCCAGTGGATCATTCTAGTATTCATTATTTTCCCTCTCTGTGGCATCGAATGGAAAGTACCCTCCTTCCCTTGATTTCCATCCCATTAGTTGGCCAATGTTTGGCCAATGACTTTTTCTCTGGCTCCTTGTCTCCATGATAGGATTATCTCCCCCTCCCTGCCCATTAAGCAAATTTTCCCCATGCTATCATTCTTTTCTCTTCTCAGCTGTACTGGATTGGGACGATGACATCTAGAAACTTGAATCTTTACTGAATTAAGTTTATTTTTTAATATGTAAAACAAAAGGTATAGGCTGAAAAACCTCATTTCCTGTCTTATCAGTTTCATCCACCATAGATAATCAATTTGACTAGTTTTTGGTCCATTATTTTTACAAAAATAAGAAAAGGCATATATATTATTTACTTTTATTTAAGCAAATGATGGCATACTATATATATTCTTTTATATTATGACTTCCTCATTCCATTAAAAATATACTCTGTTACTCTTTTTTTTAATGTTTCATTTATTTTTGAGAGAGAGAGTGTAGGCAGGGGAAGGGCAGAAAGAAGAGACAGAGGATCCAAAGCAGGCTCCGTGCTGGTGGCAGCAAGCCCTATGTGGGGCTCAAATTCACGAACTGTGAGATCATGACCTGAGATCAAGTTGGACACTTAATCGACTGAGCCACAAAACATAAGAGACTCTTAAATACAGAATACAAACTGAGGGTTGCTGGAGGAGTTGTGGGGGGGCGGGGAGGTATGGGCTAAATGGGCAAGGAGCATTAAGGAGGACACTTGTTGGGATGAGCACTGGGTGTTATATATAGGGGTGAATCACTGTGATTCTACTCCTGAAATCAATATTGCACTATATGCTAACTAACTTGGATGTAAATTTATGTTTTTTGATTTTTTTTAACATTTATTTATTTTTGAGAGACAGAGCACAAATTGGAGAGGGGCATAGAGCAAGGGAGACACAGAAGCCAAAGCAGGCTGCGGGCTATCAGCACAGAGTCCCACGTGGGACTCGAACCCACAGATCGAGAAATCATGACCTGGGGCGAAGTTGGAAACTTACCCGACTGAGCCACTCAGGTACCCCATATGTAAATTTAAAATTTACAATGACTCCATAGCAGTTCAGTAAATATACATATATTATAATCTTTGTAGCTCCATAAAATTCTGTTTTGTTGTCTCAATCCTCAGTCTTATCTGACCTAAATTTAAAGGAGACACAAACCCCTTCAAATATGAAATGAAGACTATCTTCTTCCTAATTAAGATATTAGTTGGGAATTCAAGACTTTGATTTTTCTCTTCCCCATGTAAATTTTCCAGTGCTGTCAGAAGTTACCACAAAATGCTGTCATCTTTGTAATCACCATTTTTCACCAAAGCAACTAAGTATAAAAAGCTCCTTGATCACCCAATATCTTGTTCTCTATCTATACTTCATTTTGTACCATCACTGGTGATAATTTAGGTAATCATGATATCCCACATGTCACGATTCTAGTATTCTATCCTCCAAATAAGGAGGATAATTTATGTTTGTGTTTTCTTTTGCTAGACATATTATTAATCCAAGTATAATTTGTGTTAATTTACAGATTAAGCCAAAAATTTTGTCACCCCCTTTTATAGCACAAGGGGGAAAACATTGGTATCTCCCTTCGATGCCTACATTTTAATGTGTCTTTACATTGAAAGAATACAGGATTTGTGTGTGTGTGTGTGTGTGTGTGTGTGTATGTGTGTGTGTGTGTGTGTGTATGTGTGTGTTTAGGCTTGTCCTTTCTCATGTCTTTGCTTCTATTCCCCACTTAACCATTAAAACCCAAGACTCCTGGGTATTCTACTTTGAGGTAAAATGGGTTGCCACTGGCCAATTAACTAGCTAAAACAACAGGAAGAAAGCCAACTAAGTTTAAAATGTCCCACAGTTTAGACAGCACTCATGGGCTATGGAATCAATGAGGAATAGAATAAATGAAATTTCAAAAAGAGAAGACTTTCTAAAGTGAAATGGTAATGTTGACAATTGCTATCCATCTCTTTCCTTCCTGAGGACAAGTGTTAGTCCTTGGTATGGGCTGATAGTCTGGCTTGGACTCAAAAGCCTATGCTGTGGTAAAGAGAAAATCCCAAAACTTTTTTTGTGAAAGAGAGGACGTGAAAAGCATTGGATATCAAGAATGTTCAATTATACAGCTGGTTTGCCCGAAGAATATTTTTTTGCTGGGTCTAAGATTGTATAGAAGGGCACTGATTTTCACCAAAATTTCGTTTTACTTACAAATGTCTAGTGTCCAAAAAACAACAACAATAAAAAACAACAAAAATAATAAAGACTAAATTTGCAAAGAGGCAAAAAAATATAACTGATAACCAAGATTAAAAACAAAAGGGGGGTGCCCAGGTGTTCAGTCAGTTAAGCGTCCAACTCTTGATCTCAGCTCAGGTCTTGATCTCAGGGTCATGAGTTCAAGCCCCGCATTGGGTCACACTGGGTGTGAAGTCTACTTAAAAACCAAAAAAAACCAAAAACAAACAAACAAACAAACAAACAAAAAACAGGAGACACACAAATAATCCAGATCTAGTAGTTTGCATACAAGGATTTTAGAATAAGTATAATGAATATGGTAAATAAAACATGAAAAGATGGCTCAAATAAATGAAAAGATGAAGATACTTGATAGAGAATGGGAATATACAAAAAATTGTATAGATATTCTATAACTTTTATATTAAATTGAGAATGCAAGGAATAGATTTAACAGAAAACTAGACATAGATGAGATGAGATGGATAATGAATGATGTAATAAATAGCAACTTATCCAGACTCGCTTTTCTTCAAATGAGTCTTCCCCATTCAATCAGAAGGATCATTCTAAAATGCAAATTTTATTACTTCCCTCAAAAGAAAGTCAATAGTTTCCAAGTGCATATCTTAGGATATTCACTTAGTGTACATAGTCTTTACTATGGTTAATATAATCTTACAAGACCAATCCTTTTGTATCTTTCTGGAACATACTATTCACTCAGAATATATTACTTAAATAAAATAAAAATTTGTTAGTGAAAGAGTGAGGATTCTCACATGCCATATTCACAAACCCTTTTGTGACCATTCCAGACTTTGACAACAGAATGTTGATAATTCTTCACACAATTACAGGTGGTATTTATCTTTCTTGGGAACAAAAGTTAAGCGTCAAAACCACATTGAAGTAATTAAAAATTTTCTAAGCTTTAAACAGAGTTCTCTATCAGTTTTTGTTTTGACAAAGTAAGAATTATTGGTTTTACTAGTTGAATTCCTCACATCTACCAAAGACTAAGACCAGATTAAATACATTAATTATGGGAGAGATAAATATAAGTCATTTAAAAATGCAGTTTATTAAAATGTAAAAGAAAAACTTCAAAAGGATGCATTCTTCTGATATAAAGCTGAGCCCTATTTTTCTTTCAAATTAAAAAAAAATTAATGACTTTTACTTTCCAAACAAATTGTATTATATAAAAATATAAGGGATGCCTGAGTAGCTTAGTCAGTTGAGTGTCTGACTCTTGAGTTCAGACAAGGTCATGATCCCAGGGTCGTGGGATCGAGCTCTGCATCAGGCTCCATGCTGAGTGTGGAGCTTGCTTAAGATTCTCTCTCTCTCTCTCTCTCTCTCTCCCTCTGCCACATCCCCCACTCTCTCTCTAAAAAAATAATAAATACAATAAAATAAAAATAAGAATTCTTCAACTGAAGTGAAAATGATCTTAAAGAGCTCTTGTCACAAAAACTCACATTTGAAATAACATTAGAAATGACACAGCACTCATGTGATATAAGATAAATAGAAATAAAGTAAAAATTTCCCATATCAGAACAATGAAACTGAATTTCTTTGGAAAAATTTTTTAAAGTTTATTTATTTATTTTGAGAGTGGGGAGGACCAGAGACAGAGGAAAAAAGAATCCCAAACAGGCTTCACTCTGTCAGCGCAGAGGCCGACTTGGGGGCTTGTGGGAGGCCGGACCCCGGTGCCAGGCTGAGACCGGGTCGAGCAACGGCTCCCTGTTGACTCAGCCAACTCGGTGGTTCCCCCTCCCATTCCCCCACTTGCAAAGGCATACGAAAGCCTTGTCAAGGCTGAGAAAGCTAATTCCTGAAGCCTGTGGCCTGTGGGTGTTGGCAGTAATGTTACCCCCCCTTTTTCTACCCCGGGGTCAAATAGAAACAAACATGGGAACTGTGTTTTGCTAGCAATCTATCAACAAGGTCTTGCTGTGACCCGTTTAGAAAGTTCACAAGGTACACAGAACTAAATGTTTTGGCTGGCAGTGATCATGTGAAACCTGTTTATTCTTAGAATGACCTGATCCATAAGAGTCTTATATTATAAAAGATTGTGTACAGCAACAATAAAGCCGTCACTTGGGCCATCAGCCCAGGGGACCCTCCTGTTCACAAACTGGCTTCTCTTCTCTCTTTTTCTTCTTACATTCCCCTACCCTCAAGACCCTGATCTTGGTGTTTGTTGCGCCGGTCGCAACAGGGGCTCCATCTCACAAACTGTGAGATTGTGACCTTAGCCAAACTAGTCAGATTCTTAACTGACCGACCCACCCAGGTGCCCCTTAAAATAGACTTTTATCATTAACTTTATAAAAAACAGACAAAATGATTAAACTTTGAATATTAAGGGTATTAAGGACTACAGATTTTTATAATGCTAATTATGGAAAATTACACACTTCCCCAAAAAAGAAATCCAGAGATACAGTAGTATTTTCTTCTGGCAGAGTTTTATTTTACCTAAGTTATATTTTGTCCTTCGGCCTGATTACATAGGTTGACTATATTATAGTGCTAATCAAACTAAGGTAATAGTATAGTTTATTTCCTATTTCATTGGTTACATAAAATCGAACTTAACGAGCTTGCCTGTATGTTCCATTAGCCATGAGAAAGAAGTGGTTGTAGCAAAGCAAAGCAGACTTTATGAAAATATCTCAAAATATGTGTATGCTGGATTACTGGTGATATCACCACAGTTCAATGATCTTATATGCAGGTGCATCTTGAGTACAGAATAATATTCTTTCATACCAATTCATTTCCTATGCTAAGTCTAAAGACAGCTTTAAGCTGGAGAAAAAAGCTTTAAAACTTGATGTGCAAAATGTACATTCATGTAAGTGTTACTCGGGCAAGGCAGCAGTAAGACATATCTGCTTCTTAAAATGGTGTTATATGATATGTGATTTCTATGGTTGTTGGAGTCTTTGGTAGTTTTATTATGTTTTACAAGGCCTTGGTTAAAAGGCATTATAAAAGCCCAAGATGCAATTTTATTTTATTTTATTTTATTTATTTTATTTTTATTTATTTTTTTAGTGTTTTTATTTTGAGAGAGAGAGAGACACAGAGAGAGAGAGAGACAGAGTGTGAGTGGGGGAGGGGAAGAAAGAGAGAGGGAGACACAGAATCCGAAGCAGGCTCCAGGCTCTGAGCTGTCGGCACAGAGCCCTACGTGGGGCTCAAACTCATGAACTGTGAGATCATGACCTGAGCCGAAGTCAGACGCCACCCAGGTGCCCCAACATGCAATTTTAAAAGCATAATAAATATGCACTGTAATATAGAACCTGAGTCATTAAACAGAATACTAGCAATTTTACATTAATTTGTCAATATTATTGCTTTACATGGAATGCATGCACTTCTGAGAATGTTTATAGAAAGTACATATGCAGTGCCTCTCAAACACTCATTACACTTATTTTATAATATCCCTGCAGGTTAAGTGCTATCAATTCTATTATTTACTTATTTGTTTAATTTAAAAAAAATGTTAAGTGCATTTATTTATTTTGAGAGAAAGCGAGTGGGAGAGGAGCAGAGAGAGAGAGAGAGAGAGAGAGAGAGAGACAGGAAGGGAGGGAGAGGGAGAGAGAGAAAATCCTAAGCAGGTTCTGCACTGCCTGCTCAGAGCCTGACATAAGGCTTGAACTCACGAACCGTGAGCTCATGACCTGAGCCTAAACCAAAAGTCGGATGCTCAACTGACTGAGCCACCCAGGCACCCATATTATTCATTTAGAAAAACTTAAGTGTCTTGTTCAGTTCAGATCATGGTTAAACGTTATTATAAAACACCTTGCTCTACTGTATATAGAATGCTAGTATACTGGATATGTCCCCACTGTGCAAGGCAATGCACATGTAAACTCACTAAAACATCGTCTCTAAAGAGAACATTGTACTTATTACTAACACTGGAATTAATAATTGTTTGTTTATTTATATGTTCATGTCATCCACTCTAATTATACGTAGGTAGAGCAGCCTGTCGTTCAGACATGAGTCTCCATTTGGTGCCTCAGCTTTCACAAAAGAGAATTAACCCTGTCCACTATGACTTTACTATTAAACCGTATGGGATTCTCTGAATTAGTGCCATAAAGTCTCTGCTCTGTGGGTACTTGTCAGAGAAGAAATATTAGGGTTGTTTATTGTAGGGACATTGTTGATGATAACATTCTACACACCACAATGTATTGTTCTTATGAGGATTCACAGGACAAGATTCACTGAGGTCTTAGAAATGGGAATAGTTAGACTCCCCTAACTTTTTTCTCAACTTTGGGCACTGTGAATCATGTAACTGAAGATCTTTCTCCCTTGACTGTGATTGCTAGAACTTCAGAGCAAATTTGTGGCCCAATTCTAACAAGTGTGAAGGACCTTATGGCATGTGCTTCATCCCTGGCTTCATTTTATTTCTGTTACCATTAATACACTTCACTGCTATTTCCACAATTGTTTATATTGTTGTGCTGTTTGTGTTTTAAGCTGTCTAGATATGTCATAAGTATAACCTTCCTCAGATAAACTTCACAGAAAATTTGAAGCAGTTTTCTTAGATTACACTCAATAAAAAAATCACAGCAAAGGATACATAATTATAGGAATAAAAGTGAATTAAGCAAACATATAGATATGACTCAAACAAAATTTTTAAGGTTGGGCTACACATTTGGTTCAGTACTTTCTTGTGGGCAAAAGAAAAAAGACATATGATTAATTATAAAATTTACATTGCCGATGAAGGGAGATATGAAAAAAAATTTGAATGCTTACTCATTTTTTGAGAGAAAGAGAGAGAGGAAGAGACCGGAGTGTGAGTGGGGGAGGGGCAGAGAGAGAAGAGACACAGAATCCGAAGCAAGCTCCAGGCTCTGAGCTAGTCAGCACAGAGCCTGACATGGGGCTTGAACTCATGAACTGCGAGACCATGACCTGAGCCGAAGTCAGACACTTAGCCAACTGAGCCACCCAGGTCCCAAAGGAGATATATTTTTAAAGGAGCATACTGGTTCCAGAAATGCCATGTTTTCCTAAAACTTAAGTTTAAAAGAAAGACATTATAATGATATTCAACTCTGAAAAGAGTAATTACTAGCAACGATTTAAACTAAATAATCAAATATGGCCTCAAATAATAACATGGTCCTGTAAGGTTCAGTACTCTTCATCTTCAATGCCTTCCCACTCCTTATTCCAAGCTTGACAAGGAATGTATTAAAGATATATGTGCATATGTGAATTTAATATGATTAAGGTGGCATTTAAAATATGTGGGGAAGTGTTGACTAATTAAGAAATATTTTGGAAATTATTTGGAAAAATAATTTGGAAGAATGATCAGCTCCCAAAGAAGTTACATTTCTACTACACTTTACCGTCCACAAAAAATATAAAAATATAGAGTAGAATACATTTATGATGTTGAAGCATATAAATTCTTTAAAACAAATCTACAAAAACTGATTTGTTACACAATATCAAAATGATTATATTTATATAAAATCTCATGATAAAGTTCAAAGAAAAATAGAAGAGGGGGAGAAAATATTTGCAACATATATATAAAAAGGCCACTGTTTTAGTCTATTTGGGCTTTTATAATAAAATACCATAGACTGAGTGGCTTATAAATAACAGAAATTTATTTCTCTCTGCTCTGAAGACTAAAAGCCCCAAATCAAGGCATCTGCAGATTCGATGTCTGCTGAGAACTTGCTTCCTGGTTCACTAATATAGTCTGTTCTCTGTGTCTTCATGTGGAAGAAATGAGCAAGGGAGCTCTAAGGGGTCTCTTTCATAGGGACACTAATCCTATTTATGAAGGCTTTATCTGGAAGAACTAATCACCTCCCAAAGGCCCCACTTTCTAATACCATCACCTTGGGGGTTAGCTTCCAATGAATTTGGGGGGAACACATTCAGTTTATAAGCAGCCACCAAATCAAAGAAGTCTTCTCTGACACGAAATCAAAGAAGTCTTCTCTGACCCCTTAACTAAAAGCATATGCCCACCTGTAGCCCATCCCTTTTTCATTCTTTCCTGGCTAAATATTCTCTGCAGTCTTCATTTGTTTGAAACAGGGAGATTTTTGTTGGCCACGTGGTTTCTGATCATACTCCTGGAGAGATTGCTCAACAGGCCACTCAAACACTCAAACACCCTTTGGCAGGCAAGAAAAACATGTCCTCATGCAGAGCTCCCACTGGCCAAACAAATGCCAAAAAGTGCCTGTTCCTACAATCATTAAACATACAACTGAGCCTCTGAAACCCACACAGAGCTCTGTAACCATCTTAAATCAAGGCTCGGTGATGCCAAAGAGCTCAGACTTGAAAACTGGACTTACAAACCAATGCTATAAAATGACATTTTCTGTCCTCAACAGAATAGTGGCAGAAAATTTTTTCAGGTTGGGTGTTAGAGGACATTTTTGGTACTTAGTACAAACACACACACACACATGCACACATCCACATATGTACATATACATATATATTTGGAATCTGCAATTGCATAACAACATTTAACATTTGCATTTAAACAACATTTAACAACACGCATTTAAATTTAACACACCCCAGACAAATAGCTGTTTCCCACTGCTCTACATTAGCTCCACCTCAATATTCCTCAAGTTGGTAAAAATGAAGCACTATCTATCCAGATGCTTACGCTAAAAACCTTACAGTCATTTCTTAATGCTTCTTTTTCTTCACCCCTGCATTTTTTCAGTCAACTATATTAGTTCTTCTGGAATAAGATATCTTAAATCCATGTGCTTCTTCCTTTCTTGACTCTTCTCACTTCAGTGCCGGGGTTACTATCATCTCTCTGTGAGATTATTGCTGAAACTTTGGCCTGGACTTCCCATCACTGCCACTGCCATGGCCTGTCCTTCACAATGATTTTATATGTTTCTCTCTCTCTCTCTCTCTCTCTCTCTCTCTCTCTCTATATATATATATATATACACACACACACACATATACACACATACGTATATACAAATCTAAATGTGAATATATGAATACGTATATGAACCATATATATGCATATATTATTATATATTAATGTTAGTATATTATATATTATTATACCCAATAAGTAATATTATATATACATATATGCATATATATAGACATATATATGATTAGTTGATGGTCTTTAGTTTTTAGATTTAATTGCAAACATTCTGGATCAGAGACTCCTTTTCAAAAGGTAAGAAATTTGGGGGTACCTGGATGGCTCAGTCGGTGAGCATCCAACTCTTCATCTCAGCTTAGGTCATGATCTCACTATCTGTGGGTTCGTGCTGGGTTCTGCACTGCCAATGAGGAGCCCGCTTGGGAGTCTCTCCCTCTCCCTCTCTGCCTCTCCCCCATTCGCACTGTCTCTCTCTCTCTCTCTCAAAATAAATAAATAAATAAAAACTTAAAAAAAATAAAAATAAAAATTGAGAAATGTGTCTACACTGCATCTATCTTCTCATATAGACACAGGACATGTGCTTTTTTAGGCTGCCAGTGTGTCAAGCCTTCCCTATGGTGTCCTAACTCTGAGAACAGGTATCAGGTGCCAATTTTCATTCTTTACACTTATGCTGCCATTTCCCTCATAGGAAAATAAAGAGAAAAGAAAAAACATTTCCTGCACAACAAACAAATCTCTATCAGAAAATATAAAATAAAAATACACCTAAAGCATAGGATGATTCTAAAAAAAGTTGAAGGAAACCATATATCTCTTTGTAAATGGAGAATATCCCTATGTATTTAATACTCAAGTTTAAAACATCCAGAGTTGAGATAATAAAATTTAAGGTGACATTATAATACCTGGGCTGTAGGTATTTGGGTATGAAACTACCACTCTAACAATACTTCTTTGTTCATAATAAAGATGTGCATAATGCTTTATTGTTTAAAAATTCCATTAAACACAGCATCTCATTTGATCCTCACAAAACTGCCATGAAGAGAGTGTGGAGCTAAAGGAAGGGATAGTCAGTGAAGCTGATTTGTGTAAGTGCATACAGTTAATGATAAAGCAGGGAATAAATCTTAGTCTTTGGACTTTAAGACCTGAACTTCTAATCCAGGGCATACACATCCTATAACCTCTCAGTATACAGTGATTTAACATGTCTATCTGATTTGCTTATTATATTCACACTGACAGTGCAGAGTTCTTCATCCAGAGAATATGAGTGTATTTCTGTAGATCATGACCTTTCAACTTAAAGGAGGCAGTCTGGTTTAATGAAAAGAATTCAGTCTTTGGTTTACATTCCAGTTCTGACATCTACCTATCTTGTGTGGGAACTAAAACATGATATAGGTTCATGAATTAAACTTACTTTGCAAGGTTATAGATAGAAGAAAATGAGATAATATATGCAAAATGTCTAGTATAGAGTTTGTCTTAATACACATTAGTGCTATTCCTCTTTCCTCCATATGGCTAGCCACCTCGCCTCCTCACCCAATCCATCTTGGGCAAGACAACATATAAACCAGATCACTGTGTGTCTGCTCAGACCACTGCTCCAACAATGACCAATAATTCTCTAACCATGTCTTATAGCTTTCTCTCTAGAAAAAAAGTTCAACAAATAATAGGTAGGTATAAAGTGACGAATGAGAGATGATCTTTGCCTCTTCTCTATTACCAGGGAAAATCAGAATTTAGCTCTAGATATCTCTCAGCACTGAGGCCTGGAGGCTATTTTCCTAATAGCAACCTCTATCCTAAACAAATTGTAGTGGTGTCTGGAATCCAAAATTTATCTCTGACATTATTGATTTTTATTATCTAATCAATTGCTCATTAAAATAAAATTTTAGGTACGTAACAAAGGTACACACAAAATTTTTAGGAGGCATTCTTTATTTCCTTATTTGTTGAAAATATAATCTGAATTTTAAATTACTTAATTTCAAACTCATGTCCAGAAATTTGGTGACCCATTTATGGAATTTGGTTTTGGAAAACTTGGGCCACAGGCAATTAAAAAGTAGTATAATGATTACTAGAGAGGATAATGGAACTGAGGGAAAAATAGAAAAAGCTGTAGCATACAGTTATAAACATGGAGATTTGTAACACAGTTACATTTTATTAACAAAAAGCTGGGGTGCCTGGGTGGCTCAGTTGGTTAAGCAGCTGACTTTGGCTCAGGTCATGATCTCACAGTTCAAGAGTTTGAGCCCTGTCTCAGGCTCTGTGCTGACAGCTCAGAACCTGGAGCCTGCTTCGGATTCTGTGTCTCCCTCCCTCTCTGCCCCTCCCCTGCTCATGCTGGCGCGCTCTCTCTCTCAAAAAAAAAAAAACATAAAAAAACCCAAAAAGCTATACTTCCTCATCTATAATTTTATCAAAAATTTTTTTAACATTTATTTATTATTGAGAGAGAGAGACAGAGAGACAGAGAGACAGAGAGACAGAGCACGAGCAGGGGAAGGGGAGAGAGAGGAGGAGACACAGAATCCAAAGCAGGCTCCAGGCTCTGAGCTGTCAGCACAGAACCGAGGCGGTGCTCGAACTCACAAACCGCGAGATCATTACCTGAGTGGAAGTTGGATGCTCAACTGACTGAGCCACCCAGGCGCCCCCTGATCTATAATTTTAAAAAATGATTAAGAAAGCTAATCACTGACTAGGAGGAATGTATTTCATATCTTTATACATTGGAATGGAATTTGATAAGTAAATTCATTTGGGAACTCTACAAACTGAGATAAAAGCATCTAATTTGGAAAACCACAGTAAACAATTAAACCGCATTTTTCTCTTTCAAAGAACTAACTTGAGATGTCACTATGTGTTTGCCATTTCTTTTCAAACTAGGTGTGTCAATTTACTCCCATTTTTCTTCTTGAATCTAAAAATGCAAATAAGCAAGGTACATTAAAAAAAATTTATTTGAGAAGGGAAAAAGAACATCTCTCAGAGAAGATTTTGATTGAAACAAGCCTTTGCTTATTCACCAAGGTATATTCTCAGGGAGTTTTTTTTTTTTTTTTTTTTTTTTCTTAAACCCATTTGGAAACGCTACCTTGAAGAGTGATATTTCAGGAGAAGCATTTTCTGAGTTGACAAGCCGCCACTATCCCTCCTCACTAAACACTCTACTTTTCATTTCTTGCTATGACAATGGTGTTAAAATCTCCAAGGTGGTGTTTAGGCTGCTCTCAAACTATTCCATCAATTTGGGATCCTTAAATGCTTTTCTTAGGAAACAAAGTTGATAAGGCTTTTGAGCTTAAAAAGAACGGTGTATATGAGTTTCCACTGAATAATGCATAGATAGGTTTATGTGGCATGCTAGGTTTATCTAATTTTATCGCTGTAATGAGAAATTCAGAAATTTTACATAAAGTAAAACCTAGCATTTAAATTTCCAGATTTCATTTTATGAAATATAATAATAAGCACCGAGACACTGTCAAAGGCCAGAGTATGGCAACCAGTGGCTAGGAGGTCTGCTATCTTTCTTAGATTCAAGGTGTCCTAATAACTCACGCACAATGTGCATTAGTGATCATGCTGAAGTCATTGTCTTCCCCAGGACACTGTCAAACATGCACAACTAGCCTGCAACTGTACCCCCAACCCCACCCAACATACAAAGCGCTGCCACCTTCCTAGGTCATTGGCCCAGACTTAACCCCTTCCTGCACCAATTACAGAACTGTTCATCTCATGAAGGCTAGTTAGTTGCACAGTTTATACACCTCAGGAGACCTAGGAGGACAAGTCCTCCAATTGGGCCAGGAACTTGAAGCACCATTCTCTGAGACAAAGGTCTGTACACCTTACCTAAGTTGTGCTAACCAAGATTTTTGTATGTTCTGTGTTTGCTTAGATTGTGTTTTGAGCATTTACTATCTTTCATTTATAAATTTAAAAAATCAGGCAAATATAAAAATTGAGCAATTGAGTTCACTGCACAATAATTGCCAATAATCAGGGCCTTTTAAATTTTTAATTTTCCTTCCTTTTGCCACATAGTTACAATAGTTTCCCTTAGAAAACCTTTTGTGTGTGTGGAAATTTTCAGATATACAGCAAAAGTAACCATGTGTTTTAAGGCACAGTTACCCTTCCAGTAATTTTCATTTTAATGGCTAAATACTGGAAGGCAAGGTGGGTCTTTAACATGAACGAAGATACCAGTACCTTTCCCATTAACCCACAGAAAGAATAGCTGCGGTTTCTTTCCTTTTCTATTCTCTTCATGTGTTCTACACTTTTAACAAATTTTTAAGAATATAATACAGGATTATTATTCATAGGTACAATGTTGTATGGTAGATCTCTATAACTTATCCATCTTGCATAAATTTTATATCTGTTGATTAGCGAGTTCCCACTCCCCACTCCCTCCAGCCCTTGGCAACCACTGTTCTATTTTTGGCTTCTATGAGTTTGACTATTTTAGATACCTCATATAGGTGGAATCATGCAACACTTGTCCTTCTGTGAGTTATTTCATTTAGCATAATGTCCTCAAAGTTCATATATGTTGTTATATGTCAAAGGATTTCCTGCCTTTTTAAAGGCTGAATAATATTCCAGTGCATATAATATATATACCACTTTTTAAAATCCATTCATCTACTGATTAATTTTGGGGTTGTTTTTACATCTTGGTTGTTTCACATCTTGAGTAGTGCTGCAATGAATGTGGGAATTTTAATATGTCTTCAAGATATAATTTCAATTCTTTTGGATAATTATCCAAAAGTGAGATTGCTGGATCAAAAGGTAGTAATATTTTCAATTTTTTGAAGAACTTCCATACTGTTTTCCATAGTGGCAGCACCATTTTGCATTCCCACCAACAGTGTACAAGGGTGCCAATTTCCCCACATCGTTGCCAACATTTACTGTTCTTTTTTTTTTTTTCATGGCCATTCTAAGAGATGCAAGAAGATATTTCATTGTGGTTCTATTTGCATTTCACTGATGATTAGTGACTTTGAAATTCTTTTATATACCTGTAGGGCCTTTGCATGTCTTCTTTTGAGAAATATCTATCCAAGTCCTTAATTCAACTTTACCTTACCCTCAAGGATTTAGCAAAAACAAACAAACAAACAAACAAAAAGCAATTAGCAGAAGGAAGGAAATAATAAATTATAATAGAAATAAATTAAATAGAAAAAAGAAAAACAATAGGAAAAGCTCAATGAAAGTAACAGTTGTGTTTTTTGAAAAGATAAACAAAATCGATAAATCTTTAGCTAGAATAATTAAGAAAAAATAGGACTCAAATAAACTGAATGAAAAATGAAAGAGACATTACACTGATGCCACAAGAATAAAAGCATCATAAGAGACTACTATGGCATAATATATACACCACGAACTGGATAACCAGTAAGAAATGGATAAATTTCTAGAAACATACAACCTACTAAGACTGAATCTTGAAGAAACAGAAAAACTGAACAGACCAGACCAATAACAAATGAGAAGGTTGAATCAGTAACCAAAAACCTCCCAACACAGAAAATCCCAAGACCAAACAACTTCACTAGTGAATTCTACCAAATGTTTGAAAAATAATTAAAACTAATCCTTAAACTCTTCCAAAAATGTGAAGAAGAGGGAACACTTCCAAACTCATTTTATGACAAAATCAGACAAATACACTAAAAAACCCAGAAAATTACAGACCAATGTCTCTGATGAACACAGTTGTAAAAATTCTCAACAAAATACTAGCAAACTAAATTCAACAATACATTAAATAAATCAAACACCATGACCAAGTAGGATTTATTCCTGGGATGCAGAGATAATTAGACATATGAAAATCAAGTATGTGATACACCATATTAAACAAGGGTTCAAAATTGCAAGATCATTTCAATAGATGCAGAAAAAGTGTTTGATAAAATTCAAGACCCTTTCATGACATAAACTCTCGGTTTCAATTTCTAGAGGAAGTTATGTACATAGTGGCAAGGTCTGTAGGAATTGAAGGGAGGAGAAGCTGACTTGAGACTTTCTGACACAGCTATCAGTGACATTAAGAAGTAAAATTTCAAAAACTTTTAGGAGAACATATTATTATGACTAAGTATTTTGAAACAGAAAGATAGATGTGTTTTAACAAAGAGAAATAAAAAAACATGCCTTATAATTCATGCTAAATATAGATAAGACAAATTGTTCTAGATATATGTGATATGATGTGAGGTTTTGAATAAGTCGAGTAGACATTTCAAACCACCCCTCTCCCTCCCATTCTACCTTTGTACTTGTGAACATGTTTGAATAAAGCATAATAAATAAATAAATAAATAAATAAATAAATAAATAAATATCATTAATAGAGAATAAGCATCTTTTGAGATATACATAAGACATCATGGCTAAGGTGAAATGCTCATCAATCCCTCATGGTAAGAAACTTTGAGATGCTGTGGTGGAAATCTGTGTTGTTATGTCATGCTATGAACAAAACAATATAATGAATTATACTAAATAATAATGAAAAAATATAAATATAAGTCACATGTTGTTTTAAGCCCATGTAACTTTGTATGTGTGATCTAATAATAGCCTATGTATTTCATACTAATCAATTCCTGTGTAATGATAAAAGGCACCAGGAAGGCTGGTTACTCGGCCTGAACCACTCATTCTCGGAGAAAAATTATCATTATTATTTTTTTTGTAACTAAATCCTACAGCACTCTGCCATTTTTTTTCAGAGATAAAATAGTTAACTATTGTCCTACTAAAGGTCCTTTTTTAGTAACAGAAATATTTAAGCTTTGTCAATGAACAATTAAGAATAACCAACAGGTATATTCAGTGGTAGTAGTTTCCCAGACTTGCATTCCCATATATGAAGCTTAGAGCAATTCAAAGTGAGGGAGATTTGTGCTGTAAATTGCCGCATGGCATGAGTTCAAACAGAAATTCACAAATATGAATGCTATAGTGTGCTCAAACGTTTTACCAGAGGAAAAAAGAAACAATACACAATACAAAACATAAATCACTAGATATTTTCCTCTTCGGGTATTTCTTTTGAACAGAGCAGGATGTTTTTAATACATATGTATGTATTAAATTTTACTACACACATGCCCATACAGAAAATACATTGATCCAATCAGTAATTATCAAAAACAATGTCAGAGATTACAGCAGAACATTGTGGTTTTTGGTTCTCCTTCTGTTAGAGTGACATGTTCCTGTCTATAGTGCATATGTATTGTCCCTTTTTCTCTTTCTCCTTGACTTTCTTATTTCTGTAATAGTCTGTCCAATGAATGAAGAGTGACTAAGTAGAGAAGGTACAGGAGCAGAAAACAGTTGAGTTCACAAATTATACTGGGCTAGACAGACTTCCCACGGCAATAAAGAGAATATCTTTGTTGCTTGTTTGTTGTGTTTTACTTCGAAGAGAGTGTGTACATAATTTTCAAGTTAAGTATTTTGTGGCATTTCTGCTAATTGTAAATTGGTATTTTTTGTGTTTTTTTCTTCCCAGCCACAATGTACTTTAACAGAGAGATAGATGTGGTATTATCTGTAAGTTTCCATTGTTTCTTTTTCTTTTTTGTTTTGTCTGTTGCTAGTTGGTCTCTGGAGGATTGTAAGAAAAAAAAATAGTGAGAGTAGTGTTTGCTAACAGTCCTGTTACTAACTGAACCTAAATTGAGCTTATGGATTGCTACCTATCTTAATAACTCCTTAATATCTCAAGAAGTTGGAGAATAATAAAATGAATCCTAAAGGAACTGAGATCAGACAATACAAACTTTTTAGTCTGTTCTTAATAAAGATAACTTTTCAACATTTTCTTGAGTACATAGTCTTAATAGGAAAAAAAAAACCTTAACTAATATTTAATTAGCCCTCATTTAGTTCACTCTGGGGCTTGAATGTGGGGCTTTATCCTTGATCTATTTTCAACAGATCATTGTTACAGTTCAATTTTTAATTCATAGGTTACTCTAAAAGAATGCCAATTTTATTCCTTCTGTTGTATATTTCTGGTAGATGGGGCTTACTTTACTGAAAAGAGGAGTTGGTAATATACTGATTACAGCTTCTATAACTACAAAGTTGAAGTAGAAATGAGCTATCAGAATAGGAAATGATGGTTAAGGAGTCCTCTACAATGATGACGATTGGCTATCCAAAAACTTGGGGGCTTTTGGCTTCCTCACAGTAAGGGGCATGATATTTTTACACTTTCCACAGAATAAGAGGAAGAGAAAATCAATTTCCCACTATCAACCATCATACATATTTCTTCTGCACTACACAGCTTCATTACTAACTTTTAAGGTAAAATTTAGGTATAATTAAATGTACAGATTTTAGTGCACAGATTGATGTTTTGTTAACACTCCAACCAAGTTATAAAATATACCCATCTTTCAGAATGTTCTCTTATGGGCCCAGTCAGATGCCCCCATTGCTCCTCCTGATAAACTAGTGTTCTAATTTCTTTTTGTGTGTATATGTGTGTACTAATTTCTATCACCATAAATTAGTTTTTCATGTTTTTGAAACTCTTATAAATAGAACCATAAAGGATGTACTCTTTTGTGTCTGGCTTCTTTCATTCAATATAATACTTTTTTTTTGAGCTTCAGCCAAATTGATCTATCAGTAGTTCATTCTTTATTCCAAGAATCCTAGTAATTCTAAACTGTATTTCTAGTTTCATAAGTGAAACGCATGGATGTCAAGTGTGTAGGTCAATGCCTTCTGACAAATATATAGTCCCATATAACTATCACCCAAACCAGAGTTATTTTTTAAATACAAGTTATTTTTCCCCACAGTAGTGAATCAAAACAAAACAATCTCATAATGGGCCTAGAACAAATAAAGGCTATAAAAAAGCCAATAGCATAAAAGTGCAAAGACATAGATGTATAGAGAAAATAAAACATGTCCATCCATAATATAGACTAAACACCTAACATAAACTGATATTAAAACCCTGTTAGGGGGGCGCCTGGGTGGCGCAGTCGGTTAAGCGTCCGACTTCAGTCAGGTCACGATCTCGCGGTCCGTGAGTTCGAGCCCCGCGTCAGGCTCTGGGCTGATGGCTCGGAGCCTGGAGCCTGTTTCCGATTCTGTGTCTCCCTCTCTCTCTGCCCCTCCCCCGTTCATGCTCTGTCTCTCTCTGTCCAAAAATAAATTAAAAACGTTGAAAAAAAAATTAAAAAAAAAAAACAACCCTGTTAGGCTAAAAACATGACATTTTTGAAGAAGCATGAAGAAATTAACTTTTTGACATTTCTTTTTTTTTTTTCTTTGAAATTAACTATTCATGTCAACTGAATGGTCTATTAGATAATGTGATAGTCTGTCTTACCTTGACTGTTGGTGGGATTCTGGTAAATGGGAATACCATAAAATAGACATCCAAAAATTCAAATGTTTGAATTCAAACTTACGAGAGAAAAAAATTACACACACACACAAACTGAAGCACTGATCTCTCAAAAATAAGGTAGAGTCAAGTATGCTTCCAACTCATCCTCTAGAAGTTGACTAAGTGACCAAAAAGAAGCAGAATTGGAGATGGGATCATAAATGGCCTCAATTAGTGTTGAAATGGAAAGAGTAGGAATGGTGTTAACCACCACTGGAAAAAAAAATCTGCTAAACACTATCAAACTGGTAATCAAACTGGTTCCATTAATTTGGAAGGACAGAGGTTATGTATAAACCATTCCTAACAATTTACTTGAAGAAGGTCCTGTATCATCCATAAAGAATGAAAGGATATATAAAAGAAGGCCTATTGTTCACCAAAATAAGCAGCAAGGTAGCACAGAAGTAGGAAAATTATTGCATTCAAGGCTTTCAGATGAACACTGAAATATTAGAAATGGAAGTGGTTAATTGTCATAATGATACAGTTACAAACCACAATAAAATTTACATGTAATAAGTCAATAACAGTAAATACTGAAAAAGATAATTATAATGCAATTATAACACTTTTTTTTTCTCCAATAAAACTAGGCTTTTCAGTAGACAAATTATAAATGTGTTCCCCATTTTCCTGAAAGAGGAAATAAAACACAAACCACAATGAAAATTTATGGAATACTGAGAAAATCTCAAGTAAGCACTGCAGTTGAAACATACAAAAATGACAGATATGAGATCAATCACAATTATATGGTAAGAAATGTAAATGGAATCAAGTTGAGCATTTAAAATATATGCTGAGTTATAACTCATATAAACTATAAACTATACAAGAGAAATTTTAAATGTAAAAATAAAATCTGGAAAACAATTCTATTTCTTTTATTAATTAGAGGACTATAAAACAACTAGGAGTTATATTTAACAAGAGAAGTATAGAAAGATACATGAAAAGCATGAGATAACTAATGTAAACTATTTAACAACATGCCTGGCATATAGTAAATGCTCATTACTTGTGAGCTATAATATTATAACGTAACTGTAAATCAAAAGTAGGGGACCTACTTTAATAAAGCTTTAAATTAGGAAGTATATACCAGATATAAGTCAATATTGTAAAGATGTTACTTTAAAATTAATGTAAATATGTCAAATATCCTTACGCATATATTTGCTATTTAGTTTTTGGAGATTTTGAGGAGTAAAATTGCTCTTTCCTCCTCCACTTAAACATAATTAAACACAGAAATTAAAATGCAATGACAATTTTATCACTTACAATATGAAAGCTGGATTCTAGAGATTGTCTTGTTTTTGAAGCTAATAAAAGACTTTCTACTCTCTCCCCCTGAATTGAACTCACTTATCACCTAGCATCAAATGGAAAAGTTTGATAATTGGAAAGGTAGAAGTTGGTGGAATGAGGTCATAAAGGAAGCAGAAAGCAAGTCAAACAGCAACTTGCAGTTTATGGAATGGAATTCTAGTTTGTTTAGGTTTCAAGAAGAAAAAGAAAACACTGGAAAGTCTTAAACTGGAATGATATCAACTGATGTACACCAAACTACTCCTGCTTTGTTAATAGTTGAACGTGAAAAGGTAAGAGCGAAAAAGAAAGACCTGCTGAAAGGGTGCTGCAGGAGAGATGAACTCTATTTGTGGCTTTGCTAGAAATAAAGTAGTAGAGATGGCAATCGGTGGCTCATTTGGAATATATTTCAGAGTTACAGCCATCAGCGTTTAGTGATAGACTGGATGTGTGAGAGAGATGGAAGTGAGACAGAGATTTAGAGAACCCCAAGGTTTACTAAATTTATAACTGATTTATAACGAATTGATAGTAGGCAATTTACTGAGATGGAGAAACCTGGAAGGAATTGGGGAGAGAGAGAGAGAGAGAGAGAGAGAGAGAGAGAGAGAGAGAGAGTTAGGAAGGGGATAGTTCTGTTCCAGCCTTGGGAAGCTTGAAGTGTCTGTTAGACATGCAAGTTGAAATAGCAAGTATTTATGTGCATATATGTACCTAAGGCTCCGCAGGAGAGGTGGTAGTTAGCATTGTGGATTTATGGGTCAAGTCATCAGTGTATAGATGTTATTTTAAGCCTTGGAAGTGGGTGAGATCACTTTTGAAGAAGAAATTCTAGGGAGAATAGAAGAAAGGACATTCCTAAATTTATAGCTCTGGCTAAGATACAGAGGTTAGGCAAACACTGAGAAAAAGGGTACGATGAGGTGCAAGGAAAATAAGATCAGTATAGCCATAGAAGTATAGAGAAATGTTTTAAGTGGGAAGTAAAGTTTAAGTATGTTAAGTGATCAGTGATGACCTCAACAACATCTGTTTTTATAGTGTGGCTGTATATAGAGCCCAAAAAGAGTAGGTTGAGGAGAAAATGAACGAAAGCTGAGAAAGTGGAATTAGTGAATATAATCAACTACTTTGAGAAGCTTCTCTATAAAGAAAGCAGAGAAATGGGTGAAAGGGTCAAAGGAAGTTTTTCATTTTTTTATTTTTAAGATGAGTGACAATAAGGCACCCTTGTATGCTGATGGAAATGAACAAGGTAAAACTGATAATGTAGGTACAACAGGATAATTGCAGGAACAAAGTCCTCAAGAAGGTGAAAAGGGATGAAATTCAGGAACCCAAATAATTTGTGACAACGTATTGTGCTTATATACTACCACCAGGCCAAAAGAAATCTATAAATGAATACTGGACTCTAAATAGTAGGGGTTGTTTTGGTTTTGATTTTGAGCAGTGTGAGTTAGCAGGTTTGAGATTACTTTATTTAACTCAGCTAATAATTAAATATGTTGAGATGGTTGTTTCAAATAGAGAGAAAAGGGAAATAAGAATAAAACCTATGGTGTCAGATTAGAATTAATTCATGGCTGGTCTAATAAATACTGATTAGGCATAAACACATTTTCTAGCTATGTATGCTGAGAAGGAACAAAAATAAGGATACACAGTAGAAAATAATCCTACCTAGCATGCAAACTATATAAATATATTTGTGTCTATGCATAAATATGTAAGCATATATATTTATTTTTTCATAACCTATTTTACTAAAGTACCCGAGGCTTTTTTTGTGATTTTTTTAAAATTTGAGTATAATTCACACACAACGTCACACTAGTTTCAGGTGTACAAGTAGTGATATGATGAGTCTATACATTATGCTATGCTCACCGCAAGTGAAGCAACCATGTGTCACCATACAATGCTATTATGATATCATTATATATTCCCTACACTGTGCCTTTTGTTCCTGTGACTTATTCATTCCATGACTGGAAGTCTGTATCTCCCACCCTCCAACCCTCATTTTGCCCAGGCCTCCCCCTCCTTCTCCTCTGGTAATCATCAATTTATATTTACATGGACTCAGGGCTTCTTGGAGAGATGACTTAAGCTGGGGCTACACAGGGAAGTATTAAATGAGACTAGAATATCATTTTATGTCAGCAATTAAAAATCCCTACAAAAGGATCCCATTTGTAGGGTCTCCTACTAGTTAAATCCACCAGTCTAAAGCTTAAATCTTAGAGTTTAGACAGAAAGAAAATAATGCTATTAGTATATTGAATAAAAACAAAATCCATAAATTCACATATAAACAAAAAATTTTGTTTAAATAAATAAATTAGGAGGGATAGAAGCTCTTCCTCATAACAGAATATCAACCTAAAATGTCAGATATATTGATTACCAGCATCCCTAACTCCATCTTGAAAAAATTGGAAATTCAAACATCATAGTAATAACTGAATTACAGAAGAGACATTAGTGATGCTAAAACCAGTGGGTAATGTTTGATCTGAAATAGCATTTTATATAGTCTCAAGTTCCTTCTCACAATTCCTCATTGATTAGAAAGTGAAAAATTGTAATGCCGTAATTGAAAAGTCACAGACTCCATATTAACCAAATAATCAAAATTAGTCATGGGACAATCCAAAAATCATATACTTCCCAAGATGATGCACTAAGAAGCATAAAACATCATTTCTGGATATTCTTACTCAGAACGGATGATGATCTTTTCCTATTCATGAGGAAACATCATACAAACCCAAATTAAGTGACTTTTTACAAGGAAGGAAGGAAGGAAGGAAGGAAGGAAGGAAGGAAAGAAGGAAGGAAAAGAAGGAAAAACCTGGTCTATACTCCTCCAAATTTCAAATTTATGAAGGACAAAAAGGGCATTCCAGATTAAAGGAGAGCACTCCAGGTTAAAGGAGACAATTCAATGTGACATGTTCTACTGGTTCTGGATCCTGGCCAGAATTTTGGTATTCCTATAAAGAAAAGTTGGTACACTATGTAATAATATTCTCTCAATGTAATTTTCTTATTTGAATTATAATGTAGGAATGAGGTTTCAAGTTTGTAACTTAACTCTCAAATGTTATAGAGAACCTAAATGTTAAAAATGTTAGACATAGCTAACAATATATGAACCTTATCGAGATCAAGATACTAAAAATCCAACAATAAAACAAAACACTTTTTTAGGACAATTGAGGACATGCCAACACTGACTAGATATTTAATGACATTAAGGAATTATTATATATATGTTTTTAGCAATCTAGTATTATTTAAAAAATAATAATTCTCTCTTACAGATATATGTGGAAGTATTTACAGTTAAACTTATCTGACATTAGGCCTTGCTTACAATGTTCCAAGGGATTTACAAGGTAGGCTATCAGTGAATAAGAAAGGCCACTGTGACATAGTTGTTGTTTTTTGTTTTGTTTTGTTTTTTATGTTTCAAGTTTTTATTTAAATTCTAGTTAGTTAACATATAGTATAATATTAGTTTCAGGAGTAGAATTTAGTTATTTATCACTTACATATAACTCCCAGTGCTCATCACAAGCACCCTCCTTAATGCCCATCACCCTTAATGCCCATTTCCGCCCAGCCTACCTCCCCAGCACTTAGCAACTTCTTACTAGACATGTCTCTGGAGGCAAGGGAAACAAAAGCAAAAATGAGCTATTGGGACTTCATCAAGACAAAAGACTTCTGCACTGAGAAGGAAACAATTAACAACTAAAATGCCCAATTGTTTAAATTGGTGATGGTTATATGGGAGATTATTTTGCTTTTCTCAATGTTTTTGTATACATTTTAATTTCCCACAGTAAACGTTTTAAACATTTTAGGAAATCTGTTGTTAATTCATAAAACAATGTCCTTACCAGGAAATACTATTCATAAAACATCAAATGGTATATACCAAACACAGATGTTATGGAGAGTCCACTTTAATGTAATAATTTACATGTTGAAAACAGCGACAGCAAAAGTAGTCTGCTTTAGAAACCTTGTCTTTATCCCACATACTTTTTACATATTCCTTTTTTCTCTCCTAAGCTTTTAAAATTTCACTAGTTGAAGCATATGATTTTTCCCCAATTTCTGACTGTGAAATAACTCCTGTGTTTAGCTTTGGTGCACTTGGTTGAATATTCATGGAGCAGCAGGGGAGAGGTGAGTGCTAGCCTCTGGCACTCAGTGGGTGAAACTTGATCTTCAACAAACCACTGTGTCATTGTTGAGTGTATGGCCTTTTAACCCCATGAATGAAGGTCCACAGTCTACAGTGATTTATAAAGGACAAATTACATCAAAACCATATGAGAACTGAGAATGATTTATGAATCCTTGAAAACCACAGGATAGGATTCTCTCAAAATCCATTTCAGTAATTTTTTAAACTGCACATAGGGATTTTCTTTTCACATTTTGAATCCCAGACTGATTTTAAAACAACACGATTTCATTAGTACTTAAATCAAGGTATTCATGGTGATAGCTTCCAAGCTTGCCTGGTGTCTGCTCAGTCATATCATACAAAACACTGCAGTATCCCTTGAGTACTTTCCTGCTTTAAGCTGTTTCCACAGTGCCTCTCCCTCTCCCTACATACACATCATACATGCCCCCAAACCCCTATTTTTAAATGTTCTCATTTTGTACAATTAAAATGCTATTGCAAATTCAAGATTGAGGTGTTAAAAAAACATATAAGCTGCCAATGTAATAGATTTCTCTGAAAGCGTAGCAATCTAGTATCTATCTACGGTATTCAACTGAACACACATGCACCTTGAAAAAATGTTATTGCTTCATTACTTCAAGGCGCCAAAATCTTGAGATGTGCTGAGATCCGTTAATACATTCAGTGGCACATTACTGATATTCAAATACAGATATTATTTTTCTGGATTCCAAACTGAATAATTGTATTTGATATATTCTTAAACTGGACACTTATTTTGTGTCATGTTTAACTCCACTGCTGATTTATTCTTCCCTCCCATCCATCTGATACCCACACTGTTGATTCCGCCCTTCGCTGAAGCCACAGGAGCCACCAGAAAGAAACACGGATCTTATTTCTCAGCTGTTTCAACAAATTTCTTCATCTGAGAACACAGTCCTTAAATAATTTCCAATGGATGAAAATACTATTTTTCTCATCTACGTGAAGTAGGGAAATTAATGGGCAAAACCCATATTTGAGGTCAGTAAATTATGAAATTACTCAAAGCTTAACATCTTGGAGTACTCGGGGAGATCAAAAAATAGGCAATGATGCGTGTTCTGACATCACAGCCACATTGCAGAGCTATGCATAAAACCCACTGACATTCAAATAGCATTTAAGAATTTATCTATTCATCATGACTAAAATATTTTGCTCTAGAATTGAAACTACAGTAGAAGCTCATCACACAATGTGTGATTAGCACAACACATCATGGAGTGAGCAGAAACTACATTATAAAAGCATACATACTGATATAAATATAATGATGTAATACTGTTACTATTGAATATAAATCTAGGGCTGTCCACCACCAGGTGGTGTAAAATAGTTTCGTTCCATATTCTAAATGTGTCTACCAAGTATATTAAATATAAACTGGAAAATCTGAACTTTATTTCATACACTTGAGGGTAAATGTTGTCAAAAAGTCTCATACAAAAGTAAATTATATTAAGTATATTATCATATGTAGGATAATTACATACTATGTAGAGAATTATACGTGAGAAAATTAAAATAAAATTACTATTTATTTAAATTTTTCCCCCCAAATGTGAGAAACTCAGTTAATTTGGGAACCTGATTATTTCTAGGGCTGTTTTATCTACTACTTTTAATTAATGTTTCTGTTTAATGGAAACATTTAATATTTATTTATTCATTTTGAGAGACAGAGGTGGGGGGGGATGAGTGGGGGAGGGGCAGAGAGAGAAGGAGAGAAAAATCCCAAGCAGGCTCCACAGTGTCAGCACACAGCCAGACGTGGGGATCGATCCAATGACCATGAGATCATGACCTGAGTCGAAATCAAGAGTCTGACACTTAACTAACTGAGCCACCCAGGAGCCCCCATTTAATGGGATTAGATTAAGGAGGGCATAATAAGCTGAAAATGCATAACCACATATACTGATACTTGATTTTAGAATCATAGGGTCACATTGAACCAGATAATTATTCTCACAATAATCAAATATAATTTGATTAATTAAGTATTCTATGAAATTAAACTATGTCAAAGGGTATTGAGAAAGGAGTTTACCAAGGCATTTACTGTGACAACTGAACGCCAAAATCTAAGAAAAAGGGGTTTGCTCTGAAGAAACAAAAGAGAACAAAGCATCCCAAGTCCCTCTATCAAACAAGTAAAGAGCCTTTTGAAAGCAATTCTATGCGACAGCTTGTACTTTCTTTGCTGGCTGTTGTATAGACTTGCGGCTGGTGGCTATTGCTAAGCTGCCTCTTGGGACATTTTCTGAAATTTGCTATGTGGAAACTCTGCCATCCTAAACGAGATTATACAAGTCTCTCCTTGAATTGTGACTGACTACCAACAGATGAGACTTCCCTTGTGTGATTACTTCAGGAGCACTAGGACTGACTTCCACAAATTCAAAGGATATTAAAAAAAATTACTGAAGCAAGCAAGTTTAGCTATTTAAGTTAAAAAGCTTCTGTTCCCTTCAAAATATGGATTTTTTCCTCTCACATTAGGGGGATACATAGTTAACCCTTAAATGGAGTTCAACTTATGTGATTAAGAATTCTTTATAGAAAACACAACAGTTACCTTTATATAGAGCATATAAGAAAAGAATGATGTGATGAATAGATGCTAGTATTATTATTAGATACAATAGACTAATAATGTATTACACAATAGCAATACTGCTTTATAATAAAAGTTGTAAAGGTACAAATTAGATATTAAACATCTTCATAAACCTAAAAACTTTGGTATATACAAGGCATGAACTGTAACAAATATAAAATAAATCAGATACATTTCATATCAATTGGAAGAATTTAAAATGCATAGCTAAAATAAAGGGAAATAAATAAAATCATAGTGAAATTAATTTGAATAGTTCAATAAACCAAGTTCCTTCAGGAAGTATTAAAAAATAAGTATATAGTAGGTCACAAAGAAAGTCTCAATTAAACTTAAAAAATCAAATTTATTTTGGCCATATTTTGTCCAACAGATTGAAGACTAGAAAATATTTTAAAATGATAGCGTGAACATTTATAAAAGAGAGAGAGAGGGAGAGAGAGGAAGAGAAAGGGAGAGAAAGAGTGAGAGAGAGAGAAAGAGGAAGGAAGGGATGGAGGGAAAAGAAAGAAAGAAAAGACAAGACTAAGTCTATTCCAAAGTAACTTGTTAACAAGAGACCTGAAAGGATAAATTATTTAGAAACATAAAATAAAGAGCTAGGATACAGAGATGAAGAGGGTGTGGTGAAATAAAGAGAGCCACAAACAACTGGACATTCTCCCAACAAGAAGGGGTCACAAATCTGATTGCTTTAACCAAAAGAACAATGTAGAAATGAAGCCTTTTTGCCAGCTTGCTTTTTTGACTGGATATCACTTGGAATATTCCCTGTTAGGGAGGCCAAGCTCCACATAAGACTCCCTACCTAAGACTATCATTATGGGAAAACCCCAAAAACATGGAGAGGTCTTAGGGGATAAGATGCCACATAGAAAGAAAGACACTAAATTGCCAGTCATGAGTACAGAAACTATTTTGAAAGCAACCCTTCAGCTGAACCCTCAGTAAATTTCTGACCAATAAAAACATGACTAAACTAAGTGATTACTTTATTTTAAGTTTATTTTTATTTATTTTGAGAGAGAGATAACAAGTGGGGGAGTGGCAGAGAGAGGAGACAGAAACCTAAGAAGGCTCCCCTCTGTCAGCAGAGTCCCTACACTGGGGGCTGGAAACCCATGAAACCATGAGATCATGACCTGAGCAGAAACCAAGAGTCAGAGGCTTAACCAACTGAGCCACCCAGGCGCCCCTAAATGATGGTTTTAAGCCAGTAAATTTAAAGCCCAGAGAAGTTCAAAGCCAAAGTTTTGCTATAAATAAATTTATTAGCAAATAAGAAATATTGGAAGTAAACAAATATATGATCCATTTCAGGAAAAGAGAAAAAAATAGCAAACTAAAAGAAAATCTTAAAAAACAACAAAATAAAGGCAGGAGGGATAGAGGAAGATGGCAGCGTAGGAGGACGCTGGGCTCACCACGTCCTGCTGATCGCGTAGATTCCACCCACACCTGCCTAAATAACCCAGAAAACCGCCAGAAGACTAGCAGAATGGATTCTCCAGAGCCAAGCGAAGAGGAGAGGCCCACAGAAGAGGGTAGGAAGGGCGGAGAGGCGGTGCGCGCTACACCGACTGGCAGGAGGGAGCCGGGGCGGAGGGGCAGCCCGCTGGCAAAGCAGAGCCCCCGAGTCTGGCTTGCAAAAGCGGAGGGGCCAGACAGAGTGTGTTCCAACAGCAAGCGGACTTACCATCTGGAAGGTTATAAGTTAACAGCTCTGCTCAGAGAGCAGGAGGGCTGGAGGACAACGGGAGGGAGAGTTGTTGAGCCCTGGAGGACAGAGCACAGCTTGGCGGGGAGCAAAGGTGCTCGCCAGTGCCATCTCTCTCGCCCATCCCCCAGCCAAAATCCCAAAGGGAACCAGTTCCTGCCAGGGAACTTGCTTGCACTGTGCAAACACCCAATGCTGTGCTTCTGTGGTTCCATCCCTCCGGTGCGGGTCTGACTCCCTCTTGGTGCCGCAGGGCCCCTCCCAAAGCGGATCACCAAAGGAAAAGCTAGCTGAGCCTGCCCCTCCCGCCCCTGTGCACCGTGCCTATCCACCCCAGCTAATATGCCAGATCCCCAGCACCACAAGCCTGGCAGTGTGCAAGTAGCCCAGACGGGCCACGCCACCCCACAGTGAATCCTGCCCCTAGGAGAGGGGAAGAGAAGGCACACACCATTCTGACTGTGGCCCCAGCAGTGGGCTGGGGGCAGACATCAGGTCTGACTGCGGCCCCACCTACCAACGCAAATTATTCAAGACAGCACAGGGGAAGTGCCCTGCAGTTTTGCACCAATCCAGGGACTATCCAAAATGACAAAACGGAAGAATTCCCCTCAAAAGAATCTCCAGGAAATAGCGACAGCTAACGAACTGATCAAAAACGATTTTAACAATATAACAGAAAGTGAATTTAGAATAATAGTCATAAAATTAATCGCTGGGCTTGAAAACAGTACAAAGGACAGCAGAGAATCTCTTGCTACAGAGATCAAGGGACTAAGGAACAGCCAGGAGGAGCTAAAAAAATGTTATTAATGAGAAGCAAAATGAAATGGAGATGACCACGGCTCGGATTGAAGAGGCAGAGGAGAGAATAGGTGAACTAGAAGATAAACTTACGGAAAAAGAAGAAACTGAGAAAAAGGGAGATAAAAAAATCCAGGAGTATGAGGGGAAAATTAGAGAACTAAGTGATGCACTAAACAGAAATAATCTACGCATAATTGGTATTCCAGAGGAGGAAGAGAGAGGGAAAGGTGCTGAAGGTGTACTTGAAGAAATCATAGCTGAGAACTTCCCTGAACTGGGGAAGGAAAAAGGCACTGAAATCCAAGAGGCACAGTGAACTCCCTTCAGACGTAACTTGAATCGATCTTCTGCACGACATATCATAGTGAAACTGGCAAAATACAAGGATAAAGAGAAAATTCTGAAAGCAGCTAGGGATAAACGTGCTGTAACATATAAAGGGAGACTGATAAGACTTGTGACGGATCTCTCTACTGAAACCTGCCAGGCCAGAAAGAAGTGGCAGGAAATCTTCAATGTGATGAACAGAAAAAATATGCAGCCGAGAATCCTTTTTCCAGCAAATCTGTCATTTAGAATAGAAGGAGAGATAAAGGTCTTCCCAAACAAACAAGAACTGAAGGAATTCATCACCACTCAACCGGCCTTACAACAGATCCTAAAGGGGATCCTGTGAGACAAAGTACCAGAGACTTCACTACAAGCATGAAACCTACAGACATCACAATGACTCTAAACCCATATCTTTCTATAATAACACTGAATGTAAATGGACTAAATGCACCAACCAAAAGACATAGGGTATCAGAATGGATAAAAAAAACAAGACCCATGTATTTGCTGTCTACAAGAGACTCATTTTAGACCTGAGGACACCTTCAGATTGAAAGTGAGGGGATGCAGAACTATTTATCATGCCACTGGAAGTCAAAAGAAAGCTGGAGTAGCCATACTTATATCAGACAAACTAGACTTTAAATTAAAGGCTGTAACAAGAGATGAAGAAGGGCATTATATAATAATTACAGGGTCTATCCATCAGGAAGAGCTAACAATTATAATGTCTATGCACCGAATACAGGAGCCGCCAAATATATAAAACAATTACTCACAAACATAAGCAACCTTATTGATAAGAATGTGGTAATTGCAGGGGACTTTAATACCCCACTTACAACAATTGATAGATCTTCTAGACACACGGTCAATAAACAAACAAGGGCCCTGAATGATACATTGGATCAGATGGACTTGACAGATATATTTAGAACTCTGCATCCCAAAGCAACAGAATATACTTTCTTCTCGAGTGCACATGGAACATTCTCCAAGATAGATCACATACTGGGTCACAAAACAGCCCTTCATAAGTATACAAGAATTGAGATCATACCATGCATACTTTCAGACCACAATGCTATTAAGCTTGAAATCAACCACAGGAAAAAGTCTGGAAAACCTCCAAAAGCATGGAGGTTAAAGAACACCCTACTAAAGAATGAGTGGGTCAACCAGGCAATTAGAGAGGAAATTAAAAAATATATGGAATCAAACGAAAATGAAAATACAACAATCCAAACGTTTTGGGATGCAGCGAAGGCAGTCCTGAGAGGAAAATATACTGCAATCCAGGCCTATCTCAAGAAACAAGAAAAATCCCAAATACAAAATCTAACAGCACACCTAAAGGAAATAGAAGCAGAACAGCAAAGTCACCCCAAACCCAGCAGAAGAAGAGTAATAATAAAGATCAGAGCAGAAATAAACAATATAGAATCTAAAAAAGCTGTAGAGCAGATCAATGAAACCAAGAGTTGGTTTTTTGAAAAAATAAACAAAATTGATAAACCTTTAGCCAGGCTTCTCAAAAAGAAAAGGGAGATGACCCAAATAGATAAAATCATGAGTGAATATGGAATTATTACAACCAATCCCTCAGAAATACAAGCAATTATCAGGGAATACTATGAAAAATTATATGGCAACAAATTGGACAACCTGGAAGAAATGGACAAATTCCTAAATATCCACACTCTTCCAAAACTCAATCAGGAGGAAATAGAAAGCTTGAACAGACCTATAACCAGTGAAGAAATTGAATCAGTTATCAAAAATCTCCCAACAAATAAGAGTCCAGGACCAGATGGCTTCCCAGGGGAGTTCTACCAGACGTTTAAAGCAGAGATAATACCTATCCTTCTCAAGCTATTCCAAAAAATAGAAAGGGAAGGAAAACTTCCAGACTCATTCTATGAAGCCAGTATTACTTTGATTCCTAAACCAGACAGAGACGCAGTAAAGAAAGAGAACTACAGGCCAATATCCCTGATGAATATGGATGTAAAAATTCTTAACAAGATACTAGCAAATCGAATTCCACATCATATAAAAAGAATTATTCATCATGATCAAGTGGGATTCATTCCTGGGATGCAGGGCTGGTTCAATATTCTCAAATCAATCAATGTGATACATCACATTAATAAAAGAAAAGATAAGAACCATATGATCCTGTCAATCGATGCAGAAAAAGCATTTGCAAAATTCAGCATCCTTTCTTATTAAAAACCCTCGAGAAAGTCGGGATAGAAGGAACATACTTAAACATCATAAAAGCCATTTATGAAAAGCCCACAGCTAACATTATCCTCAATGGGGAAAAACTGAGAGCTTTTTCCCTGAGATCAGGAACACGACAGGGATGTCCACTCTCACCGCTGTTGTTTAACAGTGTTGGAAGTTCTAGCATCAGCAATCAGACAACAAAAGGGAATCAAAGGTATCAAAATTGGCAAAGATGAAGTTAAGCTTTCACTTTTTGCAGATGACATGATATTATACCTGGAAAATCTGATAGACTCCACCAAAAGTCTGCTAGAACTGATACATGAATTCAGCAAAGTTGCAGGGTACAAAATCAATGTACAGAAATCAGTTGCATTCTTATACACTAACAATGAAGCAACAGAAAGACAAATAAAGAAACTGATCCCATTCACAATTGCACCAAGAAGCATAAAATACCTAGGAATAAATCTAAAGATTTTACAAAGATGTAAAAGATGTGTATGCTGAAAACTATAGAAAGCTTATGAAGGAAATTGAAGAAGATATAAGAAATGGAAAAACATTCATTGTTCATGGGTTGGAAGAATAAATATTTTCAAAATGTCAATACTACCCAAAGCTATCTACACATTCAATGCAATCCCAATCAAAATTGCACCAGCATTCTTCTCGAAGTTAGAACAAGCAATCCTAAAATTCATATGGAACCACAAAAGGCCCTGAATAGCCAAAGTAATTTTGAAGAAGACCAAAGCAGGAGGCATCACAATCCCAGACTTTAACCTCTACTACAAAGCTGTAATCATCAAGACAGCATGGTATTGGCACAAAAACAGACACATAGACCAATAGAATAGAATAGAAACCCCAGAATGAGACCCACAAAAGTATGGCCAACTAATCTTTGACAAAGCAGGAAAGAATATCCAATGGAAAAAAGACAGTCTCTTTAACAAATGGTGCTGGGAGAACTGGACAGCAACATGCAGAAGGTTGAAATTAGACCACTTTCTCACACCATTTACAAAAATAAACTCAAAATGGATAAAGCACCTGAATGTGAGACAGGAAACCATCAAAACCCTACAGGAGAAAGCAGGAAACCATCAAAACCCTAGAGGAGAAAGCCAACTAATCTTTGACAAAGCAGGAAAGAATATCCAATGGAAAAAAGACAGTCTCTTTAACAAATGGTGCTGGGAGAACCGGACAGCAACATGCAGAAGGTTGAAACTAGACCACTTTCTCACACCATTCACAAAAATAAACTCAAAATGGATAAAGCACCTGAATGTGAGACAGGAAACCATCAAAACCCTAGAGGAGAAAGCAGGAAAAGACCTCTCTGACCTCAGCCGTAGCAATTTCTTACTTGACACATCCCCAAAGGCAAGGGAATTAAAAGCAAAAATGAATTATTGGGACCTCATGAAGATAAAAAGCTTCTGCACAGCAAAGGAAACAATCAACAAAACTAAAAGGCAACCAACAGAATGGGAGAAGATATTTGCAAATGACATATCGGATAAAGGGCTAGTATCCAAAATCTATAAAGAGCTCACCAAACTCCACATCATAAAAACAAATAATCCAGTAAAGAAATGGGCAGAAAACATGAATAGACACTTCTCTAAAGAAGACATCCGGATGGCCAACAGGCACATGAAAAGATGCTCAACGTCGCTCCTCATCAGGGAAATACAAATCAAAACCACACTCAGATATCACCTCACGCCAGTCAGAGTGGCCAAAATGAACAAATCAGGAGACTATAGATGCTGGAGAGGATGTGGAGAAACGGCAACCCTCTTGCACTGTTGGTGGGAATGCAAACTGGTGCAGCCGCTCTGGAAAACAGTGTGGAGGTTCCTCAAAAAGTTAAAAATAGACCTACCCTATGATCCAGCAGTAGCACTGCTAGGAATGTACCCAAGGGATACAGCAGTGGTGATACATAGGGGCAGTTGTACCCCAATGTTTATAGCAGCACTCTCAACACTAGCCAAATTATGGAAAGAGCCTAAATGCCCATCAACTGATGAATGGATAAAGAAATTGTGGTTTATATACACAATGGAGTACTATGTGGCAATGAGAAAGAACAAAATATGGCCCTTTGTAGCAACGTGGATGGAACTGGAGAGTGTGATGCTAAGTGAAATAAGCCATACAGAGAAAGACAGATACCATATGTGTTTACTCTTATGTGGATCCTGAGAAACTTAACAGAAACCCATGGGGGAAGGGAAGGAAAAAAAAAAAAGAGGTTAGAGTGGGAGAGAGCCAAAGCATAAGAGACTCTTAAAAACTGAGAACAAACTGAGGGTTGATGGCAGGGGGTGGGGGGGGGGGGGGTGGGGGTGGGAGGGAGGGGAGGGTGGGTGATGGGTATTGAAGAGGGCATCTTTTGGGATGAACACTGGGTGTTGTATGGAAACCAATTTGACAATAAATCTTATATATTAAAAAAAATAAAATAAAAAGTATATGAAACAAAAAATAGCATTCAATTATATTAAATTCAGTAGATTAAATTTAAAAGGAATTCCTTTAAAATGTTAACAAAATAGACTACCTTGGTAAATCTGAAAAATAAACAAAGAGACACAATATTATAAATAGTTTATATCCCTACATAGAATAAATAATTCTAAAGTAATTGTATTTATCATTCTTTCTAGTAATTTAAAAAACTACATGTAATAAATGGTTTTGTTATTATTTCTTTTAAGTTAAAATCAAGAAGAAATAAAAATATGAATAGTATCAACAGAAGAAATATAATGGTATCTTTTACAACTGATACCAAACTCCTAAAAAGAGAGCAAAGGAGAAATTAACTAGCAGACACATACACACATACACACACAACTTGATAAAGAAAAATTACTGGAATTCCATAGAAATTAGTAATTAAATATTAGAAACATTATCTATCAAGTCAATTATAAGTCATAAATTCTTACCATTGTATTATTATTATTGTTGAGCTATGAGGTAGTTAAGTAATAAGAAAAGAAAAAGAAATAAAGGTATAAATAATGGAGAGACAGAGAAAAAGCAAAAACATGTAATCATTTGCGTAAGATACGACTGCCTGTGTAAAAAATCCTAGAGTTAAATGAAATAAAAGAGAAGCAATGTAAATACGGGAAAGTGAATAAACATAATCGTCACCATGCAACAGATCTTGTTTATGACACATATGCTTATGAATAATTGTGATAATACTAGTTTCAATTTGAAATCCTAAAAATTTCATTAGAAAATACATTAAAATATATCAAATATGAGATGTATATAAATATAACATTAGAATGGTAATATCCCACAGTAGAAAAATATTGGTTCTTCCTAAACTAATTTATTAATACAATACAATCACATTTACCATGAAATTTTCAAGTAGGTTCTGAAACTTATATAGGCGAAAAGTAATGAAAGAATAGCCAAGAAATTTTCCAAAGGAATATTTAAATGTACTCTATCAGATAGCAAGATATAAACGTGTAATAATTTAAGGAGAGTGGTATTGCTGGAGTGAAAAACATAATAGTAGAATCAAACTACTTTCTTTTTTTATGTAACAAAGATATGAAGGAAGTGTTATATCCATTCAGTGTTGTATTATCGCCCAAAACACCTTTATTACCTCTTTTGAAGTCTGCAAGTCAATCTCCACCCATCAGCTTTGATCAAACCCTACAGACTACTTTCCATCTTAATCCTCCAGATATGCCACTTTCTGTCTTCTCCCATCCAACCATATCAAGACTGCTACTTAAAAGGCATTACTGACAAAGGTCAGAAACCCAAGTGTAGATGAAACAGTGATATTTCAGAATAAAAATGCCAGTACTAAAATCATGAAGCAACTTCATCAAAAAAGAAAAAAAAAACATCAAGTATCAAAATGGGCTCACCAAAAATTTCTTCATGGGGGGAAAAAAAAAATATATATATATATATATGTCAAGAAACAGGGTTTCTTGACAAATCTAACACATCTTTCTTAAAGGAAGTACATTTTTAGTTACAGTCTCATAGGAATGATCTTCAAATGCAAATTTGGGGAAAAGTTTACACATGGTACTATGTAATGATTAAAGCCACATGTGTATACCAAGGAGACACTAGATTAGAAGCAAATAACTTGAACATCCAGATTAAATACAAATATTTAAATTTTATAATTAGAACTTCAAATCATGAGGTTTGAATACAGTATGACATAGAAGCCCTCCCTTGCAGTAACACACACATGGGTACATAACCATGCACCCACGCACGAAGAAATGACAAGCTGAAGTGAACACGATAAAAGAATAATTTAACCAATTCACTCGGGAATTTCAGGTTCAAATACACTTAAATAACATTTATTACAACATATCTCAGAAACTTTAGTGTCTCAGAAACTTTAATATATTATACAATTTGTGCATTACTTTTAAAAAACATAGGTTAGAGTGTTTTAAAACTATATTTACCCATTTATTCCAAGACTAGACATTGGAAAAGCTGACATAATGGTCAAAATCAGATACATGAACAAGGCAAAGTTTGAAATAAAACCTAGTTCCACAACTGATAAGTAGCTCTATTTCTTCAACTGTAAAATGTGTAAAGATTACTTTATAAGGACATGATGAAGAGTAAAGATAATTTTAAAGCCTTTGTTCAGTGTCTGGACCAAAGTTAGCATAAAATAAATGATACTTATAATTATTATTGAATATTACTATGGGCATTTAAAAATTAGGTATTCTTCATATATTGTTCCTTCTGTATAGATATACAGAGTAGAGCTAAAATTATGTATTTGTGTACAATTTCAAAGAGCTTTACCATGTATTACATTATTTCATTCAGAAAAAAAAACTTTCTGAATGCTAGTATTACTACAGTCTTCATATAATTTAAGGATACTAAAGTTTAGGGGCATCTGGATGGCTCAGTCGGTTAAGCATCTGACTTCTGCTCATGTCATGATCTCGTGGTTCCTGAGTTTGAGCCCCCAGGCTCTGTGCTGACAGCTCAGAGCCTGGAGCCTGCTTTGAATTCTGTATCTTCCTCTCTCTCTGCCCCTCCCCGCTAACACTCTGTCAGAGAAAAAAAAAAAAAAAAAAAGGATACTAACGTTTAGATAAGTGATACTTTGCCTAAAATCAAACATCTATTATGTGGTGGAGTTGCCACTTACTTGTAGTTGGTAAAAAGCACATGTTGTTTCTACTACACGACTTTTAAATATTTAGAAGTCATATAGGCAATCACATATACAAAGGTATCCAAACACTTGAGCACCTAAAATTTTATTTTAACTATTCCCTGATATTCTTTTCTAATTTTTATGAGCAATAGTTTTGAAATTTTATATATTCCATGTGATGGACAGTATACTTTTTATAAAATCCTTGAATGAATATGACATTATTTAAGTGATCTGGATTAAAACTTTGGGTTAATAATAATATATTTGATTAAATATTTGCATATTTAATTGGTAGTCTAAATGATGTGTTTGACTAGCTCTAAAGCCAAAGAAAGTTTTATTAAGTTTTGAGGAGTGTAGAAAATTACAAATCAAAGTGACTTTGAAGATCATTTAAAATTGTCCAAAGTAAACATAAAACCTAGGCTGAAGGTAATCTGCAAAGTATTCATATTTGTATAATGTAAATATTTAAAAATAAATAGGATTTATACATGCTTTTAATATCATTTACAATACTGACAGTATTTTAGGAGACTGAAAGGTCTTACTGTTTTTCCAAATGTCTTTTCTAGTTTCGTGGGTTCACACATTCAGAAATATAAACAAACATAAACTCTGTCCTTAAGAGCACAAAAATGTAATGATTTTGTAAAATTTGGATTGCATTTCATGACCTTATTGGTCCAAACAAGCATCCTGTAGGTTAATCTATTTCCCTTTTATAGACTCCTATATTTTCATAACTCTGTTATGAAATGACTTCTTTCCACAAAGTTTTTAATATAAGAGCACACCATGTGTCTCCAACAAATCTTTTAATGTCTATGTGTTAAAATTCTAACACACACAGTTCTTGATGTGGGTAGTCTCATTCCTCAACTGCATTGTAAAAGAAAAGACTATGTCTCAATAAAATTAAGAAGAAAATAGCTTATTTTTGCACATTTTTTTCCTGTGCCCATCATTTGCCTCAAGATACTCTCATAAGCTCTCTGGATCTAGCATCCTTATGTTACCCTTTAGCATAGGTCTTCTCTTGTGAAGCCTGCTCAACACCTGCAAAATCCAGGCTCTGTCTCATCTTTTTTATTTTCTCTGTTCATGCCAATAAAAACCTGGAAGTTGCTAAGTAACTCCATACTCTACAAGAGGTAAGAACTGCAAGAATTTACAAATACAAGAGAAAGTTTTAGAGGCACAGAAATATATGAATGAACCAAAACTTGGAAGATTGTATGAATTACATCTAAAAAAAATTATATAGCTCAGTTTGGCTAGAGAATAGGATGGATAGGAGATTGCAAAATGGGTCACAAATTCTTCCCATTCATGTATTCATATTCTCATTGCAGTGTGATTTTGCCACTCCCTCCATTAAGAAGGGGAATCCATTTCTCCATGTCTGGAAGTAGGCTTGACTGTATGATATGCTTTGGTCAATAAGAAAATAGCAAATCTGATACAAGCAGAGGCTTGAAGAACACTCATTTGGCATTGCCTTCTCTTGCTGATATATGAACCTTATGACTGCCGCATGAAAAAGCCTGGGCTGACATACTGGAGAACGAGAGCCATGTGCAATAGAACTAAACCATCTCACCTGAGTCAACTTGTCCCCCAAACCAACAAGCCTTTCACTACCAAACAAGCAATGGATGCCATCATAGACAAACCAGCCCAGACCTGAAAAACTGCTCTGCTGAGTGCCTGGGTGGCTCAGTTAGTTAAGCACCCAACTTCTGGTTTCAGATCAGGTCATGATTTCACAGTTTATGAGTTTGAGCCCCACATGGGGCTCTGTGATGATGGTGCAGAGCCTGCTTGGGAGTCTCTCTCTCCCTCTCTCTCTCTCTCTCTCTCTCTCCCTCTCTCTCTCTCTCTGTCCCTCCCCTGCTCTCTCTCTCTTTTAAAATAAATAAATAAACTTAAAAAAAAACTGCTCTATTGACCCCCAAGATAGTGAGAAATAAGGAATGTTTGTTTGTTGTTTTAAATAGTTAAGTGTGGGGATAATTTTCAGATAGTAAAAAAAAAATAGAAATATTTGGATTACCTTTAATCTTTTCCTAGCTTAAATTATATCCTTAAATATTTTTAGTATTTCATAACTATAGATTTGAAATAGAAAATTGTCATTTTAGTCTCAATCTTTTATTTTAAAAATTTAGGAAAGCAAGTCTTAGGTTAACCAACTACTACAAATCACACATTTAGTGAAAAAAAAAAACACCAAAATTCACATATTTTAGTATTTAGTTTGAAACTTCTTCTCCTATCCCTCAGTATAAACCAACATTTAATACCTATAATCACTTTTATTTGTCACTACGAGGCATGAAGTATACAGGGTGCTCATAAAGTCCCTAATTTTCCATTTTTATTCTTGTTTCCCAAATTTCCAGTTATGAGTTTCAAGATTATCAATACTAACCCTGCAGAAATATATTTTTTAGGAATTTCACAATCAAATTTTCTCATCAGGAAATATCTTCAAGCTCATACAAATAAACGTGTTTTATGTTGATTAATGGTATACTTATCCCAAATAATACTTTCACATTGGTTCTTAAATTTAAATATTACATTTAAACAAGATAGAAAGAGAAGAGGAAATAAGCCATTCAAAGATATCTTTGGTACACTGGTAGTGATGTTTGATTTTTTCACTGTTATTAAAAGACGGGACTCATATATTAGGTAACTGATATAATGGCTTCAGTAAAAGCCTTCTCAAGAGAGAAAACAGTCATTTTAAAATGTGTATCTATGGGTTCCATAATTTCTTCTGTAGTCCATTTCATTCCAAATTGATGTCCTAAATCCTTGGTGTACATGCATAAACACTGTGATTTAATTTAGAGGGCCTAGAGATTTCCAAGTGAGAAACTCAACATTTAAGTCTCACAGATCCACGTGTCCATTTGTGAAAACATGACCAAACTGGATTTTCTGATGTCAACTCAGTTCCACCAAATTGTAAGGCTGATTATTATGTTTCCCAGAATCCTCTTGATTTTTCTAGTTTGTTTGCTCAAAGGAGGAATTCATGTATGGTATGGAAGGCAGATGAAAAGCAGAACCCATTGTTCTCTGGAAGAGGTTGCAGCTAGGCGATGTGGGTGGATAAATAAACAAAGACATGACCTGGTTAGCTTGTGAGAACCAGTTCCCAACTGGTTCAGTGTCAAATCCTCTGACCCACATTGAGTCTCTCTGACCTCTGTGCTCTTTCAACTTAATTCTGTATTAAGTTTTGTATTAAATCAGAATATATAGAATGGTTTCTGTTTTCCTGACCAAACCTTGACCAATTTCAATTTTAGTGTGTGGATAGGGGTGGTGTCATAACAAAAACCTAAAATAAGTGTATTGGATTTTGGCAAAAAACAAACAAACAAACAAAACCCTTCTGCCAGAGGCTGCAAAAATTATAATCTCTATTCTGTAGCGGCAAAATATGTGGTAAACTGCAGTCAGACAATATACCCATAAACTTGCTACACTGGGCAAGAAAGTCTGGATGCAAAGATTTGAAAGCATGAGCTAGCTACCATGAAAGTTAAAACAGAAGGAAGATGAGCACAAAAAGGAACTGGCCAATTTAAGGGCAACTTAGAGGGAATACAGAGGTCCAGAAATTTCAGTGTTTTTAAATAAAACTACAGCATGCTAAATCAAAAGTAAGTGGCACAGCCTTAGGGTATATGTTAAGGAAATGACTAAATGGGACTAAGGCAGCTGATTATGGCTTCATGTGGCATCAGATGTAGTTTTTTCTTCCCCTTCACTCTAGCTTGGCTATGTGACGCTTTGGCAAATGAGATGTTAGCAACGTAATATGGGCGCAGGCTGGTATTGCTTGTGCAGTTCAGTTGCCTTCTTGCCCAACTGCTATGCCATAAGAAAAACACATTGAAGGTAGACACCGCCTCTCCCTCTTGATTCAAGAATGAAATATATAAAGAGAGCCACCCTAGCTGTCCCACTGAGGGACAGGACAGCCTGAGGCAGAGCTGTCCCAGCCAAGTGCAAACACGTAGGTGAGAAATACATGTTTACTGTTGCACGGCACTGATTACATATAAAACATAAAGCAGCAATAGGTAACTGATAGAACAGGACTGACAAAGTATTTTTATAGACATAAACTTCTGTAAGGAAGAGAAGGATGAAAGTCAAGATATACATACTTGGGGACACCTGCATGGCTCAGCCGGGTAAGGGTCCGACTCTTGATTGGGCTCAGGCCGTGATCTTGTGGTTCGTGAGATCAAGCCCCGTATCAGGCTCTGTGCTGACAGTGTGGGGCCTGCCTGGGATTCTTTCACTCACCCTCTCCCTTTGACCCTCCCCACTTGCTCTCTCTTTCTCCCCCTCAAAATAAATAAATAAATAAATATAATATACATTATGTTATCATTATATATACACATACACACACTTGGTTCTGAGCTAATAGATTCCCGCCGAAGGGATTCGTGATACAGTGGATTGCTGTTCCAATTATTAATCTGTGCAGTACACTCCTACTTTTCAGTCATGGAAATTTGCAATGTATCCCCATCTGGATGGAAAACACATTCCCATCACATCGAGATGGATTTAGCCGGTTTATATGATGCAGGGAGAGATTTTAAAAACGCTTTCCTGATTTGGTCTTCTCTCTTGCTCTCTTATGATCATCAATGAGAAACTTATTCCATAGTAACCACTGGACCCAGAATCATGAACACACATGAAGCAGACCTGAGCAAAACTAAAAGCCTGAAGAAGCAGAGCCACTCTTTCACCTCTGGATCCAGGAGCAAGAAAAATAAACATTTTTTTTTTAACTTGTAAGTCTCTAACAATATAAGTAGTTTGCTAACCAGTGGGGGAAACTTGACTAATGAAGGAGAGGATGATATTGAGAATGACACACTAGGTTATTTTGTTTGGCTGCTACCTGAAAGCTGGGGTTGAGTATTCTAATAGTGACTATCTGACAAAACAAAACAACAAACAAGAAAGGAAGGCGTGCTTTATAACCTGGTAAAAAAGGATTAAATGAATGAATATTGAAGGTAGTTCTCGATTTCAGCATAGTCAATGATGAAAAAATAGATCAGAATATTTTCAATATCACAATAGTGTAACTCAGGGCTAATTTTAGGAATTGTATAGAACAACAGCACAGTTCTGAGTCTAGGAGTTTAAGTAAGGAGAGCAGATTATGTAGCTGAGGACCTGTGTGGCCTTAGAGGGAGAAGCAGGGGAGGAAGCTGGGGGTGTCGGGGAAGGAGCTGGAGGACCTCATCAGTAAGCACAGGGAGATTACCTCACCGTCACTAAAAGCCCCGAAGGAAGAGCTTAATGATTTGATGTTTCTCCAATGCGACAATTAAGAGCAATTCATACATTCTCAATGTGGAGAATTCTAGGAAAATACTAATTGTATTAGCTTTATTAATAAATACACCTACAATTTATGCTAACAAATTTGTCATTTTCTATGACTTGAAGAAAACAGGCAGTTTGTTTTGTTGATTTAATCTACTAAAAACAAAAACCTAATTTTAAGTGTTAGTCGAGTCAGGCATAGATAATCCTTTTTGGAAAGTTTTCCAAATGATTTACTTCTCTTTTCAAAAGCAAAAATATTTCCATTTTTCAAAAATACATCACTGAACTATAGATAAGTGTTAATAGGTTTAAAAACATAAACTGAAAAATAAATTATAATTAGTTTCCATCCTTTTTAAATAGCATAAGCCAATTTCACATAAATGTAACACGTAATACAAAAGAAGATCAGAATATTCTAACTAATCTTAGTATCAGCAACTTCCTTAAAAGACTCAAGTATCTGCTTTTCTAAAGACCATTGAGAAGTGAAGTTAGTTTTTTTTATCAGATTTTTTTACTATAGCTCAAATACTATAAAATATATCCGTTTCAAAAGCACAATTCAATATTTTTAGCAAAATTTATAGTTGTAATTATTGCGAAAATACTGTAAGGTTGTAGACCATTCCATCACTCAGAAAGTTCCTTTGTATTCATTTGCAGAATCTCCATTCCTTCCTCAGCTCCAGGCAACCACTAATCTACTTTTATCTCTAGGGATTTGCCTTTTCTGAAAATTTTATGCAAATGGAACCACAGTATATGGTCTTCTGTGCCGGACTTCTTTCTAGGTTCTTTCATGTTGTAACATGTATCAACAATTTGTTCTTTTTATCGCAGAATTAAATTTCATTGCGCACAGATATACCACATTTTCTTTATCTAGTCACTAATTGATAGATTTTTGGGTTGTTTCCAGTTTTTTTTTTTTTTACTTTAACGTTTATTTATTTTTGAGACAGAGAGAGACAGAGTGTGAACAGGGGAGGGGCAGAGAGAGAGGGAGACACAGAATCGGAAGCAGGCTCCAGGCTCTGAGCTGTCAGCAGAGAGCCCGACGCGGGGCTCGAACTCACAGACCGGTGAGACCATGACCTGAGCTGAAGTCGGAGGCTCAACCGACTAAGCCACCCAGGCGCCCCGGATTGTTTCCAGTTTTTAGCGATTCAGAAAAATGTTGCTATGAGCATTTGCATAGAAGACTTTGTTTAGATATATGTTTTGATAACTCATACTCTTAAGAATGGAATTAAGCTTATTGTTAATTTAACTTTTTAAGAAATTGCCAAAATCTTTTCCAAAGCCATCTGTACCATTTTACATCCCCACCAGGATTGTGTAAAGTTCCATTTTCTCTATGTTTTTGCCAACACTTGCTAACATCAGACTTTTTGATGCTAACTATTCCAGTGGATGTCTAGTAGTACTTCATTAGAATTTTATTAATGAATTTTTGGGCAAAATGACAAAATGAGTATTGACTACATTGAACAACTTTACATGTGTTTATTAGCCATTTATATATCCCCTTACGTGAAATGTGTTATAAAATATTTTGCTTGTTTTTAAACTGGATTGCTTGTCATCTTAGTGAATTGTAAAGTTTATTTCATATTATGAATATACATCCTTTTTGTTTTATTTTAGAGAAAGAGAGCATGAGCGAGGGAGAGGGGCAGAGGGAGAGAGAGGGAGAATTTTAAGCAGTCTCCATGCTCAGCATAGAGCCTGACACGAGGTTTGATCCCAAGACCCTGGAAACATGATCCGATTGGAAATCAAGAATCAGTGGCTCAACCAACTGAGCCACCCAGGTGCCACGAATATACATCCTTTATCAGATACATGATTTGCAAATATTTCTCCCAGTCTGTACCTTATATTTTACCTGCATAACAGTGTTTCTTGAAGAACAAAAATTTTAATGAGGCCCATTTTTTTGGTCTTTTTACGGATTGTCTTTTTATTTCGTATCTAAGAAACCTTTGTGTAATCCAAAGTCTCATTTTTTTCTTCTGTTTGCTACGAGAAGTAATATAGTTTTGACCCTTACATTTAACCTAAGATACGTTTTTTATTTGATTTTTGTAGATGGTGTTAGATAGGGGTCTAAATTATTCATAGTTCTTCTTTATTCTTCTTTTTAATCATGACTTTGGGTATTTCAAAGTCCATATCTCCTTTCCGTATATGTAGTAGCTTCCCCAAGTCCACCATGGATATGTGGAAAGCTGGTGTGTTGCCCTCTGTGGCTGTTTCTTCTCATTTCTAGGATTTGTGTGTTAAGTTTCTGGCTCGGTCAGTTTACTGCTCGCTCTAAGGACAACTATTATCTCATTTTAGAAGCATTGTCAGCTTTCCTTGTCCGTTTCCTACCAATTTTGCCATTTTCACTCACAAACACTACGGGGCATGGCCTCTCTGCCTTTTGCACAAAATCAAGTCTGCCCCCTCTCAGTGAAGCAACAGATTTCCACGGGCTGTCTCGTCCTGGTGGCGGCACTGTGCCTACCGGTCTGGACACTGGGCGGGGAAATTGGTTGGTGAAAGCAGCCCCTGGCAAGAAGGCTCCTGATTCACACTGTTCTTACTCAAAGGTGAGTCATTTTTCTTGAAAAAAATACTTCTCAATGTATTGCTTATATTTAGTCAGCTTCAAGAGCCCTCAATTATTATCAATAATTTTATCCAGTTTTATTGTTGGTTTTGGAGAAAGGGATCCTTTAAACATTTCACCCCTGAGTCTTAAAAAAACAAAAAATCTGAGGACAAATTTCAGTGAGCATTTGAGAAACTCAACCCAGACGGTGAAAGGGACAGGATTTTGTGGGTTCCATAAGCAGTTTTGTGCTTGCTCTCTGTTAGGGGAAAGGTGGCATGACACCCTAAGGAGGCCAGTCTTAATCTCAGCAGATTTCCTGGGTAGGCAGTGGACCTGTTTCCCTTTAGAGAACCACATGGACCATAAGTATATCAATACTGACAATAACTTCAGGATGTTTGACTCCACAGAGGAGAGAAGCCCGATAGTGACTGAAATCTAATTTCCTCCCATCAGGGGTTTAGAAACATAAAACAGATTAAATATAATTTTGTTTAAAATATAATTTTAAAGCTGGGGCGCCTGGGTGGCTCAGTCGGTTGAGCGACCGACTTCGGCTCAGGTCATGATCTCACGGTTTGTGAGTTTGAGTCCTGTGTCAGGCTCTGTGATGACAGTTCAGAGCTTGGAGCCTGCTTCTGATTCTGTGTCTCCCTCTCTCTCTGCCCCTCCCCCACTCATGTTCTGTCTCTCTCTGTCTCAGAAATAAACATTAAAAAAAATTTCTTTAAATATAATTTTAAAGGAAAAAAAGAGATATGTCATTTTTATATCCCAGGTTGGAGGGAAAAGTTCATATTCACCACAAATTGGAATCATTGTATTTTGATAAATAAATATGGTTTATACATTTAAAGCGATATTTTGTAAATCTGGTTTATAAATTTAAAGGCAAAGTATTTATACACAAAAGAGTTTATCAAGAGAAATGAGATTCTTTAGCTATACATAAAAATGTAGATCCAGGCTTAAAGATGATAGAAAAAGTAATATAATGGATTGGTTCTTCTTGGTTTACAGACCATGGAGAAATTCTGATTCACAGGTTATGAAGTTGCGTTTTTAATGGCTTATGTTTGTACTCTTTAATTAAAATGATAAAGCAGCTTAAAAGAATAATAAGACTTTTTCGTTTCAAGTTAGATCACTAACGATATCAAAGGAATTGCTGATTACTCTCCATGATAAAAAAAAAAAAAAAATCCAAGCACAAAGGCTCAAAATTTAAAACTAAGATTTTCTAAAATACAAAATTATCTTAACATGATATATTCTGAATTTATTTGTCATCGTACAATTGACTATTAGGCTGTGACCAGAGCATGTACCGAGCAGATGTGCTGGGATTGTGCTTGGTATTTAATTGAGCATGGCATTTGGGTTCTGTATATGGATATTACTTCTACATTTTTACATGAGCAGACATGTGCTGTACTGAATTTTAATAAGCCCTAATACAGAGCTACAACCTTCCCTAATCAATGGTATGTTGACAAAGCTTAAATATATACACAGAAATGCAAAGAGTGCTATGTTCAGACATTTGCCCCAAAATGAAGGAACCTAGCAGTATGTGGGAAGGAGCTGGCCCACATTGTGAGAAAACTAACACACAGCTAAGAATTTAAATATAAACATTTGAATAGGTTGCTAACCTCTTCTGGGAGGGTTGGTGAAGTTTTCCCTGACGGAATGACTTTACTTGATGCTTTGAAAACCGAAAAAGGAAATAAATTTACACAGGTAAAGTTGTGTATGTGGGGCACTGACAAAATTAAGCAGGAATGGGACACCAGACAGGTGTTCTAAGTGTAATGAATAGCAAATATATGTATATGTAGTGAAACAGCAGAAGACTGAAAATCAGCTGATGTTGAAGGTGGCCAGTATGGCTGGTTTGTAGAAGCAACAGTAGAAGGCTGGGTAAAGAAAAGCAAACTCTTATCTAAGCAGTAAGGATTGATTTAGTTTCAGAAGTGATGGCAAACTATCAAACTCATAGAAGCAGAATGCTGGTTACTAGAGACTGGGAGGAGGGAAAAATGAGATGTTGGTCAAGAGGTACAAAATTTTAGGTATGCAAGATGAGTAAGTTCTGGAGATCTAATGTAGAGTGTGGTGACTACAAGGAACATTACTGTACTCTATACTTGAAATTTTCTGGCAGAATAGCTCCTAAGTGCTTTTATGCAGCCCCCCCACCCAAAGTAACCATGTGAGGTGATATATGTATTGATTAGCTTGATGGTGCTTATTATTTTACAATGTATACCCGTATCAAGTTGTATACCTATTTATACAATAAAAACATAGAATAATGGGAAGATTCAGGATTCATGATCAGGTCTGAAAACTACTTTGTCAGGCATTGATAACTATACCATGGGAACTTAAAATTATTTCGTTATCTTGCAGGTATGCTTTCTGTCGATTTGTTTTCAGACTGTCAGTGGTAGAAATGTTCAACTCTCACTTTGCCTTTTATTCATGGTCCTGGTGCCCCCTTCCCTTATTCGCCCTCACTCTTCCTCCCTGGTACGTATTACTTGTCTTCTTGTCTCATAATGTCAAAGACTTTCTGGTGGTCACTCCCAAAGAGAAGGTCTTCAGCGCAGCCATAGGTTTATTTCCTAGTTTCAGGTGGGGATGTAATCCTATCAATGGTCTCTACTAACACAATGGTTAGTGATCACACCTTTGCTTTGGTGATCTATGGAAGAGGAGATCTCTGAATCTCTCCATATTTTATTACCTATCCAGGAATTCCAACTTTTTCATATAATTACATAGCTTTTTTTTTCTTCTTAAGAATGTGTGTCTCATCTTATCAGAAACAAAACGATTCTGTTGAAGAAGCCTACTGACAAGTTCACAGGCACTGGTGATTGTTAAGAAGCCCCCACATGCCACTAGAGGGACTTTTCTTGTCTGACATGCGTCTCCTCAGTATCTAATTGCAGGTATTTTCAGAAATTACATTTTCTTTTATGTAATGATGACATCAGCAAATCATGTGGTAAATATGAGGCCTGGAAACTCCTGATGTAGATCTTGGACCAAGATCCAATTCAAAACTTTTAGAACTGTTTTGGGCTTAGATATTCCATTCAGTAAATAAGAAAGGAGTTGAGGACTACGTGACTGCATTTTTCCCAGCAGCCTTTGTTGATGAAACACCAGATTCAATGTCCTGTAAAGTATAAAGATTTCTGTTGTAATTTATTTTATACATTTTCATGTAAAGCATGCATTATAAGAAATCATTCTTTGAAAGGAAATAAGTGGTTATTGTTTCAGTGGTGGTTTTATTACATTTCTTTTCATTTGTTTGTTTTTAGTTTATATTTTATCTCCTGCCTTGTTTTCTTTTGGATAGAGCCAGCTGTTGAGTCAGCAGTATATAGGCAACTCAAGTAGGACATGATTACTGAGATTCCTTTTATGTTCTCCTCCAGGGCAGCCACCTGCTTTGTCATTGAAAAAAATGACTCATGTGGCAGTCTGACAAATACCTGGTTGCTCAGCATAGCTGTCTGTGAGACACTTGTAGCTCTGCTTTAAGGGAGGGTAAAAATGAAGATTAAAAATTCATTGAAATATCCCTGTAGTGCCCAGCTAAAAGGCAAAGAGAGACCTTCGTATCATAAATAAAACATTAGCAGAGTTAGTACAGGGCAATGGGCCTCTTTTATGAATATTATAACTAAATGATGCAGGAAAATAAGACAACGAGATAAAAATATATGTCAAAGCAATATCTGAGTCTATGATGCATTCCCTGACCCAATAATCCAACTATTTCAGTCATTTCTTTGTAGTTTGCTCTTTGAACCAGAACGGTCTCAGTTAAATCTGTGTCAAAAAATTCCAGTATAGTTAGCACATGCTGCATAATGGAACCTGAATGAAATACACCAACCTCTTCTGTGTTGGAAGCTCAGAGTGTTGGTTTTTCTACTTTCTAGTAACGGTATTGGAACTTGCTCCATTTATCTCCTTGTGGGTAACACACTACCCCAAGATTCTGAGACTCAAAATAAGTATTTTATTTGCTTTTGATATGTGGGTCAGGAATTCCGGAAGATCTTGGCTGAGTAGTTTGTTTCTGATCCCTGACAGTGTCAGCTGGGCACCTGGGGCTAGAAGACACAATTCCAAAATGACCTCTTCATTCAAATGTCTGGTGCCCCAATACTTCTTGGTCTCTCTTTCTCTCCACATGGCATCTGAATATATTGAGTCTGCCCATGTAGCTTGTGATTATCACCACATGGTGGTTTCAGGGTAGTTGGATTTCTTACACATTGGATTGCTTTCTCCAGAGCAAGACTTATTGGAATATGTCTAGGTAAAAGATGCAAGGCTTCTAATAATCCAGCCTCAGAAGCCCCAGGATATTAGTCTTGCCCATTGTACTGGTCAATCAAATTACATCCTGGATTCAAGGTAAGGAAGAACAGACTCTAGCGCTGGATGGGGGAATGCATATACACACACACACAGGAAGAAAAGGAATTGATGATGGCCATATTGAAGACAAGCTACCACAGAACTGTTTCCAGATATATCGCAGTCAGAATTTCCCTTGTATGTTATTTCCTCTGTAGATAATGGGCCTTCAGTTATTACTGGCTTTTTCCTTTGCAATATGTTTTAAAATACTTTGATTTTAAAGAAGTTTTACAACATTATGTTGTTACAAGCTATTTGTGATCATGAATTACCATGTTGTGTTCTCCAGTAAACTTTCTTGAATAGAGATTCCTGCCCTCATTGAACAATGATTTACTGCACACCAACCATGTATCAAGCACTTTTCTAGATACTGGAGATAGTGCAATTAAACAACAACAAAAAAAAGAAGTGTCTTTCCCTAAAAATTTTATTCTAGTGGACACAATAAACAAACATAAATTGTAATACGTGAGGTATGATAAGTGTTATGAAGAAAAATAAATCCATGGTTTAGGAAATCTATGAAGTCTGGGTAGAAATCTGTGCTTCTTCAGGGCCAAGAGTTCAAGTTACTACAGCCTGTTACCTACCACCTTGTCCCATATTGTCTGTAGGGAATGAAGCCACATTGCTGACGTTATCAGTGCAGTAAGATTATGTGGCCTGAAAAGCGGTGCTTAATTTAGAGATTACAAAGACATGTTTAAAAATGTTATGGCCAATCCAGAAAATGTATTATACACCTTTTTTTTAAAATACATTTTAAGGAGTTCATATATCCCTTGCAACTCAGCGTGTTCAGGCACAGGTAAAGAATAAAGACACTGAGCTCTAGTTCAGTTTCCTTTATAATGCTGTAGCAAACATTCCTAATTAACAAAAGGATATTGATTTTCACCAGCTTCCACCACTGAAATAGTCTGAATAAAATTTACAAAAGGATTTCTGTGTGTGTACGTGTGTGTGTGTGTATGTGTGTGTCTCACAGCTTAAAAGTCTATTTGTTTATGACTATTTTGCACTTTATTTTGTAAAACTGCACTGAGGTTCTAGCTCAGTGAAGGAGATAATATTATAGATTGTGGGATGGACTTCTAAATATTTTCTCCGTGGTAACTTAATGAGAAGTCATAAGATGTCAATAATGCTGTTTTCAATTGGCTGTGAATTGTTGCTTAAATCTAGTCTCATTCTTTTTTCTTCATATATATATTTTCCTAATGGGCTGTTTTCAAATACTGAGTAGATGAAGTTGTTTATAGTTACTGCATGCAGTCAGGGTATCTTAATTTTTTTTAAATGTTTATTTATTTTTGAGAGAGAGAGAGTGACAGAGCACAAGCCAGGGAGGGGCAGAGAGAGGGGGAAACAGAATTCGAAGCAGGCTTCAGGCTCTGAGCTGCCAGCACAGAGCCCAACGTGGGGCTTGAAGCCACGAACCATGAGATTATGACCCGAGCTGAAGTCGGACACCTAACAGACTGAGCCATCCAGACGTCCCCAGTCAGGGTATCTTAAAGAAAAACTTTCTGACTTATCTTATCTTGTAAAAAACATAGTGATTAGATATTTATGAGATTCTATTTTAAACTAACAATTTAAATGAGATAAACTGAGAATTTAAGATTTATGTCTATAAATACATCAAGTATTCTCTTATAATAATTGTTATAAATTAATATTTTATTAATGTAATTATATCTCAAATACTCTATTTGGGTTGTTACTAAAAGTAATCCCCTGGAGAAAATTTTTGTCGTAAGAAAATAATTATTCTAAATTTTAAAAGTTATCCCCTTGATGCTATTACAAAACTATGGATATCCATAAAGAGAGTGTCTCTTTGTCTTTTTTCTAATGTTTATTTTTGAGAGAGAGAGAGAGAGAGAGAGAGAGAGAGAGAGAGAGAATGAGCAGGGGAGGGACAGAGAGACAGGGAGACACAGAATCCAAAGCAGGCTCCACAGCTGTCAGCCCAGAGCCTGATGCAAGGCTCAAACTCATGAACCATGAGATCAAGACCTGAGATGAAGTCTGACGCTTAACTGACTGGACCACTCAGGCACCTCGAGTGTTTTTCTCTTATTTTTACCATGTTCTTGAGAACTTTGGGAAAACAGCACAGATTGTGTGCTCTATAGACTGCAGTTATCCCCTTTAAGTAAAACATGATAGTTATATATTTCTAAGATAAAATGCTAACTGATTTCACCTGTGAGTTTATGGCAATAAATGACAGCTTAACATGTATTTGGACTTCAACACAGCAGACAGTGAAAAATGGCTATTGGCACATCCCACGGGGTGTGAAGGTCTTTAAAGGAAAAGCACTGGTCCTTAAAATGGGAATATAACTACAGCATATATTATGTAGAATATCATATTATTAAAGCCCTCTCATGCAATCATACAACATAGAGGGACTTACTCTTCTGTTCTAAGTAGGTTCTTAATACCTTTGGAGGGACATATAATAAGAAAAAGGTGCTGCTATGCTTTGGACTTCGTTGCCTAATTTGTTTTGCAATAGATTTATGCCGCCACGACAGAGCTATGGCTAAAAGAGATCTTAAAATGTGAGATTATTCACATAGTTAAGTCACAATCTATCTGGATTTCAAACATGGTCATTTAAGTATCTCTTAATTTGGCTTTATGGGCTCTAATATTTAAAAAAACAACTTCCTGATCTTCAAAAGAGTTCTCACGTAAGTTTTATGACAAATAATAGTAATGTTGGTGATATCACTACTATAATAGTGCTACAACTACTAGTAGAGAATTACTCTGATGGTAACAAAACTAACAATTATTTTGCAGAAAATTCCAAACCACAGGCATCAGTATAAAATACTCATCTTAGTCTTCAAATCAAAAATGCAGACATTCATAGTAACACAGCACACTTACTTGATATGCTCTGCTAAATGCTTTTTAAAATTTCATTTCACCAATTTCTAATTTAGGTAATTTGTCTGTAATCTCTAAGTTTCTTTCAACAAATTTAAAAGTATGTTTTCATGTGCTGCCATTATTTTCCTGAAAGAAATGTAAAACAGAAACTGTAAAATTCAAGCAAATGCTCAATTTTTTTTCAGAAATATACTGTGGAATTAGCAAAAAACATAGGAAAGGCGTATTTTGAAACCATTTCTCTTACTCTTAAGTTGTGTCTGTACGTTAGCACAGCACCCAACTTTTGTCTTTATCTTTGCTTACCTTATGGATTTCCAGGCACCCATTAACATGTCTTATTATTAATGTATTGACTGAAATGATAAAAGTTGTGGAATTACATAAGAGGGTAAAAAATCAGGCTTCTTTTAATTAATTTATTTTTGTTTTCTGGTATGAGTCCTCTTTTAGTGTGACAATATATATAATTTAACAAAATTTACAGACTTGAAACACTATAATAATGAAGTATAATTTAATATACATGGAGAAATATTTACACTAGATATTTCACATATAAAATTTCTGCCCATACCGTTCAAAGAACCTCCAAGATTCAGAATTAAGTCTTTTTGCATGTCTCCACCAGTTATTACATTCCAATAAATAGGATTCTGTTCTATCAAAAATTAGTGCTTATGTAACAACCTAAAAGGATTTTTTTTTAGTGTTTATTTTTGAGAGAGACAGAGCATGAGCAGGGGAGGGGCAGAGAGAGACGAAGACACAGAATCTGAAGTAGGCTCCAGGCTCTGAACTGTCAGCACAGAGCCCAATGCAGGGCCCAAACTTAGGAACCTTAGGATCATGACCTGAGCCGAAGTCAGATGCTTAACTGACTGAGCCACCCAGGCGCACCATTATGTAACTTCTTTTAAATCATAATCAGAAGGTAGGAAAAGTGCTTTGCAAGTCATTTTCATATGGTGTTTCATATTGCACTGTTTTTTTTTTTTTCCAGGAAGGAAACATAAAACTGCTTTTTTGCTCACTTTGAATCCAGGAAGTTACAAAGTATACATTTGGAAATTCGATGCAGAAGTCTCATAATTATTATCTGACCCACTAAAAGAACTTTATTTGTTCTGCTATCCTATTGTTTCCTCAGTACTTTAGAAAAACACTGGTAAAGAGCAATGACAATACTACTAATGCCTAATTCATAAAGCTGAAGAAAGTTGGGACTAACAACTATCTTTGTCTCACTGCAATGTGTTTTCTCTACATACCAATCCAATCTGTGCCAAAAAATGGTTTGTGTACTATAAATTCCAACATGGTTAGATAATAAGATTATAATTCACCTAATAGCAACATTTAATAGGATACCCACATTTACTGCCAACAGAAGAAGGAATAGGTAATGATAGTTAAAATCTAACATCTAATTATAAGGGCATAAAGAAAAATATCAATGTCTTTCAATATATCCAGAAAATATTGCTCTTATATTTACAACCGAGGCTGCCAACGTTTAGCTTCATTAGCTATGCCCATACATAATATTCCAGAGAAGTTTAAATGTCTAGAGCTGGAAAGCCTTCCTTTTTTATCTATTGGCTAAAACACCAACTTGATGCACCAGCACAAATCCAAACTGTCAAATAATGCAAAACTGTGGGTGCATTTGACAGTAAATAGCAGTGCTCATTTCTGAGTAACAAACGATTCAAAAACGTGGAAGGGTAAATTTATAAAAGAATCAAATGAAATTCTCCTTACTAAATGTAATGGTATACCTAGAAGTTCAAAAATCCCTGCAAAATGGCAAACTAATACTGAGGCAGGGCTGGGATAGTGGAGTGGCTTTGGTTCTGTGGTCAAATACTCTCTGAGAACGATGAATACTCCTTACCCTATTTTGCAGCACAATGTGGCACAGTGAAGGTTTACAAAGTGCTAAACAAAAGAAATTTGGTTAGCATTTTTTTATTCCCGAAGTTCCCAAATGTATCTGACCTTAGAACCTTGTTTTATCTTTTTGCTTAACACTTTTAAAACATAATATACACTTTGTGAAAAAAAAGTGCTACAGAAAAATATAAATCCCAAATGATTTTGTACACTTACACTGTACAGGGGAAAGTTTCAAAGAGATACGTCTCTAGGTAGGAATTCAGGTTTCTTTGAAAACAGGCTGAACTATGAAATTACATAAAAGCAAACTGATATATGTGTGTGTGTGTGTGTGTGTGTGTGTGTGTGTGTGTGTGTGTGTCAGGTGGCATTCACACACATACACAGTGATTCACACATATAGTGATCATACACGTTCCTTTCATTTTCTGTGTGATTTTTATTTGATATCTGAGACCCTCTCATAATTATTGCAATTCCACAAGTAAACTGATATTCTGGAACCTTTTGGTTTGGAAGGCACCTACAGAATTGGCCATTTATGCACCATGGATCTGTTGTTGTTGATTTTTAACCTGACTTATTGCTTATTTACACTTCAAAGATAACATACACCATAAAACAACAACAGTTCAAAATATTAGTTCAAAATATTAATGAGTTTTTATTTTGATAATATTATCTCTGCCATTACTTGAGAATATTAACAGAAGGGGTACCAGAATTCTCTTTTGCCCAAGTACACTTGATCACAAACACACAGACATTCATGCACCAGAGAGAAAGACAGAGCTACTTATGTATGCAGCAGAATAACATCACATTGAATTGAGGAACTAGTCTCTCGGGACCAATTTTATGCCTTCCTCTACAGCTGTATGGAGCCACTTTGGAACATAATATATTCTTTTGAAGTCAATGATCCCTGAGGGTTCAAAGCAAGATAAGAATTTGGCTCTTGATAGAGTGGATGCATTGTGTAGAATAGAGTCTTTAATTCTAAGCCTCACTGAGCACACACACATACCCACACACATACGAGATGAAGAGAAAAGTGGGAGTGACTCACAGGAGAATACATAAAATGGTCAGGGCCCCAAATATTGATCTGACGTGCAAACAAAACCAGATGAAATAAAATTGGAAGTTAAGTATTCTTTGCATTGGGTGTGAGGTTGTGGAAGTATGTGCAGTTGTCTGTCTTTACTTAAAGGAGGGAGAAATAATAGGAAGAAAATGAAAGAGAAATTATCAGATAATTCAAAAGAGGTATTGCCACAGAAAAGATAATCAAGCTTTCAAAGGAAAATATTGCCAGTTTTTCTGAAATTCAGTTTCATAGCATCCAACCGAGAGCCACTTTCCAAGTATGAATCAAAGTCCCAAAGGGATTTTATTAGAGTAAAGCTGTTCACAGATTTAACTCAAACTTACGAGCATCCACTGTAAATTTGTGTGTGTGTGTGTGCGTGTGTGCAAATATGTGTGTGTTCAACATCTTTGTGAAATTCTCCTGGTAACATTATACAAAAACAAGAAAAAAATCATTTTTTCTACACATAATGCATACAGTTAAACAACAGAATTATCCATTAATAATAACTTCAGTGATTAGTTCTGTTGGTAATTATTTATGTGGGTTTCTAATTATTATTTAGAGAGAGAGAGAGAGCGCGCACGTGCAAACAGGGGAGCGGGGCAGAGGGGGAGACAGAATCGTAAGCAGACTCCATGCACAGTGTGGAGCCCTACACAGGGCTTGATGCGGGGCTCAATCCCACAACCCTCAGATCAAGACATGAGCCAAAATCAAGACTTGGATGCTCCACCGATTGAGCCACGTAGGCGCCCCTGGGTTTTGTAGTTGTTAGATTTCAATTCATACAGAATTTTGTGTCCAAAAGCAGTTTCGCTCTTATTAATTGTTTACCTTATTTCAGGTTAATAGATTTTGGAATGCACAGCTGAAGTTCTTACTTAATATTACTAAGATATATATTGGATCCTGATGGCATGTTAGTATGGAGGGGCTCTAGGATTCCCATTCAAAGAGCTTCACAGTTGAAACAAAGTTGAAATTCAAAAAACTGCTAACAGAAACAAAGCTTGTGAAGCAGGAATCACTGGGAAAAAAAATCTAAGACAAAAGTAACTTACTTGCTTTTGTCGGTAATCCTTGAATCCAAAAGAGAAAAGAGACATTTGCTCTAGGAAAGAAGTTCATATATATATTTACCCAATGGGTTAGAGATGACTAAAAAAGAAAGCTCAATTTGAGAACAATGTTGGAGCAACTCCAAACAGTACAGACTCCCTGCTCTTTCATTGCAAGAGTAAGATTTTTTTTTTTTTTAATTTCACGAATTGTGCAAGTGGAAAAGGCAGCAGATGTGATTGCACAATGATGGATATCTTGGACCAATTCCAACATTATAACTGTTGCTGGGTTCTCTGTTATCATCAGAGAACTGTGTATTTCAGCTAGAATCCTGTGACTTTTCCATTGCAGTGCCTAACCTATTGACTTAGTAACTCTGATCTTCTACTTTTAGAAATTGGAGATAAGCCAAATAGCTTACTGTCTTGGACAGGTTATAGACTGGTCAACTCTTTTCTAGGTCATGTATAGATCTCTTTTCTTTCTTCAACTGCACCCAACAAACCCCTCTACCTTCACATTTACTCAACTGAGCTTTTGACTTTTTCCACCACTTTTTGCATGCCTTGACTTGGTAAAGTCTTCCTTAAACCCAGAAGTGTATTTCCTTAGCAAGAGCCTGGGATTGTCTGCTTCTCATTCTGTACATAGACTCCTGGCACAAGCCAGGAGCCAAGCCATATAGAATTTGTTTAATGTCTACCTAAAACTTTAGCACATTGTCACATTTTAAAGCAACTTAAGATACCAGTTTCTTGAGGACAACTAATACAGAATATAGAATAAGTAGTGAGGCACATCTGGAAAGAGTTTCTTAATCTCAAACACATATGGATATATAGTCCACAGGAGAACAAACAATACTCTACTGAACAACCATGTAAAAACAGATACAAAGGCAGCCATACTAATCTGCCATTCTCTTTAATTTAACAAAAAGAATGATAAAATGGCACAAAGGGGGAAAGGGTACATACATATCTAACTGCCTCATTCCTAGGGCTCACCCTCCATACACAAATATGCCAAGTAAGAATACTTCCATGCCAACAAAGGAGGTGGGAGGAAGTTACGCATTATGACTAAGTAAAGATTCTGATGAGAATGAAGCAAATAGAAAAAAGCATAATGATACCAAGCAACAAAAGGTGATATAAATTCTCTCACATTAAACACATTTTCACATAGCTTCTGGAATAGCTATTCAAAAATGTAATTCTTTCCATTTCCACTTAAAATTCTTTTTGAGAGCAAACATCTTTGCAGATAAATACCAATTTAATATTAAATGGAAACTTTTCATGAGTTACCACCTCCCTCTCTAGCTTACCCTCCTCTCATCCAACCTCTGGGTATTGTACCCAAGTTCCAGACATACCAAGCTCCTTCTACCCATGCTTAAAAGCACTGAGCTCCCTCCCTCCCAACTCCTAGTCCTCTGCCTATGCCTCGACATTTCTCCCCTCAAATCATTCTCTTTGCCTTGGATAATTCCTTTTTTCCCTTCAAAATTCAAGTTTGATATATCACTCACCTTTTCATGGCTCCCATAGCATTCTGTATTTTAATTTAACTCCATTACACTTTGTTTTGAAAATGCCTTTTCATTCCTCTACCTACCTTGAAGTGATTCATTGTCATATGTACACAGCCTAGCACAAAGCTTCCTACATACTATCCACTCAATTAATATTTTCTGACCAAGTGGGAATCAACTAGATGGTTTTTTTGGTCAAGTGCTTTAGAGAATTCTTATAGTTCTTTTTCAGCAATTAAATTAAATTCTATGGGGGACTTCACTGTAGATGTGTAATTGCCATATAGCTATATAATAGCAGTATTTATTAATCAATGCTCTTGAAAAACTTTAGCATTTGGCTTTTGATATATATATATATATATATATATATATATATATATATATATATACACACACATACATATACACGTAGGTTAATCTTTTTTGGTTAAGGTGTATGGATTATCATAAAAAGTGCTCCAAGATATTTTGTTTGTTTTCATTTGTAACGTTATGTGCACTTTGATGGATTTACCCTAAGACAAAAGAACAAAGCTCAAATACTTCATGAAACAAATATCTAAATCCCTAGCAGAGGAAATCAACACATTTAGCAAATGCTTATACACAAAATTTCCTCTTTCAGGCACCTCCAACAAAGGCAAAATAGACAAAAAAAAAAAAGGTAAGTATTTGCTCAGTGCCTGGTAAGCAAAAAAAAAAAAAAAAAGTGTGACAGCCATCATAGAGAGAAGAAAACATTGTTTCTAGAAACTCATAGACTATTCTGTTTTCTGTGTTGTTCCTAATGAAGCATGTCCCTAACAAACTAGTGCAGTGGTACTAACTGAATTGAAATGAGCAAGCAGTAAATAAATACATCACCATGTATTAAAGAGCATACATTTCTGGGATTTTTTTTTTATTCAAAGAGTTCTCAATTTTTTTCTGCTTTTCCTTCCAGATCCGCCACCCACCTATCTCCCCTGATTCTTTTGCAAGTGTCTCTCAATAGTGGACTCAAAAGCCAAGTGGGCTTCTTGATGAAGGCTCCAAGGGTCAGTCTTCTTGGGGATGGGTAGAGGAGAGAAAGACAGAGTAAGCCAAACAAACTGTAGGCTTTTGTAAACATAATTGTTAATTATTCAAACTCTTAAATATAGAGTAGTTTAAGAAGAAGAAATGAAAAATCTGGCAAGTATAAATGGCTATGATGTTCATTTTGTTTTCAATGTTTATTTATTTATTTTTGAGGGTCGGGGGTAGGAGCAGAGAAAGAGGGAGTAAAAGAATCCCAAGCAGGCTCTGCATGGTCAGCACAGAGTCTGATACAGGGCTTGGACCCATGAGCCGTGAGATCATGACCTGAACCAAAATCAAGAGTCAGATGGTTAACCAGCTGAGCCACCCACAGGCTCCTAAATGGCCATGGTATTAAAATTAAAACATTAAAATATGTATGCCACAGTTTTTGGAAAAAATAATTTGCAATTAGGGATACATCCTCTAGGAACCCTTTTATAAACTGGAAATGCAAATCACAATGACCTCTTTTGGAGACCCACTGTGTACCATAAAAACTTCCATCTATCAGAGTGCTTGCAAGGATTTACTGCTTTCATTTTAATTAATTTTTCGTATTATTATTTAAAATGTTCAGAGAGGAAGAATCATGTTATATTTACTTTTTATTGTAGCATTTCTTCATCTAACCATTCCTGGCACATGGTATGCGCTTAAAAATTCTTGCCGAATGAATAAATGAATAATTAGATGGTCTAAGTAAAAATCAAAAGTTTGGGGCTAACAACTGAATTAAAATAACTTTTTAGCTGGTTACTTTTGTATTCAGAACATTTAGTATCAGTATTGTATTACAGCTGCAGCAGCAGCAGAGACAATAAAATGAATGTGTAAATCAGTAGATACCCTTAAATAGAACAATTGACCCCAAATAAAGTATGTCTCACAATGTAGAAGCAAATTCTGTTTTGTTATAAGCATAACAATATTTCTGGGTACAAACCTAGGTCTCAAGATGCTTGACTAATCAAATAAATCTGTGTACTTGGGAATGTCAAGTGCATTCAGGATTCATGATACCTATGCGTCCCGGCCATCATCTAGGTGTGGAGATAGTAAAGGACATACAGACACAGACCTGATGGAGTAATGGCAAATAACAGCACTATTCCCTGCCTTCAAAAGTTATTCATGAGACCATCACCTCTGCACATTTCACACGTCTCTTTCTTTCAAATATTAGGATTAAAATTTTGGGAAAAAAAAAGTGGCATTTGTCATCATTAAGAATTAATGTGGTTTAATTCTTGCTTTTTTGGAGGGAATCTCAGATCTGATAAGTAATGGAAGGAAATAGTGCCAAAGGGTTAGTTACCCTGCACGGTTTTTACTGTCATAGCACCCACAAATATGTATATTTAGCTTTAAAACTAATAACTAAAGCACATCATTTAAAATGTTTTAGTGCAGAGGCAGCAATGAAAGAAAAACAGAAATTCAAATTACTCCAAGTAGAATTAATTCAGAACATTCCTCTTGCATTAGGCATATTTCAGTGAAGTACTTACAGCTCAGGGGAAGTTTTTAATGGGAACAATACTCAAATAGATAAAGGCAACTTAATGTTTTTCCTGAATTTATCAGGATACACCTTTTGTGTTTGATAGTGTTAATAGGACAATAACATAGTCAGCAAATTACTTAATTGAAATGATTGCCTTTACATCTGGACACAACTGATGAGCCATAATCACCAGCCCTTCACTTCCATGTTCCTTAGTCAATACAGCCGCAGGGTGAATGGCAGAGCAGAGGAAAACTGTACTACTACATCAACATCTTAGCACTGATTCACAACTGATTTTGTCTGGGGTAGAGTTTGGGCACCTTTTGGATAGCAGCTCTCTTTGATTGCCTACCATATTTGTTCTATGCTCTCTGTGACCGGATTTCTTTTTTGTATTTTGTGTAACCCTTCAGTTGCCCCATTGATCTTAGGCACTTTTGAAATGGTCCCTGGAGCTCTGTGTCATGGCAAATGGACTCTATTTCTCTTATTTTCACATGCAATGGTGGAACCTTCTGACATAACTAGCTATATACCCTAGTATTCTATACCAATATACCCTAGTATTCTGTGTCCACGGTCACCTAAGCCTTTCTTTTCCATGTTCGACTCTACGAATCACATTTTCTAAGACTCTACATTGGAATGTATAAAAACCCTCACACAAGTCCAAAATTTCCTACAAATTTCTGAACACTTTGCATGAGAGATCTGACTATCCTTTTTGGTGAGGTCAACCCTTTTATCAGATTAATTTCCTTTTTTTTTTTTTTTTTTTGATCTTCTTCATCAATGCACTCCACAGAGCCAGGCAGATCTCTTTTATAACAAAAATAAAAAAACAAAAACAAAACAAAAACTTTAAATGAATTTAACAACAGTTTGGACACCTGTAATCATGATCCTTTTGAGGTTAGCTCAAATAATAAAAGGATACATGTTTCTCCCAGACTGTGAATTCTTTGATGCAAATAACTTCGTGTATAGTTTGTGCATTCCCTAAAACTTAGTATTGTGTTTGCCATTTAGTTAAGACTTGATAAAATAATTAATGAATTTCTGTAATATTATCTTAATATTAAGAAAGCTACTAACATTTATGGTAAGGCAAAAGTCTATTTTTAATTTCCTACAACCTGCAGGTTACAAATTATAGCTTTTCTTCAAATTAGTTCAATAATGTTTTTCAATGATACTTGAAACAGAAGATCAAGGATTCAAGATGCTAAACAATTTCCTTAAGCATGTGGCTTACACTTTTTGTTGATTATGGTATGCTCTGCTTTTATTTTGTCATTATGTATTAATGATGTCATATTCATTTGATATGATATATGAGGAGATTAGATTTTTGATTTACTTAATTATTCTGCAAGTTGAAATATGGTAGTACTATATTCTGTTCCTCAACTATATCACAAACTACCTTATGACCTTGACATTGCCATTTTTTCCTTCATTACCTCCAAATTTACGTTCTTCCTCTTTTGTAGGTTAGGACGTGCCCAGTGTTTCAAATTTCAGAACTAAATAACAGTACAACATCTGGTACCAATCATTTTATTATTAATAGCAGATACTATGTCACGACAGCTCATATTATTTTAGACTCTTTAAGACACCTGTGCATGAAAGAGGTAGCTCTCCAGGTTTGGGTTGCTCAAATCCTGTACATTCCCAAGAAATGCTTGTCTTCAAGACTGGCCCTTGGCTAGCTCTTAGATGATGAACTCTGAGCCCTTGGAATATTCTGCCTTATAAAAATATTTTCGTATGCCTGAGACTGTGGCCCATGTTGTTCAATTTGACGAAATAATTTATGCTAACAATGTAATCTATAGCGAGTGCTTGTTTTTATATGCCCAAGGGCATGGGCCATGCTGTACCAGTTTGATCACACAGGTTATGTTAACAATGTAATTTATGGTAACACCTGTTTTTGCTCTGAGGGGGCTGGAGTCTCAATAGCTGAGGTTAGTCATGCAGGTGCTGCATTCTTGCATGACTAACCCCAGTAAAAAACAAACAAACAAACAAACAAAGAAACAAAGAAACAAAAAAAAACAACCCTGGACACAAGACTCAGGTAAGCTTCCGTGGTTGGTAACACTTCACACAGGTTGTTACATATCATTGCTGCTAGATAAAATGGGTCCATGTGACTCCACTGGGCGAGGATGCCTAGAAGCTTGTGCCTCCTTTCTCCTGGACTTCACTTCAGAGTCCTTCCCTTTGCTGATTTTAGTCTCTATCTTCTTCCTGTAGTAAAATCTAACTACAAGTGTAACGACTTGTGAGTCTTGTGAGTCCTTCTCATGAATCATGGAGCCTGAGGGTGGTCTTGGAGATCCTAGCACAACACCTTAGTTGTTACTATTATTGCACAAAAAGCCACCTTCAGTCTTTATCTTTACTTTTTTTCAGTTTATAGTTTTTCATTTTATTTACAGCTCTTGTTACTATATGCCTCAACCCTCCACCAGGGTGCCCTTAAGGTGCCCAGGTTTTCCTTTCCTAATCACCCTTTTGTGTGTCTCCTCTTTCTTCCACGCACACATGTTTCTGTCCTCGTCCAAACACTGTGTCCTTTCTTAAACTGAATCCAATAAAACTAGATTAAAGTTTCTCCTTCAGACCTTCAAAAATAGGAAAGAAAGTAAAAAATAAGAAAGAAAATTTGTGTATCTTTGTATATAAATCTTAAGTTCCCGTGACCTACATCTTTCATTTCCCACCAGGGGTGTTAACTTCCTTTACTTACAAATCAGTCACTTAACAGACAAATATTTGCTTAGCCCCTGAATGTTTTCTTTATCATTACCCTATACTGGATAAATCAAACATAGGTTTTAACTTCTAGGAATTTAAAATGTAGTCAAAATTTAAACAGTAGCAAATGAATGATAAGAAAGATTCTAAGAAAGATGCAAAGGGAGATCTGTGGGAGATTTAGAGTAAAGACACTGATTTTCTTCAGTGCTAATTCAGGGTTTTTGTTGATTTTTTATTTTTATGTGTCTCCATATTTGTGTTCTTAACTTTAATTTCAAATTCTTAGTACACAAAATCATGCTTGCTCTTAATAGGCTGGCATCATGTCTACTATAGTAAAATATAGAAATAGACAATGTGGAGGTTTTTTTTTTTTAACAAAGTTGTTGGAGTTATTTTAAAGGAATATTAAAAAAAAATTTTAACATTTATTCATTTTTGAAAGGCAGAGAGAGACTGAGCATGAATGGGGGAGGGGCAGAGAGAGAGGGAGACACAGAAACAGAAGCAGGCTCCAGGCTCTGAGCTGTCAGCACAGAGCCCGATGCAGGGCTCGAACTCACGGACCGCGAGATCATGACCTGAGCCCAAGTCAGCCTCTCAACCAACTGAGCCACCCAGGCGTCCCTTAAAGGAATATTTTTAAATCAATGTTAATTTAAAAAAAACCCATGTTACTATAAATAGCATTTTATTAAAACTACTCAGGCTTTTAACTTTGGCTTCAACGGATTGTCTCAGTTTTCAACATTGCTTCTCTGTGTTAGTTATTAACTATAATTTTAGTTATAGTACTAATAATTAATAATTATAAATTTATTCTTTAGCCATATTAAAAGGCAAACCTTTGCAGTAATCAATAAATACATTTATTTACTTTGTAAACTTGTAAAAGAACAATTGCTGATTGAATGAAGAAACTTAACATGCAACATTTTGATTCAGTTACCCTTATTTGTTCATTTATATTCCTAGTTACGGTACAAAATCATGTAAGAGTTTGTGACTCACTAGCTAGTGCCTGAGGTTTATATCATTCTATTAAAATGTACATTATTCCTAATTGATTATCTATATTGTGAGTCATACAAGTTGCATTCTAAATGATATTTTTAAATTGTATATGATATTTGTGAGCTCAGATGTATCCTACAGAAACTTAAATTTTATACATCTATGTGAGCTTGAACTTCAGCTCAGAATGAAAAGTGGCAATTTCAACTTATATAGAAAATATAAAATTAAGTAGAAGCAGTGAGGTCAAACATAAAATTAAATATAAACCACAATCAGTATTAATGTTTGACATCACTAAAATGAGATAAACTTGGCTGGGATAAAAAATTTCTAAAAACCCAACTTTGTTCCATAAAATAAATTCAATCAAAGCAAAAAGACAGAGGAAGATGAAAAAAAGAAATAGAATAAGATATAATAGTTATATAAATCAGAAATCAGAGAAAGTGATTTTTAAATAAATGTAAATTTAAAAATAGTATAAATGGGAAACATGTAATATTTGAAATGAATAAAATTCACCATAAGACTTTACAGTGATAAGTTTATATGGCCCAAACATCACTTTTAAAATGCATACAGGAGATACTGAATGAAATACAAGGAGAATCTGAAAAATCTATAATGTCATTTGGAGGTGTTAATAGGTCCCCTTCAGAAAGCATTTTGAATTAGGCGAAAAGTACAAAAAGGGTAGTATGATAGAGATAACTATGTGTTCACCAAACCTCTTTTCTATTCCTCTTTGTCACGGAGGGGTTTTGTATTTCACAACTTCTCCTGAGGTCTTCATGACAAGGTAACATGATACAATGTAGCTGGCAGTGAAGGGACCTACTTCCCCTTCCCTGCCTGGTTTAAACAAAACCTCCACAACTCTCCACAAACTCTCGTCCTCTATCTTCTGATCAATATTCTTTCCATACTCTTTAATCGTCACTGTCTCCTCATACAACTCTGATTAAATCAGCATTTATTTAGTCACCTTTACATAAATTTGTCACTTTCCTCATTTTCTTTACTGTTTTCAGTTAAGAAACAGCTGTTTATTTCTACCCTGAGTTTCGCACATTTCTGGAATCTCTATCGCCGTTTTCTCTGCTTGCAAACGGCTCCTCTCTCTTGTAGCACATGCTAAGTGCATCAAAAAACACAACAAAATCACAATGCTAACATACTGTTCACATACTTTCTCATGAACTTAATACAAGTTTAATATGTGCTTTCCCAGGAATTACAGATGGACTTTTACTAAATATTTACTACTGCATAATTTGACCTCTATCTTCCAATTCTCTGAAACAAGTTTCATCAATACCTACCATCTGCGTAAGCTGGAAAAAAATTAAAAAATGGGAAAATGAGTAGGTCAATCTATCTTAGGAAATAAAAGAAAAATACCATGAATAAGAAGGAGTATCAGCTCAGTGTCACACTTAATGACCCAAAAAAGATTCAGCAGTAAGTTCCATGGTGATGAATTGGCCAGATATACCCAAGAGAAGCCAGTAACTGATTTCCTATATCCCAGGAAATGAATACTATAGATCACCTATGAATTATAATGGAACAATGATAAGACACATATATTTTTAATAATGGTAACAGGTTTGGTCAATATATCCCAATTAAAGGATGACAGGTTATATAATAAAACTATATCACTTTTTGGGGGGGAAGACAAAAGTTTCAAACAATTAAAGCCTATGGGAAAGGAAATACACTTAGAAATAAATGTTATTGATCGTTCAACTGAAGTTTATCTATAAAAGAGAAGCTTATCCTGATGATCAGTGGTTTAGTTTTGAATCACCTTTACATAAATGGCCAAACCTGTGTTATTTTGAACAGTAATCAATTGAAAACCAAGATACTGTGAATTTATGTGAGCTAAGAATATAGTCTTTTACTTTTAGGTCTGGTAAACTAGCTGCAGATACTGTAAGATAGCAAAGTGATACATTAAAACATTAGGAATATATAAAAGTGGGGATAACAAAAATCCTAAGCATCACCTAGAATTATACGAGTATTAATTAATTTTATTAATATATTTATGTTGATATGTTTAAAATAACTTTTAATAATAAGGTATAGAATGTTTTTATTATGCATGATTTGTGCTCTATATGAGAAGCTTTCGTTTTTAAAAATCAGTTATGAGATACCATTGCAGTACCAATTTTAGGGAATATGATTAAGATAAATGATAAATCTTTAAGAAAAACTGAGTTTTATAAATTTAATTATTATACATACACATTTAATACATTTTTATTTAACATAAAATTTGTGAGCGTTAATCTCTGTGCATAACAGTCCCTTAAAGGACCTATCAACTCTTTCTAAATTAAAGAATATGACTTTGCTTCAAGCCAGATGTAAATCTGCAAGGCCAGAAATCATGCTGGCCACACTAATCATACACAATATAATTAAAACACAAGAACAACGGACAAGTAGTTTTATACACTTGGAAACCAAGTAGGTCGCTAGATAAATGTTCAACATAGAAAAATCAAAAGGTTTCCTGTGTGCCAAAAATAATCAACAATAAAATGAAGTGGAAAGAGGGAATTTCTATGTAATTAAAGACAATGTGGCTACTTGCTTTCACATTTAATAATTAGCTCTTCCAAACAATGAAAAAAAATGCAATTACGCAAAAACCATCAGCAACTCTGAAGTCAAAGAATGTTGGAACTTCAAAATAACTCTTAGTAAATAAAGAGAAATCACTGAATCCCTTCAAATCAAACTGAGAGCTGGATGGCAATTATTTATTTCAATTTTCCCCTCATCTCAAATGCACAGTCACTACTTTCTGTCACCGAGTGATGCTATTTCAGAGTTGATGACTTAAACACTCATTTGTGATATGAAATTATGCTTTATTTTTACTATTTAGTTTTTCATCGTTTTCCTAATTCTAGATCTGGAAGCAGAAGACTGCTGATTCACATGCTTCTAGAATGCATGCTACATCCTGACAGCCTCTAGCACAAAATTCAACACAAGTATTTAATTTAAAATGGCTAAGTCTGGAGTTTTTATATATTGATCTTTCTTAACATGGCTCACTTTTAGGACTAGTAATGGTAAAGCAGCTGATTCATCACAATCTGATAGCAGAGTTTTCAACAAAAGCGTTGATTCTCTAGTATCCACTCTCTGACCAAGGAAGTCTAAAATTCCCTTAAAAAAAAGTGTCATTTATTTAAAAGATTATTTTAAGATATATTTTAATCCAAGTTAGAATATTTTTCTGTTTTCTCGCAAATCCACACAAATAAGACAAGACCTCCTTTTATATATACTTTGAGTTGCTTATTACATTGTATTGACATTAATGAAAATGGGTTAAAAATATTTAATAAAACTACAGACACGGGCCTGCATTTGTACCTCTTCTGGTCAATGAGATTCCACCACTAGGATTCTGCCCCCATTTGCACCTTGCATCTGGAGTCTACCATGGTCATTTCCATACCATTATCAGATCCTCGACCAGGCATTTGACCATACAAACCTCTGCTTTGTACAAGAAGGAAACTGATGACCAGGATCTTTGCCAGAATGGCAAAGATAGCAAGCATCCGACAGCTTCTTACAAACCTACAAACCTACATCCACTAGGAGATGGCTGGAAGTAGGTCTATCAAAGCATAATGCTATATGTGTCAATATGTATGAACCCAGAGGACATTATGCCAAGAGAAATAAGCCAGCCATAGAAGAATAAATACTGCCTGATTCCCCTTATATGAGGTATCTAAAATAGTCACTTACAGAAATAGAGAGTAAAATGGTGGTTCCTAGAGGCTAAAGGGAGGGGAAAATAGCAAGTTTCTGTTCAACTATACAGTTTCAAATACACAAGAATAAATTCTAGAGATTCACTGGACAGCATTGTGCCTACAGTTACCAATGTTGTGTTGTGCAATTAATAATGTGTTAAGAGGGTAGATCTCATATCACATGTTCTTACCATAACAACAACAACAACAACAACAACAATAAGAATTAATACTAATACTAAAATGTAATGAAAACCTAAACCCTATGAACCTCATCTCCATCACACCCTAATAAGTAAGCCTCCTGCTTACTCTTCCTCAGAAGTTTCTCACCATGTGGGCTGCAATGCATCTTCTTCCGAACATAGCCTCCTCATCTTCCCTAGCTGTTCACCCTCTCAAAACTAGCAACTTTGTTTTCTGGAACTCTCCGTTGATAATACAGACATTCCTTATGTTCTAATTCTTCCCCCTAAACAGTCTGTAAAGTAAATTTGAAAATTTAGCACCTTCCCCCACAGCCCTTTACTTGATGTGTTTTTCAGGTCCTCTGAGATGCTTACAAGGAATAAGCATGCAAAGATTTTATTAGGGGAAAAGCCAATGTGAAAGGAAATAGGAAAAGAGCCAGAGAAGGCTGAAAGTGATGCAATATGACCTTTCGTGAAGAAGAGATGGAGAGAAGGAAGGGTGCAAGTTGTACAATTTGAGAAATGTTCAACAAAGTCATCAAGGGGTCCTTACGCCTGTCTGCCCCCATCTCCCAGAAATGATTTACTTTAGTATTTCTGACAGACTCGTGTTGGTAAGATCAAGCTTACACGAAGTGTCATCATGGTGTAAACGTTGTGATGGATTTTAAAGCACAGTAGCTGGAGTCCTTTGTCAATTATGCTCCAGGTAGTAGGAGGTTGCATTCTCATGGGTGCCACACTCAACTCTGCATTACCAGTCAGCTACTACCTTATTTCTCTCATCTTCAGGCACATATTCCTTGAACAAGTTCTCTCCATTCTCTACTTCTTTACCTCATACCAGTACCTCAACCTTCCTCACCTTGGCTTCTACTTAACCATGTCATAGAAAATGTTCTTGTGAAATTCGCCAATATATTCTTGTTGTTAAGCCAAATGCATACTTTTCAGCTCTTTTGTTAAACTGCGTTCAAACTGTTGAATACAATCTTCTTTTGAAAGATTTTTTTTTCACTTTCATTTCTTTGCTTGTTTTTGAACTTTAAATCTTGTGAATCTTTTTGTTGATATCTGCTTCTCACTCAACTGCATAATTGATGTGTCTCAGATGGTCATCATCTCATCCTTCTAATCTCTGGGTTCAATTATAATTCATATACCAATTCAGTCTGAGTTTAATCTCCCACCCACAACTCTCTCCCTCAGCTTCAGATACAAATTTCCAAATGTTCTTGGTTACCTACATATGTATCTCAAGTGCAGATACAAAATGAATCATTTCCTACCAAACTTCCTCCTGTATTCTGAATCTGTAACGATTATGCTAATGTCTTCCCAATTGCCTGAAAACCCATATGGTCTCTTTATCCCCATAACTTCTGTCCATGTCCAATACATTGAGCCCTGTTAAACCTAAGAACCACTCCCCATTGCCACACCCCTATTTTAAGTCATTGTTATATTTATCATGAATTACTATAAAATTAGTCTTACTTTATTCCCACCTTTAAACACGTTAATGCATTATAGACTATAGCTAATTATTATATTGCTTTAACTTATAACATGCTAGTATTTTTCAGGTTGTATCATATCCAATCTACAAAATAAACAGATGAAATAACTTGAGAGTGAGATTCAAAAAATAAATATCCCAACTCAAATGTTACCACTGACTAGCTATGTAACTAGGACTCCGAATTTCAGTGTCATTTTTCTTAATGGAAAATGGATTGGATTAGATCAATACAGTCCAAATAGCGGGCCACATACAAAACTAATTATGTGCATAGATTATGTTCAAAAAGAGCACTAAAAACCATTGATATTATAATCTGAGAATCTCTGCTGTTTTGCCATTTTAAGAAAGTATTTACATTATGAGAAGTGAAGTAGCCTTCTAACCATATTATCTTACACTCTCACTGTAGTCTTTCCTTGTTAATTCATAGTCTTCAATGTAATATAGCATTTAATCAACCCAGATGTGCTCTGAAGATGCTGGGCTTCTAGGTATTAGAACCTTTTGACAGGGGATTTGTGCTGTCTGGTTAGTTCTACTGGGAGAGAAAGACACTGTTACCGCCCTGAAGATCATTTAGGGACCTGAAGAACCTATACTATTGATAATACAGTATATCCTGAACATTTTTGTTCTTGTTGTCACACTTAAACCGCATCTTCCTTTTGTATTTATTTTTAAGATTATTAAATGGTTTCATTAACATCATAGAATTGAAGCTCAGGTTTGAATTAACCCATTAGACATTCAGGAAATGATCAGGACTAAAACTCATAAGCTTTGCTGATGCTTCTGAAGAGAAGAAATTATAGGACCCCCCCCCAAAAAAAAAAAAATATATATATATATATGGCTCTGGCTGTTGAGGCCAGTTGCCAGTTCACTAATTACATCCTAGACACTGAAGATGTTCCAATAATTACTTGTTTGTTTGGATTTTTTTTTCATATTATTTCTTATAATGGATCAGTGACTGTTAAAGTATCAGAGGGTTTAGTAAACAATCACTTATGATCGTCTCTGTTTAAATTCTCCCTCTTTTCTTTTCAATATTAAAGAAAAAAAACTCAGCAAGTCAGTGAGATTCCTAACAGATTAATCTCAAAGCAACCACGCTGGCACTTTATATGACTTCCTTCAGCAATAAGAGATTAGGACTACATACAAGTGTGGTTAAGTGACTGGTTTTAAAATTAAGAAATAAAATCCTCTTCATATAAAATTCTCTAATGGTGATGACTACATAGTTTGTTGACCACTGTGGTTTAATATGGAAACAATGATAGTAGAGGAAAATTTGTTTCAGTATTCAACACTCCTCTTATAATACATCTTGGGTATTTCTTTACATCATTTGTGACATGATTTGCAAAGGTGAATAATAAAATGTTTTGACAGAAGGGCACAAGAGTTGTAGGAAAATAGGCACAAAGTGAAATGCCACATGTTTTCTGTATGTCAACCCAAGAATTATTACTATAAAGCATATCCTGAAAATTGCATCTCTTTTCATTTACAAAAGATTTTATCTTACTGACAGTATAATTCCAGAAGTGACTCAGGGACACATTTCATTCCTGATTTATTGCATGTTACAACACATGTGACCCTTCATTTACACTGAATAAAGGGACTAAATCGATTAGGACTTTACCATTAATAATATTGCTCATGTAAAAAGACTCTTCCTCCTCCAAATCCTGTTCCAGGTTTATAAAAGTATTTGGTAGTATGGGGCCTGTGTTTATATACTAACATTTACCTTTTGAAGAAAGAACAATACAACATGTTTCTGTATTATGGAAAAAGAAAATATGATTTCAGAAATGTGGATGGAATTTGACTTTCATTACCTAATGAACATGACCATTTTATCACTTAACATCGCTGAATATCAGTATGCTCATATGCTGGATGGGATGAAAATGCACAATCAAAGGATTTGTGTAGAGATTAAATCCAAGTATCCAAGAGCCAGCCACATACTAAGTACACAATGATGATACTAAATTAACAAAATCCTATTGTTTCTGCTTCCACTCTAACTTTCTTCTATAAACTCCCAAATGTATCTCTCTATCCAAACATAATACTTCTTACATTTTTCTGACTTATAATAGGCAAATATGTACACACTACAAACAAGTACTAGAGATTTAAAGCAATTGACACAATTTGTTAAAACTGTATCTGCATATCTAGAAGTGTTTTTTTATATTATTTTATTTCTTTTTTTAAAAGTTTTTTGTGTTTATTTATTTTTGACAGCAAGAGAGAGCATGAGCAGGGGAGAGGCAGAGAGAGAGGGAGACACAGAATCTGAAGCAGGATCCAGGCTCTGAGCTGTCAGCACAGAGCCCGACGCGGGGCTCGGGCTCACGAGTTGTGAGATCATGACCTGAGTTGAAGTCCGATGCTCAACCGACTCAGCCGCCCAGGTGCCCCTTATTTTATTTCTTCAAAGTAGGAATAGGGCATTGTTTTTCCATGTGTTTCTTCAAAATATTTTAATTATTCCATGGTTCTTTTGTTTTCCTTTCCGATTTCCTTTGTAATTGTCTGGCTTCTCTTCAGTAGAGGCCACCAGAGACTGAATTAGACTGTTGCATCTTGGAGGGGATTCACACTCAATTTTTAATAGCTGCTTGCTCATTTCTTGCTGGAATGGCAGGGCTTTTCTCTGGCTATTCCAATACCAACAGCAGTCACTGTACAGCACGATCCGTTTTTGCTGCCCATAGAAATTAGATTTTTCTCTCATTTTATGTATAATTTTATACATTTTATTTTCCACTCTTAAGTCTGCATGACATAATACCACGCATAACCAAAACACAATAGCACAATTTGTGTTTAAGTATGCATCTCACAGAATAGAGCAATTTCCAGCAGTCATCTCTGAATTCCACATCAAGGAGTCTTCTTTGTCAGGAATCTTCATTAGTAAATATTACTCCACTGCAACCTAAACTGCTTCACAATTTGCAGACATTGAGTCTCTATTGTGTGTTAATGAAAAAAGGCACTAGCAATTCAGAAGGATTAAAATTAATCAGTGGCAGCATCTCATAAAACAGCGTTCTCTGCTTTTGATGTCTGTAAGAGGGTTGTTATATGGGCCAAACTAAGAGTTGTTCTTAATGTGTACAATGAAATACTAAAATGACTTTGAGAAATGGGCAACTGAAAGAAGAATCAGAGACAAAATGATGAAACAACTGTCTGGTTTCTCTCTGGATGGAATCTGTCTCCTCCAAGAGACTTTTTCCTCCACAGACAAATACTACTGTCAGCTCATAAAAGCCTTAGCCTCCAGGAGATTTATGTCAATACAGATAATGAACTATACAAAAAAAAATGTGCAGTTCCATTTACTAGCAACAAGCAATTAAGGAATAAAATTTATTTCAAATAAAAATATACCATAGAAAACCCATAAATTTTGTAGAAAGGAATATAGTAAAAGTCGTGTACATCTCTACACAGGTAACTGTATAATGTTATTGAGCAAAAGGTAAGACCTAAATAGTTCATATTTATGCATTGAAGACTCAATTGTATAAAGAATTCCTCTCAAACTGGTCTACAGATTAATGTAATCTCAACCTCAATTTTAGAAGGTTTTTTTTTTTAAAATTGAAAAGTTGAAGGTTTTGTTTTTTAAAGAAACTGACACGTCAAATCTAAAATTTATATGCAAATGGAATGGGCCAAGACTACATAGTAAGATAATGAAAAGAAAAAAAAGAACAAAACTAGAGAGCTTTTCCAATCAGATATCAAGATGTCTTACAAAATTTTAGTTGTGTCATTTTACTAATGTCACAAGGCTGTACAGAGTTATAACCAGCATAGAGTTCAGAAACAGACCTACACATACATGCACACAAGATTTCTGCCAAAGTTGGTCCCACACAGCAATGAGAGAATGACAGTCATTTCAGTAAATTGAACTGAGTTAAATAGCCATTAAAAAATAATCTTGAGCTGCTCCTTCCAAAACCCACAAAAAGATCAATTCGAGGTATATTTATATGTGAAAGGTAAAACAATAAAGATTACAAAAGATAACATAAGCAAGTATCTTTATAACCACTGGGTAGTAAAAGCTATTTTAAGAGGATTCTAAACACTTGGGACATGAGCCTAATAAAATTCAAGAGTTTTATTTATTCAAACATACCATTAAGAGAGTTAAAAGGCAAGCCACAGATTAGAGAAGATATCTGCAATCAAATGATTGACAAAAAACTTGTATCCAGAATATATAGAAATGCCTACAGCTCAACAAACAGAAAATAAGCTGTCATTACAAATGAGTAAGACCTAGTTAACTAAGTACTTCACAAAAGAAGATATTTAAATGGCCAATGCAATTATGAAAAGTCTCTAGACTTCTGCCATGAAGATGTAAAGTTCCACCTCAATGATGTATCACCACACATCTCTAGAATTGCTAAATTAAAAAAAAATTGCTATAATATTCCGTGTATATATGATATTTATAAACAGGAAAGCTTATTCACAGAATACACAGTAATTTAAAGGAAGGGAGAGTGGACTGTGCCTACGATGGTACAGGAGTGGGGTCTTGCAGGCTGAGGTAGGACTTTTTTGTCTCGCCTACCTAACCTGAGTAGTGGTTATAATTCTTCCACGTTCACTTTGTGAAAATCAGCGATTGGGCTGAACACTCACGATGCATGCAGTTTTCTGTACATATACCTTAATTAAAATGTTTATTTTAAAAATTGAGAGAATAAAAAAGTGAAGAATGACAGTGAATTTAGACAATTCTTTTTTTTTCCCTTTCTTTACACCACTTTATTGAAGTACAATTGACATTCAAAGACCTGCATAGAACTTTAATGTATAAACTTGATGGGATTGGAGAGAAGAGTACAAGGTTGAATCCACCACAGTCAAGGGCATAAATATATGCATCACCTCCAAAAGTTTCTTCCTACCATCTTTACTTCTTATTAATTCTTCCCTAAACGTTTTCTGTTAAGGGACAAACAAAAATGGAACAATAGTCTATAGGAAGTTAATATGCAGCAAAGTGGTTTTTTAACATAAGCAAAATAATAACATGGTCACATGTAAACAGAAATGAAATATATATTGTGGGAAAAAATGCTGAGAGAGAAAGGAGGACAAATATTTAGAATGCCTCTGACCTGAGGGAATAAGGAAATGGGGTGTAGGACAAGTAGAGGGCTTTGGTTTTAGGTCAGAATGAGGGTATTTTCTCCATATTAGCAGTGTGAATTCACACTAGATCTTTCATCCTCGAAGTTCCTAAACCTTTCATCCTGTAACTATAACTTCGATGCATACCATTCTCTTGAGTAAAGGGTTTTCTTGAGTTTACTACCTGGTGTGTAATATACTGCTTCCAGTTTGAGGTCTTAGATTCTTTCATGTTTTAAGGTCCAATCTCTTAATTCTTTTATACTATCTGATCCAACCACATTTCTATTGCACTATCTCAAGACTCGAGAGTCCTAACCTTTCACCCTGTCCTCACTGAGCAGTCACCTCCTTTGCATTTCTACTGTGCTCTTCTTGATTTTAGTTTATCACCTCCATATACTTTCCAGATCCACTCTGTGTACTTTGATTGATAAGATCCAAATAGCATGCCAGGTGCAGCTTTATCTTGATAATGTGCAAAGTTCAAAAAAAAAAAAAAAAACCAAAAAACCACAAAACACTGTCATTATTTTCAGTAAGTTTTTGATGGTGGTCAATATCTATGGTCATCCTTTTTTTAAAAAAATGTTTATTTATTTATTTTTGAGAGAGAGAGAGAGCACAGGCAGGGGAGGGGCAGAGAGAGAGGGAGACATAGAATCCGAAGCAGGTTCCAGGCTCCGAACTGTGCTCAGAGCCTGACGCAGCACTCGAACCTACAAACCATGAGATCATGACAGGAGCCGAAGTTGGACGCTTAACTGACCCCTATGGTCACCTTTTTTTTTTATTTCTAAATATTGTAGCAATTTGAATTGGATATTTTGAACCTACTTACCTTTTGCCAGGTTATAAAAAAAATGGTTTATAAAAGATTATACAGAGTCTACATATTATATACATAGAAATATTATTTTTATAGAAAGAATTACCTTATTATATTGGTCAATATTGTGTTCATCCTCACTCTCTTCAGGTGCTTAAAAATATTTACTGGTAACTATTCAATAAGTTTTCATGATGTAGGGCAGAGTTTTCAAAACTTGACTAATCACCTGGAACTTTGTGGGTGCATCACAGCTACAGGTTCCTGAGTCGTACTCGGAACTGCTGAAACACAATCTCCAGAGATTGAGGATCAATACTTTAACAAACACTTAGTATGGTTTTAGTTATTAGCTATGTTTTAGAAACACTGGATTTTAGAGAAAACTGTAATCTTGAAGGTCACTAGAAATTTATGTTTCCTTGGTTTATACGAATGTTGGAAAATTCTATAATGAGAAACAAAATCTAAATTATAAAATACTTACCTTTGGGTAGGTATTTTGAAACACTGAATAATTATGATCCCAGCTGCACAGTCTCCAAAATTTTTGTGTTTCATTCTCCTCATAAAATAACTCTGCTCAGGGCACCTGGGTGGCTCAGGTGGCTGAGTATCTGACTCCTGATTTCAGATCAGGTCATAATCTCACGGTTCGTGAGATTGTGCCCCATGTCGGGGTCCATGCTGAGCGTGGAGCCTGCTTAAGATTCCCTCCCTCCCTCTCTCTCTCTAAAATTAAAAAAAAAAAATCTCTTCTCCATTAGATTCCAGAATACCTCTTGTTTCTCCTCTTCCCCTACATGCCCATTTCTAACTTTTTCTTCTCAGTATTAACTAAGAAATTCCTTCTTCTTTGCAATTCCTTTCATTTTGATACTGCTGAGGTTTCTCTCAGCCAAACTTGAATTTCCTTATCTACAGTATGCATTATTAGCTGCCTACCAAGTATTTATCCCTTCATTCCTATCAGAATCTGGTTTTGTCAGGTTAAGGCTTCTCTTCTACTTTACACTCAGGCAAAACTAACCCCATCCCTACCTCCGTGGTTATTTCATTATTAAGTGATTCCACATATGGCACACTGCCACCAACACTACTGGCTCAGGAATGAGCATGTGAACTAAGATGGCCCATTATAATTGAATCGAAGAATTTTCATTTCACGCTTTGGGATGACATTTCTCTCCTTCACTCCCACTCTTTCTATCTCAGATTTGAGTGAGGAAGCGGGGTGCCTCAGCTCCTGCCAGTGGCTGTGTATGAGGAAGAGAGCCAGCTGAGAATAAAACAACCTCTTTAAGGGGAACTGAGACAAGACAATCACAGCAAAATGGATTTAGAGATCTGAAGTACCAGATCTGTAACATCACTTTCTGACTCATTATGCAAGACAAATGTCCTTGTCACTTAATTGGCTTGAGTTTAGTCTCTACAGACATTTTTTAAATGAACTTACTTACTCATAGGACTTTAATAAGTTGATAAACTTATGTAATTCATGTCTTCTACCCAGAACTTGTTCCTGACCACCAGAGGTGGGTAGTACTCTTAATTTACTAACATGTATACTGGGAAATTTAATATTTTCTTTCCTGTCAACTTACTAAAAAATCAAACTTATTTTTAATCCCACATCATCTTTAATGTTGTGAGATTAAGCACACACACGTATGAGATTCTCAGAAACCACTTTTACTGTTTCCAGATTTTGTAATAGCTCATGACCATTGTCGTCATCCAGCTACTCGTTAAAACGGTGCTCTTGATCCCTGTCTCTCTTTTCCCGCACATTCAAACAGCTGCCAGTCTCTCCACTTCCATTTTCCAGGTCTAGCTACCCTGTTGTCCTTGACTCAGCCACATGCTACACTTTACACTGTTCAAGATTTATCCTCCTAAAACACCGATCTAATGTTATTACTTCAAATATTTAAAGGTTTCAAAGGCTCATCACTGATGGTTAAAAGTAGAAAACAACATTTATAATGGCCTTTAAGAACTTCAACTTGTGATTTATATAACAGATTCTAAACTCATACTCATCCCATCTTAATTATATGCTAATACTAGACATATACAACTTTTTCTAAACCCTTTGTATCTTCTGTGTATAAATTTTTCTCTGCCTTTAATACCTGCTTCCTTTAACTTTCCTAACTAGAGAATGCCATCCGTCTTCCCCATTCCACCATTTCTGTGAAGCTGCTCCTTGTCCAGAACACGCTATGACCAACAACCACCTCCATCTTCCATTGGTAACTTTGTATATATAACAATTGTAGTATATTGACATACTCTATTGTTTTTTCATATTTACATTATTTTTTAAAAAAACTTTGAGGTTACTGAGAGTAAGATCTTAAGTCCTATTTGTATATTTTGTGTCTGCCACAATGGCAGGGATATAGTAGCATGTTTAATAAACACTGATTAAGTGAACTCATGCCCTGGGCTTCTTGATTCAAAGACTAAATCCGGAAAAGGAAGTTCTTCTAGCTCATGAATCCTTAATATTTGTTTATTTTTTATAATGTTTATGTATTTACTTTAGAGGAGGGAGGGAGACCGAGAATTCCAACCAGGTTCCATGCTGTCAGTGCACAGTTTAACATGGGGCTCGAACTCACAGGCTGTGAGATCATGACCCAAGCCAACATCAAGACTCAGACACTTAATCTACTGAGCCACTCAGGGCACCCCAATGAATCCTTAATTTTTAAATTAAACTTTGTTGTATAAATTTATTTTTAAGAAACAGATCATATTTACTAGTTAGTCCTTTAATCCTCTCTAATACAATCCTCATAGAATTATAGTCATAGAATACTGCCCTGAATATTCTTCCAATCCTCAACCCCTACCATCAACCTCCTGTAGTTGGGGAATATATAATATATAATATATCATAGTGATATCAAGTTTGTAAGTATGGAAGGGAGATTATTAGTTTGATAGTTCCTGCAGTCTAATATACTTCATTAGAAATCATACAGGCAGTCAGTCCACCAGTTATGCCACATGATGTGTTAACATATTACGCTATTTATTAACAGCTGTAACGTTTCCTCTTGGGATGCTTTCAAACATCTTAGGCCAAGAGTCATTTGCCTCAATTATTCCCAATAATTTATCTACTTCTATTCTGTCAGATAGGTTTATAAAAACAACTGGTCTAAGATACCAGAGGTCTTTTTACTGGTCACAAATATGGTATTAGCTAATTATGTCTCTATGTAGGAATCATTCATATGTTTAAATAATTTCTTAGTGGGACTGTCCTCATATTTCCTCTGTGAAGACCAAAGCAAATAACTGTGTCTTTCAAATGTTTTAATGTTCAAGATTTTTTACACTATAGTCATTGCTGGAACTATTGACTTTTCATTGTGGGAAGTATTTAAAGTATCTAACCCTGCTTTAGATTCTGTGTCTCCCCCTCTTTCTGTCCCTCCCCTGCTCATGCTACCTCTCTCTCTCTCTTTCTCTCAAAAATAAATAGACACTAAAAAAATTAAAAAAAAAGATATTAACATTTTTTTTTCATTTTAGGACATACCTTTAGTGAGATAGTTCAAATGGGAAATTTTCACCTTGTGCATATTTGCCATGTAGGATTTTTGTAAAATTGATATTGGACCCACCAATAACAGACAGATGTGGGTTTTTGAATTTATGACACTTAGCAGAATCTGTTTCCCCCAGCCTTCTGAGGCGCCTTCTTAGATGTGTTAACTGGGTGCATAGAAAGGTTCAGGAGAGGAAAACTGGATCCCAAGACGACACCCTTGACAATAAACGTCAATGCATGTTCTTTTTTTGTATCACTTCCTTATCAGAGTTATCATGGAAGAGGGAAAACCTGAATTGAGAATTATAAAATATATTAAAGTGTAAAAGGGTGGATTGGTTTATATAAACTTTTGTGAAAGACTATTTCAAAATTTGGGTTTGTGAAATTACAATATGTATAATTCTCTGCTACCAGCATACAACATGGGTGTCATTAATACCTTCCACAATTTAGTCAGTCCTATTTATCTCTGTATGAACTAACTGCATTTGTGATTCTAGAAAGGGTTTCAAGTTTTCAAGGAACCCATAGCTTTTTATACCCATCCTAGGCTAACTTCATTTGGACTCATTTCTAAATCACACTTGTTTTACCACCTTTGATAGTGTTATTTGGAGATTCCTCCAAGACGGCCTTTGTTTTTTGGCTTTTGACTACTTAGTTGTTCTATCTTTTGATTCATGAAAAGGCAGCACCATTCAAAATGCAAGAAATGATAAAACCTTGCATTTGTTCAAAATTGTCATGATCGCTAATATTTGCAAATGAGTAAATGGTGTAACAGAAATAGTTTAAAATAAACCTATCCAGCTCCTTCATTTTTTTTCCCCTTTGCACAGTACTATAAAATATTTCTTGGAGTTTATCTCGTAATTGAAAAACTATGTCAGTCTTTTCAGATACTTTGCTGTGGGGTTCAGAATGTCTTATCTTTTTAAAAATCTTCCTTAATATTATTCCCCTAAGTAAATATTTCTCCTTTTAAACATAATTGCAATATCTAGTACTTTTTTCATTCTCAAAAACAGCCATCATAGTTCACATGAGATCATTCTTCCTTAGTCTTCTATAGATTTATCTGTGATAGGCAACATTTGTCATCTTAGATGAATAAAATAGAAATTGAGAAATCTCATTATTCTAGTACATTTTTTAAAGCATGTGATCTCTTTTCTCTTTTTGATTCTTACATAATGGGCAAGTGTTAATATTCTAAGGATAATAATCATTACTTTAAAAATCGGAGATCTCCCTCTGTAGGAAATTGCTGCTTTGTAATATTTGACAAGTAATATTATTCTGTGTAGAAAATGTCTACAGTACATTTTTTGTTCATGCATTTCACGCTTCTAATATGGAAGTACAGCATGTATTTTCTTGTTAATAGCTTTCCAAATATTTAATATTTCATCTGTTCATTCAAAAACATGGCTTTCCAAACTTATTAATGTCACACTACAGCTGAATTGCACTCATCTACATAACTAAAACACTTCACCAATATCTGGAATTAGGACTCAAGATATTTTATAACTACAGAAGTTATTTATCACCAACAGCATGAAATGCATTATAACAACTCAGAGAATTAACACTCAGTAGCAGTCATTTTCGTCTTATTTATTCAAATACCTCCTTCCTTTCCTTATATTTTAGGAGGACATCTCATTAGAAACTCTTCCCTTGAATCCAGAATTTCAGACTCATAACATGTAATTTGCTGAGTCAACTCAGCAAATTACTTGCCAGGCCGGGAAGGGAAATTTTGACTGTTGGAGCTCTTGGCATTCTATCATGAAGTTAAATACTATAAAATGAATCAATCACTTTTACTATCTATTCAAAATGCTCTCTTGTGTCTAAAGTCAATGGATTCAAGGGACAGAGTCATGTTGCTGCTACAGGTCTGCTAAATGCTGTAAGAGATAGACTTTTGTCAAGTAGAGTCATCTAGTCTAGGGGATCTCAGGTACCTCTCTAGAGAGAAAATATGATTTCCAGTGAATGCCGGGGCCATAGGAGAAGGACAAAACTTTTATTTACTTATTTATTTTGGATAAAGAGGAATTTTAGCAGTGTAGAGCAGGAAGTTATAGGCCTCTGAATATAATTGTAATGAGTTTGCATTTTTAATCCTTTTTCTCATGTAATAAAAGCTGATTGAGTGTAGAAAATACTACAAACAAATAGAAAATGAAATGGATGAGAAGTTCAATTTCCCTTATTTTGTATGTAAAAAGATAAATACAGTACTTCAAAATCCTGTCCTAAGGAGGCATCAATTTCTTTGTCTAATAAAGTTTGCTAATGGAAAAAAAAAAAAAAAGAACAAATAAAAAAGTCATTATGTCTCATCTGAGGTAAATGGGCACAATGACCACATTTAAGAATATACTGCAATGATAATTATCACCTTTACTCTTTTACAGAAACAATTTCTAATACCAATGCAATAGTGTTGCCCGATGGGTTGAAAACTAAATTAATAATATAAAATAATTGACAATATGAAATGCTTGATAAAAGCATCAAAAGCTATTGCTTATCAAATCCTTACCAAATGTGTTCCAAATAACATGTTATACATCTTGAATCAATTATATAAGTTGATTTCCACAAAAATGTTTAAATAGTTGCATTTTAAAGATGAGAAAACTGATAGTTAATTTAAGCAACATGCTCCAGAACTGAATTCTGTTCTACCAAGCCAAATTAAAACTGTGCTCTCAAGAACTATACTGTAATGCTTTCTAGCACAGATAAAATAAGGTCCATGTGAATATATCTTTTCTAAACAAGTAAATATTTAAGTTACTTGACATTGAGGAATCAGGGTTTTTCAAGATATGCTTTTCTTAGACAGTTAAACTATTTTATTCAATCTGTTGTTTAATTTAATTTCAAGGTTTAGTAAAACCACAACTTAATTTTATTTTATGTTTATTTTTGAGAGAGAGAGAGACAGAGCGTGAACAGGGGAGGAGCAGAGAGACAGGGAGACACAGCATCAGAAGCAGGCTCTAAGGCTCCAAGCCGTCAGCACAGAGCCAGACGCGGGGCTCGAACTCACAAACTGCGAGATCATGTCCTGAGCCGAAGTTGGATGCTCAACTGACTGAGCCACCCAGGCACCCCAAACCACAACTTAATTTTTAAATGAGTCAAGTTACTATTGCAATTTGTTACAAATATTATACTAAATACAGGCGTAGTAGAACTCAAAGATATACTTCACAAGTGTTCACATTAACTACAGGCACAAAAACCTTTGCCATTTTCCTACTACTCATAAATCAGATGTAAGTAGGTGGCCATGATATAATAACACTCCTTTAGATAAAATGAATTGCTAAAGGGAACGATGAATGATTTTTTTTTGGAGTCCTCAAGAATCACTGTCTGAAGCTAATAGTTTTGCAACAATAATCATTCAACCTTCTAACATCTAATGGCAATATTTTGGTGTGACTGGGTAGCTCAATCGGTTAAGCAAACAACTCTTATTTTTGGCTAGGTCATGATCTTCCGGGCTGAGATCGAGTCCCACATTAGGCTCCTTGCTAACAGCAAAGGAGTCTGCTTGGGATTCTCTCTCTTCCTCTCTCTCTTCCTCTCTCTCTCTCTCTCTCTCTGTCTCTGTCTCTCTCTCTCTCTCTCTCTCAAGTCATAAATAAACATTAAAAAAAAACAATGTTTAGTTTGTTTACCTGGAACAAAAGTGCTCAATGAGTATTTGTAGAACTGTGAATGACATGAATGGATATTTCTGCACAAGAAGTTAAAAGTCTTGCATAGTTTTATAAAATTTTATAGGTTTACAAGTACATAATTTCATTTGTACATAGCAGCATTTCTAGTAAACACCAATAAATCTGAGTAATAATTAGGAAAGCTCAAATAATAATGAGACCATAGCATTTGGCTTATTTCATCGGTGCTGAATTTGTAAGGCTCTTTTTTTTCACATGATTCTTTTTTGAGTTAGACAACCTTTGCCAACTTTTATTTACATTTATTATATGTCTGAAGACCCACCACATGTCTTTTCTTTCTCTAGAGTGTCCCAGAGATGCAAGTGCTACAGAATTATGACCTAGATATAAATTCCAAACCCCAATATAGAATGCAGGGCAAGAAAGGGAAGTTTATCCAAAACTGATTTTGTGCCACTATTTCTTTTTCAAAAAATATTCAAATTATCTTCATAGAAACTCTTTACAGTTAGGTCTTATTCACACTACACATTAAAAGGTATGAAAACTAGAAGAAATAAAGAAATCAAGTAACTTTCCTAACTGACACAACTCTGAGATCCGAAATTTGAAACTAGATATGTTTGCCTTTATAACTCATTATACTTCAATTCACCAATATGTGGACAGAGTATTCAAATAAAAAGGCCCCTTGCTTCCAAGAGCTTTTCTTATTAAAACATTTTAGAGTAAATGAATAAAGATTTAATATTTCTAATTATGGTTTTATTTCTGTTTTCTTTAGTGGTTGGAGTTTCAGTCACTGGTGCTTACTGGTTAAGAGTAACTAGACTTTTGGGAGTGATCACTTTGTAGTATACAGATGTCAAATTACAATGTTGTACACCAACAATTTTGTACAACATTACAATGTTGAAATTTCTATAATGTGAAAAAAAGAGGTAAATGCAGTTTCTACTTCATCCTCAAAATTATTTGCTTCCCAAAATTTAATAAAAATTTGATTTTTTTTTTTTTTTGCTGAAGGAATTACAAGAGTTTTACTATCAGTTCAGAGAGATTTACCTGCCTAGTTTTAACTTGTTGTTGACATTTTTTTAAAGGCAGTCAACCAGACTACAAAATATAATGCAGTAAGACAGAACCCAGTCCACTCTTTAAGGCAATAAGTATGGCAGAAAGTCCCCATTAACATATTGTCAGTTTTCCTGCTCACTTATCCATTAGGACTTCCAGATGCAAAATTATATTTTAGAACTTGATAGTTACAATAAAAAACACTGATAATAACAGTAGAAAATATTTCTGTTCACCACAATTACAATTTATAGGTCACAGAATTAGTGATGAGGGTAGTAAGTCCATTACAGCCACTAAGTTAACACCAATTTTTAATTACTCATAAATTAATACATCAGAGGAAGTGTCCTGTTATATATCACAGTGTGATCCAAGTAGTGTATTTTGTATTGAAAAACTTGAATTATTTAAGTATTACACTCAAAATTTGGTCAACACCAAATGTAACCATATCGATTGGCAAGTAGGGATTCGAAAGAGACATAAAGGAGCTTAATTTAAGTGTTTTTGAAATAAAAGCTTAATTGTACAGTAGATCCAGTCTTAATAAGGAGACTGTTAGAAAAGATTAACTTAGATGTAGGAGCAGTACCAGTTGTTATAGAATTATGAGTATAGCAAAATACGAGAAAATGAATAAAAATAGGAATAAGAAAATATAAAAAGATAGAATTTTAACTTTTGTGAAAAGATGGGAAATTATTTTTAACCTTAATAACTTACTTTATAAATTGGGAATTCTCAACATCTATTAATAAACACACTTTATTTAGAAATTATGAATATGTTTTTAAATATGTTTTTATCTTTTCTGGGTTAAGTGAGGAAATTATTAAGTGAAATAGCTCTGAAAGGATAGGAAATGTACCAAGAGCAGAAAGTACTGATCCGCAAAATAACAATGTAACAGTAGATTTAGTGGTATGTTTCAAATTGGTGAATTAGCCATAAGTTTCTTTTTTTTTTTTTTCTGAGAGAGAGAGAACATGCGCAAGTGTGCATGGGGTAGGGGCAGAGGGAGAGGGAGAGAGAGCATCTTCAGCAGTCTCCATGCTGTGTGGAGCCCAACGCTCAATCTCACAGCTGTAAGATTATGACCTGATCTGAAATTAAGAGTTGGGATGCTCAGCTAAGTCACCCAGGCACCCCTTTGCCATAAATGTTAAGAGGAGACCAGCTGTGAGGAATCAATGTCATCTCTATGTTCTAAGGCTTGAAATCTCTGGAAGACACTATTCAATTACTATAACGAGATGTAAATGAGTTATAATAATGTTACTAGCTGTGGTAGAGATGCAGGTATATTCTTCCAATTATTTGACACAATTCTTCTCTTATTTGACTCGCCGGCCCTTTGCATTCAGATGAAGCCATCTGACAGTTCTGAGAATCAAATGGAAGCTGAAGTAATATTTGCCTTATTGTCTGAGAGAAATGTCACCAGAGACTTGCTAACAAGCCACAATAACCCAGTTTTCTACCCCGCTTACTGGTGCTGCTTGCCACCAGGAGGCCAGATGCCAGAAGTCACACACTCCAAACAAACCCCCCAGACCCAGATTTTGCCCACTATGATCTAGTTCGGATGCCCTGCTAACCTTCCAGATTACCTTGAGATCTTTATCCTCTAATTATAGTAACAAAGGACACACATACCAGTGCCATAACAGATTCAACTGTGTCTATTTAAGAAAAGAAAAGAGGAGGGGCGCCTGGGTGGCTCAGTCAGTTGAGCGTCCGACTTCGGCTCAGGTCATGATCTCACAGTCTGTGGGTTCGAGCCCCGCGTCAGGCTCTGTGCTGACAGCTCAGAGCCTGGAGCCTGTTCCCAATCCTGTGTCTCCCTCTCTCTCTCTCTGCCCCTCCCCCAGTCTTACTTTGTCTCACTCTGTCTCTCAAAAATAAATAAATTTAAAAAAAAAAAAGAAAAGAAAAGAAAAGAAAAGAGGAGGCAGTTGGATCCTGAGAAACCTCCTCCCCTTTCCCAAAAACTTTTGAGGTCAGCTTGCTTACCAGCCTCTTAATTACTCTAACCCCATAATACCCTTATCATGAGATCTAATCTGGGAGAGGGTGCCTTTAAAGCATGAACTCCTCTTCTCCATTCTCTACCCATTGAATTACCTGCTTACCATCAAATACTGTTTCATTATTTGGCTATGTGGTGAATGGTACTGAGTAGGAAAAGAACCTACCACTTGGATCAACAAGAGGAGGAACCCCATCTTTCTCTGGAAGTTACATGTTAAGATGTTTCTATTACTAGATGATAGATTTTCTATCAGCCTGGGTTCCTAAATGACATGTTGAGCACAGCCCTACTCATGCCATAGATATTTACCATGGGTAAAAAAATAAATCTTTAATAAGCTATGATTAGCTTATGCTGACTAATAGCAGAGCAGAAATATTTAGTGGCCAAGATTTTACAAAATGGGAAGCAAGAAAATAAGAGAAGGGCCACAGCAAGTGTAGTAGGAGCAAAAGGAGGTAAGAGTGTACATAAGCTAGAATCTCCAATGTATCATTGAGTCTCTTCTAGGCAGAAGAATGAATGATTACTGGTCCTTTCTGAGACAAAGCCACCAATGGGAATATAACAAAAAGTCACATATCTATAATTCCGCAATATATGTATTTTTTCTCATTTTGAGATCTCTGAAATCTCGTTACATCTTATAATAAATGTCATAAGATACAATTATATCCTTGCTTACTTGGGAATTTCCTTTAGTCATAGTGCTGCATCTTACAATTAGGAATGGCTTATGTTCACTGTAATATGTTAATTTTTGCTACTTTGTCTCCAATTTTTATTAGGGAATATGATCTACTGACTATAAATTAACTTCTGTGACCAAAGTTGAGAAGATTCAAACATTTAGGTAGTTAACATCAGATTGTAAATGCATAAACACCTATCTACTTAATTTTGAGTTTGCAGAAATCCTTGCCAGAAAATACTCATTTTTGTTAACTGTAATCATAGAAGCACATATTGTGATGAATTGCTTGAATATCTGTGACTATATAGAATATACAAATTCCATAGTATAATGATTTATGTATGCTTAAAAATAGGATTTTGTGATAGATTTATGTGGCAGACATGAACATACATCACTCATATGGTCCTTCAAGATTCTCCTTCATTGTCCAGTTTCCAGGAATGTGGCTACTGGGCAGTCTCTAGCTGTTAGCTTTTTCATAGCTGGCTCCAGTTTTGGAACTAAGGTTACACTTTCCCAAGGATGTCACCCCAGCTAATGACTAATCAAGGTGATGCCACAAAGGCCTAGTCATTTCCACCCAAAGCAAGTCTTAGAGATCCTCAAGGAGCTCACAGAGTTCATTATGTCTGTGTAATGACATGATGACTCTTCCTGCCCAGTTGTGCTTCCTCCTGTTTTATTTCATGGGTGTTACTATCCAGTAAAAGTCTGAATTCTTAAAAAAAGGTTCCTGTGTATTTCCCAGAGAACTCAACTGTCACAACATGAATATACAATTTTGATCCCAATTAGAAAAAAAAGCATCTATTATCTTCTTTGGCTTTGAAAATTGCTAGCACTTTATATTTTCACATTCTTTTTGTTTCTGAAATCTGGGTGTATCTTACAAGAAATTGAATAAGGATTGTAAGTTTTTAAAAATAAACTGAGAGATATTGTTACTAAAAAATGGTGGGTATTTGATTATACAACAGCTTAGAACCAAGTGACATGTTATTCTGACATGCATGTAGCAAATTACACAGTGTGCTATCTTTTATATTTTAAAGGCTGGAAGCTAGCTAACGTATGCTACAAAACAACGCCTCCCCTATGTAACTCTATGTTCATGGGCTAGCTAATTAACCTCTCTGTCAGTGTCCACATGTAAAATTACAGATAATACAACCAGTTATCAATGTTGCTGTGAAGGTAAAATGAGATCATTAATATGAAAAGCCTCTGAAAATTTAAGAGAACCCTGTGATTTCTCCCACCTGTGTACAGCAGACTTTGAATATAACTAACAAGAAGCAAATGCAACACCACTTACACTTCCTATGCACAAAGAAAATATCTATGAATCAGGAAATATTCTACAAAGCCTTAATGTAGCCTGAGATTCTCTTTGAACACAATACAATAGGTGACCACTAATGGTTACCTATCGTAAATTGGCAAATGGGAATTACATGCCTGAGCTCCTAATTTCTGCATTCAAGGCCTTCTAAAATTAAGATTCAATTCACTTTTATAATTTTACTTCAAGACTACAGTAATGTCAATGCTCAAAGGTAGCCAAATTACAAAGTAATTCTGGGATTTTCCCATGCTATCACTTACATTGTAAGCCTTCTGCTTGTCAGAAACAGTTGTATGGTTGCCTTGACCAAACAACTGAGAAACCCAGATATTAGTAGACTTGACAGGTCAGAGGAATAAATAAGTACCCACAAAGAACTAACAGTTTTACTATCCAAACAATTAAATGATGGGCAACAAAGTAATATTTTTGAACAGCCCTATCTAATAAAAGAGTTGGCGGTTATTAAAATGACCCGTTGACATCACTGCCTAATAAGGTAGCCAGCCACCAGCCCCATATGACTGCTGAGCATTTTATTAGTGTAGGGGCACCTGGACGGCTCAATTGGTTAAGTGACCAACTCTTGATTTCGGCTCATGTCACGATCTCACAGTTTTGTGAGTTCGAGACCCACATTGGACTCTGCATGACGATTATGCATGGAAACTGCTTGGGATTCTCTCTCTGCCCCTTCCCCACTCACACTCTCTCTGTCTCTCTCAAAATAGATAAACTTAAAAAAATTAGTAAAACCAAGACACTGAAATTTTAATTACATTTAACTCAAATATAAATTAAATAGCCAACGACGTATGTCTAGAACGGCAGAGGAAAGAACTGTGAAAATCCACTCCTCCATAAAACAACAAGAAATGAAAACAAAGTCAAAATCAATTTTTTCAGAACTCTGTCAATTAACTAAAGTTTGCAACAATCACATGAGTGTTTATTCAAGAAAACTAGCTGAATGTCAGTAAGATCAACAAATTTTGCTGTGTTTTAACTTGAAATATTACCATACCCTCTACTCAGCTCTGAGGTAGCCCTGAAAAACAACATCAACATCAAACCCATGATAATTGTAAAAATAATGTATAGCTGCAACAAGGAGGTCAGAATGTGTTTGATCTCCCACAAAGCCCCATCCCCAGAAAACTGTCACTGTTTAATCTCTCTGGCAGCTCCCTGGAAAAGCAGGATTTGCCTTTGTTTGACTCAACTGAGAGTTCATACTGAACAGACAGCCATGTTTCCATAATGTTTGGTGTAAACAATCAGCAGCAATTGTTTAATATTGCATCAAATTGAGGTGAAGATACTAGTTGGGCCTAAAATAGGTTGATCAAAAAATTTAAAATAAAAAAACTGGGGAATGAGATGTCTGTAGGAGCTTTTGAAAATTTCAATACATTTCTGGGAATCTAGAAGGCATACATATATTCACAGATTTCCCATCCTTAGGAGAGATCTCAGAAAACCTAATCTCTTATCTCAGGCTGACTGTGAGCCCTGTGTAAGCAGGAAGTAAAAGCTAAAGTGAAGTTACAAACTGTTTGATAAAACATGAAAATTGTATTTAACACCACAGGAATGGTCAGTCTCAAATAACTATATTTAAAAATTTTTTTAATGTGTATTTGCTTTTGAGACAGAAGGGGAGAGGGAGAGAGTGAGAGAGAGTGAGAAAGAGAGAGGGAAAGGGAAAGAGAGAGAGAGAGAGAGAGAGAGAGAGAACAAGTAGGGGAGGGGCAGAGATAGGGGGAGACACAGAATCCAAAGCAGGCTCCAGGCTCTGAGGTGTCAGCACAGAGCTCCATGTGGGGCTTGAACTCATGAACTATGAGATCATGACCTGAGCTGAAGTCAGATGCTGAACCAACTGAGCCATCCAGGCACCTCTCAAATAAGTATTTATTTAAAGGCATTTGAGAAAAATTTCTGTCCAATTATTAGCAGACCTCTAAGCTAACTGAGCAGAGATATCAGTGGATACACAAGATAAGGAATACAGACTTTAAAAAATTGGTTAGTACCAGAAGGTCACTAAACTAACATCACCAGCAGCAGCAACAACAAATGGTAACAACAATAAACCCTGGGAAGAGGGGGGATTTGATTTCCAGGGTTGCAACATTAATTTAAATTTTATTTTTTATTATTTTTAAAGTGTATTTATTTATTTTGATATAGAGAGAAAGTGCAAGTGGGGGAGGGGTAGAGAGAGAGAGAGGGAGAGAGAGAAAAATAGAGAATTCCAAGCAGGCTCTGCACTGTCGGCACAGAGCCCTATGTGGGGCTTGAACTCACAAATCGTGAGATCATGATTTGAGTCGTGATAACCTGAGTCGAAGTTGAACACTTAACTGACTGAGCCACCCAGGCACCCATATTAATTTAAATTTTAAAATTACTATGCTTGCAAAGAAATAGGAAAGTGTGTGTAATGCACAGAAAAAGAAATATGCTTAAAGAACTAAAGGAAGCCATATCTAAAGAATTAAAGGAAAGTATGGGAATTACATAGGGAATATCAATAAAAGAAAAACAAAAGTTCTGGAATAAAAAATACAATAACTGAAAGAAAAATTCACTAAAGAATTTCAAGAACAGATATCAGCTGACTGAAGAAAGAATCAGTGAATCTGAAAAAAGGTCAATTGCCATTACTCAGACTGAATAACGATTCTCCAACACCCTCTCCCCTTAAAAAAAAAGAAAAATGAACAGAGCCTTAGAGAAGTATGAGACATAATCAAGTATACCATCATGTACACAATGGGAGTCCCAGAAAGGAAGGCAGGCAGAAAGGATATTTGAAGAAAAAATAGCTGAAAAATTTCTAATTCTAATGAATAACATTAATCTACACATCCAACAAATTCAATAAACTCCATGTACGAAAAACTCAAAGGGAAATACATTTGGATGCATCAGAGTACAACTGTTCAAAGCTTAAAACAAAGACTATTAAAAACAGAAAGAGAAAGTGATATATCACATAAAAGGAATCTTCAACAAAAATAACGGCAAAGTATGTTCTCAAGCCACTATATATCCACTAAACTATCATAACAAATAAATCAGTTGATCAAAGTTTAAGGATACAAGATCCATACACAAATATCAGTTGTATTTCTACATATCAGCAATGAACAATCAAGAAACGATATTAAGAAAACAATCTAATTTATAATAGCATCAGAAAGAAATAATATATACATAACAATATATTAAGAAGCCCAAGATTTGTATATAGAAATCTTCCAAAATTATGGAAATGAAAGAAAGTCTAAATAAATGGAAAAGAAATAAATTCTTTATCCACAGATTGGAATATTTAATAATGTTAAAATGGCCATAATCCCAATATTGATCTACAGATTCAACACAGTCTCTATCAAAATCCTTGGTATGTTTGTGTGTGTGTGTGTGTGTGTGTGTGTGTGTGTGTGTGTGTGTGTTTGTGTGTGTGTATAAACTGACAAACTGATGCTGGAATTCATATGCAAATGCAAGGGACCCAGACCAGCAAAAACAGTCTTGAAAAATGGGATAAAGTTGGGGCACTCATACATCCCAATTTCAAAAATACTACAAAGCAAAAATAATCAAGACAATATGGCAAAAGGAGTGACATATAGATCAACGGAATAGAATTGAGAGTCCAGAAATAAGTCTTCACATTATGGTCAATTGAATTTTGACTAGGATAAGATGAATCAGTAAGAAAAGATTAGTCTTCTCTGGGGCGCCTGGGTGGCTCATTCGGTTAAGCATCCAACTCTTAATTTCAGCTAAAGTCATCATCTCATGGTTCATGAGATTGAGACCCATGTAGGTCTCTGTACTGACAGTTTGGAGTCTGCTTGGGATTCTCTCTCCCTCTCTCTCTCTCTCTCTGCCCCTCCCCAGCTTGTGTGCACACACTCTCTTTCTCAAAATAAGTAAATTTTAAAAAGATTAGTCTCAGGGTGCATGTGTGGTCGGTTAAGTATCCAACTTCAGCTCAGTTCATGATCTCACTGTACCTGAATTTGAGCCCTGTTTCGGGCTGTGTGCTGAGAGCTCAGAGCCTGGAGCCTATTTCAGATTCTGTGTCTCCCTCTCTCTCTGCCCCTCCCCTGCTTGTGCTCTCTCTCTCTCTCTCTCTCTCTCAAAAATAAATAAACATTTAAAAAAATTAAAAAAAAAAAGATTAGTCTCCTCAACAAAGTGATCTGGCACAATTGAGTTCACATGCAAAAAAAATGAAGCTGGATCCCTAATTTATATGATATAGAAATATTAACTTAAAGTGGATCATAGACTTAAATGTTAGAACCAAAACTATACAATTATTAGAAGAAAACAAAGGGGGTAGATATTCATGACCTTGGACTCAACAATGATTTTTATATATGACACTAAAAGTACAAACGGCAAAAGAATAAGTAAATTGGATTTTACCAAAAGTAAAAATTTTGTGTTTCAAAGGACATCATCAAGAATGTTAAAGACAATGCACATAATGACAAAAATATTTTAAAATCACGTATCTAATTAGAATATATAAAGAACTCTTAAACTCAATAATGCAAAGACAAATAACCCAATTGAATAATTATCAAATATTTATATAGCCACTTCTCTAAGGAAGATACACAAATGATCAATAACTGCATCACTAGTCATTAGGGAAATATAAATGAAAACTACCATCAGATACCATCTCACACATATTACAAAGGCTATAATTAAAAAGACAGAATAATAAATATTAGTGGTGATGGAGAAATTGGAATTCTTATACATTATTTGAAGACTCTGGAAAATAGTCTGGTGGTTTCTCAAACTGTTAAACATACTTGCACATGACCGAGCAACTCTACTCCTAGATATATACATCCGAGAATTGAAAACATATTCATACAAAATCTTGTACAAGACTATTCAGACTGTTTTAGTCTTGATCTTTAAAAAGTGAAAACATCCCATATGTCCACCAACTGATGAATGGATAAACAAAATGTGGAATATCCGTACAGTGGAATATAGTCATAAAAACAAGAGGTACTGACATACACTGCAACATGGATGAACCTTAAAAATGTTATGTTCAATAAAAGAAGACAATCACAAAAGTCCACATATCATATTGTTATTTAAATAAAATATTCATAAAAGGCAAATCAAAATAAGGAATAGTTTGCCAGGGGCTGGGGAAAGGGAAAAATAGGGAGGGACTGCTAATGGGTACAGGTGTTTTTCAGGAGTAATGAAAAGGTTCTAAAATTGATAGTGATCACTGAACAGTTCTGTGAATATAACAGACCACGTTGAAATTTGCAATTTAAAAGGATGAATTTTGTGGTATGTGAATTATATCTCAATAAAGCTGTTAATAAAATGAAACACTTAAATAACTACAACAGTGACTCCCTATTGGACAGCGCTACTATACAGAGGGATGGTTTGTGGGGAGATGGTAACTTTGGTTGAAGTCTGTCAGAGAAGGCATCTTTGAGGAGATGAAATGTGATCTGCGACCTGAATGATGAACAGGAGAAAAACATGTGAAGATCTGAATAAAGAATGTGCAGGAGTAGGGGCGCCTGGGTGGCTCAGTCGGTTGGGCATCTGACTTCGGCTCAGGTCATGATCTTGTGGTTCGTGGGTTCGAGCTCCGTGTTGGGCCCTGTGCTGATAGTTTGGAGCCTGGAGCCTGCTTCAGATTCTGTGTCTCCCTCCCTCTCTGTTCCTCCCCCACTCACTCTCTGTCTCTTTTAAAGATAAATAAACATTAAAAAATATTTAAAAAAAGAAATGTGCAGGAATAAAGAAAAATCAAGTGGAAAGTCCCTGAACAGCACTAGCTTGGTATATTTAAGGAAGAAAAAAGAAAACAGCATATCTAAACCAGAATGAAAAATGAAAAGCGGGGGGGGGGGGGGGGGGCGGAAGGGGAGAGAGTAATATAAGGTGATAGCTAAATACTGTCCAACAAATATTTACTAAGTACTATGTATCAGACACCTGCATTAGATGTTTGGAGGATATCACAAAAGAGAGCAGCCAAAACCTCTTCACTTCAAGGAATTCACATTCTCTTGGAGGAAGGTAGAAAAAAAAAAAACAGCTTTCATTGGAAAGGTGAAATTTTAGAAAAACTTGTAAGAGGCTTAGCTATGCCTCGGGAAACCCGTGGGAAAATTACTCTAGGTAGAAACAATAGCCATGTGAAGGCCCCAAAGCAGAAGCAGGCCAGGCAAGATCTAACAGATCCACAGCAAGGATTCTCAAATAATGGTAACAGGCATACAAATTTGTGGGGTATCTTTTAAAAATGCAGATTCTGATTCAGTAGGTATAGGGAGAGGGCAGGCTGAGATTCTGCATTTCTAATAAGCTGCGAGGTAAGGGGGCTGTGTAATTGCTACACTGCCTACACTCTGAGTAACAACCAGTCTATAAGAATGCAAGTATTAACGAACTCCACTGGAAGTTTACCATCCTGAAAATTTTAGAATTAGAAACAGGACTCCAGCTTTATGCCTCCAGCATTCATCACCCTATGCTGATCCCACTAACTCCTGTTTAAATTAGGACTAAAAAAAAATTCATCCAAAATTGGCTTAGGTTGAAAGAGAGAATATATGATTTCTTATAGCTGAGCTGCCTTCATGCCTTCTTGGGCTTCAAAGACTCAAAGGATGTCATCGTTAACTAGTCTCTTTTGACTCTGCTTTCCTTTGTGTTGGTTTCATTTGCAGGCAGGCTTTCTCCACATGGTTTCCCCCCAGCAACTCAGACTTAAGTCAACACAGCTCCAAATTCATGGGAAGAGAGACCTCTCCTCTCAATATTTCCAAAGAGCCCCAGGATTAAACTGCATTTGATCAGCCTGGATCAACTGCCTATCCTGGACCAGCCACTATCACCAGATGATGTGATGCTCTGTTTGTTACGACAGGGTCAGATAAGCTACTGTGTGATCAGAGATGGTTGCAAGTGCCCCTAAACCATATATAAAGTTACTGATGGAAGGGAGATGCCCTGAAGAAAATTCCGGTACTGAAAGAAGGAATGGTGAGGCAAAAATCCCCAAAAGTGTTGACTATAATCCAGCATTGTCTGAAACATGTCCAGCTCCCCATACCACAGTGTAAGAAAAGCAACATGACAAATTTCAGTGATCTTAGATGAGTACCTTCATCACATGAAACCGAAGCCTACCTCCACAAACAATGACTGAATAAACACTACGTGCCAAAACACTAGATGAAATTGAAACCACAAAAAAAAAAAAATATCTAAACTATCTATAACAAAATCAGAGAGAAGAGATTTACATTTATGTATGCTAATCCACAAGGAAAAACTAGCAGATCAAAGCCAGTAGTTTGAAGTTAGGAAGAGATGGATTTGGATACAACATGTAGAAATCTTTTTTTCTTTTTTTAATCAGAGCTTTCCATTAGGTTCTCTTCAGTGAAAATATCCTGATTTTTCTGAAGATACTAGAAATTTTATTTTTCATGGAAAATGCTCAAATAGTGAAGATTAAACTTTTTAATCACTGTGAAGTTTCCGATTTTATGTTTAAATTATCACATGAAAATTAGGAGAACAAAGAGGTTATTTTAATTATTGAATTAGCACATCAATGTAAATTAGCTGTAAGTGCTCTTGGACCTGCGCTAAAATCTACACACACAGGTTAGCTTTGTCATTGGCTTCCACAAGAAGCCCAGTAATATCTGCTATAAGTCCAATAACATCCCTATAGAATTTCACTGGAAGCTCTCCAGTAGATGTGACTCTTTCCCTGGCCCCAGGCCACTAGGTCTCTTCAGCCTCTTTCATTTCAATTCCAGTTAGTTAACATACACAGTAATACTTCAGGAAGAGAATGTAGTGATTCGTCACTTACAAACAACACCCAGTGCTCATCACACCTGCCCTCCTTAATATCCATCACCTATTTATCCCATCCTCCCCAGCTCCCCTCCAGTAACCCTCAGTTTGTTCTCTATAATGAAGAGAGTCTATTTCCTGTTTTGCCTCTCTTCCCCCCACCCCCGTGTTCATCTACTTTGTTTCTTAAATTCCACATAAGAGTGAAATCATAAGGTATTTCTTTCACTGACTGACTTACTTCACTTAGCATAATATTCTCTAGCTCAATATATGTCATGAAAAATGCAAAATTCCATTCTTTTTTATGGCTGAGTAACAGTTCATTTTATATATATATATATATATATATATATATATATACATTTCATTATATATACATACATAATGAAATGAAATTTATATATACATATATAATGAAATGAAATTTATATATATATAAATGAATATATATATATAAACGAATATATATATTCCTTCGTTTATATATATATATAAAACATATATATATAAAATATATATATATAATATATATATAAAATATATATATGAAAATATATAAAAATATATATAAATATAAATATATATATTTATATATATATAAATATATATATAATATATATAAAAATATATATAAAAATATATATTATATATATATAAACGAAGAAATATATATATTCGTTTATATATATAATATATATATAAATATATATAAATATATATAAATATATATATATTTATATATATAAATATATATAAAAATATATATAAAAATATATATAAAAATATATATTTTATATATATATATATAAACGAAGGAATATATATATTCGTTTATATATATATATAAAATATATATATTTTATATATATATTATATATATATAAATCAACTTCTTCTTTACCCATGTGCCAGCTGATTTGGGCTCTTTGCAGAATTTGGTTATTGCTGATAGTGCCGTGTCAAGGTGCATGTATCCCTTCAAATCAGTTTTTGTATCATTTGGGTAAATACTTAGTAGCACAATTATTGGATCATAGGGTAGTTCTATTTTTAACTTCTTGAGGAAACTCCATACTTTTCTCCAGAGTGGCTGCACCAGTTTACATTCCCACCACAGTGTCAGCAGGGGTTCCCCTTTCTCCGAATGCTCGACAACATCTATTGTCTCCTGTGTTGTTAATTTTAGCAATTCTGACAGGTTTGAGGTGATACCTCATTGAGGTTTTGATTTCTATCCCCCTGATGAGGAGTGATGCTGAGCATCTTTTCATGTGTCTGTTAGCCATCTGGATGTCTTCTTTGGAAGAATGTCTCTTCATGTCTTCTTCCCATTTTTTAACTGAATTGTTATTTGGGTGTTGAGTTTTGTGAGTTCTTTACTCTTTTTTCTTCCTTTATAGAGGAATTATAGTAAATTCCTCTGCATAAAGTGTGGAGAGCTAACCTGCAGCTTCTGGAAAGTCCTATAAAGCTCATCTCTCTTTATAATGAAATTCCTACCAGTACTAGGAAGATAACATTTTCTCCATATTATCTCTGCAGCATGGGAAAAAATGATCATTTTGTTCTTTATCTTGGGAGACCCAGGATAAAAGACACTAAAAAACCCTTACCTATCCTTTCAAAGCCTACTTCGCCATCAATCATTTAGTCAATTTATATTTACTGCATTAATTTCCTAGTCATATGCATATGCTTGCAACTTATTTTAATGCTGTTTATGTCATTAATTAAATTTTCTGAATTCTAACTCATTTATAGGATAATTAAAGAAATCAAATATGCTAGAACAGAACCATCTTATCTTCTTGGAAATTTCCACTCATCTTCCATGACACTCTATTGCAGTAGTTCTCAGAATGTTATCTCCACATCATCACTTCCTGGAACCTTGTTTGATATTTAGAGTATCTGGCCTCATCCAAAACCTACTAAATCAGAAACTTTGGTGGTTGACCCAACAATCTGTAGTCTAAGAAGACCTCCAGGTGATTCTGATCTAGTACACAGATTCTGGTTTGAAAAATAAATAATGTTCCTTACTCTTCCTCTTTCTTCTTCCATTCTTTAATCAAGAAAAATCACCTTCATTTCTTGAATAAAGCCCAAAACATGTATCCTATTGATAGAGTTTCTTGTATGCTAACTTCATTAAAAAAGAGAGAGAGAGAGAGAGAGAGAGAGAGAACACATCTACCAGCCTGTCAACCACTTTAATTATTTAAATACTGTTTTCAGTAAAACCCATTTATAGGGGCGCCTGGGTGGCTCAGTCGGTTAAGCGGCTGACTTCGGCTCAGGTCACGATCTCGCGGTCCGTGGGTTCGAGCCCCGCGTCGGGCTCTGTGCTGATGGCTCAGAGCCTGGAGCCTGCTTCTGATTCTGTGTCTCCCTCTCTCTCTGCCCCTCCCCCGTTCATGCTCTGTCTCTCTCTGTCTCAAAAATAAATAAACGTTTAAAAAAAAAATAAAAAAAAAAACAAACCCATTTATACCCCAATGCTTTACTGAGTTTGATGATATATCTTAAATAACTGGCATTATTTCCTAAACTCCTGCCTTCACTGCCCAGATACAGGGATTTGGTGAAATGTTACTTATCCAACACTGCCAAGATAGGATAACTGCTTTGATTCTTAAATTATGTTTGCATCGACACTATATTTTGGGGAGGCTAGGTTTTATTTTATCCACATTTTTTCCCAGGTTTTTCTTTTGTTGTAACAGGAATTGAACTAAATTCATCACACTTCACGTAAGACCTCAGAAAGTTCCATTAGCAGTTCTGTGGATTTGGTTCACTTGCCAGAAAAAGGAAAGGAAATGAAGTAATAAAGTGAAACTTTGAAATAAGATTTGGATTTATGAAAGAAACTAGTTTTGAGAAGGTCATAAAAATCTCCTTGGTTCAGTAGAAGACTGAAACACAAATGAGAAAAATAAATGACATCAGTCTCCTGGTTAAAAGGTAATTCTTGACGGCACTCATGACTGACACTTTCCTCAGTCTTCTGTGCTCCCACACATTTAAAATTGTCTCTGACTTCTTCTCTATTCGTAACAATGTTTGTGTTTAAAGATCACTATTTTAAATAGTTACATCATTCATAATAGTTCTATTGGGTCTGCATCCCAGCATTGTAAGGGACATCAACTTTAAGTTGCAGTCCAGTAGCAAACTCTCTGAAATGAGGGGCGGTAAATTTATTCCATTTTTAAATGTTTTATTTCCTTAGAAAATTATATTTTGATAGGCATATATATATAAATGTTAAACAAAAATGGTTTTAAAATAATTAGAATGTTCAGAACGTTCTGTTCATGAAAACACACTGTAAAGAAAATGTCCAGAAATATTGCACATTTGTAAAAAATCAAATAAACAAAAACTTAAAAAAAAACACAAGAGGCAGAATCATATAACTACTTTGACACTGCATTAGGAGAAAATGCAAAAGGAGAGCATATCTTTTTCACCCATCTGTCAGTTTGAGTCAGAGCATTCTTAGCTCTAAGGCAAGCAGCATGATTACAGCAGCATGATGCAGGGGTTCCTTCAAGACAGGAGCTGGTGGGAAGAGGATGCTAGGATTGTTCTGTTTAATAAGAAAAATAACCCAAAGGATAAAGATCAAAGAGTTAAGAATGGTTACACACTTGTATTAGAGTTCTCCAGAAAAAGAGACTAATAGGCTCTATATCGAAAATGAGATTTATTATAAGGAACGTGCACATATGACTATGGAGGCTGCAAAGTCCCACAATTTGATCTGCCTTCTATTGTCTGGGGGCCCAGAAAAGCAGGTGGTACAGTTCAAACACCTCAGAACCAGGAGCCAATGGTATAAATTCCAGTCCAAGTCTGAAGCCCTGAGAAGCAGGAATAGTGAGGGCAGGATAAGACTGATATTCTAGCTAACAGAGTCAGAGAGAGACAAGGAGACACAGAGAAAGGGGAGGATGGAGGGAGGGAGGGAGACAGAGAGAGAGAAAATTCTCTCTTCCTTCACCATTTTTTTTTCTATTCAGGCCCTCTATGAATTGGAATGGGGAGGTCAGTCTATATTGGGGAGGGGAATCTACTTTACTCAGTCTGCCAGTTCAAATTCTAATCTCTTCAGGAAATATTTTCACAAACACACTAAGACATAATGTTTAGCCAGATACCTGGGGATCCTGTGGCTCCTCAAGTTTATATATAAAATTAACCATCACATGTCTATACCTTGTCAATCCAGCACATCTCCTTAAACTATAATCTCTAAATAATGGCAATAATAGTTTCACCTCACATAACACAACTGTTCTGCATACAACTGAAACACACTAAAACTTCTCTAGAAGAGAAGGAAAAGTCTATGGGTGCTATTTACTCTTCTCCTTGATATCCCATAATTTAAATACTATGATGCAGTATTAATAATACTCAAATAGTGTGACATAAAATTCAATACATCTTATGTTACATGATAAGAGGATAAGAGCAAGAAAAAAATATTTTATATCTATTCACATATACTCAGAACCAAATAAGGAGAAATACTCATGATAATTACAGTCCTCATTTCTATAACTGGTCATGTGGTTATAGCTAGTATTTGTAACAACATTCTTCCAGTACCCATACCGTATTTCCTTTACCTTCAGAAAGCACGTCAGTTGTTCATGGTTTTTCCCTAATGGGGTGACCCAAACCTTCATTCTTGACAAGCCTGGGTCATTTGTAGTTCCACCTGGACTGGGTTGTTGTAGTTTCCACTGACCTCATTCACAGGGCATAGTAGGACTAAGACAGCCTAAGGGACCTCCAGTACTCTAGTCATACTATTCCTCAGGTCTATTGTGGAGCAGGAGTCCAATTTCCCCCTTGGTAATCAGGATAAATCACCCCAGTAAACACAGCAACTCTCCTCTTTGCCTACTGATTCAGAAGATGTAAAGTCCAAAGTGGCTGGGCAGCAGTCCTAACTTTCAGTTCAGTGGAGTCACTGTTGAGTCTCCTGGTGGAAATGTTCCTTCCTTTGGAATCTTTAAGGCAGGAAAGCATATGGTCACAGGAATAGAAAGCAAAAACTTTGCTAGTGAACTTGTGAAACCTGGCTATGAAAGAAAGAATATCATATATTGGATGCTGATTCAGAATACACATACTCTTCTGGAGAACACTGTCCCAGTCTTGCAAGGTATTGCCATCTACCTGGTGTTGTAATTAGTCTTCAAAAGACTTTTCCACTGTTTCAAGCTGCCTCCCGATGGTGGGGAACATTGTAAGACTAGTGGATTCCAAGAGAAAGGCCAACTGCCATACCCTTTTTGCTGTGTAGTGAGTCCTAGATGAGGGGCAATGTTGTGTGGAATACCATGACAATGGACAATGCATTCTGTAAGTCCATGGATGTCAATTTTGGCAGAAGCATTGCATTCAGGGAAGGCAAGTCCATATCCAGAGTAAGTAAGTCTCCATTCCAGTAAGAAAAAACCCTGCCACTTCCATGATGGAAGGAGTTCAGCATAATGAACCAGTCAGCAGGTAGCTGGCTGATCACCCTAGTGAGAATGGTGCCTTACTGGGGATTCAGTGTTGGTCTTTGCTGCTAGCCAAGTGAGCACTCAGCAGTGGTCATAGCCACAATGGCCTTGGTGATTGGAAGTCCATATTGTTGAACCCATGCATAATCTCTCTCTCTGCTACCATGACAACTTTATTCATGAGTGGACTGGTATCCACAGAATAGGTCATCCTATCCACTTAATTAAAATTCTTCCTCTGCTGGGGCGCCTGGGTGGCGCAGTCGGTTAAGCGTCCGACTTCAGCCAGGTCACGATCTCGCGGTCCGTGAGTTCGAGCCCCGCGTCAGGCTCTGGGCTGATGGCTCGGAGCCTGGAGCCTGTTTCCGATTCTGTGTCTCCCTCTCTCTCTGCCCCTCCCCCGTTCATGCTCTGTCTCTCTCTGTCCCAAAAATAAATAAAAAAAAAAAAAAAAAACAAAAAAAAAAAAAACGTTGAAAATTCTTCCTCTACTGAGGTTACACTTTGCTAAGCATTCACATATAAAACAAATTCTTCATTTTTTCCCTTACATAGAGGCATATCCACATACTTCTTTCCCAACTTTCCTTGTAATCAATATCCTAATCATGTTCATTCTAAGTCCCTGACCATCTAGCCAAACCACTTGCCATAGCCCTTAAATTGATACATAAACACATGTATGACTATTTCTCCTTCCAAGCCAAGTGAACAACCAGGTGCGCTGCTTGAAGTTTTTCTTATTGGGAGGATTTACTTTATCCCAGAAAAGGGCCATGGTGCTACAGCTGTCCACTTTTGACTGGTGCCTGCACATTGTACAGAATTATCTGTAAACCAGTCATGGGTCTCTTCCTTCCTCAGAAGGAACTCCTTGTGAAGCCATACATGCAGCCTGGGAGATAAAAGGGTGTAGCAGGAGTGGGAAAATGGGCATTTGAACTACTTCACATCATCCTATTTATGTCTTGAGGCCCTGTTTGGGTTCAATCACTTACATTCCACTTCAATTTATGATGGGGTTCGGCTGTGCATACCCAACTTATGGCTTGGTGGATCAAGTAACACCTAGCTTATAATGGGCACCTTAGGTCACATAGTAACTTAGTGGTGCGTGGTTAAATGGCCCTTGAAGAATGTTGTCTCAATGAAGGAATATATTGTCCATAAAATCCAGATACCCATGAGGCTTTGCACCTCTTTTTTAGCTTTGGAGGGACCAGATGCAACAACTTACCCTTTACCTTAAAAGGGGTATTTCAGCATGCCCCATACCACTGGATCCGTAGAAATTTCACTGAGATAGAAGGCTCCTTTAATTTTTTAAACTATTTATCTCCTGCCCTCCAGTTCTCAAATGTCTTACCAATAAGTCTACAGTAATTACTACTTCTTGCTCACTAGGTCCATTCAGTATAATATCATTCACTATAATAATGGACCAATGTGATATCTTATGTAAAGGGAAAGTGATCAAGATCTCTGCAAACTAAATTATGACATATGGTAGTACAGTTGATATATCCCTGAGATAGGACACTAAAGGTGTTTTGTTGGCCTTGCCACCTGAAAACAAATGGCTTCTGGTGGACCTTATTGACAGGGATGGAGAAAAAGGCATTTGCCAGCTCAATAGCTACATACCAGGTAATCAGGGGGTGTGTTAATTTGCTCAAACAATTAAACCACATCTGTCATAGCTGCTGCAATTGGAGTTACCACCTGGCTCGGTCCATGATAACCCACTGTAATTCTCCAAGACCCATCTGTCTTCTGTACAGACCAAACAGGCAAGTTGAATGGGGATATGGTGGAAATCACCACCCCTGCAAACTTCAAGCTCCTTTCTTGTGTCACTAATCTCTGCAATCACTCCAGGAACATGGTATTCCTTTCATTTACTACTTTCCTAGAGAGTGTCCTAATGACTTCCACTTAGCCTTTTCCTCCATAATAGTGATAACAACATAGGTCAGGGAACTTGCTCTGCCAGTTTCCGAGTACATCTATTCTAATTATGCATTCTGAAACTGTGCAAATAACCACAGAATAGGATTGTGGAGCCACTGGGCCCACTGTGAGATGGACCTGAGCTAAAACTAATTGATCACCTGATCTCCAGAAGCACCTACTTTAACTGGTAGACCACAGTGATGTTTTGGGTCTCCCTAGAATTAGTGTCAGTTCAGAACCAGTGTCCAGTAGTCACTGAAAGGCCTCATTATTTTCTTTTCCCAATGTATTGTTACCCCAGTAAAAAGTCATAGGTACCTTTAGGGAAAGTTAGGAGAGTAATTAACAATATAAATTATTTGTAGTGTGCTGGTGCCTTTTCTTGAGGAGACCCAGCTTCCCCTTCATTCAAGAGCTTCTGGGTCTGTAAATGGTCTCAAATCTTTAACTGATTGAGTGATTTTGACTTTCTGTTTTTATGATGATTCATGTTACACTTTTGTTCACTTGACCCAGACCTAAAACTTTTCTGCTTATCCAGATCACGTAAGAATTTTCCGGGCCATCTACTTCACTTCTAGAAACACCATGATCAATTAGCCAGCTGGACTTCCCTCACGATTCTCCTGTGAGCACTGCCGAGGCCAGTGGGTAGGGATGGTCCACGTTGCAATAGCTACCACAACTGCCTCCTGGAGAAGTTGTCTTTTTTCCCAGTTTAGTCATTTTCACAGCTAATAAAGGACACGTAAGTGGGGAGGTATCTGTGCCAGCAAGGTGTGAGACAGCTAGAAATTCATTTAAAAGAGAGCCAAGAAGTTCAGAACTGCTCTTTTTCCTTTCTCTTTTCCAGTCTCTTGCTCTCATTGCCTCCACATTATACATTACTTTTAAACTTTTTTTATTGTGGAGACTATATCAAAAACCAAAACTTGGTGTTACAGTGAATATGTCTGGAATCAAAAGGAGAGAAAAAACAAAAAATTGTATTTATTGGCTTCATTGTATTGCATGGCTTTATAAAGCCATTGCATGGCTTTATAAAAACAGGAGTATAATAATTGCAACATTTCACAAATTATTAAAATTATGTTTTTATTTAAATGAATGATATTAAAAGTGAGTATTTTAAAGAAGATAATTTTACTCTTTTCTTATATTTGAATTAAATTATTTCCTTAATGGTATATCACTTAAATATGTGTGACATGCTATTAAGGAGCTCTGGCTTAATGTGTTGTTTCTTTGTTTCCTGTTACACAAATATTTATTTTGATTTAATTATAATTTATACTGTGACATTTTATTTTTATTTTGCTTATTTAGACAGTCAAAAACTTGAGTTCTTCTTTAAAACAATACCAATATTTTATCTAGTTTCATCTCAACTGTGTCTTATCTGTATGTTTTAGGATGCCTGGATATTTATCAAAGATGTTTGATTAGGAAGAAAGTAAGTGTGTGAAGTAAATATGTGCTGTTCATGAACAGTGTTTCTTTAAACAAATTTTGAAAATTTTTCTAGAAAATTTTGGGGAGAAAAGATGACTTTTAAATTTCTGATTTCCTTGGCTCTCAATATTATCATCCTTTTTTAATGCATTTCTTATTAAAATATACTTTTAAAGACTTTTTCTGACAGTGTTACACTTTTTTTTTTCCAGTGAGTAGACAGGAATATTGCTATTATGTTGCCTTAGGTGGTTTATAACGGTATGTATCTATCATAACCAACCTCTTTCTTATGACACACATGCAAAATAACATATTTGCAGCTGTGTTACAAGTTTATAATGTAGTTTACTGTACTGTCTTACATGCATGTTGCATATCATTTAAAATATTTTAGTTGAGAAAGGATATAAATGTAAAACCCACCTTTTTAATAATTAAAAATTGCCAATTACTCTGCAGTTTCATATTTAGAATTTTGCCTAATTTGAGCTTTTATTACTAAGGGATAAACTTTTAATGGATAGATACTTTGGAGTTTTTATTGGGATTTTACTTGCATTTTACTTTGAGTTTTTATATTTGTAATAACTCATAGCATGATTTTTTTTAAATTTTTTTTTTAAACGTTTACTTATTTTTTTTTTTTTTTTTTAATTTTTATTTATTTTTGGGACAGAGAGAGACAGAGCATGAACGGGGGAGGGGCAGAGAGAGAGGGAGACACAGAATCGGAAACAGGCTCCAGGCTCTGAGCCATCAGCCCAGAGCCTGACGCGGGGCTCGAACTCACAGACCGCGAGATCGTGACCTGGCTGAAGTCGGACGCTTAACCGACTGCGCCACCCAGGCGCCCCACGTTTACTTATTTTTGACACAGAGAGAGACAGAGCATGAACAGGGGAGGGTCAGAGAGAGGGAGACACAGAATCTGAAACAGGCTCCAGGCTCTGAGCTGTCAGCACAGAGCCCGACGGGGGGCTCGAACTCACGGACCGCGAGATCATGACCTGAGCCGAAGTCGGACGCTTAACCAACTGAGCCACCCAGGTGTCCCACTCATAGCATGATTTTAAAAAATAATACTAATCTTCAAACTATAGGAAAATAGTTCATAACCCCAAACTAATATATGTAGTATCCACCTCATATCAAAGGTAGAGCATAGGGTCACAGCAAAGATCTTTATAAAGTGACTAAATTTAAAAGAAAATTCTAGTTTTTATGTTTAAAACATCACAAAAACAAAAAATATATTACCTATTTGGATTAGTCATAATATTATTTGTCATTTTGCAGGAACAAAATATTTTTTATGGCCGCAGCTATAAAATGAAATAGCATGATTATGTGCAGTTATGCTTCCTTAGCAATGTCCTTTATTAAAATATTTCGCAAATGAATAGGTTCTGAGGTCAAAAGATCTTAATAGACCTGCAATACGATCAATGAGGAGGGAGTCAAACACAAAGGGTAATTATTATTTATCACTGACACATAAACTCAGATCTGTGAATGCCTTTGAAATATTTTATTATAAACTTCCTATAAAGAAGTGCTAGGTAGGTCAGTATAAATATTTCTGTTGAAAAATGAAACAAACATATGTGCTGGTATTGGCTTCAGGTATACTTATTAGGCTGGGTAGAGAAAAAACAGGGAAGCAGGGTAGAATGTGCAAAATTCCAACTATAATTCTGGAATGGTTTAAATTACTCCATTTTTTTTTCTCGAAGAAAGATTCAGTTTATCCATATTACAGTGATCAGTCAATATTATAAAGCTGAGACTCATTTAGTAGTTCAGGTCTTTTAAAGCAATGCTTAACATGTAATTCTCAGTTGAATGATAATGTTAACAAGCCACCGGTAACCTAAGGCAGTCATTCTCAATCTGACGCACGTTAATAATCATTGGAAGAACTTTAAAAACTTTTCAATGCCCAAGCTCTACCCTGGTATATCCCTAAACTTGAGATCCAAATACGAGTGTTTTTAGAAAGATTCCCCAAATGATTCTAATTGCAGTCATATTTGATCACTAGCAACATAGAAACTAGAGCAAACAAATACTCACTTGAATCAAGAATTAAATCACGTGGAGTCAGAATCAATCAACTGGGCCTCACTGATGAAGTTTTGCAGTGATGGGGGGTTTGTGGGTCTAGAGCTGATGGCCAACAAAGAATTCTTGAAGACATCTTTGGTGCAAAAAGGTGAGTTTATCAAAGCATGGGGACAGAACCCATGGGAAGGAAGAGCCATGGGATCTTGAAGGGTAACTCATTATATACCCTCAGGCTGGGAGGGGTTCAAGGATACAGTAAGACTCTAAGGTATTTTGGAAGCAAGGTTTCCAGGACCTTGAGGGGCTAGCTGTTGCTAGGGAAACGCCGCTTACTACCGTTTAGTAAAACCTCAGTCATGAGACCCTTCAGATGGGCCATACATAAGCTTGGAGTAAGATGCCAGCATATATCTTGGGGCAGTTGAGGTAAAGGAAGTAGACCTACAGGATTCTCAAGGTTGGGATAATGTTAAGCTAAGGTTCTCTTTTGCCCCTAGCAAAGTGTCATTATGGAGGCAGCTGAGCAGGCAGGTCACTGCAGGTTTCAAGGACTTGTAAATGGGATGTCGGCAGTAAGGGAATTTAATTTTCCATTTGCCTTAGTTTCCCACATTACCATGGCAAGCTCTTAAACCCCTTTCCTTTGTTTTTGGGTAGCTAGGAGTGTCTGAGGAATATCACACATATTCCACCAGGGGCGGGGGGAGGGGTGCCAGCCTGTATTTTGCCCTCAGCTTGCCCCACACTCCCTCATCACTCACATATAAACAAACAGGAAACATTTTTCCAAATATATGGTTAATCCTACACATCACCCAAAGATAACTGTTTCATAGAATGTTAGTGTTGTAGCTGATGTTAGATGTAATCTTGTTTATTTTCTTACTGATTATAGCTGACATTGTCTGTCAGTCCTCCTTATTTTTCTGTAATAAAGATAATTGGTTGTTTTTTTTTTCCCCCATGAAAAGGCTTGACTGATCAAATGATAGAGTTTCTTATTTCCTTTCTTCTCTGTGTCGCATTGTCTTTTTCTTGATATTGCTCTCATTTCCTTTTTAGACCACACAATTTATTCTGTCCAGGACATCCTCAGCCCTTATTTAACTAAATGCAAACAGTGGACCAACTGCATCAGGATAAACAGGATTTAAAAAGCAGATTCAGGAGTCCTACCAAAGAACAACTTGAAAGAACTTCTAGTGCTAAGACCTCTTTTATAATTTATATGAGGTGAGTTTTATGCAGATGAGAACCACAACTCCCAAAATTCCTCATGCTTCCAATCTCACTTTATGCAGAAGAGCAAAATCATTAAAAAAGTTCACTACATCAAATTATAGACCACTATAACTTTCTTCAGTCGTTATCCTTCCGTAGTGCACCGCAACCCGTATTTTTTTCTAGGTTGCCAGTCATAGCTGTCAGCTGATTATTGTCCAGGTGTGCTGGGTTTAGTGATAATTGGGTTTTAGGCCCACCTGTCTGCTCCCCAATTGTTTCCTCTGATATGTTCAGGCATCAATATTTAGTATGTATCAGCAAATCTACATCCTTCTTGCACAATAAAATCAACTGGTAAGGTTTTAAAAATTACTGATGCCTTAGCATGACTTCCTAAATCACAATGAACTTCTTCTGGGATGGAACTCAAGCTCTTTATTTACTTATCTTAAACCTCAGCTGATTATAATAGGTAGTCATGGTTTCAAACCACAGTGCTACTTGTTAGCACCACAGTGTGGCCTCCAATTTTATCAGGAACGCAGGTTTTTGGTTCATTATTATTTCAAGCATCAGGTCTAAGGTATAATTACCTAGGAATTAAAGCATGATAGATACATAGCCTTACCACACAAATACCAGAATACTGGAAAGAATAATAACATCTCTCAGTTTGAAAAGTCCTGTTTGCAAACTGCTATTACATCAATCTTCAGAATTTATTGCCTAGGGCTTGCAGATGGTAGAGTGCTACTTAGAAGAGACACCCTGTTGGGAAAACCACATTGTGGTGCAATTAATAACCAGATGAGTTTCATCTTACACACCCTCTTAAGTTATCAGTTTAAAAAACAAACAAAAAAACCAAAAAAAAACCTTTATTGACTTAGGAGGTTAACTAACCTTACTAACTTGATAATAGATAAAGTACATTTATTTTTTAAACATGTTTTATTCAAACAACAAATAAATATGTTGAGAAATGTTTTTACAAGTGTCTGTTTCGGGGCAAGTCAGTGGAAATTCAGTCTTTATCACTGTTTTTATACAAAATATCATTTCAGTATCCTGTGGCAAGTATTTTTGTACCATATCAGATAAGAAAACTAATTTTTCAAAGCAAATGTTTCATTATTTTTGTTGACATTCTATCCACCAAATGAGAGTGACCCAGCAATATAAAACTTTCCTATTCCCTGCATATGTTTTTATATTGTTTCTGCTTCTATGTATTTAGAAATTCAAGTTTTCTTCTTAATTATTGCTAAATGAAACACAGAGATTTTAAGCAATCCTTGGGATGAGTTTCAAAAAACCTATGAAACTATCACCCAAAACAAATTGTAGTACATTTTCACTCTTTCCCACAGAAAGATCCCCTGTGCCTCTTTCCAGTCAATTCCTCCCCATGATATTATCTGGTTTCAATCACCAGGAATTAATTTTGACTTGGGTTCATACAATATACTATAACTTATTTTTTCTGGCTTTTTTCTCTTACAAATTTTTTTCAATTTTTTAACTGTTTTTTTGTTTATTTATTTATTTGAGAGAGAGACAGAGAGAGTGTGAGCAGGGGTGGGGCAGAGAGAGAGGGAGACACAGAATGTGAAGCATGATCCAGGCTCTGAGCTGTCAGCACAGAGCCCGACGTGGGTCTCAAAGTCACAAACCATGAGATCATGACCTGAGCTGAAGTAGGACACTTAACTGACTGAGCCACCCAGGTGCCCCTCTTATCATAAAATTTTTGAGATTAATCTAATGATGTGTCAATTAGTTGATCAAGATTCATCTATGACATTTGTAACATCTGTATAAGTGAACACGTGTATGCGTTTAGTTTTATTGTTCATTTGGACTTTGTTGCTTAATAGTATTTCATTAGATGAACATATGCCATGATTTGATTTTTCTGCTTTTGGGCATTTTGATTGTTTCTATTTGCACATTATAAAGAAGGCTTATCGTTCTTGTATTAGTCTATTTGAGCATATACTCTTTTTTCCTTTTCTGTAAGTACCTAGGAATTAAATTACTGTGTTAAATAGTAAATATGTGTTCAACTTGTAAGAAGTTGCTTAGTTCTCTGAAGTGCTTTAAGAATTTTTATACTCCAACCAGCAACAGATAGATGAAAGGATCCTTATCAACATTTTGTTTTGCCATTATTGTTTTGGTCCAGACATTCTGGTGCACTAAACTGATATTTCATTATGGATTTAATTTAGATGTGCATATTGGCTATTTAGAGCATATTTTCAGGTGCTTATAGGTCATTTGCATGTATTAACTTATGAAGGATGTACTCAAGCATTTTATCCATTTTTTTTATTCAGTTATTAATCGTTTTATTATTGATTTATATAAGATACATATTTTGGATGAATGCTTTTAGTCAGAACTACATGTTGTGATCTATGTCCACCAGTATTCTGGCTTGGGTATTCATTTTATTAATGGTTTCTTTGGCTGAATATATATAAATTTTTGATGTTGACTAACTTTTAACGTATTTTGTTTTATACTTTGTGTTCTGTTTCCTGTCCAAGAAAATATACTCCTATTTTCTCAACCAAAAGCTTTATGATACTAGGTATTTTGATGTTCTGAAGGGTTAAAAATGATTTTCATTTATTTCGAATACGGATATCTAATATTTCAACAATTGTTAAAAAGACTTTTCTTTCCCTATTGTATTTAGCATCTTTGTCAAAATCAGTTTATTGAATATGTGAGAGTCTATTTTTAACAGTCTACTTAATTACATTTATATAATTCCGTATGCCATTATAACACTCTCTTAAGTCTATAATTTTACAGTAATTCTTGAAATCAAGTAATTAAGTCCTTAAATTTTTTTCAAGTTTAAAAAAAGCTGAGCAGTTTAAAGCAGGCAGGATTAGCTATTCTGTATCCTCATTACTTCCATGTAAGTTTTAGAATTACCATGTCTCTTTCTTCAGAACAAACAGCCTGAATCAACGTATCAATTTTAGAAGAAACGTCATCTTTACAGTTATCAACTCTTCTAATTCTTTTTTTTTTTTTTTTTTCAACGTTTTTTTATTTATTTTTGGGACAGAGAGAGACAGAGCATGAACGGGGGAGGGGCAGAGAGAGAGGGAGACACAGAATCGGAAACAGGCTCCAGGCTCCGAGCCTTCGGCCCAGAGCCTGACGCGGGGCTCGAACTCACGGACCGCGAGATCGTGACCTGGCTGAAGTCGGAGGCTTAACCGACTGCGCCACCCAGGCGCCCCATCAACTCTTCTAATTCTTAAGCTTGATATTTCTCCACATTAATTTAGATATTTATCAATTTCTTTCAGTAATGATTTATAGCTTCCAAATTAAAGTAATTTCACATTAAAAAAATTATTACTAGGGGCTCCTGGGTGGCTCAGCCGGGTAAGCATCCGACTTCAGCTCAGGTCATGATCTCAGTCTGTGAGTTCCAGCCCTGCATCAGGCTCTGTGCTGACAGCTTGGAGCCTGGAGCCTGCTTCAGATTCTGTCTCCCTCTCTCTCTGCCCATTTCCTGCTCACGCTCTGTCTCTCTCTCTCAAAAATAAATAAACATTAAAAAAAATGATTACTAGACATTTGATTTTTATGCTACCATATTTTACATTTAAAAAATTTCATCACAATTATATAGAAACAAAATAGATTACTGTATACTGACTGTCTTGTGACCTTATTAAATCCCTTATACATTTTAATAGTTTGTAAAGAAAATTTTTCTTTTTTTTAATGGTTATTTATTTTGAGAGAATGAGTGGGAGAGGGAAGAGAAAGAGAATCCCAAGAAGGCTTCACAATGTCAGCACAGAGCCCGACGTGGGGCTAAATCCCACGGACCATGAAATCCATGGGCCGAAATCAAGAGTGGGGTGCTCAACTGAATGAACCACCCAAGTTCCCCAAGAAATCTTTTATTTTAAACATTGACAAAAATGTCCTTTGTGAATGAGAAGAGTTGCCTCTTGTTTTCTAACATATGTAGTTTTGTGTCTTTATCTTGCCTTACCGCATGGGTTACAATCTGTAGGTAATGTTCAATAGAAGTGGCAAGAACAGACATCCTTACCATCTCTCTGAACTTAGAAAGAAAGTGTTTAATGTTTCAACTTTATGGGTGTTGTTAACTGTAGGTTTTTTATAAATACCCATTATCAGATTGATGAGGTTCTCTTGTATTCCAGGCTTGCTGACAGTTTTATTGTATTATTTTTTAAACAACAGGTGGTACTATTTTTGAAGTTTTGGGGGGCAGTTATTGAGATAATTACATAATTTCTCATTTATTATGCTAATTTGATGTATTATAGTTATTAATTTTCTATAATGAAGCCAAACTTAAATTTCTGGGATGACACAGTTTACTTATTATATATTTCATTATTGTTGATTTTGATTTGCTAATATTTTCAGAAATTTTGTATCTATATTCAAGAGGAATAGTATTTTGTAACTTTTTCCTCCTGTTATCTTCCATGTTTTGATACAAGAATTGTGTTGGCCTATCTTAGTTTGTTCAGGCTCCTATAACAAAACACCATAGACCAGCTTACTTATAAACAACAGAAATTTATTTCTCACAATTCTGGAGGTTTTAAGTCTAAGATCAGGTGCCAGCATGGTCAAATGAGGGCTGCCACCAGATTGCCCAACTCTCATGGTGTCCTCATATGGTGAAAGTGACAAGGGAGATCTGTGCAGTCTCTCTTCTAAGATCACTAACCCCATTTGTGAGGGCTCCACCCTCATGGGACCCCCCAATGGCCCCACCTTCTACTATAAATACCTGGAGTTAGGCTTCTAACATATGAATTCTGGGGACACAAACAGCCTGTTAAAATGAGTTTCCCAGGGCACCTGGGTGGCTCAGTGGGTAAAGCTTCCGACTTTGGCTCAGGCCATGATCTTGTGGTTTGTGAGTTTGAGACCCATGTCGGGCTCTGTGCTGACAGCTCAGAGCCTGGAGCCTGCTTTGAATTCTGTGTCTCCCTCTCTCTCTGTCCCTCCCCCCCCCTCTTTTTCCCTCTCTCTCTCAAAAATAAACATTAAAATATTTTAATATAAAAAATTAATAAAATAATAAAATGAGTTTCCCATTTTTACATTTGTTTGATATTTAGTCATCTGTTCTTTGTTCTTTATTTTCTACCTTCTGGTGAGTGAACTGTAAATATTGAAATATTTGATTTTATCTCCTATATTGATATTTTAGCTATGTCTACTTTTGCTATTTTCAGTCATTTCCATAGATATTACCACATGCATTTAAAAAAATTTATTTGTTTTAATTCCAGTATAATTAAGTGTTGTATTCGTTTTAGGTGTATAATATAGTGACTCAACAATTCTATATATTACTCAGTGCTCATCACGATAAGTGTGCTCTTTAATCCCCATCACCTATTTCACCCATACCCTTACCCACCTCCCCTCTGATAAGCATCACTTTGTTCTCTATAGTTAAGACTTTGTTTCTTGGTTTGTCTCTTTCTCTTTTCCTTTGTTCACTTGTTTCTACATTCCACATATGAGTGAAATCATATTTGTCTTTCTCTGACTTATTTCACTTAGAATTACACTCTCTAGCTCTATCCATGTCATTGAAAATGGCAAGATTTCATTCTTACTTCTGGCTGAATAATATCCATTATATATATATATATATATATATATATATATATATATATATATATACATACACACACACACACACTCACACACACACACACACACACACACGTGTGTATATACATATATACACATACCATTTCTCCTCTATCCATTCATCTATCAATGAACACTTGGGGTTGCTTCCATAATTGGGGTATTGTCAACAATGCTGCAATAAACATAGGGGTGCATATATCTTTTTGAATGAAGTGTGTTCATATTCTTTGGGTAAATACCCAGTAGCGGAATGACTAGATCATATGGTAATTCTGCTTTTAACTTTTTGAGAAACCTCCATACTGTTTTCCACAGTGGCTGCACTGGTATGCACTCCCACCCACAGTGCGTGAGGATTCATGTTTCTTCACATCCTCATCGTTACTTACTGCTTCTTTGATTTTAGCCATTCTGACAGGTATGACATGATATCTTATTGTGGTTTTGATTTGCATTTCCTTGATGATTAGTGGTAATGCTGAGCATCTTTTCATGTGTCTGTTGGCCATCTGTATATCTTCTTTGGAAAAATGTCTGTTCATGTCTTTTACCCATTTTTAATTCGATTATTTGGGGTTTTGTGTATGTTGAGTTGTGTAACTTCTTTATATATTTTGGATACTAACCCCTTGTTATGCAGTTTTTATGTCATAACATCGTAGCTTCAAACAACATGCTACTTCATCCACAGTGTAAAAAACTTATTCAAGTTTTTATTATCATATTATTTTATTAGTTTTTTATGTATGCTATTAATGCCACATTATAGTAACATGATTGCTTTAATTACTTATTAATCTTTATGTTTATTTATTTATTTGAGAGAGACAGTGCAACTGGGGAGGAAAAGAGAAAATGGGAGAAAGAGAGAATCCCAAGCAAGCTCCAGGCTGCCAGCACAGAGCCTAATGCAGGGCTTGAACTCATGAAACCATGAGAAACTGTGAGATCGTGACCTGAACTGAAACCAAGATTTGGAAGCTTAAATGACTGAGTCACCCAGGTGCCCCGTCACTTAGTAATCTTTCAGAAAACTAAGAAAAACAAGTACATTGGTATAGTACCACTTATTTTCCATTTCCTGTACTCTTCATTCATTCTCTTTTTTTTTCAGTTTATTTATTTTGAGAGAGAGAGAGAGAGAGAACACACAATCAGGTGAGCAACAGAGATAGAGGGAGAGGGAGAGAGACAGAGACAGAGACAGAGAGACAGAGAGAGAGAGCATCCCAAGCAGGCTTTGTGCTGTCAATGGGGAGCCGGATATGGGGCTCAAGTCCACAAGCTGCAAAATCATGACCTGAGCTGAAATCAAGAATTGGACGTTTAACCCAATGAGCCACCCAGGTGCCCCATTCTGACGGATGTGGTATTTCATAAGTTTACTTCAGCAAGCAGTACTTCTTTCAACATTCTTCTAGTCAAGATCTACTAAGGACAAAATCACTTAGCTTTTTCTGTCTGAGGATGATTTTGTGAAGGTCATTTCACTAAAATTAGAACTCTAATTCGAGAGTTATATTTCCTTTTTTAATATATAAATAATATTCCATTATCTATTATTTCCTGTGTGAAGTCAATCTTTATTAGTGTCCTATAAGAGGGTTCTTTCCCCTAATTTCTCCTTTTAAGAATACGATTTTATCTTTAGTTTTTAGCAGTTTGGCTATGATGTGTGCGTGTCTGCATATGTGAGTGAGCCTACATATTTTGCATTTGTCTGTTTATACTCTTTGGGGAATTCTCTGAAATTCTTGGAGCTCTGGGTTGGTATTTTTTAAATAAATTTGCAAAGGTTTTTTTGGTTGTTATCTCTGTAAATATGTATTCTTTCCCATTCTCTTACTTTTGTCCTTTAGAGACTCCAAGTATGTATATATTAGATTGCTTGATATTTTCTCACATATCCTGGATGATGCTCTATTACTTCTTCCTTTTTTATATTTTTATTTTTGTTTGTATATATACTTTTTAATGATCATTTCCTCTGTTATATCGAATCTTATGTTAAGTTCATTAAATGAATTCTTTATTTCTGATGTGTCACACACACACATATATATATATATATATATATATATATATATATATATATATAATTTATGGAATTTCTATCTTTTCTTTTATGTAGTTCTCATATTTCTGTTAAAATTCCCATATCTTTGTTAATTCTTTATACCTTTTCCACAAAACTCTTTTTCACTTCCATTATAGTCATTTCAAACTAAGTGATAATCCCAAATCTATGACATCTCAGTGTCTGTAATGATCATTGCTGCTCTTACCATGGTCCATATTTTCCTGATTTTTTTGTATGTTCATTATAATTTTTTATTACATGCTGATTTTATTACATTAAGAATAATCTAGATGTATTGGGTGCTTGGGTGGCTCAGTTGGTTGAGTGCCTGACTCTTGATTTCAACTTAAGCCACAATCCCAAAATCATGGGATTGAGTCCCTTATGGGCCAGGTACTGAGCCTGGATTCTACTTAGGATTCTCTCTCTCTCTCTCTCTCTCTCTCTCTCTCTCTCTGCTCCCCCCCCCCGTCCCTCCCCTGCTTGTACACACATTCTCTCTCTCTCTCTCTCTGCAAAAATAAAAAAGAATAATAAAGAAATAAACAATATTTACCCCAGAGAGGGTCTTGCTTTTTCTTATATAGAATGTATTGGTAGTTTACTTAATTCTGAGCTTACTTGACTTTTAGCTAGAATCAGTTCACACCAACTTTAATATTTTGAGGAGGGACTCACAACTTTTTCTTTCTCCCCCCTTCACCTGCTCCCTCCCACTCCCCAAACAACTTTCTCCTTAGCAGAGTCTGGGATCTAAATAAACCCTGGTGAGATTCTGAAGATCTGTTTATGCTTCCAGGTTGAGCTATAAACTTTCAGAAGTGGGAAATATCTCCTTGATTTCTAGATCTGCTTCATGTATTTGTGATGGCTGCAGAATTTTCTTTGCTCTCCATATCACTCACTGATTTCTGAGCCTCCACACAGATTGTTTAGCCTTACTTCACTGTTTCACGTTTTCTGATTATGGCACTTCCCCTGTCTTCCTTAGGTGAAAGTGGAGATTATCTGGGAGAATAATTCTCAGTTCCATTCCACTCTTAGCCTAAAAGTTTTTACAGGGTTTATCTCAGCCCTTCTTTGTACTCCAATTTTAGATGAAGAGTGATAAGAAAAATTTGTGTGTGTGTGTGTGCAATCTTGCTCTCTGGCAAGATAGTTTTTTAATTTAATTTGTTTACCTACATGTAAGTTGTATAATGAAGAGAATCCAAATGAAATGAAGTCCTGAAGCTTAGAGTAGCAAAACATTTTTACCATCTTTTAAAACAAATTAATTACAAGGAATACTGTAACTCTAAAAAGGCTTTAAAGCATACCACTGCTTCAGAAAGGTGACTAGCACTCATTAGGTAACTAGTGTAAATTTTGTAACTAGATGTTGAAGAAAATACACAAGATATTGAGGAAAATGCATGCTTTAAAAATCTCTTTAGGAGATATGTTCAGTAAGATATTATTTGAAGATGAATTAAAATTAGATACTTTATAAAATGCTGATACTTCATTATCCCTATTCTTAATATTTAATTTGTTTTCTCATTACAGCTTAAATTTGAAGCTATTCAGGCAGCTAACAGATTCTTTTGTATAACTATGAACATTATTATTACTTAAGAAATTATTTCAGAAATGCTAAAAATCATTATGTATTTAATCAACAGGCAATTGAGAAAGATGATTAAAACTCTTAAATTCGGGAGAAAAATTAGTAATTATTGAAGACATTTCCTTAGATACTGGGTTATTTGGAAATCATTTTGGGAAATACTCATTCAGACATTCATGAAAAACACAGACTATAATTTTTTTTTTTTCCCCAGTGGTCTTAGGGCTAAAACCAGGGGTAACCATTATGGTGATCTTTATTTGGAAGACAGCATGCCGGGTGTAACCATTACTCTAGGTAGATGGTAGAAACTTGTGTAATTATTATTTATATTGTTTTACTAGTTCTAAAGAGGCACAATCTGTTGATATGAGACCACCAAACCCGGAGTGACAGGCTTTTAAAGATTTCAGCAAATGGACATGAGAATTTCATGTTTTTGGTAGTGCATCTTGGTAACTTCATAAAAAAAAACAACAAAGAAAAATATCCTGATTTTCTTTATTTCCTTTCAGAATTTCTCAGGAGTATCTAGTCATATTTCCCATTAACTACATCTAAAGAACACAAGAGAGACTTTAGGACAAGATCAGTTTCAGTTCTGTGAAAGAGAGTGTTAGTTCTACAACACATACATAAAAAACTGCCTCTAGGCTACAGCCACAATATTCATACTGTTTCTGATCTAAAATGACGCTATCTTCTGTAGAAATTATATTACTGTCATTGAAGTTGCCCTCACAATTAATATCTATTAAACATGCATGTGTTTTGTTTTGTTTTGTTTTGTTTTGTTTTGTCTTATCTTATTTTGAAGCTTTATGCAGTCGGAAGTTAGTTCAAAACAATGTCCAAATATTTTATCAGATTATACCTCCCATTTTTCATTGTACTATTTACATAATAATTCAGTAGTAGTTTTATGATGAAAATAGTTTTCTCAGATAATCAGAAGAGACCTGAAGGGAGCCTCAGAGGTAGCTATACATGTTAAAAAGTGAAAAATACTTTAAGAAATCAGTAGGTCATGTAATTCTTTTAGCAAGAAGACAACATACCTCTTAAATTATATCTATACACAGAGATTATCTCACCTATTTTATTTAAGTTGAATGGTACTCTTATTTACATAACCAATTATTTCAAATTAAACAACTAACTGGTTAGAAAAGTAGTTGCCTAAACTGACTAATCAAATGAATATTGAAATAAGAATAATTAACCCTCCTGTGACTTATATATATTTAATTTTGGCCACCTCTTTTCCTTATCTTAAAATAAATGTTAGGTTTCTGTTCTTATGAAGTAACATCACATTTCAGGCTGCACTCAGGAAATACTACAGAGCAGGTGGCTTGACCAACAAAATTTTCTCATAAATCTGGAATCTGAGAAGTTCAAGATCAATATGCAAACCATGGTTGGGTTCTGGTGAAACCAGGTATCTTATTTCTGTATAAAATATTGTTATCTTATTGCTGTATCCATACATGGCAGAGAGAGAGATATCTTTCATATCTCTAATAAAGGTACTAATCCCATTCATGAAGGCTCAATCCTCATGATCTAATTACCTCCCTAAAGTCCCACCTCCAAATACCATCACTTTTTGGATTAGGGCTTCAACATATGAATTTTGAGAAGACACAAACATTCATTCTATAGCAAATAGCCTTCTTTTAACTGACAAATATTAGTCTAACATTGCTAAGGCAATTATACACTGTTTCCTATGAAATGCAATCAAGTATTCTTTTTTTTTTTTTTAATTTTTTAACGTTTATTTATTTTTGAGACAGAGAGAGACAGAGCATGAATGGGGGAGGGTCAGAGAGAGAGGAAGACACAGAATCCGAAACAGACTCCAGGCTCCGAGCAGTCAGCACAGAGCCCGACGCAGGGCCCGAACTCACGGACCAGTGAGATCATGACCCGAGCCGAAGTCGGACACCCAACCGACTGAGCCACCCAGGAGCCCCTGCAATCAAGTATTCTTTACGTACCATTGAAGTTGCTTTAGTAGATATACAGACCTTGATCTTGATATATATTGTGTTATATTCCTTTTTAATTTTGGTTTACCCCAATAACTATATTTAATAAAACATGTTACCAATAGTTAAGAAATAAAAAGAGAAGCAATTAGGAGACATCCCATGGTAGACTGATTTTCAGGTTTAGAAAAACAGAAAACAAGAGATGAAAATTTTACAAATATGGAGTTCCAGAAAACATTATTTTCAAGCAAGGGTAATAAGAAATACCACATTGCTGATTATTATTATGTTGTATACAACATATTTAGAGTATAAAATCTGTTAAAAAATGAAGTAAATCAACTAATTTCTAAAACCTCAAAATATATTGTTATGAAGTATATAACAAAATCAATTAAATTAAACATAACCACCTCTGTGGATAAGATAATGAGTAATATCATAAACATAATTTCTAACATTCTGGTAGAAACTTCCCCTTTTTATTTCCTTATAGTTTTTAATGGATATTTTAAGGCCATAATATCATTTTATAGAGATTTGTTAGGTTGTATAATTTTCTCCACATGTAACTCCTCTGCCCTGCCATAATTACTGTAGTCAGGACCCTTCTGCCCCACCAGTGATGTTATGCTAGACCATGTCTCTGCTTGCAGGCAGAAATAACAGTGTGCCAGTTCTGAGCCAAGCCCTTAAGAGGCGTGTATGTTCCTGCTCTGTTCTCTTGAGTTTCTGATAACAAGCAAGAAAAAGGAATGCTCTAGGAGGCATTTCTCCTTCAATCTAAGGCCCAGAATGAAGAAAAATAGAGCACTGCCTAAATCTAAAGCCTGAAATCAGGCCAAGTTGACGAACCCAGAATCAAAATATCTGCCCATACTGAAGCAGATATGCAGATCCATGCATAAAAAGAATAAATATGAACTTTCTTAAGCTACCAGTATTTTAAGGTCTTTTATTATGCAGCACTATCAAAGTGTAGTCATGAGAGACCAAGGCATACTTAGAGCAATGCAAAAGCAAAAGTAAAATTTGCTGATATCAAGGGCATGAGTTGGGGTGTAACGAGATTAAGCAGGAGAAATAGGTTTATTTATTTTTTTCACTTTTTTTTTTAACGTTTATTTATTGAGACAGAGAGAGACAGAGCATGAGCATGGGAGAAGAGGAGACACAGAATCCGAAGCAGGCTCCAGGCTCTGAGCTGTCAGCACAGAGCCCGATGCGGGGCTTGAACTCATGAATTGTGAGATCACGACCTGAGTCAAAGTTGGACGCTTAACCGACTGAGCCACCCAGGCGCCCCAGGAGAAATAGGTTTAGACACCAGGTTCTGTACTTCATAATTTATCCCAAAATCAAAGTGATCCACTGAAAGATTTCACTCACCTAGGTCAAATAATCACATTTAAAATTTAGAAAGATTGCTTGCTTAAATTTGTAGCAAATGCTGACTGAATTTTCTGAGGAAACCTTCTCAATCCAACACTCTGAATAATTTCTTCATAAAATATGTTACAATTTTTTTATTCCTTGGTTGGAATGGCAGGAAAATCAATTACACAAATGTTAAGAGAGTTTTATTACAAAGATAGGGGTGAGATCTGCCCCTGGCATTTTTCCTTAGGGGTTTCTGGTAGGATAAAGCCTAAGTTTTAACAGGTGTCTGGCTTAGAAGTACAAGAGACACAGCATGAATATTGCCAATACTTTGGGGTCATGTTAGACACTCCACTTCTACCTCTCATGAAACTTAGAACCCCAAAGGACAACATTTTGCAGAGAAAAATCACATTATATATAGAGAGAATATATGCCTTTCTCAAATTCTACTTACAGCAGAACAGACAAAATAAAATAAGCATCCCTTAAGAATAGCTAACCATATGCTCATATCAACCTGAATCTGGTCCATGAATTCATACTATCTGTGTTAATATTTAATTTTAGTGTAGCTCCGAATTCATAGTGCTCTTAGGTGCCTGACAGAAACAAATATACAGAAAATACAATCTTCAAATGACAACCTCTAGGAATTCCTACCAATTAAAATTTAAAAATATGAGGACATAATATTTAAAAAATAATTAAACATATTAATGATCCAGAATGCCAAAAGATAAGAGTAGTGATAATTATTAGTTACATATTATCAGCTTTACTTTTAATATTCTTAAAATATAAAGGAGGTATTGAAATTATAATAAAAAAGTAATGATTCATAAAAACTGAACAAAAATTTTTTGAAGGAAAACTATCTAAGATTTTAATATATAATAGTCAAAATTAGAAACTCAATATGGGGAAAGAAGTAACATATTTGACATTGCTGAATAGCGAATTAGTGAATAAAAACATGTCTGAAAAAATTGCCAGTATTAATTCTTGTCATTATTGAGTAAAGCGAAAATATGTATACCATATATTATATTATATATAACAATTTGTTCTTTCTACCTGACTCATGCTCTTCTTCTGTCCTCCGACTGGGTCTTACAGCACTGGTTCTCCTAGTTCTCAGGACTTCAGACTTGGTGTGCAACTGATATCACTGGCTTTCTTGGTTCTCGAGCTTGCCAACAGCAGACTGTGGGACCTCTTGGACTGCATAACAGCATGAGCCAATTCCTTATAATAAATATCTTTGTGTGTGTGTGTGTGTGTGTGTGTGTATATGCATATATATATATGTATTATCATAAATATATATAATATGTATGTGTATATAACCTATTGGTTTTGTTTCTCTAGAAAACCCAAATAATGGAGAGGGAGAGAGAGAGAGGGAAAGAGAGAGAGATGGAAACGGAGATGGAGACAGAGAGAGAAATTAGGTCAAATGTTGATTATGCTTCATCACATTTTTAGAACATTAACAAATTTCTGTCTAAGTCATCTCAAGATAGGCTGAATTGTTAAAGCCTCCCACAGTAACTATTGTTACTTTTTGATATGTCAGTTTTCTCTTTTTAAGGGAAAGGGGAGGAATCTTTTAATCAAATCATAAAATCTAAAAAGAAATGGGACTGAATCATACATATATAGCCTAATGACTTTCCCTCAACTGAATACACCTGTGTACTAAGTATTCTGATCAATAAATAGCATTACCAGCACTCCAAAAACTCTTCTCATGCTCATTTCAAACCACTTAACTCCTACCTCTTCAAGGTACACACCATATGACTTTGGTTACCAAATGTGGGTTTTTGTCTGCTTTTGAACTTCCTATAAATAAAATAATAACGTATATACTTATTTATGCCTATTTAACACTATGTGTATGAGATTCACAGAATTTGCTGCACGTAGTTTTAGTTTGTTCACTTTAGTTCCCATATAGTATTCCGCTTCATGGAATGTCTACCATAATCCACATATATGTTTCTATTGTAGATGGACATTTGGGTAGTTTACAGTTTTTAACCGTTTGAATGGTGCCGCTATAAACATACTTGAGCATATCTTTTGGTAAATATACGCACGCATTTCTTTGAGCTATATCCCTAGAATTGGAATCACTATGTCATAGGATGGGCGTTGTGTTCAGCTTTTCATACCAAAAATAAAGCCCATTACGTTTAGGACAGATCACTCCAGGCATCTTTGCTTTGGGATGCCTTTCTTCTAGCATACAGTAGCATCTACCTGAGGAAGAATTAGAGAAATTATTGTGGAAACACTGACATGTATTTACTTCACAGAAAACCTGGAGAAGCTGTATTATAGTATTTTTATATCATTACAAATTATCAGTTCAATAGTAGAAGGGTGAATAAGTTGGCAGAACAGATGCATTAATCAAATTGTTGAGGAAGCATCTTTCTCATGTCAAATCTTAGTGTGATCACATAAGTCAAATTGGGTTACAAATAACACAATAGAAATAAAACCTTCACACACGGTAAAAAATTCATGCAAATAAAAGAATATATATAAATACCAAATGAACACAAGGCAGAGACACAGGCCTTTTATCTCCTCCCTTGGACTCCCAATCTCATGTACACTTTCTACTTGTTCAAGGAGAATAATTTTCTGTACTTTTATAGGCACAGATTAACATAAGAATTAACCAAAATGCTTACTGAAGAAAGTGCTGACAAGTTCAAAGAACTCAAAGAATCAGTTAAGGTATATCAATACTTGGAGTTGACTTGGAGTTAGCGTGGATAGTGGCAGTCATCTGTCTTGAAAGTAAATTATTTATCCCTTCAGAAATTCATGCATTGTACAAGGCAGCAGCCTGAAGTATTTACATAACAAACAGAGCAGCAGTTAATAATACAGAGTGATTTGCCAATTTAAACCACGGAACATGTTTCTAATTACTGCACAATAATTTCAGGGTCACAATCTTCAAATGCAATCAGTCAGGCAGGGAGTTAAAATATTTCAGAATCTGAAATGATGATCTTACTAAAAATGCCAGGTAATAGTAATGACAGCATTACTTCTGGGTTAATCCTTTCAATCTACAATCAGATCTCTTGAGCTTAAAATGCCCTGCTACAGATATCTGCATTCCCACAATCAAGGCGAGGCAAGATACAGTTAAGTTGAAAATCTGTCAAACCTTTTGGTATGATATGTAAAACTGGAATTAACCTTTATAACATCATCAGACATGTGTAATTTTGTCTTCTGAAACAATGTTTTAATCCAAAATGTTGACTAACCCTAAATTATGTTTAAAAAAAGAAAATAAGCAAGAACATTACTTGTGTAAAGGCACCAAAATACCAAGATTTTATGGCGGATACCGTAATCATGACAAAACTGCTAAATGATTCTCATCTTCTCTTGTTGACATAATAAAATTAGCCACTAAGAAATCACAAGACCACCAAAGGAATACTGGAAAAGAAGCACACTGTATAATGAAGAATTTGCAGTAGTTGGAGACTTTTCATTTACTTAAGTTTCCTGGGTAAAGGGTAGAGAGTGCAAGGGCTGCTACTTCAAAGACTGCAACTGAAGGGACAGAGGGCAAACAGAATTTTGGTGTGACAATGAGGTGCTACACCAACAGCCTTTTCTTCTGCATCATGCAGCAGTCTAAAATAAGCAAGTCCGATTGCAATAAGTAAAATAAGACAGTAACAGAAAAAGACAAATACTGTAGGATTCCCTTTATATGAGCTACTTAGCATAGTCAAAATTATAGAGGTCAGGAAGTGGAATGGTGGTTGCCAGGGACTTGCGGGTAGAGAGGAGGGGGCGGTATTGTTTAGGGGTGTATAGTTTCAAGATGTTTCAAGACGTTGAAACTGTCAAGTTTCAAGAGTTTTACAAGATGAGTTACAGATATTAATGGTGGTTATGATTGCACATTATGAATGTATTTAGTGCCACTTAACTATGAACCTAAAAATAGTTAAAATGGTCAACTTTATGTTATGTGCGTTTTGCCACAATGAAAAAATAAAAAATAAAATTAAGTAAGCAAGTCCATGGAAAAAGCTAAGTTTTTCTCTGATTTCTGGCATACATATTTCAATAACTGGCTGCTGGTGACAGCTGAGGTTTGAGGGAGTTGCCTAATCCAAATACATCAGTTAGGGGCATCACAATGGCAATGTTGAAAGGTGCACATGGTGAAGATAAGAATCGGAATTGCTTACTAACTGAGTACAGTGGTTTAACTTGAGGCAAAAGAAATCATAAGTACAGCTTTACAAACTGCACATTATTACACGAATATGACACAGCTTAGATGGATGGCTGACATTTGTAAGCATTACAGAGTTTTAATGATTGTGCCTGAGATACTTTCCCGACCCAACATACTGAGATTATGCCATGGAAGAGTGACAGTAAACATCCAGAGGTTTCATAATCTCCAGGCATTTTAGCTTTCTAGCTTACAGCAGCAAAAGAATATTCTTCCAACTCCACTGATTGTTGGAGAACAAGATAGCTAGCCAACGTGAATTCCAAGGCAAGGAAAATTTATATTTTAACTGTAGATAGTTCTTACAGGTTATGGTGGAATTGGTCTTGGCAAAATTTAAGAATATAATAATAGATATCATTTAGCAGAAGCTGATCAAACAATAATCACCAAATTGGTGCTTATTACTATGTGCATGGCAAAAACATTTTTGAAATTCTACTTGCTGCTATAATATTTAATTGATTTAAACATGGTATAAAGTTAATTTAGTTTAAAATGTAGTACAGCTGATACTCTCTCTCCTCTCCTGTCTTTAATTCCACATTAATTACATTATTCTTCTAAACACTGACTTTCCCTTATATGCTTTGCATCCAATCTATCAGTAAGTTCTGGCAGCTTCATCTCCTAAATCTTACTTCTTTCCTCTTCATTGCCCTATCATTAGTCAAAACCATCATTGGGGCGCCTGGGTGGCGCAGTCGGTTAAGCGTCCGACTTCAGCCACTTCACGATCTCGCGGTCCGTGAGTTCGAGCCCCGCGTCAGGCTCTGGGCTGATGGCTCGGAGCCTGGAGCCTGTTTCCGATTCTGTGTCTCCCTCTCTCTCTGCCCCTCCCCCGTTCATGCTCTGTCTCTCTCTGTCCCAAAAAAAATAAATAAAAAACGTTGAAAAAAAAAATTAAAAAAAAAAAAAAAAAACCATCATCATTGCTTGCCTAAATTACTGTAGTACCTAACTGGCCTCAAAAGTCTTAGTGTTCCTTCATTCACATTCATCATCCAAACAAGCATATATCTTAAAAAATGGACTACCACCAACATGCTTAAAATATCTTATAATCTTGCTACTATTAGGGTAAAAACCTGAAACATTTACATATCTCATAAAATAATTATAATTATCTATTTTTAATGCTTTACTTACTAGTTTAATGACCAATGTCCACAATTTCCTTCTGAAATTCTTTTTTTCTCCCAAACCAAATTGACAAATAATTACATATATTTAAAATATAAGTCTTGAAGATTGGATATACATTATAGCATGTATACACACATTCTTTATGTGGGCTGAGAGGAATGAGATATTTAGAATGAGATAATTAGGACCAAATTGTAAAGTGATTTGTCTAAAGACATTGTTAAGGTAGAATTATACCTTCTTTTTTTTTTTTAACTTTTTTTAATGTTTATTTATTTTTGAGGGAGACAGAGCATGAGCAGGGGAGGGGCAGAGAGAGAGGGAGACACAGAATCAGAAGCAAGCTCCAGGCTCTGAGCTGTCAGCACAGAGCCTGACGTGGGGCTCGAACTCATGAAGTGTGAGATCATGACCTAAGCCGAAGTCGGATGCCCAAACAAGCCCCCCAGGTGCCCCTAGAATTGTATCTTCTAAGTAATGAGAGTCCACTTTTAAGTGAGAAATGAAATGGTTAGATAATTAGGTTGTCCCTTGCCAGGCCTGTGATACTCAGTGAGGTGTAGTGAGTGGAACAAGTGTGAGAGAGGAGGGGAACATGCAGACATATATTTACACATATTTAAAATGTACATCTTGAAGACTGGATGTACATTATAGGATGTATATATACATTATAGAATGGTTATACCGAGATTAAGATATTAAACACATCCATTACCTCACATAGTTAGCTCCTTTTTTGTTGTTGTTTTGACAGTGTTTAAAATCTACTCTCAGCAATTTTCACTGTTTTTATTCACACCTCCTTTGCTCACTCCGTTACAGCCACACAAGACTTTACTCCGCTCACACCAGCTTCAAGGCCTTCTCACACAAAGAGCAATCAATATCTGATGTAGTTTATATTCCACACCGTAACACCCTGTCACCCAATAACACTGTTTCATAAATTGATGAATGGATAAATAAATGAGCACAACATCCCTGATAGAAATAGCATATATATTATAAGTACATAAAAGAGACTATAAAAACATTCTTTTGGACAGTGTTAGAACACAAAATTTATTGCAATAGGGCTTTGTTGAATAATACTGATAGTCTGATTTAATATTCATTACAGTAAGTTTTTCTCTTTTGAAAAAAAGACAGGCCTCTTTTTCTCTGTCATTTGGGTTTCATGATGAACAATGATTTGTTAAGTATAACCCTAGCAAGGCTTTTACATTTCATCCTATTGTGCCCATTTTGAAATCCAGTAGACAATTTATTCATATAATTGACAAAAATATATTGAACCCACTCCATGTGTCAAACACTCAGCTATGGCATTTTTAAAGATGAAGAAGACATGATCCTCAACATTTTAGACTTTTCATCTCATACATGTAAACAATTACGACCATACAATGTGTTAAAGGATATAAAAATATAAGGATGGGCTGCTGGGTCAGGGTCTCCAGACCAGAGAGCTGAGTGTGCAGCATTCTGCTATGAGGTTTCCAAGGAAGGTGATATTGAAGGGTGAGCGGAAGCTTTTCAGGAAGAAAGGGCAGAAAATGGCATTCAAAGCAAAGGAATATCGTATAAATGTCACAGTGTGTGTCATCATTTTGTAATAGTCAGCTATGAGAGTTCAGAATCTCAAACTTAACTGAAACCACTAATGTGGGCTGAGAGGAATGAGATAATTAGAACCAAATTGTAAAGCGATTTGTCTACAAGTCACTGTTAAAGCTAGGATTATATCTTCTAGGCAATGAGAGTTCGCTTTTAAGTGAGAGAATAAAATGGTCAGATAAAAATTTCAAAGTGCTCAAATCATACATCTCACAAGCATACAAAATAAGACAAACAAAATAATTAGGTTGTCCCTTGCCAGGCCTGTGATACTTAGTGAGGTGTAGTGAGTGGAACAAGTGTGAGAGAGGAGGGGAACACGCAGACACATTCAGAACCTTTCCTTCCTTCCTTCTTTCCTTTTCTCCTTTTTTCTCTCCTTCCTATCCTTTTCCCCCTTCCTCCTCCTTCTTTCCTTTCAGCCCTCACATCTTTCTTTTATTATTATTATTATTATTATTATTATTATTATTATTATTATTTCACACTGTCCACATTGCCAGTCATTATTTTAAGCATTGGGAATCAAGAATTTACCTTTGGATGAAGGGAGGCAAAAAATAAACAAACAGATAAAGACATTATAGACCCAGCTTCTAGTTCAATGCCTGAAACAAGTTATAATCTATGTATAACATCTGAGAATGAGAGTTTTGGGGTAAAATGATCTTTTTCTCACTCTCATTTCTACCACTATCATGTGACCATACGCAAGGTATTTAATCTCTCTGGAATTCAGCATCCCAACCTATATAAGGGACAGGGGTATCTATACTTATAATATATGGTTGACTATTAAATGATATGATATTTTATCATGTGTCTGACACATCTCAAGTGCCCATATTACTTACTGAACTAGCTACTCATTATATATTCCTTAAATAAGTACATTGGAGCAGAACAGAAATAAAACTAGAAAGGTGTGCTTTAATAAAAGTCAAGAAAATGAAAAGCTGGAAAAAGGGTAACTTTCCACTAACAAAGAATACTTTTTGCAAACTTTTACCTTTTTTAATTTTCACTGTTTTATGTTTATTTCTTGGCTCATCTGAGTCTAAACTTTCACTCTCAGTCTCTTCACATGCTTTCCTTACTATTAATAAATATAGCAAAAATATTGAGTTACAAGTCCCGCTAAACGTCTCCAACTTATCAATTCATGTTTTTATTCCTTAATAATTGCTGAGTTCTCTTACTCTAAGACAAATGGAGTAATTTATTTCATTTTAGTACCTGAAAACTAGAGCCCACTTAATAAATTACAAGCAGCAAATTCTTTCAATAGATTTTTGGTTGTTTCATTGACTTTTTAAGGATTATTTCTATCACGTTCTATAAAAACACTTACAGACATATCCAGAATAACATTATTTCAGCATCAAATAAAGTTCTAGTTTATGCACATACCTTTAACAACAGTCCTGTCCAACAGTATGTTTTAAAAGTTATTTGCCATAACCAAGATCAATAAAGTTATTAAATATTTTCTCTTCTCCACAAGACAAAGAATAAGCCTATTATGCAAGAGAACATTTAGCTCCTTGTTTTCCTGGAAGTTTCAATATGAATATATATTATGTATTAAATTCCTCTATGATGTCTATATTTATTAACGCTTTCACATACACGGGCTATATAAACCTTTTTACATCACTGAGATTTTATATTTTTGCTTCTCTTTTTACTTTTATATTAAATGCCTAGAAAAATGCCTGCTAAAAACTAAATTTTCATTATTTTTAAATGAATCTTTAGTCACTTATGCAATAAACATGTACTGAAAACCACTGTTTCTATGCAATAATGATATATATTAAGACATTGATCTATTAAGCTCATAAACTGCCATTTCATGCATATTAGGGTATAGTAAGAAAAAGTAAACAAATATAAAAGTATAATGTATGGTAGAAGCACACCTATAAGAAAATCTATATAGATATAAGCCTTAAGGGTTTCTGAAGAGTAGAGACTACATTAGTTGGATAGGGGCAAGATGGTTACAACGTTCAGAAACATAAGCCAGTAGACAACATGTGAAAACACACAGTAACAGACATGGGAAACGGTTTATTGACATAAATCACAATACATGATATTTCCAATGTGTTGCCCCTCACTAGCAATGCATACTTCAATGTGCTTTGCAAAATTGAAATGAATGTAGTACATTAATACAGCAGTTCTATCAATCTCAGCAAATGAATCTGTGATACACTTCCCTAGACAAAATGTCTCTGATTTTTACCTGAAAAAAGTTCAACTTTAGCATAGCCTAAAAGGCATAATGAAAGTGCCTCATCTACAAAGAAATAAAATGATACCATTTATTTTCTAGATTGTATGGCCACTATTCAAAGATAAAATCAAATTATATTAAGCCTTGACTATATACAGTTTCGTTGAGATACAGTTTTTAAAATTTTAAACTTCCTGAAATGTGATATATTAACACAAAAATGTAACTTACTGGGTAAGTTACCCCGCGGTACCTGGGTGGCTCAGACCATTAAGCATCGACTTTTGATTTCGGCTCAGGTCATGATCTCTCAGGTCATGAGTTTGAGTCCCGTGTTGGGCTCTGTGCTGACAGCGTGGAGCCTACTTGGTTGGGATTCTTTCTCTCACTCTCTCTCCCTCTCTCTCTGCCCCTCCCTTGCTCTCTTTTTCTCTCAAAATAAATGAACATTAAATAATTTTTAAAATGTAACTTAATGGCTAAACACACAATTTTCTGATAATATTAAAAATAACATAACCACTTTCCTTATTTCCATTAAAAAATTAGTATCTTTTATATTCAGAGTGGTGTACCTGGGAACAGGAGAGACATATTGACTAGGTTAGGTCCCCTTCATATCCAAAGCAGAAACTGTGCTTCTCCATAACACCTGAGAGCTGATTTCTGTAATTCATGTTGTTTACTTTCTGTCTCTTCCTCTAAAATACACACATCATGACTGGAAGGTCTGTGTCTTTCTTTTGTCACCTACGATCCCAACTGCTTAACAATGCCTTTTTCATACTGATAAAGTAAATAATAATTATCTATTAAAATTTTGATTGGTATGAAAAAAGGAAGTATCCCTGTCCCTGAGAGGTAAGTGTACATGCATGATTATATCATGTCTCTATAAAGGAACTGAATTCTATCAGATTTTGGGTATGGATCCCACTTTCATACGTGATGATCTTGGTCAGAACGCCAGAGCTGTCCAATACAAATATAACTGGTACCACAAATGTTAGCCATGTGTATAATTTTAAATTTTCTATTAACTACATTATAGGAGTTAAAGAAACAGGTAAAAATAATTTTAATATATTCTATTTAAACCAATATGTTGAAAATATTATAATTTTACAATGTAATCAATATAAATTGCTAATAAGATATTTTACATTTTTTATCCTAACTCTTTAATATGGGGCCCTTTACAATTACACATATCAATTCAAACCAGCTACGTTTAAAGTACTCAAAAGCAATATATAGCTAGTGGTTACCATATTGAAGAACAGAGGTCTACAGTGAAAAGGAAGATATGAAAAGTAATTGTGTTCACTTTAGTGTAAATATCATTAAAACATTTATTTAAGCAGATAAATCTACAAAATGTTTCCAAAATTGGAATATATATTGGATATATATTATTAGAAATCTATTATAACTCATTTTTCTGAGACTGATTGCTTCAGGTGAGGTTACGCCCTCTTCTGGTGGCTTTGAGTCCACTTTCCCATTTCTATAGGGGGGAAAACTACTACGTTTTATGCCTTCCTCTGTTATCTTTTTCTCTTTTCACTTTTTCAAATTATTTTCGTTCTTTTTTTCTTCCAATGTAGCTAAATGAAAAGAGAATAAGGAGCCCCTGAATTTGGAGATTTAATGATTACATTTCTGATTTTCACTTCTTATGCCTGGGGGGGAAATCGTTCTTCACTGAAACAAATACTTTTTCCTGCATAACTTCTATGAAAAGTCGGTTGATATTAAAAATATTGTTTGACATACTGTACCCAGAAACACACTTTTAGAACTCTCTAATTCAAGAATTTTCACCAAAGTTGCCCAAACTTAAGCCTTCAAACAAAAAGAATGAGTTTGTGATGCTGCCTACTCTGATGCTTTTGATTCAACTTTAATTTTTTATAGTTCAACATGCTGGATTGTTTTCAGTGCTCTAATCATGTTTCTTCCCAAGAAATACTGGTGTGCAACAATCTCTACTCTTATTTATCTGTGTCCTATAACGGTATTTCAGTTATTTTTATGTGTATACTATATGGTCATAAATCAACAAGGGCTATTTCTGCAGGGTGCTTGAACATAGGTTTCCTGTACTAGATTTATTCCAGAGGCATCACACAGAGTTTTACAGAATTTTGGCTTATGTGGTCCTTTCACTATCTCTTCCTCTTTCTTTTCTCTTTTCGTTAGATTCGGTTTGGCAAGCTGTGCCAAGCATAGAGAAGGATTATGTATCTCTCTTCAAAACAGCCCAGTTTTCACAAATATTATTAAAAGACAAAACCCCAGGCATTTTTCAATGCCCTGTAGTTTAAAAGGCTGGTAACCATCATTTCAGTTGGCCTACTTTACATAAACTGCAGCAGTGATCTGTTGTTGTAGTCCTGTAAACAGTAAATAGAATACTAAAATGGTATATATTTTGAAATATCAAAGCTTTGAAAAGAAAATACAAATTTTGTTTGGCATATAATCTAAATGTTATTGATTTTAGGCTAACGTTACCTGATTTAATTTTGTTTTTTGCACCTCTAAAATTTTCACGTTATAGCTGGCTTTTAGAAAATCATAGTTTTAATGTAAATAAAATACCCTGTAATTAGGCAAGAGGGGTGTGGGAGTCAAAGAAATTAGCTTCCAAAATAGTACTAGAAATATTTATTTTGGTCCCTACACAACAAACTCAAAATTGCCTCCAGCAAATTATGCAAATAGCAATTATATTTAGCTAAGAAACACAATACAAAAATTCTAAAATAGACTCTATTAAATATTTAAATAGGCCCAGTTATTCACAAATAACATTTCTGTCTTTATTTTACTCCTCACTTCCAATCTGTCAATATTTTTCTTATGGACAAATACTGAAATTCTAATGCATTATTTCTGAATCAACAGCATATATATTACTTATAATTAAATAATCCTAATTATTTGAAAAAAATAGTCAGTGGAATTTTCAACTTGGCATTTTGAAATGATAGCTGACAAATATTAATTCTGAGCAGAGAAAGCAAGCCCATTTTCAATGTTGTCATGACATTATCTATTCAACAGTCTGGTCTAGTGATGTTTTCTAATTCTCATAATCTCCCTAATTATTTTATAGTAACAATTTAATGATATAAGATTATTCTAGCAGTCTAAAAGAAAACAGTATTTCTTTTTTCACATTAAAATAGGAGGAACTATCCCCAAGCACTAGGATTACAGCCACAGAAGGTAGCTATCCTTGACCAGCTGTTCTATGACACAGTGCAAGAAAGGATCCAAAATAAGCAAATGTGTGTTTGGGGCAAGATTCTTGTGCTGCATCACTGACTTGGTAGTGGACTAGAGACATATGGAACTGAAAGCAAAAGGGAATGGAATTTTACTTTAATGAATACAATGAATATGTTTATATAAGCCAAAGAGTTTTCAATGTCACTGTATGACTAATGCTAGAGGAAGGCTTGTTTGTACCTATAAATGACATTGGTGGAATTCCTCAAGGCCATTTGATTATGTAAAATATTACTCCTTAGGAAAAATTGGACTTTTCCTAATAAGAAAAGAGAATCTGCTAAAAATCCTTACTCTTACTCATGAATTAATATATTTTGGTCTCTGTCAGAAACTTATGATGTAAACTCATCATTTACTAGCCACCTGGCAGCAATTTTTTTCCACCAGAGTACCATGTGCATGAAATGTAAGCAGTCACAACTTTACTGATTCCATTCTTTTAGTATTCATTGCGCAATTAAAATCAGTTGCTTTAATAAGAACTTTATTGTTATGACACTACCATATAAATAAGACAGCTAAAAAGGCAGAACAGCCTTGGGTTATTTGAGGAATGGGTAAAATATCAGCAAATGTCCACAAACTGAGAAAATCTGAATGCCAAGGATGACAAGGGTGACTTTTGCTTTGAAACATAAATGTGTTTTTAAGGGTTTTATATGAATGTCAGGCATTGGTTTCATTATCACATTACTACAGAGACTTAGCAAAAATGTATTATTCAAAGTTTCACAAACCTTAGAATTAGTTATGCTTTTGTACACAAATTTTTGTTGTAAATCTACAGAAACAGATAGAACAATTCTATTTCCCTGACTGACATTAAAGATATCTGTCAAGTCAATAACTGAAAAATAAAGAAATGCTTTCTTATAGAGCATGTGCTGGTCATGAACTACTACTATATTTTATCCACAAATCCCAATTTCCAGTTAATTTTCCGAGATAATTTGTATATATCGGTTACAAGTAGTAAACTGACACATTTTGTCATTTAGACAAGTTATTTGTTTTAAACGTAAGAGAACAGAGATGGAAGTGCACCTGTCATCAAATGTCTCAAAATTTTTAAATGACTGAAAGCCTACTCTCTTTCCTAAAAAGGCTAATTCCAAGGCAGGGGCAAACTTGACTAGTCCCAAAGAACAAAGAGCTTATATTGAGCTCATGGTCAAACATGATCAAAGTAAGCAGAATATTGTAATTGTCAATCTCATCTCTGCAAGAAAACAGTGGAAATAAATAAAGCTTTATTACTCAAAGTGTGGTCCTTCGACCAGCTGCAGGGGCAAAACCTGAGAGCTTGCTAGAAGTGCACAATCCTAGGCTCCACCCAGATCCACTAACTTTTAACAATATCACCAGGTAACCGATGAAGCACTAGTTAAAAGGAAAATGGCAGAATAAAGTTAAAATTCCCCTTGATGGTGGTATGATTTCAAAAGAAATTCCATCAATAACAGGACAGCAACAGAAAAAAAAATATTGTAAACATGATAAACACATAAAGCTGAACTGAAAAACAAGAGAAACAGATGAGGAGACAAAAGCAGAAGTCGATTAGGACGTATGTTTGGAGAGGTGGCGTGGGTGGTGGTGTTTTATACCATTTACAGAATAAAAGTTGCAGATCTAAACCTAGTAGAGTCTAGATGTTCACTGTTTAGTTGGACAAACCCTGTGTCACTTCATATGCGACAAAACACCTTAGCTAGGCTTCAGAATAAAATGGTGCTTGGGCTGTCAAAATGGAATCTGAAAAATAAATTTGTAAAATAAAATATGCATGTTAATGTACACAAATCAGAATTTCCTATAAAAAATAGAGACTATGTAAAATTATTTTGTGTTTAACTAATAGCTACAGAGAAAACTACAGGCAGTAACAAGGAATATGGGAAATATTTCAATGAGTAGTTTAAGCATACCAAGGTAATTGTCTTGTTTGTGAGGAAGACAGATACGCTTAATAACTTTAATTACCTTATAAGTGATATACAGTGTTAGAATGTTAAGTTAACCATTACAAAGAAAGTTAATCTACCAAATGAAAAAACACACTGTGACAAGAAAGGAAGGTCATAAATGAGAAAGTATAAGACAATTTATGGCAAATAGAAAACACAACAAGCATAGTGCAAATTAGTTTAAATACGTCGATTTAACATGGATTAAATTCACCTAAAATACACAAAATCAAATAAAATGAAAAAAATGCAAGGAAACACTAATATTAAGTGGCTTGAAACTCCAAGAATAAAAAATGGGTAAATATATAACAGATAAATATTAAAGAAATTTGTAAAAGAAATATTGCTATCAGAAGAAACAGATACTCATGTACAAGTACTAATGAGAGTAATACCAAGGTATAGTATACCACTATAAAAGGAACAATGTTCAAAACTAAAGATAAAAACTAAGGTGTTGTATTAGCCTAACAACAAAACTTGAAATCTATAAAGAAAAATTAAGAACCGAATACTAAGGAGAAGCAAATTGACCTAGAATCTGATAGTGACATTGTAATACAGAAAACCTTGGTTTGCGAGCATAATCCCTTCCAGAAACATGCTTGTAATCCAAAGCACTCATGTATCAAAGCAAATTTCCCCATAAGAAATGATGGAAACTCAGCTGATTCATTCCACAATCCAAAAATATTCATATAAAAATGATTACAATACTGTAATACAAAATAATAAAGAAAATACTAAATACAAAGAAAAATAAACAAGTTAACCTGCACTCACCTTTGAAAACCTTCATGGCTTGTGAGACAGAGACAAGAGAGAGGAGGGTTATTATGTAGGAAGACTTTCACTATCACTAACTGAGTCACTGCTATCTATTGGCTCAATGGAATCTTTTTCTCCATGGGGGCCATTGTATGAGCTCACACAAATGTTGACTATGGTACAGTATTAATAAATTCTTGCCATATACCGTATTTAACGTAACTGGCAATAAGACAGCAGAGGAAAGGGTCTCTATCTGCAGGCAGCCTGACCTAGAATGAAGCAAAGCATTCCTAAGCTTACTCTTGTATGGAAAAGCAAAGGACCGTTCATAGGTGTTTTGAAGTGACAAAAAATACACTAGTACCAGTTGTGGGCATTGTCCAATGTTCTGAAAAATCACTGATTTCTGCCAAACACCGTGGCCTGAAAGCGAGCATCTGAGCATGGGGGACGATCACCCACAATCCCGCAGAGAGAGAGAGAGAGGGAGAGAGAGAAGAACCACTGCTTAGTTGTGATCATATGACGTTTGGCATCATGTACAACTCATATTGCAAGGCATTGCTCGTTTATAAAGTTAAAATTTATTAGAAATGTTTGCTTGTCTTTCAGAACACTAACAAAACAAGCCACCGCAATCCATGGTTTTACTGTATAACCCTCTAATCATTAGATTAAAATATAAATTAATTTTTTTTAATTATAAAAATATATAGGATTCCAATAAACCAGTTAACAAACTGTATCTAATAGATATTTAGAGAGATACCCTAAGTGTGACATTAACCAATTCTGTCGATCACACATGAATCATTTACAAAAAATGAATATGTTTGAGGTCAGAAAGTCTTTAGAATTTCTAAATAGTAATATGACATGGGTAAAGTTTTCTAATAATAATAAATCAGAAATATTAAAAACAAACAGGTGGTTTTAACATTGCATTTAAAACTGAGGGAAGCTTACACCTCCAGGAAGATGGAAGAGACATATTTCTAATACTTTTTTGAAGTTTTTATTTAAACTCCAGTTAGTTACCATACAGCATAATATTAGTTTCAATGATTCAACACTTCCATACAACACTCAGTCCTCATCACAGTAAGTACACTCCTTAATCCAAATCACTCATTTAACCATCTATAATACTTAATTTATGATTGACTAAGAATCTTGAGGATTACATACAAAGCAGAAAAAAAAAAAATCTAAAGTGTAAAGAGAAGACAGACCCGCTAGGGACATTGGGACACAAGAAATGGCACAGAGTTCCCTCGGGGTTTCTTTTTATCTCATATATCTCAGCACTGGAGCTGAAGAAGGCAATCTGGAAATATCAACTGACTGCAGACCCAAACAACAGCAACAACAACAACAACAAACCTGTTATTTCTTAGCCAAAGGACAAGAAAAGAGGATGCTTAACAAGATGAAAAAACTTTTCAATGAAAGCTATTCTGCTCCTGCCAAACATCACAGAAAAAAAAAACTGGCACATCTAAGTTACCTAATTTATTGATATACTATTCTTGACATTACTCCCTTATGACCTTTCTATTTCTGTAATGTCAGGAGTAATGTTCTGTCTTTCATTTTCTATTTTAGTAATTTGGGTCTTCTCTCTTCTTTTTCTTTGCCAGTCTAACTAAAGATTTGTTAAATTTGTTAATATTTTTGAAGATCTTTAGTTTTGATTATTTTCTCCACCACTATTTTCTTCCTTGTTTTATTTACTTCCATTCTAGTCTTTATTATTTCCTTTCCTATGTTTACTTAGTGTATAACTTGGCTTTTTTTTTTTTTTTTGTATTTTCTTAACGTGGAAGTTTAGATGACTGATTTAAAATCTTTTCGCCTTTTGCAATACAGGGATGTTGTTTAATTATGTATTTTTCAATTATCAGTTTTGCTTCATGTTTTGTGGTCTGCTACTACGTTCATATATGGCTATTATAGTTACATCTTTTTTTTAACTGCTACATCTTCTTAATTTATTGAACCATTTGCCATTACAAAATGTCTTTTCTTTCTCTAGTAATATTTTCTTAATATATATTTCATCTGATATTAGGATTACCACTCCAGCTCTCTTGGAATCTGAATAAGATACAGTGAGTCAGGGTTTTAAAAACCAATTCTAGCAACCTCTGATTTTACATAGATGTTTATTTTAAGTAGATGTTTTCTCATATATCATTCTAGTTCCTGTGTTGTTTCTTCTCTGTCTCTGTTTTTGGAATTCTTTTCTTAGTAGTTGCCCTTGGGATTCCAATTAACTTCCAACGTTTAAAACAACATCATTTAATTAATATCAGCTTAATTTTATTAGTACACAAAGTCTTTCCTCCAGTAGAGTTCCCTTCCTTCCACCCTCCTTCGTAATACTATTGTCACACCAATTGCATCTTTATACATCATGGCCCATCAATATGGCCTTATAGTTAGTGTTTTATGCACTTGTCTTTTAAATGAGAATGCAGAAGAGTTTCAAACAAGATTATATACATTTTAACATTAATACTTAAATGTGTCATCATCTTCACCACTTTTTATTTCTCCATGCGGTTGTGAGCCATTATCTATTGTCCTTTCAGTTCAGCCTGAAAAACTCCCATTAGTATTTCTAATAGGGCAGATATACAAACACTGGATTCTCTTAGTTTTTGTTTAGTAATGTCTTAATTATTCTTTCATTTTTGAATGATGGTTTTTGTGAAATAGATTTCTTGGTTGATAGTCTTTTTAATTTATTTTTACTATTTTATTTTTTAAAATACTTTAAATATGTCATCTCCCCGCCCTCTATTATCTCCCTGCCTAAGTACAAAAGGAGGTACCTCCAATGGGATGCAAATTCTCAATAAGCTGATTCTGCAGCAAGTAATAGTTATAAAATCTTGGAGGGAACCTCAAGTGAGAGCTATGGAGAGTGAACGAAAGCAGAAAGATTTTAGGAAAGGAGGAGCAATAAAAAAAATTCATATAAAAATTATATACTATAGAAACATGAAACATAATGGGAATGATCACTTACCTCTTAACAGATACCATGGAGGTCAAAAGACAGTGAAATAATATCTTTGCAGTGCTGAAATAAAAAGGAAATAAATGTGCCAATTCAGAATTCTATATTCAATGACATTACTTTTCAAGAATGAATATGAAGTAAAGACATTTTCAGACAATGGAACAATAAGAGTTATCTGAAAGGATTAAAGGGAAAAGCAATCCCAGCTCACAAACTACCAAGAATAATGTTTGTTCACAAAAGCCAGATTAGAAAACCTCGCACTGCATGAGACATTGGCTCAAATACTCAGACGGGTTTTGTCTCAGATGGGAGGGTAAACAATCTTAGATGAAGTAAATGCACTGGCCCCACTGAGAAGCTTAAAAGCAAGACCTAACATTTTACAGTGCTTCTGAAGACATTAATAGCATCCAAGGACAAACTCAAGAATATTTATAGCATGCAGAAATATCCAGCACCCATAAGGAAAATCTATGATCTCAGGCCTCCTACTAAAAACTATGGTAGGCAAAGAAGCAGAAAATAGGACTCCTGATTACAATAAGACAAATAATAAAAATTGACCCAAGTATGATACAGATGATAAAATTAATAGAAAGGGATATCAAAAGTTAGAATATATATATTTTGCTTGTAAGAAGTGTATACTTTTTAAAATAGCAGAGAACTGAAAAATAAAACTTAAAAGTTTCATTCACTATAGAAGAAATGAATTCACTTAGGAATAAATTCACAAAAGCCATGCAGTATCTCCACACCAAAATCTACAGAACACTGCCAACTCAAATTAAAGGACACTAAAATTGAATGCATCTCATTATATTTTGGGAAAATCAATCACTTTATGGATTCAAGACAATAACTATCAAAATTACTACAGATACTTTTGGAGAAATTAATGGTGATTCTAAAATTTTATAGAAATAAATGACCCACTAGAGCCAAAGAGGTTGTGAAAAACAAGTATCCAGTGGTCTGATTACACTACTGAATTTTAAGGCATAATATAATATAAATGTATAATCATCAAACAGTATGATATAGGTGAAAGAATGGAGATATATGGAACAGATACATGGAACAGAATAGAATTCAGAAACAGACCCAACCATAAGTTTTCAATTGATTTTCGACAAAGATGTTAAGGCAATTCAATGACAAAAGAAAAGTTTTTGCAAAAACTCATGCTAGAACCATTTGGTTATGTATTTAGGAGAAAAATGAACACACACAAAAATTAACTTGAAACAGATCAAAGACTAAAATTAAAAGTTAATATTATAAAAACTTCTTGAAGAAAACATAAAAGAACATTTTTATTGCCTTCGATAGGCAAAGATTTCTTAGGTAAGACACAAGAAATGCAAGTCCTAATTGAAAAATTAGGAAATTGGAGTCTCAAAATAAGAACACTTTATCTTCAAAAGATGCCATTAAGGAAACAAAAATTCAAGCCACCAAACGGGAATAGTTTCAGTACATATAAGTGACATATTTGTAGCCAGAATATATCAAGAAATCTTATGAACCATTTATAAGAGGGCAAACAGTCCATTAAAAAAGTACAAATATTTGGACAGATAAATTGACCAATAAACACATGAAAAAGTGTTTAACATCATTTGTCATCAAGGGACTGCAAATCAAAATCGTAACTTCACATTATTACACATTTATTAAAATGGTTAAAAAGTTAAGAGGTGCTTGGGTGGCTCTGTCAGTTGAGCATCTGGCTCAATATCGGCTCAAGTCATGATCTTGAGCCAAGTCTGGCTCTGTGTGCTGAGCATGAAGCCTGCTTGGGATGCTTTCTCTCCCTCTCCTTCTGCCCCTCCCACACTCGTTCTCTGTCTCTCTCTCTCTCTCTCTCTCAAAATAAACAAATAAACTTTTTTTTTTTTAAAGAACTGTCTATACAAAGTTTTGTAGTAGATGTGATGCTGCTAAAATGTAATACATTGTTGGTAGGAACTTAAAATGGAACAGCTACTTCAGAAATAATATTTGGAAGTCTCATAAAATATTAAGCATATAATTATCATCATTCCCAGGCATTCATTTCTATGTATTTACTCCATATAAATAGGAACATTTTTCAATATAAAGACAAGTACATATGCCCAATACAGTTTGACTTTTAGTACTGAAAGCCCTACATGTTGAGAAACCCTTCAATCCTGGGCAAACTGGGATTTGTTTTTTTCCATCACCCATAATACAGATGTAAGAGTAAATAAATAAATAAGTTGAAAGTTTAATGAGTAAAGATATTTATATATTTTTAAAGTGCCTTTCTCTAAATCACATTTACAAAGGAGCAAAAATAAGTTTTCAGTGTTGAAGTCTGGCAGACAACACATTAATCAATAATCAAAGTGAACATCATCAATCATGATACAAACGGAAATCTTGTGCTACTTGATAGGATGCAACGAAGACCATGCAACATGTATCTGTGATATTCTCGTCAAAAAGTTCAGCCTGCATATAATCGTAAGGGAGTATCACAGTTAAGCTGTAATTTTCAAATGTATTAAGCTACTGAAAGTCAAGGAAAGGCTGAGAAACAGCTCCAGAATGAAGGAGATTAAAGAAGTATGACATCTAAATTAAGATTCTGAAGTTGACACCTTCTCTATTAACAAATAATGGAGAGGCAATTGGTAAAATGGAACAGGCTGTAAAGTTAAGATGATAGTAATGTATCAATGTAAATTTATTTATTATATTGATCCCACTGCAGTTATGTAGGGGAATGTCTTTTTATGTAGAAAATACACCCTGAAGTATTCAGGGATGATGGGCATTAAGTTAATAACTTGTTGTCAAATAACTCAGGAATAATTTTTCTATACTCTATCTCTTGTTTTTGTAAGTTTGTGATTGTTTAGATATATAAGAAAACACTTAAATCTTCTAAATGAAAAAAATGACACCATATCTAAGGCCTGTAAAAAGTTACAGTTTAAGAGAAGACAAATGGTCAGAAGCCATCTCTGTTTAATGAGGAGTTGCTCTAGTACACAAGATTTGCTGAAGAATAGTCTGGGGCTACTAACATGAAAAAAAATCTCTAGTTCAAAACAGTTATTAAATGTTAAACACATTAAAGAAACTAAAATAAAATTACATTGGCTATTAAAATTTCTACAAAGCACTTCCATTTTCATATTCAAACATGTGAAATACAGTTTTAGAATTCAAAAATGATTTAAGTGCATGGAAACTCATCCAATAAAACTTTACACTCCTTTAAAAGTTATCGATTGGGGTGCCTGGGTGGCTCAGTTGGTTAAGTGTCTGATTTCGGCTCAGGTAATGATCTCTCAGTTTGTGGGTTCGAGCCCCGCGTGGGGCTCTGTGCTGACAGCTTGCTCAGAGCCTGGAGCCTACTCCAGATTCTGTCTCCCTTTCTCTCTGCCCCTCTCCCGCTCACACTCTGTCTCTGTTTCTCTCAAAAATAAACAAATGTTAAAAAAATTTTTAAGATACTGATTAAACTTATTAACATTGAATTCCACATATTCCCATTTTAGTAAAGTATGTCACTTTCATGCAAGTTAATTTTTCAACATATATTTTTTATACTTTGGATAACTAATAGATTTTGCCTAACCCTAGACAACATCTCTTATGAAAAAATTATCACAAATTCAAGTGTATTTAGTCTTTGTGAAGTAAACAGAGTGAACTGGAAATTTCATTTATGTCCAAGTAACATTCCAAACATGATTCAATAACAATACTGGTACAAATTATTTTCCCTCAGTTATACACTACAGTATTTTGAAAAACTAGGAAAAATCAAATGAATTACATGGACAATATTATGATTTTCATTCTTTATAAGTGTATTTCAAAGGAAGAATGGGTGATTTGAGGGAGAGCTCACATTCATTAATGAAAATAAATTAAAAGTTGGATCATGTAAGTATAAGCATAGCAATAAAAAGGGTCTTTGCCATTGATGGTGATTTGCATTTACCTCTACATAAATAGAATAAAATTTAGGGGAAATAATAAAGAATAAAAAGAAAGTGAATGAAAGAAAAAAAAATAGCCATTCAACCCTGGCTTCTGGAAGATAAACTGTATGACTAGCCCAAGGGCAATTTATAATCTTCAGCACAGCTTCCTGGGGAGCCTGCCAATAGGCAAATGCTAAAGCCAGAAAAACTGCCTTCATAGCTTGACATCAGAGCTCCAAGATGGCTATCAGAGGCTTAATGGTGACCTGAGGTTCTGACCTTCTCAACAAAATAAGGGAAATTTAGGGGAAAGAAGTCGGAATATGGATTGGTAAGTTGGTGATCTGTACATGGTCCTCACAGGTCATTCTACCTGGGTATATCAATGGTATATACTCCTCTTGACACACTAGACCCAATTATAAGAGTTTGGAAGAAAGTCTATTTTATACAAACTTGTCTTAATTCTTTATAATTCATACTTACTTTATTAGGCACCTCAAATATTAATGTCTTTTGAGTGCACTGAAATGAATATCAATGACTTCAGGTTGTTTCTTTTCTGATTCTAAACCAGAAGATAACAGAAGCAGCATTTAGCATGTACATTCTAAGTGCATTTTTATTGCCATTGGTAATATAGCTGGATATGATTATGTGCTAGGTGATTGCAAAATAAACAGAACTACATATGGCTAGCAGTTAAAGACACTACAGACTGTCTTGTTTAATCGGTTATCTAAGAGATTCATTTTTCTAATGAAAAATTACTAGAGCCAGCATTAAGACATTTATAAATATAAAAACAACAAATAAAAATGTCCTTAAAAACAAGCAACCGTTCAAGTTACTCTTTGTGGTAAATTTGTTGTAGTACACCGTTGAGTAAGGATAAACAAGCTAACGAATGGGAAAACATATTTTACTAAATGTCACTTGCATGAATTAAACTTTCACAACTACCCTAATAAAACAATTCAATTAGGAAGAGTTTCACATGTTTGCAATTTGCTTGAGGTACAAATAGATGGCCCTCTTAGGAGCAAAATGTCACATTTTCATCATTTTCTGGTAGATATTTAAAAGAATTCAGACATACAAAAATTATCTTCAATTTTTTTCTTCACTGACATTATAAAATAGAACTTAAAATAACAGTTTAGTAATTAAGATATTATAAATTGAAGCTTTGTGTAAAGTTGAATTATATATAATTATCTATGCTCTAATCTGGAATATTTTGTAGTCTTCATTTTGTTTTTAAAGATATTAAAAGTTTTAAATTATAAAAGCTTTCCTTTTAATGTTTAAGTCCTTTTACAAGTATTTAACTTGAGATCATTGTAAATTCACATTCAGTTCTAAGACATAATACAGAGAATAATACATCTTGCATAGCTAGAGTAAGAAAACACAACCAGAAAATTGACATTGATACAATCCACCATCCATGTTTGCATTTCAGCAATTTTAATTTGTGTGTGCATACGTGTGTGTGTGTATTGAGTTCTGTGCCACTTTATTTTATAGGTAGAATCATATGACTATCATCACATTCAAAGTAACAGTTTCATCACAAGGATGACTTATGCTACCCTTTTATAAGCCACATCCACCTCTCTCCCTCTTCTTTGTAACCCCTACCAATCACTAACTTTGTTGTATGGCTCTATAATCCAATCATTTCAAGAGTGTTATATAAATTTAATCATACTGTATTTTCAGATTGGCCTTTTTTTACTTACCACAATTCTCTGGAGATTCAAGTAAGTTTTGTGTTATCAATACTTTTTTTTTTTTTCCAAGTAGTATTCCATGGTATAGATTTGTCACAGATTGTTTTACCATTCACTTATCTAAGGACATTTGGGTTGCTTTCATCTGGGGGATATTATAAACAGAGCTACTATAAGCATTTGTTATAGGTTTTGTATGAATATAAATTCTCAGGTCTTTGGGACAAATGCCCAGGATTAAATTTACCAGGACACATGGTAATTATATGTTTAATTGGTTAAGAAACTATTATAATCTTCCAGACTGGGTATACTATTTTACATTTCCACTAGTAGTGTGTATAAGTGATCCAATTTTTCTGTAACCTCACCATAATCTGGTATTATTATTCTTTATTTTAGCCAATCTGATAGGCAGATAGTGTTAGCTGTGGTTTTGATTTACTTTTCCCTAATGACTAATGATGTTTAACATATTTAGTGAATATATTTACTTCCCGTATTTACCTTACAGTTAAATGTCTAGTCATGTATTTTGCTCATTTTCTAATTGATTTTTTTTTTACATTTTTCTATTGAGTTTAGGGAGTTCTTCATATATTCTAGATACCAGTCCTTTGTAAGAAATGTGGTTTGCAAACATTTTCTCCAAATCTGTAGTTTATCTATTCATCTTTTTAATAGGGTTTTCCATAGAGTAAAAGTTTTTAATTTCAAAAAGGGCAATTTATCAATTTTTCATTCATACAGATCATGCATTTAAGGCTAAGGAAGTCTAAGAACATTTTGCCTAGCCATAAATTTTCTTCTTTTTCACTTTTTGTAAATGTTTTATATTTTCATGCTTACGATTAACTCCATGATCAGCTTTGAGTTAATTTTGGTATAAAGTATAAAGTCTGAGGGTTTTTTGGAAGGGGTGGGGGTATAGTCTATGCATGTCCAATTTTTGGAAAATGCTATTCTTCCTCCATTGGATAGACTGTTGTTGCGCCAATCTTGTTTCATCAATTTTGTTTAGTAAAAAATCAGTAGGGCATATTTGTGCAAAACTACTTCTGGGTTTTCTATTCTTTTCCATTGAGCTATTTCAATGATCTATCTATCCCTCTTCTGGTACCAAAATTCGATGATTATTGTAACCAGTACACCTTAACATTGGTAGAGTGATTAATCTTACTTCATTACTTTTATTCAAAATTGTTATATCTATAATAGGTCTTGTTCTTGTCCATATAATTTTTAGAATATACCTAAAATGTCTACAAAGAACTTGCTAAAATTTTTCTTTTCAAAAAAATTTTTTTAATGTTTATTTTATTATTTTAAAAGAGAGAAAGAGCTAGAGCACAAGTAGGGGAGGGGCAGAGAGAGGGAGACACAGAATCCAAAGCAGGCTCCAGGCACAGGCCCGACGTGGGGCTCGAATCCACTAACCATGAGATCATGACCTGAGCCAAAGTCAGACGCCTAACCAACTGAGCCACCCAGGCACACTTGCTAAGATTTTAATAGAAATTGAATTAAGCCTATAGATCAATTTGGAGAGAACTGACAGTTTACCAACATTGAGTCTTCTAATCCATGAACACGGTATTTCACTCCATTTATTTAGGTCTTTTTTGATATCTTTCATGAGGATTTTGTAATCTTCAACATATAGTTCCTACATGTTTTGTTAGATATATCCAAGCATTTAATTTTCATTGTATCCATTGTAAAAGTTTTTTTTTAATTTTGGTACCCATATATTCATTATTAATATGTAGAAATAAGATTGATTTGTTTGTGTTAATCTTGTATCCTAGGACCTTGCTGAATTCACTTAGTTGTAGGAGTTCCTCTGAATATTACTCAGGGTTTTATATGTAGACTATCATGTCTTTTGCAAATGAGAACAGTTTTATTTCATCCTATGCAATTTGTATGTTTTTTACACTTTTTCTTGCCTTGCCCTATTGTGCTGGTTAGAATTTCCAGCACCATTTTGAATAAGTATGGTGAGAACAAACATTCTTGTCTCATTCCCAGTCTTAAAGGGAAAACATTCAACTTTTAACAATGAAGCATTCTATTGCTGAAGGTTTTTGTACATGTTCTTTTTCAAGTCAAGAAAGTCCCATTCTATTCCTAGCACTTAGAGTTTTTATTCATGAAGGGGTACTGGACTTTGTCAAATACTTTTCTGCATCTACTGATATTTTAAAATAATTTTTCTTGTTTACCCTATTGATACTGTGGATTTTATTGTTTGATTTTCAAATGTTAAACCAGACTTACATAATTGTAATAAATCCCACTTGATAATAATATATAATTATTTTTATACATTGTTGGATTTGATTTGATAATTATTTTGTTGACAATTTTTATCTATGTTCATGAGAAATAATTGGTTTTTAATTTTCTATTCTCATAATTTACCTCATTTTAGTTTTATGGTAATTCTGGCCTCATCAAATGAGTTAAAATCTCTTCTGGAAAAGAATGTAGAGAATTGGTATCATTTCTTCCTCAAATGTTAGCAAAACTCACGCGTGAACCCATCTTTTCTTAGTATTTTCTTTTTTTTGGAAGATTAGTAATTATTGATTGAATTCTTTATTAATCTATGTAGGTGAATTTATATTATCCATTTCTCATTGCATGAATTTTGGTAGATTGTATCTTTCAAGGAATTGGCCTATTTCATCTAAATTATCAAATTTCTGGGCATAGAGTTTCTCATTTTATATTTTAATTTTAATGTCCATGGGGTTAGTAGTGGTGATCACCTTTCATTTCTGATATTAGTTATTTGTGTGATCAATGGATAGAGAGAGACAGAGAGGCAAAGAGAGATATAGAGCTGTTGGGTAGCCTAGCTAGGGGTTGGTTAATTTTATTTCTTATTTCAAAGAAGAAGCTTTTGGTTTTGGGTGCCTGGGTGGCTCAGTCCATTAAGTGTCTGACTCTTGATTTTAGCTCAAGCCATGATCTTAGGAACCGTGAGATTGAAAGCCCAACGTTGGGCTCTAAGCTAATTTCACAGAGCCTGCTTGGGATTCTCTGTCTCTCGCTGCCCCTCCCCACTCACGTTAGCATGCTCTCTCTCTCCCTCTCTCAATAAATAAATAAATAAATAAATAAATAAATAAATAAATAGATAGAAGTAGCTTTTGGTTTTGTTCATTTTCTCTACTGTTTTCTTGTTTCAATTCTATTGAGTTCTGACTTTATTATTTCCTTCATTCTGCCTACCTTGGGTTTATTTTGCTCTTCTTTTTCTGTTTTCTTAAGGTAGGAACTTAAGGACTTGAAACCTGTCCTCTCTTCTGTTTAAACACATAGTCCCATAAATGTCCTTCTCAGCACTATTAATTGCATTCTAAATATTTTGGTATATTTTCAATTTCTCTCAGTACATAATTCTCATTATTTTAAAAAGGAAATACATATACCACCAAAAAAGAAAAAAAAAAAAACAACAACAACACTATATCAGGTGATACAGTTACTAAATATAAAAAGAATTTCCCCTGTTTTCATATTTAATGATGAGGCAGCCTGAAGGTTTTTCTCTAATCATGTAAAAATGAATTCCTATATGAACATGTATGTAACACTATTTTGATAGGAGGGGATAATATAAAGGTTTCATTTAACATTTCTTGTATTAATGGTCCTTCTTCCAGGTCATGAGGGTGAAGTGGTTTTTTGAAAGGTTGAATGGAGGTTGTACATTCTACCTAAGAGGTCAGAAACTGGCAAAATAAGTATTTGTGGGTCACAGATTCACATAGCTATATGTGAATAAATCTAGTCAAATTTAAACTTATCAATTGATCTTTATAGGCTCTCCCATTCTGAAAGGTGAACATCTGTCGCACATTAGATTAGTGTAAATTCAGAGCAGAGCCCAGTCATCTCCATAAAGTCTAAGCATGTTCACATTCTTAGTGTACAACCACTTTGGTAAATGACTATGTTTCTTTAGAAAGACTAAGAAAAAGATTTACCCGAGTGAATATAGAACTTGGGTCTAGCCCAATCATGCTAATTTACTCACTTGTGCAATTTGCCTTAGAGATGGGCAAGTCATCTTCCCACCTCAGGGTATATACACTTGCTATTCCCACTGCCTAGAATAATCTTTCCCATCATGACATCTTGCTTAACTTCCTCAATTCTTAAAGGTCTTCATTAAAATTTCACTTTCTTAATGAACTCTTCTATGGCTATCCTATTTTTATGTGTACTCTGACCTTAATCCTTTACCATTTGTTTCTTTATATGTCCCAGTTGTCTTGCTTACTAATTGAATTCCCACTAATTCATGAATTCCATGAAGGCAGAGAACTCACTGCTATATTCCCATGTGTCTAAAACTGTGCCTGGAACATAGTACTGCTCAACAGTGTTTACTGAATAAGTAAATTACTAATCACCTCTCCTAATGGTTAAGAATGAGCGATCTGGTGCCAAATGTTTGGGTTCAAATCCTTGTTCAGCCAATTTGTAGCTGTGTGATATAAGGAAACTTACTTAACTTCTCTGTGGTTTAATTCATTCATCTATAAAATTAAGAAAACAGTAGAATTTATCATAGGAGTTGTTAGGACGATATTACGAAATATTTTTCACAGTGCTTTGCAGACAGGAAATGCTAGAATGCTAGTTCTTATGGTAACTTTTTTGTTATTATATTACCATATAAATATAAAGATTAGAAAGATCATTAGAAATGTATCTGCTAAATTATGTATATTGGTTAACTTGGGGGTCTGGTAGTAAAAGGCATAGTTTACATATTTCTGTATTGTTCAGGTAAAAATAACTATTAAAAAATATATGTATCTGTATACAATGTCTCTCTCTATAATACAGATACATCTATTTACCTATCTGCTGTTTATCTCCTTTTCCTTGGAAACAATTATTCTATTAATTCTACTCATCGCTTTCCACCAATAAGTGATTACAGATATATTATTTTTCACATCTAACAAGGTCCTCTGGTGAGGCTGATTTAGGATTCCTTTATTGCCCCAAAGGTCCAACTCTAACATCTGAGAGTTTTATTCCTTGGGGCTTTTCTTCTCAACTTCCCAGGTAGCCTGCTTCTCATTTGCTCCACAGCTGTGTGGTGGTACTTCAATTAAGAATACAGACCCATAGCTATCAAAACCAGCAATATACTCAATGAAATTTTGAAGCTCCCATAGACTCACTTAGTGTTTTCCCCTCAAGAAATCCATGATATTTCCCTTCAACCAGCATGTAAATTCATTTACTAAATCCCTGTCATGACTGAAAATCATTTGTTATATTTCAGTAATCTCAAAAGAAGTAAGAGGAAAAAATGTTTTAGAAGATTGTTTTTGTTTCTTATTATAACATATAATTATTATTGAAAATTCTTGGGTACAAATACAAAGATATAAACAAATAAAAACAAATAAAAACAGTCAGAATGCCATTAAAATATACATTGTACAGCAATGAGCATTTACCTTAAGATTTTTATGTAATTCTGTGTATTATCCTATACTATATACACATATGTATGTATATACACATATTTACAAATATCTATGTGTACATATATATCTTATGTGTTTATTTTCACTTTTAAATATACATGTACATATTTATACATATAAACATAAGTGTGAAGATACACATAAACACTAATATTGTAAATTTACACTCTAAAATAAAGGTACCATTTTATATGCTCAAAGAACTATCAAAATGGCCATATTATTTCACTCTCATGAATTATTTTCTCACTCTTTTCTCTTCCCTTCTCCTCCTCCTTTTCTTTATCCTCCTCCTCCTTCTCCTTCTCTCTCTCTCTCTCTCTCTCACTTTAACCAAAATGAGGGGAATAACATAATCACATTAAAGTATACTTTCTTTTAAAATTATAACTTAAAGTTACCATTATGTTTTCAGCCATTTATAATTTTTTTTCATTTTGTGAAAAGCATTACTTATCAAATTATTACCTTTATATGGTCTTATTTTAATTTTATTTAATGAGGTTGTTATGGACTGAATTGTATCCCCTCCACACCAAATTTGTATGTTGAATTCTTAATCCCCAGTCCATCAGAGTGTGACTGTATCAAAGATAGGGTCTTTGAAAGAGGTGATTAAGTTAAAGTGAGGTCATTGGGATGGGCCTTAATCCAACACAACTGGTGTTATAAGAAAGACACAGACATGAACAGAGGTAAAATAATGTGAAGATACAGGGAGAAAATGAACATCTACAAGCCAAATGGAGAGGCCTCAGAAGAAACCAACTCAGAAAACACCTTGGTTTTGGGCCTCCAACCTCCAGAATTGTGAGAAAATAAATTTTGCTGTCTAAGCCACCCAGTTTGTGTTACTTTTTTATGATAGCCTGAGAATACTAATACAGGTATTAATATACATATGCTGAAAATATATTTTCTAGTTTGCCATTTGGTTTTTGTAAGTAAACATTTTTGAAGCATGACTTAATGCCAGAAAAGTATATCATCAGAATTGTACAGCTTCCCAAATTTTCTCAAAAGGAGTAGACCTGGGTAACCACTCCTAGGTCAAGAAGTAGAACCTCATTAGCCCTCAGAATCCACTCTCTGTTTTGTTTTTAGATCTCTAAAGCGAGCAACTGGCAATTTTAACTTTACAATTCAAAATTGCTTTTTTTTTCGTTTTTTTTAATAATTTTTTAATATTTATTTATTTCCGAAGGAGAGAGAGCCAGAGCATGAGTGGAGGAGGGGCAGAGAGAGACAGAGAGTAGAGCATGAGTTGGAGAGGGGCAGAGAGAGAGAGACAGACAGACAGACAGACAGAATCTGAAGCAGGCTCCAGGCTCTGAGCTGTCAGCACAGAGCCTGACGCAGGGCTCAAACTCACAAACTGCAAGATCATGACCTGAGCCAAAGTCGGACACTCAACCGACCGAGCCACCCAGGCGCCCCCAAATTTCTTTTTTTTTCTAATAAATATTCAATTCATCCAGTACCTTTTACTTTTTTTTTTCTTCACTGCACTGTAGTTTCACCTGTGTCATAAACTACAACCACATGTTCATAATTCTTTTTTGGGTTTTCTATTCTCTCTCATTAATTTATTCCTGAACAAAAAGCCAAGTTGGTGGCATATTCTCTCAATTTTTGACTCTCTGAGAAGATCTTTACTTTGTCCTCATTTTTCAAACATGTGTTTGCTAGGTTTAATTTTCTGGGCTAGCAGTTTCTTTCAGACCTTCAAAGATGTCAATCCATTTTCTTTTGGCTCCCTTTGTTTCTTTTGAGAAGTCAACAGTAAGCTTTAATGTCCCTAATTAGAAAATGTTTTCATTAGATTGACTATTATGACTATTAATAATTTAACTGTAAATGCACTTTTCCAATTTGGAAACTTCTAGGAGGGAAAGAGTAGCATTAAATATGACACCAGAAAAAAATAAACATACATACATAACTCAGTATTATTTATGCAAACCATCACATATAGTCATCACAACAAGAAGTCTGGTAGGTTTTCTTTACATTATTGGAGTTCTTAGTTTATCTTGAATCTGGTTGAATGTCCCATTCTCCCCACAGCTTTTAGAACTCTGATTATATTTAGGTTAAAATTCTTTCAACTATCACCTGTCTGTTGTTTTATTTTCTGTATTTTCCATTTGTGTCACTTTCTATGTTCCAGATTAGGTATTTTCTATTGGCCCATTTTTTCAATACACTATTCATCTCCTTAGTCTCTTTTTTCTGATGTTAAACTCATCTACTGAGCTCTTAATTACAGGTATTATATTGTTTGGCTCTAGAATTGCCACTGTATTTTTTATGGATCCCAATTCTCTGAAATTCTCGTTCTCTGGAATCATTATTTTGCTAAAAATAATAATTACAAGGTTTTGTTTGCAGTTTATATTTCTTATAATCTACATGTGAATAACAATGCAAATCTCTTTTTTTGTTTCCACTGATTCTGTTTCTTTGTAAGTATGGTGATTTTTCATTAAACACCGAATATTTTGTTCGCAAAATTTTAAAATCTCTAAATAATCTTATGTACATCTGGAAATAGTTTATTTAGTTTATGACTATCAGTAGGTTTTGATGTAGAGTGCCTTAAATTAAATCAGAAACTGAATCCAAGCTTGTGTTTTCAGGCCTTTCTTTATCTGCTCTTAATCCTAGGTGATATCCCTTCACTTGTTCCAGGTGAGGGTCTGGAATGTTGATAAGAGCTCTACATCCTGGGGAGGTCCTGAAAAATATTTTTATCTCTAGAAACATGAGACTGCCAGAAGCTGTGCTTACCTTAAGCTGTCTGCATCCTTTTTATCCTTTCACCCTGCAGCATTTACGTATGTGCAAGTGACTCAAGGAGAGGAGTAGTCCAGTGTAGGAGGCTTAATTCTCTATGCCTCATTTCTCTTAAGGATCCTGATTCCTCAAGGCATGGCTACCTTGCCATCTCAGAACTCTAAATTCTTCTCTTTCCAGTCTTAGGAGATTACCAAAAGATTTCTCAATTGCTGCTCTCTGTGTCTTCTCAGCTTCTCAGTCATGTGCTACATGTTCTTTGTGAACTGGCAAGTAGTTTTATAATGTTGGACTTACCAGAGAGATTGTCTTTTCTTAATAGGATCTTAGCCCATAATATTCTCATTGCCTTGCAATTTTTAGATGCCTTTAATATTAATCAATTACTATGAGCTCGTAACTATCGCTACAAAATATAAAATAGTGTATTGAATTTTATTAATCATAATGGTTCTAAATTTGTGATGTTTAAGAGAGAATGGTTCAAACATTAAAATCAAGTTGACTTTATTCTTATAAGCTATATGATTTTTAAAATCACACCAATATTTTTGGGTCTTTCAATTTTTATTGATAACTTCTTGGAATTTGTAGTAACTATTTTTAAGTATTTTTAAACCTTATTGTCAAAGTTTTCTTAATCCTTCACCACTTATTTCTTGACTGGAATTCCCTTTTGTGTGTATACAGATTTATTTGCTTTAGAAGTCTACTGATTGGTGTTCTAATTTGATAAGTTGCTTTTTGGGTCAAATGTGTAGCTTCACTCTATGGTTTCTTATTACCCTTTAAGTTAGTTCTACTCTTTCTTGAAACCCGTATCTTTCTCTTTCTTGTGATTTTTTTTTTTGTTTCTTTTGATGTAGTATTTTTATAAATGTAAAGAGTAGTCATGCCACAAAACACAATGAGAAAATAAATTAGGATTTCCTGTGCCTAAAATTATCTTGAACTGTCCTAACATATAATTGGCAACTTATTAGGATATAGGATTCAAGTTTCAACACCATTTTCAAAAATTTTTAATTCCAATGTAGTTAACATACAGTGTTATATTAGTTTCAGGTGTACAATATAGTGATGCAACAATTTCATAAATTACCAAGTGCTCATCAAGGTAAGTGTAACTCTTAATCTCCTTCACCTATTTCACTCATCACTCTACCTGCCTCTTCTCTGGTAACCATCTGTTTGTTCTCTATAGTTAAGAGTCTGTTTTTTGGTTTGTATCCCTCTTTTTATCCCCTTTGTTCATTTGTTTTGTTTCTTAAATCCCATATATGAGTGAAATCATATGGTATTTGTCTTTCTCTGACTGGCTTGTTTCACTTAGCATAATACTCTCTAAATCCATCCATATTATTGCATATGCCAAGACCTCCATTCCTTTTTATGGCTAGATAATATTTCATTGTGCATGTGTACACACACACGTGTGCATGCATGTGTATCACATAAATAGAGATATAAAGAGATATATATCACATCTTCTTTGTCCATTCATCTGTTGATGGACATTAGGCTGCTATATATTGGCAGTGTAAATAATGCTGCAATGAACAGAGGGTACCATATATCCCTTAAAATTAGGGTTTTCATATTCTTTGGTCAAATGCCCAGTTGCCATTACTGGATCATAGGATATTCTATTTTAAACTGTTTAAGAAACCTCCATAATGTCTTCTACAGTGGCTTCACCAGTTTGTATTCCCACCAAGAGTGCAAAAGGGTTCCTTTTTCTCCACATCCTTGCCAATACTTGTTGTTTCTTGTGTTGTTGATTTTAGTCATTCTGGCAGGTGTGAGGTGGTATCTCGTTGTGGTTTTGATTTGCATTTCCCTGATGATGAGTGATGTTACGCATCTTTTCATGTGTCTGTTGGCCATCTGTATATCTTCTTTGGAGAAATGTCTGTTCATGTCTTCTGCCAATTTTAACTGGATTATTGTTTTTTGGGTGTTGAGTTGTATCAGTTCTTTATATATTTTGGATACTAACCCTATATCAGATACGCATTTGCAAATATCTTCTCCCATTCAGAAGGTTGCCTTTTAGTTTAGTTTAGTTTTTTTTTTTTTTTTTTTTTTTGGTTGTTTCCTTTGCTGTGCAGAAGCTCTTTATTTTGATGTAGTCCCAATAGTTTATTTTTGCTTTTGTGTCCCTTGCCTCAGGAGACATATCTAGAAAGATGTTATAGCTGATGTCAGAGAAATTACTGCCTGTGCTTTCTTCAGGATTTTTAGGGTTTCAATTCTCACATTTACATCTTTAATTCATTTTGAGTTTACTTTGTGGATGGTGAAAGAAAGTGGTCCAGTTTCATTCTTTCACATGTAGCTGACAAGTTTTGTTGAAGAGACTGTCTTTTTCTCATTGCATATTCTTGCTTCCTTTTTGAAGATTAGTTGACCATATAATTGTGGGTTTATTCCTGGACTTTCTATTCTGTTTCATTGATCTATGTGTTTAACATCATTTGTGTCTCAGAAATTAAAATATTATAATTTCTGATATCTGTCCTCATGAATCTAGATGCCTCTTTTCTTCTTAGATGTTATAGTTTTCTCTTTGCCGGATTCATTAATTTTACCATAATATGTGTGGTTATAGATAGTAGAGATTGTTTTGTTTCATAAGTCATATGAAACATACACTAAGATACATTTTAAAATCTTAAAAGTTTGTCTGTATTCAGCTGTGCTGAATATGAATTCATTTATTTAGTTATTTCGTTAAAACTATGGTGCCCTCATGAACACCAAATATGCCCCTACTTAGGACTGTTATGGATGCATACTGCTTTGTACATTTTTTACAATTATATTAATGGAATTGTAGTAAAGATATGAGTTAAGCCCTTTCTCAAGAAGATAATTTAAAAATGTGAACAAATGAAATAAAAATACCCAATGCCTGAGTAACTTAGAGAAACACATGTTCACATGTTCATATATCACACATATTTCTGTCAGGTAAGCCATTCCAATCTCTAAGATAGCTTCTATTACCTTCACCAATGTATCTGTAAATATTCTTTCAAATGTTACAAAAATCTTATATTATTTCCCTAATATTGACATATTGAGCTTACTTGCAGAGAAGTTCAAAGTTACATTTAATAAGTTTACACAAATTGTCAAAATGTAAGCTCTGTTACTCATTGTCTCAACATGTCTATAATAGTCAAACACTTATGAGTTAAAATATTGAAAACACATTTTCCTTTTATGAAAAAGAATTTGTAAATTTTCCTTTTTTGGTAATATTGCCCTTATTTTATTTGTTTATTACTATTTGTACTGTACAACCTATATTCATTTTCTAGAGCTGCTATAATAAAGCACCACAAAGTGGGGGGCTTAAAACAACAGAAACGTATTGTCTCACAGTCTTGGAGGCTAGAAGTTCAGAATCAAAGTGTCAGCAGGGTCATGCTCTCTCTCAAACCAATAGGACAAAAGCCTACCCCTTCCTCAGCTAGCTTCTGGTTTTTGCTGGTAATCCTTGGCATTCTTTGTTTTGTAGATGAATCATTCTAATCTCTGACTCCATTCTCATATGGCCACATTTTTCTCTTTGTGTCTCTGTTCCTGTGTTTTCTTTTCTTATAAGTACAGGAGTCATATAGGGCCCATTCTTAAGATAAATTCATCTCAATTAATTACAACTAGTTAACCCTATTTCCAAATAAGGTCACATTATGAGGTCCTTAGGGGTAGGACTTCAAGATAGATAGATAGATAGATAGATAGATAGATAGATAGATAGACAGATATTGATATATATATATATATATATATATATATATATATATATATATATATATTGGGGGGACATAATTCAACTCATAACACAAGGAAAATCTATAAAATATTTTAGAGTAGTAATTTCAAAAATGATAGAAAATACTCAATTATGTAAAGCCAAAATTACCAAATAGTGTAATCTCAACATCTTACAGTCTCTCAAATAGCCAAGCTAAATTTTAATCTTTTAGTTGGTAATTAAATTATTAACATTCACTGTGATTAAGGATAGTAGATTAATAAGCCAACTACAGTTTTAGTGATTAGATAGAACTAAAACTTCAAGCTGAAAACAGAGCAAAGGAAGACATTCCAGATATCCTGAACATTTTCCATTCTGTACCCTTTTAGTGTGAAATTATTTTGACAATGTTTTCCATAAAGTATATAAACCAAAGATCTTGAAAAGAAGTACCTGGTTAAAGATAATTCAACAAAATAGTATTTGTCTTTTATGAGTCTCAAATTGATTTTATTCTCTTTATGCTACCTTTTCTCTTTATTCTTTTGTCTAGAAGAGTCTCAAATTTTTGTTGGATAAGTACCATATAAACACATTGTGAAATACCTGGGCTCAGCACACAGAGATTCTGATTAAATAAATCTGGAATGTGATACAGATATTTACACCTTTAACTTTCACTCCCCCTCTATGTCTATGATTCTATCCAGGTATATCATACATCACACTTTGAGAAGCACTACTTTTTTTGTTACTAGGAGTTACACAGTATTTTTTAAGGTCCTATATTCTCTTAAATTTTGAACATTCTCTATCAATTTGTAGATTTTTTTCCAGCTGATTTTATTTCTTGATACTAGAATTTTGATCTACCCATGAGATTTCTTGAGGTTACTAAAACTACCTGAGTTAAAAAGATCAAGTGTAAATAGGTTATCAAATGGATGGGCCTCCTTCATATGCACAATTCACTTATTCTTTTTAATTACTGCCTTTAAGACTGCATTGTGAAATACTCCTTTCCACATCTGGATGATATTGAAGGCAAATACTATAGTTTTCCAGGCAGAACTGGGCATTAGAACACTTCCTTCATTATGTATTTTAATCCCAGTGACCTGAACCCAAATTTCAAGTTCATTTTCCAATTTAAATTTTCTTCCTCTCCCCTCTATACGGCTCAGATGTCAGGAACATTTGCAATAGAGAAATCGGATACAGTCTTCCCTTTTCCTATTTTCATCTTGTTTTGTACTTTACTCCTCTGCTCATAATGCTGTTACAAATTCCTCTACACTTGGACTGATGAAAGAGGATGAAGTAAGGAGACAGGTGTCAGAATGGAGTGAGGGAAGAGCAGAGAGACAGACAAACAGAATCCGAAGCAGGCTCCAGGCTCCAAGCTGTCAGCACAGAGCCTGATGTGGGGTTCAAACCCACAAACCAAGAGATCATAACCTGGGCTGAAGTCAGACACAACCAGCTGAGTCATCCAGGTGCCCCTGGCTCTTCCAGTTCTTATAGTTCATCATACAATGGGTTCAACTGCTGGGGTCTCTCTATCTCAATGGGTGCCTCACTCTGAAATAGTATTTGAAAGTGGTTCTAGCGTTTCTACCTTCACTCACCTCTTGCCCCGTTTTTAGAAGCCCAGGGTGCTCCTATTCTGTCTTTAACCCTTCTCTTGCTATCACAAACACTTTTAGCCACACTCACTTTTTTGGCTTTTCCAGGTAAGACTGAAAACTGGGGTTTTTATTCTGTTTAAGTCTAGGAGACCTAGAACAATTTCTTTCAAGAATGTTCTTACTCATTTCACTTTTGTAGCAATGCAAGTGTGATTAAGCTATTTTAAAGATCAGCAATAACTGTTCTGGGATTAAGATGTTATTCTGCACTTCTCAAATACTCCCTTGAAGCACCTCACCTACCTTTCCCACAGAGGCATAATGATGCATAAATCATTCTGACAATTCTCTTCAAAGGAATTCTCGCTCACTCTCTCTGATCAGCCTCCTGTCTTTTCAAAGACATAGGCTAAGTATTGATTGAAGAAGTGTCATTGATTTGTTTTTGAGACCTCTAATGCAAATAGTTTAACATCTCCCATTTGAACTCTGGGGAATTTGATGCTTTACTTTTAACCAATTGATCCACATCTGTCAGGAATTTGAGTCAAGTTGTACTCTCCTATCTAACACCCAGGTGGAGGGGATTCATCAAAACTATACAGTTCTGTTAAGAAGTATCAATAGAACAAGCTGTACAGATTGCCCAAAGTGTCTAGGTTCTGATAATTTGAGCTGCATCTCCTGTCTACTGGGACAAGGGCCAAGTCCTAAGCTGCATAGGTTTCCTCTCAATATTATTAAAAGTGCATAAAATTAGTAGTCATATTTGGGATAAGAGTTGAAAAGGGTAATTCTAAATCTGGGGGAAAGATCCAATGGAAAAGAGCAGAAGAGTCAAATTCTGAAACTTAAAAGAGTGACCACAAAACCAAAAGCATGTGAACCAACAAAAAGCAGAACAGGGAAGATGGAAGAAGGTATGAAAAAATCAAAGGAAATGTGGTGGCTTTTATTCACTTCCAAGGTGCCTCTACAGGAAGCTAAGACTGGCTAAGGCATACTCAAGGCAGCTTTGTGTGTTTTCCAAGATTTTTGGGTCCCCCCCCTTTTTTTTTTTTTTTTTGCTTTTTTTCTCTTTTGAGAAAGTTTACAAATGCTTAACTATTTATTTTCCAAAGCATCTTAAAATAAAAACTGTATTTATTATTTCCATTATGTCAAATCTCTTAAATGTGCTCATCTCTCTAAATATCAAGGTACAAACAACTGAAACAGCATTTGAAAAAGCATTTGCCTTAAGACATCATCTGTTTTAAGGATATGGTATCAAGTGAAGATTTTCCATTTCTGTCATACCTTTTAAAAATACTTTAGAATTTCATTTTAGCTTTTGAGGAAAAAAAAGCAGAAATTCATTAAGAAATTCTTAAATTTCATTAAGCAATTTATTAAGCTACTTTTTGGTTTGGAAAATTTAAAAAAATCATTATAATTTCTTTCCACTTTTAAAAATGATTTTAATCTCATGACTTTTAAGGCTATTTAATAATTTGATAGTGTATTGTTTGCTCTGAGTTTAATTAACACATTTTCTTCTATGTCAAGCAATCTCTCTACTGGAAAACAGTTTTTTCATTAGTGACTCTTAAGTCTTTTCTAATTATGAACAATGTCTCTCTATACACCCGTATCTATGTATCTCTGTTTTTCTCTCAATTTAAATTATCCATATGTATTTATTTGAATCCCACTCTCCCTACAAATTGATTTTTATATCATATTCAACTTGATTTTATATTTCAACTATAGTGGAAGCAGGAACAGTACAAATGACACTCTCAAAACTTCAGAGAGATTTTTAATATTTCTTAAAACTTTAAGTTTTAAATTAAATTAAATATCAGGTGAATAGGTGAATCTTGTAGCTGATACTTGAGGCACCATTACTGATGGAAGAGGAAGGAACTCTGAACTCTTAGACTTTGAGCTGCTTTGAGCAGAGGAAGACCATTTCCAATCATCAGGCAGGAAATCAACTTGGGAGACTGTTAACTGTCATCAGTGGTTCATGAGCCTATCAGTAATTACCTATATAGCTTTCAAAAATACAAATTATTCCCCCAAACACTATAGTTCCAGATTTAGAGGGTCTAGATTGGAGTGTGTTTGACAATCTACTCTAATAGAAAGGAAAAGAGAGATTATTTATTTGTCTATTTATTTATCTCTGATATTGTAAAGGAGCAAAATATACAAGTTCTTGGTAGGTTTAGTTCCAAAAATAAGGGTGTGCTTTGTAAAATATTTCTTACAGTTGTTTTTTGAAAGATAAAAGCTTAATAACATACTGAAGATTATCACTGTTCTCCAGGTCCTTTAATGACAACTCAACTATTCAACAAAGACCATATTTGAAGGCCATATTTGACATGGTAAAGAAAGCCTACCTCCTGATAAGTGCAAATTAAGAGCGCAAGGGAAGGCAGCTGCCATGTATCACTGTGTAATGGGGCTTGACACAGTGGTGGTAAACTCACGAAGCCAGCAGAAAGGGGTCTACTGTATGCATGAAATGAGATATTTCTTGTGTTCTCTGAATGGGCCAGTAAATTACACTGAGTTTAGAAAATTTCTTTAGTATGACTGGGGGGGGGGGGGGAGTTTATTTATTTATTTATTTATTTACTTATTTATTTATTTATTTATTTAAATATTTATTTGTTTATTTATTTATTTAGAGAATGAGCGGGGGAGAGGCAGAGAGAGACGGAGACAGAATCTGAAGCAGGCTCCAGGCTCTGAGCTGGCCGCACAGAGCTGGATGCTGGGCTTGAACTCATGAACTATGAGATCATGACCTGAGCCGAAGTCAGTCGCTCAACCGACTGAGCCACCCAGGCACCCCAATGTCTAGGAGAATTTTAATTATTCTTGAATGTTTTCCCACCACATCTGTCTTCTAATGCAGACTGTCTTCAAACTCCTGATATCAACTGTTCTCCTCAAATAGAAAGAAGTGGTCTATGTGCTCTCAAAGTGCAACAATTCTGAGCTCAGAATTCCCTCTTTCACTATTAAAATAGAGGTTCCACCTTTCAGATACCAAATTACTATGAAAGAGACCTCTCCTTTTGCTACTTGCCTGCCAGTCATCTCTGGCTGAGTACCTGAAAAAATACACTATACTAACAATAGTCATTGGTCTGCTCCTGTACATTTGGGGAGAAAATAAAAAATGAATTTACACTGAGCATTTTTGATAGAATTAATTTAAAGTCATGATAGAACATAATAAACCCTAACAGATCCAATTTAAACAGATATAATAAATATAAGAAGACTTTTAAAAAGTCACTTTTAAGTAAGAATTTGAAACTGAGCGGTTTTGAAGTGGGTAATATAAAAAACTAGGAAGATACACGTTAAAAATAAAATTTAAAAATATATATCATGATTCACAAGATAAATACTATAAAAATTATAATTAAAGCTTGAAAAAAGGGAGTAAAAATGATTAAAGTGAAGTAAAATTTACTTGAGATAGATCCAGGAGATCAACTATTCAAATGACAGAGTGTCTAGAAAATGGAAAGAAGGAAAGACACAATTGTACCTTGTACTCTTTTCCCAAGACTTCCCTGTATGCTAAGCAATTTTTTCAAAATAAAGGTGTATCCCCAAAATATTTCCTCCTTTTTTTAAAGTTTATTTATGTATTTTCAGAGAGAGAGAGAGAGAGAGAGAGAGTGGGAGAAGGGCAGAGAGAGGGAGAGAGAAAATCCCAAGCAGGCTCCGTGCTGTCAGCACAGAGCCTGGCAATGGGCTTGATCTCACAAACCATGAGATCATGACCTGAGCCGATATCAAGAGCCAGACGCTTGACTGACTGAGACACCCAGGCACCTCCAAAATATTTCCTACTTAAATATTTTAACCCTTACAATAAAGAGAATATTATACAAATATTCAGACAGAAAGGTTATTTATGAATAAAAATAATAAATTACAATTGCATCAGATTTGTCATTGCAACATTTATTCTTTAGCCTGCCAAAATACTATTTATGGGTATGGGGAAAATAGTATCATTTCAGTATGCACAGAGGCAAATTACATTATACCCATCTAGTAGAGCTGGTAGCTTGCCAGGGGAAAGTACATACATATATTCATGCAATAACAAACATATGAAATTGGAATAAGCTTGACATGTTGTAGGAAAAATTAAGAGGCCCTATGTGTGAGGCTGCAGGACTGTAAGTGTGACAAGGACACTGGTCTGAAAGTAGAGGGAGATACGAGATGAGGCTCAGGAGTTAGACAGAGACAGAGTATTTAAAGCCTCAGGCCATGCTCAGAATCAAGGATTTATTATAAACATTAAGCACTGCCACTGCTTTGTTAGCTCAGTTTCCAATAAAGTAGTTTGGCTTTTATCTCATCTGTGTTTATTATACTTACTTTGTTCTGTGATATACACCACTGGCCAAATATTTTATATACACACTGTGAGTTTTAAGCTTGAACATGATAGATATTGTGGGTGGCTGAGCATAAAATTTTCAACTACAGCTAGAGACAGGTGATGCAGTCTGGCAAAAAGCACCTGTTCTAGAGTGAGGTGGTATGATTTCAGGATAGTTAACCCACTCTATTGCTAGGGAAAAAGTCTGACCACTACCCTTAACTTCAAAGTCTTTGGCTGAACCTAGGTCACTTACCTCTCTGTCCTAGTTTTCAGAGACATTAGTAAAGTTTAGGTTAGTATGTTTAAGTTCTGGATGGGGATGTGGATTTCACCACCCACAGTCACTCATATGGTTGAAAACTACTCCAAACTAGGAAGTGTATTTAGATAAAGGGGAGGCAAAACATGGCAAATGTTCATTATGGTGTGTATTTAAATAGAACTATGAGAAGCATGAGACAAGCTGACACATTGAACATTTAACAATCAGGCCGCCATCATAAAAATGGTTTTATGCAGGATGAACAAAAGCAAAAACTGCAAGGAAAAACCTTTATGATTTAACACATGCATGTGGTGGATGAAGGAGGTAAATGAGTCAAGCAGAAAGAACTAAAGAGTTGGACCATCGGGATTTGTTACTTTGGATACCTGATTGGATTTGGGCAAATCACTCTCGGAGCCACAGTGTACGCTTCTGTGTAATGGATGTACCGTGAAAGATCGTTCCTGTGATTCCACATTTCCAAATTTGGGAATAAGGGAGATTGGTGGTAATCTATACCCAAAGATGTTAAGAGGCAAAAAGAATTGGGTTACATCATGAAATTGGTTTTTAACATGTACTGATAGAAATGATAGTGAAGTATATCAAGTAGAATCCCTGGGGGCAGCTGTGTTGAAAATTCAGCTTCAGTAAAGAACAGCATAGGAGCTGGTTTCATTCCTAAGCCACCCAATATAAGGGTCCCTTGGTTAGATCACTAAGGACCAATTAGTATTTTATGCATCACTAATATAAAAAAGGGTAATAGATGTTTAATTAGATACCTTATTTAGCTAGATATGTTAATATTACCAGAACACATATTAGTTGTCAATTTGTAAAACATATGCTTTTATTATAGATTTGTTAGAATAAAGGAAAATGCCACCAGTACAAATGTTTTCATTGGTTCCAGGATCTAGGTTTCTAAGTCAAAGTTCAGCATGCTTTGTAACACTGCCAGTCAGATTAAAGGACAAAACATGTAAAGGAAAGCTCAATAAAAGGAGGATAGGTTTGCCAACAAGAAAAAAAAAAAGGTCAAAGTTTTGACTTAGATGAGCATGCATATGTACAGTTACATAAATACATACATTAAACAAGCTAAGGGGTAATTGCATAATTTAAATGTTTGTACCATTGCCATCATGCAAATTTAAAACTATATTGTACTAAGTGTACTACATTACCATGTATGTTAGCTGGAATTTAAATAAAAACTTTAAAAAAATAAAATAAAACTGATGTTATCAAGAAACATAAAATAATGTATTGAAGGTTTAAACACAGCAGTTATTTATATCAGAGACATACATACTACCTTGGAAATTATCACACAGACACCACAGATTTCTAGGAATATATAAGGAAGAAAAAAGGAGTAAAGGTTTGGACTAGGTTGAGAAGGCACAGCTCATTATATACATTATCAGTAAGGGTAAATTAACAGAAGTCACTAAATGTGTACCAACTGATTACCCCACTATACAAATTTAGTACCTATGGATGCATCCAAATGTAATGCAGAAAACCAAATACATGCAAATTGTATTTTGAAATGCAGAAAATTTTTATATTTGCCTTGGTAAAGAGTTTCTTTTTTACGATCATGGAAGCACTATTAGATCACCTTGTTTTAATGTGTAGGTTTTTGTCGGCCTTCACTTATTTAAATACATGCTCAATAAAAATAAGAGACCTTACCTGCCATTTTCACAATTGTGTTATTAATACCAAGAATATTACTTGGTATTTAGTAGAGGCTCAATAAATGTTGACTGACTGACTCCTTGGATAAATGAGTTTCAATTTTTTCAGCAATTTTATTGTAGAGAATAAAATATCTATTTTGTGTTTGTTATAAGAATTTGAGGTACCTTTTTCTAGAACTAATTTCTTCTCTCTTCAGAGCTAATTCCCTCTTTCTTCCTTTTTTTTTTCCTAAACACACACACACACACACACACACACACACACACACACACACACACTATACACAAGAGTTAACTCAGTTACATTTTTTGCATTGATGATTACGCTAATATCAATGACTAGGTAAATGAGAACAATTTTTTACTTACACACTTAAAATTAGAGTTTTAAATTGCATTAGGTATATGGAAAATGTATATTAGGAAAGCAATGCTTTCTTACTACTTTTGTCAAGCTGATTTCTAACAGAACTGTATCTTTTGTTATCCATGTAATATAATGGGTGAAAATATGGGATTCACAATTTAGGCATATCAAATTAAACTGAACATTGAAGTACTACATGAAATATAGGTTTTCTCCTATATATAACTTTAAATGTAAGCCTTTATGTCAAGTCCATGTTTTACCTATTTAACTAGACTCCAAAATGTTTTTTTCTATTCATTTCAATCACTAGAGTTACACAACTCTTAATTGATCCTTCAAACATTAAAACATTTAAGACTTACACTTGGGTTTCTGTAGAGAATTGGTTATTCCAAATAGCCGAGTGGCAACTGATTAGCCTTTTCCATATGTTATCTCAAAAAATTTTACCTCATTTATTTCTCCATCGGATTTAGTCATTTACCTATATTATATCATATCATATTATGTTGTTATATCACATCATGTTACATACTATATATCTCTATAAAATCTCAACACTGTTCATACCTACTGCATAATTAGGTAAAACTTGGGGGTCCTTAACAAGAATACATGATGCATTGTCTACTGTAATCTACCACATTATAAGTGAAATAAGTGAAATTATGTTAGTCCAGATTTACATTGAATCTCTTCACATTGAAAATCTTTGTTTTCCGTACCCTCAACAGTGATATGGTTTCATTTAAGTATTGGTTTATTTGATAGCACTGAATGAGATGAGATTTGTTTTTATATTTCGCATTCTCATTTAATGCATTCCTACAACACAGCTGGGAACAGTTACAGTCATAAACTCAAATGATTGTGTGGTTTCCAAAATGAAGGAAAACTAATAGAACTGATAGAACACAGTTTTTAAATCAAAAGTTAAAATGTTAGGAAAGATTTGTGGTTCATTTGTAGCTTTAGGCCAGTATGATCATACTCATCTGCCCCAATAAAATTAGGTCAGTTGAGTGTAACTCAATTACCATTTTTAAAGACAGGTAGCTTCTCAGGAGGGTGTGAAAAACATTTGTTGCAAATGTATTTTATGGTCCGTGAAATAGTTTTTTTTTTTACAGCATGTATAGGAAGTAAATAATTTTCCAAAGAGCTCAAAGGTGTGTGGATAAACAATAGGAAGCAGAGTGAATTTAGAGATCGATATTATTTTTCATATATTTTGCTTTATTTGTTACGATTATGTGTGTGTGTGTGTGCTTGTGTGTGCAAATGTGTAACTCATCAGACTCTCTGAAGGTGAAGGAGCATATTTTCATAACCATTCAATTCACATCATCAGTCAAATAAAAAATATAAATATATAAAAAATAAACATATAAATGCAAATAGAAAATCAATTTGTAATTTTTAATAATGTATTACTTTTACATAAATATTTCACAGGAAATTTTAAAACCCAGCAGTTACAACTGATTGTTTGCAATATAGCATATAAGAAAAGAACTACACACCAAGCCTGTAATTACCATCAATTGCAAATGGTAAAATTACCATCAATTGCAAAATGCATATAAAACAAGTTTCTCCACATGCATACAAGGTGAATGAATCAAATATTTGGTATATTTCCTATAGTCCCTCTCCTGATTTGCATAGGCATTCAGGTTTGAAACAAAGTATTAATAGTCTTTGGCATGAGATCTCATTATCTAATTTACCTTGCTTAGTTCACATATTTAATTTTTATTCTTAAATGTTTATTTTGAGAAAGAGAGAGAGAGGGAGCACAAGCAGGGAGGGACAGAGAGAGAGAGAGAGAGAGCGCGAGTGAGTCTCAAGCAGTCTCTGTGCTGTCAACTCAGAGCCCAATACAGGGCTCGATACCGCAAACCTTGAGATCATGACCTGAACCGATATCAAGAGTTGGACGCTTAACCAAATGAGCCACCCACGTACCCCTACATATTTAATTTTTAAAAGTCCTATTGTTTCTTTCTAGCCCTTAAAACCATAAACTAATATATATGCTAGTATGGAAGACAGAAGAAACTCAAACTGGGATGTAGAATATATTTCGTATGCATATATAAAATTATCACATTTATTCAAAATTGGTGTCATGAATTATGCAACTATAAAACTCTTATTCTATGTATACTCTCTCTTCAGTAAAGAGCATAAAGATTTCAGCTCGCTAAAATAAAAAATATAAATAATAACAGAAAACAGGGAATGTTGGTCTCAAAGTTTAGAGCAAATTGTAGCATGTTTTGTTTTAATATTTAGGCAATGTAAAATACAATGGTTTTTGAAAATACAAGCAACACAAGCGAGTAGAATGATGCTGTCTACCATATAGGAAAATATTCCTTTGAGCAAGAAACACCATTTAGTTGTGCTCTGTTCTTACTAGAACAAGCCCCTAAAGGAAGAAAGTTTCAGCTGAATTTTCTCATTCATCATGAAATGACATTTTGCTTTCAGTTCCTATAACCCAACCTGATACTTTAATATCTGCCCATTTTATTATCTAACTGGTGTAAGGACCTCAAAAAAATATCTAAAAAGCCAATACCTTTCTGCCAGCTGTGATCTGTGCTAATGTGAAAATAATACAATGAAGTATCAGTTGGTGTTTCCCCCCTAAGCAGTACACATGCAAGGCTGCTCTCACAGATATGCAGAGATGCGCTTTCACAAATTATGTTATTAAAGATGTGGCCTCTGGGTATCAGCTAGTAAGACTGACTTTGTTCTCTGATGCTTTTTTATAAATTAATTTTAAAGTAAAGACTTACATATATATACAACAGGGGAAAAATACTAAAACATAATTAGTGGACATATTAGATGAAAATTAGTAATACCAATCAAATCATATATTTCAGATCACTGTGATATTGGAATATTTCACTAACTCTGATCATTTGCTTTAATGTTTCTTTTCTACAGATAAGAAAGATGCAACAAGCAGAATTATAAGAGTGAACTTATGTCCCTGAAATATTATTGCGGCACCCTGTCTCTCTATGTTAAAAGAATAATTGTACACATTCACAAAGCCTGGAGTAAACAACCTTCAAGGTCATGATTTCAAAGAGATCTCTGGAGGAGAGGACAAGTGAAGAGATCTATCCTCCAGGCATTAGGCAAGAGCTGGGAAAATGATATTAGAGGAGAAGGCTATATATTCTACCCTGAAGTCCTAACAATGTTAGTGAACTTCTCTCTATATCTCAACTGTTGGGTGATACTTTACCAGCTAGTTTGAACTCAGGCAGATATCACCACAGCATCCACTAGTACTGGTCTGCCATTACCCAAGTGATCCTATTGTACACCTAATGAAAAAACACGAAGTGTAGTTAAAAAAAAAATAATAATACATATCAGCTCATTGAAGGAGGGCCACCAACCTGAAAGAGGAAGATCCAGCTGAAAATATAAAATCAATGGCCCCAACAGAATTGTAACAATGGAAAACACAGCAAACTTAATTAATTAATTATTAATTAGTTAATAATAGAAACTCCCAGTGACATGAAATTACAGTGCAAAAAGTTTTCCAGTCTTTAAAATAAAGAAAAACATGAGTTTTTACATGAAAAGATTAAATAAAAAATAGAATGGAACTGCTAAAATCTAAATTAATGTTCTGAAAGATCAAGTGGAAATATTACCTGACAATAGTAGGAATGTTAAGTTCCAAGATGGCAGGCACAAATCTAAATACCTCTACTTTAAGCACCTAAAACAGTACCCAGCACATGGAAAGGGTTTAGGAAATGTTTGTTAATGAAGACTTAATCAACACATAATGAGTAGGAAATTAAGAATGAAGAAGATTAGCGAAAACATAATTAAAGAGTTGAAATGTGAAGACAGGGTGATCTAGAAGGAGACACTCATTAGCTTATGATATAATAAATACAGAAATAGTAAGATACATTCCCTGACAGTGGAGATATCCACTATATATATGTATGTGTGTGTGTATATACATATATGCAGACACATGTATGTGTGTATCTCAGTGAAAAAATATAAGTGGCAAAGTAATATGTACATTGTGATTCCATTTTTTAAAAACAAAAACACAGTTATGTTCCTTCAGATAATTCAAACGATTTTTAAATGAATCAATGCATGTATGAACTGAAAGATGATACATAAGCATAACAGCAGATGTTTATTAATGTTTACATCAGAGGAATGTGATGGGGTGCAAGATAGCAGTTTTTATTTCTCTCTCTGCCTTCTTTTTTTTAAAAATTTTTAAGTGTTTATTTATTTTTGAGAGAGAGAGAGAGAGAGAGAGAGAGAGTGAGCGGGGAGGGGCAGAGAGAGAGGGAGACACAGAATCTAAGCAGGCTCCAGGCTCTGAGCTGTCAGCACAGAGCCCGATGCGGGTCTCAAACCCACAAACCGCGAGATCATGACCTAAGGCAAAGTCAGATGTTTAACCACTGAGCCACCCAGGTGCCCCTCTCTTTCTGCCTTCTAAATATTTTATTTAATTTATTCATTATTAAACTTTCTCATGAAGATTAAGTCAAAAGAAATACACACTACACATAAAAAACAAATAAGGCTATGGGATCTTAGCAGTTGTGAGTCTAAAAGACAAGTAGCATAATATTTAAGTAGTATTACTATAATATGTGACACCATAAAATTCGTTCAAGAATACAGATTCTTGGCATTAAACTGCTTGGACTGAAATTCTGTTTTTTACATAAAAAGCCACAAAGCCAGGCACCTGGGTGGCTCAGTCAGTTACTCGTCTGACTCTTGACTTTGGCTCAGGTCACGATCTCATGGTTCTTGAGTTCAAGCCCCACATCGGACTCTATGCCGACAGTGAGGAGCTTGTTTGGGATTCTCTCTCTCTCCCTCTCTCTCTGCCCTTCCCCTACTCTCTCTCTTTCTCTCTTAAAAAAAAAAAGCCACAAAACCAAAGGAACATTTTCCTCTCTCTTCCTCAGTTTTTTTTTTTAATCTGTAAAATGAATATGAAGTAATGATTCCAGCCTCATAAGGTTGTTGTAAGGATTTATGAATTAACATATGCAAATAATTTAGAAGAGCAGAGAAACATAAGATCTTCACAGATCTGAGCTGGCATTACTGTTTCACTCAAAACTTAAACCGAGTGAACAGACTACAGGGCATCTGAGCCACAGCTGAAGTCCGAGCAGATGCCAGCAAATCTGAAAGTCAGAAAGAAGTGAATTCAGTTTTACCAAAGAATCCTCTCTCCTGTTTCCACGGTCATTCTGGACTTGGAAGGCAAGCTGAATTCTCTCTTATTGTCCCCAGACTGATAGGATAATTTGAAACTGACTCTTTGCTCAAGGCCTCTAAGCAGTCTGGCCACCTCCCTAGATATCACTGCATGCCAGGGCCCCTCAGGAAACAGAGATGGAGGAGGAAACCACTAACCCAGTGTGTTTTGGCAGAAAGGGAGATTTCTTAATGCCTCTCCCCAGGCTCCCTAAATCTGAAAATGTTGTTGTAGATAATTCTAAAGATGAAATACAAATACTCTTGAATCAGGTTACAATTTATATTTTCCTGCTAAGGGGTTTCAGAGCTTTTCTTGAGGATAGTTTTTCAAAGGTATAAAATATGACTGAAGTAAGAATAAAGGTTTATAACTGGAAAAGCCAGCGATAACTACTCTGCAATTTGGCATAGGTCAGCACAGACCTCATATATAAAAACGCATGTAGTATATATTCATCGATAGCTTCCTTCATCCATTTGGTAAGATTAACTACCAAATGTAAGATTACATTATAGGCCACCTTCTCACAGGTTCTGGTCATTTTAGAAATTATAGAATTTGATGCTAGATTTGATTCAAGGGATGATACGAAAGAGATTTTCTGAATCTTGCTTGCAACTCTTGAAATCATAATCAATAATGTGTACCTTGCCTTGCTCCTGAGTTTGGATTCGGATATTAATGTTTACTTAAATTTTATTTGCTGACTGCCACAACCTTTTTTCTCTTCTGATTTCACATAACATATATCTTGTTTACAGACAAGTTAGTATATGTGTGTTTGTATACATGTGTGTGCTTGTGAATGTGTATAGTGCAGTTTAACATGAATTTTCTCCAGCCTTCTGTCTGCCTGCTTACTTATTATCTATCTCTATTTAGTGGCTACCTGCTACTTTTTTATAGCAGCATAATTTATTTAAACCTGTATTAAAGGCTACTAATATAATAAAAAATGTTTTAATATACATGCTCTTTCATATATTTTAGTCAATTTATCTCATTTCCTCTTAGAATACATTTCAAATATAGAATTTTGGATCAAGAACTTAATTTTTTTTTAAGTTTTGGCACCTAATGACAAAATTTTGCAGTGTATTGCAAACGAGCACAAAGATATTTGTTATTGTCCATTTTAAACTTTGTCAAGTGGAAAGATGGGAAAAACTACATTCGATTATTGTTTTTCTTTGCATTTTTTTTGATTACTAGTATGTGTGAATATATTTTTCATATCATGTTTGGCTTCTATTTCTTTTTCAAATTTTGTAGATTTACATTCTAAGCTATTTTACCTGTAACATTTTGGGGGCCTTCTTACTGATTTGTAAAGAGAATTTTTAAAAATAAAGGTATTAATCCTTTATCATTTTAGATTATACTTCCTCCCAGTTTGTTACCTGTCTTTATTTTAATGGGCTCCTTTTTAGTCACCCAGAAGTTTTACATTTTATGTAGTATGCATTTACAGCCTCAGGAAGGAATTCCCCACCATATACATTAAATATTCTAAATGGAAAGATTTTTCCTTTATATCAGACACACAGAGCTACTATTTCATTCAGTATTCCACAATAACTGTCATTAGGCCCACAGTTTCAAAGATTACATTTATGACAAGATATAGAAAACACGTCTCAATGGCTATGACTACTCTTCAAAGTTGTAGACAAGAAAAACCCCTCCTGATATGCCATTCACATGCATTGAGAATTTCTCCAAGTCACTAAAGACTTTCATTATTGTTATCTAATTAACCACTTTTTTTTCAGAGACAGAGAAGGCACATTTATTAACCTTTGTTGAAGAGTAAGAAACTGCAGCATAATTCTATTTTGCTGAATGACCCCTGTCATTCCACAGACCAGAAGAGGAAAAACCCTCCTCTGCTCTCAGACTGTTCTAACATGCCCCGCCTCTTATTTGCCCTTTCCTACTAGCAGCTGGGATTTTAGTTATCTCTCAGCTGCTTAGATTCTGAGGGTCAATGGCATGAAGTACACTGGATTTGCAATATTCCTGAGCAGACTAGGAGAACACAACACAAATGACCCCAGGACACAGGAGGTAAAGTCAAATAATTATAAAATGCTGAGATGTAGCCATCCCTCAGTATGAACATGAATAAAATCCTTAATACTGTCAAGAACCCAAGTGTGAAAATTGTAAGATAGCTGTCAGAATAAATGCTGGGTGCAGTTCCAGAGTGAGAGGACATTGAGATGCAACAAACACAATCTTTCCTTGAAGCTACTTCCATTAATAAAATTTCACCTACTGAGTACTTAATTGTATAGAAGACTGTGCTAGAAATAACCTATTTGCAACACTGCAAGCTTAACACAAATCCAACATCTAAAATAATGAATGTGAACAAGAAAAAGAATGAATGTCTCAAGTCCTTTTTGCATCTCAGGAAACAAATTGCTAGCTAACAGGGAAGAGGTACCAGCTGTGGGTTTTTACAATGAAACCTCCCCAAAATATGGTTCCCCTACAAGTATAAGACACTGCGGGTTAATGTAAACCATGGAATGTTTATCTAAACTGTCCCTTCATTTCAGTTGTATACCCTAACCAATTAGGAGTCAGAATTCCCTGCAATGATAATAATCTTATTTTCAAAGCATCAGAGTTGTTCTGATATTTTTCTTTATTGCCCAGGTGTACAAGTTGGGCAGGTTTCACAGGTTCAGTCTGGATCATCCCTGAAGATACCTGGTCACCTGAAGAAGCTGCACTTCCTAAATCTCCTTACAATGAATATGCAAGAAATTAAAAAATTAAACAGAGTTCTCATGAGCGTTATGGACCAGTGCAAAAAGAGCCCAGACATGCTAGATCTGACTTGAAAATCAGTGGTCCCTAAAGGGTGGTAGCTCCGATAAAGTTAGTGGAAGATTCCAGATTGGGAGCACAACATAATGAACTTTTGAATGATTCCTTATGCACCCCTCACTTTTGGTTAAAACAAACAAACAAACAAAGGATTGGAGGACTAAACGGAAAAAGATTGTTTTTTTGCCTGGATCACTGATCTTTTCCCCAATTTCTTTATTTTTTATTTGAATCAGCATTTTAAACATTTGTTTTCCCACAATTCATTTTAGAACAGTTCATCACACCTCTAATCAATGCTCCACTCTGCCTTTCATTTAAGTAAGCCACCCACCGCCCATCTCATCGAACATGGACATTTATGTTGTAAGATAGACACATTTATGCTGTGTAATTAACAATTTGCTAACTGAATGACCTTCATAAAATTGGTTAAACATTCTGTGCTTCAGTTTTTTCAGTTGTAAAACTGCATACCACCACCTAACTCATGGGCTTTTTAAGAGATTTTAATAAAAAATGAATATCTAACACATATATAAGTTTACTGTATATCAGGAACTATTCTAAGCACTTCCTGAATATTGACTCATTTAATACTAGCTTTTATTAAAATCCTCCAAAATACAGTGTTATCCCTATCTGACATATGAAGACATTGCTCTGTACAGCGGTAAACAAATATCCAAGTGGTGCTTAACTATTTAGTGGTGGAGTTTAGATCTAAATGTAAACAGCACATCTCCATAGCCCATAACCTTAACTTCTATCCTGTGCTTAAATAAAGAAAGTCAGCAATTGTTAGCTCCCTTCCCAATTTCATCAATCCTAAATATAAAAGAAAAATAAAAAATGAAGGAGAAAAGATAAGTGATTAAGTGATGTTCCATCCAAGCAGACCATTTAGAGAATGTTTGTTCTTTTGATTTTTATCTTCCAGGTAATTTTTATGGTGTCTTGACCGACTGTTCTTAATCAGGAAAAGAAGAACATGGTCATAGACACAAGCCACTCTATGTTCCCCATGACTCCTGACCATCCATCCGTTCCAGGCTCTATCTCCTACTGTCTCACCCCAGGGAAGAGCTATCTCTCGGGCAAAGCTTGCTATATCAAAGTATAGACACCACTCAAAAATAAATCCTCCCTCAGTTCTCTAGTTGTCTGAGATATTTCTGATAAAATGACTCCAGCACCATATGTTTGAAAGTCTTGTAACCAGGATATTCAGTCATCATCCTTCCAATGCATCAAGTCTCACTAAGAGTGAGTGAAAACAAGGAGATATTGAGCCTTCAATTATATCATCTCCTCAAAACCAATAAAGATCTGTTCAGAGATGGACGGAGAATGATAAATTTGTTTAATATTAAAATAATGTTACTTTTATGGGTCATATTTTGTGCTGTCTGCATGTTTACTGTAGATTGTTAATACTAATAGATTTCTTTGATTTCTTTGATTTCTTAACCCTCCGTTAAATATCTTTGATTTCTTAGCGATAGGAATTCTGTACCAACCAAGTAAGCTAAATTATGTTGTATAAGAAAACATACACAGAATAGCAATGGCAGACGGCACATGCTTGATCTCTGAGCCAGGTTAAATGTCAACTATGGTTTGGCTGCAACCCTGTTCAGCCAGAGTTCAGTCAGGAACCCTGTTCCTCTTCACGCTAGAATGGAGTCCCAAGAAGCAGCCTGTATCCGGGACAATATTGGGCTGTAGTAGAAGGGAAATGGAATCACAAATTAGCCCTTAAAACTTCTCTGGAAAGTGGGATGTCCCATCTGTCATCCCATTGGCCAAGGGAAGTCACACAGCTGAGAAGTATGTCCGTGAAATCAGGAGTACGAGGCTTGCACAGGAAAAGGTACTGGATGCTGGGTGGGGGAAATAACATCCAACTCTTCTTCCCAAATATGTACACCTAGAGGATGCTGTTAGAAAGCATTGCTGGGTCAGTGTAAGGCGAATCTACCCTATTACACACGAAGAACATTCAAGCACAGGGGTTCTGAATTACCTTCTATTTCCAATGGAGAATATAGAATTCCAAGAAGTAAATGGCTTACATAGTGAATTCAAAGTGTATTCCTAATATAACAAGAAATGTCCACAATCATCTTGCTTCAGACACTAAATTTTTGCCCATGTAGTTTTTCCTCTTTAACTTCAGAAATGTGGCAGAGCTGTTAAACGCCTTGCCTTCAGGGAGTGTTTTGTTAAGGAGCCTAAAGAAGAAAAGTGCCTACAACTCAAATCTCTGGCCCTTTTCTTCCTGAAGCTTTGGTCATTCACGTTATCATGTTAGATGTGACAGAAAGGGAAGAGAGGGTGCCTTAGAGAAGTGGAGAAGCAGAGAAGTATTCTCTTCTCTCTGTAATCTCCCTCTGCTTCACTTTTTTAATGAATATAATTTATTGTCAAATTGGCTTACATATAACACCCAGTGCTCATTCTAACAAGTGCCCTCCTCAATGCCCATCATTCATTTCCCTTTCCCCCATCCCCCCATCTATCCATTAGTTTGTTTTCTGTTTTTAAAAGTCTCTTGTGGTTTGCCTCCCTCCCTCTCTGTTTGTATCTATTTACCCCCCTTTTCTTCCCCCATTGTCTTCTGTTCAGTTTCTCAAGATCCACATATGACTGAAAACATATAATATCTGTCCTTCTCTGACTGACTTATTTCTTACAAGGGCACTTGTCATTAGATTTAGGGCCCTCCCAGATAATCTTCATACAGTATGAAGATGATTTCTTCCCCCCTTTCTCTCTACCTACATTTAAGAGTGAAGTAAATAGACATGAAGAAATGAGAAAAAATGAGTGATGGAGTTTTGTGTTTTTTTTTTCACTTCTTTTGGAGTATTTTTTTTTCTTTTTCTATCTGTCATATGATTGGGTGCTTAATAAATGTACAGCCCATTCCCTCCTTTTCTTTTTCTTTTTTTTCTGTTTCTTTCTGTAAACTTAATTGAATATTTTTCGCTTTAAGTGACTATTCCTTACTTTGCTTGCTCATATTCTTTCCCTAATGTGGAAACTTATACTAAGCACCATCATCCAGCTATTGAATCACACACAACTCAACCTATAAGATTCTAACTTCTTGCCACATCCTTCCAATAGACTAATTCAGACATTTTAATTACGCTCTTATGGCTATTATTTTGTTACTGTTTTCTGTGCCTCCAGTTACCACCTCCCCTCACCTGCTGATACACGTCTTGGTCTTTTTATCTAATCTCTATGCTATTCCCATAATTATTTCATCCTTCATGCAAACCGACATTATAAAATCTATTAGAACGTGTTACATTCATAGCATTAAATTTCTGTCTTCCTTCTAGACTATAAATATCTTATAGAGAAAAATCAATTCCTATCATTTCTGTATTATCAATACCTATCGCCGTGTTTGGCATATTTACTGAACAAAAGAATGCTGTTTTAAAACACTTGTGCATCTATTCCATAGAGAAACAATAAGATACAATGTAATATGAACATATAAATACAACAAATGATCTGGTTTCTAATCCATGTGTATATCTTTGATGTGTGACCTATGAAAAGCTGCTTAAACTATGTGACCCTCACTTTATCAACTATAAAATGGAATTAAAAATATCTAAGTGTTTATCACATTTATTTTTAGAACGAGTGTGAGATTATTACAGTTGCTATTACTGAATAACAAACCATTTACTGGCATAAACATCCATTTTATTAGGCTATATATTCTGTGGGTTAGGAATTAATTATGAAAAGGCTCAGAGGGAAGTTCTTGATTGGGGTCTCTCTGTGGCTATAATCAGCTGGTGGCTGGGACTGTAATTACCTAAATACTCTACCTTGTTTGCTGGAATAGTCCTTTGGAGTCCTGACACTCCATGTACAAAATTCGTCTATCCTGAGGCCACCATGCTATGAGGAAGCTCAGGCTACATGCAGGTGCTCTGGTTTGCTCTAGCTAATTCCCAGATAATTGCCATTTTGGCTTATTCACAAGGCTTGCAGTTAATTCTGGATCTCAGCTGGAATTCAGTTGAGGCTGTTCACTAAAACACTTATAAGTGCCCACTCCATGTGGCCTGAGCCTCCTCACAGCATGGCAGCCTCAGAGAAATTCACTTTCTAGATGATGGCTCAGGGCTCCAGGTGCAAGCAATCCAAGCAGAAGAACAGAGCTGCATTAACTTTTATAACCTAGTTTGGGAAGCCATGAAACATCTCCTGAATTGTTTTGGTTACAAATTAAGCACACAAGTTTCCCAGATACAAAGGACAGGGGACAAAGGCACACATCATAATTAGAGAAATGCTGAAGAATTTGTGGCCTTTTTTTTTCTCCACATGACCATAAATTGTACAGGGATAAGCAAACATAACAAATTGTCTCTTATTATCCTATGAAAAGGCCTTTAATCTATTGTCATTCTATTATGCCCATTGCCAAAAAACACAAATAAGCATCTCTCTTATTGTTCATGACAACATATTTTGCAGGATTTTCTGCTACTCACAGTCTTGTTTGGTCTTTCCTTTCTACTTTTTCTTTCTCTTTCTTTCTTCTTTCTTTCTTCCTTCCTTTCTTCCTTCCTTCCTTCTTCCTTCCTTCCTTCCTTCCTTTCTTTCTCCCTCCCTCCCCCCTTCCCTTCCCTTCCCTTCCCTTCCCTTCCCTTCCCTTCCCTTTCCTTTCCGACTCTGACTTTTCCACCTTTACTTTTAATGTCAAACTCTCCAGAATTTGGCCCTGGGCTCCCTTTTCTTCTGTATAACAGAGTGATCACATTCAGTCCCACAGCCTGAAAGACTAAGTAAATACCAATTAATCTCAAATAAATGACTCTAGACATCAGACTTCTCCTGAAATCTAGATGCATATATCCAACTGCCTATTTAAAATCTCAGCCTGTATTAAAAAAATCATGTTAAATTGAACAAGCCTAAAGAACATTGGATTCCACATCCCAACAAGTGCCCTGTCAGTATATTCCATCACTACCCATCCAAATCGTCAAAACTATAACTTTTTTCTCTTGTTGCTACTTGTACACATACTATATTACTGCTTAAGTGTTGCTTAACTATTGGTGACAGTCATTCTTGCCGGGGTTTTCTTACAGATGAATGCACAAAAACTGTAGGTTCAAAGTCTGCATGGTGCATTGGATCCATTGTCACATGAAGCCATTAGCGCATTACAAACAAGATACTCGCAAACTACTAATAGTCAATAATTTTCCCCCTTTCTCCCTCTGATCATATAACAAGGAATATGCTTCTCACTCTTCCTCCCTATCTCCCTCCCTCCCTCTCTAACCCACACATACACCCCCCCACACACACACATACACACACACGCGCATGCACATTAAGCCTTCACTTAACCTTTTCTCATAATTGGTTCACTGAAATAAGTAAATCTAAAAGAGACTGAGAAGGAAAACAAAAACAAAAACATGACACAGACATGGTGTTTGCCTAAAGAAAGTGAGTGTTAACTATTTTAATATAAATTTAGAAATATGGATTCTTAAAAATTAGAAGGGGCTGTGAACTCAAAAGCTACTCCCTTCTTGGCGGCTGGGAGAGTTTCCCTTTATTTTTTCAGTTGCTCTCTGACCATTTAGTCATCTGTTCACTTATTAACAAGTGGGTGACTAGTGAATAGCATAAGCCATCCTGGAAATTCTGTTCTCCTTACCTGTCAGTATTTTGGGTTCACATGTGATGTAATTTTAATTAAGAAGGGGAAGATTACTGAAGAGCTTCTAGGAAAGAGTATCTTAGCTTTTCAGTCAGAAACATGAGGAAAATTTCTCTTTTTTAACTCTGAAGAGGACTAAGCAAGGATGTGGTGCCTGGAAACGAGGCATTACACTGAATTAGGAAGAAATCTACCCTAAAAGAAAAACAAATATACAAACAAAAACACTTCAAGATGCAGATAAAAGAGACAGAAGAACTTAGGTCTTTGGTAGTATCACTGAGTCATAAATTAATGAGCCACAGAATCATCCCTTCTTTGTGCTTTTGTCATAAGAAAAATAAGTTACTTATTGATTTAACCATTTTTAGTTGGCACTTCTGTTAGTTGTAGATGAAAGTATCCTAATTTACTTAGGAAGCTTAGAGATCTGCATAAACAAAGCCAAGAACATTAACTTGTTACAAACCACCCAGGTCTTCTCTCCCTCACCTTCTCTTTCCTATCCCCTTTTCTTCTTCTCTTCTTTCCCTCCTCCTCCGTCATCTTCTCCTTCTTCCTCCTTTTCACATATACCGCCCTCACCCCATGCACACACGCACACACACAGTCTTAACACAATTCTGCATTTGCCTGGACAAGAAGATGACCAAAACTGAGTGCACCATTGACCTAACAAAATGTCAAGTTAATCTGCCCATTAGATATTTAAGAATTGTTTTTTTACTATAAATTCTAGAAATTTTAGATAACGAGGTGATAAAAAGTACTTGGATTTTTATGCAAAAAAAATATTTTGAATATATTAACCTCAGTTCAAGATTTAATACACGCAATAAAACAGAATCTGTACATAAAATATATTCTGAAAAATGGAAGCCATTGAATAGGTACTATTATAATAGCTATTCATTTCTAATAAAAAAGAATCCTATGGGCTTAATAAACACACAAAATATTATTGGATCATAAAGTGGCTAATTAGTTTTGTGATTTCAAAGTGCTGTGTTTGCATGTGAAAACTAATTACTGACTATATGCAGCCTTGAATTGGATATTTTTTTCACGTGCTACTCTAATGCTTTGTAAACCTAAATTCCCCAGAGGTATTTTCCTGGCATCAAGATTTCAAGCATTCAGTCATTAAATAAGTTTATTATTTACTATCTGTCTATCTATCTATCTATCTATCTATCTATCTATCTATCTATCATTTTCCCCTCAAGCATAATCACCAACAAATATAACCTCAAATCTTTAACAAATACCTTTTTATTCTTTGCCATAATTACACACCATGGAGTCTAATCTAACTTTGATGTATGATATGATACATTAGCTATAGTGTTTTAATGAATTATTTTTTTAAGTTATTATTTTAAGAGAGACAGAGAATGCAAGTTGGGGAGGGGCTGAGAAAGAGAGGCTCCGTGCTGTGAGCAGGGAGAGCCTTATGTGAGGCTTGATTTCATGACCTTAAGATCATGACCTGAGATGAAACCAAGCATCAGATGCTTGACTGACTGAGCCACCCAGGCGCCCCAAGCTGTACTGCTGTAATTAACACTAGCAGAATTCTGGAAATTACATCTCAGAGCATTCAGCTATCTGAATTTAAATTCTACATATATGTCCTGAATCAATTATGAACACAAGCACAAACATCTAAATAAAAAACACATCATTTACTTGTATATTATTTCTAATGACAATGGAAAAAAACATGAAATTAACCAAATGAATAAATATTCCTGATTTACCAAAAATAAATCCACACAAAATGTCAGGCTTATTTTTTTATTTTAATGAGAGAGAGAGAAGCAGAAGTGGGGGTGGGAGGGAGACAAAGACAGAGAGAGAGAGACAGAAAGAGAGAGAGAGAGAGAGAGAGAGAGAGAGAGAGAGAATCTCAAGTGGGCTCCATGCTCAGCACATATCTCAGGACCCAGAGATCAAGATCTGAGCAGAAATCAAGAGTTGGACACTCAACCAACTGAGCCACCCAGACATTTCTTTTATGCAATATATATTACTCTTCAAAAGCTGGAGTTACCCCGCCTATAGCCTTCTCCCCAAGGAACCATTTGACACCAGAGTGTCACCACCATTTCAGGGTCTTCTTCATTACTGATCACCAGTTAAAAAAAAAAAAAAAAAGCATAAAAATGTGTTTCACTGTCTGTCTCACCCTTTATCTAAACCTCCTTGGGATGTCCCTGATTGGATACTTTATCTAGGATCTTAGCCAATTTTCACTTCAATAATACCTTATTTCGGGGCGCCTGGGTGGTTCAGTCGGTTAAGCCTCCGACTTCAGCTTGGGTCATGATCTTATGTGATGTGGGTTCAAGCCCCACATCAGGCTCTGTACTGACAGCTCGGAGCCTGGAGCCTGCTTCAGATTCTGTGTCTCCCTCTCTCTCTGTTCCTCCCCTGCTCGTACTCTGTCTCTCTCTCTCTGAAAAATAAATAAAGATTAAAAAAAATTTAAAAATACTATATTTCAAGTAAACGGGCAAGAGAGAAGGAGAGAGTGAAGAAGAGACAGAGAAAAAGGAACAGTTCTCCAGTATTAATGTCACTACCTCGGAATATAACTTTTTTAGGCAAATGTGTTTGCCTTTTTCTAAATTTTTCCACCTCATGTAACAACTTGTCCCTCTTATGTACCCCTTTGCTCTTAATTACCTAAAATTCTGCTCTTATTTTCTCTAGATATTTTCTTCTAATTTCACGCCCAGAAAAAAATATTTGATGATTATACAATCATTTATTCATTCATTAATATATATGTAACACCAAGTATATTATACATTTTCATTTTTAAAAAGAAGCAGACTTGAAAGTTTAAGTAATGGTCACCTGAAGAGATGATATTACAGATAAAACAGGTATGAGAGAGCTTCCCTATGCCTCTGTTTCAGTCTTGTCTTTTCACCCTAACAGTATTCTTCACTCATCCCTACTTCTACTTTCATACCTTACCATGAATGTAAGGTATGCTTAGAAAGTTATTTTATTTTTACAGTATTTGATTTTTGCTTTTACTCAAAGTAAGCCCTTGTTTTAAAATAGCAGACCTAGGTGATTCTGAAAAATGGCATTCCATTATAGTCCTTGGTACACAAAATTCTATACTTAAAGAGTTGTAGTTCAACATCTACTTTTTTATTCTCACTTCTCATTCCCATTTCAACGTCCCACACATATATTTTATATTTAAGACCACAGCCATCTCTGTTACAGGTTGTTAGCATTTTATCTTTTTATATTTTTATGCTGTTTATTAATTTTTGTGAGAGAGAGCAAGCAGGGGAGAGGAAGAGAGAGGGGGACAGAGGTTCTGAAGTGGGCTCCATGCTGACAGCAGAGAACCTGATGTGGGTTCGAACTCACAAGCCGTCAGATCATGACCTGACCTGAAGTCAGACACTTAACTGACTGAGCCCCCCAAGTGCCCCTAATCATTTTATCTTTTTAAAGGAGAATTATTTGTTTCAGCAGTCCTAGGTACCTTACTATGTAGCTGTGCAGTTTTGAGTGAGAATGGCTGATGCTGCCTATACTGCTGTTTGGAACCCATGACATCACAGAAACACAGAAGTGGTACTGTCAGGAAAAGTAATAAAAGCTGTGACAACTAAATGTTCTAATACTTGACAAGGATGCCAATCTGAGCCATTAGTTTCAGGAAATTCACTCTAATTCTGAAAACTGTCTCTCTGACTCTAAACGTATATTACACAAATATTCCGTCCAACTTGCCCCCGTCACATAAACACACGAGTTAAATATTTTTTTTTTTACAATTAACAAATAAAAAGTCCTGGCAACTGAGCAGAGATCGATCTTTGAAAAAAAAAATCTTGTAGATTATTATCAGTTCAGGCAAGGTAACATCAAAAATACTGAGAAGACTGTTATTAAGTTGTAAATTAAGCCAAAAATCTTTAAAAAAAATACATGAATTGCTTCTTTATTCCATTTGTCCTTCCCCTGGAGCACAGCCTTTACTTTGAGATGTCACATAGACAAATTGAAGAGTTGAAAGGATAGCGATGAACTATCTTTTTATCCAGAATAAAAAGCTGGATTAAAAAAAAATTGAACGAAAAACTTAATAATTAGTCAAGACAACATTTAAGATATTATATCCTAATAGTCTTCTTGATGTAAATAATAAAGACATACTTATGTGTATTTCTCTTCCATATCAACCCTCATTTTAGTGAAGTCTATATTTAAACAGTGACTAAACTGTTTAAGGTTTATGGTTTTTAAGGTTTATGGTTGGAAGTTCTCAATAAACTTTTAAGAACAATTCAAAAATGAACCACTCCAAATGTACTTTAAACCTTTTGCATCATGAGAATATGTCTCTGAATGTTTATGATTTGATGGATAAAAACTACAGCAAATTTATCAACATATTTCAACATATTTCTTGGATTATTTCAAATCCAAGAGAAAAATATGAACAACCCAATGAACAGACAGTTCACAGAAGAAACCCGAATCTTCTAACAGAATTTTTTTAATGAACTCTTTTACCCATCCATAGTTTTAAACAAGGTTCCCAGGCAATAAATGCCAAATTAACATTCTAAAGCAAGTTAAATAGGTGATGGGGATTAAGGAGTACACTTGTGAAGAGTTTTGTATGAAAGTGTTGAATCACTAAATTGTACACCCGTAACTAATATTACACTATATGTTAACTAACTGGAATTTAAATAAAAACTTTAAAAAAGAAACTACACTGTAAAAACATATTAAAAAAATAAACATCAAAGTAGGTTTTGAAAATAGGGTGAAGGAAAACCTTTACTTGTGACCTGTAGGCTATCACTCACAAGGTTATAAAAACCTTGATGCTAATAAAAAAGGGGGCAAGTGGAAATTAGAAAGGAACAATTTGCTGAAAGTGGCGCCTTGGGATTCAAGCCTACAGAGCACTTTCATAGTTTGAGGAGCACCAATGCCTAGGAAAATGAAAGACTATAGCTGGCTAGCTGCTTTGACAGCAGTTGCAGAAAAGGGTATTACTTCAGGGAGAGCCTGGAATTCAAATTTTGTCAGAGTAAAAACATGAGCATGAGAATTGGAACTGAGATGGTCACTGAGAGGAGCATTGTACCCCAACAAAGAGATTATGCTAAATGTGTCACCCAGAATCAAAAGCTGAGTCAAGTCATAAGCTGCCAACTGGAAGAAACGTTACCAAGGATAACTGAAGGTGAGAGATGCTCAGCGGCAGCAACACATCTTTCAGGAAACTGGGAGGAACCTCATGAGATAGATTTAAACCACCACCAAATCAATGAAGTTTTATTCAGGCAAACCACGTTTCTTACTGTCCTTCCTCTACTATGAAGCAGAATTACTGACATGAGAGTGTTCTGAAACTAGAAGAGACAGCTTCATTATATACATTTATTATATGAGCATGACCTACAAGAACATGGGGCTGGCCTTAGATTTTTATCCACAGATTTGGGAGAAGGAACCTGTATTTGGGTGTTTTATGGGCATTTGAAAGGAAAGAATAAAATTGCTTTAACAGTGCACCATACTGGGGGCACCTTGGTTAAGCATCCTACTTCTGCTTAGTCATGATCTCACGGTCTGTGTATTCGAGTCCCACATTGTGTTCTGTGCTGACAACTCAGATCCTGGAGCCTGCTTTGGATTCTGTGTCTCCCTCTCTCTCTGCCCTTTCCCCATTTGCATTCTGTCTCTCTCTCTCTATCTCTCAAAAATAAAAACATTTAAAAATTAAATAAATAAACATTAAAAAAATTTTAACAATGTACCACATTGGATTTCACTTTTTCATAAGTATTACAAATATAAAATGAGTATTAACTTTACTAATAATCGAAGATACACATATTAAACTAAAAATAAAACTTTATTTCATAAATATTAAATTTACAAGAAAACTACAGTCTTGCTGTATCAAGTATTAAAAAGTGTCTGGAGAAATGGCAACTCACATACTATTATTCATAGTATAACCTGTCATAGCAACTGTACATTAGCAGCTAGTAAAGCCCATATCCATACCCCAATAGCAGACTAAGCAATTCTGCAATGAATGTACTAGCTGAACCATCTTCTACATGTGAAAAAGGAGACAATTTACAAAAATTCTTTTTATAGTCCTTTTTGGAAAAAAATAAATGGCACACAAAGTGGAATGGCCAATTACAAAATGAGGATGGGAAAGAAACTATTATCATGGTTAAAATTAATGTGTTAGAAACATGCATATCTATTTAAACAGAATATAGAAATGTAACATTGGGTAAGCATTTGCCAAGACACGAGAAGAATTTAATTATGAAATTTTAAAACACAGAAATAATGTTTATTATGCTCAATAATTCATATATGCGAATGTAGGTAAAAGTATAAACATAGTGGACTTTAAAAGATATACAATAAATGCATGATAGCCCCTCTTGTACTGGAAAAAAGTGTCTTTGACTATATTTATTCAGGCTGACTGGATTAGGGGTATATTTTAAATTATTTTTAAGTCTAAAACCCCAAATGTTTATATGCTTATCAATCAATCACACCTACTCCCTTGTTATATTCCTGCCACTGTATTACACTATAGATGCAATTAATTATTCTTAGGTACAAGAGTTTTATATTTGAAGAACAATGAGTATCTAAGACTCTATAAGCAATTAATAAGATAATATTCAAAGATTTTAAACTCATTTTCTTATTTTATCTTTCCTTTTTTATTGAAAAGGTATACTCTTTATCATGTCAGTGTAATACACTAGACATATTTTGAGATATGATTTGTGTGTGTGTGTGTGTGTGTGTGTGTGTGTGTGTGTGTGCGCGTGTGTGTGTGTGTGTGTTTAAGGTATGTATTGGAAGTAACTATTAAAACTTCAGCCATCACTACTTTGGAGCCATTATCCATGTCTTATCAATCCTATTAACCAGTATGAGAGATGAAAAATTTAATAATATAAAACTGATTTCTGCATTGTTTAAGACAACAAAGTCTTCCTTGTTTTTCAGCGAAGCAATCAAAATCTATCCTTTATAAATTAATAATAGAATTAAAACTATAGTTCCTATGCTCTCAATTTACTGCTGTTTCAGATAGCTTAACTACAAAGAGACAATGGTTTCTTATTCTAAATCCACTGGTATGGAAAATGAATAGTCATTCAGAACCACAGAATGTGTCAAATTAGTCCAAAGAGAGAACATCAGCAGTCTATTGATCAAATGGATTGCAGTGCTTATTCTGTTATTCACCCAATGTAGTAAGAGCAAGTGACTAAACAGAACTGTGGGCTTTTTTTTTTCCTGTACCTTTTAATTTGCCTTACAAAAATCATTTGTGAGTTGTGACTAAGGTAACATAGGTACTGAAAGCTAAGTCCTTAAATTATAATAAATCATAAACTCCACTTCTCCTTCCCATTCTCTGGTTCATTTCTTTGTAGTACAATGCTCCTGTCCCACCCTCACTTATTTCAAAGTGTCCCAAATTATCATCACTATCACTAGCAATCCTTTGTATATGCTATGGAATTTTGACCTCTGTGCTCAAATACCAGGTTAGCACTTAGATTTCACACTGTAAGCATAAATTATACAATCAATTGTATAATCAATTATCAAAAATACAGTTACAGTCTGCTTGATTAGAATGACCCTTACCTGCAGCTGGACTTCACAGATATTTCATCTTGTCTCCCAAACAAATTATTGCCATACTTGCTGGTAACTATTATAAGAAACTTAATTAACATCATGATACATTACAGCCAGTATCATCATAAATGTAATATAACAAAAACAAATCCAGCTTAAAGAAGTAATCATTTATAAAATGTTAAGCTAATAAGCAAAACCACTCTCTACATGGAAACATATTTCCTTATCAAATTGTAGTTTATCCACTTTTCAATTATATCCTGTTATAAGCAATATAGTTCTTTATAATGAGATAGCAAAAAGGAGTATTTTAATGTTTCTCTTTTTGTACCACCTGTTGCTCTTTCATTCTTCTCGTGGACACCTGGCATTCATACATTAATTTTCAAAATTTGCTCTCCAAGTTTTGACACAGATGATACACTGTCTACATTCATAGATATTCTTCCCAACACTCAGCATCCAAGCACTATACACAAGTCAAGGGTCAACATTACATAAATGCATCTTTGGGGAGACAAATAGAATTGTCCACTGAATTACTCCACTGGTACCTCTCTGGTTGGCTGCCAATGAATGAGTCAGAATCAAATACTTCTCACCATAGGTGGAAGGGCTGTTACAGTCCTATCTTTCTAGCTATCTATATAATTGCAGTTGACATACAAGAATCGGAATTCAACTTTCCTAAGCAACATTCCTACTCAGACTTCCCCTCTACTTTGCAAGACTATGTTTATGGAAAATCCATATATATACAAGATGACAGAGTGTGAGATCCCTCTTATACAGCCCAAACAATGTCTTAGTTCCACTCCAAGCCAAGTACACATCACTGTAAGATGCTGAAAGAACTAGTGACCACATGCTTCTTGCAGCTGCAGGACTTCTCCTTCACAGTTCTAGCCTATGCTCTATAATTCTTGCATGTTATTTACTAAATCAATTGTAATAGAAAATGCCCTAAATCATGGTCTGCTGTTTGCTTGACATCCTGTGAAACAAACTGGGTAAAGGTAATCCTTCCCAGTTTTAAATCCATTGGGGCGCCTGGGTGGCTCAGTCGGTTAAGTGTTCTACTTCAGCTCAAGTCATGATCTCAGGGTTTGTGGGTTCAAGACTGTGTCAGGCTCTGTGCTGACAGCTCAGAGCCTGGAGCCTGCCTCGGATCTGTGTCTCCCTCTCTCTCTCTGCCCCTCCCCCACTCACGCTCTGTCTCTCTGTGTCTCTCAAAAATAAATAAATGTCAAAAAAAAAAAAAATTAAAGCCCTAATTATAGCTTCACCCTAAAAGAAGTCTGTAAAATTATCTAAGCCAAGACAATTACTGAAATTTTTCAGAAAAAATGAAAATACATAGAGATAAAACTGTAAGTATGTCTGGGAGAACAAAGGTAAAATGTATGAAAGTCAAACCAATCTTTAAATTCCCACAAGAACTCTTCTCATCTTAATGTACAATACTCTGCTTAGTACTCAGATTCGCTCTTACCAATAATATTTAGGACATCTATTTTAATCCTCCCATAAAGGAATGTGCAAGGATTTTGGAACCTGAAAAACTGAGATTTATATCACAGCTCTGTCATTAATATTTTGACCTTTATAAAATCACTTAAGGTTTCTGAATTATTAAGTACTCATCTCAAAATAAGGATGATAAAGGGGCGCCTGGGTGGCGCAGTCGGTTAAGCGTCCGACTTCAGCCAGGTCACGATCTCGCGGTCCGTGAGTTCGAGCCCCGCATCAGGCTCTGGGCTGATGGCTCGGAGCCTGGAGCCTGTTTCCGATTCTGTGTCTCCCTCTCTCTCTGCCCCTCCCCCGTTCATGCTCTGTCTCTCTCTGTCCCAAAAATAAATAAAAAACGTTGAAAAAAAATTTTTTTAAAAATAAGGATGATAAAGATAATCTCACAAGAGTATTTTAAGGGTTAAGTGAGATAATATATATGGGATTTCTATACATAGCCACTTCACGAGGATTGGTAATTTTTCTTCTGCATATTGTAATTAATTAGTGCTGGTTAAACTGTTGCCATCCATCTCATATGGTACCTAAAAACTTGAAAACCAAATAGAATTCTTGTGCCTCATTTCTTTTTTCCATACCCATGTGATTTACCATCTCTGCCAAGGGCACTTTCTGTGTGACAATCTGAATTACTGACCACACAGAAAAAGACTGAATAGTACTAGAGGCCAAATTCTGCCATCTGATATGCACTGGAGCTTAGCTCTGAAAAGCAGAATAAGTTAAACTTTCCACGAACTGACAGCAGCATTTTACATGATTTATGATCTGCCAATACTCCATCATCCATAAAACTGTTTCTTTACAACTATATATCCTAGGAATTTCTAATAGTAGTTGTCAGACAAGAACTTCCTCTTAGATTTTCTTCATCAACCTATTTAATGACTCTCTCTTTATATTTTAAAGAGGAATGGTTGAAACAGGGTAATTTTTTTCAATTTGCATATCTCAATTTGGAACACAATTTTGTATTTACAAATAAATATGTACCTTAATTTATCATCCTTCATTATCTGATATAATAAACTCATAAAGTCATAAATAAATGAATAAAATAATAGTTACCTTAATAACTATTAATACCATAAATAACTTAATAACATAAATAAAATAATAAAAAGTTACCTTATTTCTAACCACAGTATCATTTAATTCCAGCTCTCTCACTCAGCTTCTCCCCATAAATGGGTCTTTTGGTCTCACAAAAACACCTCCGTGTTTATTCTCAACCTATTGGTCCCATGGAAGCTAATATTCTTCCTCTTCCAGCCTATATTCCATGATCTTCTATAATTTAGTCAATTACTGGACAAAAACTTGAGTGTTGGTTGAATTCCACTGTCACTCTTCAATCAAACCTCCATTTAAACTGATCAGAAATATTCTACAACCCTGGAAGCCAACTCATTTGAACCCCAATGGTAGCTGCAAGGGCCCTTTGGCTTTTCACTTTCCCACACCTCTAAAAATTGTTTTAAATTCATATCACGGGGAATTCCAAATATATAAGAAGTAAACCAAATACCACGATGAACACCTATCATCCCCATTAACAAACATCAATCACCTGCCACGTTTGTTTGTTTTAAACTCTGCACTCAGTAGGTCCCTAGTTCTTAGTTCTTTAAATGAAATTTCCATATGTTAAAAAACACAAACCTTAGCAGTTCAATTTTGATAAATGAATATCCATGTAATTCACACCCATTTCAAGATATAAAACATTTCTTTCAGAACAGAAAGTTCTCTCATGTCTCTTCCTACTCAATCCCCTCTCTACAGAGGTAACCAGTGTTCTGGGATTCCACCCCCACCCCCAATACATTAATTTTTACATAGATTAGATCAGATTAGGTTCACTAGCTTTATAATGAAAAACTACTTTCTTTCAATCAGCATTATAACTGTTAGATTCATCCATATTGTTGCCTATATATTCATTCCCTTTTATTTAATTCAATAAATATACTACAATTTGTTTACACATTCTTCAGTTGATGGCATTCAAGTTGTTTCCAATATGGAGCTATTACAAATAAAGCTGCTACGAGCATTCTTCTACAAGTCTTTTGGTGGACATATGTATTCATTTTTCTGGAGTAAATGTGTACAAGTGGAATGGCTCTGTCAAAACGTAGGCATATGTTTAATTGGCTCCCTGTTTAATCTGACTACATGTAAAGACAACAAATGACTCCATTTTCAGCAGAGCAATGAGAGTCTGTGGCATGATCTGGCAATAAAAATACACATAATACATCCACTGGATGTATCTCTTAATCCAACACGTATAAGAGGCAAGGATCTGAATGACCATCTATATGATACTTAAGAATATCTTTGCCAAACTAATGAATATGATAAAGTTGGCTAGTTGTTCCTAATGTCACTGAACAAGGTGGGGAACAAAACAAAACAAAATAAAACAAAATATAATCTCATAAATCCAAACTCCCAGCACAAGCACTGTATAAATGGCTTGAGAGCTGCTACATCTGCCTAGAAAGAGACCCTTTTGCTCTTATGGCCACAGAGCTGAGATGGATGAAACCCAAACTCAGAATATCATCTTGTGAGTGTCTGAAGTACAACAGAAAATGAATTCCCAAACTCACAGGGTGTTAACTGGGAAAGAATGGGATCCTAAAAGTTAGAATAAGGATGGCTTTATCACTGTTTACTTATAATACATCTTGAAATTAAGTAATGTAACTCCTTCAACTTTTGGTCTTCTTTATTATTCTTATCATTTATTATTAGTATTATTCTTTATTTATATTGGCCTTCAAAATTATTTAGATACTTCTTGGTCCTCTGCACATCCATATACATTCAGAATTATTTTGTCAATTTCTACTAAAAAAATAAGACTTCTGTGATCATAATTTGCATTATGTTGAATCCATAGAAAAATTTGGAGGCAACTGACATCTTAGAAATATTAAATCCCCCAATTCACAAAGTTTATAAAGCTCTAAATTATAGATTTATAAATTTTCTGAGCAAAGTGATATAGATTACTGTGAAGAGTTCTTGTATGACTTTTGCAAAATCTATTCCTAAATGACGTTTTTGATGCTATACTATTTTTATTAAATTTTATTTATATTTATTTAAATGTTATTTTAATTACATGATACTAAAATTTAAAAATACAGTATTTTTTTTTTACCTGATTAGTCCCAGATATTGATTTTCACATAGTTTAGTATATTAGTTTTCATGGGATGCATGAAATAACAAGATACCATAGACTGGGTGGCTTAAACAACAGGAATTTATTTCTCACAGTTTTTGAGGCTGTAAGTCAAGATCAAGGTGCTGGCCAATTTGGTACCCAGGGATGAAGGCCCTCTTCCTGGCTTGCAGCCACATGCTTGCTGTGTCCTCACATGGTGAAGAAAGACAAAGGAAGCAAATTCTCTGATGTCTCTTATAAGGGCACTAATCCCACCCTCATAACTTCATCTAAACCTTATAACTTCTCAAAGGCTTCATGATCAAATACAATTACATTGAAGAGTTAAGGCTTCAATGTATGAATTTAAGGGGGACATGATTCAGTCCACAGCACTTAGTGTTTTCTAGTAAACAATTATGCTTTCTGTAAATAGAAATGCTTCTATTTTTTCCTTTCTCATCTTTATGGTCTTTATTTCTTTTTCTTGCCTTAATGCAATGGCTAGAACCTCCAATACAATGTTGAATAGAAGTGGCAAGATGGCTTTCTTTGCCTTGTTTCTAACATCAAGGGTAGAATATTCAATTTCATACCATTTAGGATGACAATTTTTTTAAATCTGTTATGCTAAAATTCTCCGTGATCCATGTATCATTATCACTAGTGATCACATATTCTGTCACTGATAAAACAGAAACCAACAATGAATGATTGTACTCTATGTCCCATGACTACAGACATTTTTTGTTTGTTTTTATTTACTGTCTTTCCTCCCACTTTCCATTAAAATGAGAGAGGTTTCCCTCATACAGTCCAAATTACCATATCTTTCCTTTTTGCAAGAGTGACTCTTCTGGTTATTCCTTATATTTCAGTGTCTTCCTTTCTGCTAAAAATCTTCAATTATCCCTTCCTCAATATTTTTAAATAAGAATAAGGAAATTACTTCAATTTGGTTCTCTTCAGAAATTTTATATATTTTTCTTTCAGTACCATTCAACTTTCTCCAAAATGACATCAATACTCATATTACTCTCTCACCTTCTACTTACCTCTCCAGACCTGTGTTTGTAATTACTTGCTAAATATTAGAATTAGTTCCAATCAGCCACTATCTTGTTTAAAGTGAATTAATCATTTTTAGCCAAACTAGTTCCTCCAGCTACTCCCTAACTCAGTTACTCAAAATTGAAACTTAAATTATCCTGGCATCTCCTTTCTTATTCATCCTTTCCCCACATTCAAAAAAAAATCACTTAACCATCATAATCATACACCATAAATATCTTTCAATATCCTTCTAATTGTCTGAGTCTATACTACTCCACCTTACTAAAAAAAAAAAAAAAAAAAAAAAAGGTAATTTAACTGCTCTTCTATTTTCTAGGATTATCCCCTGTAAGAAGAGTCTAGGTGTCTACCCAAAAATCTATTCCCCACTTGCTGCACTTCCTGTTTTTTGGCTCAGTTTTTCTCTATGTGGCAATCTGTCTGTTCTCTCATTCAGCTTGAGATACCATGTGACAAATTTCTGGCCAATATGAGGTAAGAAAATGTTGTAGGAAAACTTCTAGGAAGTCTTGCTGATGGGAGGTTCACTTTCTCCTTCTTCCCTGATGTTTCAAAAGATGTTATCTTGGCAAGAATTCCAATAGCCATCTTAGAAATCTAGAATGTAATTATACATATTTTTTCCTATTGCATACACACACACACACACACACACACATATATTTGCAGTAGAAGACCTTCAGGAGTTTGAGCCAGTATAGTCTGGTCCCTGTTACACACAGCTGTACTAAATACTAATCACTATATCTATTTAATTCTATCTGCCATATGATAGACTAGAATAATCTCATCATGTCACTCTTCCTATTAGAATCTCTAAAAGACTTCTTTTTTAAATTTTTATTTACTCTTGAGTTAAAGAGAGAGAGAGAGAGAGGCATGAGCAGGGGAGGGGCAGAGATGGAGACACAGAATCTGAAGCAGGTTCCAGGCTATGAACTGTCAGCACAGAGCCTGACACAGGCCTTGAACTCACAAGTGTGAGATCATGACCTGAGCTGAAGTCAGACGCTTAACTGACTGAGCCACCCAGGCGCCCCTCTAAAAGGATTCTAATTATCTTAAGATTAGAATCCAAACGTCTAATGTGGTACAGTGAACACTTTTTAACCTGGAAACTGATTTGTTCTCCGGCATCCTTTTAGTAGGCAATTCTCCCTTAATTTTTAAATACAACAATGCTTCGTTACTTAAAGCCTTCTAGTGTTTTGTGTTTTTCAACATTTGGGTCTTTAAATGATGTTCTCTCAGCCCTTCCTCTTCTTTCTCCAAGATTATTTTTTAACTCCTTATTCTGTTTCAGTTTAGTTTAAATATTATTTATGAATTATCCATCCTTGATCCCTCAAGGTTGTGTCGACTACTCCTCCTGTGTACCCACCAAGTGAGGAGTCTATCCCTAGCACAGTTATTGCAAACCTGAATTGATATTTCCTTTTCATCTCTCTTTCTAATCATCTAATTTAAAAGATGATTAAAGGAAAGTATTATGTCTGACTCGCCATTCCCTCCACTAGTAAGTAAGGTGGGACATTTTACATACTTAATATATTTTTGCTAAATTTTAAAAATATAGATTTAGCAAAACTTCCACTCTTTATTTCATTATTTATAATTATAATGTCATCATGTCTTTCAATTTTAATAGATATTTGCTATAAAAGGGTTATTAACAGGACTACAGATAAGCAAGATTTTTAAATATAACAATTGTTGCATTTCAGAAGAAGGCATTCTAATCCTTCAAACTTTTGAACGGTGAAAAGCTTTTTGTTGCCCTTCAGTAGGATATTTTCACTGTATATGCATGCACCTTAACATCTGTGCCATTTTGTTTTGAATGTTTGACAGAGAAATTATTCAACAGGTACCCCAGCTGTCAAAGCATGCCATTTGTGATGCTTCAACAAGCAGCACAGACTCTTCAAACTGTATTGCACCTGAGCAAGGAAACCTCCACTGGGAACTACTGCCTTAAATGTTTTAAAGCATACATAGGACACTAAGACTTTTCAACATCAGGTCTCCTGTATTCCTGCAAAACTGTTCTCTGCTGATCAACCCCTTCTTATTTTTCACCAAAGGTGACAGGGATATGATTGATACTGTTTACTGACTTCTCAAAGGACTTTAAATATTGTCTTCTCTTTGACGTTTCACTTACTTCTGGTGCCTTACTTGTCAGTTATTTGTATCATGTATTAATTATTTCTTTATTTAATGGTGACCTTCTTCTGAGAAGTTCCACGTGCTTGATGTACATTTTTTAATATCATGAAAATACTGAGTAGTAGAGATAGAAGAGAGTGATGAAAATTTATGTAAAAGCAGTCTTAAGCTACTTCTGGGAAGCAAACTCCAAAAATTTGCTACATAAGAGAATTTCTTCATGTAAGGTACGCACTTCATTATTTAATAGAAAATATTATTTCAAAGAATGTTGTGCCATTTAAGATGTGAGACAAGGGAATAGTACTCATTTTCTAATTCTCTAAACCTATTATTTCTCCTCTATTACTTGTCTCCATTGGTGATTTCTTATTCTTCCTCATTATCTTAAACCAGAAAACTTGAAACAGTCCTCAAGATCACCTTCTCAAGTTCACACATTCATCTAATCCTATTAAATCTATTCTTTTTACTCATTCAGACAATTCTTAAGTACCTGACACATGCTGGACTTTGATATATGATGATATGGAAGGATAAGCTAAATCTGCATAATCCCTGACATCAGTGGATTTTATAGACTAGTTTGAGAGACAGACAGACATTACTCAAGCAATCTCAAAAAACAACTGCAGTTATACCACAAGTATATGCATGGTCCTCAAAACTTAGGGGAAAATAGGGCATGAATAGATGAAGGGGGTTTAGAGTATTTCAGGAGAGGGAAGAACATATGCAAAAGGTTTAGTGGTCAGAGGGACATATTAGGTTTGAGATACTAACAGAAGACAGTGTTCTGGCTTGTACACTGGTGTGAAATGTGAGATTGGAAACTTTCAAAATGAGTCTGAATAAACTTAGTAGGGACTTTTCTATATCAAACTTTATAAGACATATTAAGAAATCTGGTTTTTAGTATAAGTTACTTAAAGCCAATAATCTAAGCAGAAAATGGAAAATGAGGAACTGATGTGATCAGATTTGTTTTGAAAAGGTGATGCCTCAGCTGTGTAAAGAAAAACTAGAAAGGGGTAGTCCTTTCAGATGCTACTCAGAAGAGATGATCTCTCTAACACAAACACACAAAGACGGTGTTAAAGATCACTTATTATGATCTAATTGTATAGCTTGGGGGGAAGTGGGAAAGGCCCAGGTTTTAATGGGGTGAACAGTCCTAAAACTACTGCACATGATGATTTTAAGATGCCTCAGAGAAGGCCAACAGCTGATGTCAAATAGTTAAATACACAGCTCTGTGTTTAAGAATTCTAGGCTGGAGATACAAATCTGAGTTAACTGCATACAAGAGATAATTAAAACCAAGATGCATGAACTGCTTAAGTGTGAGAGGAGACCCAAGATTGGGATGTGATAACCTTTAGCACATAATGTCTGCAGAGAGAATAATGAAATTAGAAAGCAAAGCAAGAAACAAATAGAAACAAATTCAGAGAAGGATGTCATAATAGGCAGAGAGAGAGTATTTCAAAAGAGACTAGCTGACCAAGAGAAATGAAAGCATGTATCCGAACAAAAACTTGTATACAAATAAACATTCATGGCAGTCTCATGGCCAAAACCTGGAAACCACCCAAACGCCCAAAGCCTTAAGTGGAGAGGAACCAGTGAAATTCTAGCTTTATTCTGACCGACAAGGGGAAGGACCGTGTGCACAACATGAAGAAGTAGTGCAGTGTGCACAACTGCGCTTCTTCCAAGACTGGAGTGACTCAGGACTCCACCCTTCAATACATCCCCCATCATATGAAGCAATGCATATAAAAATGGGTCCTAGACGGGGCGCCTGAGTGGTTCAGTCGGTTGGGCGTCCGACTTCGATTTAAGTCATGATCTCACAGTTAATGGGTTTGTACCATGCATAGGGCTCTGTGCTGATGGTACATGCTGTGTCTCCCTCTCTCTCTGCCCTGCTCACGCTCTGTCTCTCTCTCTCTCTCAAAAATAAATAAACATTAAAAAAAGTTAAATAAAATTAAAAAAGAAACGAGTCCTAGAGAACAACTGGGCTCTGGCCTAGAACTTTTTTGTTTGTTCGTGTGTTTTTAAGAGGGGACTTCCTTTTGCTTTGTTTTTCTTTTGCTTTGCTTTGCTTAATTTTGTTTCCATCACAGAAGTTGTCACCCATACGCACACTGAAGATGGATATGGAAAAGGTTACAATCAACTACCTTAAAATTATAAGTGGGACATTAATGCTTTGGCAATTACCTCCACGTGCCATTACTATCATTTGTGTCTTAGTTTTTTCCTATTCCTTTTACTGGTTGGAATTTGTAGATAGTCTAGGGTAATTAGCAGAGAGAGTATAAATTATGTAAGCTCACATCTACTGAACATCTATGATGAAACCCTTCATACCAACTGTTTGCTAGGGTTATCACCTTAGCAAATGATACGATAGTGATAATTGTAATGATACGATAGTGATAATTTTATGTAGATATCCTCAGGGACTTTGAAATTTTTAATTTAACTGTTAAGATAAAAAAAATCTAAGATAGTTTTGTGTACAAATATACTTCAAATCCATAATGCTTTCAATACTTTAATATTGCATAAAAAGTAACCACATCGAAACATTTCAAATGATTTTGGAGCATTTGATATACTTCATTCGAAACTGCATCCTTTCTCTCTAAATATAAAATTATACATAAAATATAAATTCTTTCTAAATATAATGTATATTCTGGCAATCAATTTTAGAAACGAGGTTTTCTTCATCTCAACTCCGTATCAGTGAAGAAACAGGTATTTAACAAGCATGAAATCTATACCATTTTGCATGATGGACACTGAATAACCTATATTTTCCTACCCATCCCATAACTGAACTTTCATTAGTTAGGCTTCTGATTATGTGATTTAAGAATTTGCTTCTGGGGTGTCATTGGCTTATAGCCTATTCACAACGGCCAGAAAATCAAGGTTAGGAGGCAATAACCAATCATATGCAAAAAACTAACCGAATAAAAACACCAGAGCCTTGAGACATACAAACCAGACACTGCCACCTGTACCTTAACACTGGGGACTGTATTCTCCGTGAGAGATGCCGTCCACTGGTTCTGGAAAACTGTTAGATCTATTAGGACAAAATAGCAAAACAAGTTCTGCATGATCTAGCCTTCCTTATGTCTTTAAATCCAGATTCACCCTCCAGCGCAGATCTGTCTGACCAGTGGAGCATATATCTGATGCTCAGGCTGTACCTTCTAGGGAAACTGGGAAAGAATGCGGAGATTTCAGCTTCTACAGTGAGAAAGGAGACTGTCGACAAAAGATGGAGCATTCCTCTAACATGGGAAGGTGTTTCAGATGTCGGTGTGCCAAACGAAAAAAGAAAATTCCTCCAGACATTAGTAATGACTTTCTAGAAGCAAAGACTATAATATATTTTCTCTGTGCACTGACAATTACTTCTGTTTGTTCAAATGGTTTCTGGTGTAATACATGAGCATTAATTAATGCTCATGGGTTATAACCCACTTGGCACTCTTTAATTATGAGTCAGCACTTCATAACTTAGGACTACATTACTTAAAAATTGTGAGGGTCTAAATCTTACTGGTGTGGCAGATGGGTGTTCATCACAATGTAAAAACTTCAGTATGCTCAGTCAAAGGCAAAAATTAGGAATTTCAAGAGCAAATTTCCATAAAACCTTCAGGTTAATACCTAAGAAACAGTAAAAAAGATATGGGGCTTGTCAAGGCTTTCCGACAAGGCTTAGTTTTCATTGTCAAACTCTGGGAAAGGGTGGAAGTATCATTTGAAGGATTGTTTTCATAAATGGACTTCAAGTCAGACCTATATTTAGAATCTAGCCATTACATCGGAATATGTAACTCTCACAGCTCTGCCTCCTCATATGCAAAGTGGAGATATTCATACCTTATTTAACAATTTGTATTAAGAATGTGAAGATGATGATGATGATGATGACGATGGAGAAGTAAGTTTACTGAAAATTCTCATAAGGAAAGTATGTAAGCACAGTGTGGCATATGTGCTTTTTCTCAATCTCTCTCTCATCTTAACATGTCAGGTAGATTCCACAGTTTTGGAGACCTTCCATTTGCATTTCCTCTTCCACTTTCTTCTCACCCTCCTTTCAATTAGTGTACATGTGCTGGGACCCCAACTGTTCGGAACACAGAGTTATTTAGGAAATCATGGCATGAACTACCCTTAAAAGACATCCTCTATTCCTCCCAGGAATACCTTCTCCAGTGTGATGTGCAAGGAAAGGGGAGAAGAGCAGGGTCATGTGACTTTTTAAAAGATTATAAATGTTAACCTTTCTCTGCTGGATGTCTCTGTGATAGGGCCAACAATTTTGGGTCACTGATGCTAACATTTTTAGGAGCTCATCCACCAGGAGGCTACGTGAAGATGTGCAGGCTGTGATCTGCATAAGATATACACAGTATTTCACTGGGGTGAAGGGAGATTGATATTCAGTCTGTGCTCTGGTCGACAAGTTGTGTGTGCTGCCACTGAGCTGTAACTTCTCAGAAGGGTATCTTTTCTAATTTTTACAAAGTCCTCCTGTGAACTATCAGTGACCCTGGGCATGTGTATGTCTTATGAAGCCTCAGTGAGGCCTCCTCACACTTTTGTTTCTTGATTTGGGAAACCCGCTTCAATTCTACCTTTTCCACATCTTGTTTGGCTGCTTATCCTGGAAGTACACATTCTAACATCTGACTGCTGAGTTCTTCTCACTCAGCCCTCAAAAGTGGGAAAAACAGAAAGAACTTCAAATTCACTTGTTCTTCCCTTTGTCCACTTGATCCCTGGGATACGTACATCCCCTTTTGCCACTGCAAACAGTGCGGTCCAAGCTAAGCAACAATACAACTTCTTTCTCTGTTTACTTCTCTCAAATTTTTACTTAACCGGCTCACCGGAAATCTCTCACGTGGAATCTCAGACTCGCTTTCTTGAAAATACTTACAGTTTTGAAAATATTTTTTTTTAATTCCTCTGCTCACCAAGCCAAGGATAAAAAACAGTGGAAGAGAACCCTTTTCCTTTCTTTATAAAGGAAGGGAAAAAAAAGTATGATGTCTCACCACAAGGACTGCAACTCTCCCCAAAGCCAAAGATACCCATAAATCCCTTCCCACTCCTCCTCCAGTCTCTCCCTAACACAGCCTTAGGGAGAAAACTGGAATAGATGATTACAGAGTTTGCTATCACAATTCTTTTGTCTCTTAGAAAGTCTGAGATAAGGAGTCCATGCATAATGGTTACCAGTTTTCTTCAGACTTAGCTTTGAGCCTTAGACTTCAAGGTAAGGACAATAGGGAAATCCCAAATCAATGGAGGAAAACCTTTATTGAATAGATAAGTACATAGTAAATGTTCAGTTAATGTTCATGGAAACTGAACATCTTTAGTTTACAGAATCCATCTTTTAAATTTGTTTACAATATTAACGACGGAGATTCAGTGTCTAATTTCTGTTAAAAGCATATAATATAAAGTCATATGTGAATTGCATCTCAATTTAAAAAAAAACAAAATAAAAAGCATATTAGGAAAATAAAACTGGCTTATATTTTCTCCAAATATAAAGTAAACTTTATATTATGTAATTTAGGGGCTTAAGGTTAGTCTAGAAATTACTTAGTCCAACTACCTATTCCAAAACCCCCGAATCTGCTGATCATTAGAAATGTTGAGAGAAGGTTTTAAACAGGTTATTTCACTTAGACTGAGCACAGCTTGGAATCAGACAGATATCTATGTCCATATATCTGTGTCCTGGCTTTATGTTATTTGATTTCTGAAAACTTATTTTACCTCTTTGAACCTTGGTTTCCTCATCCATAAAAAAGTATTTATAATAGTCATAAAATAGTGAACATGTATTGCTCAATATAACAAAATGAAATTATATAGAATGTATTTTTTCCATTGGATATTCTTTCCTGCTTTGTTGAAGATTAGTTGACCACACAGTTGTGGGGACCCACAATTTCTGGGTTCTCTATTCTGTTCCATTGATCCATGTGTCTTTGTGCCAGTACCATACTATTTGAATATTACAGCTTTGAAGCCCAGAATTGTAAAACTCACTTAACATAAGTTCTAGAGAAGAAATGAAATAGCACCTGTGGTTTGTGTCACATATCATAGTTTATAAAACGTCTTGTATGTATTCTCTCAGTTAATATGTCATTTAATCCCTTACACAATCTTGTGAGGCAATTCTGCAGGTTCTAAGCCACTGCTGAATCATACCACACTTCATCCACATCTCAGTGTGCTTGAGTACAGACATGACACATCACCGCACAACATTCATGCAAGGTATACACGTGTGAACTCTACCACTTAATATCCAACATATATATGTTATGGCAAATGCCCAATTATGATAGCCATTAGATAAACTGCTCTTATATAAACTATTAAGAGGGGGTTCGAGGAAGATAGCGGAGTAGGAGGACGCTGGGCTCACCCCAGGTCCTCCTGATCACTTAGATTCCACCTACACCTGCCTAACTAACCCAGAAAACCACCGGAAGACTAGCAGAACAGAGTCTCTGGAGCCAAGTGCAGACGAGAGGCCCACGGAAGAGGGTAGGAAGGGCAGCGAGGCGGTGCGCGCTCCACAGACTGGCGGGAGGGAGCCGGGGCGGAGGGGCAGCCTGCTGGCCAAGCAGAGCCCCCGAGTCTAGCTGGCAAAAGCGGAGGGGCCGGACGGAGTGTGTTCTGACAGCAAGTGGGACTTGACATCTGGAAGGTTATAAGCTAACAGCTCTGCTTGGAGAACGGGAGGGCTGGAGGACAAAGGGAGGGAGAGTTGCTGAGCCCCCAGACAACAGAGCGCAGCTTGGCGGGGAACAAAGGCGCTCACCAGCGCCATCTCCCTCGCCCATCCCCCAGCCAAAATCCCAAAGGGAACCAGTTCCTGCCAGGGAACTTGCTTGCTCCGCCAAACACCCAACGCTATGCTTCTGTGGAGACAACCCTCCGGCAGTGGGTCTGATTCCCTCCCGCTGCCACAGGGCCCCTCCTGAAGTGGATCACCTAAGGAGAAGCGAGCTAAGCCTGCCCCACCTGCCCCCGTGCACCTTGCCTACCCACCCCAGCTAATACGCCAGATCCCCAGCACCACAAGCCTAGCAGTGTGCAAGTAGCCCAGACGGGCCACGCCACCCCACAGTGAATCCCGCCCCTAGGAGAGGGGAAGAGAAGGCACACACCAGTCTGACTGTGGCCCCAGCGGTGGGCTGGGGGCAGACATCAGGTCTGACTGCAGCCCCGCCCACCAACGCAAGTTATTCAAGACAGCACAGGGGAAGTGCCCCGCAGTCCCCCACCACTCCAGGGACTATCCAAAATGACAAAATGGAAGAATTCCCCTCAAAAGAATCTCCAGGAAATAACGACAGCTAATGAACTGATCAAAAAGGATTTAAACAATGTAACAGAAAGTGAATTTAGAATAATAGTCATAAAATTAATTGCTGGGCTTGAAAAGAGTATACAGGACAGCAGAGAATCTCTTGCTACAGAGATCAAGGGACTAAGGAACAGCCAGGAGGAGCTAAAAAATGCTATCAATGAGCTGCAAAATAAAATGGAGACAACCATGGCTCGGATTGAAGAGGCAGAGGAGAGAATAGGTGAACTAGAAGATAAAATTATGGAAAAAGAAGAAGCTGAGAAAAAGATAAAAAAAATCCAGAAGTATGAGGGGAAAATTAGAGAACTAAGTGATACACTAAAGAGAAATAATCTACCCATAATTGGTATTCCAGAGGAGGAAGAGAGAGGGAAAGGTGCTGATGGTGTACTTGAAGAAATCATAGCTGAGAACTTCCCTGATCTGGAGAAGGAAAAAGGCATTGAAATCCAAGAGGCACAGAGAACTCCCTTCAGACGAAACTTGAATCGATCTTCTGCACGACATATCATAGTGAAACTGGCAAAATACAAGGATAAAGAGAAAATTCTGAAAGCAGCTAGAGATAAACGTGCTCTAACATATAAAGGGAGACTCGTGACCGATCTCTCTACTGAAACTTGGCAGGCCAGAAAGGAATGGCAGGAGATCTTCAATGTGATGAACAGAAAAAAATATGCAGCTGAGAATCCTTTATCAAGCAAGTCTGTCATTTAAAATAGAAGGAGAGATAAAGGGCTTCCCAAACAAAAACTGAAGGAATTCGTCACCACTAAACCAGCCCTACAAGAGATCCTAAGGGGGATCCTGTGAGACAAAGTACCAGAGACATTGCTACAAGCATGAAACCTACGGACATCACAATGATTCTAAACCCATATCTTTCTATAATAACACTGAATGTAAATGGACTAAATGCGCCAACCAAAAGACATAGGGTATCAGAATGGATAAAAAAACAAGACCCATCTATTTGCTGTCTACAAGAGACTCATTTTAGACCTGAGGACACCTTCAGATTCAGAGTGAGGGGATGGAGAGCTATTTATCATGCCACTGGAAGTCAAAAGAAAGCTGGAGTAGCCATACTTATATCAGACAAACTAGACTTTAAATTAAAGGCTGTAACAAGAGATGAAGAAGGGCAATATATAATAATCACAGGGTCTATCCATCAGGAAGAGCTAACAATTATAAATGCCTATGCACCAAATACGGTAGCTCCCAAATATGTAAAACAATCACTCACAAACATAAGCAACCTTATTGATAAGAATGTGGTAATTGCCGAGGACTTTAACACTCCACTTACAGAAATGGATAGATCATCTAGACACATGGTCAATAAAGAAACAAGGGCCCTGAATGATACATTGGATCAGATTGACTCGACAGATGTATTTAGAACTCTGCATCCCAAAGCAACAGCATATACTTTCTTCTCGAGTGCACATGGAACATTCTCCAAGATAGATCACATACTGGGTCACAAAACAGCCCTTCATAAGTATACAAGAATTGAAATCATACCATGCATACTTTCAGATCACAATGCTATGAAGCTTGAAATCAACCACAGGAAAAAGTCTGGAAAACCTCCAAAAGCATTGAGGTTAAAGAACACCCTACTAAAGAATGAATGGGTCAACCAGGCAATTAGGGAAGAAATTAAAAAATATATGGAAACAAACGAATCCAAATGCTTTGGGATGCAGCGAAGGCAGTCCTGAGAGGAAAATACATTGCAATCCAGGCCTATCTCAAGAAACAAGAAAAATACCAAATACAAGATCTGACAGCACACCTAAAGGAAATACAAGCAGAACAGCAAAGGCAGCCTAAACCCAGCAGAAGAAGAGAAATAATAAAGATCAGAGCAGAAATAAACAATATAGAATCTAAAAAAACTGTAGAGCACATCAACGAAACCAAGAGTTGGTTTTTTGAAAAAATAAACAAAATTGACACACCTCTAGCCAGGTTTCTCAAAAAGAAAAGGGAGATGACCCAAATAGATAAAATCATGAATGAAAATGGAATTATTACAACCAATCCCTCAGAGATACAAACAATTATCAGGGAATACTATGAAAAATTATATGCCAACAAATTGGACAACCTGGAAGAAATGGACAAATTCCTAAACACCCACACGCTTCCAAAACTCAATCAGGAGGAAATAGAAAGCTTGAACAGACCCATAATCAGTGAATAAATTGAATCGGTTATCAAAAATCTCCCAACAAATAAAAGTCCAGGACCAGATGGCTTCCCAGGGGAGTTCTACCAGACGTTTAAAGCAGAGATAATACCTATCCTTCTCAAGCTATTCCAAGAAATAGAAAGGGAAGGAAACCTTCCAGACTCATTCTATGAAGCCAGTATTACTTTGATTCCTAAACCAGACAGAGACCCAGTAAAAAAAGAGAACTACAGGCCAATATCCCTGATGAATATGGATGCAGAAATTCTCAATAAGATACTAGCAAATCGAATTCAACAGCATATAAAAAGAATTATTCACCATGATCAAGTGGGATTCATTCCTGGGATGCAGGGCTGGTTCAACATTCGCCAATCAATCAACGTGATACATCACATTAATAAAAGAAGAAATAAGAACCATATGATCCTGTCAATCGATGCAGAAAAGGCCTTTGATAAAATCCAGCACCCTTTCTTAATAAAAACCCTTGAGAAAGCGGGATAGAAGGAACATACTTAAACATCATAAAAGCCATTTACGAAAAGCCCGCAGCTAACATCATCCTCAATGGGGAAAAACTGAGAGCTTTTTCCCTGAGATCAGGAACACGACAAGGATGCCCACTCTCATCGCTGTTGTTTAACATAGTGTTGGAAGTTCTAACATCAACAATCAGACAACAAAAGGAAATCAAAGGCATCAAAATTGGCAAAGATGAAGTCAAGCTTTCGCTTTTTGCAGATGACATGATATTATACATGGAAAATCCGATAGACTCCACCAAAAGTCTGCTAGAACTGATACATGAATTCAGCAAAGTTGCAGGATACAAAATCAATGTACAGAAATCAGTTGCATTCTTATACACTAACAATGAAGCAACAGAAAGACAAATAAAGAAACTGATCCCCTTCACCACTGCACCAAGAAGCATAAAATACCTAGGAATAAACCTAACCAAAGATGTAAAAGATCTGTATGCTGAAAACTATAGAAAGCTTATGAAGGTAATTGAAGAAGATATAAAGAAATGGAAAGACATTCCCTGCTCATGGATTGGAAGAATAAATATTGTCAAAATGTCAATACTACCCAAAGCTATCTACACATTCAATGCAATCCCAATCAAAATTGCACCAGCATTCTTCTCGAAACTAGAACAAGCAATTCTAAAATTCATATGGAACCACAAAAGGCCCTGAATAGCCAAAGTAATTTTGAAGAAGACCAAAGCAGGAGGCATCACAATCCCAGACTTTAGCCTCTACTACAAAGCTGTCATCATCAAGACAGCATGGTATTGGCACAAAAACAGACACATAGACCAATGGAATAGAAGAGAAACCCCAGAATGAGACCCACAAACGTATGGCCAACTCATCTTTGACAAAGCAGGAAAGAACATCCAGTGGAAAAAAGACAGTCTCTTTAACAAATGGTGCTGGGAGAACTGGACAGCAACATGCAGAAGGTTGAAACTAGACCACTTTCTCACACCATTCACAAAGATAAACTCAAAATGGATAAAGGACCTGAATGTGAGACAGGAAACCATCAAAACCCTAGAGGAGAAAGCAGGAAAAGACCTCTCTGACCTCAGCCATAGCAATCTCTTACTCGACACATCCCCAAAGGCAAGGGAATTAAAAGCAAAAATGAATTTCTGGGACCTTATGAAGATAATAAGCTTCTGCACAGCAAAGGAAACAACCAACAAAACTAAAAGGCAACCAATGGAATGGGAAAAGATATTTGCAAATGACATATCGGACAAAGGGCTAGTATCCAAAAATCTATAAAGAGCTCACCAAACTCCACACCCGAAAAACAAATAACCCAGTGAAGAAATGGGCAGAAAACATGAATAGACACTTCTCTAAAGAAGACATCTGGATGGCCAACAGGCACATGAAAAGATGCTCAACGTCGTTCCTCATCAGGGAAATACAAATCAAAACCACACTTAGATATCACCTCACTCCAGTCAGAGTGGCCAAAATGAACAAATCAGGAGACTAAAGATGCTGGAGAGGATGTGGAGAAACGGGAACCCTCTTGCACTGTTGGTGGGAATACAAATTGGTGCAGCCGCTCTGGAAAACAGTGTGGAGGTTCCTCAGAAAATTAAAAATAGACCTACCCTATGACCCAGCAATAGCACTGCTAGGAATTTACCCAAGGGATACAGGAGTACTGATGCATAGGGGCACTTGTACCCCATGTTTATAGGAGCACTCTCAACAATAGCCAAATTATGGAAAGAGCCTAAATGTCCATCAACTGATGAATGGATAAAGAAATTGTGGTTTATATACACAATGGAGTACTACATGGCCATGAGAAAGAACGAAATATGGCCCTTTGTAGCAAAGGGGATGGAACTGGAGAGTGTGATGCTAAGTGAAATAAGCCATACAGAGAAAGACAGATACCATATGTTTTTACTCTTATGTGGATCCTGAGAAACTTAACAGAAACCCATGGGGGAAGGGAAGAAAAAAAAAAAAAAAAAGGTTAGAGTGGGAGAGAGCCAAAGCATAAGAGACTGTTAAAAACTGAGAACAAACTATGGGTTGATGGGGGGTGGGAGGGAGGAAAGGGTGGGTGATGGGTATTGAGGAGGGCACCTTTTGGGATGAGCACTGGGTGTTGTATGGAAACCAATTTGACAATAAATTTCATATATTGAAAAAAAAATAAAATAAACTATTAAACTATTCCTCCCACTAATAAAATTAAACCAAATGCACTTGTAGCCAGGACTGAAACTTTTAACAGTCTAAGGCTTTATCTCTGCTACACTGATAGCACTTTATCATATTGTATATTTAACTCAAATTATTTCATACATCTATATTGATCTCAATACCAAATTTATTTTAAATCTGTTGTTGCCAGACATGCTAAAAAGTAGTGCAGATAAAGATATGATATGTAAGCATAAGGAAATAATTGGACCATGGGACAAAGGCCTGAGATCTACCTGTAGATCCATTATTTAGTTTATATGGCCCTCAAATAGTCCTGGAGTGTGTGGTCTTGCTTGATCTGCCCACCAAGCCATCTTATTGCATATATGATCAGCACTGAAGTTTCTTGGCTGCTTTTAATCTTTCTGTGTCACAGTTAATGTATCTATAATACAAAGAGAATGATATATTGAAGACAAGATCATAAATATTGAAATGTAAACACTGAATGTAAGATGTATACCATGGTCACTATCACATGAAAGATGCTGAGGTGACATGATCCTTCTATATCTGTCTCTCTCTCTAATCTCCTACAATGTCTCAGTATGTCAAAAATAGCCTTTTCTATTTATCTGTTCAACAGTCTCACCTTATTGAAACAGTATTAAGAAATACTATTAAACTATCAAAAGGTCATATATATGTGTATATATATATATATACTTATATATATACACACACACACATATGTATATATATATATATATATATATATACACACACACACACATATATATGTATACATACATATGTCTGTGTGTGTGTGTATATATATATATATATATATATATATATACTACATTGCCGTCAGTGATGATAAACACAATTATTTAGCCATGTTTTACAAACACTGTTTGATATGCTCCACATTTCCAGGAGAAGGCAGTATCCATTAGTTAAAAAAAGTTACTTATCCTTTGACAACAGATTGACAACACCTACATAATCAATTAATTTTATGAGCAGCCCTCAAGATATAAACCGTGACATATAATAAACTAAGCAGAAGTAAGACTGTTGTCTTGAAGAAGTATATATGACCTGAAGACAACAGAAAAAATAATACACAACAGAAGAATTATGCTACTTAATTGTGTTGCAATGACGTTGCTTTGAAAGACCGTTTGCAGTCCTGGATGTGGTAGACAAATAAATTGGCTTTCATTTCCATTGCTCTTCAGCAATGACATTGTAGCTGTAGCTATAGAAATGATGAAAGGAAAAATTAATGAATGTAAATTAAAAATTCTTTTTATGTCTATACTGATAATGTGTTTTTATTTTCCTTCCCAGCCCACCTAGAAGCACCTAGAAGCAATAGAGTCCTACACTTCTGCTTGATCTGTCCCACCTATGCTACTGTACCTTTGCACATCTGACATGGGGGTTTGGGGGATGGCATCACCCAACCTTTATCTTAGTAAGTGAGCTAAGAGGATTGAGTATGAGTTGGAAAAAGACAGAGAGAACCCAGCAAGGAAGAACGAGAGGTAGGAAGAGAGAGAGATGTCTGTAGCCGGTGGCATTATTTTATAATAGAACACAATAACCATTTATAGAGTAGGCATCCTTAGGAATTTCACACTAAAATCAATATGCCAGCTGTGAAATACAGCTCTGCTGCAGGCAGTTTTTTTTCCCAAGAAAAAAATTCTTAACAGATTTAACAAAAACAGAAAGCATATGAGTGAATTTATCCCCAGAGATTGAGTGGTTCCTAGGAACAGAATGTGTCAAGAAAATCACTAGCTGCCCATTATGCTATGCTTTAAGCATAAAAGGAAGCATGGCAGGAGGCATGGCAAGATGGACTGTCTCCTCCAGGATGGTCTGAACACATCAGTAAAAAAGCCCCATGTGCTTGGTTGGCCTTACCTCTGAGTTCCAGTCTCTCCCACCTTTACCCCTTAATACATCTACACACACACACACACACACACACACACACACACACACACACTCCCTTCATGGGGTTAATATTAAATGGCTCTTTAGATTTTGAAGTATTTACCTAATTCTAAAGCACTTTTATTGGCTTCCTTTGAATAAAGAAAACAGCTTGTGTTTATTTACACCCTTCGCCAGGTTAGGTTGACTGCATGGATATGTTTTCTTAGTTTTGATTTCATTAGGGATGGTACTACTTTTTAGATCCACTTGGAGGTACTAGAGAAATGGAAGGCATCACACACCACTGACAGAAGTATAACTATGGCCTTTTCTCAGAATTTGTGACTCAGGGTTGATCAATGTAAGCTAGTAGGACTGGCAAAAATTAGCAAGTTTTTACAGAATTAACAACCAGGCTGTCAGTACTTCAAAGTGGAGTAACACAACCCTTCCCAACCTGTCTAGATGGATTTTGTGGGTGAACAGACTCTGAGATAATAATGATGACAACCAATAATTTTGGACTCAAACTATGCATGTGTCACACACTTCTGTAAGGATGTTATGCAGGCTCTCTTTTAATAATATAACTTACTCCTGCAAGGTAAATGCTATGATTATTCCTTTTCTACAGTAGGAAGCAGAGGTACAATGCCCTCTAAAATGAAAGAGTGGAATGATTCTTCTTGTTCCACTGAGAAGACTTGAAGCTTAAAGCATTGTATAAACAACGTGAACAGGGTATGGATGCCACGAGGGAAATGAAAAAATAGAATGGGAACTGAAGTAAAATACTTAAAAATTCCTCCTAAAATAAACCTGAAAGGAAAATAAAAGGATTATTTCACAGTGGAAGATAAATGCAAAAAAATCACAATTGTACGACAGCCTCCTCTCATGGAGAAGCACAGGTTTCAGATGAAACAATATATTTACAGATGAATAATTGTTTCAAGATTTACTCTAAAAACTTAGTTTAGAATCATAGATATTATCATCTTCCACAGAATATCACTTGTTGATACTTTCATGAGCTAATGACTCATCCGGATACATTTTATTCTTGACACATTATGAAAGATCTTTTGCAATCAATTAGAGATGGGTTTCTAATTCTTGACCCATGTGCAGTAACAGCCTGTTGTCAGGTGTTTTTTTTTTTTTTTTTTTTTTTTTTTTTTTTTTTACTTTCCTAATAAATAACAACTCAAGAACAAAAACAACAAAAGTAGCATACGAGCCAAAAAACACAAGATTTACACACACTCCACAGTCAGCAAAAGGACTCACCACTCCTAAGATTTTACACCTGGCAGTTTTATATATTCATTTATGCACCTGCCTAGTGTTTAAACACTCCCGTGGGTTAAAAAGACATTTTTACTCTAACATAAAAAAACTGGTCTGATTTTATGAAGGAGGAAGAGGGCAGAGCGGCGGGAAGAACAGTGTCACTTTGTGATCTGGCATACAATGCTGCTTGTTCTTAGCTAGCCAAGGGGACTCTGACTTCAGAGAAAGAAGAATTATCAGTCCAGGTGGTAGGAAGTAAATTCAGAAGGACACCTGAGAATGTCTTGTGCCCCGAAGTCTCATTCAGAAACAACCCAGAGCAAGTGGAAATGGGTTAACCTTTGCTCAGTGAAGTTGGAGCCCTGACTGCTTTCCTGAGACACAGGGTGCAATTGATTCCTACCTGATGCTGCCAAAGACCTTTCCTGGATTTCAATCTCCTATCCCATGGCAGCACTGCTGAGGATGCGATCATCAAAAAACAGCAGAAATTAGTTTTTCCACATTTCTCAAGATTTTTTCCTGAAGTCACCTTAGGGCTTTGGTTTCAGTACTTGATAAATATAGGAGACAAATATATCTATAGGTCCATTATATAACTGTATCTATCCATTATAGATATATGCAATATACTGATATATGCAATGTATACATGAAGGTCACAATCTCAGATTACAAATGCTTCAGTACGATGATTTTAAAATCGCACACATCTGACTAAAGATGAGAAAATGGTTTTGTACCTCCTTCACTTTCCAAAGAAGTGGCCACCAATATATTCAGCCAAGTTTGGGAATTTAAAACGTAACGACAACAACAACTGATTTTCTAACACATTTTTTACATACATGTTAAAGGATGGTTTAACAAAACTTAAACATACCATCTAAAGAAAACAGAAACAATACCACCTCTCTCAAATAAGGAACATAAATAACCCTGACCCATATACTTCCCTTCATTTCCCAATGCACAAAATGTAGAAAAGTAGAGTCTTGGGTCAGTCCTACTTGCCTTGTTAGTAAAGTATAACACACACCCTGGACCATCTGCATAAGATTTCTATGACCAAATCATATTAACCAATATCCACTGAGTACATTACTCATTTGTAGTTTATGTAGCCATATATTATAAACATATGTCTTTGATTTTCAATAGTAGGAATATCTTTTCTGGGTTATTTTCTACTGAGAACTTATAAACTAGTTGGCCAGTAGATCCCATGCTGGATAAAGGAACACCATTACTGGGTTAGACTCAAGGTTCATAAACAACAGTATTTACTGCCAAAATCAGCTTCGAAAGACCTGCAATGAGGAACCTATTGCTGTGCTTTCCTGAAAAATACCATAGGGTTTATGGTATCCAAGCTTCTCCTAAGAGCCTTTTAGGGTTGTGTCAACCATACAGTTGTTCAGTTCTTTCAGGATTCCTTAATACTTCTCTGTCAGTATCCATTCTTGAAGCAATGGATGATATATATATATTTTTTTTACCCTTTATTCCATTTTAAGAGAGAGAGACAGAGCATGAGCGGGGTAGGGGCAGAAACAGAGCAAGACACAGAATCTGAAGCAGGCTCCAGGCTCTGAGCTGTCAGCACAGAGCCCGATGTGGGGCTGGAACTCACAAACCATGAGATCATGACTTGAGCTGAAGTCGGACGCCTAACCAACTGAGCCACCCAGGCGCCCCAAAGCAGTGGAAGATTCTTAACACAAAACACACAAATAAAACATAGTGTGCAACTAAGCCTTTAGTGGTAATAATGTCCCTGTCTTTTTCTATGGAAGGGAGTGTCCTAAGAATGGTACTAAAGAAAGTTACTTCATCTCCAAAGAAACTTCAATTTTCATAGAAGTCACTAGGCCATCTCTCTTCCTTGCTGTGACTCAATCTCTGGCTTAAATACCTGCGTTTTTAGGAATTCCACAAACCATCTTAATATCTAGATCTTCAAAAACAATGTTTTTCCCTTTGTTCCAGTCTTCCTAGACCTTTGGCTCTTGATTTTCCTTTCCTTTTGGTTCTTTTCATTTCAACTCTATTCTCCTACCTTCTCTGTGGCTTCTAAGTTGAAGTCTTTTGACTTTGTCTCTCCCAGTGCTTTTTCTGTTTTTTAGGGATCTCTCCAAGAAGTGCTCCTCTTAGCCACCATACTGGAAAAATTTATGCTCACACGGAATTAGCTTTTCTGGTACCAGCAACTATTTTATGTACTGGGTACTTACTTTTGAGTATTACAAAGTAGCATGAATAATTAAAGGGAGGCATCAACATTAAGGTTTGTATTTACAGTGATCTTGACTATGAAGTTGGAGACTGATGATAGATCAACTTGTGAAAGCAATATTCTCACTTACGATGTGGCAGTATATTATATTATTTTGTAAAGCATGGGCTTGGAAAACAGCAAGACCTCTATGTATGCCCATCTGGAGATGTTAACACCTCTAATCCTCAGTTTCTCTCCAACTGTGAAATAGGAATGATAGTATTTATCTCTCACGGCCATTAGTGAGCTTCCCACACAAATTTTGACACAAAATAGCATTTAAGTTAGATTAGCCAAAAATAATAATCTCAGCACAGAGAGAGTACACTTAAATAATACATTTAGAAGTAGAAATGCCTAAAACTCATTTGCTGATGTAATCAAAAAGGCTAATTGACTAAAAAGACTAATTGAGAGACATCATGAACTGCTAACTTGTGAGACAGTTTTTATGCAGCAACAGATAACTGAATCATTATTAATGAATTTAAAAATAGTTGAGAAAGTTTTCTCAGGAAAGGATCTAAGTAAATCAGAATGTGCAGCATCTTTGCCTGAAACACCTTTCAGCAGTAGTTGTCCCAAGTATTTTACATCTGTGGTTAGAGAGCTCTAGCTTATGGAAATCTTATAACTATGAAATAAAAAAGATTATCATAGGACTAAAAAGGAAAAAAAAACCCTTCATATCTAAAGATTTATGCTTTTACGATGTCTCTTATTAGAAGTCATAGCATGTGTGATAGTAACACCAAAACTGCAGTCCTTATTGGGCTTGACAGCTAAATACCAGTGTGTCCCTTTGGGATCTATTATAATTCCACTTAAAAACTGTAAGGTGCTTATAAGCAGATCTTAGTTTAACAGTGGGTTTTTTTTCTGTTTTTTTTTAAGTGACTTTCTCTGAGTTTAGCTTGAAGTGATACTTTATGAATTTTGTGGTTGTTTGGTGTTTATAGAGAGAGAGATTGAGCGATGCAGACAGAGACAGAGACAGACATAAATCACTAAAGGTTGGCTTCAGAATGTCTCTAATCGTCTAATCTCCTGGAATTATAATTAGGAAAAACAGTTATTCTTAAAAGAGAAATGAAGCTGAGATAAAGCTGAATGCAGTTGTTAGAAGTGAGGGAGTTATCTGCTCGTTTTTAACTGTTCTAACTATGGTTCTCAATGACAGGTACGGTGAAAGGCAGAACATCAAAATAAGTTAAGGGAGAATACATTCAGTCCAATTTAAAATATCCGTATTAATGGTGGCACTACATACAGAAGATATTCAAAATGCCTTTTACTATGTAACAAGGCTTTTGGCTTTTGTCTGAACCTGAGAGATTTCACTGAGTTGACTTTAGTTAATAATTTCCACCATTTTTTTTTTCAAACTGACTAGGAGACTTTGCCAACAGTGAGGGTGTCAAAAATATTATAGACCATGATTTTCTTTTAATATAAATTGAGTAAAATTCATTTATTTTGATGGACAGTTGATGAATTTTGATGAGTGCACAGTCTTGTTATCTTTTACTACCATCAAGATACAAAAAATTCCCTCATGTTGTTCCTTTGTAGTACACTCTCCCCCCTACTCTCAGCCCAGGAAACATTGTTCTGTTTGCCATCCCTATAGTTTTGCTTTTTACAGAAGAGACCATGAATTTTAATCACACATCTTTTATCACATACAGATGATCAGTATTTAATGAGATAAAACAATATTTTTCACAAGTGCTGAGTTGCCTTTGGAGGAAAAATTTTCCTTTGTAGCTCCACCAAGCTGTGAGTTTTAGGTTAGAGTTGAAAAACCTTTATCGGGGATTAATTATTCTTTAAGATAAAAGAATCCTCTAACTCTGCAACAGAAGATTTGGAGCGGGTGGTACATGAAAGAAGTCACTAACAGCTAAAGGAAACCAGGGCCAGGGAGGTGTTCATACTTTAACATAGGCCATCTACCAGTTCCCTATGAATTTCACCTTTCCTCATTTTAAAGAAGAAAAAGGAAAAACTAAAGGAAAAGAAGAACAATAAGAGAAAGCAAAATAAGAATATAATATACTATGTGTTCATTCACGGATTCAATAAGAATTTAGTGAAACATTTACTATATAATATCAAGCGTTTTTCTAATTTCTTGGAAGAAAGCAATAAATTTAGAGAAATAGATGTCTCATGGAGTTGCCTTTTCTTTTCTCAGTATCGGCCATTTATTTTACATTATTCTATTTTATATTTTAGTGGTCAGCTAATGATTTGGGCAGATAATGTGCTCAAAACCCTCAGACCCTATGTGTCTACTGGAGAGTTCATTTAAACCTCAGCCAGTTTTCCAATCTGTCTTGGCTTTAACTATACACCAGGATTTCGCAGTTCTCCTTGCATATGTGTGTAGTTTTCTATATCAGCCAGGTTTGGATGGCTTATGTATGTACTTCTCAAGTTTAAGCATTCCTCATTAAACTTCAGGCAGGTCTGACCCCAACTGTGACTGCAACTTATGGCTAGCAGATATATGAGTTTCATCTCTGTTTCCTAACAGCTGGCAAATTTTACTGATAATGTCACTAATGTTAGTTTTCCACTTATTGGCTCCAAATAGAATCTACTCCCTTTACCAACATGATTGCTCATTTTCATGGCCAGTCCACCCTGGAAACATTCTAATTGCCTCAGAGGGGTAGGGTTGACTGAAGCAGTATCAGGAAAAAACAGAATAGACTTCAGGACTCTTCCCAAAACTGCTGGCAGTTTCTAAAAATGCATGCCTCTCAATTTATTTGTTTGATCATTTCCAGAGAACACAATAAGGCTGTTTTCAACTATTCTGCCTAATTTTATACTTTTTAATTTCCAGGAAAGAACTTGCCAACTTTTAAAAATTACTCTAGGTTGAAGTCTCCCCTTGCTCTTCCCCAGTTTCTTTTACTACCCCTGAAAAAGTTATGGTGGATAGGCTAAAACACATTTTTTTCATATTTCCCACTAAAGCAAGTCACATAAATTCTCCATTTTTCAAAATTCTTGCTGTGCTTTACAAATGATGCTTTTTAAAAAGGTGATCAATATAAAAAAGTGAGTACTGTTGGAAGAAATTGTTGACGTCTTTACAGCTGCACCAACAGTCTCAATAAAGTTTTTTTTTCTACAGTTATGCAGCAAGGACACCTGTTGCAGTAATAATTTTTTTAAATTCCTATTTATTTATTGGTAGCATAGAGTAAAAATAACTAAGACATAAGAACCAGCTTATAGCAAATATTTATTTCCATATTCATTTGTTTATTTTCTGATAAAGTCATCCATAACTTGTATTCCTTCATTATGTGTTTCAATCTGAGGTGTCCGTTTTGCTCTGACAATGGATAATTGTGATACCTGCCTTATAATGATTATTTGCTAAGTTAGTTTTCTCTGAATGATTTTATTTATGTTTTGAAAATAATATATGATTTTCATTATATTAATCCCTCATTTAAAGTCATCCTTGTTTACTGAATCCAATATTTTACTCTTTGTGCTATCTTAAATTCATTTGCTTACCAGCTGCAAATTTATTAATGAATTTTAAATTTATTAAGTTGACTCCAATGACAAAATTTATGCAAATCAAAAAGTTACCGGTATATTTTCAGTATTATTTAGGGCATTATTATTTAGGGCAATATTATAAGAATCATCTGAGGCTAAAATTAACAACTCAGACAACAGCAGATATTGGCAAGGATGCGGAGAAAGAGGAACACTTTTACACTGCTGGTGGAATACAAACTGGTGCAGCCACTCTGGAAAAAAGTATGGAGGTTTCTCAAAAAATTAAAAATAGAGCTCCCTCTGACCCACAATTGCACTACTAGATATTTATCCAAAGGATACAAAAGTGCTTATCTGAAGAGGCACATGCACCCCAATGTTTATAGCAACACTATCAACAATAGCGAAATTATGGAAAGAGCCCAAATGTCCATCGACTGATGAATGGATAAAGAAGATGTGGTGTGTATACACACACACACACACACACACACACACACACACACACACACCACACAGAGGAATATTATTCGACAATGAAAAAGAATGAAATCTTGCCATTTGCAACAATATGGATGGAACTAGAGTGTGTTATGCTAAGTGAAAGAAGTCAGAGAAAGACAAACATCATATGATTTCACTCATATGTGGAATTTAAGAAACAAAACAGATGAACATGGGGGAAGGGAAGCAAAAATAAGATAAAGAAAAGAGGGGGAGGCAAGCCATAAGAGACTCTTAAATACAGAGAACAAATTGAGGGTTGCTGGAGGGGTGTTGGGTGGAGGGATGAGTTAAATGGGTGAAGGGCATTAAGGAGGGCACTTGTTGGGATGAGCACTGGGTGTTATATATAAGTGATGAATCACTAAGTTCTACTCCTGAAATTATTATTATACTATATTAAATAACTTGGATTTAAATAAAATTTAAAAAAATCATCTGAGACTAAGAGCTAGGGATATGTAATTGGGAAGCAAAGCAATCTGGCAAGGGGAATGTAATTTGAAATATCCTGAGGCACACTAATTAAAACAGAGGATACTCTTTTCTTCATGATGCAGAGTGAACTAAGAAAACTAATAAACATGTTATATGTGTGTGTACACATTTATATTTACATATGTGTGTGTACCTATGTATGCATTAGCAAGGCTTACCAAAGAAAAAAACTAAAGGCTCAACTAAGATAATAAATGTTATACATGTATGTGTATATAGATATACATGGATGTCTTAATTTGCAACCAAAAAATCGCAAAAAAATTTTGAAAAAAATTTGTGCCAAACCCTCCTCTATATTACAACTTGTAAAAATAATAATAAGGTCTGGAAAATTTTAAGACAATAAGAAAATAATAATGAAAGGTACTTAAGAAAAGAGGTCACCTGGGTGACTCAGTCATTTAAGCATCCAAGTCTGGATTTTGGCTCAGGTCATGATGTCACTGCTCCTGGGATCAAGTCCCACATTAGACTCTGCACTGACAGCATGGAGCCTACTTGGGATTCTCTCTCACCATCTCTCTCTCTCTTTCAAAATAAATAAATAAATAAATATTTTTTAAAAGAAGAAGAAAATAAGATGGCTTGTATATGCTTACGCTAAAATGAAAATTTAAAAATTTGGTTGCATCAATTATAGTGCCCCTCCGCTAAGCAAAATAACACAATTGGAGAATCAAGTTCTCACAAAAGAAATGGAAACTAAAATGTAAATGTTTTGGGAAAAGTGAAAAAGACAAAAATGGGTTAAAAATCTTAAAATTGGGATAAGAACAAACAAAACACTATTAAAACTTCTAAACAGGGGAATACATCATTTTTCCAGAATATGTTTGGCCACAATACTTTCAGAAGTTTTCAAAGATACAAGTTTGCAAACCAGACCTAGTATTATTAGAAAAGTTAGCATCTACCTCTTCAGTAAATAAAACTTTGAAACCAAGATGAAAAAATATTATCTTAGTTAACTTTGCCCTACATAGAGTTTTACAATGGTTACTTTTTGTATACTTTTTAATGTTACTTTTCTGTAAAGTATAAAGTCTTATCCATCTGATTCAATTAGCATATCTTAGATGTCACTGATCCTTACTCTGCAGGATAAGATAGCTTAGATCAGGGGTTGGCCAGAATTCTCTGTAAAGAGCCAGTGAGTAAATATTTTAGACTTTGTAGACAAACAGGGAAAAATGAGCAACTGTTCTCACTCAAAAGCTGACAGCGTTTTTAAAAATGTACATTACATTTGAAAATGTAAAAACTACTCTTCACACACATATGCTACAAAAAGAACTGGCAGGCCAAAGTTTGCTGACCTCTGAACTAGATCTCTTTGAAATATACTATGACAGAGGGCAAGGAAGTCAATACCTGAAAGGTATTGCAAAATATTAAACCTATATTGTTGTCTGCAATATGAACTGTTTCTGATTGTCTTTTCTGATCAGAGTAGAAAAGAATGCATTCCTCAGTACATCTGCCAAATGCAATGTCAAATTGCTCTAACAAAGATATCACATCTGGAATGGCAGTTGCAATTAAGGCTACTACTTGATAGAGTATGTAGGAGTCTACTTTCATCCTCCAAGATCTATATGACTTCTGCAGTGGCCATAATGATGTATTAAATGGAGAAAAAAATGGAGGCCTGATGGGGACTATTTTCCCTGCATCTTTAGATCTTTCAGGAAAGAAAGATCTAATCTCCTCCATGCTCCTCCCTACAATATTATTTTTGATTTATTACCTTGGCTGGGGAAGAGGGATAGTTTTAGAGGTTCCCCCTTCGCCTTCCCAAGCATGATAGCTCATCTCCACAACTTAGGTACCAAGTGTATCAAAAACAAATATACATTCTGGGATTGCATCAATACTAACACACGAGTGTATGTATCTTTTGGAAGCTTTATAATAAGCTTAACATAGGCCAGGATTCAATCTGTAACTGAAACTCACATGCTTCCATTATAATAGGTAGCCATGATGACACTTTGGTTCTCTGGGTTTCAACTCGGACCCTGTACGTAGAGGTCCCTGAAATGTTTGGGTATTTCTCCTTCCCCAGTGTACAGTTACCCAAGTTAATGGCCACAGAGATCTTTGGGGAAAAGCTGAGGAAATCATTACCATTTATAATTACTGAGGTATTACAGGTTCCTTTTCCCTGGAGAAAAGGCTTCCTCTTCATTCAGTGAGTTCCCAATGTGAAAAGTATCTTAGGAAAGGAAAATGGGAAAGAGAGTGATATTTTATTGGAGTAACTCCCCTCAGGCTCCTGAAATCCCATCACTGATATCTTCCTACAGTATAAGATTAGGTGTACTCTTGTTGGATGGTCATATCTTTTTTTCCCTTGACTACTGTGTTCCATCAATCATTTTCACAACTTTCTGTGAGTCTGCCCCATTGGCTGGCACCCTGATCCTTTCTTTCTCTACATAATGGTGCCCACAAAGCTTCCATTAATTAAGCACTGCTCCCTGGCCTCTAAAGATTCCAAGTTCTATTATTCTCATTACTTTCAGTGAGCCTAGGTATGTCATAGCCTCTACTACCACCAGCCCTGGTTTATGAAGAAAAGCCATCAGGGCATATTTTAAGTGATGCCGAAGCAAATCCCTGTCACTGGCTTTCTACCAGTCTTGTTTTTCTCAAGTTCTGATGCACATGTCAAACCTCTGTCAGTTAATCAGTATATGTCTATCTACATACTTCCCTTCCACAATCAGGTATATTGCCTGAAGTCTTACCCATTAAAAGATTTTCCTTCCTTCAGAACCACATTCTTAATGGATCTGAACTACAGCAGTATTTCTCTTCTGCCTGATTCTAACATATCATGTACACCTGTTGTAAACCAGGCTTCCTATCTTTCTCTGTCAGCCTGTCAAAGTACATCTCACGATAACATGTGTAGATAGAACAATGGTGAAAAACACAGCAGGAATAAGTACCATGGAAGACTGTGACAGAAGCTGATGTCTTTTTTTTTTTTTACTTATAAGGAGGTTATCATTGTGTTTTTTACACATTGTGAACAACCCAACACAAGAATCCCAGCATGAGACCTTGAATAGCCAAAGCAATCTTGAAAAAGAAAAACAAAACTGGAGGTATCACAATTTTAGATTTCAAGTTATATCACAAAGTGGTAGTATAAAAATAGCATGGGACTTGCATAAAAATAGACATATGTCAATGAAATAGAATAGAAAACCCAGAAATAAAACCACAGTTATACGGACAATTAATATTCAACAAAGAAGGAATGAATATGCAATGGGAAAAAGACATCTCTTCAACAGATGGTGTTAGGAAAACTGGACACCTACATTCAAAAGAATGAAACTGGACCACTTTCTTATATACACAAAAATAAACTCAAAATGAATTAAAGACTTACATTTGAGACTTGAAACCACAAAAATCCTAGAAGAGAACACAGTAATTTCTCTGACATCAGCCATGGCAACATTTTTCTAGGTATGTCTACTGAGGCAAGGGAAATAAATGCAAAAATAAGCTCTTGTGACTACATCAAAATAAAAAGTTTCTGCACAGTGAAGGAAACAACCAACAAAACTAGAAGGCAACCTATCGAATGGGAGAAGATATGTGCAAATGACATATCTAACAAAGGGCTAGTATCCAAAATATATAAACAGTTGATACAACTCAACACCCAAAAACCAAATAACCTGATTTAAAAATGGGCAGAAGACATAAACAGACATTTCCCAAAGACATACAGATGGCCAACAGACACATGAAAAGATGCTCAACATCAGTCATCAACAGCAAATCAAAATTACAATGAGCTATCACCTGTCAGAATGGCTAAAATCAACAACAAAAGAAACAACAAGTGTTGGTTAGGTTGTGGAGAAGAAGAAAACCTCTTGTACTGCTGGTAGAATTGCAAACTGGTGCAGCCATTGTGGAAAACCGTGTGGACATTCCTTTAAAAATTAGAAACAGAACTAACTTATGATCCAGGAATCACAGTACTTGGTATTTACCCCTCCAAATTCAAAACTAATTTCAAGAGATACATGCATGCCTATGTTTATTGCAGCATTATTTATAGTAGCCAAACTATGGAAGCAGCCCAAGTATTCACTGATACATGGATAAAGAAGATGTGATATATATAAACAATGGAATATTATTCAGCCATTAAAAAAGAATGAAATCTTGCCATTTGCAACAACATGGATAGAACTAGAGAGTATAACACTGAGTGAAATAAGTCAGTCAGAGGAAGAGAAATACCATACGATTTCACTCATATGTGGAATTTAAGACAAAAAAAAAAGCAAAGAAGGAAAGAAGAGAGAGAGAAACAAACCAAGAAACAGACTCTTCACTATAGACAACAAATTGATGGTTACCAGAGGGGAGGTCAGTGGAGGCATGGGTGAAATAACAAATGGAGATTAAAGAGTAATTTAACATGATGAATAAATAAATAAATATAATAAAAAATACTTCAAAAATGTTTTTAAAAAAAGGAATCACAGCATGAGTACTGCTCTCTGGGACTATTTCTGAAAGCAGAACTTGACAGGAACTCGGGGTATAACTAGAAAACAGAAGTCAACTTGAGTATTAAAATAGACTCACTCTAACCTAGGGAATTGGTTGTATATATTATGGAAACATTGGGAACCAAGCAAGGGACATAGGAGTATATCCATCAATAAATCCAATTACCTGAACTGTCATTGAACTTAGATTTTTTTTATCTATTTTCAGGAATATTATATAGGCTTATTTAGAACATTTTTAAGTGGACTTTCTGATAATATTTCAAGATTTTACAGATTTTTATGCCTTGTCTCATAAAGCAATGACTCAAAATCTTGATTTCTAAGGAATTCCATTGGAAAACATATTTAACATCAGGTTTCTTCTTTATAAATGTCTAATCTTAATTATTAGTATATATTTATCTCTGGATAAGTCCCAAACTTACAGAATTGACTTTATCTGACAAAATCAGTCTGAAAAAACTGGTGTCAGCTGACTAACAGAAAGAAAAAACATATTACCTATTCATCTCAAACTCCTATTTCACATGTCTGTTATTTGCATACAACTTTAAATTCAAATTTAGCATACCATTTGCAAAATTGGCTATTTGGACCTTTTTACATTCAAACCTGTTGTAAGCTATTATTAATGCATTTACAGCACACTAGCTAACAATGGCACCTTGATAAATTGTAATCGGCATTAGCTAATTTTCTTTTGTAAGAGCTATAACTTCTACAAACCTATGGATATTGATCATTAGCACAATGATCCATGTCACAAGCATCTCCATTTATCACGACCTCATTTTCATTAATGGCATTAGTAAACACTTTAATTCACTTCCTCAAGTCAACAGGATGTAATAGAGCTTTGTAAATAAATTCAAGGTTTTAGAGGAAAGTGAGAAGTATTTTATATCTACTCTAACGGTTACACAAAATCTTACATGTTATATGAGGCATCATTCACAGGAAGGATATCACAATGTATGCTAGATATTTAAAGAAGCCATTTCAACCTTTAAAATTGATGGTTCCCTCTTAATGGTACCTACAAATATGTTATAAATAAAGCATTTTTTCCTTAAATGTAAACTGATTGCAAAGCATATGTGTCACATCTTGGAATAACTCTTTCCAATCCACAGTGTGAATAAACTCATAGTAAGAATGATTTTTTTTTCATAGGAAGTGGTTTTTTTTTTCATCATGGGTAATCCGAGAATGTTAAATCATTTCAGTACATACATCTCAGATGTCTGTAGAGAGGGAGGCTTCTGCTTAGAGTATTAGAAAAGGAATTGTATTTCCTTTCACCACTGAAGAGAAGGGAGGAAAATAGAATATGATTTATGGTAAAAAAAAAAAAAATTAGAAGCCCATATCTAGGTACACCTCAGAACTATCATTTTTATTCCTATCACAGTGCTTATTATTATGTGGTATACTGTTAGCAACAACTGATGAAAATACTATGCTATGATAGCCTAATAACTAAGATATGGTTTATACCCAAAAGGAAGCATAGTTACAGAGAGAGGGTTTTAAAATGAGTATGTTCACATGCACTCAGTTTTAGAGACATCTTTATTTTACCTGTCTTCCATCTAGAATATTTATGGAAATTTAGTTCATGGTTCACCACACCTTGAAATTGTTTAAATTCCACAACTGACCTGACAGAATCCAAGATTGGAAAAGCAGGAATAGAAAAGAGAAATACATGATACAATAAGCAATATGTCTGACTAGAAAATTCACTACAGCCTCCCTATTCAGATAACATTGGTAAACGCAGCATTGACATTAGGTAATTTTTATATTTTCATATATTCTTAACTTTGATCGCAAAGTAACTGCTATTGAATATAATGACAATATTCATAAGTAAACAATAAAAACTTCCTTACTGTTTTTCATCTATGCATATGTGTACTATAATGGATAGGCTATGTAGAATGATAGCTAACTGCATGGGTCCTGGAAGCCGACTAACTTCAACCACTTACACGATTTTGAGCAAGTTACTTATCCTCTATTGACTATTTTTCTCAAATGCAAAATGGGGATAGTGATATACTTACCTTATAGGTTTGTTATGGGGATTACATGAGTTAATATATCTGAAGCCCTTAAGAAATGCCAAAAATGTAAAAGGAACACTGAGTGTACAAACATTACTACTTTCTCTTACGTGTATCTCTGGGAAATTACATGACTGAGGGTTGCTTGTGTTGATCAAAAGAAAGCAGTACTTTTGATCATGAATCCATCTGTATACACAAAGCACTTGATATGCTGTTAAATATTAATTTGGATATAAATATAGAAAACAGGTTGGTGGTTGGTTGTTTGAAGCAGGGGGTAGGAGGTAGGTGAAATGGGTGAAGTGAGTCAAAAGGTACAAATTACCAGGTAATAAGTCATGGGTACACAATGTACAGCAGGGTGACTATAATACTGTATTGCATGTTTGAGAGTAGCTAGCAGAGCAAATCTTGAAAGTTCTCATCACAAGAAAAAATTGTGTAACTGTATTGTGATGGATGATAACTGGGGGGATGTTAATTACTGTGGTGATCATTTTGCAAAATATACAAATATTGAATCATCACACTGAATAATTGAAGTTAATATAATGTTATATCAACTATACCACCATAAAAATTTAGTATATTCATTTTAGCTATTACTTTAGTAGGTTTTGGTGTCACCTGTTTTATTATATTATATTCATCAATTATTTGGTATATTATGATGTGAATGCTCTGGAAAGTGAAATATTACATATATGAGGTTTTTATATAATGACCTTTCAGGATCGTCTAGTGAAATGACTTATTTCATAATGTGTCTTCTCTAATTTATGAGACCAAACTTTGTTTCAGATGACAAATTAGACGTAGGGAAAAACTAGGTGTCTAAGCTCTTCATGAAATCCATGGTCCTAAGTATATCCAATGATTACTGAGCCACATTTGTTTGGTTTTGGGGGCAGGATATGAGCATAATGACATAATGATAAAAACATTTTTAAAAGTTTATCTTATTCGTGAATATGCTCAATAGTGTAAAATTAAGCAGTTTCTTGAAAAGAACAAATACAAGTAAATCACTTCATGTGATCACTTTTTCTCAAACATGTGGAGCATCTACTAATCTGGGGGTACAATATTTTGCTTTTACATGATTGTAATTTCCTGCGTTGTGTTTAATTTTGTTCTAATATAGTTTGGCACATAACTGATGTCAAATTTCAGTTATTTTTATAGAAAATAAGACAATGTATTCTCATTAACAAAGTCATTTCTTTTGTCATAATATTCTATCAGAGAACAGTATTTGGCCCTCTTTTAATCTCCATATGACACTGGATTGTCTTCACCATTTAAAAACTCTTAGTGAATACCATTCACTTGAAAATATCAATTTCAGAAAATAGAATTGTATTGCCATATTTACATTGGACATTTACTTTTAGATTGGCAATATAAGTCATTATGTTCAATAATGGCCCCTTCATAAAACTTTGTTTTAGCTATACATTTCTTTTTGCACATGAAAACTTGTGGCTAGTTGTGTGTGTGTGTGTGTGTGTGTGTGTGTGTGTGTGTGTGTACTCCTGGTGCATCATTTTCATGTTCTATCTTGATGTGCTGCACTGGGATGATGGTATATGACCCAAGGGAGTTAAAGCATTAACTAATCCACTCTAGGTCTTCAAATTGCTCATATCGGAAACGGCAAGCTCTCTATAAAATAAAGGTACTAGGCCTTTATATTGTCATATTTGCAAGTATAGTTTATGCAAGGAAAAATAGCAGTTAACAGTAAAAGTAGATGTGCCATAGCAAGTTCTCTAATATTGCCCACATTCTCTAAATTAAATATCTACAGCAAGTTCTCAGAAAATTGCTCAAATTCTCAAATATTCTCCACATATTACAGTTTTTCTCAATTTGTCTTGCTACTGTTTTTGCACAGCAGAGATTTTTAATATTTCTTTCTTTCCCTTCATCCCTTTCTTTCTCTCTAAATAGAAACGGCTTTACTCAGAGTTTATTCTCCAGACTGTCCTCACTAAGTCTGAGCTTGAATAAAGAGAACATTTTAAGTGTTTTTATTTTTAAGTTTTTGCTTTCTATGGTGGCCCATAAAGTATGTAACACTGTGATAACATGAATAATACTCCCAAAGATGTCCATATCTTAGATCCCAGAACTTGGGAATATGTCACCTTCCATGTTAAAAAGACTTTGTAGATATAGTCAAATTAAGCATCTTGAGATAGGAAGATAATACTGGGTGATCTGCATAGGTCCAATGTAATCACAACAGTTATTGTAAGAGGAAGGCAGGGGAATCAGAGTCAGAGAAAGAAAATGTAAGGATGGAAGCTAACATCAGAGATGAGAGAAGATGCTACGGTGCCAGCTTTAAAAAATGAGGAAGGGAACATGAACCAAGAAATGTAGAGGGCCTCTAGAAGCTGGGAAAGATCGGGAAGAGATTCTCCCCTAGAGCTTCCACAAAGAATACAGTCCTGATGATCCATTTTAGACTTCTGACCTACATAACTATAAGATAATAAATACACATTTAGTATCTTCCCACCTCTCTATCGTCCCAATCTGACATCTCAAAGAATCATATTTTTCAGGGGGTATAAAGCTCCTCCAACTCCATGATTTCCTTTATGTACTTACAACTGGTAGAGAGATGAGAAATACCAAAAGAATACTAAAGATTACTAACAAGATAAAGACTAAAATAAACTGTAAAAATATACAAAATAGCAAAAGTGTGTCTGTATGTTCCACAGCTTTACTGAAATTTGTCAGGGCAGGTGGCACATATAAAAACATTTCTTTAAAAGGCATAATCATTAATCTTATTTCCTGATTTAGATGTGTTCCATAGAAGTAGCTACTACCCAGTATTGATTAATCCATTGTGAAATTTGATTACTATAATTATAAAATTCTGAATCTAAAAAAGGGACATGATACTTATTACGGTATGTAATAATATATATAATAATAATTGTACTAACAACAGCATTTAAAAATAAATACTGAATACATACTTCATGCCAGTGGTTTTCATATATTGTGTCCTTTACTTCTCACCACAAATGTCTGAGATACATAACTACTAGCGACTTTTATGAAAGAAGGAACTGCAGCACAGTACCTTGCCTAAAGTCAAATTCACTTAAATTTTGAATGTACTTGGTATGTAAATGACAATTGTCACAATATATTTATAGGATGCTTACTTTATTTCTGAAGGACTATTAATATATCTAATGATTAACCAAAACTAGAATGTGTTAATTTAAAATTTTTATTTTTAAAGTAATGGGGTGAGAAGTATTTGTCTATGTAGTAATTGTCTATTTTAACTATCTTCATTCCTAATGACAAAGTTGTTTTGAATGTAACATAACATACCATGTTCTTTTATTGTCAGTCAATGACATTTAACAGAATGTGGTAACGATGGAAATGACACAGCCTAGAGGGAAGGAGAGGCAAACGAATTATTTAAACCTGCTTTTTTCTAGGGGTGCCTGGGTGGCTCAGTCGGTTAAGCATCCGACTTCTGATCAGGTCATGATTTCACAGTCTGAGTTTGAGTCCTGCGTCAGGCTCTGTGCTGACAGCTCAGAGCCTAGAGCCTGCTTTGGATTCTGTGTCTCCTTCTCTCTCTGCCCCTCCCGTGCTCATGCTGTCTCAAAACTAAACAAAAACATTAAAAAAATTTTTTTAAACCTGCTTCTAAGTAAAAACAAATAACTAAATGTTTTGAGTAAGTTTTATCTAAATAACAGTAGTTTGCTATTATTTTATGATTTTTTATGATATAATGTATGTCTAAACTATAATATGACTGAAGAGACGCCTATCAGATGACAGTAAGTAACGGAATCCACTCACGTGCATCCCTCCCGCAGACTCCTATTCCCACTTTGCCTGTTCATCAACATTACCTAGAGTAGCTGCCAAGCAAGCGCATTTCCACAGGGAATTTGTCATTTGTTTTCGTTAATGTTTTGCCTGCTGCTTTTACTGGCTTGGCAGCCATGCTAGACAGTGACTTCCAGTTATTTTTTTTTATGATAATTAAAAAAAAAGTTGTAAACTATCAGTTCTCATCCATCACTGTATTGTCATGAACCACTGTAGCCATGTACCTCATCTAATCCATTCTCCAGCCTTCAGGCAAGATTATATTTAAAAAAAAAAAAACAAAAACAAAAAACACAGCAGCCCCAGATCTATTGGATATTTAATCTGTTTCAAAAGCTCTAAGGAAAGACTACTGAGATGCTTGGCATTCCTTCAACGGCCATATGCCAATTTGATTGTCTTGATTATTTTATGATCTTGGTAAATATTTAATATTTGTGCTGGTTTTTAGTCAGTGGTGATAGAAATAGGTTGGATGAAAAAAAAAATTACACCTAAAAAAGGAATTGTGAAGACAATCAGATTATTATCTGGTTTTGAAGTAAAATCATGTGATAGCTTAAGAGAGATATTGTGAGTCACCAAAGATTGCTGAAAAGGAAATGGATACATTGGAGTGGCCATTGCCAAATATTAAACAGTTAGTTTTAAACATAATTGTAAGGAGCGCCCAGGTGGCTCAGTCGGTTAGGCATCCAACTCTTGATTTCGGCTTAGGTCATGATCTCAGGGTTCGTGAGTTTGAGCCGCTCATTGGGCACTGGAGCTGACAGTGCAGAACCTGCTTGGCATTCTCTCTCTTCTCCCTTCTCTCTCTCTGTCCCTCCCCCACTTGCACTGTCTGTCTTTCAAAGTAAATAAATAACTTAAAAAAATTAAAAACTTCATAAAAAATACTGCACATACAATTTTCCATGGGTTCTCACAGGATAAATTTTTGTCAAACTACATTATAATTTTTTTTAAGTACAACTAGTGCCCTAATTCATTGGCTAATAAATCCTTATTCCTAAAAACACTTAAATATAAGTTTGGCTACACGAACACTGGAGTCATGCTGCCATACAGTGGTTGGTGTTACAATTATGTGCGTAATATTATGTGGTCAAATTGCCTAAAGTAGATTGCCTAGATTGCCTCAATTCTTTAATCATCCCTTTGTATCTTTTATGTGATTTTGATGTCCCTCCCACTAAGTGGGTGGTATATGCTTTCCACACCTTGTCTTTGAGTTCAACCACATGACTTGCTGTGGCCAATGGGATGTTATCAGGTACTAAAAATGTGTGTGCAACTGGGCTATGACCCATGCAATTCTGACATGTTTCTGATAAGACCTTCTCTGGATAGTTTCTGCTCCTCAGCTAGAACCACAGAATGAACACACATACAACACATGCAGAGAACACATGTGCCCAAACTTCCTCTAGAGAAAGCCCACCCAGATCCATCCCTTGAATCACAGACATTTAGCCATGTCCAGATGACCGATGCTAACCCACAAACTCATAAACCAAATGAATTAATGTGACTGAGATTTTGTAGTTCACAGTGGGACTTTACTGTGGCAAAATAAAATGGATACACTGCCTTCCCATGATTTCTGTTTATTACTTGAGTAACTATAATCTTAATATCTGGTTTGCATTTTTAGGTATTTGTTAAAAACATGAATGAACTAAAATATTACATGAAAATTCCAGAGTAGTAGTATTTCTGCATGCGTTCTTCTAGAAGAAAATTTCTTTTTTGTGTTTTTAAGTTTATTTATTTTGAGAGAGAAGTGGGGAAAGGGGAAGAGAGAGGGGGAGAGAGAGAGAATCCCAAGCAGGCTCCACATGGACGTGTGGCTCAAATCCACAAACCTCGAGATCATGACCTGAGCTTAGATCAAGAGGCTGACACTTAACTGAGCCACCCAGGGGCCCCTGAAAGAAAATTTCTAATTATGATTTAGCAGAAAAATTAAGACAATATTAAAACTGTTGACTTTTATATGTTCTGTTTAAATTATTAAAGACAATTTATATTCACATTTCTGTTTTCAAGAAAATCCTATGATATATAGTTAGGATACAACCTTCAAAGTTTATTTGAGGAAATTATTTTTATCTTGCTATTGTTATGTTATAAATTTGATTTATAGTTAATTTCATTAGTTCCTTTTTGTATTTGGTTTTAGAATGTGCATTTTGGGTCCTGTTTAAGAAATCTTCCTGGGGCTCCTAGGTTGCTCAGGTGGTTGAGCGTTCAACTTCGGCTCAGGTCATGATCTCACGGTTGGTGGGGCTCACATGGGGCTTGCATAGGTCTCACATGGGGTTCCCTGCTGTCAGTGCAGAGCCCAGTTCCGCTTCCGATCCTCTGTCTCCCCCTCTCTCTGCTCCTCCCCCGCTCATGTTCTCTCACCCACTCTCTCAAAAATAAATAAACAGTAAAAAAATAAATAAAAAGAAAGACAGATTTTCCTGACCTCACAGAGATACTGCCCTATATTATCTTCTAGAAGGTATATTGATTTACTTTCACATTTTCATCAACAATCCTCTTTTTTTTTTTAATGTTTATTTATTTTGAGAGAGAGAGAGAGAGAGAGCATAAGCAGGGGAGGAGCAGAAAGAGAGAGGGGGAGATAGAGAATCCCTAGCAGACTCCACACTGTCAGTGCAGAGCCCGATGCAGGGCTCTTTCAGGATTGCTTTGGCTATTTGGAGCCTTTTCTGGTTCCATATAAATTTTAGCATTGTTTATTCTAGCTCTGTGAAGGACGCTGGTGTTATTTTGATAGGGATTGCATTGAATATGTAGATTTCTTTGGGTAGTATCGACATTTTAACAATATTTGTTCTTCCAATCCATGAACATGGAATGTTTATCTATTTTTTTGTGTCCTCTTCAATTTCTTTCCTAAGTTTTCCATAGTTTTCAGTGTATAGATTTATGACCTCTTTGGTTAGGTTCATTCCTAGTTATTTTATGGGTTTTGGCGCAATTGTAAATGGGATTAAGTCCCTGATTTCTCTTTCTGTTGCTTCCTTACTTGTGAATAGAAATGCAACCAATTTCTGTGCGTTGTTTTTATATCCTGTGACTTGGCTGAATTCACGTTATCACTTCTAACAGTTTTTTGGTGGAGTCTTTGGGTTTTCCACATAGAATATTGTGTTGTCTCTGAAGGGTGAACATTTGATTTCCTCTCTGCCAATTTGGATGTCTTTTATTTCTTTGTGTTGTTTTTTGATTGCTGAGGCTAGGACTTGCAACACTATGTTGAAAACAGTGGTGAGAGTATACATCCCTGTCATGTTCCTGACCTTAGGGGGAAAATTCTCAGTTTTTCCCCACTGAGGATGATATTAGCGGTGGATGGCCTTTATGATCTTCAGAGATGATCCTACTATCCCTACTTTCTTGAGAATTTTTATCAAGAAAGGATGCTGTATTTTGTCAAATGCTTTTTCAGCATCTATTGAGAGGATCATGTGGTTCTTGTCCTTTCTTTTATTAATGTGACATATCACATTGATTGATTTGTGGATATTGAACCAGCCCTGCATCCCAGGAATAAATCTCACTTGATCATGGTAAATAATTCTTTTTTTAAAATTTTTTTTAATGTTTATTTATTTTTGAGACAGAGACAGACCATGAACAGGGGAGGGTCAGAGAGAGTGGGAGACACAGAATCTGAAACAGGCTCCAGGCTGTGAGCTGTCAGCACAGAGCCCAATGCGGGGCTCGAACTCACAGACCGCAAGATCATGACCTGAGCCGAAGTCAGATGCCCAATCGATGGAGCCACCCAGGCGCCCCAGTGAATAATTCTTTTAATGTGTTGTTGGATCCAATTTACTAGTATCTTGTTGAGAATTTTTGCATCCATGTTCATCAGGGAAACTGGTCTGTATTTCTCCTTTTTAGTGGGATCTTTGTCTGGCTTTTGCAATCAAGGTAATGCTGGCCTCATAGAATGAGTTTGAAAGGTTTCCTTCCATTTCTTTTTTTTTTGAAGCAGCTTCAACAGAATGGGTATTAACTCTTCTTTAAACGTTTGATAGAATTCCCCTAGAAAACCATCCGGCCCTAGACTCTTGTGTGCTGGGAGATTTTTGACTACGGATTCAATTTCTTTACTGGTTATGGTCAAATTTTCTACTTCTTCCTGTTTCAGTTTTGGTAGTTTATACATTTCTAGGAATTTGCCCATTTCTTCCAGATTGCCCAATTTGTTGGCATATAATTGCTCATAATATTCTCTTATCATTTGTATTTCTGTGGTATTGGTTGTGATTTCTCTTTCGTTTGTTATTTGCTCGATCCTTTCCTTTTTCTTTTTGATCAAATTGGCTAGGGGTTTATCAATTTTGTTAATTCTTTCAAAGAATCAGCTCCTGGTTTCATTGATGTGTTCTACTGGGTTTTGTTGTTGTTGTTGTTGTTGTTGTTGTCGTTGCTGTTGTTGTTTTTAATTTCAATATCATTTATTTCTGCTCTAATCTTTACTATTTCCATTCTTCTGCTGGTTTGGGACTTTATTAACTGTTCTTTTTCCAGCTCTTTTAGGTGTAAGATTACGTGGCATATTTAAGACCTTTCTCCCTTCTTTAGGAAGGCTTGGATTTGCTATATATTTGCCTCTTATGACTACCTTTGCTGCATCCCAGAGGTTTGGGGCTGTCGTGTTTTCATCTTCATTGGCTTCCATGTACTTTTTAATTTTCCTTTAATTTCTCAGTTAACCCATTCATTCTTTAATAGGATGCTCTTTAATCTCCAAGTATTTATGGTCTTTCCAAATTTTTTCTTGTGGTTGATTTCGAGTTTCATAGCATTGTGGTCTGAAAACCACAAACCACTGGGTTTGTGACCCAATATCTGATCAATTCTGGAGAATGATTCACGTGCACTGGAGAAGAATGAAATGTTCTGAATATATCTGTTAAGTCCATCTGGTCCAGTGTGTCATTGATAGCCATTCTTTCCTTGTTGATTTTTTGTTTAGATGATCTGTCCATTGCTATATGTGGGGTGTTGAAGTCCCCTACCATTATGGTATTATTATCAATGAGTTTCTTTATGTTTGTGATTAATTGATTTATCTATTGGGGTTCTTCCATGTTGGGGGAATAAATATTTACAATTGTTAGATCTTCTTGGTGGATAGACCCCTTAATTATAATATAATGCCCTTCTTCATCTCTTGTTACAATCTTTATTTTAAAATCTAGTTTGTCTGATACAAGTGTGGCTACACCTGCTTTCTTTCGACAACCATTAGCAGTGGTAGATGGCTGCCCATCCCCTCACTTCAATCTTCAGGTGCCTTTAGGCCTAAAATGAGTCTCTTCTAAGCAACATATGAATGGGTCTTGTTTTCTTATCCATTCTGATACCTTATCTTCTTTGATTGTTTAATCCATTGACATTTAGAGGGAGTACTGAACACAATAAACGCAAATAAAGGAAGCTAGATCCTAGGTGTGTTTTGGTCTGCTTGTTGAAAGAGCTTGATAGAATAGAGAAAAAAGGGAAAGAAAAAAAATGTAAGAAAAAAATTTAAAAATTAAAAAAAAGACATTTCATATAATAAAATAAAAAATGAAATATTGTGCAATAACAAACTTTAAAAAATAAAAAACTAAAGTAAAAAAATAAAATAAAATTTTTTCTTTCTGTATCCAAGAATGAGGAAGAAAAAAAAAGAAAAAAGGAAACAATTTAAGCAAAAACAGAAGAAAACGAACATATAAATGAACCAGCAAGCAGAATGAAACCTGAATTAAGTTGTATCTAGTTTCCCCTGGAAATGAAACTATGAAACATTCTGTAGTCTGTACACTAAGCAGGTGGAGTGACTTGTGCTGGTCTTCTAGGGAATGTGCTTGGAGGGTGCAGGTGGGCAAGGCTTGGTGTAATGGCTCCATTCTCCACTAGGTGGTGCTACTTAGCTTACTGGAGTGGATCAGTGGGACATGGATGCAAGTGCTCAGGATAGGCATAAATAGCTTCACTCAGCTCCCTAGTCCCTGGCACAGGATCTTCATGCTCATTGACCCTCCATTAAGCCCCTCTCATTTGTCTCAGGCTTCCATCTACTCCCCACCCCTAACCCTGCCTGTGTCCAAGCTGTGTGCCTGCCAGGCAGCACCTTCCTCCAGAGTTTTATCTCAGATATGTTTGTGTTTCAAAACCCCACATTTCAGCGACCTCTGCTGCTTGGATGCGCGCCAACTCTCTAGGGGACAGTTATCAGTGAGCAATGGCCAGGTGCCAGCCTTCCCCAGAAAATCTTCATGGGATCGCACAGCTGCAGAAGTTCAGAGATTGTGGCAAACCACAGCACACAGCTGACGCCAGGTTTCATCACACTCTGGCTTCTTTGTCCCAATACCAGCAAACGTGGCTGCTCTCCAGGGTCTGCTGGGACTTTTTCTTGCGGGGAGGCCATATCGCCTCTACTAAGTGCACTCCAAGCAGGGGAACCGCTTCTCCCCATGTAGCACACATACCCCTTAGACCCTGCTTGCCTGCTCCTACGGATTTGCCCTAATTCCTCATCAGAGCACTGCCAGGCAATGAGTTCCAAAACTTCAGACCCTGTGCTCCACTATTTATAGAATTCTGTTAGTATTGAAACCCTCTCCCTTCTTCCCGTCAATGGTTTTGGGGAATAGATTTTTTTTTATTTAGTTCCCTGAGAGTGTTTTCACTTGGGGAGTGTTTACACGGGGGAGTGCTTTTCTTGCACAATCTCAGTGCACCACACCATCCCCCTTTCCCTTTCTCTGTCCTCTCTCCTCAAAAGCAGCTCCTTACCCTCCACAGCTTTTCTCTCCCCCAGTTCACCTCTCCGCACAGTGTATCTGTTGAGTTCTGTGGCTCAAGTTATACAGATTGTTGTGTTAATCCTCAGGTCAATTTCCTAGGTGTTCAAAATGGTTTGGTACTGATCTGTCTGCATTTCAGGGACGAGAGAGGCTCAGTGTCTCCAGGCTGCTCTGCCATCATAACTCCTCTCAAACCAAGGTTTTACTGTGTATGTTTTGTTACACTTATTCTTATTTTAATTATAACCTTTTATAATTAAAATATGAGATTGTTTTCTGTATATAGAAGTAAAACTTAATGTGGCAACCTGTATAATCAACTTAGTAGTTTATCTGAAGACTCTTTTGTACTTTTCCAAATTCACAGCCATATATCATCTAGGAATGATGTCAGGTCTATTCTTCTTTTCTATTTACTAACTGTCATTACATACTTGTCTTGCTTTATTGCACTGGCTATGAACTGTACAGTGTTAAATGTAAGTAGTGACAGTAGATACTCTGTATCTTGTTCCCTATCTCAACCATCAACATTTTAATTTGAAAATTAACTATGATTTCTTATAGTTGCCCCTTTCACCAGATTAACAAATATCCTCTACTCCAGATTTTCTAAGGGCTTTTATCCCAAATAGCCCTTAATTTCATAGAATGGTTTTCTTGTTTTAGAAAAATGGCCATCCCTTTTATCATTTACAAAGTGAATTAAGTTGATTTATTTCCAAATACTAAATAAAACTTCTATTCCTGGAATAAAGATCAACTCGATAGTAATTATTCATCTTACATATAGATAGGTACAATTTACCAAAAACTCATTTGTTTTTTTAATCTAAATTTTAAAATGAGATTGGCATTTTATTTCGTGTTTTATATTAATTTAATTTTTACTGAGATAAATATATATTCAGTAAAGCGCAGAGCTCTCATTTGTATAACTTAATGAGTGTTGACAAATGTATGTATGTAGCTGTGTAATCAAAACAACCACCAAGATACAGAAAGTTGTTTTGTAAATTTTTCATAATATTCCCTACACCACCCAGAAGTATTCACTATTTTGAATTTTTCCCCATAGATCCATTTTATCTGTTCTGCATCAACATATAAATAAAATAATAATATATATATTCTTATATCTGCCTTATATGTAGCATAATTTTTTAAATACTGTCACATGTTGTAGTGCACATTGTTCATTCTGTTGTTCATTGTTCATTCTGTTCTATTGTTCATTCTGTTCTATTGCTAAATAGCATCCCATTGTATGAATGTGACAAAATACGTTCATTCATTCTTCTGTATAATTGGTTGCTTATCTACTTATCTCTTCATCTATTGAATTATAAATATAATATTAGTGGATATTACTATGTTAGTCTTTGTGAAAATCAATTTTGAGCAGTGGATCAGCAACTGTCAGTTTTATCTTAAGGAAGTCATAGGTCCACCATTATAAAAAACAAAAATAAAAACAATCTGTGCAACATGATAGTACCATTTTACACTATCAACTGTAACATATGACAGATATATTTACCTTGCATGCTAATATTTAGAGTTTTCAATTTTAGCCAGTCTAAAGGAAACCACTGTGGTATTTCATTTCAGTTTTAAGTTGCATTTTTTCTGATGACTAATAATATTGAATATCACCTTACACTGTCGTACATCCACAGGTCCTTGTAGACACTGCATGTTAAAGTCTTTTTTCCATTTTAACTGAACCATTTTTATTATTTATTTATTATTATTTATATGTTTATACTCTAAATTTAAATATTTTTTTTCAAATACATTGTGAACATTATCTCCCAGCCTATGACCTGATTTCTCATTTTGAACAGTATCTTTTGAGGAACAGAAACTTATAAATTTAATGAAGTCCAGGTAATCATTTATTTTCTTTTTTGTTTCAAGTACTCTATTTTCTTTCAGTCTACAGATCTTTGCCCTATTCTTCAGTCACAAAGACATTCTCTTATCTTTTCTTCCAAGAGCTTTAAAGTTTCATCTTTTATTTAGCTTATGTTTCTATTGCTTAAAGTTCTTAGAATTTCTTGGAATCAGTATGTTTTCAGTTTTCATCAAATTTAGATAAACTGTAAATGATTAGCACTTCAAATAATGTTTGTTTGCCCCCTCAAAAAAATTTGAGCACTCCAATTTCATATATATTAAATTATTAAAACTGTCACAGAATACTGTGGGGTCGTTTCCAGTTTGTTTTCCTTTGTGTGATTCATTTTACATAATTGCTTTAGATGTGTTTACAAGTTCACTAATATTTTCTTCTGCAATGTCTAATCTGGTATTAATTTCATACAGTATGTTTTATGCCTTAGGTATTCTAGTTCTTATCTCTAAAGTGTGTGTCTTTTTCATATCTTCCATTAACCTTAAAATACCCAATTTTTTTTCTAGATCAGAGTTCAGGAAACTACAGTTTATAGAATTAACAGAACCTGTAGCCTCTTTTTCAAAGAAAGTTGTGTTGGAACACAGCTTTCTTTCTTTCTTTCTTTCCTTTCTTATTTATTTATTTATTTATTTATTTATTTATTTATTTATTTATTTATTTATAGATTGTCTATAGTAGCTTTCATGCTACAACAGCAAATGTGAATGTGACAGAAACTTTGGTCCACAAAAGTTTCAATCTCGCTCCTGACATAAAACTTTTGCTGATCCCTGCTTTAGATTCCTGACATATGTCATATTGTTATAACAAATGTTGCAACATCCTCTTCTACCAATTCTAGTATCTGTGCCATTTCTGGTGTGGTTTTCGTTAGTTATTTTTATAATGGGTAAAATTATCTTGCTTCTTTGCATGCATGACAATTATTGAATGAATGCTACACATTAAGGTTTTACTTAGTTTGGTGCTGGTTATTTTTGTATTCTTATAAATATTTTGGAGATTGGTTCTGGGAAACAGTTTAGTTATGAACAGTTTATTTCTTCAGGGTTTTTTTTTTTTTTTCATGTTCGTTTCTTTTAGGCTTTATTTTATGGAGCAGCATGTCATTGAATTTAGGCCTACTTAGGTAAGCCTTTTTTGAGTACTCTACCTAATGCTTATGAATATAATTTCCATCCAGGCTAATGAAAAGTGGAACTATCCTTATCCCTCTAAAAACACCATGTATTTTTCTGATACTCTCCGGTAGATCTTTGGTTTTATTTTATTTTATTTTATTTATTTATTTATTTATTTATTTATTTATTTATTTATTTATTTTGAGAGAGCACGCACATGCAAGTGGGGGAGGGGCAAAGAGACAGGAAGGGAGAGAATCCTAAGCAGGCTTCATGCCCAGTGCAAAGCCCAATGCGGGGCTCAATCTCCCAACCCTGAGATCATGACCCAAGCCAAAATTAAGAGTTAGATGCTTAACCAACTGAACCACCCAGAAGGCCCTGGATCCTTGGTTTTAGACTTCCACTGATACTATTGAGAAGTTGGTTGTTCTTTTGAAGATAATCTACCTTTGTTCTTTCTGCTTATAAGATACCTCTTTGTGTTTCTCTTAATCAGAAATTTAATCAAGAGGTGTCTACGTGTGCTTTTGCAGATCAGATTCCTTGGGTTCTTGTGATTCTTAAGTCTGTGGCTTGATGTCATTTATTCCTTCAGAAAATCTCAGCTATTATCATTTTGAATTTCCTTTGTAACAAGATTCTGAATACTTTTGTGACAAGCTTGAATCTCTAAACCTCTTCTCAGATTAATCTTTTAAAATGTGAATCACAAATTACATAGTTATAGACAGTACCAATTACATTGAAATAGTTAACACAAAATTATGATATACTAATATATCTACTAATATATCATTAATATATCTATTAATATATCTAATATACTATTATTCCATATTAATAGTGTTCTTTATTATTTAATCTAACAAAATTTAGCTTTGGTTCTAATAACTATGCTAAATAAAGAAATGAGGATAATCACTATTACCTAGAGGTATCTCCAACAACCCAACAACACTAACAATATAAAGACATCTATGTTTTCTATTGGCAAGTCTCAGGCATTGCAAATAATATTATTGAGTGTGACCTGTATTCTTAATGGAAGAAAATTTTAAATCTGAGCTGAAATTACTCAAAAGAAATATGCAATTTTCCCCCATCTCTTAGTTTCCTAGGTAGAGCTGCAATAATGAAATACCACAAAGTACACAGCTTTAAACAATACATATTTAGTGTCTCACGTTTCTGGAAAACAGAATCCTAAAATTTTGGCAAAGACATACTCCCTCTAAAGACACTAGGGTCTTTATTTATTTAAAATTTTTTTAATGTTTATTTATTTTTGAGAGAGAGAGAGGGGCACAGAGAGAGGGCGACACAGAATCTGAAGCAGGCTCCAGGCTTTGAGCTGTCAGCACAGAGCTCAACAGAGGGTTGAAACCCATGAACTGTGAGATCATGACCCGAGCCAAAGTTGGAAGCTTAACCTACTGAGTCACCCAGGTGCCTCAAGACACTAGGATCTTTATAGAAGGATCTGTTTCCAGGCCTTGCTCCTAGCTTCCAGTAGCCTCATGCATTCTTTGGTTCCATTTTATTTTTCCTTTCCTTCTGTCCTCTGCCTTTTTTCTGTTGCCTCTGTTAATTTTCTTCTTATTAATTTCATGTATTTTGTAAAATTGTCAAGTAAACATATCTAATAAAAACATATTTCATTAGCATTTTACATTATTTTATCACTTATATTATCATACTGATATCTACATAAATAATAATTTTATTTACTTATTCATTAACAAATTCTCTGTAGCTAAGCATTTGACCAGGTAAACTTAAGTTGTTCCTTTGCTAATAAACATATATTAAAACGGTTATCAAGTGCTAGAATACTTAAAATATTCAATCTTGCTTTAATATATTAAAATTTTGATATTTTGCAGCAAAAATACATGGGGAAATACTTCAAAAACATTATTATTAGAGGTAATTTTAAATATCAACACTATAGTAGTCACTGTATTTGCAATACAGTGGAGAGCCAGCATCTAGAAATATATATTTCAGGAAATATGCTTGGTCTTTTTAAAGAAAAAAAATCATTTGTTTTGGCTGGAAAACAATTGCATGGCTTTGTACTCCTTACGCATAGAAATTACTGTAAGACAACACAGGAAAAGGGAGAAGACATAGCTAGAAAATAGAGAAAATATATCTTTAGCTTCATCTTGGCAGTTTTTCTGTATGACATTCAGAAGATAGCCAGCATGATAACACACATATAATACAAAGAAATGTCAGGCTGAGAAAAGAAAGCCCATAGCAATTAGAAGATGATTACTGACTAGTCAGATCATTTGAGGGTCTTTTGATCAGAAAGATGCCTCAAGTTTCAGAATCTGGATATGCTGGAGAAGGAAATCTGTATCTGAGGTTGAGGTTTAATGGTGAATTTTAAAACATGATATTCTTGAATTTGTGAGCTGAAATTTGTAAGAGTTATAACAGCTTGAGGAAATACAAATTTTGAAAACTGTCCCATTCTATCTAGGCATTTATTCTTAAAATTTTACTTATTACACACACTTTGTGTTTGAATGCCTTATTGATTATTTGGTTTGATCGTTATCGATCTCATTCCTATGCATGTCCTCCCTTAAAAAAATGTTCAATGATATACAGGAATAGAGAAATTGATATAATAAATTTTCACATATCTATCATGAGTATCAGCAATTATCAACATTCCATCATTATTTTATTTACAGCACCATGCCATGCTATTTTTAAAATAGCAATTTTTTAAACTTATTTTACCTATAAATGTCTTAAATGCATTTTTAATGAGGAAAGATACTTTATATTTGTGAGGGTTTCATGGTATATAGGTATGTCAAAACTAATCAATTTGGATACATTCAAATGTAAAATTTATCTTATTATGTCAATAATACTGCAATAGAGATGTACAAAATAAAGATTTTGCCCACATTTCGATCTAGGTATTGTAGGCATTTTGTGATTATAAATGAGATGATTTTAAATTTGGTTTTTGCTCCTATATAAAACATACTTTACTTTTAAATTGACTACTTATCCAGCAACTATGCTATATTCCTTGATGATCTGTAATAGCTTATCTGTTGCATGTTCTGAAATTTCTGTGTATAATGATAGTTTCCATTTTTTTCTGTAATGTTTATGAGTCCTTTTTAAAAAAAATTTTTATGTGTTTTTATTTTTGAGAGAGAGAGACAGAGGGAGAGACAGAGTATAAGCAGGGGAGGGGCCAAGAGAGAGGGAGACACAGATTCCGAAGCAGGATCCAGGCTCAGAGCTGTCAGCACAGGGCCTGACTCAGGGCTGAAACTCATGAATAATGGGATCATGGCCTGAGCCAAAGTTGGATGTTTAACCGACTGAGTCCCCCCAGGTGCTGCTATAATAATTGTCCCTTTTAACTTGCCTTAAACCACTGGCTAGAATTTCCAATACAATATTGAGTACAATAGAAAATTTTGACTTTTTCCTTAATTCAGTGGGAATGCCTTAATATTTCATCATTATATAATGGATTGTAGGTTTTTCCCAGATGCACTTCATCACCTGAAAAATAAATTCTGTACTGTTCCCAGTTTATAGTTTAAAAAAAATTTTTTTTAGGGGTGCCTGGGTGGCCTAGTGGGTTAAGAGTCTGACTTTGGCTCAGGTCATGATCTCACAGTTCCTGAGTGAGTTTGAGACCAGCATCTGTGCTGACAGCTCAGAGCCTGGAGCCTGCTTCAGGTTCTGTGTCTCCCTCTCTCTCTGTCCCTCCCCTCCTTATGCTCTGTCTCTCTCGCTCTCCTTCTCAAAAATAAATAAACAATTTTTAAAAAATGAAAAAAAAAATTTTTAGCTTAAGTGGCTTTTAAAATCGAGTCTATGTTGAACTTCGTCAAAAAAAAAGTTCTTTGACTACAGAGAAGATAGGTTTTTCTTGTTATCTTGAGGTTTTGAATAAAATTTATTAACTTTCCAATGTTAAACAAATCAGGCACTCCTAAAATAAACCTCATTTTGTCATAATGTATAGTTGTTTTTATGTACTGATGACTTCAATTTACTTTTGCATCTATATTTGTGAGAGATACAGTATTGCTTTTGTTTTTCTGTTTTTCTTATAATGCTCTTATGTAAGATTTGATATTAAAATTATGTTCACTCATAAAACTAGTTTAGAAGTGTTCCTTTTTTTTTCTATTCCCTAGATTATTTTGATAAGATTTGTTTTTTTCTTAAATACATAGAAAACTTGAACAATGAAGCTATGTAGAATTGGAGTATTCTTTGTAGAAAGCATTTTCTTACAGATTAACTTATTTTACAGATATAGGATATTCATTACTTCTTTACTCTTCAGTTTTTGGTGTATTTTTCAAGGAGTTTGTCCATTTCACAAACTATACCAAGTTAATTCATATAATATTTAGGGGCTTTACTAATTTACTCTTATTATGTCTTCTTTATAAGCTTCACATTTTGTTATTATGAAATATATGTTTCCTTTACTTTTTATATTCAATTTACTTTGATATTAATACAGCAATCACTGCCTTCTTTGGTTTTACTGTTTGCAGATATGTATTGCTTTCGATCTTCTTGTGTTCTTATATTTAAAGAGCTTATATTATAAAAGAAATTATGTGAGGCTGAAGGAGTTGGTGCCTTAAGGACAGCAAGGAGTAGAAATATTTATGATTTTTTTTTATTTTATTTCTTGGTAACATTTCTTTCCATGGAGATTCAGATTTTTTTTTCATCTTTAAAGTCTACTAGTTTTTTATCATGATAAATCTCCGATGTGGCCACTGTAGGTCAATTTTCTAAACTATATGGCAGGCCTTATCCAAATGGGAATGTAGTAGGTCTTTTAGTTCTGAAATGGTCTCTTGGAATATACTTCTCAATATTATTTTTTATTTCATTATTTTGTCTTTTCTTTACAGGGACTCAATGTACATATATGTTGGATATTCCATGCCTATCTTCTCTACTGCTCCCTCTCTAATGGCATTTGCTTCTTTACTTTTTATTTCTTCTGTTTCTCTTCCTATCTTTATTAAATGACTTTTCGTATGTTTTCAGTTGAATCCAGGCTATTTGTGCATGCACTCTAATTTATTCTTCATTCGTGAAATGATTTTGTATTTTTCTTCAATGTCTTTCATGAGTTTGCCAACTCTTATTTCCTACTTTTATTATTCATTTCTAATCTGAGTTTTTGGATGTCTTATTTGAAGCAATTTCTTTTAATATGTTCATCCACATAATTGTTTAAGAATGTTTAATACAGATTGATATGTTCCCTGGGTTTTTTTTGTGTTTTGTTTTGTTTTGTTTTGTTTTGTTTTGTTTTAAGAATAAGTCACTAGCTAAACTCTTGTCATTTTCATTTTACATTTTCTTCTTGTTGTGGTATGTGTTTTGCAAGCAGTTTTCTGTCCCCTGGGAAATGTCTCCTATTTTACAAAATCCGCAACAATACCAAGTAGGGATGAGAGGTTTGGGCTATTTATTAAATTGTTTAGTTCAAGTTTGCCCTCTTTGTTGTTACAGAGAAGTGTACTTTCCATAATGGCCGCTTAATTTTGCGGGAGGGGGAACACTGTCTTTTACTTCTGTGGTTCTTTTTCTTCCCCTTCTTCCTCTCCCTCTTATTTTTCTCTAGAAGACTCATTTTCCTCTTGCTTCCCTCCTTTACATTCACAACAAACCATCTGAGGAATACCTCCAAAACTCCCTCCTTTTTGCTGCATAAGTGATGATTTTCCAACACTACCATCCCATCCAAGGTTCTTTTATGATTTCAGGACTTTGATTTGTTTTCAATAAGTGGGGTTTGCTCTGAGGGTGTATTTATCTGTTTCCCAAAAAAGGTTTTGCACCTACCATTCTCTCCCACAAGTTAGCTTGTTAAGTTGTAGATCTTTCTCTACTTACAAGTAAATTGAAATGTGTATATGTGTGCATGTGTGTGTCATATTAGCTTTCTTAGCATGAATTATGTGTGGTTTTACTTCTTTAACTTGTTAATCTGTGTTTTTTGGAATATGTGTGAAAAGAATATGAATGTGATTTTTAAAAAAGTATAAAAGATAAAAGCACTGCATTAGAATATGTTTGGGATATTTTTGACCAGATCATGAGGAAAGAATTTCAGGGGGAGAGGGGGAGAAGTAAAAAGAGAAGCACTGAATCAAGTCTGGGTGCAGAATAGAGAAGCATTTTGCACTAACAATCCTAATTCAGGCCAAAGGCAGCACACTGGAGTAAAATTTTAAGAAGTTGCTTGCTCATCCTTCTTTAAAAAAGATTTTGAATATCAAACTCAGCTGAATTTGATCTCATAAAACTCCAGAGAGAGCAAGACCATCAAATAGAAACAACAGGCTTAAATTATGTGTTCAAGTTATAATTTTTTGTTATAATAATTTCATTTACTTTAAACATATTGAGATCTGAATTTCTTCCATCAAAATAAGTTTGTCCCTTATGTCCAAAAAACTCTTTACATGCCCTGAAACTTCCATATGTAAAGCTTTCCCCACTCTATTTTATTCAATTGTTCTTTTTATTTGGTTCCATGATCCTAAATAAAAATAACTTGCGTATGTGAAGGCATTTATACAATCACCCAAAGAAAGGAGAAATTCATATAGTTGAGAGTCATACAAAATGTCTTTACATAATTTTATTCTTTATAGTCTAAATAGCAGTGTGCAAATAACATAGAACGCCAAAGATTAGATTTGTTAATTAGACCTACTAGACACCTAATCCATAGTTAAATCTTTTCTGGTGTTTCTTATTATAATCTTCTGTATTAAGAAAGTTAGAATGCAAGCATATATCTTTGGAAAATCAAAGTTACTAGCTAAAAAAGTTATCTTACTAGTTTGTCATATTATGGGCCTATGAAATTCTGATCCTAACAGTAAGTAAAATTATAGTAACTATACTTTCTTGTACTTTATGCATGCATCATGTCCCAAGTTATACACCATATATCTGTTCTTTTAAAAAAATTGTTTTAATGTTTTTATTTTTGAGAGAGAGACAGAGCATGAGCAGGGGAGGGGCAGAGAGAGAAGGAGACACAGAGTCCAAAGCAGGCTCTGAGCTGACAGAACCCAAACTCACAAAACACAAGACCAAACCTGAGCAGAAGTCAGACGCTTAACCAACTGAGACACCCATGCGCCCCCGTATTCTTATTTAATTCTTCTAGAGTACTCTGGGGTATCACTGCTCCCATTTTATACGTAAAGTAACTGAGATTCCAAAGTGTTAAATAACTTGCCCAAAGCTACACAGCTTGGAAGATGAAGACAAACTCACAGTCTCAACCTTCCTGCTGCCATCATTCATTTCAGGTGGCACTCAGCCCATTTCTCCTACCCAAACTGTTACCATGTTTGTTCCTCGCAGGGAATGAGCCCCTAACTTCATCTTCACCCTCCTAACTGTAAATTTTTAGAAACGAATGTATTGCATAGAATAAATCCCACTGGTTAGCTTTAAATCTTTCAATAGCTTTGAAGAAGCCAGTGGTTTGCCATTTAAAATCCATTTTTACTAAGCATAAATTCAATCATAATGTGAAAACCTGACTTGGGGGGTGAAAAGTAGTAACTAAGTCAGAGTGTTTGTTCTTTGAAGTGGTCATTTATATCAGCTTGATGACCGACATCCTTGTAGTACTCTTATGGTACATAATTACTCCCTCCATGCCAAAAAAATATATATATTTTTAAATAAAATACAAGATCTTAACTGAGAAGGAACTGAACTGGGGGAAGGAAGGAAGTCAATGTATTTTTGAAGGATAGGATCCTGACTTTTACATCCATATTCCTGAGAGATACATCACAAAATCACTACATAGTAAAATATTCAAGAAGCTCCATGAACCCCAAAGAGAAAACACAAACACATTACAATCAAATTGATGAAAACCATAATAAAGAAAAAGTCTTAAAAACAGCCAGATAAGAAAATTTCATTACAAACAGAATAAAGACAAGATTAATGACTTCCCATCTGAACAATGGGAACTGACAACAGTGGGAATTGAACCCAGAGCCTTTATCCTTCTATACTGTGCTCCACCCAAGTAATCTAATCAACCCCAGGCCAGTATCACTAAAATATCTAGATTCGTTTTGGGGCACCTGGGTGGCTCAGTCAGTTGATCCCACTTCGGCTCAGGTCATGATCTCACAGTTGATAAGTTCAAGCCCCGCATCAGGCTCTGTGCTGACAGCTCAGAGCCGAGGGTCTGCTTCAGATTTTGTGTCTCCCTCTCTCTCTGCCTCTCCCTTGCTCCCTCTTTCATGCTCTGTCTCTCTCTGTCGCAAAAAAAAAAAAAAGAAAAAAAAGAAAAAATATATATATATATATACATATATATATATAAATTAAAAAAAAATTTTTTAAATATCTAGATTTGTTTTAAAGTTGCTGGATTCTGTTCTCATAGTTAGGAATTAAAGGTACAAATCTGAAAAATGGAAAAAGTTATATGGGAGAAGGTTTGGAGGAGATACAGTGATCTCAATGGATCTGAAAAGTGGTATAGTATTTTTTCATCAATTCTATGTTTATATGTCATTATTTATGAAAGATAGTACCACTACTATTTTTTGTTTTAATGATAAGAAAACCAAAACCCAAGAATGGAACAAAACTTGTCAACAGGATAAACAGAAAGCACTGTAGAAGTTAGACATACTAATCACAGAACATTCAGAAAATCCAGAATGGTCTAAAGAAATATTTAACATACGAGCTCTATGCTCCAGGAGTAAATATGACCACTATTCATATTTGCCTGTTTTCCTCCAAACTTGTTTAAGATATTGTTATATTGAATTTATGTATCTGCAAGATAATGCAACACTTTAAAAAAATTTTTTTTAATGTTTATTTTTGAAGGAGAGAGAGCATGAGCAGGAGAGGGGCAGAGAGACAGGGAGACACAGAATGTGAAGCAGGCTCCACCCTCTGGGCTGTCAGCACAGAGCCCGAAGTGGGACTTGAACACAAGAGCCATGAGATCATGACCTGAGCCGAAATCAGACGCTTAACCTACTGAGCCACCCAGGTGCCCCAAGAAAATACAACTCTTAACATTTATAATATAAATCAGAGTTCATGCTATTCAAAAAGTGTTTCTCACATAATAGATTCTCTTTTAATTTTCTAAAGCAAGTGTTTATTCATTTATAACCAAGCATATAGTTTAATGTTCGGTACAATTATACATTCACTGCAATAAGTAACTTTTGAAATTATAAATTAAAAAATCTCTATAACTTGTAAATGGAAAAAGTGAATTCAAACCCAAGTCTCTTTGATTCCAGACCCTATGATCATAATTATTAAAGTGCACCTGGAAGATACTATGCATGATTCTTGGAAAAGCAGCAAGCAATTAATATTACCAACAATGTAAAGTGTCAGGGATGTCCAAAAGTAAACTGAAAGTAATTCAGTTACGAATGTACGTAACATGTCTTACGAATGTAAAGACATGTATATAAGTTTTAAAATTTTTTTCAACATTCCTTTTTCTCTGTCATGGCTACTAGTTTCAAGAAAAATGGACATTATACCTCAGTAACCTTATTTTTTAAACTAGCAATACAGAAGTTTCATGAGGCTGAAAGGGCTGATTACTTAACTGTACAAAGAGCAAAAGGATTTATTTTTCTCCATTTTTCTGTCATTGTTTGAACAGTTTTTCCAGTAAATCAGCTAGCACCAACTGTGATTAATAGGTATAGTTAAATGATTGTGATGAGATTACAACCGTTCCAAAAAAGACAAGTTGTACTGTGATGTCTGACTTTCTTCTATAATAAGAGAAAAAAACAATTATCTCTTAAATTTGTACAAATGTGGCGATGGATTTCCTAGGATGATATCTGCTCTACTTTTAAAAATGCATATGGTGTATTTTTTAAAATTATTTCCATTGGCTCTTTCTTGCATGTTTTTGAGGTAGATAACTTGTTATAATTTTCTTGGCATATATTCAAATTCATATGCAGAATTTCTTTTGTGAAGTCATCCAGAGGATAGAGGCTAGCACAATGTGCTCAACTGAACAATATTATCTCTACTTCACAGATGACAGAACTGAGACAGAAAAGTAAAATGACATGTTCAATGCCACAGAATGAGTCACTGACAAAATCGGGATTAGAACTCACTGTCCATGAGTTCCAAGACTGAAAGTTGGCAAAACTTCTCCCATATTTGATTAGAGGTATTTGTTGGCTTTGAAAACTCCAAAACAGACATAAATTTATTTGTAACACTAGTGTGGAAATAAGACAAACCTCTACTCAAAAATAAACATGACACACAGATTTCCATCATGGTAGAAATAGATGTGAATATGTGATCCATGGCATATCCAGTTTAGGTAACAGTGAAGTGTACTATAAGTAAAAGTGTATCTATATTATATTTTCACTTTTTCACTTAATTAAAGAGTACCCTGTGTAGTTAGGACCATATTTCTAGTGTTTAGTGTTTCATATCTGAAAGTAATAACTTCATATATTTCTGCCTTATAGACAGATAGAAATATAATCATGTAAACAGTTTATTTTCTCCAGAAAATAAGGTCTTAAATTCAGAGCTTCCACATTAATCTCCAACTTGGTTCCCTAAACACTAATGACGATGTTTCTTATTCACATAACATTTTATGGTCTGAGCCTATGACACTGCAAGGAGAGTTCAAATTCCTCTAAACTACTACTTCCTTAAAACAGGTTCTCAGGACCCCTGGGAGTTCTGGGGACCTTCTCTGGGATCAATGTAGTCAAAGCTGTTTTCATACCATTAAGATATTTGCACCTGTTTTACTCTCATTCTCTTATGAGTGTCTACAGAGGCGACATACGTTTGATGACATTACTGCTTTGATGGCTAATAAGTGGTTGTGAATTCTTATGCCTTAAATTTTTTCAGTTTTAATTTTTAAAGTGATAAGTACCAATAGGCATTACTGCATAAACAAAACCTGTTTGAAGGATTTGATAATTTTAAGACTGGAAAGGCAACTTTAGAGCAAAAAGTTGAGAACTATTGTTCTAGGGGCGCCTGGGTGGCTCCGTCAGTTAAGTGTCCGACTTCGGCTCAGGTCATGATCTCACAGTTTGTGGGTACAGGCCCCACAGCAGACTCAGTGCTGACAGCCTCCGCTCCCACTCTGTCTCTGTCTCTCTCAAAAATAAATAAAACAAAAAAAATTGTTTAATTAAAAAAAGGAACTATTGTTCTAAGTCAGAAGTAGCAATGAAAATCAGACACATAAATAATCACAGGGTATTGGAATGCATGCTAATATGGTGTTATATATAGAATTCAATAGAGATACGGAGTGGAACTGATTTTTCTGAAAACTGTAGAAATTTATTGAAAGAAGCAATACTTGATCTTGACCATTTTGACTACTAAGAGCATCTCGTTGAGGGATTCCACTGTATTTATGTGATCATTTATGTGATCAGAGCTGATACGGCAAGGTTTTAGAACTTGAAGCAGTACAAAGTTCTGATGTGGCAATTTCTTGAATGTGGTGGCTTCCTAATAATTGCAACAATAGCAGTGTGGAATTTATCAAAGCTTTCCTTTGCAGAAGACAACATCCTAATTTTATTTTATTTATTTATTTATTTTTAAAGCAGGTTTTCGAGTTTGGGTCATGTTGAGCTTCAGTTGTGTGAAGTGGTCCTGTGGGAAAGGCAACTGGATATTCAATTTTTTTTAACGTTTATTCGTTATTGAGAGAGAGAGACAGACCATGAGCAGGGGAGGGGCAGAGAGAGGGGGAGACACAGAATAGGAAGCAGGCTCCAGGCTCCGAGCTGTCAGCACAGAGCCCAGCGCGGGGCTCAAACTTACAAACCGTGAGATCATGACCTGAGCTGAAGTCACCCGCCCAACCGACTGAGCCACTCAGGCGCCCCCAACATCCTAATTTTAAAAGAGGGAACAACTCCCTGGTGGTTACTTTTGAAATGCAGCTTTTAGAATTCTTCTGAAAAGTTCCTTAAGGTTTATTTACTTTTTCAAATAATCCTGTAAGCCATTTAATAACCTGAAATAAACTACTCTATAACTAGCCACAAGGTATACGTTTGACTTCATCTGAACTCTATCCACTAAACCACATCTTTTCAGTCAGGAGAGAAAGATATTTCCATGGCAATATTACGGAAACAGGCTGGATCACTGGTGGAAAAACCAAGTGGCACTCAGACATCTTGGAAGGCAGGAGGAAGTTTATTTCACACCGGTGGGCTCAGAGGAGATCACTCCTCTCAAATTCTGTTTTCCCAATACCTACAGCTGCTATAAAGATGCCTGGTTGCTTGCTCACAGAACAGATTCTGCTTCATTCCATTGCTTTCTTAATATACTTTGCTATATTTGTTTTACCATTTTATCTCATTTGTTGGGCTCTGTGATTATTTACTTCTGAAATTACTTCAAACATATGAACACAAAAAATGATTGATTTAAAACATGGAATTTGGCAAGTGATTATACATAATGTGCTCTAATTACCTGCAGTGGGGCTTTTATCCTATGAGTTTTTCATAAGGATAAAAAGTGCATGGTAAGTAATTAATTGATGATTTTTTTTTCATTTGAACAGTGAATATATTTGTAACTTGCAGATTAAGACAATTGTTCTGGTTGACTAAAATTACAATACATTTTCAAACATCATTAAAACTATTAGGATCTCCTAAGTAAATCCTGTGACTCTATTTCAAACAACTACAATTATTTTTACCACCAGGCTGTTAAAAATCCTAATGAGATTAGAACTTTCCTATTCTATATGCTCATATTGTAACTTATAAATTATAAATGCTCATATATATAAGCAATAATATGGAGTTGTAAGTATTAGCCAACTAAAATCAAGCTCTCTTTGGTCCAGAACTAGAATTTTTTTTCATTTCATCATTAAAGAGACTTTAAATACATTTCAATTACTTTAAAGAAAATGATAACTTACTGATATATTAGAAGTATCAAGTTGGGAGGAATTAAAGGAGAAGAAAAGAGAGGAGGAAGAGGAGGGGGAGAAGTGAGGTGAGGAAAAAAGAAATTGCCAAAAAGTCATGCTAAATTCATCATAGCTGCTCTTTAACAATATAATAAATAATAATAAATATAATAAATAAATAAATATAATAAAAAGTTAGGATTCTTTCCTCAGTGTAATGTTGCACGTTATTACTTTTACTTGGAAACAGGTTATAACTTTTAGGCATACCTCACTTCATTTACAACCTAGTATAGTGAGCAAGTCAGTGTTTGAAGTCCACATACACCTTGACTTATGTAAGTAGTATTTGTTTAGCATTAGAGGAAGTGTAAGTTACAAATAACACAATTAAGTAAGTATTTAGTTGTCAACTGTTCCGTAAGCTCTACTGGTCTCATACGGATATCATAACAAGATACCACAAATGAGATGACTTAAAACAACAGAAATAAACTCTCTCCTGGTTCTGGAGGCCAGAGGTCTGAAATGGAAGTGCTGGCAGGGCCAAGCTCCCTTTGAAGGCTCTGAAGCAGGGCAATTTCCAATAGGTTTCAAGACCTGCATATAATTCTTTGTGGCTTGATCTGCCCTGTAGGCCTGTGGTAGCCCTGCAGGCCCAACCTCTGGGCTGTGTTAGCCTCTGAGTCTGCATCTGCGCTTTGACCCAGAAATCACTCCGTTTTTGTTTTTGTCTTGTTTTTTGTTTTTGAGAGAGAGAGAGAGAGGGCAAAAGTGAGCAAGGGCAGATAGAGCGAATCCAGGAGGGGCAGGAGAGAGAGGGAGAGAGAAAAAGAGAGAGACAGAGAGATGAGGCTCACTCTCACCCAAAGCAGGGCTTGAGTTCAACCAATGCAGGGCTCAAACTCACAAGCCGTGAGATCAAGACTTGAGCTGAAGTCAGATGCTTAACAACTGAGCCACCCAGATGTCCTTCTTTTCTAGAATAGTACATGTTTGTAGCTGAGTAATTCTGGCATCAGTCCATTTTCTGCCTATGGAATCCCAGAAGTCTGTCAGTTTTCCTTCATTTTGCCCTCTCTCTGCCCCTCCTCCTTCAGTCCAAGCTGCAAGTGTGTCTGCTTATATAACACTCTCAAAAAACCATCTCAGTCTTCTGTGGACGTCAAGGGGGTATATGCCATTAAGGGTGCTAAGTATAGATGTACAACAGGTAAATAAAGTCTATGTAATCAGTAAATTTAAACACAAAAGCGGAAGAGAAATTGGACAGAAGATGAAATTCACAGTAAGTTACAGTGAGACTATTGGGGAAGTGATATATTTGGGGAGATGAGATTATTTAAGAGGAGAACCAATTGAGAGAAATGCATCATAAATGCTAGACAGAAAGGAAGCAGTTATCTAAAAGTCAAAGAGTGAATTCAGCATACAGGTAGAAGGTGACCAGAGAAAGTATTTGTTAAATTTGGGGGAGAGTGAGTTGGCTAGGGAGGAACAATAAGAAATTAATGGAAACTTGCATGAGAAAAATACAAAATAAGTGAGCTGAAAGAATCAGATGAGAAAAGTCCCTTCAAGTCATTCTATTACTTACCTAGGAATCAATATAAAGTGTTTTCAGCTGAAGCCCCTAAGGAGCTTCATATGACCAAAGTGGTCATTTCTGTGACCTGCCCTGTCAAAATCAGCCACTTATAAACTTAGAGTTTGAAAAAATTGTTCAGTCTGTTTCTGAAAGTTTGTCTGAGACTTGTTATTGGATCAAAGCCCATAAGGACACATTAATCTATAAGCATAGTTTTATATTGAAATGGAAATAAAATACTTCTGCACTTAGTCCATTATTGCAGTTGACAATTATTGAATAAAATGCCCAACAATAAGACTTACTAGTAACGTTCAATCATTTTATTCAGCCCAACCCTATCTGTTCCCATAGTTAGAGCCTGGTTTTGGTATGTCCAAAACTCATAATATTTCACCGTATTTGTCACCTCAAGAACAGTAAGGCACAATAGCAGCCCTGGTTGAGTCACTTTTGCCATTTCTGGAATTCCATATCTAAAAAAAATTGGCAGAGCACCTGGGTAACTCAGTTGGTTAAGCATCTGACTCTTGATTTCGGCTCAGGTCATGATCTCATGGTTCGTGGGTTCCAGCCCCATGTTGGGCTCTGCACACTAACAGTCCAGAACTTGCTCAGGACTCTCTCTCTCCCTCTCTCTTTCTGCCCTTCCCCACTCATGTGAGTGTTTCACTCTCAAAATAAACCTAAAAAAAAGAAGAAATTGGCATTAGCATTATGTATTAGTCTGAGAGGGCTGTCATAACAAAATACCACAAACTGGGAGGCTTAAACAACAGAAATTCATTTTCTTACAGTTCCGGATGCTGGATGTCCCAGATCAAGCTGCTGACTGGGTTGGTTTCTGGTGAAAACTCTCTTTTTGGCTTGCAGACAGCACCTTCTGGCTCTGTCCTCACACAGCCTTTCCTCTGAGCACAAGCACTCCTGGTGTCTCTTGCTGTTTGCCTGTGACCACCAGGCCTGTTGGATTAGGCCTCATTCTATGCCTCATTTAACCTTAACTGTCTCCTTAAATTCCTTGTCTCCAAATATAATCTTGTTCGGGGCTAGAGCTTCAACATACTAATTGGCGGGGGGGGGGGGGGGGCACATTCGGTCCATAACGACATAAATGGCATAAAATACACTGAATTGTTTATGTTAATGGCATATGTCTGTTTAATTGTGATAATAAAGCTCTTTACATTAAGAGCATAGTCTCTTCCTGGAAGTCAATGTTAGCAACAGATTTTTCCCCCAGCAAATGAAAACATTTCTTCTGAAATCCTCCTGTAAGTCTGTGGATTGTCAAGCAAATCTGCCTCTGTGAGAAACATTATGCAAAAAAAGAAACAAAAAAAAACAAAAAAAGACTTCCATACCCAATGAAATTATATACTCCAGCTGCAACAAGTGCCAAAATGATCTGAGAAATTTTCAGACATAAATTAATTCTAATGGAATAACTTTTCTTTCTTATACTTAAGACAATAATACTTTTCCTCAATTTTTTTATTCTTTTATTTTTTTTAAGTCTATTTTTGAGAGAGAGAGACAGAGTGTGAGTGAGGGAGGGGCAGAGAGAGAGGGAGACACAGAATCTGAAGCAGGCTCCAGGCTCTGCGCTGTCAGCACAGAGCCCGATGCGGGACTCGAACCCACAAACTGTTCATGACCTGAGATCAGGTCATGACCTGAGCTGAAGTCAGATACTTAACTGACTGAGCCACCCAGGCACCCCAATTTCCTTAACTTTTTAAAGATGTTCACTTGATTACAACAAGAAATTATATGTTTAATATGTTGGCATAATTCATGAGAACAAATACAGCAGACAGAAGTTCTTGTATTACCTGGAGTCCTTCCTCTACCATAATTCTTCCTTTTATTTCTGGAATTGGTAGAAGCTTTGGCTGTGCAGACATAACTATGTAAATGACACGGCATAGCTTCAGTGGATCTTTTGAATGTTTACCCAAGTGGAATTTAGGCCTGAGGCATCCCTCACCTCTAAGGTACAATCAGATTTGAATGTGGACTCCTGGAAGGAGGATGCCAAGAAGTCCAATAGGGTTTGTCTTATAAATGGTTTTTGAAGCAGCAGGAGAAAAGAGCTGCTGAATTGCCCGAAGGCTCACTAAAGGCTTTAAGCATTTTCATTTTCAGAATATCCTGAAACTAAAGCTATCATCATTGTATTAAAATGATCACACTCTCCTACTTTTCCTCCCCATATTCTTAATCTGCAACAGAGAAGCAGTAATAAGTAATTCTCAGAACCATGGAGTTTATAGGGAAATTTCGTGGGAGTTTATTTTTGAGGATCTAAGCAATGTTTTCCTCAGCATAAAATATACAAAAGTCATTCTGTAGGATAAACTGTTAAGGATTCATATATATTACCTTACTAATGCTGGATTGCTCCATATAACATCATCTAAAATGTATCTATCACGCCTAATTTAAATTCCGCAACCTTCCTCTCTATTATATCATTATCACTGGGTGCAGAGACCTGTGGATAGCAGCTGTTACATATCTTTTTTCCTTCAGACAAACTGGGATGTTAGTATATTTCAAGTCTCAGGTTTTTGTGAACATAGGTATATATACATCTTTTACAAAAGTCTTTAAGTATCCTCTTATACAAGGGAACAATATTTATGTTAGTATTCTAAAAAGAGAACAGTCCTATCTGAGGCTCCTAATGATGTTGTGTAAGCCAGAGAAAAAATATTTTATGACTTGCAAAAGGACATTATGGCTAAATCTCCATATGTATTGCAATTTTGATACCAGAACATAAGAAGTTCTGATATCAGGGTTCAATAGTTTATTCCCTTCCTTATGTAATGAAAAAGGTACCAGACAGGAATGGAGACTAAGGCAATTTTTGTTTTACCCCTACATTCCTACTGTCCTGAATAAGATTTAAAGATGTCTGAACAACTGAGGGCTCCATTACTGAGTATGTTCATATTTTAAAAGTTTGGGCCTTTATGCTTTAGGTACTAACTTACAACATGGAACTAGGGCTTTGGAACCACTGGAAAGTAGAAATGACATTTTATCAAAGAAGTATTTGGTGACAAAATTACATGATAAATTCTAGTTAATTTATTGATTGATATATTTATTTATTCTAGATACTAGAGATGCAGAAAAACACCAGATAAAGCCCTGCACTCATGGAGCTTAGAGTCTAGCAAAACGAAGCATATTAAATACATTACATGCATTGGGGAAATACATTTTTTTTTAATCTCCTAATTCAGAAAACTTCTCACAAAGGTAGAAACGAAAGAAAACAATTTTGCTACTGAATAAATATTAAACCAGAATGTGTTGTGCATCACAGGTAATCTGTTAAAACACTGCACAGACAGAAATCTCACCCTTTATAAAAAGACAAGCAGATACAACCCATTACAACATGCTCTCGTAAACAACAACTGGGTCTCAGGTAAGAGGACTAGATAGCACCATCTGTCACCCACGGTTCATTCTCAGTAATTGGAGTGGTCGAGTTTGCTAATTAGGTTATCCAAAGGAAAAGTAAACTTGTATCTTTATGACAAGAGGTAGTTTTGCAACTTCAAGAGGGCTGCTCGCCCAAGTTAGGCCTCTACCCTTCTTTCTACAGAAACTGGGAGACAGGGTGGCTATCTTCCTTGATTACATACCAGATATTATCCCCAACACCTTTAAACAGATATTCCTGGAGATTAATGCTGGCAAGAGACTATTTTGCTTTTTAACAAATTTATATGCATTTCAAAGAGATAGAAAGAACTTAAAATTACAAATTTTCTGAAGTCATTGCTCTAAGAAATATGAAGGGATAAAGTATTTTCTCTTATTTTCAACAGGGAGAATTAAGCTTCTTACTTTTAATGTGTATTTGCCCTTACAATCTCCTCCCTGGCTTACTATAAAAAAGTAACGTCACAGTTTTCTAATTATCTTCATTGCTATTTTTACCTTTCTCAGGGCAAGCTGCAGACATATAAATATCTAGCAAGTCCACTGAAATTAAAGATCCACTTTCTCTGAAGTTTAAGATAATACAAATCTTTTTTGTTATATATTTTATTCTTTTGGCTATTTTTTTTCCCCTGAAGTAAACAAGTGATTTATAGATTTCTTTTCCCTCATGGAGAAAACTTCAGGGTTAAGAAAAATAGTTCTGCCCCAAGAGAAATTTTATTAATATTATCTATATTGTAACACTGCCTTGGGATTGAAAGAAAGATACTACCTCTTCCGATGTTGAATCTTTTCTGATCTCTTTCCATAAGAGAAAAGTGTTGGGCTAGGGTACTGATACAATGTCCAAAGGTACAAAAAGGAAAAGGAAAAAAAAACTGCCATCTTTTTCTCAATGGAATTTCCAGTTGTCACTTCTACTCAGCAGTTAATTGGTAATACCACCTAAGAAAAAATAAGGCAAGATACAGGGGCGCCTGGTTGGCTCAATCATTTAAGCATCGTATTCTTCACTTAGGCTCAGGTCATGATCTCACAGCTCATGAGCCCAGCATCCTGCTCTGTGCTGACAGTGAGGGGCCTGCTTGGGATTCTCTCGATCCTGCTCTTTCTCTGTCCCTCTCCTGCTCATGTGCATGTGCATGCATTCTCTCTCTTTCTCTCTCTCTCTCTCTCAAAATAAACAAACATTAAGGAAAAACATATTATGGTAAGATACAAACTTCAGTCCATCTGGTAAAATAATTTCCAAGTCTCAGAATTTTAAGAATTGAAGTCTTCTATTATTTATCAAATGATCCATGCTCCACACGTGGTTATGGGGAAGTCAGTTTAGGGGAGGAAAGGGAAATAATTAATCATGAGATAAAGTGTGTGGTAAAAATAGCCATCTTTCTAATCTTAATCATTTAAAAGATTATTAGGCAAATTAATCAAAACCGTTTGCCAGTGTTGACCTCTTCTGGGTACTCTAGAAAGTCTGTGGAACATTCCTGAATTTTCAGTACAACCCATCTGCTACCTCTTAGCTCACTTGTCTTACCACCCACACTCCATACCTTTACTCCCTCTGCTCTAGCCACCCACCCATTCCTGTAATTCAGCAGTTACTCTCCAGACTCAGCCTTTGTACTGCTTTTCTGTCAGGAAGATTCAATACCCACCCCCATGGTCAGATAGCCACTCACAGAGCTAGCTCTTTCCCATTAGCTTCCCCCTCATATGTAATTTTATCACACAGGTTTTATCTGACTACCCTATATAAATAGCACCTTCTTTACTGCTAAAACGTCTCCCATCCCTTTTATTTGTATTTGCTAGTACTCCTATTTCCTCGTATTTCCCCCTAACAGACGACAGCTGATATGTGTGAGGGCACAACGGAAATGCACACGGAGGCACCCACTCTCATGTAACCTCTACTCAACACTCTTCTGCTCACTAGTGCTATACTATCATCTCAACAGATTTGGACTGAAAGTCTGCTTCCCCTTCTTCTCACATTATTACATATTTTCATTTTCCTATGGTATTGTGTGTATAATTATTCCATAGCATTTGCCACCATCAATCTTTTACTATAGTGAGCTATGTGCACAAGTCTCTATTATAAAAATTAAAGGCCATTGAAGGTAAAGACTGTTCCGTCCCTCTTCAAACCCTGAAAGTTCAGTTGCTAACAAACTGCCTGGTACATAACATGAAGCAAATAATTACTTGCCAAACTTAATATCCATTCACATAACATATTTTTAAATCTGTAATTTCCTGTAAGATTGAAATATTTTTAATAAAGCAAATTTTAAAAAACATATTGTAGAGTGAATTAACTTTCCCAGGAGACTACTGGAATTTGAATAGTGGAATTTATTGCCTTATCCCAAAGATGAATTAGGCTTGTAAAACTATTCTTAAAATTATTTGAGAACATGGTAGTATTCAGATTTCTCTTAAGTAACACTGTATGGAGTCTGCTTCTCTGTTTTCTAATGGTAATGGTTCTATTATGCTTCTAAGGAAGGGGCCCTTTTGAAGTAGAGCCAATTTTCTCTACACTGTCCTTTCTTGTTCAAGATTATTCTGTAAGCCTGCAGGATTTGTTACTGATAGTCTGGTTTTCTTTCCTTTTCCTTCTCTTCTTTGGACATTGTAACAGTAACTTGGACCATCACTTTTCAATCCATGGAAAGAAAAGCAGAGATTCAATATCTGAAGAGGCAATACGTTTCAGTTCCAAGGCACTGTTACAACATAGATAACACTGATAAAATTGTTTTGGGGCAGAGCTTTTCTTCTTAACCTCAAAGTCTTCTCTGGGAGGGAGAAAGCTATAAATCTCTTGTTTACTACAGACAAAAATAAACTAAAATAATTAAATAACAAGAGAGTCATCTTACCTCAAACTCCATATGTGGTATTGCTGAAATAATTGAAAAAATAATAAAAACATGAATCATTACTTTCAATTCATTCAAGAAAGACCCACCCCCATGGATCACTTTGTGTAAGTAATATATTCATAAAAATATTTTAAAAACTTAAAACTTCTATATTGTACAATATTTTGATTGTCTATTATTTTATATGGCAAGGTTGAGGGGTATTTTCCTTATGTCAACTGAAGAAGCTAAATTGGATTATGGGCTTTTTATTAAAATCATTCAAGTCTCTTTGGTTCATTTTTTTCTGATATATTCTTATATGATAATTATGTTAAAACCCAAAAAATTGATGAATGGATATGTGGAAATGGCACAACTGGTGCATAAATTTATGTAAATTTGGTGATTTTAGATATTCCAATATTCTGAAAATATGTTGTGCGCTAGAAACAGTTTTAAATCTAGCAAAGGAAATCTGGTTATTACCTGATTATTAGAAATAGGTCTGATTTCTTTCAGTAAAATCTTATGGGATTATATCCACTCCTGCATACAATGGAAAATAGGACAATATAGCAGAACTCCTCTGTGGAAGTGCATTGCTTTTCCCTAGACCTGGTCCTATCCAGTCTCTGAATTAATTGATCTGTAGCCAAACAGCCATTCTCTCTGAGAGTCACAGAATGTTTGTTATCAGGAATTAAAAACTATGTCAAATAAACAGGAAAAGCCATGTAATTGTAAAGAACAATTAAATATAACCATCTGTTTTCAGTCTCTCCTTTGAGGTCGGTTACCCAAATATATGTACCGATGTAGAAGTTGAACAGGATTACAATCACTCTCTGAAACCTCTTAGAGTCTGTCCTTAAACCTAGTGTTTTGTTTTGTTGTTTCTGTTTTTTGTTTTTACTCCAAAGCATAAAACAATTTACCTGCTGATGAAAAGCAATTCCTTCTCCATAAGAGTAAGAGATGCCTGGCAGAGAATCTGTTATTTAGGCTTTATGACAGAGATAGATTTAATGGAATTCAATTTTATTAGATTTTGTTGTTTGGAATTCATTTTTTTTTTTAATTTGACACAGAATTCAGCAAGTTTCACGTGCCCTACCACATTCTAATTGACACATCTCTTGAATTTTATAGGATGTCAGATTGACTACCTGCATTTTCATAAATGGGTTGTCTGAATCCATCTGGGCTGCTAATAATTAAATACCACAGACGAGGTAGCTTATAAAGAACAGTAACTTGGGGTGCCTGGGTGGCTCAGTTGGTTAAGCATCCAACTCTTGATTTCGGCTCATGTCATGATCTCGTGCTTCATGGGATTGAGCCTCGTATCAGGCTCTGCACTGACAGCTTTAAGCCTGCTGACTCTCCTCCATGCGCACACATGCTCCGTTCTCTCTTTCTCTCAAAAAAAAAAAAACAAAAACAAAAAAAACAAAAAAAACCCAGAAACTTACTGCACAGAGTTCTGAAGGATGGAAATCTGAGATCAGGTGCTAGCACGGCTGGGTGAGAGCTCTCTTCTGAGTCTTAGCCTTCTCATTGTATCCTCACATAGCACGAGGAATCACAGATCTCTCTAAAGTCTCTTTTAATAAAGCACTAATCCTTTTCATGAGGTTCCACATTCCTAACTTAGCACCTCCCAAAAGACCCACATCCTAATATGATCACTTTTGAGAGTTAGGATGTTAGCACATAAATTCGGAAGAGACACATTTAGACCACAGCATGGGTATACAGAAAAACCAACAAAATTCATACACATTAAATCAGATGGTGGCAAACGTAAAAAGAGTTCATACTTCGGTCTCACTTTATCACTTAAACTGACAGTGAAATATATTCTGTTGGCAGCAGTTTTAGGGATCTATAATTCTGCCACAGAGAAATCAAGCTTCCTTTACTTCATTGTGAGAATGGAGACACACAAAGCACACACACAAAGACTCACAATGTTATATGGAAGGTACTTTGAAAAAAAAAAGATTCATGCATTGTACTATAAGATAACATCTGTGCTACTGAAATTAGGATGAGATAATGAAATAACATGAACAGACTAATCTGAATTAAATTGTGGGTTGCAAGATGTGTGCAAGTCTCATACTGAGCATGGCCTGTCTTATTACCTTTGCTACAAAGCCTTACTGAAGGATTCCTTTGAACTCCCAGATAGGAGATCAACACCAGAATCATCTCTCCATCTATCCCACTAGAATAAAAGTGCTGGCTATTTTTTCCTCTGATTATGTACTCCAAATATGACATGTAATATGATAATTTGGATAATTTTTTTTAGTGGCACAATGTATTTTTTTTTAATTTATTTAAATCCATACATAGTTAACATACAGTGTAATAATGGCTTCAGGAGTAGAACTTAGTGATTCATCACTTACATATAACACCCAGTGCTTCCCAACAAGTGCCCTCCTTAATGCCCATCACCATTTAGCCCATCCCCCCACCCAACACTGCTCCAGCAACCCTGATTGTTCTCTATATTAAGAGCCTCTTATGGTTTGCCTCCCTCTCTGTTTTTATCTTATTTTTCCTTCCCTTCTCCTGTGTTCATCTATTTTGTTTCTTAAATTCCACATATTAGTGAAATAACATATGTTTCCTTCTCTGACTTATTTTGCTTATTTCTAGTACCATCCACATTTTTGCAAATGGCAAGATTTCATTCTTTTTGATCTCTGAGTAATATTCCATTGCACATATTCTTTATCCATTCCTCAGCTGATGGACATTTGAGCTCTTTCCATAATTTGGCTATTGTTGATAGCACTGCTAAAAACATTAGGGTGCATGTGCCCCTTCAAATCAGCATGTTTATATTTTGGATAAATACCTTGTAGTGCAGTTGCTGGGTCACAGGGTAGTTCTATTTTTAATTTTTTGCAGAACCTCCATACTGTTTTCCACAGTGGCTGCACCAGTCTGCATTCTCACCAGCAGTGCAAAAGGGTTTTCTTTCTCTGTATCCTCACCAACATCTGTTGTTACCTGAGTTAAGATTAGTCACTCTGACCGGTGTGAGGTGGTATCTCATTGTGGTTTTGATTTGTGTTTCCCTGATGATGAGTGATGTTGAACATCTTTTCATGTGTCTGTTAGCCATCTGCATGTCTTCTTTAGAAAAATATCTGTTCTGTCTTTTACCCATTTATTCACTGGATAATTTGTTTTTAGGGTGTTGAGTTTAAGGAGTGCTTTATAGGTTTTAGATACTATTCCTTTATCTGATAGGTCATTTTCAAATATCTTCTTCCATTTCTGTCAGTTGCCTTTTACTTTGTTGATTGTTCCCTTCACTGTCCAGAATCTTTTTATCTTGATGAGGTCCCAATAGTTCATTTTTGCTTTTGTTTCCCTTGCCTCCTGAGACATGTCTAGTAAGAAGTTGCTGTAGCCAAGGTCAAAAAGGTTGCTGCCGGTCTTTTCCTCTAGGATTTTGATGGTTTCCAGCTTACATTTGGGTGCTCCATCCATTTTGAGTTATTTTTGTGTACGGTGTAAGAAAGTGGTCAAGATTCATTCTTCTGCATGTCCAGTTTTCCCAACACCATTTGCTGAAAAGACTGTCTTTTTTCCATTAGATATTCTTTCCTGCCTTGTGGAAGATTAGTTGGCTGTACATTTGGATGCTTTTTAAATGTGTGCTGATGTGCAAGTGCTAGGCTTACAATGCAAAACATCAGGGTTAATAAAGTTAGAATGATTCATCTCTTAAAAAGGGCAATGTCCCCTGTTGTTCAGCTGCATAAAATGGAGATTGGCAGTTTCATTACTTACCTTAGGAATTCTCTTCCTTTAAAAACCAATTAATTTTTGTCATTGTTTAGTCTAAATTGTACTTACTTTTTTCCTAAAAAAGGTGCAGTAAGACCTATTGTAGACGGATAATTACTACAGTACTTTGGCAAGGATTGATCTACTTTTTGTTTTCCTTTTGAAGACACTATGTTTGTTTTCTTTATTCTGGCCTCTGGTTTTACGGTCTATTAAAGACATATTTACAAAGATTTCTATTCACACAATACTCCTCCCAAAGCATCAGCAAATCTCTTAGTGAAGGTCATGTCCTGGTCAAGAATTGGAGGATTTTATAAATATTCTGGAAAAGCTATCCAATCACAGGTTTTGTAAAGAAAATAAATCTGTGGCATATACTACTTAATGTTCAACCAGATGGTGCAGTTAATTATTTACTGAATCAAAAACGAAACATACACATCTTTTACCTCAGAATGTCATCTACTCCACTTGATTCACTTTACCTAATTAATGGAAGGATTCTGTTTACATATTTGTAATACATGTACAAAATGAAAGAATATGGTAGATTCAGGACCTCGTAACTTCCCAGGTAATGGACAAATGTTTTGTATCATAAATTCAAACCCCCATCAACACAATTTTTTTCCTAAAATTAAGGCAATCATTAAGTAATCACAGGAAAACAAGTAGCAAAAAGAATTTAGCTAAGTAATATATAGTATTACTACATATTACTCCTTAAAATTTGTAAGGGAATGCATGATAAAATAAATCTAACCTATTTTGCAAGCCATACGTCACTGTAATCCAACTGTTCTTCAATCATAAAAAATAAAATTAAGGAAAGAACTCCATGAATTTCTAATATTAACCAATAATACATGTTTTGAAATATTTTTATTAATTCATAACTGTCTCTGTTTCAGAACTGGAGTGTATACACACTTTTAGGGTAGTTTAAGTCACATTTTAAAAGCAATATTAAAACCTTTTCAACATTTTGAAAAGATTCACATATTTGTTTTAAATTAGTTGATTCTTTGTGAGACTGCATATGCTATGTAATGCATATACACAAATATCTATCTACACAGTATATAATTTTATCATATATCTAAAACATGCTTAACTAGATTGACTTTTGTAATATAAATACATGTTTTTAAACTATTTGAGATCACTGCCTGTGGAATATACATTTTTGAACCCCACTATGCCTAACACAAGGTAGGCACTACGTATTTGTTCAAAGAAAATTTATTATAGTGAAATCAACTGAAATGTTGATTTTGCATACAATATATCTTTCAAAGAGTAATGTGAATAAATATTTAAATACAATGCATATTTTAGTTTATCACTGAAGAATATAAATTACTATTCTTAAAATATCTTAAATGTCTCCTTACTTATGACTAGAAAATAAAATCACAAGCAATACAATACAGTGGCCTCACTGAAACTATAAGAGTTGTGTTTGCTCTCTAATAATGAGAATATATGGAGTCAAAAAAAATAAATTGAATTGAAACTTTACTAAAATAAACACAGTACTACATAAAGAAAAATCAGGTATCTACATGAGTAAATATATTGTATATGCTACATAAAATTTACTAGAAGTATTAGAAAACTGAAAGACTGAGTAAAACTAGAGAAAAAATTTGAATGTATGGATTTTTCATGGAATGTGTCAAACTGGAGAGTTTATGAGACTGTAGTTGTCAAACTGGAGAGTTTATCAGAATGTAGGTATAATTAATCAGGTAAAAAATTAATGCTTTAAATTCAAAAAATTCTAAAATTCTTTTTAAAAGCTGCAACAGTTTATAATTTTATATAAAAATCTGTAGCAGAGTTTAGTACATTTTATAATTAAAATGATAGAATTTAAATAATCAAAGCTGTTTGAATTTGGTCTTCAGCAATAATTTTTTCATCACCTGATTTTTTGGAGATTTTAAAAAGGAGACCTTCAATAAAAAATAATCATATATAGAATTCCATTTTACTCCTTCCTATCTACCTCAGAAAGATATCACATACTGTTAACTAGTCCATTTTATAGAGTCTTTACAATATATTTTGTAATAGGGTTAGTATTTCCTTTGAATTAGACTCAATGTGTACAGAGACACCTTATCTGTTCCCTAGAATATAGGCATCAGAGGTCCTCCATCCATTAGATGTCCAAAAGTCCTTGAATTTAGGATTTATTTGGGAGTTACTGGGCAGTAGAACAACAGGTTGGCCTTCCCTGGAAGGTCACTGTTGACCTTCAGTGCAGGATAAGCCTTCAAGTCTATGCAAAATAGTCCTTCCCCTAAATACTAACTTCAGTGTTTCCGGGGCCACAAATACCACAATGCAAAACAAGTGGCCTCAGGCTGTCAGATTTGATCTATAGCATTTGAATTCCTAACTCCAACTAACTTTTTTTTTTCTTCTCATAATTTCTCTTCTCTGAGTTATGACCTTTTCCTCTATTCCTTTAATTAATAAAAGAAAGCTCATTTTGTTTGCTTTACATAAAATAGGAATATTTGACCCATCAAGAAAGTGTCATTCATATTATGGTTTATCTTCCTTTGCTAACATTAATGAAGCCCTTGAAATTAAAAAAAACCACAAAGCCTTGTATGTTCTGGGATCCAAGGAGCAAAATATTTGCTCTTTCATGACGAGTCAACTTTCCTCTCCCAAAAGAATGGAACAGGGAGTTTCTGGTCACATGCGTAAAAACAAAATCAATTAAACATACAAAACTTGAGTTGTGAGCAAATCACCACACCAGTTGATTTTTTTTTCTGTCAAGATACACAGTTATAACTGTGTATTTAGATTTATCAGTCAACCCAAAGTAAGGGCAGCTGTAAAACAAGGGGTAAAGTATTCATGGGAATTGATAAAAGTTGAGGACCAAGCCTGGGTTACTACATCAACCAATACATACTAATCATTCAATAAATTATCTGGATTTTTATTTAGTAAAAATGCACATGGAAAAGCTGGTTGTAATGCAAACATATTATAGGTTAAAATGAATACAGAAGAAAGACATTGGATCAGCTTGAATTAAAGTAATTTGCTGTGATGAAGCAAAAGAAACTAGATTTTCTAAAGGAAAGTGCCATGGGGCAAAAAACATTCCAATAATTGAAAAGGGAAGATAGTACGTTCAGTTTAATCACTATTGAAAGTAAAGGAGGTTATGAATTGGGCTTTTAACTCACACAGAATGTAATTTTAGTACCTAACGCATCTTGAAAGACAAAGGAAAATGATCTATGAGGAAGTCTAAGAACAAATATGAGAGTTATTTAAGTAGTGTCTAGTGAAAACAAGGCAAACTGTGATATGTGAACCTGTAAACTAGATTTTGGTAATAGAGAAACTGCCATAACATTCATCATGGGACTTAGAATACAACCAAAGGGGAAACCCTTTGATTAAAGGTAATTCTTTCTCTATCTCTCAGTCTCATCTAGTTTCCAACTGTTTGTAAATCTCATGTGAACACAAAACTCTGTTCTCTGTCTTTTCATTCTTCTTTGCTCTTGCTTTGCTTTTAAAAATGTTTTAGTTCAGCTTCACAACAACAACAACAACAACAACAACAACAATACTTAATTCCACAAAAGCTTTGGGGTTTTTGTAATATAAGAAATGCCATTAAAGTAAATAAGTAGTTGGCTCTTACCTAAGACAATTCAAACTCAACAAATTAGATAAATTAATCAAAAATAAAGAAATCAACTTTTGGATTCTGCCCAGGATGTCGATAACTGGAAAAAAACATTCCTCCTAGACCTACGATAACACCAAATCTTGGACGAAATGCAAGTTTATGAATCCTATTTCACTCTCAGAGAGCTGAGGGCACAGGGCAACCAACTACCTACAAACCTAATGAGACAGACTCCGGCAGGGAAAGATGGGACATAAGCACTTGCTAACCTGAGACAAACTAAATTAGCTACAAAAGTTCATGAATTACCAGATGCTGAATGAGGACTGGCAAGGGTGTGGAGGAGCCCCTGGGGGGTCTCAGAAATAGGGAGATTTTACATCCTTTTGTAGGCTATTATCCACTATCCACACTATACAACCATAAAGAAGAAAGTGAGGAAGAAGGAGGGGAAGGAGAAAGGGAAGGAAAGGGGGAAGAAGAAAAGAAGACGACAAAGATGAAGACCAAGACACTGGTTGAGAGCCCTGAGAAAGTCTCCTTCATGATGCGTGACTGGGGGAGAAGAGTCTGTGTAGGAGGAATAGGAAAGTCCACCTGAAACTTCCTTATCTCCATTACAGAATTAAAGCCTTATTCTGTGAAAAGAAGGGGAACGAACACTGCCACTCTTAGGGCACTGGAGAAAACCCCACCGCAGATGGGGTAACCGAAAAGAAAAATCCCTTCAGGAGAGGCGGAAATATATTTTGGGTGCAGAACCAGAGGTGAAAGGGTGCAGGGTCAGCAAAAAGGTTACACCTCTGGGACACAGAGAGACAGTGGCTAAGGCTGAGGCTACACAGGCACAACGGAGAATACTCCTCTGCTCGGCCACCACCAGGCTAACAAGTGTCCTGTGACACCTTAATGGGAAAAATGCCGGGAGAGTGGGAAGAGTGTAGAGACAGACCCTAACTGAGGCAAAGCACAAAGGGAAGGCCTACACTGAGACGAGAGCAGACACGATACAAACCTCCTATCACACCATCCAGACCACAAAAACAAGGTATTATAAAGGAATTTGAAATGTGTGGTGCACTTAGGGCAATCACAGCAAACTAAAAACCTAAGTCCAACTCAACTTCTGAGAACATTAATGTAAATCCCACACTAAAGGTCTAGCAGAAGAAAAGGTAGGCCCATTTCCAGGCATAAACTCTACTCCATTCTCCATTGTTTTATATAACACGTATGGCTTTCAACAAAAGAAAGTATGAGGTATCTAAGAAGCAAGAAAGAAACAACACACTGCCAAGAAACAAAAAATTAACAGAGCCAGAATGAGATATGATAGGAAGGTTGGATCTATCTCACAGGGAACTGAAAGTAACTATGATTAGTATGCAAAAGACTCTAAAGGAAAAGGCAGAAAACATGCAGCATCAGATGAGTAATTTTAGCAGAAATATAAAAACTATCAAATAGAATCAAATGCTAGGAATAAAAAGCAAAATGAAGAAGGCCTTTGAAAGGCTTGCCAGCAAGTTTAAATACACCTGTGAGTAGAATCAGCAAATTTCACATAGGTTAATGCAAATTACCCAGACTGAAACATAAAGAGACAAAAAAGCAAATAAAACAGAACAGAGCATCCAAGAGCTGTGGTACAATATCCAATGGTCTACTATAAGTGTAATTGAAATCCCAGAGGAAGAGTTAAAGAATGTGGTGGAAGAAATATTTTAAGAAACAGCGACTCAGTATTTTTTATATTAACAACAGACAGCAAACACATATCCAAAAAAAGCTCAGAGAACCCAAAGAAGAATGAATACCAACAAAATAACATTTGGGACTTGCAGTTTCAGCTTTAACATCTGGAGAGCTTAGAAGTTGCCACTCCTATCCTTAGAGCAAGAAAATGCTCAGAGAACTAAAAATCAATACACCAGAGAACTAAGGTTGTGGGGCAAACTGGCACCCTGTTTCCTGGAAAGACAGGCAAATCGAGAGTCACAGTTGAGATTTAGTTACCTGAAAAAGAAGCCGCTGCAGCCACAAACTGGTAAAGATATTTCAAAGGTAACTGATACACTGTGGGTGGCTCAGTGTGTGCTAGTATGAAAGTAAGAAACTTCTGGGGGCCACAGTCTTAAGGGTAAACTTGTATAAAATTGTCATGGGTTTTACCTCCTCCCGGACTCCTGTTGGGTTTTCAGGGGTGGCGGGAAGGGGAGTGGAGATTTTAGCAAAGCCTTATCCAAGGTGGACATTTACTGCACTCCAGTGCCCTCTAGCATTCTTGTCTCACCTAAGGTTGTATGAGGAGGAAGCTACACCACTGGGAAATATGGGTGAAGGCCAAGGCCCCAAGTCTTCTGCTCACTAAAAGACTGAAATTTAATAATATATTACAGAATGTTTCCCTTCCCCCACACCTTTTTAGGGAGGCCCAAACTTAAGAGAGGAGACAAAAACAGACACTAGATGAATTTGAGGCCCCTGGTATCAAACAGTAAACACAGCCAACTTCTAGTCAGATAAACATTACCCCATAACCCATATCTGGCTTTCAATTAAAAGTTATAAGCCATGCCAAAAGGCAAGTAAAAATACAGTCTAAAGATACAAAGAAAGCATTAACATTAGACTCAGATACAACACAGATGTTGGGAATTCAAAGTAAATGGGGTTACTATGTTGTGGGCTACATTGGTTAAAGAATTAAACATCATATAAGAATAAATGAGTAGGTAAACAGACAGCTAGAAACTCTAAGAAAGAATTAAGATGTTAGACATAAAACACCCTGTGACAGAAATGAAGAGAGCCTTGATGAGTTCATCAGCAGACTGGACATGGCTAAGTAAAAAATCTATGAACTTGAAACTTCTCAAACTGAAATGCAAAAAACAAAACAAAACAAAACAAAACAAAACACACCCCACCACACACATGCACATCAGAACAGACTATCCATGAAATATGGGACAATTTCAAACATTCTAACATAAGTGAGACTGAAATACTAGAAAAAGAGTAAGAGAATAGAAGAAATACATAAAATAACACTGGCCAAGACCTTCTGAAAACACTGACAGAGATACCAAACCACAGATTTAGAAACTCCAGAGAATCCCAAGCAGGATAAGGATAACAAAACAAAACAAAACCCTAACACGCAGGCATATAATATTCAAACAGTATCAAAGACAAACAGAACATCATAAAAGAAGCCAGAAGAAGCAGCAAAAAAATCTTATTTAATCTTACCTATAGAGGAATAAAGGATAAGATTTACAACAGACACCTCATCAGAATCCATACAAGCAAGAAGAAAATAAAGTAAAATATTTGAAATGTTGGAAAAAAATAACCAGTAACTTAGACTTCCATGTCTAGTGAATTATCCTTTAAAAGTGAAGGTGAGGGGCGCCCAGGTGGCTCAGTCGGTTAAGCGTCTGACTTCAGCTCAGGTCATAATCTCACAGTTCAGAGGTTTGAACCCTGCGTTGGGCTCTGTGCTGACAGCTCAGAGCCTGGAGCCTGCTTCAGATTTGGTGTCTCTGTCTCTCTCTGCCCTTCCTCCACTCATGCTCTGTCTCTCTCTCTCTCTCAAAAATAAATATTAAAAAAAAATTAAAAAAAAAAAAAATGAAGGTGATATAACAACTTTCTCAGATAAATAAAAACAGAGCAATTTCATGACCAGCAGATCTGACCTGCAAGAAATAATAAAAGATGTCCTTCAGGCAGAAGAAAAATAATAGAGAAATTCAGATCTCCAAGTCTATCCAAGAGGAGGCTAAGGAAACTAGTAAATATAATGTCTGCTGGATGGGATCCTCCAAAGGGATATTACGTACAAAGTAAGGAAATCTGAATAAAGTATGGACCCTAGTTAAAAATGATGTATTAATATTTGTTTATTAATTGCAACTTATGTACCACCCTAATTTAAATTATTGATAACAGGGAAAAATGGGAGTGGGACATATGGAAACTATATTATCCCTACAATTTTTCTGTAAACCTGAACATTTCTAAAATAGAAAAGGTTTCTTTTTTTTTTTTAAGTTCATTCATTTTGAGAGGCTCAGAGCCTGACGTGGGACTTGGTCCCATGAAACATGAGATCATATCCTGACTTGAAATCAAGAGTCAGACACTTAACTGACTGACTCCAGGGGCCCTTAAAAAAGTTTCCTTTAAACCAACAAACATTAACACCTAGGTGTATCATATGCAAACTGTGGAAAACAAAATATAAAGAGAAAATCTTGAAAGCAGGTGAAAATGACACATTACATGGGCAGGAACACAGATAGGAACTACAGATTTTTCATCAGAAACCATGTGAGTCTGAAGCCACAGGGCAATGACTTACAATGCTAAAATACTAAAATAAACACACATGCACATGTACACTCACTCACTCGTGCACATACGCACACACAACTATCAATTCAAAATTCTCTAATTAGCAAGATAGTTTTCAGGTCTGGCTAAAATGGATTACTCATTCCAGTTCTAAAGCTTCCACTGATCACAACTAATATCCCTGGAAAAAAATAAAGATCTATCTGTTCAGACTCTAAAATACATACAACGGCAGGTGGATTGGAAGGGAAATCTAAACCCAGATAATAGGTGATATGATAACACTAGCTTGTTGTTGCTGTTTCATTCACTCAGGTTTAGACCCTATGATGGCTGCTATTCCAAAACAGCAGCAAGCACAGACAAAAAGTCTTCAAGAGAAATCCTATTTCTTTCTTGACAGAGGTCCAGGAAGGGAGGCTGTGGGAGTAATTCTGTTTTGTTTGTTTTTTTACCCTCCTTGCCGCTGGCAAGTAATGGCAAAGGCCAAAAAGGTGCCTAAAATTTTAGATAAAATATTTCTGTTTGGGCAGAGGAACTAGAAAATGGATGTCCCTATGATCTGAAATTTGTGTGGGAAATTTCTGTTATCCTTCTCTCTTTGCTTGGCCCCCAAAGCATACCCATTTAAAGGAATGTGTGACAACACAAGGAGGTTAAAACACCATACTTTTAGCCAGAGAGCCATAAAAAGCAGTCTAGGAACCACAGGATGTGAGGAATCCTAAGGAGAGAAGGGAGATGGAAAAAGAGAGCTCCTAAATTTGTGTATGAAGTCACGTGCTCACCCCTGAGTGTACATGTATGGAACTGAGTTACTTATTGTGGTGTCACCCTACACAGGTTGACTGCCTGCTAATGCAAAGGGAAACAAAGAAACAAATCTCAAGTCTAGACTTGCTTGCTACAACCAAGAGCCACTTGTGGTGGAGAGCAAGGTAACCTGAAGTCTAGTTGGCCTATCCCACTGCTCCTTCTCCACTCATGCCTGTTCTGTCCCTGGGGATTAGCAGTGAAGGGATGTTTGCTCACAGACTGCTTGAGCAATTGTGGTATGTTTAAATTTTATTTCTTATTATTCTTCGCTGTAGATGTGTCTGCTGGTGTCCTTAAATACTCTGGTTTCAAGTTGTAACAGTTAATTAGCTGCCAGTCTTAATGTGTGGCATATTAGGTTTCAAATTCAAAGCTGAACCATTCTGTTAACCTTTCTGAAAGTGGAAGAGTCTCCATGTGCTCCAAACACTAATCTGTTAGAAACCAGTGCAGCTATGATCTCAGCCAGATTCCTTGTCCAGGAAGGGAGAAAGGAAGGAAAGGGGAAGAAGAGAGTAAGAGAGAGAGACAGAGACAGAGACAGAGACAGAGGAAGGGAGAGAGGGAAGAAAGAGGAAGGAAATGCCAGCCATCTTCGTTGCTTTCTTCCTTCCTGTCTGCCTGTCCATCTGCTGCCTGCCTTCCTCCAGGAGGTACTTAGTAGGCACACACAATGTAAATTACTTAAAATAATCTTGTAATAATAATATTTGAATAATGTTATTAGTGATATGTCTCTAAAGTATCACTCTTACTGAAACATCATCAATAATACTCAATATCTGAATGCTATTATTGCAATAATGGTCCTTATGTTCTGAAATGTATATCAAATGTGTGCTTATGATGCCAGTTGAGTATTCCAAGATGTAACTGAGCCCATAAGAAAATGCCTTCCATTTATTTCTCTATAATACTAATAAACTTGTTGCTCCAGAAGAACAATTTCATAAAACTCTCCAAATTCAACCATGAAGTCAGACATCCATGAGAAGATGGAGATGCATATAATAGTTATTTCATTAGATTCTTATTAGACCTGGGTTTCAGCAGTATAAAGATTACTGGGAAGTAAACAACAAAAGTTTGGTAACCATTCACTACAGTTGATATATGTATAATTTCAGAAATGTTGGAAGAGGAACTAGAAGATTCTGTCCACAAAACAGACCAAAGTCTTCTAATCTGGTATTGCCTCAATCTGTAGTTAAGAAAGCAACAATTCAGTCCATTGAACCAAAAAACCCTTACCCATGTTCTAGAATCAGGTTGCTAGCACACTCCACCTCTATAAATTGGACATCTATGGACAAAATCTTTCATTATCTATATTTCCATCAAAACACCAAGGAAACTATTTTGCAATGTATGACTTTTGAGAAATATTATAAGGGTGTCCAATTAGGAGCTTGGATTTACAGTCCCTATACCAATTTTGGAAAATACATACATACAGATATATTAGATTAAACGCTGATGCACAGAATTCAATAAGTGGTGTTATCTGCTATACTGAGGGGAGGGTATTAAGAAACACAGAATGTTTGGGAAACAGTGAGAAGACTAGAGAACAGTTATTTGAGGTATCTGGACTTCCCATTTTACTATCTCTCACGTACTTCATTCACATTCAATATATATTAAGTTGAATACAGTACCTATAACATCTGACCTTCCTTCCTTTCAAAACACACACACACACACAAATGTAAAATACATTGTGTTTTTTGTCTTGTTTTGTTTTCTTTTTGTTTTTTTTTAAGTTTTTTTTAACATTTATTTATTTTTGAGACAGAGAGAGACAGAGCATGAACAGGGGAGGGGCAGAGAGAGAGGGAGACACAGAATCGGAAACAGGCTCCAGGCTCTAAGCAGTCAGCACAGAGCCCGACGCGGGGCTCGAACTCACAGACTGTGAGATCATGACCTGAGCCGAAGTCGGACGCTCAACCGACCGAGCCACCCAGGCACCCCTGTTTTTTAATCATGGAACAAAAACCCCGTTGCCCAGGTCAGAAGCCTGGAGACTCTCTTAAAGTCTTCTTGTCCCTCTGTTAATGTCCAATTTTCATCGAGATACATTAGCTCTTCCTTCTCAATAAACATCTCTCTCCTTTTACTATTTCAGATTCTCATTATGTCTTGCTCTAGGTTATTATTACAATATTGCAACTGATCCCCCCTCCCTCACCCTCTACTTCTCTCTCTCTCTCTCTCCATTGTAGTCCCATCTATCAATGTATCACACTTCTGCCAGAATAATCTTTTAAAAAATATCAAATGGATGGTTGCATTCATTTTAATAATTCTTTACTGCTCTTGGGATAAAATGCAAAGTCCTTATCATGGCATACAAAACATGCTCAAAATGTGCCCTTTTTTCTTTCAACATCAAATGTGCCTCACATTTCATACATGCTAAATTTATTAAAGTGTCCTGAATTCATCATACTCTTGAACATCTCCATAACTTTACTCTACCTGGAATCATCTTAGTCCCTTTTCACTTGGTTGGCTTCTTGAATAGAGGGAAAAAGAAGTTCCATGATATCAACTCTTGACTGGAATAAATATTCCTGCACTATCTTGTAAAATTTTTTAATCAAACTTGTTATAAATGTCTTTTTAATTCCCAATGCCCCTATTACATATAGAATACAAAGACTAGTAAGTTACAATTCCTAATATCAAAGACTGTATTCACTTGAGGAAAATGTTAAAATATCTATAGAGTGTACATATAAGGATATATGGTACTTTTATTGCTAGTGCTTTTTGTACCAGTTTTTATAAAACCTTAATGCTAACTCTCTTAAAACAACCTTTCCCTCAACAAGTCTGTGTCAATATCCTCTCAAGTAACCACCAAAACTTAATCTCATATCCCTTTAATGCGTGCTCAACACTGCTGGCAGACTGATGTTTCTAAAATATAGATTGTGTTCTGTAACTTCCCAGCTTAAAAGCTTTCAGTGGCACCACGTCGTCTATGGGATAAAATCCAAACTTGGTGACATTATCTTCATGGCCTATTAAAATCTGAATCTAAATTACCTTACATGTGTTATCTCCTAAAAAAACTTCTGTGGTGCTAACAACAAACATATCACTGTTTGAATCCACCATGGCTTCTAACACCTCTTGTCTTTTCATATTATTCATTTTTCTGGAATACCACTTTCAGTTGAAGAATCAATACTAACAGAACTATATTTTCCTCTCAAATTTTCTTTTATACCTCCCCTGATATCATTACTCAATACTGTAAAACCACAAATACCTACAAAATATTTGTGCAATAACACTGTTATGTTGTATTTTCATTTTAGATTATGTATCTCTTTATTGGTACTGGAGATTCCTCAAATGCACAGACTGTTTATTCATTTTTGTGCTTCCAAGGCCTTAACACAGAATAGTTTACAAGGGGTTAATACATGTTTGTGAAATGAATGAATGAATGAAATTGATGAATGTATAATAGTTTAAATAATAAAAATATCCATGTATTTGCGATCAGAATACAGATACTTTGGTTTAAGGAAATGTTACACAGCATGCCATGGTGCAAATCTGATATTATATAAGCCCTGGTATGGTGGTAGTCCTAGAAAAGACCAGTAGGTAGTTAATAACGTAAGACCTAGATTCTCATGCTCTTTGACTACACTGATGATCTCTCCAGGTGCCTCTTCTGTAAAGGTCTTATGGTTTCTTCACTGCAATTCAATCTTCTCTTTCCAGACCCCTGACCAACCAGCCCAGCCATCTGTGGCAAACTGAACATGCAACATGCAGCAGTGGCAGTACCTAGACCTGACACAGAGAAAGGGAAACGCTGCTGTTGGACCATCCTCTTCATGGGCCCAGCGCTCAAGCAGTGGGGGATGGAGGGAGTAATAACAAATTCTGGCCAATATCCTTAAGAAAAGTCCTCTTATTTCTCCTGTTGTTAAGGGCTTCCTCTTGGTTCAGTGTGCTTAGGTAGTTAACTATCCAAATGAGCCTGGGGCTCAGGCATGGGGGTGGGGGAGCGATGGTAAGGATAAATTCTGGCTACTATCCTTAAGAAAAGCCCTCTTGGAGCACCTGGGTGGCTCAGTCAGTTGAGTATCTGACTCTTGACTTTGGCTCGGGTCACGTTCCCAGGGTTGTGGGATTGAGCCCCACATTGGGCTCCATGCTGAGCACGAAGCCTGCTTAAGATTCTCTCTCTCTCTTCCTTTGCCCCTCTCCCCCACTCAGGTGCTCCCTGTCCTAAAACAAAACAAAACAAAACAAAAAAAAAAAAAAAAACGAAAATAAAAGTCCTCTTATAATCTCTTGTTGTTAAGGCCTTCCTCTAGGTTTGATTGCTTAGGTAGTTAATAACGTAAGACCCAGATTCTCATGCTTTTCACCTACACCGATGATCTCTCTAGGTGCCTCTTCTGTAAAGGTCTAATTATTTCTCCTTTGCATCCCAGTCTTGCTCTTTCCAGACCCCTGACCAACCAGCCCAGGCATTTGTGACTGCTCAAGTGTCTGTGTTTATAAAAGCAGACCACATTTACCTACATGTTGTTCACAGCTATCCACACTGGAGAAATTTCTTCTAACCAACGTCTTTAGGGCCATCTTTGAGTTAGGATACAGTAAAGCAGACGTTCAGTTTGATTTGCAACAACACATGAGGTTAGTTTCCTCAACTTAGGGAAACTTCCATGAAGCCATATGTAAGGGCTAAGGGGGAAGCAATTCTTCCAGGGAGTAAGTAAAACTATACTTCTTCATGTAAAGTACTGTTTCTTCTGGACATTTGGGCTGAGGCCCAAATCTAAATGCACCACTTCAAATATACACTAAATTATATTTCAAATGCTTGACCACACTGCAGAGACATGCTGTGGTTGCACAGTCAACACATGTTCTTCATGGAGGCATTCAATTTCTACTGGGCTCTGTAGCAAATAAAGATCTGGTTTTCAAAGAACATGTTGCTACAGATCTACCGATCTGCTACACATGACCTGACCCTGCGATACATGCAACAAGTTTAGCTAACCTGGATACTTCCGACACCACTGAATTTAAGACTCACATGGCCCCAGCAAGTAAATCAGATGGCACTGCAATACAACAGTTCCAAGTGTGAAAGACCCACTTAGTCCTGTGACTCTACCTTAGTGGTAGATGTATGAGGGATAATAACTTGCCCTTTATTTCAGAAAGCAAATCCTCATTGAAGTGGTAGGTCTGTATAACTTTCCAGGAGTTAACTTACCATTTCTAGGATGCATAAAACTTACGAGGGTATCTAGAATACTTGTTGAACACTAACTACAAAGCATAATAAAATCAATACGGCAAACTATTGTGATGCCCCAAATTATAAAAGATGCCCAAGGCATCAAAAAAAGTATAATGTCCTAGGAGCAAGAGAGTTACAGTAGCCCTGATACAAAACTGTGAATGAATAGTGATTCTCTTCCCTTAATAAAAGGTGTTACTTTGATACTCTTTATTGATAGACACTGAAAAGAATGCATCTTGCACAATAGTGGCATCCAAATACTAGAATTTACGTTTTTCTTTTCTAGAAACACATCCAGCAAAACTGTTTCAAATGTGGTATCACTATTTAGGTTTATAATAATCCACTATTAACCACCATAGTTTACCTGTGTTTTGAAAGGGCCATACATGGGGCACCTGGGTGGCTCAGTCGGTTGAGTGTCCGACTTCGGCTCAGGTCACGATCTCGCGGTTCGTGAGTTCGAGCCCCGGGTCGGGCTCTGGGCTGATGGCTCAGAGCCTGGAGCCTGCTCCCAATTCTGTGTCTCCCTCTCTCTCTGCCCCTCCCCCGTTCATGCTCTGTCTCTCTCTGTCCCAAAAATAAATAAACGTTAAAAAAAAAAATTTTTTTTTAAAAAAAAGAAAGGGCCATACAGATGGACTGAATGGAGAGATCACAGAAACAATCACCTCTGATTTTGACAGCATCACTAACTTCTGCAATTCTTCCTGGGAAAAGATATTCTTTCTGATTTACTGTCTTGGACTAGAGGATGACTAGGAGGATGCTGGGATATTTCTTTGGTCTTTCCTTCTATAACAGCTTTCCCTCAACAGATCAGAAACTAACAAGATTCTAAATATATCCAGTCTAGTGTTCCATTTTTGGAAGAATATTTTATAATCTTAATAAAATATATTTTATTATTTCCTTTACTTTACACATGATTCTTTATCAAAAAATTCTTTATTTATATAATTTTTAAATGTACTGTAGTACAATTTACATGCAGTAAAATTTACCCACTTCAAGTCAATGATTTTTTATAAATTTACTGAGATTTCCATTTAATTAGTATTCTTATTTCCAGCCCTAGCCAAATATTATATATATTTTTTAATGTTTATTTATTTTTGAGACAGAGAGAGACAGAGCATGAATGGGGGAGGGTCAGGGAGAGGGAGACACAGAATCTGAAGCAGGCTCCAGGCTCCGAGCTGTCGGCACAGAGCCCGATGCGGGGCTTGAACTCAAGCACTGTGAGATCATGACCTGAGCCAAAGTCAGATGCTTAACCGACTGAGCCACCCAGGCGCCCCTAGTCTACCTTCTAATTTGCCTTTTCTGGGTAACTAATAGAATTATTCATGTAATTGTATACTAAGGATTTCTTATTTTAGTGAAGATTTTCTAAATTCAGACTCACAAATTTAAACAGTGATATAAGTCTCTGTAATTTTTCCCAAGTATGTAACTGAGCATCAAGACTCCATAGAAGCTTCAAAGATGCAGAAATAACTATAACGGGCCTCATAAATGAATTAATCCCAGTAAGGGTTCTAACAGTGTAGCTCATAGCTCTATACCTCAGGACTGTGCTTCAGAGATTTCACCACGTGTTTGTTTTTGTCACCAGTTATATACTACGTTGCTTTGAGAACGAGTGCTAAACTCAGAAGTACTCACCTGTTATTTTCTTCCCCATCGATTTTTTAACATCAAGGTGACCCAGTCTGATGTATGCCTGTACCGTTACACAAAGTCCCCCAGACACCCTAGCAGGCAGTCCTAAAGGTGATAAAAGTTGCAAGTCATCCACCTAAAACCACCTGGATAATGAAAGCTCATTTCAGGGAGCTGAATAGATAAGATATTGATTCTGGTGAAAGACAATGTATGCTCAACTCATGGTCTGGTAATAGAGGGAATGGAATTAGAGAGGCTAGCTGTCACCACAAATAACCTGAATCTCCTCATGAACTAAAATGGTTTCTAAATCTGTAAAACACTTCAACCTGGAGGAACTTAAAAAATATAGCACTGCCAAGTAAAGCAGAATGAATGTAGAAAAGGATTTCATTATTTAATGACAATCCAGATACTTGAGGTAGCTCTTCAATTAAGATCGGCCCAAGTTACTATTTTGCATCCCATATTAAACTGAGGAAACTTCCTTCTCCTTATTTTGTTAAAGTTGGGATTTCTTTGTTTTGTTTGTTTTATTTTTAGTGCCTTATGCTCCCAGGCATTGCTCTAAGTGTTAGAGGACCCAATATTGAATACTGAATGAAACAGAAAAAGCACCTGAGTTTACTGAATTTTTTATTCAAGTGAAAGAGACAAAACAAAACAAAACAAAACAAAACAAAAACTAAAAAGCTAATTGTACTATATGATTTTTAGCAGTAAAACATGCTGCAGAGGAAAATTAACAATGGAAGGAGAGAGATTTAGAAAAGTAGGGATACCTTTTCTGGATACGGTTGTTAGGGAAGGCCAGTATGAAGATAATATTTGAGCAGAGAATTAAGTGAAGTGAAAGTACAGCCATATGAATATCTGGGCATGAGCTTTATAACCTGAGGGGAACTCAGGTGTAAAACTTCCGAAGGAAATGTGATAGGCATATTTTTGGACAAGAAAAGTCCAGAATATTTGAACAAGAATATGCAAAGTCAGACATGAGGTCTGAGTTATCCGGGGACCAGAGTCAACTAGGCCCTTATAGGACCTCGATAAGTACTATGGATGTTGTTCTAAATACAGTTGGAAAGCCATACAGAGATTCTGAGATGAATGACAGTTATTTTTTAAAGGAATAGTCTGGCTGTGGAGAAAAAGTGCAAAGAAAGGAATCATAGAGACTAGTTGATAAGAGTTCTGGATTAGTTCAAACAAGAGATAAAAATGGCTCAGCTTAAAATATCAATGATTACAGCTAAAATAGTTATGTTCAGTTTGGTGAATAATTCAAAGATAAAGTATAAAGAATTTCCTTACATATTAGATATAGCATTTGAGAGAAGAGTCAAAACTGATTACAGTATCTTCTGTCTGAGCAACTCATGGACTGGTAGTCCCATACACTTAGAAAAGACAGGGCAATGAAAAAGATTCATAGAGAGGACATGGGAATCACCAGTTTGGACTTGGATATGTGAAGTCTGAAATGCCTATTAGATATCCAGAGAAAAATGTGTATGTCCCACAACTGAATAATGGCAAGGCATAAAAGGAATGCAATTTCGAATAAATATTTGTGTCATCTGTTTAATAGAGGGTTTTCAAAGCCATGGGTCTGGATAAAATCATAAAATGGGAGAGGGGGGTACATGGAACCCTGAGACATTATGGCATTTCTAAGGCAGAAAGAGTATGATAGTAATCAGAAGCAGCACTGATCCCTAGCAGTGATCACCACCAGAATCCAAGAAACAAAACTGTTTTAACAATGAGGGAGCGATGAACAGTGTCAATTGTTCTGAAAGTTCAATTAAACAAGGAGTGAATTTTTACAGATTAACTGCAATAACATACAACCCCCTCTCAGTGGGGTAATGCAAATGTTTATTTCTCATCTGCATAGAAAGTCAATGTGCATTAGCAAAGGGCAGAAACAGTGAGGGCTTGCAACATGCAGTCATTTGCATGCCGGGCTCTTCTGGCTTCAGAAGGAACAATTATTGTTACAGGAGCAGTCACCTTTTGGTAAAGCAACACAGCCAATCTTTGGCAATCTGATAAGAAAGTAACTAGAAATAAATACCCTTACCTCACCCTCCGTCCTCCCTCTCATCTCTTGCGAATTCTTCAGTTGTTTACATTCACCTGGAAAATAAGAATCCAGGAAGGCATTAATGCAGTTCATAAATTTAAGAATTGTGAAGGGAAGTCAAGAGTAGATTTGGTGCAGCAAATATAAGATATTATTAATACACCATTGCTTAATCGCTAAAATTAAGTAAGAAATATTGGTATGTGTCTATTTGTTTTCCTTTAGCACAAGCATCTTAAATATTCTTATACATAACATACACAATTTAAATTTAGGGTTAGCTTTTCAATCTGCACACATGCTAAAAATATGGTATGGTTATCATTGGAATTTCTTAGTATTTATAGATTATTTCATGAATAATTGATATTTTTGTGATATTAAACCCTCACATCCACGAGCTTTAGATCATTATTTATATAATAGGTTCTATTTAGACATTCGATAATATTTTATAATTTCCTACCTAGAAATATTGCATATTCTTTCATAGATTCAGTTCTAAGTATCTTAGAGATCTGTTTTGCTTTCAGGAGGAATGTTTTTCAAATTATATCTTCCAACTGGTTATTGCTGATGAATAGGATCGCTATGGATTTCAAATATCTCTCTCATGTCTGACAGAATGGTATTATCATTAAGCTCTATTTAGGTACTTCATCTCTTCTTCCAAAATATTTTTTTTTCAAAAAAGTTAACCTGTTGTTTGTAAAATGTTTTTATTTTGCTTACTGTTTTTTGCTGTCATTTAATTTTAACAAGCTTTCTCTGTCCCACTTTTGCTTCACGTGACTGTCCTCTGACTTAAAACTATAGATTTATTTTACATACCTTTTAAAAGGTTAGGCAAATTCTAATTTCTTGTTTGTTTCCTAAGTGCTTATTTTGCTTGTTTTAATGAATGAGTGTTGAATTTTAAAGTAAGGATTTCACTCTTTTAATATGATTTTAGTTTTCTCTTTTATAGTTTGATGTGGTAAATCTTTCCATGTGAGGCTGATTTATGCATTTATTTAATTTACAGTGTATGTTTTGATTAGTTGCCAAAGTCATATTATTGTCATGTAATTACATGTCATTTTTTCTATTTACAAAAGATACATTTTGAAGCTCTGAAGCTCCATCTGCTCTTTTAATTGTTAATAAAATCATCTGCATGACTGTCTGAGCTTCTTACATATCCCTTTTTGTGAGGAAAAGCAGAATTCACAAAATATTTTCAGTTTCATTAGTGGATATTGTTTTATTCAGGTATTATCTCTAATCTTCATTAAAAATCAAAAATAAATTGGATATTTTGAAAAATGTATTTTGTTCCTCAGTTTTCCTCATTCCCTCCTTCATTTGAACTAGTAAGGTTTTATATGTTCTACTCTCTCTCACCACACTTTTTACCCTATTCATTTTTAAACTATAGCTTTTATCTGTGTTCTTCCAGTGGTTATTCTTAAAAATGTATGTCTGTATCCATATCTATATATTATAATATATGCAATAAAATTAACATACATTAAAGTCAGTCTTCTGATTCTGAATTTGAGTTACAGGCATCAACATGAACTTACATTATGTGTTACTGGAAAGTATTGATATATCTACAGACATTGAAATAAATATAAATGTGTGTATACGCATAAGTTAATATACATACATTTCCTAGTTCTCTCCACTAAGAGGGACTATAAAACTCCTATGGCACACCTAGCACCCAGATCTTGGTTTTTATATTCCATTTACTAGCAAAAGGAGCCAGAACTCACTGGAGAAGTGGTTAATTACAGAGCTCTGGCAAGGCAAATACAATATGAGCTTGGGGTATGTTGGGGTGCCAGAAGGAAGTTCACAATTTGTTTTCATGTATATTAAAATATTAATGAAAAATTACAACTTTATAATCAAACCCACAGTTTTGAGGTATTTTATGAAAGTAGTTTTAAAAAAAAGACAAAAATTGGTTAATATCTACAGAGGAAAATATAATCCACAAATTAATATTTTGACAGTTGACACTAAGATATTTTTTAAAGAGTAATTTTTAAGTCACACTTAATACTGTTAAACCCAAGTTTATTTAGCTTATATCTTCAAGATTTCTTGGTATAAAAGTTTTAATAATTAAAATGAGTTAGAACTCTGAGCACAGAATAGCAATTTACACTTCTAAATTGATATGCGTAAAAGAAAAATATAAAGAATAATTATTTACAGGCATGTACCCTCTTCCTATGCCCTCCTTCAAATAGAAATCAACCCCTTTGACTGCTGAGCATTTTATTAAGCCAATCAAGCTGGTGGCTTCAAAAAAAAAAATCCAATGATTTTGGATACCCAAACCAATGATAACTGGAGCAGGTGAAAGCATTTGTCCAACAGTAGATATATAGTACAGAATGGGAGGGGGGTCATGGGGCTAAGAACTAAGAAATTTCAAGAAGACTTTTATTTTTTAATTTTTTTAAATGTTTATTTATTTATTTTTGAGGAAGTGAGAGAGAGCACAAGCAGGGGAGGGACAGAAAGAGAGTGGGAGACATAGAATCTGAAGCAGGCTCCAGGCCCCTAGCTGTTGGCTTAGAGCCCGATGTATAAGAATATGACCTGAGCTGAAGTGGGAAGCTTAACCAACTGACCCCACCCAGGCGCCCCAGGAAGATTTTTAAATTAGAGTTGGGAGGAGGGTTGTTTCAAGTAGTCTTCTCTGCAAGGAATTATGACAGGGATAAAATACAAATCGTTGATTCTAAGAAGTATTTTGTTAACCACTCCCACACACACAAACCCCCACATCTATGCACTTGGAAGTTTCTGAAAAGCCTGAGAAAAATTCTGAAATGTTTACTTCAGATTTACTGTTACTTCCTTAATTAGATGGTGGGTTTTATCAAAGTATTGCGCTTAAATCTCCCACAAAATATTAACTTATAGTAGAATGTAAGTCATGACCTTAAATTAACGAATCTGTTGAGGTATTCCAAACGTATGGTTATGTTTAGTTATACATACAGTTTGGAGTTAGGTAATCCAAGGAGTCTTACCAAGGAAGGGTAAAGTGATACCATAAAGGCATATTTTGATTTTGATTTTGATTTTGCTCTTTTTAACTAGTACTTAGAAAAGCCAGGGGCCTTAACTTCATTAAGATTTACATAGTCACGGAGAAAGAACTGAGTGCATAAAAGTTTCCAGAACATTACAATCCAGTAACAGTCATGCTAACTAATTCTCTCAGGCCTACTTCCCTTTTCTTACTACTAGTTCTTTTATCACTGATTCCTTGACTCCTTTCAGTCTAATTTTACTAATGGTCCTTCAGATTTCTGGAAACTTGACTTTTCTTTTAGTTACTATAGTCTCATCCTCAACATGTAGTTTCTTTCACCATTCAATGTCAGTTATACCACGCTTAGAAGAAGGCCTTTAGCAAGATGGTCATGTACTGGGCATTCTGATTTCACATTTATTATAAGTCACTAATAATCCATTTTTCATTTGCTATAATGTTCCCATTCCCCTTCTTTCTTTTTGCAATTGGGGTGCTGAAAGTTGGAATGATTTTCATGCCTAAATGTCATGTTATGCAAGTATTAATAGTAGGCAACAGTAAAATGGGGGATAGGGGAGTTGGGATAAAAATATTGTAGGAAAGCCCAAAGGAAGTTGATAAGAAAGCTAACTTAAAGAACACCCTGAAACAGAGCCTAATAAGATACGTTGATTGTACCTGGACTGTATTTTTGAGTATGTAACCAAAGGAGGCCACTTAATGTAAAATTATTGCATAGAAATGTCTCCCTAATCATAATTCTAAAATAACTCCCTCATTATCTAAGTTTCTAAGTTTCATCACTGATTCTCAAACATTTTTTCTTCCAAGAATTACTGCTTAGGGGCGGCTGGGTGGCTCAGTCGGTTAAGTGTCTGACTTAGATTTGGGTCATGATATCATGTTTCATGAGTTCAAGCCCTGAGTCGGGCTCTGTGCTGACAGCTCAAGGCCTGGGTCTGCTTCAGATTCTGTGTCTCCCTCTCTCTCTGCCCCTCCCCAACTCGAGCTCAGTCTCTCACTCTCTCTCAAAATTAAACATTAAAATTTTTTTTTGCAAAAAAAAGAATTACTGCTTAAATGGAGAGGTTATAACATAAGCTTTTAGGAGAATGTGGTTTAATGTGGTTGAGAGTGAGAATATTAATGAAAATATTTTAATTCCTAATATGCACTCAATAAAATATGATTATGATGTGAACACTAGCTTCAGAGAATTTAACTTACATTAACAGAGTATAAAGAAACAGTACTTAGAAGAATATAATTTAAAAAACAACAAATCGGTTAGTGTTACTAAGATACTAGGGAAGGATTCAAGGACAGCTCAGAGCCTGGAGCCTGCTTCAGATTCTGTTTCCCTGCCTTTCTGCTCCTCCCCTGCTCATGCTCTGTCTCTCAAAAATAAATAAATGTTAAAAAATATTTTTTAAAAAAGAGAAAGAGAGACAGAAAGACACTTGATTTCAGAAACTGTTAGATTGATGTGCCCTTTTGATTGACAAGATTTAGAAGAGGTGCTAAATTATTAATGTGCAATTCCTTTGTAATGACTAGTAAAGAAAAATATGTATGTAGCTTTAGTCTAATAAGCTCAGAACTACTGTATGTCAAGAGTCAAATTCATATAAGGTAGTAAGGAATAAAACCAACCACAGCTTTCCTGGTTTCAAGGTAAGCTTTCAGGATCTATTATCTAACAAGAATGGTTAGCAAATCTAACTAGTTTGTGTAACTCAGACATTTTAATTTTGCCTGAGCCCTAAGGTCAAAATTTCAGGCTATCCAGAACATGTGGATTTGAACACAGGTCAGACGTTGTCCAGAAAGCCTATCTTCAATAGCGGAATGTTTTAAAATCTATATTAATTCAGTGGTTGGAGCAAGCAGTGTTTAGACATTTTAATTGATCTTTTTTTTTTTTTTTTCATTTGTATGTAGCTCCAGTTAGTGTGTTAAGAGACCATCTGACTTCTATATGACTTCTCTGGGTCTATTCTAAAGCTGGAAACATATTCCTTAAGGTAATCTAGCAAAATTGGTTTACTGAATTAAATAATTCATCCAGGAAATCTTTGTGCAGACCTTCTGAATATAAGTTGCTACAGGAACTGTTAAGAAAAAGGAATAACCCAAATAATCCACTTTAAATAGCCTAATAGGAAAAAAAATTAGGCAGTCTGTGACTTCATGTACTCATTCATATTTCTGCTGTCAAGAGTTTGAAGGCATTTTTTGAATAATATGGGAACTATCTGACCTACTTTTACATCTGAACTGCAATACAAATAAATATTTTTGGTCTACAGAGGAAAAATATACATTCAGAAAAAAGATTAAACATAAAAATATTGGAAAGAAACAGATAATCTTTAAGTAATTTAATTAATTATTTATAATTCTCATAAGATTCTGGGGACATTAAATTCAGGGCATTTTAGATTTAAACAGGCTGCTTACAATCTTAGAACAAAATCCTTTTTTTGAAAGCAAAATCTTAAAGCTATTGATTTTACTCTGAAATTGATGTATGTCTGTATTGCTATATGTAAGAAAATCTAAACTTTTATGTATTCTCAGTACATTTTTAAATATTTAAAATTACTTGTAATAGAATTTCAATATATGGTTTAAGAAATATTTGGAATTATTTAAAAATATCTATCAAAGCACGACATTTAAAATGCTCAAAGCTCATTTAAAAATGAGCTAGCTTCACTAAAGTATTTCTGTAAAATAAAATGTAAAAGGCATTAGTTCTCCTATAAAGAATATAAAAAAGCAATTGAAATATTATGATAACATCTAAATAAATTTTGGCATTTTACCTTGTTTCTGTACTGTAGCAAGCCCCTCCCAAAGTTTGAAAGAAGAAATCATTTTTATTATTATTCTATGATAAGATATTTATAGCTCACAGAAAGTATATTTCTCTCAATTTATAGAGACTAAAAAAATGTATCAACTTTTTAGTTTGGACTGATGCAATTACTTTCATCTATAATACAATAAAATATGTATTTTTTGAATTCTTAACGTAGATTTATGTATAAATATTTTATTTACCTAATTTACATTATATTGGGTGACTTTCCTTACTGATGTGACACTGAACTTACCTGATCATGATAGCTACATTGGGTAGAAAATGAAGCAAGAAGTCTGGATTATAGTTTTAACCAAATATAAACTGTTTACCTTTGAATAGAAAACATAATCCCTTTTTATAACTGTAAAATCAACCTCTAAACTAAAACTATCAATTTTACAATATAATTTATTTATCCCATGGTGAACTGGATACAAGACTATGGATAAAAATAACTCAAAATGTATGTTTGACAATAGTGTGTTTTAATGAATTTAATCTCATACAGGTAAAATAATTCTTTTACTTACTATAAAGGGTTATTTTGACATAAAGAACCCACTACAAAAATTATAGTTTTATTTGTCTTTTAGTCATTAATGACTAATTTAATTGACAAGTTTAATTTTTATCAAAAGTTAAAGATACATTACAAATGGATATATGACCTACTTTAAATATATAAGTACTATTTAAACAAGTTGTAGTACTCATATAGACCATCTAGAATTTATTGATAAATTATATGAGGCCATCAAAACCATGTATACTTGAACCTCATTATTTTTGCTTTCATTTAATTATGATGTGACTTTATGTCCTTTGTAGGAGAAAGAGCCATTGGGGTGAAAATTCATTACAGTGTTTATTATAAGGATAATATGAATAAATATGAATAAATGCACTTGATTATTTTTTTTAATTTTTTTTTTTAATTTATTTATTTTTGAGACAGAGAGAGACAAAGCATGAACAGGGGAGGGTCAGAGAGAGAGGGAGACACAGAATCTGAAACAGGCTCCAGGCTCTGAGCTGTCAGCACAGAGCCCGACGCGGGGCTCGAACTCACAGACCGCGAGATCATGACCTAAGCTGAAGTTGGCCGCTTAACAGACTGAGCCACCCAGGTGCCCCTATTTTCTATGTTATAAAGTATAGAGCTAAATATTTATCCATATTTAATAACTATTTACTATTGGATTCAAATTTCATTTTTATCCTATTATGTAGTAAATGCTGTTGGTAGTCACCTAAATATTTTTTTGGAGTTATGTGATATACATAAGTAAATATGCATATATTTATATATTTATATATATGTTTACATATTTTGATATACATATATATGAAAAGCACAAATTTATCTGGACCTCTTCCAGAATTAGTGCCAAATCAAAAGTTAGAAAACATCTGCCTACCACACTCCCTGGTCTACCACTTGACACTTTTGTCCTTCTTTATACTGAATATCACACAGTTCTCCTGAGGTAACAGCATAGGAGTGATGCTATATTTGATCCTATTTTTTAACAACACAGACATCAGTGTTTATCACAGTGTCTGCTGTGATAAAACCTTGCTGGCAATAGGACAAATAAGGAAAAGCAATATGTAAACAAGATTCAGTGCTGTGAAACACAAAAAACAGAATTGAATTCTAAAAAGAAGAAATGAAGTAACAATGAGGAATTACATGTTTCAAATAAATAAACTGCTCCGCTGAGATTAGTAGTATAATTGCCATGAAGAATACAGAAATCAAAAAATTAATTTGCAGAAGACATACAGATGGCCAATAGACACATGAAAAAATGCTCAACATCACTCATCATCAGGGAAATACAAATCAAAACCATGATAAGCTACCACCTCACACCTGTCAGAATGGCTAAAATTAACAACACAGAAAACAACAGATGTTGGCAACGATGCAGAAAAAGGGGAACCCTCTTATACTGCTGATGGGAATGCAAACTGGTGCAGCCACTCTGGAAAACAGTATGGAGGTTCCTCATAAAGTTAAAAATAGAACTACCCTATGACTCAGCAACTGGACTATAAGGTATTCATCTAAAGAATACAAAAATACTGATTCAAAGGGGCACATCACCCCAATATTTCTAGCAGCATTATCTACTATAGCCAAATTATGGAAAGAGCCCAAATGTCTATTGACTAATGAATGGATAAAGATGTGGCTTATATATAAACAATGGAATATTACTCAGCTATCAAAAAGAATGAAATCTTGCCATTTGTAATGACATGGATGCAAAATGAAGTAAGTCAGAGAAAGACAAATACCATATGATTTCATTCATATGTGGAATTTAAGAAACAAAACAGATGGACACAGGGGAGGGGGAAGAAAAATAAAATAAGGTAAGAAGAGAGAGGGAGGCAAACCATAAGAGAGATTCTTAACTATAGAGAACAAACAGAAGGTTGCCAGAGGGGAGGTGGGGGAAGATAGGTGATGGGCATTAAGGAGGGCACTTGTTGGGATGAGCACTGGGTGTTATATGTAAGTGATGAATCACTAAATTCTACCGCTGAAACCAATATTACACTGTATGTTAACTAACTTGAATTTAAATAAAAACTTGAAAGGAAAAAATTTACTTTCATTGTCAATCTCAAAAAAAAAAAAAAAAACACCTTGCAAAACTGAACAGCTGCCTGAGAACTTCTATTTTTTACTTAAAGTTATTTTTACCAAAAGCTGTGTCAACAATATATACTTGGCTATTTCTCTTTCTTTTTATAAAGTTCTTGACCTATGGGGTGCCTCAGTGGCTCAGTCGGTTGGCAATCTGACTTTGGCTCAGGTCATAATCTTGTGTTTCACGAATTTGAGCCCCACGTTGGGCTCTGCACTGACAGCTTGGAGCCTAGAGCCTGCTTCAGATTCTGTGTCTCCCTCTCTCCTTCTCGTTCTCTCTCTCTCTCTCTCTCTCTCTCTCTCTCTGCCCCTCCCCCACTTGTGCTCTCTCTCACTGTCTCTCACCCTCTCAAAAATAAATGGATAAACACTTGGGGGAGAAAAAAAGTTCTTGACCCAATCCCATCATATCTTTCTTTCAGTCTCAATTCATTTACCATCAAAAGCATGATCATGCTGGGTGACTCCCAATTTCCAGGACAGCCATCCCCATGTTGTTCAATACATGTATCTGATCCCAGTTGCCACACTTCCCATTTTATCAATCTCCTTCAACAAACCCTCCGGAATTCAAACTGTCCTCATCAATCCCCTGCAGGATATTCTCAAAAATCTCTAAACTGTGTTTAGATTCCCCTTCATCATCTCATTCCCAGTAGCACCGACTATGTAATGAGGAAAAAATGCTCCCTTGCAGTCCACTCAAATGTAGGCTAAAGGAAAGTGCAATCTTTTTCTCTCCAATTACCTCAGGGTCTAGAGAAGTTTTATATGTTATATGACATTCTTGTTCCCCTATTTTTTCCTACTTTAAGATTTTTTTTTTCTTTTCTTACCTTCTTCCTCCTTCAAAAAGCTCAGGACTTTGAAAACACGTCGCTGTCTTCAACTAAAATGTCTTCTCTTTGACCACCACTTTTATCATCTTTTTCAGTTATATCAATAGTCACATAAATGATAAATTCAAAACACTGGTTTTTCAGTTTCTTTGGTTTCCTTCATTTCTTGGTTTCCTATTCCTCAAGCAAATTTTCCTCAATCTAATTTCAATCAACCTCTTTAGTACATTGAGTTTATCTTCTATATATAATCAATATATTATTATTAATATATTATATATTTTATTTATATATTACATATTTATATTAATATAAATAGTATCCATAGCAGCACTATCCCTCAAGCTGCACATTCTGACATCCCATTTTCTTTTTTTTTTTTTTTTAACATTTTTATTTATTTTTGAGACAGAGAGAGATAGAGCATGAACGGCGGGAGGGCCAGAGAGAGAGGGAGACACAGAATCCGAAGCAGGCTCCAGGCTCTGAGCTCTGACATCCCATTTTCTATTCACCATCTCCTATCCTTCACTTACTACAGTATGCTCATACCAACAGCTGTCCATCCTCTCTCACACCGTCAATCCATTATAACATGGTAACTACATCCTTGCAAATATCCCTAACTTCCTTGCCTCTTTCTTCTACTATTGTGTTAGCTGGCAAAAATGTCAAACCTCTTTGATCCAAACTGCAGGCTTACCCCATGTTTATAACCAAGCAATTGAGTATTTCTGGAGAAAATAAAACCATACTGACCATACTGGTTTGCTTCAAATTTATAGCCAACAATCTCCAATAGACAATAAATACTGACAATCACACTGCTACCTATAAATCGATTTTTTTCATTTCTTTGATATAGCAATTTACCATCTTTTCTCCTGAAAAGTCTAGTTTACAGCTCAATCATACTTCATAGACAAAAAGTTATTAGACTCAAGTAATTTTATTATTTCTACCACCAAATCTATACCTACTTATGCTGTATTCCTTTTTGTTCTGTAGCCATAATAAGTATTTCTGCTCTTACTACTATTTATATGCAGAATCCCATCCTTTCCCTCTAAACAAACTCTTTCCTGTAATTCTCCCCATCTTTAATGTATCAGCAGCTTCATTCTATTCGATAGCAGTATTTTGTGGGTATGCAAGCTTGCTCTGATATCATCTAAATTTAAAAAAACAAAAATTCTTGATCACATGTCACAATCCAGTTGCCTCCTCATTTCTCAGTTCAATTCCCTTAAAAAGTTGTCCATATTACTGCCTCCCCTTTTTTATCTCCCATTCTCTTCCAAACCACTGCATTCATGTTCTTATTTCTACAACACACTGAAACTGGTCTTAAAAATAACACATTACCAATATCTTGTTAGATCTAATGGTGAAATTTCAGTTCTCATCTTAATAAAAATCTCAGCAGCATTTTGCATTCTTGACTACTACCTTCATCTTCTTTAACACACACACACACACACACACACACACACACACACACACACCTCTAGATGCCCCACGATGTGGCATTTATCTGGCTTTCCTCCAACAACCCTGAACGGTCCCCAGCTTCTTTGTGACTCTCCTCTTCAATTCTTAAATACTGGAGCTCCTCTAAGGTTGTCTTCTCAACCCTCTCCTCTATGCTCTCCTTAGATTTTCCACAGCTTTATCTTTTAATATTTTATGTATTTACTCTTTTGTTTATGTATAAACATGTTTATCATGGGAATTTGCAAACATAGATAAAATATTCATAAATATTTTTATAATCCAGCCTCATAATGACCAATATATGATGAATCATGGTTCATTTATAATGCCCACCCAAAGCTGGACCATTTTAAACTAGGCATGTATCATTTCTCCTTTCAATAATCCATAAGTTTTTAAGTATAGTCATAAAACAATTATTTATTTTTCTTGTATCCAATTAGTGTTAAAATTTCTTTAATTGTTCCATTTTAATAATTGTCTTTTTACAATTGCTTTTTAAAAATAAGGATCCTAATAAATCCTATGGATTGAGATTTTTTTACATGGTTTTTCAATTTCTTTTAAATTTCTTTTAATCTAGAACAGATCTTTTTCCCCCTCAAATTCACTTCTTAAGGAAACTAGTCTTTGGTTCTGTCGAATTTCTAACATCTCCAAATTGGCTAACTGCACCCCCATGGTACCAATATGTACTCAACCTCAGTTCTTTCTGTAAACTTAATTAGACCCAAAGATATGATGAGATTCACGTTAAATTTTTAGACAGGAATATCTCATAGGTGGTACCATTTATTTTTAGTTGCTATTCATTTCAAATAAAGAGATACATCATGTCTCTCTTTTTAGGCAGTTAAAACTGGTCAACTTCAGATCTTATCCATTCATTATAAAGGTTCTCTATCAATCAACCTTATCACTCAGTGATTTTAGCAGTCATTGAAGATCATTTCTTATCATTTATTCCCATTATCTACATGTTATCTACATGCTGGTAACTGGTTTCATATTTATAGCTCTAGCCTTCTTCATTCATACCCAACTATCTGCAAACCATCTCTGCTTGGAGGTGTAATACGTATGTCCAAGATAACTTTGTCAAACAGAAATATTAAGCCCTGGATTTAACCTATAACCAAGTCTTCTCACCTCAGTAAATGAAAATATCAGGCAGTGAGTTACTCTTCCCATAAACCTAGGAATATTCTTCAATTATTCTATGTCTTTCATTCTGTATAATCTATTATTATATCCTATTTGCTCTACTTTTCAACTATGTCCTGATCATAACCAAATCCTGTGGTGTATCCTGCTTCAACAATTACCCATTTTGCTATAATTTCACTTCTAATCTAATACAACAGTCGTCTGATTACCATTCCAGCTACCATTATTTTCTCCTACATATCAGCCAAAGTAATCCTTTTAAAAATAGACTGCATCTTTTCCCTATAAAATCCCCCAAAACTTTTTTTTAATTTCAATCAGCATACAATTCAAACTCTTTATTATGGCCAATCATATACTACCTAACCAGGTGCCTACACTCTCCAACCTAATCTCTCCAACCTCCCTTCTGCACTCTCAACGTACACATCTTTATCCTGCTCATCAAACACCATGACTCCTCCCATCCAACACTTTTCCATCTGCTAGTTTCTACATTCAGAATACTCTTAATAGCCTCTATGACCCTTCACATCATTTTAGTGTAAACTCAATAAATCTTTCCTAAACATGCCAGCTAAAGCAGTGACCCCATAGTCAATTTCTATCGTATTACCATAATACATTTGCATAGCAATCATCATTATTTAAATTTTTCTTGTAAACTGATTAATTCATGTATTTCTTATTGGCTTTCCCCAAATAAAATATATACTTCACCTGGTTAAAGGACACTATGCTTTTCATTCCTGAACCTAGAACAGTGCCAGATATATAGTTCGCAGTAAGAACTCAATAATTGTTGAGTAACTTGCAAAAAAAAAATCCATTCAAATAATTTGCAAAGAAAATCTTCTAATGATCCCGAAATTATAGGATAAGATAAATCTGATTAAAATTAAGCTGAGAACTACTCAAATTAAACCCAAAGGTATTAAAAGAAGAAGGATGTCTCAGCATTAGATACGATAAATTTTGAAAAAGAAAACAGCTCAAAAATAACAATAGTATAAGTGCTTCAAAACAAGATTATCTTAAAATCATAGGATTAAGGAAGGACTTTGAGGAAACTGAAAACATTCCTATGTATATTTTTGCAAACAGGTTCTCTTTATGGTCTTATTTTGCAAATCAATCATGATGTTAAACATATCTCAGCATGAAATATTTCTTCATAACAATTATGCCCCAAGTTAAATACATAAATAAGACCTATATTATTAAATATGTATTTGTTATACATACAGTTTAATAATATAAAGTACAAGTTATTTATAACCTATACTTTATTGTATGTGAGGTTGTTACTTTTAATTTTTCAATATGTAATATAAAGTCCCAATTCAAGCTTATTATTAATTATTATGGCATTTCATTCCCTTTTTTATTTTGCCCCTTTCTATTACCAATTATCGAAAAATAGTAAAAACTACCTGCACATATTTTATACTTTAAATTTAATTGCTTTAAAGGCTTTTTTACCCCAAGATTAAATCAGATAGATAAAAATGTCAAAAACAATTCCAGGCACATAGAATGTGTTTAGACTGTGTTTCTGTCACTCTTGAATAAATACACTGAAGTTGGGGATGGGGAAAGAGGAAACAGATCGAATTTATCTCTGTGACACTTTCGTATTTAGGCTTCTTCCTAAACACATTGTTGTACTTTGTGGTAAAATACCTTAAAGTATTTAATGTATTTTATTACTTTAAGAAAAATTTTTTAATGTTTATTTATTGTTGAGAGAGAGAACGTGAGCAGGGGAGGGGCAGAGAGAGAGGGAGACACAGAATCCCAGGCAGGCTCCAGGCTGAGCTGTCAGCACAGAGCCCGTTGCGGGGCTTGAACCCACGAACCACAAGATCATGACCTGAGCAGAAGTTGGATGTTCATTTGACTGAGCCACCCAGGTTCCCCATATTTTATTACTTTTAAAATGAAGGTGAGGCACCTGGGTGCTTCAGTTGGTTAAGCATCCGACTTCAGCTCAGGTATGATCTCGCAGTCACTGAGTTCAAGCCCTGCCTCAGACTCTGTGCTGAGCGCTCAGAGCCTGGAGCTTCTGTCTCCCATTCTCTCTCTGCCCCTCCCCTGCTCATGCTCTGTCTCTCTCTGTCTCAAAAATAAATAAACATTATTTTTTTTAAATGAAGGTCATCACCATCATACCTTGGAACTATATGACAAGGTTGTTATGTAGCTCATATGAATCACATAATATGTGCATTACTCATATTGCTATTATTGATTAGTAATATAAACAAATAATTTACTAGAAGAGAATGGTCAGTTTTCCTGTGTCCCACTCCAAGTTTAATTTTAAGGTAATCATGACACTGAAGGGCATCTCTTTGTGGCCATAAGGCTTAATTTTTCCTTAATTTACCTAAGTTATATGTAGCCTTAATTATGGTAAGAAATGGTTTGTTTTCTCACTGAACTGTCTAGCTCATCTGGGTTCTGAATTATATTCTATACCTAGCATAACAATAGTAGGTTAGAAAAAATATACTATGAAATGGTAATTTTTAAAAAATCATTTTAAATAAATGACTAAATATTAGGGCACTATGATTGTTAAAGATAATGTACCACCAGACTGGGGAATGTGTTTCTGAAAAATTAATTGCTTCCGGGACAGGCTGTCAGTTTCCATAGTAACCAGATTACATATTGAGAAGTAAAAAAATTAATTTATATTTTTTTTCATTTCCTTTTCTAGAATGGTTCTTGAGTTGATAATGTTATCCATCAAGGAACTTCAGCTAAAATAAACATTTATCTACTAGCTCATAGCTTGATTGGCATACCCAAGGCATCCCTGTGACATAAAACATATTTCTTCTCAGATTAATTGAGACAACTAACCAAGCTATTGATCAGACTGCCTAATGCTGATTCACATGGTTTGTCATACTTAAATGACTATTGTTAACTAACATTATAGCCAAAACACAATAGATTAAGTTAACATATAACTGATGATTTTTTTTATTTATTTGGCTGAAGTTCCACATGCTGCAGCTTGTTTAGTATTGGATGTTGGATAATTGTGTCTCAGTAATACTTCTAGAAATATTACATTTAGTTAAAATTGGATCTAGAACAATATTCCAAGTCTAATTAAGTTTGTTTTACTGACATAAATATACCCAGAAGTAAAGAAAGTCTGACATCTAAACATGTAACAATGGCCTCCATTTTCAATAAAGCTATATTCATTTCAAAATACGTAACAAGCCAAAAGAAGTATACTTTCTTGTGAACTCTGCACGAAAAAAACTTGTACTAAAATTCAAAACAAAACATTTTTTCTCCACAAGCATACATGAGTCCCTATGTGATGTTGTCAAATTAAAATAATTTTATTTTAAAATGTTTTAACGTTTATTTATTTACTTATTTTAATGTTTGTTTATTTTTGAGAGAGAGAGAGAGAGAGAGAGAGAGAGAGAGAGAGTGTGTGTGTGTGTGTGTGTGTGTGTGTGTGTGTGTCAGAGCACGAGGTGGGAACCAGCAGAGAGGGAGACTCAGAATCCCAAGCAGGCTCCAGGCTCTGAGCCTTCAGCACCAAACCCGACGCTGGCCTGGAACCCACAAACCACAAGATCATGATCTGAGCTGAAGTCTGAGGCTTAGCTGACTAAGCCACCCAAGTAACCCAAACAATTTTAGATGTTCTTTATAGGCAAAGAGAAGACCTGTAAGTCTCCCCCCCGCCCCCCCCCCCCCCCCAGGCCACTTGAGGTCCCTTCAATTGGAAAAAGGAATCGTAATAAACATTCGAGTCACCACGGTGCCAGGCACAGAGCAGTCATTCAATAAAGGCTAACACAGATCTCAGGCTTGAGGGCCTCCAAACCTCACCCGTTCTCTAAAGCAGCATTCCACCAAAATGGAACAAAAGCTCATAATCCTAAATGCAGGGCCAGAGAGACCAGGGATAGGGGCTAAACCAAATGGCCACAGGGGAGGTGCCAGGAGTCGGCTGGCCCAGGATTGCGCTCACGGTCTGACCTTAGCTGGGCACCTACTTTCCTCCTGTCTGGCTCCAGCTGCAGCGGCTCAGTCATGGTCGCCTGGCGCCTGCTGCCATTGCTCGGACCCAACGCCACGTGCGGGAGCACCGGAGCGCGGTCACAGAAGGCCGAAGGGCGGGCACCGAAGGCACGCAGCTGTGAGGAGCCGCCGCTGTTGCTCTGGCTCTTCCGGAAACGCCCCTCACGTGGCAGTCACGTGACAGACGCTGGGTGGGGCCCCGCGGCCTGGTTTCTCGGACTTGTGTCGGGAAGGTAAGCTTTCGGTCTCGGGGGTCGTGCTCTTTGCTTTACTTGGACTTTGGTCTTTAAATGTAGTCTTGGCTGCGTTTCGGCTTCTCCCCGTTTTCTAGTCCGGTCCTTCCTTTCCTGGCACTTTTCTCAACTCAACAGGCTCTGGGTTTCAGGGGATGGTTTGCTCTTTTGTGGGGCTCCAGGCAGGGGGATGTGGCTCGGTGTTCACTTACTGTGCAGCTGCTCTCACCAGCCTTGGGAGCCAAGAGAGCTCATGCTGCTCGTCCACCTCCCTTGCCTTTCTGGCAGCAACATGATTCCATCTGGGTTTTGTGGCGTACATAAAAAGCAAACAGGAAATGATTTACATGAGGCAATCCTCTGGGTGCCTACTACATCTCAATCTTATCCTCCTCTATCGTTTTGGAAGTTATAAACAAAATAAAAAAAAATAAAATAACAAAATAAGAAAACAAAAAATAAGAAAAAAACAAACCAGTATAGTAGAAAACGTTAGCTTAAGTGACCCAAGTTGTTTATTAAGTACATGATGTAAACTGGGGCACTTCCTCCAGAAATCCCTGGTTCCTTGCCCAACCTTCTCAAACATAGCCTCTGGAGTTTCTTCACTCCCTCCCACTCCCCCCCCCCCCCCCGCCACCGCACTTTAGGCAGTATCACTCCCTAATTTTACAAGGAAACAAAGGCTTTATTGTTGCATGATTTACCCAGATTCACAATTCATTAAAAAATTAGTCCATATGCAATAACCAAATAATTAAGTTTAGTTTGTGGAAAATCATATCTAAATTTGGAGCACTGCAATAAACAAAGTGAAAATAGAATGGAATAGATTGGAGCCTCTAAATCAGCCTGTTGTGTGTATCCTCCATTGTTTGCTGAGAAACATTTCATAAGGTTTACCAATGATAAATTTGTGTTTTGTTCAAATTTCAGAGGTCATAGAAGTTAATATCTGTCGTCTGTGGGTCAGCACTGCCCAAGGAAGTCAGACCATCCTTTGACCCTGAAAATTGACAGTGTTTTTCAAAGTCAGGACCCATTGAATCAATCAGACTGATTCCTTGTTTCTGCTTTGAAGTAAAATGTGTATGTATGATGTTTCTGTGTGTCCGTGAACTAACTACCCTTATGGAAGCTGAGAGATGGAAAAGTTAAAAGATTGAACACTGACACATTGTATCCAAAGGAAATTACTATCTCCCAAAATATGTCCATAACTTTCTTCTAAGATTATTGTTGTTTGATCGTAAAACTTTTATCCGAAAATCTGATTTTCAAAATCAAAGGGTAGGAGTCTGTGTTGTTAGAAGATTTGGTATAAATTGAGGCAGGACATGGTATGGGGAGGAAATAACAGAAGTTCAAAACAGTGGCAACTTTCCTGTGGTGGGATAGCCAAATAGAAAGCATTCAAGTACCTGACAATAGGAGGGTTCTTCCAGTATGATGAATTATGACTTCTGATTGTTTATAGTTGGAGGAATATAAGCAGACATTCAGATTGGGGCAGACAAGAAGAAATCCAGTCAAGACAGGTAAATTCAGCAACATATCTGCTACGTGGAAGAAGGTTTAGTACTGGAAAATGATATGTATCCAGAGATACAGGAAAAGTAGAGAAAGCATCTAAGACAAAGGTAAAAAGTGGAGCCCTTGAGGCACATGGCAAGGAAAATGGCCCAGTTTTATTTTTTTTTTAATTTTTTTTTTTAATGTTTATTTATTTTTGAGACAGAGAGAGACAGAGCATGAACGGGGGAGGGTCAGAGAGAGGGAGACACAGAATCCGAAACAGGCTCCAGGCTCCGAGCTGTCAGCACAGAGCCCGACATGGGGCTCGAACTCACGGACCGCGAGATCGTGACCTGAGCCGAAGTCGGCCACTCAACCGACTGAGCCACCCAGGCGCCCCCAAAATGGCCCAGTTTTAGAATCTAGTCCAGGCTGACCCACTAGTTAGACTGACCTGATGATGAACCATTTACTTAGGATTTGTTAAGCATTTAGTTAATGTTAAACATGCATTAGAACTAAGGGTACAACAATGAATAATAAGAAACTCTTAAAATACACCTCCATATTTTCTTTTGGAATTGATGGATTAAGAAAGTCAGAAAATATGCCTGCAACCTTCTGAAGATGGAAAATCAGAGTGTGGAGAGGAGATAAGGGAGGAATGACCAGTGATTGGGAATGGTTGGTACAATGATATTTTTTGAAGTAAATTGAAAATAATTGTTGTAATGGGACTGGTCCATGAGTTGTCATCAAATGTGAAACTGTGGGTATTTGTATGAGAGGCGTCATCTTGTAATCAGATAGGAATTAATTGTTGGTAGCCCAAGTCATAAATGTAAATGGAATGAAGAGAGAGAGAGAATATCCAAGTGGGTTATAAACTAGGTGCATAATAAGAATGAAAAGAGTTTAATGCATATGTTAAGTAATGGACCTTGTAGGTATCACGTGACGTGTAGATATCACGTGAGAGCAAAGCCTCCTTAGAGCCTTGCTACTCTGAAATGAGCAGCTTCTGCTAGTTTTGCTCATGTCTACATAGGCGCAGGAAATAGGAAGTAGCTGTTAAAGGTATAGACTTAATTAGGTAACAATTGAAACAACTTTCTCTTGAGAAAAGATATATAAAAATTGCCCATAACTTGAACTTGAGAGGTAAAAATGTATGATACAACTTTTACACATTCTACAGCTTGTCTGTGTTAGGACTTTATTTATACTGTGGTGAACAGATAGGATCAAACTCCTATACCAGGATATTCCAAAAGTGTGATATGCTGTAGCCTAATAATGCTCTCTCTTCCCAGGAGAAGCCTTCACTCTGAGATAGCAAGAGAGAATGCAAGAGATATATGTGGAGGGAGAATCAGGTGAATTAGTCTTGTGGATCTTTCCCAGTAACCCAGAAAATGTAGCTAGGTAGCAGCTGTAAAGATGAATGGGATACTTGGCAGAAAATAGAATGACTGGCAAAATCCTGGAGCATATGGAAATATGCTGGGAGCATACTGGGCCATATGGAAATGGAAAAAGGTTGCCTTTTATGAGATGTTTCGGAAACCCATTTTTATAGCTAGAGGCCTCTAGTTGGAGCCACGTAAGTGGTAGGGCGAGAAACCAGAAAAAATTTACTTTGCTATTCTTGTGTAGCATTACTTTAGCCCAAGGCTGAGAGATTTATAAAACTACCTACTATGAGACATAATCTGTAATATCTAATAACTGGTAATATGCAAGGAAATATTGATATGTAAATATAATTAAAATGTATCATGAAAATTGTTAATGGATACAAATAGAAGTTTGCAGAGAAATAGAGATGGTATAAGGGAGGAAGCATTTGGCTCCATTTAGAGGATGAGAACTGAGAAAAGGTTTCAGAGTGGAGTGATAGTTAACATAGCCATATGATTATTCCATAGATAAATAAAAATAAGATCTGAAACTGACTACTTCTAAATATTTATTCATTCATTCCTTCTTTCCTTGCTTCCTTCATTCCTTCTTTCCTTCCTCACTTCTTTCCTTCTTTCCTTCCTTCCTTCCTACATTCTCTAGGAGTATTCAGGGAACCAGTCATCCAGCAAAGCTTCTAAACCAGAAGTCTGGGCATCATCCTAAACTTATTCCTTTTCCTGATCCTGGTTGGTCACCGTCACTTTGTAATTTCTACCTCTTATTTTTCAAATGTTTTCTCTTTCTGTAGCCCATCATCATACCTCATTTCAGGTCTTTATTATCTCTTGAATGCGGTCTGTTGATACCTACCTAGTCGAGTACCGTTCTCCACTCTTGCCTTTTTCCTACCTGTTCCTCCACCTAATCACAAAGGTGGTCTCTCAGTGTAGCCCAACTCTGTATGTCCTTTGCTTAAAAACTTTTCAGGCTACTCATCTATTATCCATCCTCTTCCCACCTTGCCATTCTCCTTATTTAAACTATATGAGATAGTAATATTAAATGTCTTATAATTTTCTGAATACACCAAGCTAGTGACTTGTGACTGCCTTTCATATATGCCATTCTGTTAGCCAGGGATGCCCCAAGCCCACTCCCATCTATCTTCTGGTGATGTTTCACTAAACCTAGTTATATTCCTTACTCCAAAAAGTCATAGGTGCCTCCATACAGATAATTTACTAATTCCTTCTTTGTTCTACAGTCACATCTTAAATATTACTTATCACATTATTAATCACTAATTATCAAAATTATCCTGCACATATGATTTGCTTCAAAATAACTAAATATTTCAATATAAATACACTGACTCTAAAATGAAGTACTAGTAAAACTGGTTGATATAACTTTACCAATTCAGTTCCCATCATTTAAAAAAAAAAGTAATTTTTCAAATCTGCACATGTTTTCTCAGGAAGTCCTCAGAAGGGAAAAGACATTAAAACTCTGGAACTTTTTTTTTTTTTGAGGAATAATCTGATATTCTATAAAGTGAATGGAAGTAGGTCTGCCAGACCCAGGAATCTGTGGTTTTAGCTCCAGCTGTTTTAGTCACCAAATGTGTGGACATCTTTAAGTCACTTCACTTATCTTGATCTCATTCTTATCTATAAAGTATTGAACAACATGAACATTAAACACCCTTTTATATAACTTTATATGACTCCCATAGTGTTGGCAAGTTTGCAAGGCCAGGATGAAACCCAAATAAGGTTTTGATTATGAAGCCTGTTCTGGTTACCTATTGCTGCAAAACAAACTACTGGTGGCTTGAAATAATCACTTAATTTTGCTAGCAAATTTTTGGATTCAAAATTTTGGAAGGCCTCACCTGGTATTTTGATCACTGATCTATGTGACCAGCGGGAGTGAATAGGGCTAGAATTTCCACTTCAAAGATGACTTCTTCACTCACTCATCTGGCACTTTAAAGATCTGCTCCCTTCCCATCTTTTTCTCTTCTTCTGACATCACATTATCCAAGGTCCCTTTTCACATGCCTTGGCTTCTCAAACATAAAGTTTTCAGACTTCTTACATGGTTGTTAGCTTTCTCCAGAACAAATGCTCAAGAGACTCAGAACCAAGGCTTTTTATAACCTAGCTTTAGGAGTCTCAGAATATCACATTGTTACATTATCACATTGTCTGACTATATTGGCCAAGGAAGTAATAAAGGGCAGTTCAGAATTAAACTGTACCTCTCATAAGGAAGAGTAACAAATAATTTATGTTCATTATTAACATACTAACGAAATCAAAGTCCAACAATGCCATTTTTTTCTAACTCTTGTTATTACTTTTCAGTTACTTTACTTCTCGGGGGTCTGGAAGTCCTGATTAGAAATAATTTATTTTATCCTCAAGACTGCCATGCAAAACAGTTATAAAAAAAAAAGTAGCAAAGTAACAGGAAATAGAGATGTTCAACAATAATATGAGCTGGGTAATGTGTATGAAATGTTTTTATTATATATATGACCTTTTTGACACCTTTTATAATTTGTGGAAATATAAGCACACCCACAGTGAGCTACTGATGCTCTCAATACCAATAAACATTAACTTATTTGTTTATACATTTGTTGAAACTGACAATATTTCAAGGTCACACTTTACTGCACCTATAAGATTAGAAGCATTGTAAATAGCTGTGTTTTGAAATGTATGAGAAGAGAAGCATATCAAATATCAAGAACAATATTCTTCAAAATAATTATATCGCCTTTAGTCACTGCTTAACCTTCAAAGATATAGCTGAATTTTCTATGAACTGTATTTTCAGTTCTCTTCCTTGGAATGATGGAATATTCCAATAAACAATGGAATATATGAAATAGATATTTTCTGGTCATTTGGGTTTCTTCAAGTATTTACATTTCATGGTGTTCCTGAAGTAACTGCAAAGATTGTTGGGTATATTGACACCATACTAGGGTTGCAGTTTTGCAAAATCTGACCCTCCAATTTATATTGTGATTATTCATTGCCTGATTTTGAATACAGAGAAGAAATGAGGGGCAGGCATCTCTGGATGCAATTGACTTGATCATTCTCCTGTTGGTTTACAGAATCGATTCTACCAACTAAACCTTTAAAGGGATGCAGATGTATGATCAGAATTAAACTAAACAATGGAAAAATCTTGGGAACTTGAGACTGAAACCTTTTTGTTATGATCCACTGTATTTATATGCTTTACCTGGCACTTCTGTTATTTCACGAGAATGGTGGTGACCTTTTAAAATTCATGTTGTTACAAGGGGAATTGATACACTTGGAAGGGATCAATCATCAAATTATTTCTAGAACCATCGTGTTATTATCCATGAAAATGGGTAATTGGTGATTGAGAATAAAATCTGTTAATCTAGTAAATATTTCTGTATAGTTTTCAAAGTCTCATTGCTTAAAAAAATAATAATCATTATGGTAACACTAAAGTTATTTGCCTTAAGTCAGGGGCAGATGTACTATGATGTAAAGAACATTTAAAGTAGAAGTAATGAAATCCAAAATAAGTTAATAAACCAACCAGAAGTTTCCTTATTTACAAAATGAAGGTGGAAAGACTTCCTAAGATATTTGTGGCAAGAATTTGATGATAACAAAATAAATACATATATCTAAAACAAAAATATATAACAAAATATATACATACACATATAGATGGGTACATGTGTTTAAGTGAAATGCTTATGTATATATAAAGGTGAATAAATGTTTACATTTATGAATGTAAAAAGAGAGAAACTAACATAATATTCACATATTTTTAAAATTGTATCAAGAGGGGCACTTCAGTGGCTTCACTGAGCATCCAACTCTTGATTTCAGCTTGAATCGTGATCCCAGAGTTGTAGGATTGGGCCCCATGCTGAGATTCATTCTCTCTCTCTCTCTCTCTCTCTCTCTCTCTCTCTCTCTCAAATTTAAAAAAAAATTGTATCAAGAAAGCACATTAATAGCAAAAAATATCCTACCAACTATTATCATCATTAATGTTTTGTAAGACAGAGCCTGACTCAAAACAAATATTAGAAAGATAAATGTCAGTATTCTGTAGCAGTTTATGAAAATATCACCATATTGCCCTCATGTTACTCAGTACACTGTGGACCCATGAAATCTTCAGAAAGGACAGAGACTACAAAAGAAATATGTTGGGGTTAAGGGGTTAAATCAATTATACAAAAGCATCAATCAGAGTTAGTTACTTAAGAAGCCAGGAATAGATCTCATTGTTTCTACAGCCTGTATTCTTTTCTATAAATTTATAGCTTTTGGGTCTTGCAATGGACATGAAGTATTATCATCACATCTAAAGCTTACTATATGCTCCATGAGGAATATAATTAACCTGCAATATATTAGTCTATGATTGGCAAGAGAGATGGGAGAGTAAGATTAAATTGATATGAATCCACTTGACACTCATAAACTACCAATCATGAAACTATAAACAAAGATTTATATTGTTGGACTTTTTTTAGGGAACAATTTAACTCTATAGTCCATCTCTGCTGCTTAAAATAGCAACGGGCTGGGCGCCTGGGTGGCGCAGTCGATTAAGCGTCCGACTTCAGCCAGGTCACGATCTCGCGGTCCGTGAGTTCGAGCCCCGCGTCGGGCTCTGGGCTGATGGCTCGGAGCCTGGAGCCTGCTTCTGATTCTGTGTCTCCCTCTCTCTCTGACCCTCCCCCGTTCATGCTTTGTCTCTCTCTGTCCCAAAAATAAATAAAAAACGTTGAAAAAAAAAAAAATAGCAACGGGCTGCCTACACAAATTATAATCCACTGCAAACAAAGGGCTTGTTTGTGTTTTGCTTCTGTTTTAATCATAAACTGTGTTGGAATTTAAAAGTAAATTCAAAAGTCAATATTTTTTTTTTAATACCCAGCAATTAGAGGAGCAGTTAGTGGAAAAAGGAAAATGCAGAGAACTGGGGGAGGGAAGAGTGTTTTTCCATAGATTTTGAACTTGAAATTTTTTTATAATTTATTTATTTTTTTAATTTACATCCAAGTTAATCAGCATATAGTGCAACAATGATTTCAGGAGTAGATTCCTTAATGCACCTTACCCATTTAGCCCATCCCCCCCACAACCCCTCCAGTAACCCTCTGTTTGTTCTCTATATTTAAGAGAGAACAGTATAATATATTTTCAACAAATAATATAGTACAATATAAATAATACAATAATGTAATATATAACTATAATATAAGTATATATAATGTATACTAATATAATTGTTATATTATTAATATATATAATAATATAAATAAATATATGTTTTCTCCATCTCCCTATTTTTGTATTATTTTTGCTTCCCTTCCCTTATGTTCATCTGTTTTATATCTTAAAGTACTCATATGAGTGAAGTCATATATTTGTCTTTCTCTGGCTGACTCATTTTGCTTAGCATAATACCCTCTAGTTCCATCCATGTGGTTGCAAATGGCAAGATTTCATTCTTTTTGATTGCCAAGTAATACTCCAGTGTATGTGTGTGTGTGTGTGTGTGTGTGTGTGTGTATGTGTGTGTGTATGTGATATATATACACATACACACACACACATATATGTCTGTGTATATATATATGTCTGTGTGTGTGTGTGTGTGTGTGTGTGTATATATATATGTATATATATGCCACATCTTCTTTATTCATTCATCCATTGATGGACATTTGGGCTCTTTCCATACTTGGGCTATTGTCAATAGTACTGCTATAAACATTGGGTGCATGTACCCCTTCGAAACAGCACAGCTGTGTAAATACCTATAAATGCCCCTTGCATAAATACTGTGCAGTTGCTGGGTCATAGGATAGTTCTGTTTTTGATTTCTTGAGGAACCTCCGTACCGTTTTCCATAGTGGCTGCACAAGTTTGCATTCCTACCAGCAGTGCAAAAGAGGTCCTCTTTCTCCGCATCCTCACCAACATCTGTTGTTGTCTGTGTTGTTAATGTTAGCCATTCTAACAGGTATGAGGTGGTATCTCATTGTGGTTTTGATTTGTATTTCCCTGATGATGAGTGATGTTGAGCATTTTTTCTTCTGTCAGTTGGCCATCTGGATGTCTTCTTTAGAAAAATGTCTGTTCATGTCTTTTGCCCATTTCTGCACTGGATTATTTGTATTTTGGGTGTTGAGATTGATAAATTCTTTATAGATTTTGGATACTAGCCCTTTATCTGATATGTCGTTTGCAAATATCTTCTCCCATTCCGTTGTTTGACTTTTAGTTTTACTGATTGTTTCCTTCACTGTGCAGAAGCTTTTTATTCTGATGAGATCCCAATGGTTCATTTTTGCTTTTGTTTTCTTTGCCTCTGGAGACATGTTGAGTAAGAAGTTGCTGCAGGCGAGGTCAAAGAGGTTTTTGCCTGCTTTCTCCTCTAGGGTTTTGATAGCTTCCTGTCTTCTGTTTAGGTCTTTCATCCATTTTGTGAACTTGAATTTTTTTTTAATTTTTTAAAATACTTATTTATTCTTGAAAGAGAGAGAGACAGAGTGTGAGCGGGAGAGAGGAAGAGAGAGAGAGAAAGACAGAATCCGAACCAGGCTCCAGGCTCCAAGTTGTCAACATAGAGCCCGACACAAGGCTTGAACCCAAGAATTGTGAGATCATGAACTGAGCCAAAGTTGTACATTTAACCAACAGAGCCACCCAGGCGCCCTGAATTTGAAAATTTTTTTTTTTTTTTTTTTAATTTTGTCTTGGTGCTATAGCTGTTTTTCTGCAATATGCTCTGTCTTCCTCCTCATACTTTTGCTCTACTAGTTTTCTTTTTTCTAAGTTCTACTTTTTAAAAATACTATTTGAGGTAAACTTGTCATCCTAGAAAAAGGAAGCCTTATGTACTATCATTTTTTTCTATTTTTTACTTTAATTTAAATTCAAGTTAGTTAACATTCAGTGTAGTCTTGGCTTCAGGAATAGAATCCAGTGGTTCATCGTAATTGCATTACTAGGTATTTATCCAAAGGATACAAAAGTGTAGATTCATAGGGGCACATGCACCCCTGTGTGTATATATATACTATCATTTTTTTTCTAGCTCTTTCCCACAGCAATTTACTAAATTTATCCAGATTTGGGGTTGTACTTCTTTGAGGTATTTTTTGTATTTTATATAAATTAAGCTGCATATATACATAGATATCGTAAGTTTTTTTATGTATAAGTACTTATATGTTTATATTAACTGTAAATAGAATTCATATTTCAGGGTAACTCAAAACCTTTGTACAATCAGATAGAGTTATTTTTTTAATTAAAAAAAAAATTTATTTTTAGAGAGAACAAGAGAGCATGCAGGGGAAGGGCATGGAGAGAAGGAGAGAGAGTATCCCAAGAGATGTGGGGCTTGATCTCATGAACCAAACCATGAGATCATGACCTGAGCTGAAATCAAGAATCATCTAGATGCTTAACCGACTGAGCCACCCAGGTGCCCCCGTAAGAGTAGTTTTTTTTCAAAACACAGAAAAACAGCTGTAGCAACAAGGGTTTATGAAATTCTATTATCCTTGAATTACTCTTTGAAGCTCCAGCTCCTAAGGACAGTTTACTTTCTACACTGGATGTCTAAATACCAATTATGATTAAATAACATGTGCCTGACCCAGCCCTTGAGAGCCTCACCTATATAAGAATGAACATCCAGGCATTTGGACCACTCTGGCCCTCTCAAAATAGTTAAGTATCAGTCTGTTAAAAAGTTTCCTCCAATATTACAGAACATGATATTTTCCATCATGAAGCATAACAGCTGCCTTTGACAGATATTCCATCACTTACCTCCTGCTTAACATGGGTCACTGTGTATTCACAGACACATAGAATTGGGAAGTATGTATAGTCTATAACTATTTTGTAAGGTCTTAAATAGAGAAAATAACACTCCTGGGAATGAGAACTGAAATAATGGCTTTACTGTCTTCTCAATCAAACTTTATAAAAATTAAATTCTTTTTATTAAAACCATTAAATATAGACTAAAGCTCCAATGTACATATATAAATATATACAGAAATCCTTAAAAATATAATTTCTTGTTTAAATGATTAGGAAAGTCAAAAACACTTTTGAGAGACACAAGGCAGAAGAAAGTGGTAATATCCCCATAGCAATAAGTGGCTTTTTAATATTGTAAAATTTCTCAGAAAATTTCTTGAAAAGACAAATTCAAAAGTGTAATATCAAAATATAAGGATAATGATATTTATAAATGTGATACACTTCTATGGGACATTCATCTGCATACAAATGTGCTCTTGGAGCTTTATTCTAATTTTGAACCAAGACTAAAAATAACATTTTGAAGCTACAGTTCTATCTACTAAACTCAATATTGAATACTCTAACTTAGTAAACTTAAAATCTCACAAAAATTTAGTCTTATAATTGCTTAGAGAAAAAAAATGATTTTGCTCTTCTTTGTTCATGCTGATATATTTACCTGTGTGAAAAAGAAGTTTATTAGTCTTTCTCCCAACCACTTGTCCCAAGATGTGCTGACTTAACATCACCATTGGCATTGCTATTCTCTAAGCTCTAATATGCCACTTTCCTACTAGTGCTTTTCAGAAGAATTGATGTGGAGTTGTGGCAGATCATTCAAACGACTGATTAGAACTTTGCTATAGGGGCATGTAGATGTGGTGGGAAAGACTATGCCGTTTATAAACATTCAGACAGATTAAATCATATCTAGATTAACACCTAAACATCATATGTTTTTTCAGTGTATCTTTTTGTTTGCTTCATTTAAAGCAGCTTTTTTTTTTTAATGTTTATTCGTTTTTGAGCCAGAGTACAAGTGGGGGAGGAGCAGAGAAAGAGAGAGAGAGACAGAATTGGAAGCAGGCTCCGGGCTCTGAGCTGTCAGCACAGAGCCCAACCAGGGGTTTGAACCACAAAGTGCAAGATCATGACCTGAGCCGAAGTTGGATGCTCAACCAACTGAGCCACCCAGGCTCCTCTAAAGCAGCTCTTATTCTTAGGAGAAATAGGTAATAAAGACTTCTTAGTAATACTTATAAAAACAGATGGAGGTCAGAGATGATCATGCTTGGGAAAATTATTAATTAAATAAAATTATTTTCTGGTATGTTCTTTGCACTATAATTGAAGAACATAGAAAAACCATGCTGAGTACTACAATGAGGAGTTTATTCAAAATTTAAAGCCAAAAAGTTTTTTCATAAAGAGAATTATACCGAAAGTCATGTTATGTTTAATACTATTTAATTATTGTTGATGTAAACATAATTATGTTCATGCTCATCTGTATTGGCAAATATGATAAAGAAATTAATAAGTATATAGTGTTACCCACAATGTTCCCAGCTCTCTTAAGAGAATTTGAAAAACAATAAAAAAAGAAATGATATAATCTTACCCTGATTGCAGTATATGAGAATTTATTTTTAGAACACCAAATCTAGAAGAGTGATGCCAGCAACATGGCAGAGTAAGAAGCTCCTTCAAACTACCATCTTCCACAGAAACATAGAAAACTATGCAGAAAAGGTCAAAATCAAGTTTTTTTAGAACTCTGGAAAGCAAAGGTTTATATCACCCAGGCTAATACTGGATAAAAAACAACTTAGAAAATGCCAGGAAAGTTTGTGGTGTTTTGAATTGCCTTTACTCCACCCCCTGCATGGCTCAGCAGTGGTCCACATTCCCAGTGTGGGACCCTGGTCCCTGGTTCTAGAAAAAGCAGAAAAGACTTTTTTTCAAGTTTGTATTACATTCTGGTTAGTTTACATATATGGTTACATTGGTTTCAGGTGTAGAATTTAGTGATTCATCATTTACATATAAACCCAATGCTCACCACGTAAAACTTATTTACAAATTATTGTGTTTGCCCGTTCTAACCTACTGGCAGGGATACCTGAAGGACTTATGTAAGGCAGTTATCTTTCTTCCGCCTAATATGGAATTTAGTCAGGTATAAAAGTGGCAGAAATTGCTTGAAAAAAAGTTTAAAGTGAATGAAAAATCCACAGGGGTGCCTGGGTGGCTCAGTCAGTTAAGCGTACAACTTCGGCTCGGGTTGTGATCTCATAGTCCATGGGTTCGAGCCCTGTGTCGGGTCTGTGCTGACAGCTCAGAGCCTGGAACCTGCTTCAGAATCTGTGACTCCCTCTCTCTCTGCCCCTCCCCTGCTCCTGCTCTCTCTGTCTCAAAAGATAAATAAATGTTAAAAAAAAAATTAAAATTGAAAAAAAAAAATCCACAGCCTCCTGGTGCAAAAGATATGGCTGAAACATCCATATTATGATATTTAAATACCCAGTTTTCAACAATAAAGAATCATATAGCCTGCAAACAAACAGGGAATTGTGACCCATTCACAGGAAAAAAAAAGCAAATTAACAGAAACCATACCCAAGGAAGCCCAATATCAGAATTGTTGGACAAAGACTTTACATCATTTGCCTTAAATATACTCAGAAATCTAAAGGATACCATCTATAAAGAATAAAAGGTAACTAGGAAAAAGTGATGTGAAATCATAAAGAAAATATGAGAATATCATAAAGAAAAACTATAAAAGAACTAAACAGGAATTCTAAAGATGAAGATATAATTATCTGAAAAGAAAAATTCACTAGAGGTATTCAATAGTAGATTCGAACAGAAATAAGACAGAATCAGTCATTTTAAAAATAGGACAATTGAAATTATTGAGTTCTGAGGAGAAAAAAAAAAAAAAAAGAATGAAACAAATGAACAAAGCCTAAGGAAATGTTAAATACTATTAGACCAATCAACAAAAGCATTGTGGAGTCCCAAAAGGAGAAGAGAGAAAGTGACAGAAAGTTTATTTGAAGAAATAATGGCTGAAAACTTTCCAAATTTGATGTAGTACATGAATATACACATCCAAGACTCAATAAACTCTGAATAGGATAAATTCAAAGATTCATACCAAGACACATCATAATCAAACTGTAGAAAGGTAAGGAAAATAATTTTGAAAGCAAGTGAAAATTCATTATGTACAAGGGATCCTCAGTAAGGTTAACAGCTGATTTCTTATTAGAAACCATGGGGAACAAAAGGCGATGGGATGATTATTTAAAGTGCTGAAAGGAAAAATAACTGTCAACCAAGAATTCTATGTCTGGAAAAATTGTCTGTCAAAAATCAAGGATATTTTTTGTAATCAAGGATAAATTAAGATATTTCATATAAACAAAATCTGGCAGAGTTCATTACCAGAGCAGTGCAGCCCTATATGAAATGCTAAAGGGAGTACTTTGGGTTCATATCAAAGGACACTAGAGGGTCCCTGGAAGCAGAATAAAAATAGAAAAATCTCTAGTAAAGGTAACTACATTGGCATACATAAAACCCAGTATTACTGACAATGTTTTTGGCTGTTAAATCCACTTTATATTTCCTACATGAGTTAAGAAATAAATGCATAAAAATAATGATAAATCTATGTTGTTGAGCCAGATATAATTTATGACAGCGTAAAGAGGGTACAGAACTGTGTAGGAGCAAGAGCAGCTCTTCCCTAATATTGTAAACAAGAGAAAGATGCCCACTTTGCACCATTGCAATTCAGTATTATACTGGAAGTTCTATCTAGAATGATTAGATAGCAAAAGGAAATATAAGGCATCTATAGTTGAAAGGAATCAATAAAACTACCTGTATCCACAGATGACATGATTCTATATGTAGAAAATCCCAAGAAAGAAAGCAAATAGAGCTAATAAACAAATACAGAAAAATTGCAGGGTACAAGATCAACACACAAAAATCAATTGTTTTTCTACATCAGCAATGACTAGTCCAAAAGGAAATTAAGAAAACAATTTATAGTACATCCAAATAATAAAATATTTAGAAAACATTTACTAAGTAGGTGAAAGACGTATTAAATGAAAACCAAAAAATATTATTGAAAGAAATGAAAGACTTAAATAATAAAAATCCATTCTCTGTTCATGAATTGCATGACTTAATATTGTTAAGATGTCAGTACTACCCAAAGTGATCTACAGGTTCAATACAGTTTCCATCAAAATTACAATAGCCTTTTCCTGTAGAAATTGAAAAACTCTTCAAATTCTTTTGTATTTCTAGGGACCCTTAATAGCCAAACAAAACTTGGCAAAGAATAACAAACATGTCACCCTTTCCAATTTCAAAACTCACTATAAATTTACAATAACCAAAACAATGTGTGAATATAGACATGTAGACCAATGGAATAGAATTTAGATTACAAGTGTAAACCTGTATGTGTGGTCAATAGATTAATTTTTTTTTGACATGGATGAGAAGACTATTTGATGAGGAAAGAATAGTTTCTTCAACAATGCTTCTGGGACAATTGGATATTCGCTTACATAATAATGATGTTAAATTCCTCCTTCATACTATTTACAAAAATTAATTCAAACTTAATCAAAGACCTAAATATAAAAGTTAAATCCATAAAACTCTTTAAAGAAAATACAGGGGTAAATCTTCATGATCTTGCACTTGACAATGGATTCTTAGCTAGAACACCAAAGGCATGAGCAATAGAAGACAAAATAGATACCTGAGACTTCGTCAAAATTAAAACCTTTGTGTATCAAATGACATTACCAAGCAGGTGGAAAGACAGTATGCAGAATAAGAGAAAATAACATCAATTCACATACCTGTTAAAGAACAAGTATTCAAAATATATAAAAAACACTTAGAACAACAAAAAAACAAACTACCTAATTAAAAAATGGGCAAAAGACTTGAATAGCCATTTTTCAAAAGAAGGTATATAAATGACCAGTGAGTACACTAAAAGGTGCTCAACATCATGAGTCATTAGAGAAATGCAAATCAAAACTGCAATGAGGCATCACTTCACACTCACTAGTATGCAATAATTGTAAAAATAGAAAATAACAGCAGTTGATGAGCATATGGAGAAATTAAAGCCTTTGTATGTTGCTGGTTGGAATTGAAAATGATTCAGCTGCTTTGAAAAAGTTTAATGGTTCTCCCAAAAGTTAAATTTAAAACTTCCACTTCACCCTGCAATTCTGCTCTTAGGTATATACCAAAATAATTGAAAACAGGCACTCAGATAAATAAATGTAAATGCATGTTCATAGCAGTGCTATTCACAATAGCCAAAAAGGTAGAAACAGCCCAGATGAATCAACAGATAAATGGGTAAATAATATAGTGTATATACATACAATTGAATATTATTCAGCCATAAAGAAAGACTGAAATTCAGATACATTCTGCAATATGGATGAACCTTGAAAACATTTGCAAAGTGAAAGAACCAGACATAAAATGTCACATATTGTATGATTCTACTTATAGGCACTATCCAGAATAGAAAAATATGTAGAGATGGAACACAGATTGGTGGTAGGCAGGGACTAGGTAGAAGGGGAATTGGGAGAAATTACTTGATGGGTAAAGGGTTTTCCTTTGTTGTAATGGAAATGTTTTGGAACTAGATAGAGGTGGTGGTTGCACGACATCATGTATATACTAACTGCCATTGATTTGTCCACTTTAAAGTGATTGATTTTATGTTATATAAGTTTCAACTCAGTAAATTATGTGAAAAAAACTATAAGAGGGATTAAAGAACTGTCAGTACTGGCATAATATTTTAATTCAGGAGTGGGAAAACTATAGTGCTTATGCCAAATCAAGCTCACCACCTGTTTTTGCACAGCCTTTGAGCTAAGAAAGGCTTTTACATTTTTAAATGGTTGAAAGAAAATAAAGAATATAAAATTCCATTAAAAATACTAGTGTGCTTTCAACTTTATTAAACTTAGAGAGCTTTTTCTATTGTCTCTGTTCTTTGGGTATTGAAAAAAAGATGAAAACAGCCTTCCCTTTCTATATGTATCTGTTGCTGCCATCTTCTGAAGAAAATGATGTATTAATTGGACCCAATTGAGATAACACAGTCTAGTATTAAAGCAAAGTATTAAACAAAGCATTTGGAGACCTGGGTTCTAATTATAGCTCTGACATATATTAGTAATGTGAACTTTGTCAACATAAACTATTTAATCCCCAGTTTTTCATCAGTTAAAGGAAATACTAGCAATATTTCAAGATTTTTGTGAAAGTTAAGGATAAGGTATGTAGAATTAATGTCACATAGTAGACATACAATGTAATGATAACTTTCAGTAATGAATGGGACAGATAGTTTATTTTTTCTTCTATATTAAAAAAACAGTTTCTGGGGTGCCTAGCTGGCTCAGTCAATGGGGCATGCAACTTGATCTCTGGGTTATGGGTTTGAGCCCCACATTGGGTATAGAGATTACTTTTAAAAAATCTTTAAAAAATAAATAACTTATAAAAATTTAAAAAAAAACACCTTCCTAAGTGGTTTCTCAGATAGATATTATCATACCAATTCATTTTCTTAAATAGATTTTATTTTTATAGCAGTTTTAGGTTCATAGCAAAATTGAACAGAAAGTACAGAGAATTCCCATATACCTCCTGCCAACACACACATGAATTCCTTTTTAAATCACATAATAGAAAAGTATTTTAATAACTATAGAACAATTTATTTTGCTTTTATGATCGAGGTCCCTGTTCTTTCTCCAGAACTCTATGTCTCAATATCTCCTTTCCACTAGTAATTCTAAAATGAGTGTGAGTATTCTTAGCCTACAAGTAAGATCTAATGTTTCCTTTGTCCCTAAAGATCATTGCATTGGCTCCTCTGATGGTTCTTTAATCAGCAACAAGGTAAACCAGTTGTGTTTTGATCCCCTTAACACATAGGTTTGCAGAGGTTGCAATGGGAAGATAAAGGAAACTTGCATTTTTTTTTTCTTTAGACCTGACCTGGAGATTTTTGCTCATGAAGTCTGTAATTATATAATCTCTTAGGTACTAGTCCTTTGGTAAGCAACTAATAATATTTCTTAGAAGACTCCTGGACTTGCTGCAAGTTTGATATCATACCGATCTTGTCATAACCATCTATTTCTCTAGCCTAGTCCACTCTATTTCATATAACATGCTTTCCTGGTCAGATTGGACTCATTCTTCCTACTGGCCATTTCTGCTCATCTTAGTGTCATGCCTACCACATCCTCATAGGTCATTATCATAAACACCATTGTCTAAACTTATAATATCTAATATTTAATGAGCATGAAGAATAAGATAAATATTAAAATAAACACCTTTTGTATACTATATAATTTATTCCTGAAAAACCCTATGAAACACATAATATTATTTGCACCATGTTACTGTTGAGTAAATTAAGAATTTGACACAATGACATAATAGCTAATAATAATGAATAGCACTTACAATATTGAGACTAGTTCTACTTGAGGCTCATGCTATTACTATTTAGTGTTCATAGTCATAATAAAAATATCTTACTCTTGGTCCAAATATATATGTAAATATTTGGATAAGTAGTAGCAACTTAATAATAGTAAACACACACAAATCAAACCCAGAGATACCCTACTCTTTCTGTTTGAAGTGTCAATGCCTCTCATATTGCTTACCTCAGTTAGTCTTTAATTTGTTTCTTTTTCCTCTTTATTTCTCCACATATATCCTTCCTCACACAATTCAATTTATTATCTCATCTTATTGTGCCACCACCATTTAGTCATTGATCTTTCATAACAAAATATGTAATGAAACCATACTTACAAATACTTGATGAGGACGGGGGTGGAAGTGTTTGATAAATCCAATTTGATTATAATTCTACAGGTAACCTAAATAATTTATATCCATCTAAGAGGAAAGTAATTTAAAAAATAGGGAAGCTTGGCAGGTGGGCAGAGAAGGCTTAGTTGGTTGAGCATCTGACTCTTGATTTTGGCTCAGCTTATGATACCATAATTGTGACATTGAGCCCTGTGCTGGGCATGGAGCCTACTTAATATTCTCTCTCTCCCTTTCCCTCTTCCCCTCTCCTGCTTGTTCACTCACTCACTCTCAGATAATAATAATAATAATAATAATAATAATAATTTAAAATTAAAAATAAATTAAAAAACAATATTAGCTGTTTTAACCTTTTGGGACCCCTTGGTTTTATTGCATTGCACTGGCTGGTAGAAGTTCTATTTTTTGTAAACTGTTTACCCATTTGGATATTTTATCTTGATATTTATCAAGATTTCTCATCCTTGGCACAATTAATATTTGGGGCTGTGTAATTCGTTTTAGGTGGGAAAAGACTGTCCTGGGCATTATTAGATGTGTAGCAGCACCCTGGCTTCTATCCACTAGATTCTATTAGCACTCTAACTCCCAGTGATGACACCCTAAAAGTGTCTCAAGACATTGCCAAATGTCCCTGGAGGTTTAAATAGGCCCCAGTTGAGAACTGCTGGTCTAATCTATTGTTCTGTATGCCTATCTGATTCTCAGTCACCATATTCAATGAGTTTTAAATATGTGGCCAAATCTGGTAAGTTTTATTTTTTCAAAGTTTGGAGAGTCTTTGTGGCACAGCAATGATCTGAATCTAAACATTTTTATTTTGTTCTTTCTGATTTTTATTTGCAAGTATTTTCTTTGTTCTGTTATAGTTTTGATTTTTTTATCTAGGAGTTGTTTCCTGCTCCATCTTGAAAATTGACTTATTCTAGATATACCAAATATAGGTAACAGAAGACTACTTAATTCTTCCATTGCAAAAATATCTCATTCTATTGATAAGGATTTAAAAATCCAAAAAGATTAATCAATTTTTTTCAGGATTAATAGCTAACTTGAGGCTAGCCTGACACTAAAACCTCTCCATCCATATGTTACAAATACATTGTATTCAATATTAAAACTCTGGCTAGAATTTTAAAATCTCCCTCCTTTGATTTGACTTTAATTATCTGTTGGAATTAACCTTGAAAGTGATAAGAATTTATTAAAGGGGCCAGGGTGGCTTAGTCAGTTTAGGGTCTGACTCATGGTTTTCGCTCAGGTCATGATCTGAGTTCTAGCCCCACGTGGGGCTCTGTGCTGATAGCATGGAGCCTGGTTGGGATTCTCTGCCTCCCTCTCTCTCTTCCCCTCCCCAGCTCATGTGCGCATGTTCTCTCTCTCAAAAATAAATAAATAAGCATTAAAAAAAATTTCTTGGGGCACCTGGGTGGCTCAGTCAGTTAGGCATCCGACTTTGACTCAGGTCATGATCTCGCGGTCCCTGAGTTCAAGCCCCATGTCGGGCTCTGTGCTGACAGCTCAGAGCCTGGAGCCTGTTTCAGATTCTGTGTCTCCCTCTCTCTCTGACCCTCCCCCGTTCATGCTCGCTTGCTCTCTCTCTCTCTCTCTGTCTCAAAAATAAATAAACATTAAAATTTTTTTTTTAAAAAACAATAATTTCTTATAAACATTGGGGTACAAGTGCCCCTATGCATCAGTACTCCTGTATCCCTTGGATAAATTCCTAGCAGTGCTATTGCTGGGTCATAGGGTAGGTCTATTTTTAATTTTCTGAGGAACCTCCACACTGCTTTCCAGAGTGGCGGCACCAATTTGCATTCCCACCAACAGTGCAAGAGGGTTCCTGTTTCTCCACATCCTCTCCAGCATCTATAGTCTCCTGATTTCTTCATTTTGGCCACTCTGACTGGTGTGAGGTGGTATCTGAGTGTGGTTTTGATTTGTATTTCCCTGATAAGTGAAATAAGCCATACAGAGAAATACAGATACCATATGGTTTCACTCTTATGTGGATCCTGAGAAACGAACAGAAACCCATGGGGGAGGGGAAGGGAAAAAAAAGAGGTTAGAGTGGGAGAGAGCCAAAGCATAAGAGACTGTTAAAAACTGAGAACAAACTGAGGGTTGATGGGGGGTGGGAGGGAGGGCAGGGTGGGTGATGGGTATTGAGGAGGGCACCTTTTGGGATGAGCACTGGGTGTTGTATGGAAACCAATTTGACAGTAAATTTCATATATTAAAAAATAAAAAAAAAAGAAAAAAAAACAATAATTTCTTAAAAAGCAGAGATTTTTTGAGTATGTAAATATATCAAATAAATGTATTTTTAATCTACTTTTTACAGAAATCTATTTTAATCTACTTTTCACAGAAAATCCCATTAATATGATCAGACGGAACATACTAATCATTTTATCAAAGTTGTTATGTAGCATCCAAAATTAGTGTTTCGACGCTTGCAATGGAGAAAGTGGGAATTACCTATTCTGGTGTTCTCTCCCAGGACATCTTACTCCAGACATTTAGGACAGCAGAGAAGCAGTCAAAGAGTAAAGGGGGTCAGGCTAGAAGATAAATGGGATGGGTCTGCCATTGCTGAGAGGGTGGGGAGTTGAGAGGAATGCAGGGGCCCCAGCCAACAACAATGATGAGGGAATCCTAATGATGAAGAAGGTGGCAAGGATAGAAGTAAAGAACATTGTATGATGCGCTTTGGAAGATAAAAGTATTATTTATTGACAGCATACCAAAGCAGTTATTTCTTGTTATTATCTTTAGAGTTATTATTTTCTGTGATTATCTGTAAAGATATTAAAAATATAATAGTTAGAAATATGAGATTTAGAAGTGGCCATACCTGAATTCAAGTCCCAGATCTTCCACTTATCAATGATATGACTTGAGCAAAATTTTTAACTCAGATAAACCTCAGTTTACTCATCTGAAAAATAAGGGTGGGGGTAAATTATCTATACATAAATTTTAATGTGTCAGATAATGTGGTACTTGTAAAGTGGCCCTAGAAATTCTCAGGAAGTGCTAGCCAAAATTATTGGTATTAAGGAGGCTGTATACAGATGAACCCCAACTTATGATAGTTTAACCTATGATTTATTTGTCTTCATGATGGTGCAAAAGCAATAAGCATTCAGTAGGAACTGTACTTTGAATTTTGACCTTTTCCTGTGCTAGTGTTATGTGGGAGAGTCCTCTCTCGTGATGCTGGACAATGGCAGCCACAGCTCTCGGTCAGCCACGTGATCATGAGGGTAAATAACAATTACACTTAAACCATTCTGTGCCTGTACAGCCATTCTATTTTTCACTTTCAGCACAGTATTCAGTAAATTACATGAAATATCCAATACTTTATTAGAAAATAGGTTTTGTGTTAGGTGATTTTGCCCAACTAGTAGGCTAATATAAGTGTTCTGAGCATGTGTAAGGTAGGCTAAGCTAGGCCATGATGTTTGCTACATTAGATGTCTTAAATGCATTTTTGATTTATGGTATTTCCAATTTATGATAGGCTTACCAGGATGTAACCCCATCATAAATTGAGGGAGATCTATATATAAATCTGAGACTGCCTGAATATGTTCTTTAAAATTTTCAGACTCATTGCAGTTTTAAAATCAACTCTTTCTTGCTGATGGAAACACTTAGTTTATCAATTAACTTTATAATAATTGCCCTTCCTGCTGTAAAAGTGAAGATTCAGTAAATAATGACCCAAGAACAGATGCCAGGGAATGTACTAATTTTTCCAAACTGATTTCTTTGATTCAGTCAGCAACTACTAATTAGACTGTGTAAATAAATTCTAAAAATCGAATGTCAACAAAATTGGATACTATGCTACTTTTAGCTTGTATTTTTTGGAAACACAGTTGTCCTAAAACAGTGATGAATTTGACTGCTTTTATAAAAAAAATGGGTTAATTTAGGCATACACCTATGTAGTGGGGGAAAAAAAAACCATAAAGATACAATTTATCTTTGTCAAAATCTATTATGACCCAATGTAAAATATGGGTCATATGTAATGTAAATGATGTAAAGAATATGTTATCTTAACATCATTAGTAAATTCTTGATCAAACACTGATGTGCCAAAAATTTGCTATCTTTCTACCTTTCTGTTATCACTTTTGAATATTTTATCACAAATAACACTTAGAAAGAAATAATAAGAGTCCAATTAGAATTGTTAAACAAAAATTTAGTTATTTACTGAGTATCTACTATATTTCTGGCAGTGTATTAATTTTTCATATGTATTATGTATTAAATGTATGGTATTATTCATATCTTGTTTGAATGCCAAGATTAGACTGAGAAAGCTAATTGGCATACTCAGAGTCACACAGATGTAAGTATAGTAAGTCATGAAGATAGAGTTCGGACCCAGTGTATCTTATTCAGAAATTTGTTTAACTAACTTCTGTACTTTGCCACTTCCTTTAGCATTGTTCAAAAATACACTTTCTTAAACATTGAAAATTTTCAGTTTGCTCTGTTGTTATTACATTAAAATGCAATCCTTGCCATATTATGTCATTATAAAAATTATAAAAAATTGGCTATAGTAGTAATAGCAGCTAAAAGTTACTGAGCAATTAATAGGTGCCAGCCAGGTTCTGCACTATGTGTTTCAATATGCACTATTTAACTTCCATTCGAAGAAGTAAGTAATTGTTTCTGTACCCACATTACAGACGAAAAAACGAAGCTCTCAGGAGACACATATGTTACACACAACTGGCAGTAGCAGAGATGTGATCCAAACCCAGGTATGTCTGATTCTAAAGCTATTTACCAGTATAATGTTTATATGAAGTTACATATAATTTAATAATTCTTATGATGAGAAAAATATATTGTAAGAACTGAGAGTAATTTTCAGACTTGAAATAATCTAAATAACGTGACAGGTAATTGCTACTAAACCAAAATTCTTCAAACCAAAATTCTATGGACTTCATGTTTGTGCCTGACTCAAGGTTCAGACTAAGGAAATTTCAGAGTTTTAAGATGCTCTTAGATAGCTAGAATGATCCAATAGTTTGGAATTTTGCTCATCTATAAATGTGTGGGTACAGAATTATATATAGCTACATATTTCATACTACTCTAGATAATTGAGCTATGATACTCAACTGAATTGGTGTGTCCTTTGCTTTCCTGTTTTATCACCCAGGCTCTGCGCTGACAGCAGGGATCCCCATGCGGGGCTCAAACTCAGGAACCACAAAATCGTGACCTGAGTCAAAGTTGCTTAACCAACTGAGCCACCCGGACTTTTTAATACAAAACTTATGAGGGTCTGTTGGCTCACTCTAGAAGGTAGCTTAGTGTAATGGTTAAGAAAGGGAATCTGGAGCCAGACTGCCTGGGTTCAGACTTCTAAGTATGTGATTTTACTTAACTTTCTTAACCTATTTGTGTCTGAGCTTTCTCATCTGTAAAATTAGGATGATACTAATGTGTTTCACAGAGGATTGCTATAAGACTGAAATGAGTAAAATGTGAAAAATATGTAGAATAATGTCTGGACAAAGTAAGAGCTGTATAACTATTTGCTAAATAAATAAATGAAAATAAAGCCTTCACCAGTAAGCCTAATTGGAAGTATTTTCTCTGTTTGCTGATGTGTTTGATTCATCTCTTAAGGCACTAACCACTTTGCCTACTCTTATAATTATCTACTTGCATACCTTTTTACTAATAGTAGGTTTTAAGCTTCTTGAGAAGAGAGATTATTTCTTGTATTGCCTCAGGACTGTTCAATAAGACTCCTATATAAGTGAATCAATGATTCTCTAGAGCCAGGCAAGTGATTTCCTTCCATTTCCTTCCATCTGAGAGAATATTGCTGATGTCAACCTTAAAAATAAAATAGCCAGTTATTTTACTAGCAGAATGATTTTGTTTGGGAATAGCAGAGAAATTGCAGTTAGGGACATGCAAGCTGTGGTGAACCATAGGCAAGCACAAATAGACAAAGGGGAGGTCAGCTTTTATTAGGTTTTAGGAGGAAATTGGAGAGGGTTGCTTTGAACACAAGGTCACTGGAGAAGAACAAGAGTTTGAGGTTTGGCAATCTCTGGTTGGCTGTGAGCAGTGGTTAGTGAGTTGTTGCTGTAACAGAGAGGGATCTTCCTACTTTTCCAAAAAGCAGTAGATGAAATTTCTATGTGAAAAATGTCGTCCCTTTTCAAGATAATTCTTATCTTTCTTCCTGCTGGTTATGCAGGCTACAGCAATGGAACCTGCATGAGAGCTCCCCCTTCAGCACTTCTCAAATCCATTTTATTTTTTCATTTTGAGAGAGAGAGAGAGAGGGAGAGAGAGAATCCGAAGCAGGCTCTGTACCATCAGCATAGAACCTGACACAGGGCATGATCTCATTGACCATGAGATCATGATCTAACCCAAAAATCAAGAGTTGGATGCTTAACTGACTGAGCCACCCAGGCACCCCTTCTCAAATCCATTGTAAATGAAATTTCTTTTATTTTCACACTGATGATTATAGCACCATTACACCATTTTTCACACTGACATGGCAGTTAACACTGGTAGAAATTGTTACCTTCTGATATGATCACTTGGTGCCCTCTATGTATGTGGTAGGCAAAACAATATCCCTGCAAAGTTGTCTGTGTCCTGATCCCCAGAATCTATGGATACATTACTTGACTGGGCAAAGAGAACACTGCAGATGTGACTAAAATAAGAATTTTGAGATAGAGAAATTATTCTGGATTTTCCAAGTGAGCCCAGTATAATCACAAGTGTCCTTATAAGATGGAGACAATGGAGGCAGAGGTCATTGTGGTGCCATTATTAGGGATGGGGAGGGGGGAGCATGAGCCAGGAGATATGGATAGCTTTTAGAAGCTAGGACAGGAAAGGAATGGATTTTCCCTTAGAATCTCCTAAAAGAATACAGCCCTGCTGACAGGTCATTTTCAAGACTTCTTACTTCCAGAACTGTCAGTCAAATTTTGTTATATTAAGTTTGTGTTATTTTAAATCATGAAGTTTGTGGTTATAGCAGCCACAGGAAACTAATAAAATCTATTTCCATGAGTGAAAGATAATGAAACAAAGATAGTAATAAGGGAAGAAGGAAGAAATGAAGGAAGGAAAGAGAAGGAATGCTTTACTAGAGATAACATTTCTGTGGCTGATATGAATAAAAGGGCCAAAAACTAAATAGAGAGAATTAAGCAAATTATCATGGGCAGAAACTAAGCTGAAATGTTGGGAACAAAATTTCAAACAAATACATTAATTATTTTATTGAAAGTTGGTAGACAATTTATATGAAAATTACTTTATCACGAGCAAGTTATTGTAAGAAAAAAAAGATATTACATTAATACCTAAATTAATTTAAAAATGATGGCATCACAAACCAAGTACAGAGTTTCTTTTAAAAACCCAGTCTTAGGGGCACTGGGTGGCTCAGACAGTTAAGCATCCAACTTCAGCTCAGGTCATGATCTCAGGTTTGTAAGTTCAGGCCCCACATCGGGCTCTGTACTGACAGCTCAGGGCCTGGAGCCTGTTTCAGAATCTGTGTCTCCCTCTCTTTATGTCCCTCCCCTGCTTGCAATCTGTCTCTCTCTCTGTCTCTCTCTCTCTCAAAAATAAATCAAACATTAAAAACAAATTTAAAAAAATTTTTTAATGTTTTATTTATTTTTGAGAGAGAGAGAGACAGAGTGCAAACAGGAGAGGGGCAGAGACAGAGGGAGACACAGAGTCCGAAGCAGGCTCCAGGCCCTGAGCTGTCAGCACAGAGCCTGATGCGGGGCTCCAACTCACAAACCATGAGATCATGACCTGAGCCGAAGTTGGACACCTAACCAACTGAGCCACCCAGGCGCCCCCATTAAAAACCAAGTTTTAAAAAATTGAAAAAAAAAAAAACCTCTTGAGTGGGGAGGCATCTGGGAGGCTCAGTTGGTTAAGTATGTGACTCTTGATTTTGGCTCAGGTCATGATCTCATGGTTCGTGAGATCAAGCCCAACATTGGGCTCAACTCTAACAGTGGCAGAGCCTACCTGGGATTCTCTCTGTCCTTGTCTCAACCCTTCTCTTGCTTACATTCTCTCTCTCTCAAAAATAAATAAACAGGGGCACCTGGGTGGCTCAGTCGGTTAAGCGTCCGACTTCAGCTCAGGTCACGATCTCGCGGTCCGTGAGTTCGAGCCCCGCGTCGGGCTCTGGGCTGATGGCTCAGAGCCTGGAGCCTGCTCCCGATTCTGTGTTTCCCTCTCTCTCTGCCCCTCCCCCGTTCATGCTCTGTCTCTCTCTGTCTCAAAAATAAATAAACATTAAAAAAAATTTTTTTAAATAAAAAAATAAATAAACAAACATTAAAAAAAAATACAGCCAGTCTTGGAAATGGTGAGTAAAATTTTTTAAACTTATTCTCTCAGCAGTGATATTTAATTGTCTCCACTCATTCCTTCCTTCTCTTGCCTTTCATCTTGTCTCCCTGATTCTACTTCCAACCAAAAGCAGTTGTGTTTAGGGTAGTAGTGAAGGGAGAGTAAACAGAAGGGCAATGGTGGGGATGATACTGTCAGTCTCATTTTTAAAAAGAGACTGCAGAAGTGCTGAACAGAAGCTTTAATAGCATCCCTGGCAGTAACCACCCCTGTTCCCCGTGTATTTTGAATCAGATTTAATTTGAATTAAATAGAAATAAAACTCTTTACCATTGCACCCTAATGACTGTAATTTTCTCTCAAGCTGTTACTTACAGACACAGTATGCTGCACCTTGAAAAGAACATTCTTATCCTTTTTTATTGAGTCTGAAGGCTAATACCTTTATTTTTAAAAGTAGTCTATTTTTGAAGGATGAACTTAAATATTGTGAATTATTATGACACATAGGCCCTTCTGGATTTTTCACAAAAAGAGAAATTCCCAACTTAGTTGTCTTTATTTTTTTACTGTAATTCTAGCCAGCCCAATGATACCACCCAGTTTGTCTTTTTTAGGGTTATAATACTCCTGTCAGAAGCTCTATGGGAAGCATTTAACTTACCACATAGCCGTAACCCTGATTGCCAGAGCCAAAATGTCTCCAATATGACTTCAAGTAGTTCAAGTCTCTGGTGCCAGATGGCATGCAGATTGGTCCCTTTCACAGATACAGATGACACTGTGCCCAGAGTTTGTTAGAGTGTCTACATCTACTCCTGCTGGGAATATAATTTGGTAGAAAAACTCTTTGGCCTACCTGCCAGTGATACAGAAAATATAGATAGACAGACTCATTTCCAGATGACAGCTTTAAAATACACACCCTTCTCTGTTATCAGAATAACAAAGTACCAAAATTGAAAAATGCAGATAAACATGTATCTTAAAGCTGGATGGAAGAAGAAATTTATTAAAAAAGTAAAATTTTTAGTAGTAGTCTAAACAGAAATTTCACTGAATGAGAGATCTAATATGTCGTCTCCTTTTTCCCTCATTGTAAAAACTACCAAGGAGGAAAACAAGCTGTTCAGAATAAATGGAGTAGGGGAACCTCTTTGCATCTATGTATCATGACTTTGATATCCAAGAGGCTGCAATGAGTGGAAGGAATATCAATATTAATACAAGTTCCCTGAACTAGGTAATAGTTATTAGAATGAATAACTGAATCTAGATGCTATATTCTATAAGTTTTCTGTATTATATCCTATAAGTTTTCCATTTTTTTTATATCTGACAATTATATACAGTTTTAAAGACTTTTGTTCCAATTCTACCTCATGGAATGGTGGAGTAGGATTATTTTTCTGTTTTTAGGCACTTTCAAATCATCCAATAACCTGATTAATCAATTGATCATATTTCAAAAATTTTAGCCTATTTAGGAAGATAAATCTGCTTTAAAATTAAATTATTTGTTCTACAGCTGAAATAAAAGATTAAGATTATGATTTAAATTTGCTATATGAGTATCCTCTTTGTTAGAAAAATGTATAAAGTTGGGGGTATTTTATATACTCCAACATAATCTTGGGAATGAGAAGTAAGTTGTATAGATGCTTAATGTATATTTTCTGGGTTTTTTTTTTATTATATAGATATGCTGGACTTCAGTCTTTAACATGGGCAAATAAAACCATATAGTATTTTGCTTTTACCAGAGTTTTACAACTTGATAGCTTGTCAAATTAGTGATATACTGCCAAAATATTTTTAGAAATTATCCTAGAAAAAACCCAACAACTATATCCTATACATAAGCCAGTAGATCAGTTTGTAGGCATTTCTTTGTAGAACCGATATGCTAAGTGTGAATTTGAGGTAAAATATTTAGTATTTAGGAAAGAATAAAAAATGACTGTTGCATGTAAATCCTAAAAGAAATGTCAAAGAAGAAGTAAACTCAATAAAAGGATATTATATTTAAACATTCATAAGCAAACACAGTGTTCTTTAATTTAAGAGTAAAATACTGCATCAATGATGCAAATGATGTACAGCAAATAAAGTACGTTTTTTTAAACAGCAAAACTGATCTAATGTAATATGTCATGATTAAGCAAAGGGTTAAAGGGTTAAACTATTTGCCAAAGTTCTACTGATGAATGAAGTAGAAAAACTGAGATTTGAAACTAATTCTATGTAACTTAAGGCAAATTATTTGATCTCATAGTAAGGCTATGGGAACTCTTACAGCTCCTGGAGGAGCTGATTGACTCATAGTAGGTACTCAATGACTTTTAGCTATGATGATGATGTCGGTGGTGATTAGTATTAGAGATATCTAATAACAAATCTGTAACAAATGATCTTGTCCATTTGACGTCAATATACCATTCTTCCCATTTCAAAATGTCCTGGTTTTAATGGGCTTATAAAATATTCACGGATTGTTTTCTTCTTCAGCTGTTATACCTGTTTTTTACTTTCTCTGCTTCATTACCACACGTATTTTGCTGACTTGTGGACTGCCTGTGATACTGGATGAATGTCCAGTTACTGCCTTTCTCATTAGGACTTGGACAACTCTGGCTGCAAATACTTGTAAACTTATATTGTACCTTTACTTTCTATGTCTTCTTACTTTTATTTCTCATTTTAGTGTCCTCTGTTTCAGTACAGTTTTGATGCACGGTCTCTTTATTGCTGTCTGGTGAAAATTGACTTTTGCTAAGTCCATCCTTCATTCTCATCAACTCATCTTATAACTGAGAGTTATACTCATGAGTTTATGAATATAAAAGAGAGGGTCGTTACTAATCTAAAGCAAACAAATTGATTTTGTATCAAAAATTGCATAATAGAGACTTACTGTTCTCCAGTTTGCGTGCTCTCTTGCAAAGAGCCATCATTAATGTAAAGCAAGTTCAGGGCATGATGCTTGCTTTCAAGAATTTGGAATAACTAATTCGATTCTTTCACTCTATCAGAGTTACAGTGTTACTTCACTGGTGCCATCACCATCTACAGAAATGCTAGAATATTAGAAAAAAATGTGGAAAACCAATGTGGAAAAAGCAGTTAAAAACAAAAGTAGAATTTATTTTTTTTTTAGGTAGTATGTTTTGCTCGTTATATAAACAGAACTGATCCCGTGTAGCAGGGATCCCAGTTGTCATTTGATTATAAGGCATTGATTTGTAGTGAATGCGATTGTATGTAGGAGTCCCAGCGCCCCTTTTCCCACCCATCTTCTGCCATCTCAAGAAAACCGGCACTTTTGCATTCTGTCAAAAACTGAGAATAGGGTCTCCATTGTTTTTGCACCATCGATTTATAATTAATATAGAAGAGTATTTTTATCTCTCACGCTGTGTCCCTCTCCATCATCCATTGTAATCTCTTACTATATTCAAATCTGAGGCATATAGAGGCAGCTATAGTAAACCAGTAGCTGTCAGTTTTTGTGTGCCTCTTAAAACCATATAATTATGATTCAGATCCTCTACAGCTCATAGTAAAGTCCCTCACATCTATATTGTCATTTAAGCAAATAAAAATTTATGGACTGTAATGTAAGGTTGGGAAGAAATTTCAACCAGTAATGTAAACCTTATGGGAAAAATCTGTTTTGAACAGTTATTTCTGGAGAATAGGATATACACTTTTTCTATTGCCTTAAAGTAGTAAATGCAAAACATTTGAAAGTAGTGATACTTGTAGTTTGACTATTTCATTATTGTTGTTTTTAGTTTTGAGAAAACACTTTAAATAAGGGGCCTTTGTGAAGTACAGTGACAGTCACGATCCTTCATTGCATCCTCACTTTGATCTTGGCATTTTGTTCTAGATTTCCTTTCAGTGAGATGATACTATGTAAACAAAAATGTAACAAAATCTGAAGATTATGTGCTTATGGGAGGAAAAGGATGGCAGTGATAGTGAAAGGTTAAGGGGGAAACATAAATAATTAAAATTATATGTTACTTAAGTTAAAATCAGGTTTCAACTACCAAAAACTTTCAATAAGATGTTTTAAACATTTGATGCTATTTATAATATTTAATTTCAAAAGCTAAAAACATAACATGTATCTTTTTTAAAAAAGCATGTATTTTTTTGATAATTTAACAGAGATTCATAAATTAGCACATCTACTTTTACTATTATATTTTTATATTGTTAGTGCTAAATCGATTTTGAAATTTCAAGATTGATAAATTCCAGAATAGGTTATCCATCAAACAATGAACATGGTTTTTGAGAATGACAAGAATAAAAGAAAAACACCATTATTGTTAGTAATAAATGCAGTGAAAACAAAAAAAAAAGGAAGGAAGGAAAAGAGAAGGCAGGACAAAAGGAGGGAAGAAAGAAAGGAAGGAGAGGAAAAAAAAAAACACATAGGTAACCAAAAACTTCACTTTTGCGGTAAGGCGTAAGTAGGAAGCTTTACTTTAAACCCTGAAAAAATATGACACATCCAGGTTACAAATGCAAAAACGTCTACAGCTGAATCATACAGCAATTGACCCTGCACTTGAGGAAACCTCGATATCTAAAGGCCAAAATGCATATTCCATGTTTCCATTTAATTGGACTAAATATATTTGAAATTTTAACAAGCCATACTAATTACCCTGTTGCATGTCTACCATGGGCATACTGTGACTTTAAATGTTTACATATTTTATGTATGAGGATGGAATTACCATTACCATTATTTTTATAAAAAGAAAATCAAGCCCTGAAAAATTATATAAATTCCCAAAGTTCTCAATGGGAGGAATTTTTGAAGACGATAAGAGACTGGTCTCAAATCAAGCCATTTAATGCTAGACCTTCTGCTCTTTACTGCTATGATATTGTTCTGGAAATTATGTTCCTTTTAGCTTCACTGACCTCTTTTCACGGCTTTAACTGGAATATATCATTACAGCAGGCACACAAATGTAAAAATGCTACATCTCTACTCCTCAGTGACCTGACAGCTTAAAATTTGATGTAATTCAAGTGTAATTACTTAGGCTTTTCTCCTAAATGATACTTATTCTAAAACCTAATGTGTTGAAAATAATGTAACAGACCAAAGTTCTCCAAATATACATGAATATTATGTTGTAGAAGAATCATGGTAGCATTTAAATATGACTATTATCTGTTTTTTTCTAATAGAGTATCCTGAATAGGAGATAATCAAAAAGAATAATTGCTGAATGACTGGATTTGAGAATTTTCCACCTGTGAAAGCTGAATTCTGATTTCATACAGTGTTAGCTACCCTCAAAATACACTAATGTATGAACTTAAAAGAGTACTTTCTCATGATTCTTTCGTTCTGTAGTTTGTCTCTAACAATGGAGACATGGGACATATTATGGAAGAGGTGGCAGTAACCCTAAGGGTCATCAGAAGAGACCACATCTGTAACTACAAAACATACATGTTCCTCCAAATATGGGATACAAGTCCCTTTATTCTAACTTGGGTCCTCCATTTCTTTTTAAGGTATTAATTTCTCTTCTTTTGAGACTTCAGGACTCCTTATAATCAAAATCCCAGGCTTGTTTGGTTTCTGTTGATCTTCTTTGAGGGAAATAGCAAGAAGATGGATGGTCAACGTATGAATACTTGAGCAAACCGAATTTCACTCTTTGAAATTCTGTTACAACCAGGAAAAGAGAGTTATATTTTTTATAATAGTGAGGAAGAAAAAAAAGTTGATTAGTTGCTAACTTAAACATATTAAACACCATTGCTTTATGAAATAATCTCATTCATCTGAAAATTAGTGGAAGGGTTGCAAAAACATGGCAATGTGGGAGAACCCAGTTTTCCTGTTCTCCAGAAAAGATCAACTATGCATGAACATAAACAACTCTGGGAAACCTGTAGAGTCCACTTAGAAAGTGTTAGCCATACAGTGGGAAAAACTGAAAATATCACATAGAAGAGAAGAAGACTTCAGTTTGCCTGTAGCATCTCATCCCTCAAGCCAGGAATGTTGGACAACAAGAAGGAACTTACTTGCCAGGTGGAATGAGTTCTTCTTTCCAGGAAAGGAAAAACAGAGAGAGCAAGCACCTTCTCCAGCCTCTTGGGGCACTGCATGAAGATCTCACTGTGTTTTCACCCCACCCAGATCAGCAAAACTAAGATGTATAGAGCTGGGAACAAGGAAGAATAGTAGAGGCTGTTACTAGAAGACACACAGCAGGAGCTATTGCAGTTAACAGAGACCTGGATTAAAGTCTTAAAACCTAAGACCTAAAACCATAAAACTCCTAGAAAATAACATAGGGAAAAAGCCCCTTGACAATTTTCAGGATATGATACCAATAGCACAAGCAACAAATGAAAAAATAAACAATTGTGACTACATGAAACTGAAAATCTCTGCACAGCAAAAGAAACCAACAAAATTAGAAGACAACCTATGGAATGGGAAGAGATACTTGCAAATTATATCTGATAAAGGGTCAATATCCAAAATACATAAAGAACTCATATAGTTCCATAGCAAAACAAAACAAAACAAACAAACAAAAAAAAACAATTTAAAAATGGGCAATGGAACTGAATGGACATTTTCCCAAACAGCTACATGAAAAGATGCTTGACATCACTAATCATTAGGAAGCAAATCCAAACCACAATGAGATATCACTTCACACGTGTCAGAGTGCCAATCATCAAAAAGATAAGAAATGTCTTTATGGTCGAGGGTGTGGAGAGTGTTGTAGAGGGTGTGGAGAAAAGGGAATGCCTATAATGGTGTTGATGGGAATGTAAATTGGTGCACCCACTATGGAAAATAGTATGGAGGTTCTTAAAAAAATTAAAAGTAGAACTACCATAAAATCCAGCAATCCCACTTCTGGGTACATATCCAAAGGAAATGAAAACAGGATCTTAAAGAGATATCTGCGTCACTATGTTCATTGCAGCATCATTCACAATAGCCAAGATTGAGAAACAACCAAAGGGTCCATCAATGATGAATGGATAAAGAAGATGCATATATAATGTGGAATATTGTTTGGTTATGAGAAATGCTGCATTTTGCTTGGATGAACCTTGATGGCATTATGATAAGTGAGGTAAGTCAGACAGATAAAGACAGATACTGTATGATTTCATGACTATGTGGAATTGAAAAAGCTGAACTTGGAGAAACAAAGTAGAAAAGTGGTTATCAGGGGCATAGTGATAGGGGAAAGTGAGAGATACTGGTCAAAAGGTACCAACTTCCAGTTATAAGATTAACAAGTCCTGGGATTCTAATATGCAGCATGGTGATTATAGCTAGTAATACTGTCCTAAATACTTGACAGTTGCTAAGAGAATATATCTTAATTGTTCTCAACATACACACACACACACACACACACACACACACACACACAAAAGGTATGAGGGTGGAAGTGTTAGTTAATGCTATGGTGGCAATCATTTTGTAATATATATAAATGTATCAAATTAATACATTGTACACCACACAATGTTATATATTAATTATTTCTCAGTAAAGCTAGAAAAATAATCAGAAGTGGATAAATAATTATTAGTGGAAGATTTTAGGAGTATTTTGCAATTATTAATCAATTTTTTATGCCATCATATTATTTTCTTGAAAATAGGAGAATCAGTAAGAAGTGTATTGCCTTTTTAAGGGCGTAACTAAAAATATAACACTACCTCATTGCCTTATCTTGTGGCCCAGCCTGTTATTAGAAAAATAATAACTACAATGCAGAATTGAATCTGTGCTTAAACATGAAACATTCTGGGGGGGCTGGGTGGCTCACTCAGTTAAGCATCCAGCTCTTGGTTTCAGCTCAGGTCATGATCTCATGGTTTTGTGAGTTCCAGCCCACATCTGGCTCCATGCTGACAGTGTGGAGCCTGCTTGGAATTCTCTGTGTCCCTCTCTCTCTGCCCCTCCCCCCTTGTGCTGTTTCTGTCTCTCTCAAAATAAATAAATACACTTTAAAAAAAAAACATGAAACATTCCGTCATGTGATGCTATCAATTGAATATAGGCTAATCAACTTTCTTGAAGTATGAGAGATCTCTATTGGAACGTATTGTTTTTGTCATGATGTTTAAGTTAGATGTCTCAATGCCAGTTTCACTGAAACCTCATCAACATGGCTGCTAAAATCCTGTATTTCTTCTTTATACTAAATTCAACTCTAGAGAAAATTAATAATTTCCTGCCTACTTACAGGCATATAAAACTTAGAAACTAACTTGAGTCAATAAACATCCAAAACAGAACTACAATTTAAGGAAACATTTTAAGGGAGTGTCTTATCTCAGTTTTTAAGGAAAAAGATATGAGCAAAAGCATATTTGAGAGTTGTCATTAGACTGGAATCGAAGGTTCCTGTGTCATAGCCACCTTTAACTTCTACTCATCACTTGCTGACAGAACTGGGAACTAGTTTCCTCAAATTCCTTTTCAATGTATGGTGTTGGGTTAGGGTTTGTCAACGAGAAGAGTTTAGATGAAATTTAGAAGCCATTACAACTGGAAGCCAAGACGCTAGTAGCCGAGGCACCCTCCAGAAATCTCCCTCTTTGTGGTAGCGGCACCCAAATGTAGCAGCTTCTTAGCCTTCTCCACGAGCTCCACCTTGTTCACCTGCTCCGGTTCGAAGACCACTCCAGACCTTTCTCCAACATGGACTTCACATTCCTCTATTAAACTCTTCCCTGAAAAATTGTAGTGGCTTTTTGTTCCCCTTGAGTATATCAAAATTAATAAGTTTTTTGATGCCAGCAGTGTTTCTGTGGGGACAGACTTAAGGTTGGGAATCTGATCAACTAGATTTAAAGAGATTAATGATCCTATTGCCAGTGTGGTATTTAGGATACAATGAAGGTCAATATTTATAAAAATATTTGAGATAACAGAAGGTCCTTGGGGTCCAAGACTTAAGGAGCTAGGAATGCTCAAGCGGATTTTGTACGTCACCCGTTTTCTTACTGCCTAACTAGATCACCTGAGAGGATCCATAGAAGAATCCCTTCAGCACAGCTTTGAGAGATATATTTGAGTATTATCCCACCTAGGGCTGCCATAACAAATCACCACAAATGTGGTTTGAAACAACAAAAACTTATTCCTCCATAGTTATGGAGGCTAGAAATCTAAAACCAAACTGTTGACAGTGCTGTGCTCCTCTGAAAGCAGTAGGGAAGGATCCTTCCTTCCCTCTTCTAGTTTCTAATAATTACGTGGTAGCCTTTCAAGGTGTGCTGTGTGCTTCCTCCTGGACTTGTGAGTAATTAACTTCTCTATTTCAGTTTCTTTTGTGGTCTGTTGTTAGCCTACGACCTAACCATCCAGCACCTTTTGCTCCACTTGACAAATGTGAATTTAACAAAGTCATAACAACTTGTTAGGAAGATTTTCATACTAATAAACCCTTTCCTTTCTCCTTGTATCATGCAGCATAGAGGATGTAATATATTTGATGATATGAATTCTAGAACTTTTATATTGTGAAATAACTTGCTACATTCTATACAAAGTTTGTCATATCTTCAGTACATATTCTATAGGAGGGTTTTTAAAAAAAGAAAATCTTTTAGTGTTTTATTGCACCAATATGTGACATACCATGGACAAATCATGTCCACTAAAACAGGCACTAATAAAGTATAATATAAGGGATCAAATTCAGTCACCTGTCTGGTTTTTGTAAACAAAGTTTGTCGAAGCACAACCACACCCATTCTTTTATATTTTGTTCATGGCTGCTTTCACATTATAATGGAAGGTTTGAATAGCTTCAACAGAATATGACCCACAAATCTGAAAACATTTATTATGTAACTCTTTACTGGAAAAAAATGCCCTATTCTGCATTAAAATATAATTGAGTATAATAACACACCCCTTTATACGTGGTCTGCGTTTAACATATGTGCTAGTATTTTATAATCATTAAAATCAAAACAGGGCTCCATTATGGCTTTCTTTTTTCATTTTCAAGAGATTGTAAATTTGCTTTTGGAATTGATTTGTCATTGTCCCCCAGTCTTCATCTAATTACTATGGTTCAGACAGTAGTTGTAGATAAATGTTTGTTGAATACTTATTCAGTTCGTTCATTTAATCAGAAATTTTTCAGCTGTAATGTTGTAGGTAAATGTTTGCTGAATACTTATTCAGTTCGTTCATTTAATCAGAAATTTGTCAGCTCTAATATATGGTTGAAATGTTAGTATTAATTATATACTAAAGTGTTAATTATAGTTTTGAAACCATACCATTAAAACTAGCATAAGCGTATTAATTGCAAATATTCTTGATGAATCTGTTGATAAAAATGTGAGGGTAGAAGCTGTTGAGTCAAGAAGAGTCTTGGTGCTAGTGAAATAAAACCAAAGATACTAGCTTGCTTACAAACAGGGATTTGAGGCGAGAACTATTGGGAAAGTGGAAGAAAACACATCTTCAGACACCTGGGACTGTTCCTTGAAACAGAAATAAAACAACCCATCACCTAGAGCAAGATATCCAAGGGACAAAATAACAAGAATTCAGGTGAGATACTACAAATGAGAAAATTTTTCAATAGAAACACTGGTGAAATTAAAAGCTCGAGATAAATGGAGAGAAACAAAGGGGAAAACATGAGTTAACCCTAATTGTGCCATGTTTCCAGCCTAGAAAAAAACAGGCTGAAAATATTAGACTGACTTTCCTTATCTGTCTTTTAATGTGTTTGTTTTCAGTACAGATTTATTGATTCTAAGCCTTTGGAAGTGTACAAATTTGGATTTGTAGTTTAAGAGACAACAGTCATGGTGGTAATCATACAGGTTTAAGAATCACTGAACTAAGGAATGAGTTAAAATTCTATCACAAAAAAATGGAGTTTGGTACGAAGCCTCTCTTGTCCGGGAGTCTGACATTCCCCTGGTGAGTTTAATTCTGACAACTCTTCTCTCATGTTTCCCTTGGCTTGAATTCTTGTCTTAGTAATCCATTTGATGTTTGGACCATTGTGGGTCCTTGTTTTGCTTTTGTCTTTTATGTTTTCTCCTCATAAACTTTCCAATTTCTAGGTGCTATGGCAGCAGGGCCATTTTTGGCCGCAGATAAACTCTGACAGAGGCTGTTGGCATGGGTTCTGAGTAACTTCTGTCTTTGAGTTTCCCTGTCATTAACCTACTCCTTTTTGCTGTTTATTCTTGTTTTCCATGCCCGTTAGGTTATGTTTTGTAGAAATGGCTCATTCTCCCAAGAATCACCACAAATATATCTGGGTCCCTCACAGACTAAATTTATATAATCTCATCTGACAACTGCCAAGCCCACCCTTTCCTCCCTTTATCCTGTAACAGTTGACCCAAAACTTGTTACTATTCTACCTGGAACCCTAGTTCCAGTTGAAAAGAACTATTGATTATTCAAATGCCACTAATTAATGTTGCTCCTAAGTGTGTCCTATATTTTGATAGAAGCATAAACAAAGTAATGAAAGAATAATTATTTTTGCCTCCTAAGGGAAAATTCACAGAGAAGATGACATTTGACCTGGTTCTTAAAGGAGATTGACAATAACAATACCAACAATTTGAGGAAGGATCTTTTAAATAGAATGGTAGAAAGATCAAAATGAAGTAAATATAAAAGTCACAGAAGTTCATGGCACATCTATGAACATCAACAAATAAGATAAAATGGTAGAGGTAAAAGAAGAAAAGAGTGGATTGCAACCACATTAAAAGCCATGCAAATAAATTTTAAAGTGTTCAAAGCACAGTAAATAGCTAGCAACACAGGTTGATTTGGGAAATGACATCATGTTTTCATTTTGGAAGGTGACTAGAAAATGAAAGATAATTTTTAATATTATTATACTTCAAACAGTTCTCACCCCTTCATCCTGGGTTATTCTGTTTTTGTTCTTTTAGTAGTCACCTCTTCCCCTTCAGTTAACATAGGTAATGGCTTAAGTCTCTTTATTTACCTCACACTGGCATTCCAAAATTTTCTTGTTGATTTCTCATTATGAGAGCATTATCCCCAGAAATAGAGTTGTGAGAGCTATATATCTGAAATTTTATCATAAATATTCTAATATGTATTCTTCATCTGTCTGTTAATTTTCTGTTGCTGGTTCTTTTCTGATCAGTACATATCTTGATTTGAGGTGACTCAATAAGGGGCAGATACCTGCTCAAGAATAATCTTGGAAGGAGATAAAAGAGTGTGGCAAATATGAGGAATCTGGCCATTACACAAAGTGGTATTCTCTAATGTGCTCACATGCACTTTATTACTTTCTTCAACTCAGGGGGTGTATTTCCCTTCTTTTTTAAAAATTTATTTAAATTCTAGTTAGCTAACAGTGTAGTATTGGTTTCAGGAGTAGAATTAGTGATTCATCACTTACATATAATGCCTGGTGCTCATCTCAACAAGTGCCCTCCTTAATGCCCATCACCCATTTAGCCCATCCCTCCACTCAACACCCCTTCAGCAACCCTGTTTGTTCTCTGTATTTTAAGAGTCTCTTATGGTTTGCCTCTCTCTCTGTTTTTATCTTATTTTTCCTTCCCTTCCCCTATGTTCATCTGTTGTGTTTCTTGAATTCCACATATAAGATGTCATGAGTCATATTGCTATCCCTTACATCACAAACCTCTGATTTAGAGTTATCTCTTTTCAGTTGATTCTGATCAGTGGCCAATATTCCTCCCCTTCCACAATTCCAAAAAAACTGTTCTCTCCTAAAGAACAAAGAGAATAGGAGGACAGAGATTGGAGTTAGGCTTCACAAACCAGGGAATTCCTGGAACTAGCAGAACCTGGAAGAGGTTAGGAAGGATCTTTCCCTAGAAGATTTGAGGGGAGCATGGCCCTACCAACACCTTGATTTAGCACTGTTAGTCTTAGGAACTGTAAGAGAATATGTTTCTACTGTTTTAAACCACCACTCTGTGGTATCTTGTTACGACAGTCTTAGGAAACTAATGGACCCTCTATCTATCTGTTCTCCCATGAAAAATCTTACGTGTCCTGGATCCAGATAAAATTTCATTTCTTTGGTAGAGATTTTTCTGAGTCCACCAATACATGGATACTGAATTTCTCTAGCCTGTGTACTTTCACCATCTTTTTAAACACTCTTGAGCCAAACGAATTACTTTGTAATATTTTTATATATTTGCATGTTGACCTGTATTCTGAACTCCTGGTTCTTTTGTGGGTTAAATAGTGTTATAAGATCCAGATATTTTTCATCCAACTTTGATTAATATTAGAGTTGATACCTGAGGCCACAAATGTCAAGCTAATATTTAGTGATAAAACTTTAATGATACTATTTAAGAAGCTGTTCACACAAGTGCTTTTGATCATGCAAAGCAATGGATTATCTATTACTGTCATTTACAAAGAAAGATAATGAAGTCTATCAAATATTTACATGGCAGTTACCATGAAATAAGAGAAATCTATACCTAATCTGTATCTTTATCCTTAATATTTTTTTTCTAAAAAGAGACAAATATCTTTTCCATATTATTTTAAAAATTGAATACTTCCAGGGTCAATTAACTTGTAACCTTGAGGTTTTTAATGTTTGTTTTAGGAAAGAACTTTTAGGATTACGGAAAGCTGTGCATTTGAAATGATGACCTTTGTTTGGCAACAGGTTGATTGTCTCACCACTCCTATGAAAATACCCTGCTGATTCTGACCTCATTCATCTGGTTCTGATTAACTCAACTATTCTAAAGATGTATTAGAGTTCTCCAGAGAAAGAGAGCCAATAGGTTATATATAGATATGTAGAAAGAGATTTATTGTGAGATATTGGCTCACACATGATGGCAGCTGAGAAGTTCCATGAAACACCTAGAAATAATGTTTTACCAGTGATCTGGGCAGCCCTTAGCTCTGTCAAGCTGACATGTAAAATTAAATGTTAGCTAAGGACTATTAGTGTTTCATAATGTTTTGTTTTCCAAGATAAACAATGGCTGACAAATTCAACTTTAAAACAGTAGTGAACTGTGATCTTTCATCATATTGTAAAGTTTGTAGAATAGCGTGCACCTGAGTCATGACTGGGTTTTTAGCAAATATATTCTGAATGAATGTAGAAATGGCCATAAGGATACAAGAAAAAGGTCTGGTTAAAAGGAAAGACCATTATTTTTTGGACAAGTAGAAATATATTTAAATTGCTGGGCAATGATTTCATTTTTGTTTGGTATTTATAACTCATACCTGTATACTTAAGTGTTTTTTGCTGCCAAAATGTTGACCCAACATTAGAGGGTGAAAATATATTTGAGTCTTTCAATAATCTAAGAGAAGCTGTTAAAATTTAGAATATGAAGGATGGCAAAGTCTTCTACTTTTGAAGCCTGATTCTCTATGATGAGTATTAATCCAGTCTCAGACTATGCAGCTACTAAATTTAGTAGATGGGTGAGGGAAAAATCAGTCTAGAAAAAAATAGGGCATTCATCAAAATGTCCATTCAGGACTCATTTTGATCGTAGCCTGTATTTTCCTGCCTCTAGTTGGTTTCAATATTTTATCTAGACTATTTAGCTTTTGAATCCAGTAGGATTATGGCTCTGGAAAATTAGAATTGTGTTTTTCAATTTTGGGATGAGCCTAAAAAAATTCAGCAGGCATTTTTTTCTCGGGTATGATCCCAACTGTGATACTTCTCTTGTGTATTTTTATAACTCAACCCCTTCCTCCATTGCTGTGAATATTAGCAATGAAAGCTGAAAATTAGAACTGAAAAGGGACATGCTCTAAGGAGGTTTAATTCTGAGTTTATAAGATCAAGTGGTAAGTAAAGGAGCAGAAAAGAGGGAGTGTTTTGGTTGATGAGAGAAGTTAATAAAGCAGAGTTCTTGATTTTTACAGTTTGTTGTATTCTGTCCCAAAGTGATAGGCAGTATGTACTGCTACTTCAGATCCTCTATTTTGAAAAAAGCACACCAGTGTTCATAACGTCATGGATAAACTGATGCAAGTAAATTTTTATTTTCTCAAACAACCCTTCTTGGTTTGAAGTATCCTCATTGCCAACAGATTTAATTCATATCAGAAGGGCAGCCTTGAATGGCTCCTCTCCAAAAACACAAAAGGTGGAGTTGTATGTACATTATTCCAGTCAAGACTTAAGACTGCCTCTCAATGCAGAAGTAAGCTTGTCACTAGAAGCCACAGACAGATCATAGGTCAACAGCTTTCATATCATTTATACTTAATGGGACCTTTTACACAGATTTGAAGGAGTCAGAAACATCCTCTCAAGTCGGGAGTTTCTGTCTTATTTATATGGCATACATTAACTCAGAAAAGACAAAAATTTACCTCTTCTTGAGAAAAAGCAGAGAAGCCAGTAGCCAGGTTTTAGAAATCATTTTTATTGAGCTAAATTTATACACAATGAAATTTTCTAACCTAATTGTACTGTTTTCTGAGTGTCGACAGATGTATGTAATCATGTAATCACCACCGAAATCATGACTGTTTCCATCATCCCCAAAAGATCTGCCCCTTGTGCCTTTTGGCCATCCTGCCACCTACTGTCTTTGGGAAACCACCCGCTTGCTTTCTGTCACTGGTTTTGCCTCTTCTAGAATTTCAGATGAACGGAATGACTTCACTACAAAATCTTTTGCATCAGCTGTTCATTTAGCCTAATGCCTTTGAGATTCATCCATATCATGTGTGTACTGGTAGGTTGTTTAACTAGTATTATTTTATATAGACTCTTAAATACAGAGGACAAACAGGGTTGCTGGAGGGTTGCTGGTGGGGGGATGGGCTAAATGGATGATGGGCATTAAGGAGGGTACTTGTTGAGATGAGCACTGGGTGTTATACGTAAGTGATGAAACACTAAATTCTCCTGAAACCATTATTACACTATATGTCAACTAACTTGGGTTTAAATAAAATTAAAAAAATAGAAATACTCCATTTGTTGATTCATTTAGCATTCACCAGTCAGTGAATGCTGAGACATTTGGGTTGTCTCCAGTATTTGTTTCTGACGAAGAAAGCTATCATGGAAATCTCAACACAGGTCTTTATATGGACATGTCTTTTTATTTTTCAGCTAATCTGAGTCAACTGATGGGTCAGATAGTATGTGCACATATACATACCTTTACATGAAGATGCCAAACTGTTTTAAAAAGTGGCTGTAACATTTTGCATTTTTAGAAGCAGTATATGAGAGCTTCAAATGCTGCAGATAGTCAACAACATTTAGTATAATCAGCCACATTCATTTTAGCCATTGTAGTGTGTTTGCACTGTAATCTCATAGTTTTAATTTGCATTTTCCTAATGACTATTTTTATGTGCTTATTTTCCATATGTATATCTCCTTTGGTAAAATTTTGTCCAAATGTTTTGCCCAATTTTTATCGGAATGTATGTCTTACTAAAACTTTTTGAGTTGCAAAATATTTTTACATGTCCTAAATTTTATCCTACATATATTTTGCAAATACTTTGTCCTGGTCAACGACTTGCCTTTTAATTTTCTTAATAGTGTCTCTTTTGGCATTTCTTGACATTTTAAAATTTTATTTTTAAGTAAATTTATATATACACACTGTGGCTATCTATAATTTATATTCAGGTTCCTCTAGTTTTAACATTTTACATAACCATGGTATACTTATTAAATGTAGGAGAATAGGGGCACCTGAGTGGCTCAGTCAGTTAAGCTTCCAACTCATAATCATGCAATTCATGAGTTCCAGACCCACATTGGGCTCTGTGCTGACAGCTCAGAGCCTGGAGCCTGCTTCAGATTCCGTGTCTCCCTCTCTCTCTCTGCCCCTCCCCTGCTTATTCTCCCTCCCACTCTTGCTCTCTCTCTCTCTCTCTCTCTCTCTGTCAAAAATACATATTAAAAAAGAAGTAAAATTAGGAGAATAACAAGGGCTCTTAACGGAGGGTTGGTAAACAATGGTCTTGAAGTAGTTAAGAAAATACTGAACACTATGTATCCACTGACCCTGGTCCAGAAGAGAGGCAGAAAAATGAATGTCAATCACTTGAGAAGGTTTCTAGGAACATAATACGCTAGTAAGAGTATCAGGTTTTTTCTGTTACAATGGAAAAAAAAAAAAAAGGTAGAAGAAGGCTCTCGGTAAATGCAAAGGATCCAATAGGTGTTACTGACAAAAGAATGGTATTACAGTGGGCATCAGATTTGATAAGCAAAGATGAACAAAGATGAGTAAAAGCAGATACTAACCAGAGAGAATGGAGAAAGATAGATTGCTTAGAAGGTTTCTACAATAGATGAGTACACAAAAAATGTACCAAATGTGCATTTGTACATTGTTTTGGTAAATGTACCAAATGTCTTTAATACATAGAGACCACAATGACTTCATAAAATCTTTAAGACTATGAAAGTATCTTTTTAGCTTCAGGACAGAGGCTTAGTTATCCTTTGGTGTCAAAAACCAACTCAAAGCTGGAAAGCCTTAGTGTGGAGTAACTGAGAACACCTGACAGAAATAGGAAATTCGGGGATAGAAACTGTACCAGCTCTGGAGCCTTTCAGAATGATAGTAGTATAATACGACCTGAAAGAAAAGAGAACAACTTCTAGAGTTAACCATTCTCAGTTGTAGACTTCCTTAGTCAAAACATTTTGGCTTCTTCGTAAAAGCATACTTATTATTAGTTGGGCTGTTAGCTGTACTTAGCCATACAGGGAACTGGGATGTACAGATATGACCCTTCCCAGGAAGAACTCAGATTGATGAGGGGTGTGTGTGTGTGTGCCCGTCCACCAGAATACTTTATGGCATCTGAGCTGTATTCTAGGTGAACATCAAAAAACTAGAGAACAAAATGTTTCAAAAATATATTGCTCTTTTTTATCCAAGTCCAAAATAACAGCACAGTTTACAAAATAAACAAACAAACTGGGAGATTAACATTGCTGTAACAGTATTAACTAAACTACAGATTTGAGTCTCATTTTACAGTTTTTCTGCTGTCCTTTTTCTTTTCCAAGATCTCGAGATACCACTTTGCATTTTAGTCATCATGCCTCCTTGGTCTCTCCCAGTCTGTAACAATAGTTCAGTGTTTCAGGTTTTTTTGTTTTTTTGTTTTGTTTTGTTTTTAATAACTTGAACATCTTTGCAGAGTATTGTTCAGGTGTTTTGTACAATGTCCTTTGTTTTGGGTTTGTCTGATGTTTTCTCCTGAATAGATTGAGGTTATGCATTTTTGCAAATAATGCCACCAAAGTGATGTGTTCTTCTCATATCAAGAGTACATGGTATCAACAAGATTTATTATTGGTCATGTTAACCTTCATCAGTTGATTAAGGTGTAGGATTCTCTGCCATAAATTTATCACTTTTTCCTTCCCTATATTAACCAGAAGTGATTCACAAAGACAAGCCCAATTCAGGAGGTGAAGTGTTGAACTTCACTTCCTAGTGGGAAGATAATCAGGGAATTTGTGGACATATGTTAAAGCCTCCAAAGTAATCAATGACTATTTGAGGGAAGAAAAATTGAGGCTATGCAAAGATCATGTTTCTCCTTAAAGTTTTAATCACTAATTGCAGAACTTATCTATGAATTGTCTGCAGCAATTATTACTGTGGTGTCCCAATGATGATTATCTATCAATGTTTCTTCTCTTGTTATGACTTAGAATTATTCTAATGAATACATTAGTTGTCCCTTCTCCCCTACTTATTTACTTAGTCACTTGTTCGTTTACATCAGTATGAGCTCAGAGACACATATTGCATTCTTTGATTTATAATTCAATTCTATAATTATTATTGTTATTATTATTATTATTTACATTGTTCCAGATTTCTGGGGTGCGTGGGTGGCTCAGTCAGTTAAGCATCCAACACTGGATTTCAGTACACGTCATGATCTCAGTTTGTGGGTTCAAGCCCTGCATCTGTCTCTGTGCTGATAGCGCAGAGCCTGCTTGGGATTTTCTCGCTTCTCTGTCTCTGGCCTCCCCTGCTCATTCTCTCTTTCTCTCTCTCTCTTTCTTTCAAAATAAATAAATTTTTTTAATTGTTCCATATTTGGTCATTGAAAGCTCTTTCAGGTAGATATAGCATCTTTTTGACCTGATCCTATCCTTTTTCTTCTTCTTCTTCTCCTTCTTCTTCTTATTACTTTTGAGAAACAATAATAATAAAGTATTGTGTACATTACAACAATAGCAAAGTATTGGCTCTCAGAATTTTCTTCCTTTCTGTAGTCTACAGAATGCTCCAGGCTCATGTAATATTTTATCTCCTTTCATCATAGCATCAGCCATTTCTTCAGGGGTTCCTGAATTCTGTTATTGAAAAATGATATTTAGAATCTAAGATATGGAGGCTGGGTGTATCTATAGCTACTGGAATATCACTGCGTCTAGCCTTCTCAGTGAACAGATCCAGGAAACTGCACATATATATGTATATATCTTCTTTTATCTAGTAATCATCTATCTATCTCTATCTCTGTCTCTTTCTACCATCCCTATTTCTATCTCTGTCTCTATATAATAAAGATGGGCCATAGTAGTATCTACGATTTTAATATAATGCCACTGAGTACATCTGAACTTTCAGCCTTGCTAATCTGTAACTTTTCTCTGACAGCAAGGAATCTGTTTCCATGATTTGTAATTTATTTATGTGTTCAAGCCTAGAATATGTGTGAATAATTTGTAGAATTGCTAGCCTGCACCCTACAAGAAAAAAATAACCCCAACTAGAATATAGTTTTGGGTTTTTATATACAATCCCTTGGGTTTTTAGTCTTAGGGTATTCAATCAAAACACTGCATTACAAAATCATTAGACCAGCTGCTTTCTTCTCTACCCTTTTAGTGAATTGACTTTCTTCTTATAATTCAGTGCTTGTGTTTGTATTCTTTGTGACTTGTATATCGTTTGTTCTGAATTTTGCTTCATCTGATATAGCTATATTAGTTTACTTTAATTTTCTATCCTTTTAACCTATCTGTATCTTTATGTTTATTTTTCCATATAAATAGCATAGAATTGGGTGTTCCCTTATTATTAAATTTGACAATATGCACCTTTTTACTGGAATATTTAGATCATTTCTATCTGTTTTGAATATCAAGAACACTGGGTTTAAATCTTCCATTTTGCTAGTTGTTTTCTATCACATCTTTAAAAAATACTTTTACCTTTTTTAAGATTTCTTTTTTCTAATGAATGTCTTGCTGTGCTTTTTTAAACAAAGAGGTTTCTCTAAAGCAGAAGTTCTCAATGTATGGTCTTTGGATCCACTAAAATCAGTATCATTTGTCAGTGCCATCAAATTCTCAGCCCCCACTCCAGACCTAGGAGATTCAGAAACTGGGAGTTTGGGCCGAAACTATGTTGATTTAATAAGCCCTCCAGGTTATTTGATAAATTCTAAATCTTAGCACATCTGCCCTGTTTGATGATACATATTTCTAACTCAGCCTACTTTCAAATAATACTGTACCATTTCATTCAAGTATGAGAGCCTTACAACAATTTGCTTCCGTTACTTCCCACTCATCCATTTATTCTGTTGTCATCACATATTTTCACCCTGCGTATGTTCTAAAACTCATAATAGTTTATTATTATTGCTTTTAAAAGTCTATTTTATTTTAAAGATAGTAACAAACAAATGAGGAAAATAGCATTTAGTTTACACAAACGTTTGCTATTTCTAGGACTTTTGATCCCTTTGTGTAGATCCAAACTTTAATTTGTTTTTTGTTTTTGTTTTTTGATCCAAGCTTTAATTTGTAGTTATTCTTCTACCTTCAAGCATTGTTTTTTTGTAGTGTTTATCTTCTAGGAATTCTCTTAGCTTTCAGCTATCTGAAAAATGTATTTATTTTGCCTTTTAAATCATTTTTATGATTAATTATAATGAATATCTGATGTATTATTGTGTAATATTTTTTATTAATTATTACATCTTATGAATTTCTTTTGTTGTGGTTGTTATACAAAATTGAGTAAAGTTTCCCTATTCATAGGTGTCCAATCTACAGAACACTATTTTAAGCAGTTTTCCCCAAAGACCTTTGTAGACATTAAGGCTCCCAGCCTCCCCCTGTACATCTCAGTCCCCTTTGTGGGTTGAAAATCCTGAAATACTTCAAGTCCCCCTCTGGAAGCATGGACTTGCATATGCTAACAAGGTAGCCACAGGGTGGAAGCTCTAAGCCAGCTTGAGCCTATAGAAAAATTTACAAAGTTCTCTCAGAGGATCCAGAACATTCTTGCGCTGGCTTGGAAGACCCAGAGGGGACTCTTTGGGTTGCCAGAGCCACACAAAAGCCCAGGAACTGCTCTTGCCTTTCTGGAAACACTGGGGAAAAAGTCAGCTCCATCCAAACAATCTCAGAATTTTCTACCTCACTTCAGAACCCCAAAATTGGCATTGCTGAAAACAAGGATGCCAGTGAGCTGGCTGAGCTTCTGGTAAAATTACAGGTCCCTTCCAGGGTTCAGACAACTCCTGTGGTGGAATTAAAGACCCAGAGAGTGCCTCAAAGCACCATCAGAGCTATGAAAAAATTTTCTAAGTCTACTTGGGGGCTCAGGATCCATTTTGCTTTCCTGGAAAAGTTGGAAAAAGTGTTACCCCTTCATGAGTGTCCTTAAATTTTCAGCCTCATTTCAGATCCTAGTGCTAACTTGGGTGTTTTAATTGCTAGTTAAATCCAGATAAAAGAAAGTGGGCGATGACCATTGAGGAGGGCACCTGTTGGGATGAGCACTGGATGTTGTATGGAAACCAATCTGACAATAAATTATATTTAAAATTAAAAAATCCTGATATAAGATTCAGACTACAGAGAGTAGAGACCTAGTAGAGCGTTAGAATACAATGACAGTGAGTTCATCAGAACTTTCACACTTGCTAATCTGTAACTTTTCTCTGATAGCAAGGAATCTGTTTCCCATGATTTATAATTCGTTTATTTATGTGCTTAAACCTAGAATACATGTAAATTACTTGAAGAATTGCTAGCCTGCATCCTATGAGAAAAAAAAATAAACCAATTAGAATGCAGTTGTATTCTACTTGTCCTCACATATATTAAGAACAGTCAGAGGTTTACATAATCAATGATATTCTGCCCACAAGCAAAATGATAAGTCAAGGAAATGTTTTTTTGAAAACTAGATTAAAAAATCATCTCTTTTGAAAATTCAGAATCATAGACTTTCCTTCACATGGATTTGGCATTTAAATTTATACCACCAATGTTCTCTGAAACACTGTCAGCCAAGATAGTAGTATATAATCGCCTAAGGGTTAGGAGACCCATTGTGTGTGTGTGAGAAAAGTAAATGCAAATTATGTCAAGTGGAAAAAACTCCAGTAGGCCACACAGGATATGCACAAGTAGAACATTGTTAAATACAAGCTCAAAATTCAAGATTCAAACCCTAAAAGGACAAAAGTGACATTGTACAAGAGTTAGAAAAACAACACACAAAGAATGAGATTTTCAAGATTTCAAATAATAGAATAAGAAATAGAGAATAAAAAACAAATATAAAAATATCTGAGAAAATAAAAGAGGGAATAGGAAATACTAGAAAGAAAGATACCATATTTTAAAAGACCAAGAGATTTGAAAAGAACCAAAGAGAAATTAAAAATGTAATAATATAAATAAAAAAAACTCTCAATGGATCTTTTAACAAAAGATTAATTATATAGAGAGACTTAGTAAACAGGAAGTGTATCTAAACAAATTGCTAAGGATGTACACAGTAAGAAAATATGACAGAAAAATATAAAAACGTTGAATTCATGGAAGATGGACTATAGTCCATAAACTTCTAATTAGAGTTAAACAGGGAAACAATAGCTTTGATGGGAGAAAAGCTAGTAACATCAGAAAGCGTTCCAGAGCTGAGAGAATATAAATTTTCAGTATAAAAAACATAATGAAACCCAAATAGTTTAAATGAATACAGGCCCACAGCCAGAAACATTGTAATCAAAGAGCAGAGCTCAGAAGACAAAGATAAAATATTGAAACCAACTAGAGGCAGGAAAATACAGGCTACTTACAAAGGAATATCAGTTAAACCACATATGTTTTAGTAAACAGCCAGAACACAATGGAAAATTATCTCTACAGTGGTGACAACAAATGTCTGTCAAGATAGAATTTTAAACCCAGGTAATCTATAGTTCAGTAATGTATGTGAAATAAAAAGAAATTTTGCTACAATCATAGCAGGGAATTTAGATAAGGAAGCCAAAAGGTAACTGAGAGCATAAAATACTGGGAGGATACTACAACTAAGTTTTACTTAATGGAGTTATATAGAACCTTACATTACAAAGTTATGTAATATATATTCTTTCCAAGAACACACAGGATATGTGAGTATACTGGCATATACTGGGCCATAAAACCAACCTGAACAACTTTCAAGGGATCTGAGATCATATTAAATGCATTTTTTGAAGGCAATAAAATTTAGACATATATTAAGGACAATAAAAGAGCAAAAACATGTATCACATTAGTATATTAAGAAGAAACAAATACTTCCAAATAAGACAAGAGCCCATTAAGGAATAATAGTAGAAATGACAAAATCTAAAAGCAAAAACAAACATGCTACACCTTAAGGTATGTGGACATAGATCAATTAATACCTAAAGGAAATTTTATACATTTAAGTGACCAATCACTATTAACCAATCATTATTAACTAATAATGATTAAATGTTAGAATGCTAAGCATTCAAATTTTTAAAGTATTATGCAAGTAATAGTGACTGTATAGTATAACAAACTATTTGAAGATTCTATTTTTTAAATTTTCAAGCCACTTTTTGAGGAAGATCTTATTAATAATCTCATTTTGCAAATGAGGGGTCTGAGGCATTGACAGATTACATAACGAACAAGGACACAGAACCTGGGAAATTCAGAGTGAGGTTTCAAATAAGTAGACTACTTACAAAAACCATAATCTTAATCACTAATGTCTTTTATACATTGGTGAAAGAATAGTAAAATAAGCCTCTAAATGGTAAAACAAAACAAAACAAACAAAACAAGAAAAATAGATAAGGACAGAAATTAATAAAAGACAAGCAGATATAACTATAAATGTAACAAAAGTCAAATATTGCAATGTTATAATTACTGTATGCCTTAAATTTTAAATTTTTGATAAAATTTCTTGGGAAAACATAACGTATTTAAATTGATTCAAGAAGAAATAGAAAGCCTGAACAGATATATACAAATCATTCCGCAAGGGAAATGTAACATGAAACAAATACATACACACACAGACAAAACATTGTGCAAAGCTTTAGAAACAATTTTATCAAAAATTATAGGAATAATAATGTTACGTGAACTTCAAGAAGAAAAACAATGCATTTTATGAGGCCTATAACCTGGATAACAATTGAGAAATGTACAAATGGGAAAAGACCATTACAGATAATTCTTCCAAATGAATAAATGAAAAAATATTTTTAAAAACAATTTTAGCAATTTCAATTTAGTAGTGCAATAAAATACATAGAATGACAAATTGAGTTTATTGAGTAAATTCAAGAATATTTAAATATTAGAAATCCAATAATGAAATACAGCACATGAATTAGAGAAAAATCATATAATCATTGAAAATGTACAGATAGGGGTGCCTGCGTGGCTCAGTCAGTTAAGTATCCAACTTTGGCTCAGGTCATGATCTCATGGTCCATGAGTTCGAGCCCCACTTTGGGCTCTGTGCTGTCAGTTCAGAGTCTGGAGCCTGCATCGGATTCTGTGTCTCCCTCTCTGTCTGCCCCTCCCCCACTCATGCTCTGTCTCTCTCTGTCTCTCAAAAAATGAATAAATGTTAAAAAATTTTTTTAAAAAAGAAAATGTACAGATGAATATTTGAGTTATTTCTAATTTATGATAAAAATCTTAAAAATTGAAATAGGAAAGAAACTCAGTTATTTTGCAAGAAAAAAATTTTTTAAAAATATTTAATGTTAATATATTTTTAAGATAGGAAAGACAGAGCATGAGAAGGAAAGGGGCAGAGAGAGAGGGAGACATAAAATCCAAAGCAGGCTCCAGGCTCTGAGCTGTCAGCACAGAGCCCCACACTAAACTCAAACTCACAAACCGCAAGATCATGACCTCAGCCGAAGTCCGATGTTTAACCGACTGAGCCATCCAGATGTCCCTCAAAAAAAAAAATTTTTTTTTTTAATTGAGAGAGAGAGAAAGCAGGGGAGGGGCAGAGGGAGAGGGAAGGAGAGAATCTTAAGCAGGCTCCAGGCTCAGTACAGAGCCCAATGCGGGGCTCAGTCTCATGAACCATGAGATCATGATCTGAGCTGAAATCAAGAGGCAGACACTTAACCAACTGAGCCACCCAGGCGCGCCTTATTTTTTCAAATATTTGATAAGGATAAAGTTGTTTCAAAAAAATTGAAAAGAATTTAAATAAGAAACAAGGTACTGATTTTTGCTATCCATTTCAAACATGAGAACGGGAGCAGCTGGCATCTGACAAAGAAATAAAAGTGAAGTGACAAGGAAAGTTAAAGAAATAAAACTCTCATTTGTAATGATAGCATTGTCTACATCTGGGTACTATTGACATTTTGAGCAAGATATTTTTGTGGCGTGGTATCCTGAACATTGTAGAACGTTGAATAGCATCAGTGATCTTCACCGATTAGAAGCCAGCAGCCTCCTGTTTATGACAACAAAAAATGTCTCTAGATATTATTGCCAAATGTTCCTGGGGTGAAGAATCATCCTCAGCTTATAACTGCTGGTATAAATGAAAATATAAAAGAATATTCAGATAAATTCTTGGACTAATAGGGCAGTTCCTAAAGTTTGCTGATGTAAGATTGTTGTTCAGTGAGTATAAAGTTACAATTATACAGTAAGTTCTAGAGATATGTTGCATAGCATATAGTAATAATACAGTATTGTGCACTGAAAATTTTAATAAGAGAGTAGATCTTAAATGTTTAACACACACACACACACACACACACACACACATCTCCAAAGGGATGCAAAGACACCTGTGGAGATACTAGATAATCAAGGTCTATTACCTTGATTAGGGTGACAGTATCACAGCTATATGTATATGTCCTAACTTATCCAATTGTAAACATTAAATGCGTGCAGGGTTTTTTTGTATATCAGTTATACCTCAATGAAGCTTAAAAAAACATACCTTTACACAATGATGCTAGCAGCTTTATTTGTAATAGCCCAGGACTGGAAATCGCCCAGGTTTGGTAAATGGTCAATGGTAAATGGTTAAACAAACTGTGGTACCACCTTGTAATAGAATACTGCTCAGCTTTAAAGAGAGAGAGAGAGAGAGAGAGAGAGAGAGGAAGAAAGAAAAGAAAGAAGGAAAGAAACAAACAAAGAAAGAAGGAAAGAAACAAAGAAAGAGAAAGAAAAAAAGAATGAAAGGGAAGAAAAAGAACGGGGCACCCGAGTGGCTCAGTTGGTTAAGCCTGTGATTCTTAATTTTGATTCAGGTCATGATCCCAGGGTTGTGAGACTGAGCCCTGGGGTTTGTGCTGAACATGGAGTCTGCTTGAGATTGTCTTTCTCCTTCTGTCCCTCCCCATCTGGCACATGCTCTCTCATGTGCTCTCTCTCACTCTTTCAAAAAAAAAAAAGAAAAAAGAAAAGAAAAAGGGAACTATTGATATATTTAACAACTCTAATGGATCTGAGTGCATTATGCTATGAAAAAAAAAGAAGTCAAATTCAAAACGTTACATACCATATACTGTAATTTATTTGTTTCTTAAAAGGACAGACTTGAAAATTGGAGAACAGATCAACTGTTGCTACACTTCCCTAACAGATTAGGCAAGGGGGAAGTTGTGACTTTAAAGGGTACCTTGAGGGAGCTCTTTGTAGTGACAGAACAGTTCTGTATCAGGACAATGATGGATGTTATATGAATCTAAACAGTGAGTAAAATATATAAATCTATATACACAAAGATGTATAAACTTGAATTTATGCAAAAACTTTATTTTTTATGCAAAAACTTTTAGAAGAGATTTTCAATGACCTATGCAATGCAAAATAAAACACGAGTCAAAGTTATAAACTGATAATTCATTTAAATGGAACTCAAAATAACCAAATGTATAATATTTTGTAATAATCAGTGAGTTAACAATGAAAACCACAGTGAGATGTCATTTCAAAACTGATACACCAGAAGAGTCTGACAATACCAGTGTTAATTTATATAGAGAGCAATGTGTTAAATTGCATACACTCCAGGTAAATTGTTATGAGCACTTTAGATATCTATGTGCCAACATCTAATTAATATGGCAATTTGCAAAACTTGTGACTGGGTGATTTCTCTCCTTGGAATCATTCAAACATCTCATATTAGTCTTTACTTAGAGGTTCATAATAGCCCTCTTCACTATGAAAATTAGCCTGCTGGTATTCATATTATAAATATATTTGGTATGTTTTTATAGTGCAAAAATTAATTTATAATCTACTTTCTATATTAAATTGTGTTATCAATGTTATGCTGCCCTTGCAGAAAGATTTTGCCTTATTTCTACTCTATTCTCTGGAACAAATTATATTGCACTGAAGTTCATCTATTCCTTTTATGTTGTAGTTTGGTTATGGGTGAGTGTCTCCATTGTGTGAATGGAGGTCTTGGGTCCCTGGATTCCCCACCAGAAGATTTACATGAGGATAGATTTACATGGGGATCCGTGCTGGAATAAAGACAGCTAGAGGAAAGTAGCAAACACAAAGCAGTTTATTAAAGTGAAAATAGTCTTAAGGTCTGAGAACTGGCAGGTTCCCCCAAGGTGGAACCAGCCTCTAGGTTGTTTTGAGATTGGATATTATTGGGTCTCTCTGGGCTGGGAGGAGCTGGAACCTACAGTGTGGTGGTCTCTGAGAAGGCTGCTTCCAATCTTTTGGGGGGACTCCTCCCACAGGTTGGGAGGGCAGTTTTTGACCCTGCAAGGTGTATACCTGGATCCTGGATCCTTGGTGGCAGCCCTTCTCCATGGGGGCACTGTAACCACAATGCAAATACATTCTACTGAGTCTAGGTGTTGTCTTGGGGCAGAGGTGGAAGAGGTGAGTATCTGCTCTGCACTGATGACTATAGTTCTGTCAGTCCCAAGATCTTGGAAGCCACAAGGTCAGAATGTTGTGCCTCCAGGCTTTTATTGTGTAGCCTATTTATCACTCCCTTAGTCTGTAGCCTCCTGTCTCTCTCATTCCCCTTCAAGGACTTGTAACTCTGCCTTTTCCTTCCATGGCTCAATTCTAGCTTCTACCTACAGTTTCACCCATGCCAGGGTTTAAATTTTATTTATATTGTATTTAGCAAAATAATGGTTTTGTGATTTTTTTCCCTAATATACCCTGTAGATTTAATTTTTTTTCTATTCTCCTTTGTTATTTATTTCCACTGAATTAGCTTAGCTACTTGTTTGTCTATTTTATTTTTTCCCATTTGCACTTTCCAGGAACCACATCATTGATTTATTTGTTAGTTCTGATTTTCTGCTTTCTCATTCATTGATTTCAGCTTTTATGTTATTCAGTTTCTTCCTCCAACTTTCCTTGATTTATTTTTTTTGTACTTTAAAAATTTTTTTTTCAGGTTTAATGGTCAGTACGTTTGCATCTGTTCTTAATTTGTATTATAATATTTAAAACTGTATTTTCTCTCCCCAGAGTGTAATCCATCAATTCTAGTACATAATATTTTGGAATCAATACTTTCTAGATGTTCTGAATTATTAGTTTTGGTTTATTTTTTTTACTTAAATGTTTTTAAAGCTATTTGAAACTTTTCCATTGTTTTGTTTCCATTTTTATTACAAATTTCTAGTTTTACTTCACTGTGACCAGAATAGATCATTTTATTGTTTCGGAACATATTTTGCTTTATCTTTGTGTTCAAGTGATTTAGATGTTCTTTTGTATCCCAGAAAAGAAAGTCTGCTTTCTATTTTTATAGTATAGACTAAAAAATCAGTATGATTTCTCTTATATTTATCTATTTTTTCTATTTGACTTTTATGTGCTGATGGAAATAAATTATCTTCTAATTAATCTGTTTGTATATTTCTCCTTGCATTTCCTGTAGTTTTTATTTATGAATATTTAAGTTCTACTGTTTGATTTTTTTTTTATTTTTTTTTTAATTTTTTTTTTTAACGTTTTATTTATTTTTGAGACAGAGAGAGACAGAGCATGAACGGGGGAGGGGCAGAGAGAGAGGGAGACACAGAATTGGAAGCAGGCTCCAGGCTCTGAGCTGTCAGCACAGAGCCCGACGCGGGGCTCGAACTCACGGATCGCGAGATCGTGACCTGAGCCGAAGTCGGCCGCTTAACCGACTGAGCCACCCAGGCGCCCCTACTGTTTGATTTTAAAATCATAACATCTCCTCCTCATTATAACTCTTGTGATTCTATCTTAACTTTTAGGGGTTTTTTATTGTTTTAAATTAATTTTTATTAATATTGATACCAGGCTATTTGGAAGAAAAAGATTTATGATAGATTTTCATGATTCAGTTTACTCTTTATTTTTATATTTGAAATAAAAAATACTTATGATAGATTTTCAAACTTCAGTTTACTCTTTGTCTTGAGGAAAGTTTTTTACCCCTTAGGTTCAAACTGTTGATATAAGACTATGCTTCTTATTTTCTTTTAGTCGTATTTTCAGATATATCTTTTCCTTTTTCAGGTATATCTTCAACCTTCCTTTTCCTTTCAGACTTCCTGGATCAATTATAACTATATCTCATATTTAACAAATATTTTTTTCCCCTTTGAACAGCTGATTACAAATGTGTGTGCATAGGTGTGTGTGTGTGTGTGTGGTATATATGTATGTATATATTTGGCTTGATATATTTGGCTTCAATTATATCACCTTGTTTTATACTTCTTGCATTATTTAATTCTTCCTTTAAATCTTGCTAAAGTTTTTGATTTACATTGTCTTTGTCTTGTTTTCGGTATGTGTGTTTTCCTTCTGACAATTTAGGCAAGGGTGAGGACTTATACTTAGGACTTTGTTCTTCTCATGATTATATTTATTTCTTTATATGCCCTATAAACTTTTTTTTCAGTATATGAAATTTATTGTCAAATTGGTTTCCATACAACACCCAGTGCTCATCCCAAAAGGTGCCCTCCTCAATACCCATCACCCACCCTCCTCTCCCTCCCACCCCCCATCAACCCTCAGTTTGTTCTCAGTTTTTAAGAGTCTCTTATGCTTTGGCTCTCTCCCACTCTAACCTCTTTTTTTTTTTCTTCCCCTCCCCCATGGGTTTCTCCTATAAACTTTTTTATAATGCTATATGTTGGTTATTTAGTATGAATGATAAAGATGACATAAATAATTAATAATTTCTATTTTCTCCTCCCTCCCATCCTAATTCTAGTTTTGATTGGCCCTCTTGTTTTTTGTATCTCTTTAATAATATTTAAGTCTGGCTTCATGTTAGAATTTTCAAGAGTGGGGTGTGGAGGGAAGGGCCTTTTAAAATACAGGGATATCGGGGCTCCTGGTGGCTCAGTCAGTTAGGTGACTGACTTTGGCTCAGGTCATGATCTCGTGGTTTGTGGGTTCGAGCCCCACGTCGGGCTCTGTGCTGAACACTTGCTTGGTGCCTGGAGCCTTCTTCAGATTCTGTCTCCTTCCCTCTCTGCCCCTCCCCAGCTTGTGCTCTGTCTCACTCTGTCTCTCAAAAATAAATAAATGTAAAAAAAAAAATACAGTGATGTCTAGATTTCACCCCCAAAGGTTCTGATTGTCTGAGTTGGAGACTGTGTTATTATTTATAAAATTCCTGGTGATGCTAATTTGTAGCTAATGTTGAAAACCACCAGTCAGTGGATAATTTTTAGAACTTTAATTAAAATGCATCCTCATCAGTCTCTATTCTTGGATATGACTCTGTTGCTTTGTGAGTAGGAAATCTCTCTAGTTCACAATGAAACTGTGATAGTTGTGGCAGTTCATATATGTGTGTGTGTGTGCATCTGCATGTTTGTGTGTAGACTTTTTTCTAGTATGACTTTAGCCCTTAATTCTGGTCAAATGACAGCAATGGGCAGGTCAAGGGCATTTTACTACTCTGTTTCTTCTTCACCTTGCAACCCCTGCGACCTGCTTTTTGCAGAAGTAGTTGGAGCATTTCCTTATAAAGATACCCCCATCCCAGCCCCTGTCCTTCAGTACCACTGAACAAGTTTCAAGGATCCTATCTGTCACAGCAAGCTCATGCAGCACGACCTTGGAATTTCAAGCATGAAATCCTTGGTTTTGCTTCTATTTTAGAGATATGTCTGGTCTAATTGATTTGAAAGATCTGCTGATTCTATTTCCTCTGTGGTCATCCTTTTCATAGTACATGGTGGTTGCTCTTTTCACACAGTGCATATAGAGTTATACATATGTGCTGCTTTAATAAAGATATATATATTTTCTGTTTCTTCTTTACCTTTATTCCAGTTGGTTTCATAGCAGGATGAGAACAGAGAGAAAAGATATCAGTCATCTGAAAGTATTTAATAATTATGAAAAGTGATTTTTAAGCACCTTCAACTATAATAGTCTCTCAGAATACTTTCTCTTTCTCCCTTTAATCACTGTGTAGACTTCAACATCCATTTTATTGATTGATAGCTGATGGATATCGCCAAGGTTAATGTATGGGATATAAACACATTCAAAATCTTGTAAACATTTGTTTAATTTGATTTTATACCAATGCTCAGCCCCCCTCTATTTAGGAAACCATGAAAAAGCTGTTAATGGGTGTTGCTCGTTTAGTCTAATTTGATAATGTTATTCTTCAAAAAATATTTCCCCTTAAATCTCCTTCATAGTATCAACTTTCTGCAGTAGAAAATAAGATATTGCATATATTAATATACTTTTTCATAAATTAGAATAACATTTACTCTTTGTAGATTGTTGTTTATTTAAAACATCCCCAATACCACTGACTTCCATCTTTATGAGGACAAGTATAACAACTCATATATTTATATTTATAGAAAAAAGAAAGGCATGGAGGTTATAATGACATGATATACAAAATTGGTAGCAAGTGTTGATCATCACTCTATGCCAAACATCATGCCAAGCAATTGGTTTATTTCATTTTGTTTGATCCCCTCAACAGTTAAGATAGATTTATCCTTTCACCTAATAAAATGTAAGTACAGTCCTGAGGAGGAAATTAAAGATAAAAACAAGGATTTTAAATAAGAGGATGGAATGATCTTTCTTAGATTTGAAGTGTATCATTCTGGCTGTTGAAAGATACTAGACAAGGTAGGACAAACAGATCCCAGAGAACTTTAGCCATGATAAAGAGTTAGATTTTTTCTAAGGACAATTGGAAAACATTTTTTTAAGTTTATTTGTTTATTTTGAGAGAGAACAGAGGAGGGGCAGAGAGAGGGGGAGAGAGAGAATCCCAAGCAATGTGCTGGTGGTACAGAGCCTGACAGGGACTTGATCTCACAGACTGTGAGATCATGACCTGACCCAAAATCAAGAGTCAGATGCTTAATTGACTGAGCCTCCCAGGTACTCCTAGAAAACTTTTTCAAAGGGTTATGAGGAATAGATTGATGTAAAACAATTTTAAGAAAAATATCCTTGCTGTCATGTAGGTAATACTTCTGAGGGACATGTGAATAGAAGAGGAGAGATGTATTGCTGTTGTCGTATTCTAGATACATGATGCTGGTGGAATCCACTAGAAATAAGGTAGACAAATGGAGAAAAACTCATCACACATGTATAGTTAGGGGAAAAGATGATTATAGAGAGCCTCCTTGAGTTAAAAACTTAAAGCAGTTTGGTGAGTATGGTATTGTTTCTACTGCTACATGCAAGATTGGTGTTTAGAGAGATGGAAAAATTATTTTCTAGGACACTTACAATATATATGACAGTGGGACTCCCAAGAGGAAATTTTAAATGGCAAGTTTGACATGCAGAGTTTGCAGCTCTGGGTTTGGCTACAGACATTCATTTTGGAGCTATCAAATGCAGAGATCATAGAGAAGAAAGGAGACTTTTGAATTGATTCTGAAATAACATAAATATTTGGAGGTAGAATAATAGAAGATTCAAGGCAGCAAACTAAGATGGTTTGGCCAGTAAAATAGGACAATGTAGGTTAAGTACGTCTTCAGGCAGGCCTACTAGTTAAGTTGAAGAAGGTTAGTGTACCTGGAGACAGGGCCGCAAGAAATTGACCTTTGGCTTTTCCATTGTGGTTGGTGCCTGTTCCTTGACTCAGTTGGGCAGAAAGGCACAAGGCACATCTCTGGATCTCCAGGACAGTGGGAAGATATCATTAGGCTAAAAACACACCTTTGTGAAATTGATGAAGGAAACTTTCTGTAGAATCTCATGGTCCTCACCAGCATCAGGTGATTCTATTGGTGGTGTGAAGGTTTCATGAAAACTCAAAGTCCAGGAGAGTTTGCCTCTCCTGCGGGGAGAATGTCAAGTCTCCTGCTCTGTGTAGTGTCTTCTTTTAGTTACACTATTATAACACTTATATACATTGTAGAAAATTATTTTCTTGCACTGTACATTTTGGTGTTTTCCATAAAGCACCATGACTCTAACACTGAAATTTTGAAAATTAGATTTTGCTGTAACCATTTCAAAACCAGCCAGAATAAGCCTTCAGTTACCAGTTTATTTATTTTTTTTTTTTTTAATATTTTTTTTTTAACGTTTATTTATTTTGGAGACAGAGAGAGACAGAGCATGAACGGGGGAGGGTCAGAGAGAAAGGGAGACACAGAATCCGAAACAGGCTCCAGGCTCTGAGCTGTCAGCACAGAGCCCGACGCGGGGCTGGAACTCACGGACCGCGAGATCATGACCTGAGCCGAAGTCAGCCGCTTAACCGACTGAGCCACCCAGGCGCCCCTTTTTTTTTTTTTTTTTTTTTTTTAAATATTTTAGTTACCAGTTTAAAATAAAAAGTGGAAACATATGCTTCTGAAATAAAAATGTGGGGTTGGCATAGTAATACATGATGAAAACCTTCAAAGGATCCTGCCTGGCCACTGTGCTCCAACTATTAAAGTTATATGTGAGCAAATACTCTAAGACCAAATCGCTCCACATTGCTCTTTTTCTTGACAATAGTATTACTCAGCATGTGACAATGGAAGCTGTATTATGCTTTTTGATATTAAGACATTTAACAAGCATTTCATGCTATTCTTATCAACACAATTGAGACATATGTGCTGAACGTTAGTATGATCTAGTACCTTTTTCAAAAATTGTTTTTTTAGTGTTTATTATTTATTATTATTAATTTATTATTTAATTTAGAGAGAGAGAGAGACAGAGCTTGAGTGGGGGAGGGGCGGAAAGAGAGGGAGACACAGAATCCAAGGCAGGTTCCAGGTTCTGAGCTGTCAGCAGAGCAGACATGGGGCTCAAACTCGGGAACAGTGAGATCATGACCTGAGCTGAAGTCGGATGCTTAGCCAACTGAGCCACTCAGGCACCCCTAGTGCCTTTTTAACTAATAGCATAGTTAGGAAAAAATGTGTTCAATTATCATGGAGTCTTATGAATTTCATTATTTAACTGTTTGCTATTTTAATAAAATATATGAATAAATCTGAAAGGTGTTATTCAAACTTATTTTTTCAATAATATTTTTTTAAGTTTTTATTTAAATTCCAATCAGGTAACATATAGTATAATATTAGTTTCAGATGTACAATTTAGTGATTCCACACTTGCATACAACACCCAGGGCTCATCACCACAAGTGCACTCCTTAATCCCCATCCTCTAATTAATCCATCCCCCTCATCAACCTCCTGTCTGGTAGCCATCAGTTTGTTCTCTGTAGTTAAGAGTCTGTTTCTTGGTTTGCCTCTTTCTCTTTTTTTTCTCTATGATCTTTTGACTTATTTCTTAAATTCTACATATGAGTGAGATCATTTAATATTTGTTTTCTCTGACTGACTTACTTCACTTAGCATAATAATTTCTAGCTCCATTCATGTCATTACAAATGGCAAGATTTCATTCTTTTTTTTATGGATGGGTAATATTCCATTATATGTGTATATGTATATATGTATGTGTGTGTGTGTGTGTGTGTGTGTGTGTGTATAGATATATATATATATATATATATATATATATATATATATATATATGGCGTACCTTCTTTATCCATTCATCTATCTATCCATCTATCGATGGACACTTGGGTTGCTTCCATAATTTGGCTATTGTAAATAATACTGAAATAAACATAGAGGTGCATATATCTTTTTGATTTAATGTTTTTGTATTCCTTGGGTAAATACCCAGCAGTGCAATGACTGGATCATATGGTAATTCAGATCATATGGTAATTCTATTTGTTTTTTTGAGGAACTTCCGTACTGTTTTCCACAGTGGCTGCACCAGTTTGCATTCCAACAACAGTGCAAGAGGATTCCCCTTTTACCACATCTTTGCCAACACCTGCTGTTTCTTGTGTTGTTGATTTTAGCCATTCTGACAGGTGTGAGGTGATATCTCATTGTAGTTTTGATTTGTATTTCCCTAATGATAGTGATGTTGAGTGTCTGTCTCTTCATGTGTCTGTTGGCCATCTGGATGTTCTCTTTGGAAAAATGTCTATTCATGTATTTTGCCAATTTTTAAATGGATATTTGTTTTTCAGGTATTGAGTTTTATAGGTTCTTTATATATTTTGGATACTAACCCTTTATCAAATGTGTCATTTGCAAATTTCTTCTTCCATTATATAGGTTGACTTTTAGTTTTATTGTTTCCTTCGCTGTGCAAAAGTTTTTATTTTGATGACGTCCCAATAATTTATTTTTGCTTTTGTTGCCTTTGCCTCGGGAGACATATCTAGTAAGATAGGGCCAACGTCAGAGAGGTTACTGCCTGTGTTCTACTCTAAGATTTTATGGTTTTCTATCTCACATTTAGGTCTTAATCTATTTTGAATTTATTTGTGTGCGTGGTGTAAGAAAGTGGTCCAGTTTCATTCTTTTGCGTGTGGTTTTCCAGTTTTCCCAACACCATTTGTTGAAGAGACCATCTTTTTCCTATTGCATATTCTTTCTGCCTTTATCAAAGATTAATTGACCATATAGTTATGGGCTTAATTATGGGTCTTCTATTCTACTCTATTCTATTGATCTGTGTGTCTATTTTTGTGCCAGTACCACACTATTTTGATCACTACAGCTTTGTAATATAATTTGAAGTCTATATTTGTGACACTTCCAGCTCTGCTTTTCTTTTTCAAGGTTGTTTTTAGGACTGTTTGTTCTAGCTCTGTGAAAAATGCTGGTGGAATTTTGATAAGGATTGCATTAAGTGTGTAGATTGTGTTGAGTAGTATAGACATTTTAACAATATTTTTCAACATCATTTTGTTTCAAGGAAAATTGTGAACTATCTCCATATTTTTCTCAATAAATATTCATAGCTGTGTATGGGTGTATATATATATGTATATATATACGTATATATATGTATATATGTATATGCATATGTATATGTACATACATATGTATACATATATGTATACATATACATATATATACATATATGTATACGTATACATATATATACATATATGTATACGTATACATATATATGTATACGTATACATATATATACATATATGCGTATATACGTATATATGTATATATATATATATATACGTATATATGTTGTATATGTATACATATATATACATATATGCGTATATACGTATATATGTATATATATATATATACGTATATATGTTGTATATGTATACATATATATACATATATGCGTATATACGTATATATGTGTATATATATATACATATATATACGTATATACGTATATATGTTTGAAAGTTACCATTTTTTGCTGAAAATTTACTAAAAAGACAGCAAGAATGTTCTCTAGGAGTAGGAGCAAGATTTTCTAAAGACAAAGTATGTTATATTGTGTTCTACAAATACCAAGGGAATATAAAGCAAATCAAAGACGAAGGTGAGGAAGAAATGATAAGTCTATGGGTATATGACTGCAGGGTTTCCTTTGGTTTACCAATGCTATAGACATTAATATGCAGAAACTACCTATCTGCATGTCTCACAGGCATCTCAAATCAACAGCTACAAAACCTATCTCAAAATCCACTAAGTGAGATTCTCTCTTAACTATGTTGTAGAACAACCCCATAGCCTCAGCTGGAAATGTTGGAGGTACTTTTCATGTAAACTATAGTTCTACATCCTACAAACCCCTTTACTCTGTTTTCTTCTATTCGTACCCACTGCCACTATCCTATATTGTGGTAATACCATTTAACAGTTGCAAATAGTTGCTTCACTAACATTCTTGCTCGAAATCTTCAATTAGCTAACATGTATCCTGTATACTCCTCAGAGTAATTTGAAAATTCAAATCTGATCATCTCTTTCTACTATCTACTTATTTGATTTTTGGATAAACTTAAAATATTGTTCTTTAGGAAGTGCATTATTAAGCAGGCTGTACTTACCTTTACATCTACACTCCTTTAAAGAATTTTTCACCCTTGGGTATTACCCATGAGCAATATAGAGGATGTTCAACTTCGCAAAAGTGCAAATATCTCTTTCAAGTTTGAAACTTACAACAACTGTAGAGATTAGGCTTAGAACAAAAACAATGTAAATGTTATAAACTATGGATCAAACTTAATGTGGAATTAATAACTATGAGCAATATTAGTTGATATTAATTGCCATTTATATCTGTATTAATTCTCCATTTAATACATTACTAAAGTTCTTATCTGTTATACTGATCAGATTTGTGATTTACACAAGTTAAGGTAGGTGGAGCATATGTTACTTAGATGTCAAAAATTATACCAGCATGATGCAGGGAAGGTATTACCTTGGGGCTATCCACCTCAATAGGGTAGTCTGAATAGAAAGATCTCACTAAAACCAGAGTAAACTGGAAAAAAATAGAGGAAGTCATCAGTCATTAGATGTAAAGATATCAAAAAATTCCGGGAAGAAAAGAAGCTGAAGAAATAGAAGAAACTTAATGCCTGGGGATTTTTGGTTTGTAGCTATAGAACTTACCTGGTTGGGTGCTAGATATTTTACATTCCTAGTAATATCTTGAGCTTTATTCTGGGAGGCAGTTATTTGGGAACAGTTTGATAATTTTGTGTCTTGCTTTTAAGCTTTGTTAGCATTTAGTTTAGGGCTAATTTTGTCTCCTGCTGACATACAACACTCAGTACTGTATCCAAGTCCCAAATTTTCACACACTGGCTGATGAGAACACGAATTATTCTGGCCCTGTGTGTGATCTCCAATTATTGTTTCATCTATCTTTCCAGGCTTCAGGGAGTCTTTTCATCTACATGCCTTTTCTTTTTTAAATTAAACTTTTAATTTTGAGATAATTGTAGATTCATAAGCAGTTGGAAGACATAATACAGAGAGAGCTTATGTATCCTTTGTCCAGTCTTGTCCACTGAGGCCCACTGGCCTCAGTGATGACATTTGGCAAACCATGTTACAATATCTTACAGCAGGATAATGATATTGATATGATCAATATACAGAACATATTAATCACCACAAGGATCCCTCAGGCTACACACTCACTTTCCTCCCTGTCCCTTTGCCCCTTTTCATACTTAAACTCTGGGAAACATTAATTAACTCACCATTTCTAAAATTTTTGGTATAAAGAATGTTATATAAATGGAATAATATAATCTGTAATATTTTTGTGTTTGGCTTTTTTCACTCAGTATAATTCTCTGGAGATTCATACAGGTTATTGCACATATCAACAGTTCATTCCTTTTTCTTATGGAATAGTGTTCCATGGTATGACTGGACAACAAGTTTGTTTGTTTGTTTTTTAATATGAAAGTTACTGTCAAATTGGTTTCCATACAACATTCAGTGCTCATCCCAACAGGTGCCCTCCTCAATGCCCATCACCCACATTCCCCTCCCTGTCACCCCCCATCAACCCTCAGTTTATTCTCAGTATTTAAGAGTCTCTATGGTTTGCCTCCTTCCCTCTCTGTAACTTCTTTTTTTCCCCCTTCTCCTCCCCCTTGGTCTTCTGTTGAGCTTCTCAGCATCCACATATGAGTGAAAACATATGGTATCTGCCTTTTTCTGCCTGACTTATTTCACTTAGTGTAACACTCTCCAGTTCCATCCACGTTGCTACAAATGGCCAGATTTCATTCTTTCTCATTGCCACGTAGTATTCCATTGTGTGTATAAACCACAATTTCTTTATCCATTCATCACTTGATGGACATTTAGGCTCTTTCCATAATTTGGCTATTGTTGAAAGTGCTGCTATAAACATTGGTGTACAAGTGCCCCTATGCATCAGCACTCCTGTATCCCTTGGGCAAATTCCTAGCAGTGCTACTGCTGGGTCATAGGGTAGATCTATTTTTAATTTTTTGAGGAACCTCCACACTGTTTTCCAGAATGACTGCACCAGTTTGCATTCCCACCAGCAGTGCAAGAGGGTTCCCATTTCTCCACATCCTCTCCAGCATCTATAGTCTCCTGATTTGTTCATTTTAGCCACTCTGACCAGCATGAGGCAGTATCTGAGTGTGGTTTTGATTTGTGTTTCCCTGATACGGAGCAACGTTGAGCATCTTTTCATGTGTCTGTTGGCCATCTGGATGTCTTCTTCAGAGAAGTGTCTATTCATGTCTTCTGCCCATTTGTTCACTGGATTGTTTGCTTTCTGGGTGTCAAGTTTGGGGAGTTCTTTCTACATTTTAGATACTAGCCCTTTATCTGATATGTCATTTGCAAATATCTTTTCCCATTCCACCGGTTGCCTTTTAGTTTTGTTGATTGTTTCCTTTGCAGTGTGGAAGCTTTTTATCTTGATGAGGTCCCCATAGTTCATTTTTGCTTTTATTTCCCTTGCCTTTGGGGATGTGTCAAGTAAGAAATTGCTGCGACTGAGGTCAGCGAGGTTTTTTTCCTGCTTCCTCCTCTAGGGTTTTGATGGTTTCCTGTCTCACATTCAGGTCCTTCATCCACTTTGAATTGATTTTTGAGAATGGTATAAGAAAGTGGTCTAGTTTCATTCTTCTGCATGTTGCTGTCCAGTTCTCCTAGTACCATTTGTTAAAGAGACTATCTTTTTTCCATTGGATATTCTTTCCTGCTTTGTCAAAGATGAATTGGCCATCCTTTTGTGGGTCCAATTCTGGAGTCTCTTTTCTATTCCATTGGTCTATGTGTCTGTTTTTGTGCCAATTCCATGCTGTCTTGATGATTACAGCTTTATGGTAGAGGCTAAAGTCTGGGATTATGATGCCTCCCGCTTTGGTCCTCTTCTTCAAAATTACTTTGGCTATTCGGGGTCTTTTGTGGTTCCATACAAATTTTAGGATTGCTTATTCTAGCTTTGAGAAGAATGCTGGTGCAATTTTGATTGGGATTGCATTGAATATGTAGATAGCTTTGGGTAGTATTGACATTTTAAAAATATTTAGTCTTCCAATCCATGAGCACGGAATGTTTTTCCATTTCTTTGTATCTTCTTCGATTTCCTTCATAAGCTTTCTATAGTTTTCAGCATACAGATCTTTTACATCTTTGGTTAGGTTTATTCCTAGGTATTTTATGCTTCTTGGTGCAGTGGTGAAGGGGATCAGTTTCTTTATTTGGCTTTCTGTTGCTTCATTATTAGCATATAAGACTGCAACTGATTTCTATACATTAATTTTGTATCCTGCGACTTTGCTGAATTCATGTATCAGTTCTAGCAGACTTTTGGTGGAGTCTGTCAGGTTTCCCATGTATGATATCATGTCATCTGCAAAAAGTAAAAGCTTGACTTCATCTTTGCCAATTTTGATGCCTTTGATTTCCTTTGTTGTCTGATTGCTGATGCTAGAACTTCCAACACTATGTTAAACAACAGCAGTGAGAGTGGACATCCCTGTCGTGTTCCTGATCTTAGGGGGAAAGCTCTCAGTTTTTCCCATTGAGGATGATATTAGCTGTGGGATTTTCATAAATGGCTTTTATGATGTTTAAGTATGTTCCTTCTATCCCGACTTTCTCGAGGGTTTTTATTAAAAAGGATGCTGAATTTTGTCAAATGCTTTTTCTGCATCAATTGACAGGATCATATGGTTCTTATCTTTTCTTTTACTAATGTGATATATCACATTGATTGATTTGCAAATATTGAACCAGACTTGCAGCCCAGGAATGAATCCCACCTGATCATGGTGAATAATTCTTTTTATATGCTGTTGAATTCGATTTGCTAGTATCTTGTTGAGAATTTTTTGCATCCATATTCATCATGGATATTGGACTATAGTTCTCTTTTTTTGCTGGGTCACTGTCTGGTTTGGGAATCAAAGCAATGCTGGCTTCATAGAATGAATCTGGAAGTTTTCCTTCCGTTTCTATTTTTTGGAACATCTTGAGAAGGATAGGTATTATCTCTGCTTTAAATGTCTGGTAGAATTCCCCAGGGAAGCCATCTGGTCCTGGACTCTTATTTGTTGGGAGATCTTTGATAACTGATTCAATTACTTTGCTGGTTATGGGTCTGTTCAAGTGTTCTATTTCTTCCTGCTTGAGTTTTGGAAGTGTGTGGGTGCTTAGGAATTTGTCCATTTCTTCCAGGTTGTCCAGTTTGTTGGCATACAATCTTTCATAGTATTCCCTGATAATTGCTTGTATTTCTGAGGGATTGGTTGTAATAATTCCATTTTCATTCATGATTTTATCTATTTGGGTCACTCCCTTTTCTTTTAGAGAACCCAGGCTAGAGGTTTATCTATTTGTTTATCTTTTCAAAAAACCAACTCTTGGTTTCCTTGTTCTGTTCTACAGTTTTTTAAGATTCTGTATTGTTTATTTCTGCTCTGATCTTTATTATTTATCTTCTTCTGGGTTTGGGGTGTCTTAACTGTTCTGCTTCTATTTCCTTTAGGTGTGCTGTTAGATTTTGTATTTGGGATTTTTCTTGTTTCTTGAGATAGGCCTGGATTGCAGTGTATTTTCCTCTCAGGACTGCCTTCACTGCATCCCAAAGCATTTGGATTGTTGTATTTTCATCTTCATTTGTTTCCAAATATTTTTAAATTTCTTCTCTAATTGCCTGGTTGACCCATTCATTCTTTAGTAGGATGTTATTTAACCTCCATGCTTTTGGAGGTTTTCCAGACTTTTTCCTGTGGTTGATTTCAAGCTTCATAGCATTGTGGTCTGAAAGTGTGCATAGTATGATCTCAATTCTTGTATACTTATGAAGGGCTGTTTTGTGACCCAGTATGTGATCTATCTTGGAGAATGTTCCATGTGCACTCGAGAAGAAAGTATATTCTGTTGCTTTGGGATGCAGAGTTCTAAATATATCTGTCAAGTCCATCTGATCCAATATATCACTCAGAGCCCTTGTTTCTTTATTTATTCTCTGTCTAGATGTTCTATCCATTGTTGTAAGTGGAGTATTAACGTCCTCTGCAATTACCACACTCTTATCAATAAGGTTGCTTATGTTTGTGATTGTTTTATATTTTGGGGGGCTTCCGAATTTGGTGCCTAAACATTTATAATTGTTAGCTCTTCCTGATGGATAGACCCTGTAATTATTATATAATGTCCTTCTTCATCTCTTGTTACAGCCTTTAATTTAAAGTCTGGTTTGTCTGATATAGGTATGGTACTCCAGCTTTCTTTTGACTTCCAGTATCATGATAGATAGTTCTCCATCCCCTCACTTTCGATCTGAAGGTGTCCTCAGGTCTAAAATGAGTGTCTTGTAGACAGCAAATAGATGGATCTTGTTTTTTTTATCCATTCTGATACCCAATGTCTTTTGGTTGGAGCATTTAGTCCATTTACATTCAGTGTTATTATTGAAAGATATGGGTTTAGAGTCATTGTGATATGTGTAGGTTTCATGCTTGTAGTGGTGTCTCTGGTACTTTGTAGTCCTTGCACCTTTCACTCAAAGAGTCCCCCTTAGGATCTCCTGTAGGGCTGGTTTAGTGGTGATAAATTCCTTCAGTTTTTGTTTGGGAAAACCTTTATCTTTTCTTCTATTCTGAATGACAGACTTGCTGGGTAAAGGATTCTTGGCTGCATATTTTTTCTGTTCATCTCATTGAAGATTTCCTGTCATTCCTTTCTGGCCTGCCAAGTTTCAGTAGATTTGTCAGCTAGTCCTCTTATGTGTCTACCTCTGTATGTTAAGGTCCATTTATCCCTAACTGCCTTCAGAATTCTCTCTTTATCCTTATATTTTTCCAGTTTCACTATGATATGTTGTGCAGAAAATTGATTCAAGTTACGTCTGAAGGGAGTTCTCTGTGCCTGTAGGGTTTCAATGCCTTTTTCCTTCCCCAGATCAGGGAAGTTCTCAGCTATCATTTGTTCAAGTACACCTTCAGCCCGTTTCTCTCTCTTCTTCTTCTGGAATTCCTATGATACAGATATTGTTCCGTTTGACTGCATCACTTACTTCTCTGATTCTCCCCTCATACTCCTGGACTTTTTTATCTCTCTTTTTCTCAGCACCCTCTTTTTCCATAATTCTATCTCCTTATTCACCTATTCTCTCCTCTCCCTCTCAATCTGCACTGTGGCCACTGCCATTTTATTTTGCACCTCATTTATAGCATTTTTTTAATTCATCATGACTATTTTTTAGTCCCTTGATCTCTGGAGCAATAGATTCTCTGCTGTCCTCTATGCTTTTTTCAAGCCCAGCAATTAATCTTATGACTATTATTCTAAATTCTTGTTCCATTATATTGCTCAAATCGGTTTTGATCAATTCATTAGCTGTTGCTACTTCCTGAAATTTCTTTTGAGAATTCTTCCATTTCGTCATTTTGGTTAGTTTTCTGTCCCTTATGAGTTTTAAAAGCTTGTGTGCTCTGCACCTGTGAGCACTGCTATATTAAAGGAGGGTCATACACTGTCCAGGGCCTGGTCCTTCAGGAGGTGTTTTTCGGGGATTGTTACTTGCTCTCTGTTGTTGTGACTTTGGTTATTTTATTACCCTACTCATAGTAATATTTTGGACCCTCCACCAAGTGTGCTTTGATTTGTTCCTTAGAGTAGCCCTATAAAGGAAAACAGAGACAAACAGGAGACAAAAACACGCAAACACACAAATAACACAAACAAACAAACAAAAACAAAACCCTAAAGACTAAAAACAAAAAACCCCAAAACACTGACTACAAGTAAAGAAGAGGGTGGAGGCGGTGCTGATGGAAGAGCATATACAAAGAGAGAAATGACAGGAGCGGAGGCAGGGCTGGTGGGGGGAAGAAAAAATAAACACTGATTAGACAGAGAGATTAAAAGGCTTAATCCAGAGAGAGAGAAAGGAAAATAAAAAGGAGGCGGGGAAAATGAAACAAAGATAAAGTTACCCAGACAGAGAAACAGAAAGGAGTGTAAAGAAGGAGGTGTAGAACACGTATCAAGACAATGGATTAAATATGTCTGTTTAGACAGACCAATAACCAGAGTAACCAGCCTAGGGGAGGGAAGAGATAAGGAGGAGAAAAGGGAGGGGGGCGGGAGGGGAGAATATATCTATATATCCAGAATCGACCTAGAGTTAATCCAGGCAATGCTGCATTGCTTGTCAGGAGGAGCTGTCTGCAGGGTCTGTCCCGATCTGGTGGATACGCAATTACCCAGTGCAAGGGGGCATGGTTTGGCGTAATCTAAACCCACCTCCACTGTGGGCCCAGGAATGATCCCTGAGGCCCTGCCTTGGTGGTCGTGGTGGTGGTGGTGGTGGCAGGGAGGGGAATGGTGATCCCCCAGTCTCTTCTCCACGGATCCAGACCTGGTGGGCTCAGTTTGAGTTGTCCTCACTGTGCCACGGGTGCAGATGGGGTGGTCCTTCTTGCTCTGCCAACTCCCCTGACCATGCACTTGACTAGGTTTCAAAGTCCTGCTCTGTGCGCTCTGGCACTGGGGAAGCGCCTCTCAGTGCGCTGATATGTGGCCCCAGCTGGCTTTGTCTGTGCTACAGCACTTCAGGGAGGACTGCCTTCTCCTGCTGTGGCCTGAGCCCACCCTTGCTGCAAGCTCCCGGGGTGGCAGATGCAGGCAGCCTTCGTCTTTTCCCACAGCACTCCAGGGAAACAGCGGCCTTTTCCTCCTGCAGACTGTGCCCTTGGCCCAGCCACTGTGCGTGTGTGTGTGTGTGTGGGGGGGGGGGGGGGGGGGGCGGACTCAAGCCATTTCTGTACTGTTGTGCAGCCCTCCAGGGAGGGAACCACTTTCTCCAGCTGCAGACTGAGCCCCTGACCTAAAACTACACCCAGGCCTGGCTCCTCTCTTCCCCTGGTGCACGAACAGGGAGCCAGCTCCAGTCCAAAGAAAGCCCCACAGTTAAAAATTGGATCCCTCCAAGTCTCAGTCCACAGAGTTTCTCCTGTCCAGATATGGTCCTGCCCTTCCCTAGCCGCTCTTTCTCTTCCCTTTGTCTTTCTGCAGAAGCGGGTCCCTCCCCTCTGTGCCCACGCGGCCTTTTTTATCTCCCCCAGTTCACAGTTACCCACCTATCTTTTTTCCAGCTTTCCCATTTTCTTCCTAGTAGATTCAGTCTCTTTTCCTCCCCGGCTCTGGTGTTCAAAGTCCTTTGGCTTCTACACTTCTTTGTTTGAGAGATGCTGCAAGTATGGATTCCCCCTACTTCTCTGCCATGTTGGCCCCATTCCTCGGACAAGTTTCTTAAACTATTCACCTGCTAAAGGACTCTTGATTATTCCTCTCTTTGACTATTACAAATAAAGTAGCCAGGTACATATTATATATAGGCTTTTGTGTAGATGTAAATTTTCATTTCTCTGGGATATGTGCCTAGGAATGTAATTGCTAGGTCATGTTAGTTTCATATTTAGTTATTTTAAGAAACTGATGGATTGTTTTTAAGAATTGCTGTGCTATTTTATATTCCCACCAGCAGTCTTTGAGTGATTCAGTAGAAACTGGATCAGTAGAAATCACACCCTCACCAGCATTTGGTATTGACAGATATTTTTTCATTTTAGCCATTCTGTTAGGTATGTAATGACAGTTCATTGTGGCTTTAATTTAAATTTCCCTAATGGCTGATAATGTTGAATATATTTTCTTTTTTAAAAAAACTTAAAAAAAAATTTTTTTTAATGTTTATTTATTTTTGAGAGAAAGAGAGAGAGACAGAGCATGAGTGGGGGAGGAGCAGAGAGAGAGGGAGACACAGAATCAAAACAGGCTCCAGGCTCCGAGCTGTCAGCACAGAGCCTGACACAGGGCTCAAACTCACAAACCGTGAGATCATGACCTAAGCCAAAGCTGGATGCTTAACCAGCTGAGCCACCCAGATGCCCCATGTTGAATATATTTTCATGTGCTAACTTGCCATCTGTGTATCTTTTTTGATGAAATGTCTCTAAGTCTTTTGCACATGCTTGTAATTTTACTTTTGGGTTTTGAGAGTTCTTTCTTTGTTCTAGGTACTAATCCTTTGTTGAATATGTAGTTTGCCAATATCTTCTCCCACTCTGTAGCTTATCTATTGATTCCCTTTACAGATTTTTTAGTAGAATAAATATTTTTAATTTTTGACATCTAATTTATCAGATTTTCCCTTTATGGATCAAACTTTTGGTGTTAAGTTTGAGAACTGTTTGCCTGGACCTACACACTGAACATTTTTTCCTGTTTTTCTTTTTCTATAAATTTTATAGTTTTGCATTTTATTTTTATAACCATGATCCATTTTGAGTTAACTTTTGCATATGGTGTGAGACTTAGGCCAAGATTCATTTTTTGCCTATACATTTCCAGATTCCCAGCACCATCTTTCCTCCACTGAATTGCTTTTGTCGTTGAATGGAAAGTTAGAATGATGTTCAAAGATGTTCAAAGATGTTGTAAAGATATTTTTAAGAAAGTATTTATTTATTTTGTGTGAAAAGAAAACTGAGGTTTACCTGATATATGAAATATGGTGATAATAATGGTGAAAGTTAGAAAAATAAATAAATAAAATGAAACTGACCATGAAGACACAGAGAAAATAGAAAAGAAGAAATCTAAAAGAGGAGGAGTAGTAGAAGGAGAAGGGACAGAAAACAAAAAGAAAAACAAAATTAGCTTCTCAGAGAATTTTCAAAAGATAGTGTATCCATGATATAAGAGCAAGATGTTATGAAATAGAGAATAAAGAAACCATTTTTGAACTTTAAAATAATTGCTATATATCTTTTAAAAAGGCATTGATAGGATATTTTTGTGAAATGAGAAAAGTAAAATCCAATTTTAACAACACTGCACTATTTAATTATAGTCAAATTCCATTATACCTATAATGAACACATTGTCAGAAATCACATTCATAGCTATAGCACCTGATGATGAAATGTGGCTCAGACTAACTTCTTTGTAATGAATTAAAGTGAAAATTGCTTTGATCTCAAGAAGAAAAGCAGTGCCCAGACATAACCTTCATCTTCTAAGCTCCAGAACTATTAGAGGGGTCATTTTATTTTGCTGGGCTATTTGTGAATTTATTTATTTTTTTAAATGAATTGACAGATTTTAGAATTTTGAAATGAGGAGTAAGATTGAAAGGTAATGGTATTTTTATAGGAAGTCAAAGAAGTCAAATCTAGAGTTCAGTTTATATTTGCCCTTTTATTTACTAAAAATCCAAAAATGTCGTATCGTATGATCATAAGCCAACAAAGCACTGTTTATAGAGAAAACTGCAACTCTGAGATTGACAGATAAGTCTTGTGTTGTATAAGATTTTACTTTTAGTGGATTTCCTTCTTTCATGATCAATAATGCCCTGTTAAAAGAGGGGTCTGTATGTAAGTTGCAATAATGATATTCAAGTAGGAAACACTCTACCTGTATTTAAATGTATTTATTGTCTTCTAACATATTAAATAAATATTCAGAGCAACCAACAATTTTCAGTGATGCAGTATGTGTTATATGTAAAATACCTGGAGATCTGGCCATAATCCCAGTTCTGCCACCAACTGATTATGACCTTGAGAAAGTATATGTATTTGGGGCACCTGACTTCTGCTCAGGCACAATCTCACCGTTCATAAGTTGGAGCCCTGCGTTGGGCTCTGTGCTGACAGCTCAGAGCCTGGAGCCTGCTTTGGATTCTGTGCCTCCCTCTCTCTCTGCCCCTCCCCGACTTGTGCTCTGTCTCTCAAAAATAAATACATGTAAAAAAAAATTATGTAAAAAAAGAAAGTATATTTATTTAATTACTCTATTATTGCCTTTGGAAATAAAGGTATATTTTATTTTTTGACATTTTAATGGGGAGATTGTTGCAGAGATATCATCTGAAATAATGTATGTATTATAGTGATGGGTATTGTGATCTCTGTCAGAATTTGTAAACCCTTCAGTATATCCTGCTCCTTGGATGAAGGGTTTTCCATAACTATCAGTTACAGTTATTATTAGTAACCTTGAAGATATTTTCTTTTGGATTAGAGTATAATGTGGCTCCAAAATCTGTATAGCCTCATTATTTTCAAATATCATTATATCTTCATACATAGATCCATATGCTCCATTTTGTAATCCATACAAGTGTTCATCAGCGTAGCTCTAAGAGAGGAACATAACCCGTTGCTTTTAGAGCCAGTGATTCTACAAAAAAAAATAAAAGTAATTGCTCCTCTTTTTAATCAGGCTCTTTTCAGCTTTGTTTCGTATGAAATCACAGTGTGAAAAATGTGGATATATGTAATGCTTTGATAAATTATTTTGTATGGTAAGTGTTCATATATATATTTACCGTAATATTTACTTTTTGTGATAGTTTTTATTCTTTTCTGAATTTACATGTTTTTTCCCTAGACTCATTATCCTTTTGCCTGAAGAACTCATTTTAGTATTTCTTGTAATAGTGGGTGGTTGGTAGGAGCTGGGGGGGGGGGGCGGTAAGGAAAATGGGGAATTGATAATAAATGAGCATAAAGTTTCAGTTAAGCAAGATGAGTAATTTCTAAAGATATGCTGTACAATATTGTGTGTTACATAGGTAATGATAATGGATTGTACACTTGAAGTTTTGTTAATATTGATCTATTGGCAATAAATCATTTTATTAACTTTTGTATTTGGAAAAAGGAGTTTTTTCTTCACATTGACGGAAGTTTATATTAGGTCTAGAACTCTAGGTTGGCAATAGTTGACTTTTAGCATTTTAAAGATGTTATTTTATCAGCTGCTAGTTTAATTGCATACCTTTGGAGAACACATTATTTTCCTGCCCTTGACTGTTTTTAAGACATTTTTTCTCTGTCTTTGGTTTTCAGCAATTTCACTATGATGTGTTTAGGTGTGGTCTTCTTATTTATTTACTTGGGTTTCGTAGAATGTCTTTATTCTCTAGCTTGATGCCTTTTGTCAGTTTTGGAAAGTTCTTGACCATTAATTTTTTAAATGTTTCTACTTTCCCTTTCTCTTCTCCAGTCTGTGATGCTAGTTACATTACATTAGACACTTCAATATGTCTCTTATGTTTCTCTCCAAAGACAGTTTACACCATCATTTGCCAGGCTCAGAGGAGCAGATCACCCAAATCCAGTTTAAGACAGAGCTACTGATTTCAGGTTTCAGAGTCCCTTTTTTCTTTTCTTCCTTACTCCCTCTCTTCCCTCCTTCTCCTTATCTGTCTTCCCTCCTTCCTTTCTCTCTGTCTCTCTCTGTCTCTCTTTCTCTCCCCCTCCCCGTACCTTCACTCCTGCCTTGTAGCTCTCCATTAGTTGCAAACGTGCATTCTGGAATTTGTATAAAATCTTTCCTGTTTAGTGATTTCTGGCTCTTAAGTTTTTTGTTCCCAATACAATGAACTATTATCCCAAATCTCTCTTCTGCATTTCAGATATTTCTACTTGGCTCCTTAGTCCCTTACCCTTGGCAAATGTCTTAAGGGAAAATCCCCTGTAGAGTATTTGTTTTATTTCTCTGTGTTACCCTTTCTTAGGGAACTAATTCATCCACTTTTGGATACCTTGGCCATCCCAAACTCAGGATTTCTGAGTTTCTCAGAGATATCAAGTATGCTGGATTTTTCATTTGTTAGCAGAGGTTCTTTGAAGTACGTCTCAGTGTTTTGCCTCCTCATCTAAAAACTTGGTAAGTAACCCAAGGGCAAGTGGCAAGCTGAAAGTTGGAGTTACCTCCATATGCTTCCCTAATTTCTAAGATCTGACCTGTCAGTTACTGGCTACATTAGTAAATACCCAGTGCCTCCAAACAAAGTCTGGGGTAATTTAAATGAGTATGCAACACTGAACCATGAACAAAGGAAGAAACAACACAAGCAGACCAACATTCTGCGCAGAGTCAAAACAAATATAAAGGTAAAACATGTGTAGCATGTCTGGAGGAAAAGGACTATTTTGCTCTGACTAGCGCATAATATGATAATGAGTTGGTGTTATATACAACTAAAGAGAGGGGAGGCAGAATATGTAAAGAATTTTATGCCATTTTAAAGTGCTAACATTCTTCCCTTAGCCTTTTCCAGTCAACTGTATAGAAATGTTAACAACTTAGCATCTGAGTGTCTGTTCCCATATTGAGTCTACAATACTGTGCACTTTTTTTTTTTTTTAGTCTCTGAGTTACTCTTCCAGCTCTGTGCTTCACATATCTGAGTGAAGAGTTTTGAATTAGAGCAAAGAAATCAAGAAATAAAAAAAGAAAAAGAAAATAGCATTAAAAAAACTAGTTTATGATTTTTTCCAAATGCATTTTAGCCACAGGTATTACATTTCAAATATTTAATCATATTTTATGCTCTACTGTTCAATTCACCCTGAAATTTTTCTGACAGTAGACTATTAAAGTATAAATTGGCATTATATATATGCATATAAGGCTTATAAGGTGATAGGTGTGTGGTCTTCCTATTAAATAATATTATCCTAGAAACAGAAACTTTATCTGCTTTTGCTTCAAATTTGCAGTAAAAAAACCAAATGTGGTTTCCTTGGCAGGAATAGTCTTTTCACTTTTCTTAGTAGTAAACTTTTATCTAGTCCATATTTTAGCTTTCTAAACTTGTTAATACTGGCTTACAGTTAAACAATAATATATAAACCATGTCAACAATGTCTGGCATTCACAAAATGGGTAATCAAGAAGTAAAATTTCTTTTGGTTTCTAGTTCCCTTAATCCTTCAGAAACTATCACAAATCCAAATCATGTTCTCAATGTTAAGTTTTGTGCCGGGATCTCATCTATAGTAGATAAAAGAGCTATAAGATTATATGCTGCAAGATGCTTCCCTATAGGATACAAAACAGCAGGTGTTAGAGAACAAAGCATAAGTTGCCCAGATTTTGCATTGTATTGTGTGAAAATGGTCTCTATCGATATTTCTCTTCAGTATCAGGGTGTTTATTGTCTTATCATTTCATTTCCACATATTGTTATTCAAGTTGCATAATATCAGGCATTTGTTGTTTTTAATAAGATATTTGTCTAGAATTATACTTTTAAAAATGCATGATGGCAGCATTAACAAGGTGCTGAGTGTCCTATGATCTATTAAGTATATAACTACACTTGGTATCATGGAGATTCTTTCTCATGTTACGTGGCCTATGTAAACAAATGGGTAATTCTGAATAATGAGTACCATATTAAACCATGTTCAGCAGTTTTCAACTGTATCATTCAGATATAATCAGTAAATACAGGAATTCTTTTATTTTTAAATTTTTAAATTCCAGTATAATTAACATACAGTGTTATATTAGTTTCAGATGTACAATATAGTGATTCAACAGTTCTATATATTACTCAGTGCTCATCATGACAAGTGCATTCTTACTCTCCCTCACCTATTTCACCCATTCCCTATCCATCTCCCTTCTGGTAACCACCAGTTTGTTTTCTATAGTTAATAATCTGGGTTTTTTGTTTGTCTCTTTTTTCTTTATTTGTTTTGTTTCTTAAATTTCACACATGAGTGAAATCATATGATATTTGTCTTTCTCTGACTTATTTCACTAGAGGTATAGCCTCTAGATTCATAAATGTTGTTGCAAATGGCAAGATTTCATTCTTTTTTTTAACGGCAGAATAATATGTATATGGCCCGCCTTCTTTATCCATCCATCTGCCAATGGACATTTGGGTTGCTTCCATAATTTGGCTATTGTAAATAATACTGAAATAAACATAGAGGTGCATGTATCTTTTTGAATTAGTGTTTTTGTATTCCTTGGGTAAATACCCAGCAGTGCAATGACTGGGTCATAGGAGAATTCTATTTGTTTTTTTTCCATACTGTTTTCCATAGTGGCTGCACCGGTTTTCATTCCCACCAACAGTTCAAGAGGATTCCCCTTTTTCCACGTCTTTGCCAACACCTGCTGTTTCTTGTGTTGTTGATTTTAGCCATTCTGACAGGTGTGAGGTGATATCTTATTGTAATTTTGATTTGTATTTCCCAGATGATAAGTGATGTTGAACATCTTTTCATGTGTCTGTTGGCCAATACAGGAATTTTTCTTTAACTTTTTTGGGTCGCCTAGGTGTCTCAGCCAGTTAAGCATTGGACTTTGACTCAGGTCATGAACTCGCAGTTTGTGAGTTCAAACCCCATGTCCAGCTCTGTGCTGACAGCTCAGAACCTGGAGTCTGCTTCAGATATTATGTTTCCCTCTCTCTGTGTTCCTCCCCAACTTGCACTCTGTCTCTATCTGTCTCAAAAATAAAATAAAGATTAAAAATTTCTTTTAAATAAAAAATAAATGTTTAATATTTATTTTCTTTTTTGAGAGAGACAGAGCATGAGCCGGGGAGGGGCAGAGAGAGGGGGATACACAGAATCCAAAGCAAGCTCCAGGCTCTGTCAGCACAGAGCCCGATGCCACACAGAGCCCAATGCGGGGCTTGAACCCACAGACTGTGAGATCTTGACCTGAGCTGAAGTCAGACGCTTAACCAACTGAGCCATCCAGGTACCCCAGCCAGTAGAGGAATTCTTATGTGGCATATTTCCACCTCATTTAGAAGAGACACCTTTTATTAACTGCACAGAAGGAGGGATGTGTGCAAAATTGCATGCTGTTAAGTTATCTGGTCCTCAGTAATAGATAGATAAGGCTTTGGGCTGTGGGGACACCTGGTGCCTCTGCAGAAGATGGAGGATGCTCCAAACTTCAGAACAGAATGGACTTTCTTTTTTCAATACCTAGTAGGGTATTGTCTCTCCTACGCATGACAAAGGTGTTGATGTCATTTAGTGATTCACAGTGGCCTTCCTGGGACTACTCTAAATGGGGAGTACCCTTTCTGTGGGGTGCCTTGGAGATACAGAGCTTTCCCCACATTATAGTGTACAGATAACCAGACTAGCCTCAGGCTAGACCAGGCCCACCGGGCAGTCTTTTGGATCTCTATCCCATTCGGAGGTGCTATGACTTGTGCAAGGTTGTCACCATCAGTAAAGTGGAGGACAGACTGGAAATAGAGTGAAAGGGATGTTAAAGCCTATCCAATGGAGTATTTTAAGTTTCCAACTGTTCTTTCTGATTTACTCAAGATTCATTCGGAGTATGTTTTACTTATATTATTCTTACTTCCAATTCTCCTTTGTCCTCTAAAACTAAATATTAGACATGTTCAGGACTCCTGGGAACCTAGGAGCTGAGGCCTTGTGGAAAAGTCAAGGAGTGGGTGATAGAGCTCCTCAGGCCACACATTTTCAGTTGCTTTTTTTTTTTTTTTTCACATGTTCATTGTTCAGGACAAGATTATTGCAAATTATACCATGGAAGTATTCACACAAATTTATTCCAAGTGAGCAAGATGAATTCTAAGCATATCCATTAAATCACGTTAGTTACTAGTCAGACTTTAATGTTGTTTCAAATAATGGTTACTGGCCATTACTTTTACTCTTTTTAAGTCACTCATAGTATTTTGGAAGGCGGTCCTAAAAACTGCTTTATTAAACATAAATTTAAAAGGTTCATTATTTTCAGTTATTTTAGAATGCAGATTTTCTCTCGCAGGGAGCCTCATTCTCCCTACTTAAAAAAGATGCTATGTTTTAATCATTTCCTTTTCCGGACAAGCAATAGGCATTTCATAGTTGTTCTACTCAAGCGTAGCTTGTTTCTCCTCCTGTCTAGTTAAAAAAAATTTTTTTATTAATAAGGTCAAACTGGAATTAAAAAAACCTGTGAACATAGAGTGATCATTGCAGAAAACATCACAACTATCACTTCGTATTTTTCTCTACATCTCCTTATCATTACATAGTCAACACTTCACTGTAAATTGTTTTAACTCTTGCCTCCCTTTAATTTGTGGCTTCCTTGACAATAAGAATTAGACTCTATATCTCTATGCCAATTGCCTGACACAATATCCAGTATATATGATTGGAACAAAAGGAAAGGACAGTAAAAGAAAGGAAACTTTTACTATTGAAAGACAATTAGTTATGTTAGCATTCCAAGAGAAGCCTCTCTTTGTATGGGACTTAGGCTTTATGTTATAAAATTTCTAATTTGTTCATTAAATTTAGGAAGTAGACATGTGTGGTTGACAGGGCATTATCTGAGTTGGGAGACTGCTTTGGGGTGCCATTCAAATCTCTGAATACATTTCCAGTTTCAAAAACAATACTACTGTATAATTTAATATATTGGTAATGAGAATAAAAATATTTGATGCTCTAAATTATAAAGAAAATATCAGTTTATATTGGCTCACCAACGTTTTACTTGTGATCCGGCAATAATGTCAGTACATCATTATATGTGCTACTTCAGTTAACCCCCAACCCAAATAACCCCCATAACAAACCTGTGATGTAGATGTTAGTCTTAATGACCTTTTTACCAGTAAGATATAAGGATTTTAAATAATTTAAGTAAGTGATAGAGCCAGGGTTTGAATTTGAGCAGTCAGAATCTAGAATCTACACATTTAGAATAGATTGTTATGTTATATAAATAAAAGCTAGGTCTTATGTTTAGAACAGTGAAAAATAATGGAAAAATAGCAAATTATATTTTAGTTCAAAATCTAAGCATTGGGTTTTAGATTTATTATTTTCTGTATTTTCAGGTGTGATCATGTGAAATACCATGGTGAAAAAAGGGTTTGCATAAAAACTTACTGTTTGTATTATTCAAATATTTGCATGAATATGAAAACACTTAATTGATGATTTAGTAACCTTTAATCAAGTAAAAATCCATCAACTCCACAATTAACTGTCTTTATTTAAAAGACAAATACAAAGTACTTTACTGAATGTTCTCACATCAAGCATTAAATAACTTTTTATAATGAATATAAAGAAAAGAACCAACTCTGTTGATATGAAAGGTTTTTGATAAACTTTGACTTCTGTTTCTTACTGTAATAATCTAGCTTTCAGTAGACCATTTCTTTTTTAGATTATAGTTAGAAAAACAGGGTAATACTCTCAACACAAAGCAAACAAACATCTATTTTAAAGCATAGGAGAAACAATGAGTCAGGTGAATTAGTCAGGTATCTTCTGATTTCTAAGCATGGAGTTGAAGAATGAGAGAAGCCAAGATAAAATTCTGAAAAAGAAGAGAAGCTGTACAGCTTTCTGTGTGATGGTCTTTCACAAATTGCCATAGACTTATTCATAACTATTTGATTCTTTTGATTGTCATTATAGTTGATATTTTAAATTTTTCATTTTTTAATGTCAGTAGTAGAAAATAATTAATTTTCATATATCAACCTGTATCTTGTAATTTTGCTGAACTCACCGATTTCCATACTTATCTCTAGGTGCTCTCATACTTTCCATGTTGTCTGCAAAAAAGGAAAGTTTTATTTCTTACTTTGCAATCATTATACATTTATTTCTCTTTTCTTACTGCTTAAGCTATGATTACAAATTCACTATTCAGTAGAAGTGGTCATAGAAGATACCCTTTTTATTCTTTCAGGAAAAGGCGTTCAAAGTTAGATGAAATGTGATATATGCAGTACATGTTTTTATAGATAGTCTTTACAAGATTAAGATAAGCTTTTATAAGTTAAGGAAGTTTTTCTCTATCATTAGTTTTTTACATATATTTATGAAGAAAAGATGTTGAATTTTAGGGAATGCTAATAAGATTACATGATTTTTCTCCTTTATTTTTTTATTGATGTGAACTTGTGCATTAATTTTGAATTGTTAAAACCAATACATACCTGAAATAAACACGACTTAATCATGATGTATTCTCCTATTATACAATCTTGGATTATTGTTAAAAAGTAAATTTCCCCTCCACAATTCTTTTTTTTTTTTAAGTTTATTTATTTTTGAAAGAGAGAGGGAAAGAGAGCCCAGCAGAGAGAGAGGAGGACAGAGGATCTGAAGCAGACTCTGGGCTGATGCAGGGCTCAATGCAGGGCTCAAACTCACAAACCATGATATCATGACCTGAGCCAAAGTCAGATGCTTAACCAACTGAGACACCCATGTGTCCCAACAATCTCAGATTTAAATTATCAATAATTTGTGATACTTACATTTCTGTTCTATCATACTTCTAATTATTATTTTTGAAAAAATTTTAAATGTTTATTTTTGAGAGAGAGAGAGAGACAGAGTGTGAACAAGTGAGGGGTAGAGAGAGAGGGAGACACAGAATCTGAAGCAGGCTCCATCCAGGCTCAAGGCTGTCAGCAGAGAGCCCGATGTGGGACTTGAACTCAACGAATGGCAAGATCATGACCTGGAGACGAAGTTGGATGCTTAACCGACTGAGCCCTCCAGGTGCCCCTCATACTTCTAGTTATTATTCAGTTAAAATGTTTTCTAAATTTATTTGTGGTTTCTTTTTTGACCCATGAGTTATTTAGAAGTGCATTGATTAATTCCTAAATATCTGATGAGTTGTTTAGATACATTTTTATTATTGACTTGGCTTAATTTCAATCCTTTGAAATTTGTTGATATCAGAATTATGACATGGTACATGGTTACCTTTGGCAATATCCCACATGGATTTGAAAATAGCATGTATTCTTTATTTTTAATTTTTTAATGTTTATTTATTTTAAGAGAGAGAGACAGAGTATGAGCAGGGGAGGGGCAGAGAGAGAGACACACACACAGAGTTAGAAGCAGGCTTCAGACTCCTAGCTGTCAGCATAGAGCCCAACGTGGAACTCGAACTCATGAGCCATGAAATCATGACCTGAGCCAAGGTCGGAGGGTTAACCAACTGAGCCACCCAGGTGACCTGAAAATAGTATATATTCTTAAGTTATTGAGTTGTTCTGTATTAGCTAAGTAGATCACGTTTCATAATCATTTCTTCCAATTTTTCTATAGGTTGCAGGTATTTCATCTTTTCATTTTATAAAAAATAAACACATTGACACATTGAGAGCTGCACCTCTCTTTTTTTAGTTCTGGTAATTAACATTATGCCTACAAATTTAGAATTGGTATATATTCCTGGTGAGTGAATACTTTCATTATTTTTAAATGCCTCATTTTATCTCTAACAATGCTTATTATTAAAGTCAATTGTGTCTGATACCAGCAGAACCAAGCAAACTTTGATTATTGTCCACATGTTATATATTTTTTCAACTTTTAATTCTCAACTTTGTGTTTACACCTGAGCTGTATCTCTTGTAAAAGGAGTGAAAATAAAGTCTCCAAAACAACAGAGCATCACCAACCTTTTTTGTTTCTGTGCCTCTCAAGTTATGAATATCCTGCAAAGTATGAGTACAAAAAAAAGTAAAAGCTGTATATTTATAGACAGAAGTTGTAAAGTATTATTTCTGAGAAATAAAAATATGCATTTTATCCTTATATACTCTAAAAATTCCATCATTATTTTCTTGCACAAACATATAGGATTAAACATTAAACTAGTAAAATAGCTTAGTTTAAATCTAATAAAAAGCTATTTATTTTGAAATAATTATTTTATGCAGTTTTGCAGTGGTGTTCCTGATTATGCTTTTCTCATAAGGAAGGTGACTTTCTCTTTCTCTAGCTTCTCCAAATATGATATTGTTATTACCTAATTAAAGTGATTTAATATCTGTCAGTTGGTTACATGGTAATGCCCAATTTTTTTAACATGCGAAAAATATAGTTGCTGCCTACAGCCCCTAATTCTTCTTTTTAAAAATTCCTCAATCCTAAATTGCAGTTCTTTGAACAAAGCATGTGTGTCTGTGTGTTTTGAACAATCTAATCCTCACACAAGTAGAGCTACTTTCATGCTACTCTTAGATGGATCCTGTTTCTTGAACACTGTGAACTAGTGTATTTCTTTGGGGGAGCAATGTTTGACCACATCTCTCTTCCCTACTCTGATATATGTAAACTCCCGAACACATAACCACCAAATATCCTGTGCCTGTTTCTGTTATTAACATTTATTACGCTGCACCGAATTTCCTTATCTGTTCACTAGAAATAATTTTGAGGGCAAGGATTATGTTCTTTATCTTTGTATCTTTAATTACTAACACGTATATAACAGTGAACAGTTTTTGTAAAGTGGATGAATTCTTTTTAAAATAAAAAGCCATATCTTAAAGTATTGTTTGCCACCAGCAGCATCCCCTAGCAGCAGTGGTTTGGAATATGAGCTGACAATCAAATGCATGATTCGCAATAGGCTTCGCTCAGAGTGTATAAACTACTTTACTTGAAGAAAACCATCCTCCCTGGAATGCCTTAACTTTTATGCAGCTGGTCACAAACCCCCCACTCATGTACCTATGACTGGTGTGACTAGCCCTTATTGACTTGAGTTGCTGATACTTGATAATAGATGAATGCTCTGATACATAGTCCTCATCTTGTTTTTAGTGTACATAAGCTACTAACAATTATTTGAGTTACCAAGAGTCAAAATCTAGAGGCTAGAAGAAAGGAAAGGCTAGAGGAAAACTAACAAAGCCACTGTTAATTCTTCTCTTCTACTATTGCAAAGTGATTCCGTTGGGTAAGCAAATTAAGAGCATTTTGGAAAAAGGAAGCTAGAATCTTTTCAAACAAGAAAGGAAAAAATGTTCCTTCCATTACTGATTCCTCAGGGCAAGACTGTTGAATCAGGAGAGTATGTGCTTTGTTTCATAAAATGACCTGAAATGAGCAGGTTTTCAGGATCGACCTTTAGGGCCGATCCCCAACTCCCAGTTTCCCAATTCATCTTGTCTATAGCTGCAATCATGACAAAGAAACAATCAGGGCAGAAGTTTAGCATCTTATTAATGTATTGAATGAGGATTATTGATGGCTAACAAGTAGCATCAAGCAAAAGATCATAAATGGGCATGTTACTACACTAATTTTTAGATCCTTGCAGAAATTTCAACTATTGTTCATATCGATAATGATTGTGAAACATTCAAAAAGTTCAGGGGTTCTTGAATGACTTAACAAAATATTTTTTTTTGCCTTAACAAGATATTAAAGACTTTATAAAAAAGATTTTCCAATTCCAAAAAAAAAAGTTTGTAATCACATACATGTATAAACAAATATCTTAGGATTCTCCATTCTTCAAATTTATAAGATATTTTTCTTTGTCATAAACAAGATACTTACAACTCTATGAAACGTGTTTAATAATTTACATACCTATATATAATTTTAGTATGATTCAAAATTTTAAGTGGCATCTATTCTCATGAGATCATAAAGATATTTTAAATATAACATGTATTTTTTATTTTCAAATTGTATACCTCTCTAAATTTTTGAACGTTTTCCTTTTTAAAATATACTGAATCATGAGATTCTATGCGTAGTGGAGAAGGTGACATATTTCAGAAATAAAAATGCCGAACACAATCCCAAAAAAAGCAAATGAGGATTCCACAGGGACAGGTCACTGGGAACAGCAAACAAGACCACATTGTATTTTGTAGTTTGGCATCATGTAAAACATCACTTGCTGCTGCCTTCATGGCATTCCCTTTGGGACAGAGCAGCAATGACTTGCTGACATCCCCTTCTTGTAAGATCATGGAAATATCCTCGGTTATTTCCAATTGTTTATAGGCATCATTTAAGGGATTGCAGCTGTGGCTTCACTTGCACTTTCCACCTGTCATATGGTAATTGCCTCAGAATTAACACTGTAAAAGGAAGCAAAGATTCTTAAGAGATGTATTTGGCCCCAAATTAGCCAGATATGTACATAAATGTGCTCATTTTCCCATTAAGAAGAGAGCCATAGAGGGATGCTCTTCTGCTCTTGGCAGATGGCGATAGAAACTCATCAGTTACTCTCATGCTGCCTTGCCGTAATCCCAGGGAAAAACAAAATTATCATCTACTGGTTAGATTTATAGCACTTAAATTATGATATCTTTTAAGTAAAGGCCAGAATTATCATCAGGGGAAGATGGATTAAGTGTGTTATCCATTATGTTACCAAATGCCGAAGGTGAAACATTGCATTTAGAATTTCAAGTGAAATAAAGAAGCTGCATGATTTAGATTTTATCTCCCAAAATTATCCAATAAGCTCATTAAGCCTTTTGAGGAGGGGTAAAGTATAAATAGAAAGGCAGACTGGCAATAATTATAGCTTTATACATACACTTAATTGGAATGAAACTCTTAAATCATGCATAATAAAGTAGTATGATTTAAGAATTTCATTCCCATTAAATGTGCATCTTAGGTTCTCATGTTAAGTGTGAACATAAAAGTTCAGCTAAATGTTATGATTTAACGTGAGAACTAAAGTAGATAAAATGAAAAAATAGGCCAAGATTCTGAGGAGAATGGTCTCCTTGATGTTGCTTCAGTTTCTAAGGCAGATAGTTGAAAAAACAACTTTCCTTAGGAAAACCAAACCAAACAAAACCTGGGTGTGTATTTTTTACTGAAACCTATCAGAACATTTGCTATGCAAACGAGTTTTTTAGCTACCTCTATAAATATATTAGCCTATATTTCCAGTTTTGTGGTGTGTACATTCTACAATCTAGAACTAAGGTGTGAATCAACAATTATCAAATTTGCATCCTATGCCAGCTGCATCCTTTCTTTTGACTTCTCATTTTTTTATCTAATTCTCCTTCAAGCTCATATCATAGAATTTCCAAAAGCTGAGTACTTTCTATTTAGTCTTTTTTATGTTCTCCCCTTGGAGATTTTACACGATGCATTCAATTCTCACATTTGGCGGGATGATGTGAATTCTGCCATGACATATTCAATAGGTATCCAACATCAGTCAAATGCATAATTTCAACAAAGAGACTGCTCTATTTAGCTTTTTTTTATTTTCATCAATAGCACTGAAATTCTATAAGGTTTAAATGTTTGAGGAAGTCCAGAGCTATCTACTTTTGAACATAGATCTATTAAAAAATCAAATATTCTTGACTACTATTCATATGCCATTTTGATCTGTTAAAAGGAATACAATAGAATACATTTAAAAATGAGGAAAAAAAAGACTCATAAGATAAGTCAAGAAGTTAGGCTTCGAAAATCTTACATTTTAAGAAGTTTCAATAAATAAATAAATAAATAAATAAATAAATAAATAAATAAATGCCATGGGCAGACAGAACAGAAGATGATTTATTGGGACTGGGAGAATCAAGTGAGGCTCTTTAGAGAATACTTCATTTGAGTTTAGGTTGTGAAAATTAAGTAAAATTTCAACAGGCAGAGAAAAATATTTCAGGTAGAGTGTCATCAAAACCTAGAAGAGTCAAAGCATTAGGCATATACCGTCTAGAGCAAGGAGTCATTGAGAGGCATTAACAGAAGATGAGGTGAAAAAGATAGATTGGGAATAGAATGGAAAAAGCCTTCATTCTATCTCCAAAAAGTAGACTTTATGAAATAGTCATGAAGAACTAAGCAAAGGATGGATATGCTGTGACTTCTTTTATAATGATACCTTTTGGCAGCTGTTGTAGAATGAATTGTGTTCCTCCAAAAACATTGAGTATCTATAAATGTGAACTTATTTGGAAATAGGGTCTTTGCAGATGATTGAGTTAAAATGAAATCATTAGAGTACACCCTAATCCAGTATAACTGGTATCCTTATCAAAAGAGGGAATTTAGACAGAAACATATGTTTACATGGGGGGGGGGGCGATGTGAAGGTACAGAGAGAACGTCTAGAAGCCAAGAAATGCCTGAGACTACTAGAAACAGAGGCATGGAACAGATTCTCCCTCACAGACCTCTAACACTTTGATTTTTGCATTTCCAGCCTTTAGAATTATTAGACAATATAAGCTTCTGTAGGTTATGCTACCCAACTTGTGGACTTTGTTTTGGCATTTCCAGGAAACTAATTTAGCAGTGTTGTGGATTATGGATGTAAGGGTCTGAAACTGGAGGCAGAAAAAGCAGTTAAGTAACTGCAATAGTTTGCAAATAAATGATGTCACAAGATGTAAAAAAGGAAATGTTGGTCCATATATAAGAAATACTTTAATAAAGAAATATTAAGATTTTCAGTAAATTAATTGTAGAAGAGGTATAGAAAAGAAAAAAAATAATAAGGACTTACAATTTTCTAGTTTTGCCCATTTAATTCAATGTTGAATAAGTGACAAATATGATAGTCATATCTGAGTCAACTTGAAATGGAAGAATTGATATTGTTTTAGAAAGGTTTGAATTCAAAGTAACTCTGAGACATTGGTTTGTTGTTTTAAAAGAAAACTTGAAAAAAAGGTCTTGGTTGGACACAGGGATTTGAGTTCTATTACCATTTGAAGTAATGCGTTTACATAAAGTGGAGTGGAGGTAAAAATTGCTGGGGGTAAAACTCTAAGGAGCAACAATATCTAAAGACCAGATGATAAAGAAGGATTTTGTTACAGAAACTCAGAAGTAGTCAGGCAAATAGAGGACATCCACAAGAGACAAATGTTAGAGAAGCCAAAGAAGAAAACAAGTTTCAGGACAGATGGAATGGAAAACATTTAAAATGCTAATTGAAGACGAAGACAGAGAAGTATCCATTAAATTAGGCAAATGGATCATCATTGTATAACCTGATGATCATTGTTGGAAAAGAATACACACACTTCTGCTATATTAGCATATTCATCCAAGAAATAAGAAAGGCATCTGTCTCAGAATAGCAAAGTATGTGAGGTAATTCATTTTCCTGTTTCTTCCTCAACTTAGTTTCAGACTTCCAAATATCTTTATTGTCACTTTCTTGTTGGTACAATTATAGCTCATTAAACCTACTCTCTGGATATAACTCTTTTGATGACACAGTTATTGAACTGTGTGCCAGAATCTTCTATTATGCAGTGATCCCCATCTTGGATCTTGCTTCCCTTTCCTTTTTAAGGGCTGTATTTCATTTAGAGAGGTTTCATATTCAAGGCAAAATTTAGAAGAAGGTACAGAGATTTCCCACATACCCTCTGCCCCCACACATGCATAGCCCCCTTATTATCAACATCTCCCACCGGAGTGGCACATTTGTTACAATTGATAAACCTACATTGGCACATCACAAGCACCCAAAGTTCATAGTTTACGTTATGGCTCATTCTTGGTATTGTAATTTTATGGATTTTGACAAATTGATTATGACATATATCTATCATTATAGTATTGATGGGGTTTTGGGGTGACAGTGGGATTCAGAGCCAACCGCCAAGAAAGAATTCTTAAAAGACATCTTTAGTGCAAAAAGGTGATTTTTTTTAAAGCCTTTTTAAGCCTGGGAACAGGACCTGTGGGCAGGAAGAGCTGCACTGGGATTATGCAGAGTGACTGTGGAGTTGGGGGAGGTAAAGTCAAGAGGAAGTTTCGTAAAGGGATTTCCATATGCTAAAGAGGATTTATAGATTACTGGAGGCCTAGCTATTGTCAAGCTAAGGTGCCCCCCAACCCCTCGAAAAGCATTATCATTAAGATAGTAGGGAGTTCCTGGAGATCAGGCTATTGATGAGATATTTGTAAACTGCTGGAGACTATCAGTTTAACCATTTGTTTTCTGCCCTTTCTTTTGTTCTTGGGCAGCCAGGAATGCCTGAAGCATATGCACATATCCCACCTGGGAGGGTGGTTTGTGGGGTGTCAGCTTGACTTATACTCCCTCATCAGTATCATACAAAGCATTCTGACTGCCCTAAAAATTCTCTGTGTTCTGCCTATTTATCCTTCTCCCTCCCTCAATCCCTGGCAACCACAGATCTTTTTACTGTCTCCACAGTTTTTACTTTCCCAGAATGTCATAAGTTGGAATCATGTAGTATTTAGCCTTTCAGACTGGTTTCTTTTACTTAGAAATATGCATTTAAGTTTCCTTTGTGTCTTTTCATGGCTTGATGGCTCATTTACTTTTAATACTGAATAAATTCCATTGTCAAATACCCAAGGAGAACATTTCAACTATAATTAATACTTAAAACAGCTAAGGACAAAGATATCAGGAAATACTTGAACTTTTTTCCTGTTCCAGGGATACAGCTTGTCTTTGAAGACTGTGCCCATCCTAAGATAGATTGCTTCATTTGGCTTTTCATGTGATCTTCAAAAACAGCTGGAATGAAGGGTATTAAAAAAACACTCAACTATTGTAAAGTTAAAAAAAAAACAAAGATAGGGATGTCAATACCTATTATTGAAAAACAGTAATTAAGTAGGAATTGAATGTTCGTTTGAGAAAATACTTGTGGAGTACTTCCTCTTCTCAGTCCAGTAAAAGTCGTGGGGTATTTCTGTTTCTGTTTTGTTTTTATAATATAGTAAGAGAATGTACATTAACTATGTAAGTTGAGAAGATCCTGGATGCTTTTATTCTCCCCTCCCCTTTAATTTGCTGGAAACCAATAGATCTCTGGGTGGAGGGTACATGCATTGTCATTCCCCAAGGAAATTTAAGAAACATCAACACTTGGATCCTACCCCAGACCTACTGCATCATAATTGCCAGAAGGTATTTAAAACAAATAGCCAGGGGCTCCTGGGTGGCTCAGTCGGTTAAGCTGCTGACTTTGGCTCAGGTCATGATCTCGCAGTCAGTGAGTTCAAGCCCCGCGTCGGGCTCTGTGCTGACAGCTCAGAGCCTGGAGCCTGTTTCAGATTCTGTGTCTCCCTCTCTCTGACCCTCCCCCGTTCATGCTCTGTCTCTCTGTGTCTCAAAAATAAATAAACGTTAAAAAAAATTTTTTTAAACAAATAGCCAAAAAAAGTCCTCAGCTTTTTTTCTCATGAATAACTTGTTACCCACAACTTGATAGACCTTCAACAAGGCTAATTTCAAATTTGTCAATCACCAGAAAATAATACAGAAAGGGAGTAAATAATACATGATTTTGGAGAACCTTGAGGAAATAAATTAAGCCACTTTTGTATATTTAAAAAAATATTTTTTAAGTTTATTTATTTTTGAGAGAGACAGAGACGGAATGTGAGTGGGTTAGGGGTTGAGAGAGAGGGAGACACAGAATCTGAAGCAGGCTCCAGGCTCTGAGCTGTCAGCACAGAGCCTGACGCGGGGCTCGAACTCAAGAGCTGTGAGATCATGACCTGAGCCGAAGTCGGACGCTCAACCGACTGAGCCACCCAGGTGCCCCCCCTTTTTTTTAATTTTTTTTTTTAATGTTTAAAGCCACTTTTGTGTATTTGTAACTAGAGGCCAAACAGTCATTTACTTTAAAAACAAATATAATGTAGGTCTTTGTGTATAACTTCCAAATATTCTATCATTAAATAGATTGGGAAACCAATTTATTCCTTATTATTTTTTTCCCTTTAGCTGAACAAGATTCTAACAATCTCCCTTTTCTTCTCCACATGCATTATAAACTTACTCTCTTTTACTAATAAAATCTGACCAATAACTATTGTTTTTATTCGTGTGTATCTAGATAAGTCTCAAACAGGAAGTGAACCAGGAAAAGGGATATGGGAAGAAAAATGATGCACTACAGAACATTTAGAGAGAGAGATTTTTTTTTTTAAGTTTATTCATTTATTCTGGGGGGGGGGGGGGCAGAAATGGAGAGAGAGAATCCCAATCCCCAGAGAATCCCTGATGTGGGGCTCAAACTCATGAACCATGAGATCATGACCTGAACTGAAACCTGGTCAGATACTTAATGACTGAGCCACCCAGGTGCCCCTAAGGAGAGAGCTTTGAATGGAAATAATAGAAATCTGTGCTAGATATATACAAGATGCTCAGTAAATACTAATTATTTAAATTTACATTATAAAATGTGTTAATGGATAAATTGTGGTCTGCATCTGTAATGCTTCTGTGTAGGGCAGAAACAATTGGAATGATGTGGCTAAAACCAGTTTAGATAATTGGAAAACTTCTGAGTCAGCATCTAGATTAGAACACATTCGGTAACCCTCTCCTTCCAAAGGATCTACTTACATGGGATCTAAGGAGACAGCTGGTAAGATCCTATCTGTGTCTATATTTGTGATGTAGGCATATGTTACTATGGCTGGTAGAGTAGTGGGGACCGCAGGTGGAAGGTGATACATGCCAGCTTGGAGCAGGAGTTTCAGGTATATCTGGAGGGAATTCTTTATAAGATAGAAGTTTCAAATAAAATAAGCTGAATTCATTAACTGAGCCCAAACATCATTGTCCTAGAATGGAGTCCATCTGAACACAGATATCTGTGTTCCTGAGAAGAAACACACTAAACTAAAAATGTCTTGCTTTAATGTTTCCAGAAATGATGTTAAAACTGATCAAAATTGGAATGTAAAGCATTTGGGATAGAGCCAGTCTTCCCACTTCTAAAAAGCCTGTTGTGTCCTTGGAGCATAGGAATATTAAATGTTCCCTTGGGTTGGGGTTCAGGAATCTGTATTTTGCAGGAGGAGGAAGGCAGTGGCAGAAGGGCAGCTTGTGGAAAATGGAATCAATGGGTGACAGAAGCTTTCTCTTTACTCTGAAAAAGCTTCCAGAAATATTGAGGAAAGTGTTGCAGAAGGAAGGGCTTTTGTGTGAGCTGATAAATGCATAGAAATAGAAAACTCAGATTTAGTATATACACCGATGTACTTTATAATCACAACCTAGGAAACTTCAGAACACATAAATAAGAAAATAATTTTAAATAATCATTTGATATGTCTTATTCTACCTTATATTAGTCATTAATCTCATGATCTCATGACATCTACTTTAAAAATATGAGTACTATCAAGAGTGCCTGGGTGGCTCAGTTAGTTAAGCCTCTGACTCAGCTCAGGTCTTGATCTCACGGTTTGTGAGTTCAAGCCCCACTTTGAGCTCTGTACTGGCAGCTCAGAGCCTGGAGCCTGCTTCAGATTCTGTGTCTCCTTCTCTCCCTGCACCCCCTCTGCTTGCACTCTAGCTCTCTAACTCTCAAAAAAATTAAATTAAATTAAATTAAAAATTAAAAAAATATGGGTAGTGTCTGAAGCCATACCATACTTCTGACTTAAGGTGGCAAGCAAAGATTGACTTACCCATAATCCAATCCACTGCTCTGGAGGATGCTAACTTAAATATTTATAACCCAGAATCACTTGAGGGTAGTATTTCTCACGTGGGCTGCAATCTTGAATCCTATTTGGAGTCAGTACTAAGGCATTGCGATAGCAGCTGCATGCACAATGACTGGATCTTTGGTCACATATGATGGCAGGTGCACCTGATTTTATATGGCAACTTGTTGGACTTTCTTGATTTTTACTTCATACGGCTGTAGAAGTAAAGGTCTAGGTGGTAGTAGCTATGGTATTTCTGACTATATTTTCTGTTCGATTTCTTAAAATATAAAATTGCTCCAAAAGTAAAGTGTATGAATTAAAAAATAAATACTTTAAAAACAAAAATATAATGCATCCAGTTCCTATCACCTCCACTGCTGCTGCCTTCACCTAGACCACCATCATTTTTCACATTATTTGGTCCTGCTCCCGTACAGGGTGTTCTCACTGTAGAGGCCAGAGTGATCCACTTAAAGCATGTCTCTTCTCTTTGTAAAATCTTTCTATGGGTTTTAATTCAGTTGGATAGCCTAAAGTTATCACAGCAGCCTACAGTGCTATGTATATGATTTCACACCACCTGATTCTATATCCCTTTAACTTTTTGACATCTTCAGCTCATACTTTCACCCGCCTCATTCCACTCTAGCTTCGCAGACTTTCTCTTTATTGAACACATCAACACTTCCTCTAACTTTGAAGATTTTCATACTCTTCCCTCTTCCTGGAATGACCTTTTGCCAGATAGCCTGATAAGGTTGGTTCCTTGTCTCCTTCAGGTTGTCTCAATCATCACCTTTTACTAAGTCATGACTTCCTTAATCACCCTGTATAAAAATAGCAGCCATTTCTTCCCAGGAATATTTCCCTGCTATATTTTGTCTTCACAGCATGATATGAGATATGCTGTCTATTTCACTGTCCACCTATCTACACTCGAATGTGTAGGGAGAGATGGAGGAAGTGAGAGAATGAGGGAGGGAAGGAAGGAGAAAAAAGAAGAAAGAAAATAAAAATGAGAAAACTAAAAGTGAGAGAGAACTTGGCTTGCTGAAATCATCACACCAGATAGGTGCAGAACCAAGACTTAGCCCCAAACACAGTAAAATATGACTCACCCAAGATTCATGTATGACAATTTAGACAAAATCATGTATGATTTTGATATTCATACTTATGGTTCCTGCCTAATTTATTTATCGTGATAGCATCTCAGAATATATCTATTTGGTTACATTCACATTATTCTATGAGAGGAGTTATGAATTTGAAAGAAATGTATTCCTTAAGAGCATGATGTTATAATTATCAGAAAATGTTGTATTTAAGTAGGAGAAGAACATTTTTTAAGTAGAAGAAAACTGGGGTTTGGTTAATGCTGATTCTTAACCAGAATTGGGTCCAATGCAAAGAGAGCAATTTGCTTTATCATGATTGACCCAACAAAAATCTTTGTATTTATTTATCAGGGTCATTCTTAAATGGGTCTGTCTGAAAAGCACATTTCGACAATAGATTGATCCCCATGGCATTTTAAATCTTTGGGTGAGCAGCTTCAGGTTAGAAATTAAAACATCCTATTGTATATCTACCAAATGGAGTTCCGTGCTTCAGGCATTTTGAGCTTGTCTAAAAGTCCTGCAAAGAGTATCTGTTTTGTAAATGTCTTTTATATAAAGTGAAGTATGGAGGGGTGAGTTTAAATGTTAAGACAAAAGGAAGAAAGGCATATGGAGAATATTACAGCCACAAATTTAAGGTCACAACAAATGGCATCGTTCTTAACAAAGCAACAAACCTGAATTTGGGAAAATCAAGAAAAGTTATAATTTAATTTAGGAATATGTTAGTTCGTTCATATCTTGTTTAGACCTAAAAGGTTTGTATGTAATTTAAGAAGGCTAGTTTCTTCATACCATCATGCTATAATGTGATGATTTTTGTTTTTGTAACATTTAATTTCTTTTTTTGGATGGACAAATTATCCTTGTGTCCCCTGCAGCCAACTGTAATGATTTCCACTGACTGCAGTAATGAGGGCAGAGCTGATTAACTTTAGGCCTTTTCCCACGAACATCAGGAAACAATTACACACACACACCCACAGACACACATGCACACACACACCCACACACAGAATCTTGTTAAACAAAAATATTCTTATCTTCTTTTTCACCAAAATAAAAAAAAATAGTGAATTCACCAACATGGCAATTGCCAGTTGGCCCGAGGATGAGGTCACTTGCATGTCCTCCCTCAGCACACAGAGGATTTGCATACTTGGCTGCAATCTTGTTTTGAAGGACAGCTGCGCTGGTGATTCTGCTCTCAGTGGGATGTAGAGGCACTGTCTTAAACAGCTTTACTTTAACCCGTTTACATAGTTAAACTAGATTATAGAACTATTTAAGGAAAATGTTAACTCAGATGTGTAAAACCTAAATAGACCTTAATTTGGCCTTCTTAGTCTTTGACAATTAGATATTTACCTTATTTTATAGATGGAGGACTTGTGTCTGACTGTACCTACTGTATTGTGTGATTATCCCTTGAAAAAGAGGCCATTCTTCTCTAGATGTTTTTTTGGTCTTTGCAAAAGACCAAAGAATCTTCTGCAAAGGAATTATCACTCAGAATTTCCCTTTATGCCTCTGCTGGAAATTGCACGTTGGTTAACTGTACAGATCTGAACTTCTAAACTTCCTTGAATATTATGGACTATCATTGAATGCCTTGTACTTTTCTTGGTACTATAGGAACAACAAAGAAGTAAAAGAGACATATCCTACTCTAAAGAATTTTTCAATCTAATTGTTGAGTAAAAGATACCTAGAATTTTACATTTTCTATGTTAGTTTTTATTGTATATTGTATTATGTACAATATTATATATTGTATAATTATTATACATAATTATATGTATAGTTATACATATAATTCTTTTAGAACACTTATTACACTTCAAGGTAGTTATTTACATAATTATCTCTCAAGTTCGTGAATACATATTTTTAATCCCTAATCATGATACAAAATCTAATTTGTAGTAGATATTTAATAATAGATTTTTATATGTGCAAATGTTTTAATTCTATCAGGAGAGGTTTAATTACTTTCATGCTAGATATATATTTTTATGCAATATTTATATACTCTTCTTTTATCTAAACTTTTGAGCCCATCTCAGTTGAAAAGCCAACAAAAGAACTAAATAGTCATCCTTTATTCCTTTCTTTCTTTTACTCATATATCGGATCCATTATTAGGTGTTACAGATCTAGCAAAATATATATCAAATCTATTCACTTGTGCTAGTCACCACTGCTGTTATCCATATCTCTACCATTATCTAGATCTCTGCAAATCTCTGTTAATAGATCACCATGTGTTACTTTTGCCTTTCCACTTTCCACCCATAGGAACCAGTGTGATTTCTTTAAAATGTTAATCTAGGTAATGTCATCCCTAGATTAGAAAACTAACGGCTCCCATACTTTTAGGATGAAGCCAGACACCTTATCTGACTAGCAAAGCCCCACACAATTTGATCCTGATACATCTCTAACCTCCTCTTTGTTTCCTGTCATCCTTCCCATCTAGCCTCAGACATACTATGTTCTTTAACAGAAGGGTTATTCCAGCCACATATTCTTTGGACCAGTTCTTTTCTCCATCTGAAATATACTGCTTTCAAACTCTCAGATAGCTGAACTCTTTGTCATTCCTGCCTCAACTTAAATGCTTCTTTTGTATCTGTTAATATGTGTATATTACAATAAATGAGAGATGCACTTAAGGGTAATTTTATAATGGGTTTAATTATTTCACCTACAAAAATTCTGGAAGAATGAGGTGCTTGGGTGACTCAGTCAGTTAAACATCCAACTCTTGATTTTGACTCAGGTTATGATCTCATAGTCGTGAGCCTCATGTCAGGCTCCCTGCTGAGCTTGGAGCCTGCTTGGGATTCTCGCTCTCTTCCTCTATCTCTGCCCCTGCCCTGCTCAAGTTTGCTTGCTTTCTCTCTCTGTCTCTCAAGATAAATAAATAAACATTAAAAAAAAAATTCTGGAAGGAGGACTATTACAATGCTAGCTAACGAAGTCCAGGGATATCAAAGCACTTGTGCAGTTTTTCTGTTCATTCTCTTTATTTTCTTTTCAAAGTTACATTGCTTTCTGAACACTATATACAAGAGTGAATAGAGGACTACAATAAATACTCTTTCAAGAAAGAAGAAGTGCCAGGGGAATGACCATGAGATCGGCAACAAAGGGTGTTTGCCACATTTCCTCAGAGAGATCATCTCTGACAGTCCAGTTTATAGTTGCCATTCAGTTACTGTTTAGCACCTCACCCATTTTTATTTTCTGCATAGCATTTATAATCATATGGTATTTTTTTTTATTTTCCTGTTTGTTGTTTTATTTATTATCTATCTCCCTTCATTAAAATATAAGCTGTGGATTGTCTATTTTGTTTATGGTTATATTTTCTGAATCTAGGATCATGCTCCTGGTACATAATTGTTTCTCAAAAGAGTAATTATCATGTGGATGGGAGTGACTAGATAAATCTGTGTGAACAGACTTTAAATATTACATAGCTATCATAATTTCATACTAATGATACTGAAAACATCTTTAAAATTGGAAAAAAGTTTAATCTTTCAAAAATTATAACCAAAAAGAAAAATAAACAACAAAAGGAACAAAAAAGATCAACCCTGTAGCATATCAGTTAATCAAAAAAGTATCTTATAAGTAGTGTTACATGGTAGTCTAATTTTCTTACTAAACCAGATGTCAAATACATCCAGAAACCTGAGGTCTACAGTGTCAATTTCAAAGTTTCTTTCAATAATTTGTATGATATATGAATGCTTATTCAAGGCTTTCTTTGATTTTCAGCTAAGGTTTGTTGCTAGTGGGAATTGCACGTGTTTAGGCAGAAAGTCATAATGCAAAAGCACATAGCAAAAAGAATACAGACCAAGGGGTCGTCATGGAAGCTATGTGAGGTCCTGTGACACTCGCTTCATGTCTTGTGCCTTTAAAAAATAGTCATACTTCCTGCTGTCAAACATTGTTGGCACATGGATTTGGTGGCACGTGCTTAATATTTTATATTAAAATTCTAATAGAAAAATTACAAGTGTTCTTTCCTGCTAGGTGCTTTTCCTAAGTTTATGTGCATATTTCCAATAGTTATTTCTTCAAAAATAATTTTTCAGGGTGTTCACATAACAGCATACATTTCTGTAGCCTGGCTACAAAGTCATTGCTTATGTAGACAGTACTAATGACTTCCCCAAAATTATTTAGCTTGTAGAGAGAAGGACAGAACTTAAACATGTATGTATTAAAAATTATCTTTGGTTTTAAAAGTAGGTTCAATAGCTCAAGTGCAGCAATTATTACAGTCATATTGAGTCATGACATGCCCTGTGGATTTGATTTAAAAATCAGTTAATGCACATGACCTAGTGAGCAGCCATATCACATTTACTGCAGTCAGAAAATGGAGATTTGTTACAAAAGGACCCTGGAAATCTTTTCCTTCTTTAAGGATCTTATTTAATAAGTTTTTAAAAGTAGAGTTTATGATCCATCAGACTTCTCATCTACAGCTCATTTCCCTCATAGGAAAAGTATAAAAGATCTAGCAAAAAGAAACTAGCAATTGTAACAACATTGTTCTTACTCAAATTCGGCTTGAATGTCTCCTTAAAGGAATTGTGAAATTATAATTTATAATAAGAAATACATATTTGTTTTGGTTTTTGTCCTAAAATCCTTGGAATTTCCTGAGGAGAGACATAGATGTCTTTTGTTATGTTAAAGTGACTTTTGGACCTCACCTAAGGATGGCAGCTGGTTGCCAGGACACTCAACCCTTTGATTGGAGGGTTGGAACTTTCAGTCCTACCCCCACTACCTCTGGGGAGGGGAGAAAGGTTGGAGGTTGAATCAGTCACCAATGACCAGTGCCTTAATCAATCTAAACTATGTAATGAAGCCTCCATAAAAACACAGAAGGACAGCTTCCAGCTTGGTGAACCTGCCAAGGAGCTAGGAGAGTGGCGCACCTGGAGAGGGCATGGAAGCTCCTTCTCCTTTCCCTAAAGCTTGCCCTATGTGTCTCTTCCGTCTGACTGTTCCTGAGTTATATATTTAACATAAACTGGTAATCTAGTAAGTAAAATGTTCCTCTGAATTCTGTAGGCTACTCTAGCAAATTAATTGAACCCAAGGAGGAAGTCTTGGGACCGTTCGATTTATAGCCAGTAAGTTAGAAGTACAGGTAAAAACCTGGGCTTCAGTGGGCAGCCTGTGTTAGGGAGAGTCTTTGGGACTTCCAATCTGAAGCCAGTTGGTCAGGAGCAGGTAATAACCTGGTCTTGTTGACTGGTGTCTGAGGCTTTTGAGGGGGCGATCTCATAGGACTGAACTCGTAACCTATGGCATCTGACGCTCTCTCTAGGTAGTGTCAGAATTGAGTCAAACTGTAAGACATCCAGCTGGTGTCCCAAAGAATTGCTTGTTGTTAGTACAGGATGGGGTGGAGGGCGGGGGGAGAGGGAAACCCCACTATGAATTAGAATTAGGATCTGGACCCTTTTAGGAATGAATGACAAAGAATGAAGAAGATTCTTCCTCATTAAAAACTCAAGCAATGCATGATAGAATATAACTGAAGGAAGAGAAAAGAAAAGAATCAAATAATACTTGACAGGACTAAGAAAAGGTAATTATTGAATGACAAAAAGATTTTTTTAAGTATTTTTAAGACAGCAAATACAGTGAAGCAGTATAGCACAGATGTTAGTAATCAGGGTTAAAATATCACTTCCTAGCTGTGTGACTTAAGATATATAATATCTGTTAACCTTGAGTCAAATAATCCTTTCTCATAGGTATTTTGAGGATTTACTGTTCAAATACATGCAAAATGCTTAGAGTTTGGTCATGTGGTAAGTGCTTAGTAAAAAATATTGCCTATTGTATTTCTTGAAATGTCTTAAGTACTTAACTTTAAAGGAGTGGAAATTTTTATTAAAAACAAATTGACTCTATCCCAGAGTCAATTTTTTTAATAAACATGTGGAGATTATATATATATATATATATATATATATATATATACACACATATATATATGTATATGTATATATATATATATGTGTGTATATATATATATATATATATATATATATATATATTTCTATGTGAAGACTGTAAACGGTTTCATGCACATGGGTACATAGGAAATGGTATGCTAAGGAAAACCCAGTTTCAGGAGTAGTGTGAAATAGCAAATGCTGAGGACATGACCATGTGTGGGGGACGGGAGTCCCTTTATAAGGATGTAGGAATCTGAGAGGCCGTGGTGTTCAGATTTTTGTAGATAGCCAAAGTACTGAGCTCTGGGTTAAAGACAAGGAAACTCAGGGCCTTGTGATATTGACAACGTATTACAGGGTCTTGCGTATTTAGGCAGTGACCAAGGAAAATGGACATGTTGATCAGCTCGGGCAATTTCCTCTCCTGTGTTCTGTGTTCTTTTGGAAAATAGTGGCCGTTTGAACTTTACAGAATGTGTCTGAGACCTGGAAAAAAAAAAAAAAAAGGCTTTGGTTAGAAATGGACCAAATGTTTTCCTTGATCCACAGGTGTTTGTCACAGAAATGGACCCTGTCTGTGGCAACTAGAGGCAGGGAGCAAATCAGCTCGAATGAATTCAGAGGCCCTGCTTAGAAAGAAAATTTCCTTTATCCTAGAACTACCTCAATATTTTCTATTCCTGTCTCCTATAGAACTGAGAGGGAGAATTAAGTAAATCTGAATGAAGTAAAAGTTATACTATTCTAAGCAGCACCACGATGTTGCGACCAAATTAAGTCTGCATGGGTGTCTGGTCCGCACTCTGCTTATTGGCCCTGAAACTGCTTAAGTCCCAGGGTAGCATGCACTTCATAGCATTTTGGGATGATTAAAGGAGTTAAAGTAGGTATAGCATTTAAAACAATGCTGGAATATTGAAAGCTGTCAATAAATAAGGCATGTTCTAATTTTCTTATCTTTCCATGTTAAAAAATAAGACCAATATAAAATATACCAAATGCTCTGATGAGATCCCAGCAGAGAACTACAATCTCATAAAATATGAACTTTTCAGAAGAGTTAGAAGAATACTGTACCAAAAAGAACATTGTGCTTACTTCCAAACTTTCTGTCTTAATCCTGCCTCCACTTCTGAATTAGGGTCTGATCTTGAGCTGGTAACTTTAACTCTTTTGGCTTTAGTCTTCTCATCTGTGAAATGTCAGTTACCATATACGTTTTTCCAGTTCCTAAGAAATTGTCAGGGTAAAGGGGACTTGTAAGCTGTAAAGATGTATTCATTAATATATTCATAATTGAGCAAATGCAATATCTTATTATAATTTATTATTAAATAGAAGTGTTTTCCTTATCTCCCTCTGAGTGGTGGAAATAGTAAGCAAATTGTTAGATTAATAAATAATAACTGGTTGAGATACACAGTTGAGTAAAAATTACTAAAGGATGCTATAAGAAAATTTCCTCTTATACATTATATGTATATATTATATATTTATATATTACATTTATGTGGTTTTTATAATTTGATTCCTACTGAGATTTCATTGATTTTCTGACTATCTCTTCAAATGTTTAAGGTTTCTATTGTTGTCAATGGAAGATACACAAAGAACAAGCTACTTTAAAGGGAAAATATGCAGGATAAATAGTGGTCTTTTCTTCTACTTATAATCCTATTTGTAGTTTCTTGTCAAGGTTTTGTAAATAATGTCTTACACTATCTGTGAAATATGGTGCTTAGAATAGTATAACTTCTCCTGAATTCAATTTTTAATTAATTTTCCCTCTACATTCTATAGGACAGAGGAATAGAAACTATTCAGGTAAACCAAGATAAAGGAAATTTTCTGAGTAGTGCCTTTCATAGGAAATGTCAGGAATCTCAGCCAGAAGAGTATGTTAACATATTAATTTGAAGGAAATTATTTGAAATACTTTAAAGCTGACTTTAGTATAAGTCTTAACTTTAGATATCAATTCTGATAAAAGGAAGAAAGAATAAAAATGGAAAAGGAGTAGACAGCTAATCACACAAGTATTTAGGGATAGGCATGGTAGCATTGACAGCTTCACACACAGATTAGCTTCACATATTTTTTTTTTCTTCTACATTACGAAAATGTAGAGGAGGAGAAGATATCTTTACAGAGATGAATTACAAAAAATGGATAAAGAGAAAAGATTATGAGAAATAAGAGTAGAGTTGACGCTAATTTTAAAAACTGTACCTGGGAGATGAAATTACCTCTATGGCTGATTGGTCTGCCTCCCAGGTTCCCACCCTGATGAGGAATAAAGAAACTTCCATCTATCCAGATCTCTCCCTCTTCTGTCTTAAATGGTTACATTTTACTTTCCATATTCAGTGTACTCTAAAATGAATCACAGAGTTGTTTTACAAGGACCCCGGGATGACTTCTTCATTTTAAGTAAAAGTTCAGCATATTTAAGAGATGGGATCAAGATATGTGAAGAGTGAATCTTCTTGGGTTCTTGTGGGGAAGGGAAGGATTGTTTGAACCAAGTGATGTCCCTGTGCTATTCAGAGGCATCTGTAGGAACAGGGTACCTTGTCTGCCTGATCATTGCTTGTCCTACCAGCAAATGCTGCTAAAACCTGTAACTGGTGTCTTTATGGGGTCTTTTCTCTCTTGCCTATATTTAACTCCTTGATCATTTGTTAGCTTAACTATTTTAATTATTTGATTATTTCTGGGAAGTATTTGAGTTCTCTGTGGGTAGGGTAGTCAGATAAAATACAGAATGCCTAGTGGAATTTGAATTTCAGATACACATCAACTGGTCAACAATGAATACTATTTTAGCATAAGTATGACCCAAAAATTGTATGGGATATTTAATGTTTACCTAAAATCCAAATTTAAGAAGGTATCTTCTATTATATTTTCTATATATTATACCTCACTCATGAGTTTTTATTTGTCTGTTGATTCTCTCAGTTGGCATGGTGTAGTATTATCTTCTCTCCTCAGGTATATTGCCTTTTTTTTTTTTTTTTAAGATTGTGTGCTACACCTGTATCAGCAAACTTGTTTGTAGAAATAGTCAGGTCTCATATGAAGTCATTCTCTCTCAAAATAATACCTATTTGTTTCTGGAAGGCAATTTAGAGATGCTAGCAATCCAGGATCAACTTAATCAAATTTCAAGGATTGAGTAGATTTAAATCTGAGCCTCAGTTCTTGTGAGTTTTGTGTACTTATTGATCATACTTATCTCAAATTAAGATGGGTCCCCCTGGTTACCATCTCTGAACTCCAGTTTCTGTCCTCTGGCACAGAAGGACTGTTAAAAGTGTTTTTTAGCCTTTCAGCTTTTCTGCATCTTGCTCTTGAGTCAGAAAATACTTACAAGAAGCCCTAAATTTGCCTCTCTAGGCTTTCATCTTCCCGTGGATCTTGGCTGGTTATTCTTCACAATCTTATTATTTCTTTTATGCCTCCAAGTATGTGTTTGTGTCTAGATTTTCTAATTGTTCCCAGCAGGAGATTTAGTGTATATCAGTCTTCCTTTACTGAAACAAAGTCAGACTGTCATTAGTAAATACTTCTTAAGGATGAGAAGTAAAACTGTAGGAAATACAAAGGGGAATATAAACAAAAGTGATGTTCCTTTCTTGACTATCCTAAAATACATCATATAAGAGATGGTGTGTGATTCAATGCTACGTGTTCCCCTCTTATCCAATCTTGAAGAGCAGTGGAAAATATCAGACAGATCTTATTCATATGCAGGTTTCAGACTTCAGAAGCTCCCGTAATTGAAGTTTTCACAAGATTTTGTTTTTAAAAACTCCCTTGTAATTCCTAAACCATTAACTTGGGATATTTTAAATATCTCCAAACAGGCAGTGAATTTGTTAATCTTTCAGCTGGTTTGTTAATGCAGAGGCAGTGGGTTTATAAGGATTGTGTTCAATTCTCTTAAACATGGTTGAGTGAATTTTCTTTGTTACAGTAGTAATTGATTGCATCTACTGTAGAAAAAGTTGTTTTAAATCTCTTACAAATTGCCAAATTTCCTTTCATTAATATCCTGTGAACATAAGTTTTTGTTTTATATTCAATGCTATTTTTTAGCTTTTTATAGGTGTTCTTTATATAATCACTCATACTCTGAAATTTTAGGAGTATTAAAAGGAATAGCACAACTTTTAAATCCAAATCTTCCCTGGGGCACTTTGGTGGCTCAGTCAGTTAAGCATCTGACTCTTGATATCAGCTCGGGTCATGATCTTATGGTTTGTCAGATCAAGCACCACACCGGGCTCTGCACTGACCATGTGGAACCTCTTGGATTCTCTCTCTCCCTCTCTCTGCCCCTGTCCCGTGCACATGCCCTTTCCCTCTCTCTCTCTCTCTCTCCCTCTCTCTCTCTCTCTCAAAATAAATAAAATACAAAGAAACTTAAAAAAAATAAATCCAAATCCTTTTTAAAGACAGTGATAGTGGATGTGTTGGAACAATATAATCATGTTTATACCCATCTTAAATATAAACCTGAAATTTAGAAATTCTTTTATTCTTAAAAATAATTTATCCATTAATCAAAATAAAGCTATGTGTTCATGTATCAAAATAAAGCTCTGAAAAACAAATACAGCTATGCCTCATTAATCTGACAAAAGCATTGTCAAGTATCCTTCATCAAAATGTAAAATATTTCCTCTCAAACCAACAATTCAATTGAAATGTTTTCTGTGTAAAACTCAGATCACCATCTTCAAAGAGAACAAAGTGTTAATATTTGAGTTCTTCCAATAAGAATGTGAATAGATTATATTATCATTTGAAAGCAGTATTATATTTGCATGCAAAGGAAAAACACAGAAATTTGAATGCAAAATTCATATTGTAGCTTCCAGCTAATGACAAGGATAGTAACCTCAAAGATGCAGAAAATTCCAGAAATAAACACAATAAAAAATAATAACAATCAAAATGCCTATCATACCCTATGGCATCGGGATAAGAAATAATACTATTTGTCTGTCTGGCAGAAGGTATTTCTGGTAATAAGTTTTAGATGCTGAAAGCAAGATGATTATTTATCAAAAAAGAGATTTGTTTTTCAAGCTCCATTGGTAAAAATGACTAAACTTCTAGTAGGGAAGATATAAGAAATTGTGTGTTATAAATTAAATAATCTTCAAACAAGCTCAAGTATTTAAGAGGGGTTCAGTTGAAATGCAGATATCCCGGATACTGTTAACCTTATCTCCTGGTAAGTGACCATTTCCTTTAATATCTATTATCAGGGCACTGGTTTTAAAAGTAAAGTTTTAGAATTCAGTTTCTTGGGGCGCCTGGGTGGCTCAGTCGTTAAGCGACCGACTTTGGCTCAGGTCATTATCTCGCGGTCCATGAGTTCAAGCCCCGCGTCGGGCTCTGTGCTGACAGCTCAGATCCTGGATCCTGTTTCGGATTCTGTGTCTCCCTCTCTCTGACCCTCCCCTGTTCATGCTCTGTCTCTCTCTGTCTCAAAAATAAATAAACGTTAAAAAAAAAAAAAAAATTAAAAAAAAAAAAAAAGAATCCAGTTTCTTGAGTTCTGACAGTGATTCTGCCTGTTACTGAATGTGTATGCTTAGGCACCTTACTTAATATCTCAGGACCCCAATTTTCCATCTATTAAATGGACTGATTTTGAAGGTTGAAAGGCACATTAATGTAAAGGATTCAAAAGAATGCCTGGCACAGAATTAGCCCTAACTGCTAGGATTACTAATACTAATTATTATCAAAGAAATATCTGTAAAACTCTACCTATTAAATTAGTGTGGAATTTGGTCCTCTTCTAAAGGTTTATTCCAAAAATAATTCTGTGGGTCTCCAGGGTTACCTCTACCTGTCATTGAATGAGTCCTTCCTGTGTTCACCTGAGATAGCCTTCCAGGAAATCAGAGGTCCTGATTAGATAAGACTCGAAACAGTGACTGGTTTCATTTTCCTTCATCTTTCTGGCTTCCTTCTCAGAACAGATGAAGACAAACCATTACCCCTGCAAATCCGCGGTTCACTCATTACGCTCACTTCTATGCGCCTATTTATGCAGATCAAAATGGCTCCTTTTGCTATGAGGAATGATACTCTTTTTGGTATAATGCTCAGTGAGGGTAGCAGAGATGTCCCTTGTGATTTAGCTTTTTATAATTAACTTTCCTCAAGTCCTCATTGTGGGACTAATACTCAGATGGGGATTTGTATTCTTGTTAGTGGGGAAGGCTCTTTCTGCATTAGCTGCATGCTGTGCGGAATCAACACTTGATTTCTATATCCCAGACTCTAAAGTTGAATTTGATTACCTGAGGAGACCTATTTTCCATATGGTTAAGTTTTCTCTCGGGAACTACTATTATCCTTCATTCCCTTTTATATCAGACTGATACTGGATCAGACAAGTTTAAGGAAGTGTCAGATATCAATTTATTTTGTTCCACATTTAGTCCCCTACAGGGGAAAAAAGGTATCCAACTATGTACCCTCCAATTCCCAAACCACGTGGCTGTATTTGGGGCGAAAGGGCACCTGATAGAGGGCAAGTAACTCCTGCTTAAGTACACGGTTCTTGACAAAGCAAACTATCCTGTTAGATTGAATTGTTAATTAAATAGTTTATTAAATTCAGAGTATGTTGCATTTTATGGATTTGGGCATTAGTGTATTTTAACCTGGAAATAATTACTTAAAAATAACATTCTTTAGGGAATATATATATATATATATATTTAATTTTTTTTTACCGTTTATTCATTTTTTGAGAGACAGAGTGCAAGCAGGGGAGGGGAAGAGAGAGAGAGAGACACAGAATCTGAAGCAGGCTCCAGGATCTGAGCTGTCAGCACAGAGCCCAGAACTCACAAGCTGCGAGATCATGACCTGGCCCGAAATCGGATGCTCAACCGACTGAGTCACCCAGGCTCCCCATGGGAATATATATTTTTTAAAGTTTTAAAACAAACTTGTATCCTGGCTTTCTTATGAACCTGTCATGAGATGACATATTTGTTTTGGCATTACATATAACTTTACCATGGGGAGATTTGGGAGACTTTTTTGTTCATTTGTTAGCAAAATCACAATTAGAAAATGATTTTGATCCCCTTAATGCAATTTTACTACATCTCATGATGCACCTATAACTTCATTTCAACTTTTAGTATTAAAAGTCACACATTAGAAACATGATTTACAGAATCATAGTGGTTAACTAAAGTTGTGACATTAAGTAATGTACATAATATACAATGTACAATATAAATAATATACAATGTATATCTAGACATAGTTATTTTAGAGGTTTTCATTTTGGTATCTTACAATATAAATTACATCTGTTGAGAAAGGCATTTATATTCCAGGAAGAAGAATTTTAAAAAAGACTTAAGAAATGATTTATAAAAAAGTGCATTTGGGCTTCATGATAGTAAGAAAGTAAATTATTCCATAAGATGCTATTCTTCTATTATTAAAAAGGAGTGTCATTGATGTCTATAGGTATCTGATGGCAGGCAGGATTCTGAAAGGATCACAAAGATTAATCAACATGCATTATTGTATTGAGATCAGTGTGTAAATATATTTAACACATGGATAAAACTTGAATCAAAATTGGAAAGAAGACTTTCTAAAATATTAACTATATTTACTACAAAAATTTTTGAATTTTTATTCCTCATGTGCTTTTATTTATTTCATGTGGTATGGAAGTGTCTCCTATATAGTATATTTTTCAGATACATGATTATACCTTTAAATAGAAATTTATGTATTTTAGTTTTTTCTGTTCTTCACAGTTGGAATACATTCAACTTTAAAATGGATGTTATGAATGTAGGAGAAGTCTAAGAAATAGTAAGTGCTTTTGACAAATTTTATTATTAGCTAAAAAATGAAAATCAGAATATAATCTGATTTTTTCAAATGTATAATATATGCATATGCATATCTGTAGACAGATTCATTGATAGGTAGATAGACATATTACATATATATATAATATCCAGGTAAAAATATATACAAAGAGCTATGAGAAAAAAACCGGAGAGCCACTAACTGAAGCTAGGGATTCAGAGAAAGGTTTAAACCATTCAGTACTTGAACTGGTCTTTGAATTATGGAAAGGTCACTTTGCATACAAACATATCCTGGTTTGGTAATAGTATCTGTTACAGAAAAGTTATATACATGCTATGTTTCGCAGTATCTTTAGTAAGACTAACTAAATCCAGGTACGTCATGAGAAGGATATATTTGTGTGTGTGTGTGTGTGTGTGTGTGTGTGTGTGTGTGTGTGTGGAGTGTGTTTTGCTCAAAATTGTTGACGCAAATTACATTACTAAGTAGCAAATTCTGCAAGTTAGAACTGGTAATGTCAAGACTTCTGGGGTATAAGCAAAGCAAAACAATTCATCATTTTTAATGCTCTCTGAAGATAGATTACACAGTAATCAATAATAATATTTCCTCAGAAGAATGATGTAATGGAAACTTTTTGCATTTTCATTGATCCAGGTAGCAGAACTTCTTTTCCATTATCTCACATAAAGGTCCAACATGACATCCAGAAATGAAGATTACACAGTCCTCAACAAAGGGTCTCATAAAACTAAACAAATAGAATACTAACTGCATAGAAATCACTCATGATGAGCTGTAATGACTGATCTTAAAATTGGGGCTGATGCTTCTGACATAGTGGGGAGTTCAGGCATTTTATCATTATTGTCTTATTCCACGAAGCTCTCATTACATCATCAGAAAAGAGTCAATACGTTAGCAATAAGGCTCAGGAAAAATATCAAGAATAATCATACCTTATTCTACAAAGAATTGCTGAATGTGATAAGATATAAAAATAAGTATCAGGCATTTTAACAGTAAAGACTTGAGAAGGATAATAATAAGAATGAAGAGAGGAAGAGACCATGTAATGGTAGGTATTATTCTTTGGCCTTTGAAATCAGAGACTAGCAGTGTAACAAATGGATCTTTAAGGGATTCCCTCTCCCCAGACTTGCGGCTACTAATAAGAGCATTGGTGTTCTTTTAGGAATAAAGAGGGAAATGAGAAGCAACTGAAATATGGATAGAAAATGATAAGGACTTCTGGTTTGTGTTTGTTTATAGGCTGCTGAGTATTGTGAAAAGAGATCTGAGCTTGGAAGATTGGACACGGATTCCAGTAGTGATGCCCAACCAAGTGGAGAGATTCCTGTGAGACTCAGTTTTATCAGACAAAAGCCAGAAATTTTACTTGGTCTGTTTGCTTTAGAAGAATCCCGAAGCATCAAGTAAAATAATTAATGTGAATATAATTTTAAAAATATGAAGTTTTAGGAAAATAAATATCACTCATAATCATTTCAGTCCATGCTCATTTCTTTATCAGTGTAGCTAGACCACACTGCAGTGCTTTTCAGTCTTTTTTCTTTCCTCTTTTTGCTCCTGTGACTCTTCTCTCCCTCCCCTTCTTTTCTCCCAACATCAAGTGGTCAAAGTGCCTGTTTAGTTTGGGCCATTGGTAGAATGGGTCTGAAGACCACAGCTGAGGTTACTATTTCAGTAACTTTCTGCTAAATTTCATTGAAAAAAAAAAAAAAAAAGACTGAGAAACTATTTATAGCTGTGCTCCTCAAACCAGAGAAGGTCAGAAAACAAACCAAATCCTCCAAATCCTCTGCTTTTCACTTGTGTGTACGAGTCTTGGTATTTGATGTTCACTTGCACAGGGTATCATATGCAGTATGTTTATTTTACAAATAAGCAGTTTGTTTTGGTAGAACCAATATCTGGAAAAACACCTTCTCTAGGCATTGTTTAGAGAATAATAAGGATAAAGTGAATTTTAAATGAAATTCCTTAGAGAGATCTGTAATTCAGGCAACAGATGTCAAAGTGAAATCAATCCCTGATTCTTTCTTACGTGACTTCACTTGAACATGGATGCACTCTATTGAATATGTATTGCATGTTATTTTCCCTGTATCTTTTCTTTTTCTTTGCCTTTTTTCTTTAGCATCTTTTAATTTTCATATTATCCAACCCCAGAAGCTGATAGGAGATACTGGGCAGGTCAGAATTCAAGAGCTGTGACCGATGACAGTGATTTGAGAGGAAGGTATACAGTCTCTCTTTCCTGCCTCAAAGTTTATAAAGAGTTAAAAAAAAGTTTAAAAATAGGAACAGAGACAGTCAATAAAGACATTTAGCAGTTTTAGCAGAACATAAAGTTACCTTAAGAACAAGTAGTGATAATTGGTTAATTAGAAGTAGAAGATTGGCTAGGTATTAAGAGATTTCTGAGAAGAAAGCATGAAAATAAAGGAGTAAAAGCTGAGCTATAAAGATAATTCTCCTTTTTTAATGTCTCAAGTTCAAAAAATATTGGTGATCTTTTAGATTTTAGGAAATAGTGCCATGTAGAAAACAGTCGAAGTAATTAAAAGAGGATCATTATAGAGCAGAATGAATAGTTTGCTTTATTCACTGATGATCCACCAATTTAAAAAATGCTGAATAGAAAAGAGATTTAAGTGTTGACATTCTCTAAGCTGATATTATTAATAGCTCAAAATTCTATTTATTTAAACAGATGCAGTAATCAGCATTAAGGAAGTGAGCTGTCTCATGATTTGGGGGGTAGGAGGAAGTTATCTCCTTACAAAGGAGAATGATTAAAAGTCCTAAAATTTTTATTACTTATTCATTTACAAAATTGAATTTCTAATTTACATACGTATAGTAAAATTAACTCTTTGTGCGTATTTGTGTGTGTGTGTGTGTATGTGTTTTGACAAATGTGTAGAATCGTGTTACCTCCACCATAATCAAGATATAGAAGAGCGCCATCATTCCAAAGAAACCCCCTCATATTGTCACTTTGTAGCAAAACCTCTACCCCCTTCCCTCCTCTTTGAAACTCTGTCAACCACTGAAATGTTTTCTGTCCTCATGGTTTTGCCTTTGCTATATTATACTGGACCAAGCGATAGAGACACTTTACATAAAAGGAGAGGGAGACACAGTCATGCAAACATGCCCATGAGATCAACTGGACCTATTCCATGCTGCACCACTCAGAAGCTGACAGTTGGTTAGAATAATGAAATGGCCCCATGAGATGCCAGCTTGTTGAACAAACTCTGTAAAGATAGGATTCATCCTCCATGATGAGCGTATACTCTAAGTAAACAAACATTGTTTTGTTTATTCTATGTAACCTGTGGACCACTTGGATATGAGAACTCGGGAGAGTTCTTACTCTCGGGAGAGTAAGTAGGAATGGCTCTATTTACTATCTTGCCCAGAGGCTCACTAGGATGCATTTGTGTTGTGTAAAGTCAGGATTCTGAATTCTGCAGGTTCAGAGGGTTTTCACAGGGAAAATGCTTTCAATACAGGATATTTCAATACAGGACATTCAATATCATTTCATTTCCAGCTCTGTCAATCCAGTTACTTTAGTTGATCACTAACTCAAAGAATAACAAGCAAAAAAGATATTTGGCATGATCACCAAGATATCGTAGGGCTGCTGCTAACCAACGGAGCAATATATGACTTCTAAAAACTGAATTAATAAGTTTTTAGTTACTTAATTATTAAAGTATAAGCCAGTGAACATGTTAATATAGTTAATGCATATAGCAAATCATGTTGATGTTTTAGACTTTTATTCCATGACTGTTAGTTCAATGATGTTTATTTCTTTGATTCTCTATTTTTTAAAAGTTTATTTATTTATTTTGAGAGAGAGCGAGAGCGCACAAGCAGGTGAGGGGCAGAGAGAAGGAGAGACAGAATCCCAAACGGGCTTTGTGCCATCAGTGCAGAGCCCGATGCGGGGCTTGAACTCACTAACTGTGAGATCATGACCTGAGCTGAAATTGAGTCGATCACTTAACCAAATGAGCCACCCACGTGCCCCTGATTTTCTATTTTGATGTATTATTTTGAGTTCATCATTAGTTCTGCAGTTTGATATCCATGTTAGTCTTGAGAAAATCACTTCACTCTCTAAACATAGTTATCCACATCTGGAAAATATGGGTAACAATGGCACTGGTTCACAAATTTGGGGGAAATAAATAATTAGTTTTGAATGAGAACAGCACACTTATTAACTGGGTGTGTACTGACAAGCTTTTAAAACTCTTTGAAACATGTATTCCTTACTTGTATGCTGAAAACCTTAATAGTGGTAAAAATGAAATATTTTAAGTAAAATGCTTAGATTAGTGCCTGATACAGTCTGTTATAGTAATTTGTTGCTGTGGTAGTTATTATCATTATATTTTTAATTTTTTAAAGTTTATTTATTTTGCGAGACAGAGAGAGCACACACAGGAGGGACAGAGAGAGAGGGAGAGAGAATTCCAAGCAGGCTCTGCCCTGTCAGCACAGAGTCTGATTCAAACCACAGAACCAGGAACCACACGATCATGACCAGAGTGAAACCCAGAATCCGGTGTTTAACTTCCTGAGCCACCCAGGTGCCCGACTGTGGTTGTTATTATTACTCTGCAAGAATCTGGTTGAGCAAATCCAGGTTCCACTTTTTCTTGTAGTGAGCAAAATTGTCATAATGGTAAACATACCAATGTGAAGCTCACCATTTTAAGTTAAATTTTTTAAACCGGTGTTTCCTAAAATGTGTGTTGTAAACATTAAAGTCGTAATTAATTTAACTGGAATTCCAAACTTCGGTAACCTGAATCTAATCCTTCCCATAAGCAGTCATATACAATTCACCAGCAAGGGCTTAAAAGGAGACTTAATCTCTTCCCATTCAGCTGGCTATTTAAATCTGTGTCCTCTAAAGGATGCAAAGAGCCAATGTCTTACCACAGGAAGATAATGATAGCAATAATAATAGTGATAAAATGAAAATAAATGTCAATTCTACTATGCTTGGCCTCAATTAGTTCTTATGAGACATTGCATAAAGAAGATAACTAAATGATAGTTTAAATCCTATAAAAGTGTAATTAGACTTAAAGATAAAAACAAGTGTCTTCCAGTGTCAATCGCCCTATGTGTTTTTTAAAGCTTAATGTTCCCCTTAAACGAGACCACAGCTATGACATTTCACATCCTCTGAACCAAAGATGTACAATTAATGCAAATTAAATTTTGTTTGCATTCAGTATTAGACATTTTTTTCTCATTTGCCATGACTCTCCCTTATTTGTGTCCTTAGGCTCTTCATGTTTCATTCAAAATGAGAACAATAAAAATATAGATTTGTGTCTCCTTTTTGATCTTTATAAGATCAACTATAATCCTAAGCACTGTTTCATCTAAAACAGCAAAAAAAGAAGACGAGAAGTCTTAGGTAATAGAATCAGAGAAACTATTCAGAAAACTGCATGTGAAAATTATATTAGATAATCGTATTTGCATCAAAGTTGAACTTAGAAAATAAGAGAAGAAAGAAAAGATCAAGATCAGGTGTGAGAGGTAAAACAAGTTGCAAATTTTGTATGATATTTGTATAAGGATAATAGAGGTGATTTATTAGTAGATTTTTTTTTTGGCAAGCAGATCAAAATATTGTCCTAAAAGGAGCAAAATTAGCTCTTCCTTAGTGTAGTGACCTTGAATGGTGTTGAGGCAAGATATTTGGCTCTGTTGGACCCTGGATTCAAAGATATAAAATTTTCTTAAGAGTGTCTCTAACCTTACACTCTTACATTCTAATTTGTGCCACAAAATATACCCAAATACGTGAAAATGCAATGTTTCAGAAATTATAACGTAACATTATAATCGAATTCTCTAATTAAAAAACAAAACAAAATAAAAACACAGTGCCTTTATTCCTTTATTTAAGGGGAAAAGCTGAGTACTTCTCATACAGAACTGCATTTCAGAAAAATTAAGGAACTTTCCCACCAGCTCTAACAACTGTCAGACACCAAAACAGAAGGAGCTTTCAAAACCTATGATTCGATACTGAAGGGCAGGTGTTTGTTCTACTGTGTACTACTCTTCTTGCTCAGACTCCATCTGAAATATTTTCTGATTGCTACATTCCTTAGAAATCTTTCCCTAATCAGAGAACCTGTAACATTTGTTTTCTGTCCGCTTCTCTAGTCATGGTTCTGTTCACTAAGATGCATAAGGACCACTATCTCGTGAAAGAGAGAGAAAGTAAAGGAAATTTAAAACCATAATAATATTCTTTTTTGTTTTACATAGATTACTGGCTCAGGGATGTGAGTGAATAATTTGTTCTACTCCATATTGATTGGCAAATACTTTTCCTTCATGGAAAGTATTTAGATTTATATACATACATGTTTGTCTCTTAATGGTAGGGTGGCCAGCCCAGGACCTGAGAGACCTCTTGCTATTGAGAATCTTGTGAACCCTGATCCCTTCCCTATTCACCACTCTCATGGACTCTCATAAACTTACTTCTTCTTTAGTTAGACAGTATAACTCAGAGGACACAATTTCTTTTCTTGTTTTTGAGGTTGCCTGTATTTTCTCACTACATGATAACAACAACAAATGCTTAAAGTGATAAGATAGGGATTCCTGGGTGGCTCAGTCCCCTAAGAGATTGACTCTTGTTTTCTGCTCGGATCATGATCTCATGGTTTGTGAGATTGAGCCCTGTGCTGGGGTTCTGTGCTGACAGTGCTCAACCTGCTTGTGATTCTCTCTCTCTTTCTCTCTCTGCCCCTCCCCTGTTTACTATAAATAAATAAATACATAAATGAACAAACAAACTTAAAAAAATAAACTATTAGAGATATCTAGGAATCAAGTCAAAGTAACTATAGTGTTTATGAGGAGAAAACATGAAAAAATATTTATTTTGTGACAAGTTTCATATTCAAAATGTTTCCTGAAATCTGAGCTCAATGGGAGCCCAAAAGATTTGTAGTAAACTCTTCATAGTCAGAATATTTGTTGAAATATATGTGGAGATTCAGTTCCCTGTGTAACTTTCTTTTGTCTTACCAGAATCTTGTGTAAGTGATTGTTGACTTGTTTGGAAATTGAAATTATTTCATAGTTCTTCAGTTCTTGGGTCCTTTGTGAGAAATTGTATAACACAGATGGAAATTCATAGATTCAGATGGCAAATCACAATAAACAAATAAGCATATAGCTATAAGTTATCAGATTCTATTACTTGCTAGTGTGCATATTAACCACAATGTTAAAACATTGCAAAATTTTTTAAAACTTAGTGAAAAGAAACAGCTGCTATGTTAAAGAAAGAAAGAAAGGAATTGTTAAGGAGAAAACTTAGTTACAAACCAATGTAGAATCAATAGACATTCAGTTACCATATACTCACTATATGGCCCAGCATTGAAACACAAATTTTGAAACTGAAGTGATTTTACATATGTTTAGTAGGATTAGTATTTTCTGTGATTTCCAACCTCACCATTTCAAATTCTCCAAGCCCCTTATCATTTTAACTAAAAATAGTTTATAGGTGTTGGTGGAAGAGTAGGCAGTTGTGATCATGAGTAGGATGAGAGAATTACTTCAGTCTAGCTCAGGAAATTTTCCCTGTGGATGGACTTGCTTGAGGAAGCCCAGACATGATGATGAAAGCAAACTTCAGGTCTCCAGTTTGGGTTCCCTGGGGCTAATACTGATGAGTCCTGAAGAACTACAAGATTGGCGGTCCTTTGGGCTGGTAAATGTATTGCAAAAATTCTCACTGTAGTTGATAAAAGACCTCGTATCTCTGGCTTTTGGCATCACTGATAGGTTGGTCATGTCAGTTTTAAATCATAACTATTTAAATGACTAGGAAATAAGGGCAATACTTTCTTTTTTACTTCTAATTGTTTGAAGCACCGCTGTATTTTTTTCCATTAAGCCTTTTGAGATTGAAGTGTAACATATATACGACTGTATATCTTAAATATAGCCCAGCATGCAGATTAATAATCTTACTAAGAAATCACCTTTGTACCCATTTCCAGTCATTGTCTTCCCACTGCAGCAATAACAAGCATCCTGATGCAGTGAAGTTTCACTTCTTTTTGAACATCATTGAAATAAGATTATACAGTATTACTAATCTATGTCTGGAAACGTTTGCTCAATAGTGTATTTGTAAGATTTGTAAAAGTTTTGTTTGTAGTTGTTTAACTCTAGTTACATTACCTCATTGCATTACTATATTACTACTTATGTATCCATTCTTGATTCACAGGCATTTAGGTTGTTTTCCAGTTTAGGGACATTTGACTATTACTCTATGAAGAGAGCGTATGTCTTTATTGAATGTAAGCAGCATTTCTGTTGGTTACTTGACGAGAGGTGGTTTTTCTGATTCATAATTATAAGAACATTAAGTTATAGTTAGGTAAGGCCAAAGATTTTCCCAAGTAGTTGTACAAATTTGTACTTTCAACAGCAAGGTTAAAAAAATTCCTTCTGCTACACATCCCTCTTTTTTCCTTCTTTTTTAAACTTCTGGCTCCATAGTGGTCATTTAGTGGTATCTAGTTGTAACTTGAATTTCCCCAATGACAAAAAATTGGACACCTTTTTATTTGGAACCGTCTTTGGTGTTAATATAATAGACTACAGTAATTTTTCCAAAATATAATTTTTGGAAACGTTGTTTTGAAGTATAAAGGAATAATCATTTTTTAAAGGTTTATTTATTTTTGAGAGAGAGGGAAAGTGAGGGAGTGGCAGAGAGAGAGGGAAAAAGAGAGAATCCCAAGCAGGCTCCACGTTGTCAACACAGAGCCCAATGCAGGGCTCAATCCCACAATCACAAGATCATGACCTGAGCCGAAATCGAGAGTTGGACGCTTAACCAACTGAGCTACCCAGGCGCCCCAAGGAATAATCATTTAAGTATTCTTACCATTTGTTGTGGTCCATTCATTCATATCCTCTTTATTTTGTTTTAATTTAGGGGAAAAAGTTTCTATCATCAGGTTGGTAATTTACATTTTTTGAATCTTAAAAGTCATTTTTCTTACTCTTTCATATTACACATAAAGCTAAATTCAATATTATGGCTATGAAGTAAGTGTATATTATTACCAAATATCATTTTCCAAAACAAAGTGTGTATATAAACACATGTACACTCATATGCACTCATATGTAATTTACCATTTCCATAAAGGTTAAATAAATATATTGCCTAGTCACCACATTCTTTTTGACGTGGTTGTCAACTTTTCCTTCTACAGGTAAAGTGACCCTTGGAATTAGTGGGAGAATCAATAGGAAACTAAAGGAAAAACGTATCTAGATGAAAAACAAGCTTAAGAATAAGTCTATTTAGCAGTGTTTTCAGTTGAATGTATCTAAGAATTTATCATTAGTTGGGTGTCACTGATGTATACTATTTTAGGTGGACTGAACTAATTCACTTATGACTTTTTATTAAACCATTCTTCATAGTTTTATAAATATCACCTCCAAAGTGAACTTGGACTTTTATCATAGCCCTTGCCATTTAAATATTGTCTTATAAACTTAGAAAAAGGGATAAACACTGAGTTAAATTGCTTAGTTACATAATATTCTATAGCCTATTGGCTATACTAGGATCCTATCACTTGCATCTGACAAAATGTGTCAGATTAGAGATTTATTTTAAATCTCAGAAATAATTGTTGCATACCTTCTGACTTGAAAAAAAACAGATCAGTTCATGTTCATCATGTAGTATAAATGTATGCCATTATGTGACTTCTGTCACCATTTTTTGTTCGCTTAATTTCTGGTTTGTTAGGTATCTTAATTTTTAACCTGAATATTGCATTGCCTTTTGATTCTGCATTTCTGTCACTTTATTCTTGGTACATATTCCCATTAAATAGTTGCAAACTATCATCTAGGTCTAATCTATGCATACTGAAAGTCATAAACGTTTTTATATTTAAACTTAAGATACCTTGGTAAGAAAATTGCAAGCAATACCTTTTCTGGGATTTTGACTATTAGCTAGTTGTTCAGAATATATATTATCTGTAAAACAACACTTTTAAATAGTAAAACATATAGCCTTAATCTTGATGATTATTTTTATTATTGTTAATAGTTTGGTAAAAAAAATACATTTAAAAAAGGTTTCATTTATTCCAGTGTTCTCTGTAATCAGAGCATGTTGAATTCCTTTTATGTCCTTAAGAAACTGGTTTATAATTGCATAAACCTAATAAATCTAATAATAGATATTAAGACCCTATTTGAAATTTATAACTTTTGTCAGTAGAAAATATGATGGAAAACAAAGGAAAAAGTAAATTAGTTGTAAAACTCAGGAAAATATTAAGCCAGAACCTTGAAAGAATATCATTACCATTGTGCATTTCCTTTTGATAATATACATTGGAATAAGAATTGCAAACAACATTTTCCTTTTATCCATTGAGTTAAAAAAAAAAAGAAATGCATTTACAATGTGGAAATATTTAAAATTGCCACATTAGCTAACAAAGGAAATACTGGCCAATACTGGCCCATAATCAGAAGGAAATTAGGACAGGCTTACTGGAAATTAAGAAGTGATGCTAATAATATTTTACATTAGAATCTCTCTTCTTTTTACTCTTTGTTCTCTATTTTCAGGAAATCTTGTCTGTAGAGAAAATCTGCATGTGTTTGCTTCAGGCAAATGTTTGTTTATATTCTCTTAGCTTAGTGGCTCTGGGAATAATTGAAGAGTGTGTGCATAGCACTGAATATAAATAATTGAACCAGTGTACATTTTCTGAGCAAAAGGAAACCTATGCATACCCATTAGTATGTGGAAATACCTTGCAAAATTATTAGTCATTCTGTATTTTATAAAAAAATTTAAATTCATAACAAAATTTTGTGACAGAGTTATTCCAAAAGATATATTTAAAGAATAAATGTTGTAACTGGAAAACTACAGCTAACATGATTCAGAATTCCAGAATACCAACACAGAATGAGCTACTACAAAGATGTGGCATGATTTTCACTCTTCTTAAGATTTTTCTCTATATAATAAATAATCCACAAAGACATTGTTTTTGCAAAGTTTCCTTAAAATTCAAATGTATATGAAACAAAAATAGATAGTGCCACTTTATCATTCCTCAAGCCCAATGTCCTTTTGGCATTTCTTCTCCTAGATTTTTGCTCTAGGAGTAACATACGAATAATTGTACCTATAATATACATAGATACCTGAATACTTTATTTTATATGTTTGTAATGCATGCATATATATATGTGTGTGTGTGTATATATATGTATATATATATATATATATATATATATAGCCTTCTATATTTATTCATATAAACATATGCATAGTATATCACTTTATACATGTATCTGTATGTGTGTATATATAAATACATATAAGTCCATCTACATACATATAATACATATGTAAACATGTAAATGCATTTATAAATACCATATTCTTCAATCTCTGACACTTTTAAAATTTGCTTTCAGTACTATAAATGTTAACTTGGGGATGTCTTTTAAAATGGTTTTGACAATGAGGTTCCAACTTACCGATTTGCAAAAGTCAAATGTTTTGAATTGTGTCTTGTTATTGTTTTAAAAGAACATTAAAATTTGATCGATAAAAAGAGATGTGAAGTCACACCATGTATTGACCACAATGCTGTGAAACTAGAAATGAACCATAAGAAAAAATCTGGAAAGAGCACAAATACATGGAGGTTAAATAACCTGCTATTAAACAATGAATGGCTCTTATCTAGAAATCAAAGAAGAAATAAAAAATTACATGCAACAAATGAAAATGAAAACACAACTGCAAAATCTTAGGATACAACAAAAGTTTTTTTAAAGAGGGAACTTTATAGCAATACTGGCGTATCTCAAGAAGCAAGAAAAATACCAAATATAAGATCTGACTTTACACCTAAAAGAGCTAAAAAAAGAACAAAGAGAACCCAAACCAGCAAAAGGAAGTAGATAATAAAGATTCAAGCAGAAATAAATGATACAAAAACTAAAAATAAATAAATAAATAACCATAGAATAGATTAATGAAATTCGGAGCTGTTTCTTTGAAAAGATCAACAAAAGACTCATTAAAAAAAAAAAAAAGAGGACCCAAATAAAATTGCTAATGAAAGAGGAGAAATAACAACCAACACCGCAAAAACACAAACAATAGTAACAATATTATGAAAATCTATATGTCAACAAACTGGACAACTAGAAAAAATGGATAAATTCCTAGAAACATATAAAGTACCAAAACTAAAGCAGAAAGAAATAGAAGAATTGAACAGACCAATTACTGACAATGAAATGGAATCAGTAATAAAAAAAAAAGTCCTGGACCAGAGAGCTTCAGAGGCAAATTCTACCAAACATTTAAAGAAGAATTGATGCCCATTCTTCTCAAACTATTCCAAAAAAATACAAGAGGAAAGAAAACCTCCAAATTCATTATGAGGTCAGTATCACCATGATACCATGATATCATGGTAAAAACCAGATAAAAACACCACAAAAAAGAGAACCAAAGGCCAATATCTTTCAGGAATATTGATGCAAAAGTCAACAAAATATTAGCAAACTGAATCCAACAATTTACTTTTAAAAATCATACACCAAGATCAAGTAAGATTTATTCGCAGGATGCAACAGTGGTTCAATATTACAAAACAATCAACGTGACACATCACATCAATAAAAGATAGGATAAAAACTCTATGGTCATGTCAATAGATGCAGAAAAAGCATTTGACAAAGTACAACATTGAATTATGATTAAAAAAAAAACCAACAAAGTAGGTCTAGAGGGAACATATCTCAACATAATAAAGGCCTTATATGAAAAACTTATAGTCAACTTCATACTCAATGGTGAAAAATAGAGATTTTACCTTGAGATCAGGAATAAGACAAGGATGTCCACTGTCACCACTTTTATTCAACAGAGTACTGGAAGGCCTAACCATAGTAGTTAGAAAACATGAAGAAATAAAAGACATCCAGATTGGTGAGGAATAAATAAAGCTCTCACTATATGCAGGTGACATGATACTATATATAAAAATGACATGATACTATATATAGCAAACCCTAAAGACTCCATCAAAAATCTACTAGAACTGATAAATGAATTCAATAAAGTTGCAGGAGACAAAATCAATGTATAGCAATCTGTTGCATTCCTATGCACTAATAATGAAGCAGTAGGAAGCAAAATTAAGAAAACAATCCCATTTACAATTGCATCAAAAACAATAAAATATCTAGGAATAAACTTAACCAAAGAGGTGAAAGACTTGTATTCTGAAAACTATAAAGCACTGATGAAAGAAATTCAAGGTGATACAAAGAAATGGAAAGAAATTACATGCTCATTGGTCAGAGCATGTAATTGTTAAACATTGTTAAAATGTCTATACTACCCAAAGCAATCTGTGCACTTAATGCAGTTCCTATCTAAATACTAAGAGAATTTCTCACAGAACTAGAACAATTATCCTAAAATTTGTAGAGAACCACAAAAGACCCCAAATACCCAAAGCAGTCTTGAAAAAGAAAAACAAAACTGGAGGTATCACAATTCTAGGTTTTAAGGTATATTACAAAGCAGTAGTAATTAAAACAGTATGGTACTGGCATAAAAATAGACACATATATCAGTAGAATAGAATAGAAAACCCAGAAACAAACCCACAATTAAATAGTGAATTAAACTTCAGCAAAGGCAGAATGAATATACAACAGGGAAAAGTCTCTTCAACAAATGGTATATGGAAAACTGGACAGCCACATGCAAAAGAATGAAAATGAACCACTTTGTAATACCATACACAAAAATAAACTCAAATGGATTAAAGACCTAAATGTGAGACCTGAAACCATAAAGACCCTAAAAGAGAGCACAGGAAGTAACTAATCTAACATCAGCTGTAGCAACATTTTTCTAGATATGTCTCCTTATAAAGTGAAATAAAAGCAAAAATAAACTATAGGGACTACATCAAAATAAAAAGCTTTTGCACAGCAAAGGAAACAACCAACAAAAATAAAAGGCAACCTACCAAATGGGAGAATATATTTGCAAATGACATATCCAATAAAGGGTTAGTATCCAAAATATGTAAAGAACTGATACAACTTAATATTCAAAAAACAAATAGTCCAATTAAAAAAATAGGCAAAAGACATGAACAGAGTTTTCTCCAAAGAACACATACAGATGTCCAACAGACATGAAAAAAATGCTCAACATCAGTCATCATCAAGGAAATGTAAACCAAAACCACAATGAGATATCACCTCACACTTGTCAGAATGGCTAAAATCAACAACAAGAAACAACAAGTGTTGGCGAGGATGTGGAGAAAAAGGAACCCTCTTGCACTGTTGGTGGGAATGTAAATTGGTGCAGCCACTGTGGAAAACAGTACGGAGGTTCCTCAAAAAATTAAATATAGAACTACACCATGATCCAGGAATAGCACTACTGGGTATTTACCAAAAAAATACAAAAACACTGGGTCCCCTGGGTGGCTCAGTCAGTTGAGCATCTGACTTCAGCTCTGGTCATGATCTCACAGTTCGTGGGTTCAAGCCCCACATCAGGCTCTGTGCTGACAGCTCAGAGCCTGGAGCCTGCTTCGGATTCTGTGTCTCCCTCTCTCTCTGTCTCTGTCTGTGTGTCTCTCTCTCTAAAATAAATAAACATCAAAAAACGTTTTTTTAAATACAAAAACACTAATTTGAAGAAATACATGCACCCCTATGTTTATAGGAGCATTATTTACAATAGCCAAATTATGGAAGCAGCCAAAGAGTCCATTGATAGATTAATGGATACAGAATATGTGTCATATATACACACACACACACACACACACACAGACAAACACACACAATGGAATATTATTCAGCCATAAAAAGAATGTCCATTTGCAACAGCATGTATAGAGCTAGAGAGTATAATGCCAAGCAAGATAAGTCAGTCAGAGAAAGACAAACACCATGTGGTCTCACTCATATGTGGAATTTAAGAAACAAAGCTGAAAAGCAAAGGAAAATGAGAGAGAGAGAGAGAGAGAGAGAGAGAGAGAGAGAAACCAAGAAAGAGGCCTTAACTATAGAGAACAAACTGATGGTTACCAGAGGAGAGGGGTGGGGGGTGGGGGAAATAGGGGAAGGGGATTAAAGACTACACTTAATCATGATGAAATGAAATGAAATGAAATGGTTTTGACAAGGAGTTTTCAACTTACCAATTTACCAAAATCAAATGTGGTTTTGAATTGTATCTTGTTATTATTTTAAAAGAACATTAAAGTCTGATTTAGTTTCATTTGTCATTATTTTTCTTAAATTATTTAGGAGTCCCCTTTCCTAAACACATGTTAGTTTATATAAAGGTGTTTGAAGTACTGTCTTTGGCACTTGTAACTTTCTCTCTAAGCACTACCATATTCTAGACAACGAACAGTACTGAGTGGCAAGCCTCTTAATTTAAGCAGTGTGAATTAAGGGCACTGATCTTATTTTAGGTTTGGTCAACCTGGGTTTCCAGTTTTGCTCTGGTAGACATAGATAGTCAATCCTTGGGCTAAGAGATCATTACAAAATGTAGACAGGTTAAATCCACATAGAAATTAACCTGATTAATAGAGTGCAATGTACTCGTTCTGTCGTTAAGACTTGTTAAAATTAAAAAAGTTAAAAAATGAAGAAGATTATAAGGAAATATAGTAAGATAGAATTTCAATATTTTGTTTACAGTAAGATACAATTAAGATAAAGCCTGTGCAAATATATTTAAACATTACAATTTATAATGTGAATTCAGGTTCTTAATGCTGTAATTATTCAGAGAGCATCAGTATCTACATATACTAATTTTTAATTCGATACTAATTGCAGTCTTTGATGTTATAAATCACGGGACAAGGAAAGCCCATTTGACTATTTGTCCAAGCAATTTGTGTTCCATAGTCCCATGACATTTCCTTTGTTTCAAAGCTGCTTTACAAAATAGTAGCTTTGCCTGAAATCACTTGGACATTTGTCAGAATGTACTCCTGGGAAAAACATAGCCCAATCTCAGATACCTGAAAACCATCCATCCATCCAGTTACACCAGCATGGCAAACCTGCCTTAGAAGTATTACTCCTAACATCTCGTGTTTTAAAATTAAAAGGAACTGACCTTTAAATGCATTGAAGTATCTATTTAGGTAACATTAGTCACTTATATTCAGGGTTTTCTTAAAAACCAGTAAGGGATGATTGTAGTTTGCAGCAGCATTTCAGCACAATAGATTCAATGAGAGAGTTCAAATCAATAGGGACTAATTTAAAGAAGACAAATAAAGGATACTGCCTTACAATATAAAACAGGTGGGGTTTTTTGAGACTATTTTTCTTCATGTTTTGGGAGGATGAATCCAAATATAGTAACTTTTGTTGTATATAAGGGTCACCATTAGGTTGATATAATTCTGACATCAAACCACTGAGAGAGAGACTAGATATCATCCTTGAGATAAGTCTAAATCCTGTATTTTTTAATATTCACATGCCTGGATGCTATAGGACAAAGTAGATCACATTTCAAGTTGTGTTTATTATACACATATCATTTAATGTATTATTATACTTAAAATACATTGTAAAAATAAATCATTGAGCCAACATTGCTATTAAATTAGAAATCAGTTATACTCTTAAGGAAAAACTGAACTTTAACAAAAAGCTTTGGGGACATAAAGAACATTGTTTGAACTCTAAATATTGGAGGATCATCTAAAATGTTACTATCGTATATTTTATAACAATACTACAATTACCTTTCATTTTCACTAACAGTGATACAAAAATCATAAGCTGGCATAAGTATTCATACATAAAAGAGTAGATATAAAAATACAAGTGATAAGTAGAAAATTTTGAAATTTTCGTTTACATTATTCATTAACTACAGATGTAGCAATATAGCAGAATTTGAGATTTTCCACTGAAGATATGACCCCTACATTCATGTGTGAATGCCAGCTATTTAAGCAACATACCAGTGCTTACTTTAAGAGAAAATGAAAATGTCCTGAATGTTCAAGGTTGGATGAACCCTGAAATTTGTCCTAAAGCCTAAGAAACTCACTCACTGGAAGACAACTATAAGAGGAAAAGTCTCTGACATTTGCAAAATCACATTATTCCTGCTGCTTTTAAATTCATTTTTCTGTGTGAAGTTGACCAAACAACAGATCAGATGATTATATCATTTTCAATTTTGTACTTTTTTCAGATAATTATATGAAATGATCATGTCTTCAAAAAAGCTAACAATTTTTCTAAGAGAGAAAATGGAAGAACTTGTCACCTAATACATTTCACCAAACCACATGGCTCATTCTGTATCCAATCAACTCAGGGTCAGGCAGAACTTATTATATGCTTCCATCAAGAAAAAAAGAAAAAGAAATTATGATCCTTCTCTTCAAGAAGCTATTATTTTACTGAGAAGATTAGATATATTATCCTTCAGAGCTCCATGCTACCTTCAGCTTCATAAACATTTAAAAAATATATAACATTCATTAGTAATTTCAAATCAGAATTATAAAAAAGGAATAAAGATGGCTCACTGAAAGGTAATCTCTATTTACATTTTTTAAGATTAATCTATGTGCATGATGAAACAATCCAAGGTAAGAAAAGTTATACAATTATTAGCAAATTTCCCTCTTTCTCAATCTCTATTCCCTCTGCTCAAGTGTAACTGTTACTAAGAATTGTATTTGTAATTCCAGAACTTTACATATATGCTAACACATATGTATATATTTATATTTTGAAATAAAGTCTTTTAATTTACACAAAACTAGTTATAATATGTGTGTGTGTTTGTACTATCTTTTTTCCACTTAACTATGTAATTTGATGATTGTTCTATATAAAACCCATAATTTTCCTTTGTACTAGCTTATGAAAATAAAATTCAGCAGTTTATTTTCCATAATTGCTGTGATAAGCGACTTTGAATGTAGATCTTGGCTAAATCTCACTAGGTATTCTTTCAGTACAAAAGAATTTTTGCCTCAGCTCTGATTTGTTATTATACAAGAATGAAACTCAGGGGCACCTGGGTGACTCAGTTGGTTAAGCATCTGACTCTTAATTTCAGTTCAAGTCATGATTTTGTGGTTCTTGGGTCAATCCCCATGTCGGGCTCTGTGCTGCAGCACAGAACCTCTCTCCTTCTCTCTGTCTCTCCCCTCTACTCTCTCTCTCTCTCTCAAAATAAATAAACATTAAAAATTTTAAAAAGAGAAGATATCTTAAAGAGTTTTAACAAAGACTGAAACTCAGTATAAATTTATTTAAACAAAAGATGAATTTACTGAACGATGTGACTGAAAATTCTGACTATTTCTGATTTTAGCTATAACTGTATCAGGTATTGAAATGTGTCATCAAGTCGGTCTAATGTATCTCTGGGACAAGCCTCCATGTTGAGAGCATGATATTGACTATCACTCTGTGGCTCATCTTACTAGATATTTCCTATTGGAAACATATTATTTCTAAACATCCAAGCAAGAAAATCAGAGAAAGGATTTTGACTGTCCTTATGTAGTTTTCTGTCTCATTGTTGAACTGCTTCTGATGTTCAAGGTAATGAGAGTAGGTCTCCATCATGCCCTGAGCCCAAAGAAGACTGGCAGGTGGGGTTAGGCCCATTTGAGCCAAAAGAGAGAAGTTCTGTCTCCCCAAAAAGGAAAATGATGCTAAGAAGGAGAACTCTACATATGTGTAACTCAACAGTTATACATTCATTGTATTGTATTGTACTGTATTGTATTGTATTGTATTTGTTTGTTTGTTTGTTTTTGACAAAGAGAGCATGCACACATGTGAGGTAGGGATAGAGGGAGAGGGAGAGGTTCCATGCCCAGCGTGGAGCCCGACATGGGGCTGGATCCCATGAAGACCATGAGATCATGACCTGAGGGGAAATCAAGACTTGGATGCTTAACTGACTGAGCCACCCAGACACCCCAAGAAACCAGAGACTTTAATAATTTTTTAATGTTTATTTAGTTTTGAGAGAGAGAGAGAGAGAGAGGCAGAGAAAGGGAGATACAGAATCCAAAGCAGGCTCCAGTCTCCCAGCTGTCAGTACAGAGCAAGATGCGGGACTGGAATTCAGGAGCCACGGGATCATGACCTGAGCCCAAGTCAGTAGCTAACTGACTGAGCCACCCAGGTGCCCCAAGGCACCTGATCCTTTATCAAGACAAAGTACACTTTATCAAGACAAAGTACTTTGCCCTTAAAAAGTATGTCCTTAAATCATGTCTAGTATTAATGTCATGCGCCTATCTTTCTTTTAGTTAGCAATTTTCCAGTATATCTAATTGTAATGAGGAAATAACAATTTCCACCCTCAAATTTCCATAGAGGGAAGTGAAGCTCCGCTTCTCTCATGGGAAAGTAAAAAGTATGAAAGGAAACCTCCTCAAGATAGGATTCATTGATCCAAGCGGTAGGGTTGGTAGAAAAATACTAAACATGTTTTGCTCGGCTCTGCCCTGTTTTTTGGTTCCCTAGACCAGCAAGCCTATATTCTCTATTTCCCATATGGTCAGGTGGGTTCCTTGGTTCAGTGTTTCTTAAATTCAATATAAGAGGGAGATAATAGAAGCCCATTGGACTTCATATTAAACTGTATCCTCATGTAACTTTTATTAGTATTAGTGTTCACATATGATCACTTGTCTGATGTCTGAGTCCTGTTTCTGTACTTGGGATGCACTCTTAAAATCCAGACATATATTTTGTTATTTAGAAACTTTGAGAAAAACATCACAAATACTAGTTTGAGCACTGAAATACTAGGTGGAAAATTTGAGGCATTTGACTAAGCCAAGTCCACACCCTTAGATTAAGAGGATTTTTATTAAAATAATTCAGTTTCTGTGGTTGACTATCCCAATTCCACTGGATCATAGCCTAGATTGCAGTTGGTGAAGGAATCCCAATAATGAGATTCATCTGGCTAAGACTGAGCATAATAAAAATATTAGCAATATGATTTTTTAGATTTTAATATCTTTAGACTTAAGAATTTTAGCCTTGATTTCTTTATAATTTAATTTAAAGAAGGAAGTTTTCAGATTTATGGCCTTTAATTTCAACTGGAATCTGATAATGTGAGGGAATAAATATTGTTCAAATTTAGCATATTTTAATAATGCTGACATTTAACTATTGGAGTAATTTTCTATTGGCATTTGGATTCACTGCATAATACTCATGAGCCATCTCAGAACACATGGCTGGATATATTTGATATAAGAATTAGACTAGGGTGTGAATATTTTTGCCCGGAATGCCTTTCAGAGCTTTGAGGCTTAAGGATAAAAGCTGAGCTGCCTGTCAGTGATACTGGGAGCATTCACAATGGAGGTATGTAATTGGAGATAGGAAAGCACAGCTTCTTGAAGGCAAAAATCTTACTTTCCTTATGTAATGCTGACCAGCCTCCCTTTGGTTGACTACAGGATTAGTTGTTAAGCCTGGTGGGTTAAAAAAACAAGATGCTGGGGAGCGTTGGGGGAAGGAGCACCTAAATGCATCTCCTGTGAGGGAAAATACGGGAGGAATACATCTGTGCTCACCCCTCGCGCCCCACCCTCCAGCCTTGATTCTTCCCTAAAGAAGAGTGATTCCTAATGTAAGAATGGCTGATTGAACTGAGAAGACATACAGGAAACTGAGTGAGAATGCCCAACTCAGCTTTGGCTTTATCCCATGATGCTGCTTTTCTGAAATTGCCCAAGTCCCTTCTCATCACATGGTAGATTCATTGAGGCAGCTCTCCTTCCTCTTGTTTAAGCTGCTTTGAATTCAGATAGGAGGGTACAGAAGCATAACTGATTGTTAATAAGGATGTGTTTAAAACATTGAGTTGCAAAGCTATTCCTGGGATGTTGTGTTGCTAGTCTTGGAATACACTGAATATAGTCAGGCAACCCTGCAACAAAAGCATTGTCCTGGCTCAAGACTGATGAGACGAATAAAGCAGTCACAGCAGTCACTAACGAGCTACTCCAGTAAATCGTTTGGTAGACAGTGTTGGGTACCTCCTTGCCTGTGTTCCGATCTCTTGGATCTAAAGAGCTTTAGAGACAGTCTTCTCTTGTATTGTAAAAATCGTTACATCAACACGTATTTTTCTCCTCCTGTGTTTCATCTGCCTTTTTAGTAATTTTGACCTTCACCTCTACTATGTCTTTTCTGTTTCAACCTACCATAGGTTTCTTCTGAATAATTGTCCCCACATGTTACAAGCTTCCTAGGCAGTCAATACCACCAGTTCCCTAAACCCTCTCCAAGTCTACCAGAGCTCAGGATTTATTTAATCATTCCATACTTTAAATATCATTCCATATTTTAAATGTCTTGAATAAAACTCTTGGGCTTAACATTGGAACTTTCTGCACCAAAAAGACTTAACAAATAATAAATTTTTCATTTACCAATATAATTTAAAAAAATATATGTCTTCATTTCGCTGTTACTATCTATCTCTCCAGCAATAGATTTCCAGATATCAATGCATTTCCTCTAAAATTATAGACTGTGCAGAAATAACCAAGGACAAGTGAATATTCCAGTGCCTCCAGAGTAATTCATAGATTTGAATGAAAAGTAACCATTAGTGGAAAGGAAAAGAATGTCACAAATATAGTGTGCTAATTTTAAATTACCACATGGCAGACCAAATCTATCCCTTTGTCTAAAATATTTACACTTCAAAATTTAACTCATTTTTTTCTTTTCTAGAAAAAGAGATATTAACGGTATGATGAAGTCCAAGCAGACCAGCAAAAATCACAAGTGCATGACCAATTTTCAGCACTGATATAAATTCCCCTTTATTCTTTTGCCCAGCCTTTCCAAAATCCTGTAAAAGTCAGTATGGGCCCAAAGCTGATCACTTGTCTAGTTCTTACAAATAATTTCCTTAAAAGAGTGAAAATTATCAGACAGCTGCAGCAGTTCAGCTTACAGGGAAAACGTAGAATGTCATTTTCAAGGTAAGTATGCAGCTGTCTTCCTGTCACTTAAGGTTTTTTAAGACAAATCCAATTAAATGTCTACCTAAAAAGGCTGACAGAATAATTCTTTGCATACTAATGAAATTTGTCATAAGGCGGTATGGCCACAATTCTGCTTCTGTATTCTGCCTCTAGTCAGCAACCTGGAAGCCCTTCTTATTTGAAGTAAAATATATAACCTCCTTCCTGACCAAGATGCTCATGGTATATATTAAACTAAATGGTATTTCATTTTTTAACTGAGCTTCTTTCCTCAATAGGAAATAGAGCATTCATCAGGATGGGGATCGCTAAATGCTTCCTGGGTGAAAGAGGAATTTTTATCTGATCTTCTGAATTAAACATGTTTCCTAACTTCCTCCTCTGTACCTACCTTTTTGTTTTCTTTTGTAATATATGAGAAAAGTATTTTGAAAATATTTATGTTAGGAACTGAAATCAAGCCTGAATATCAACCTCATTTCTTTATCTCAGTATAGCTTATATAGCTTGCAAAAGCTTTCCAAATTCCAGGCTTTTTATGGGAATATAATTCTAACAAGCTTCCTTTCTCATTATTATGAGTTTGTATCCAGAGTCTATATGTAATAATGTGATGACTAAATTCTTAGTAAAGTTGCATATTTATTATTTGTTTAGCAGATGTCCTGGATGAATACCAATTTATTTGTGAGTTTGCTTTGTTTATATTCATCACAATTCAAATGGAACTGTAATTTTATTTTTTTGAAAAGTAGATTTGTGCCTATGACTTGAGCTTTAAAATATGCCCTGCATGAGGCATTGGCTAGTGGCTCTGCAGTGGGTTTCCTTAATTCAGGCTTACAGTCAATTTTGCTAATATGTGCTGATTATTATATCTAGTATTGCATTAGTGCAGGCCTATGTATCAGTTGTTATGAATATCATTTTATCAATTGGTTGACAATTTAAATATTTTGTAGGTACTGAAGAAAGTCTAGAGTATAAAGGAGGCCAGTGCAGGTGAATCCAAGGCAGACTTTCTCATTGTTTAAAGGGGATGGGAAAAAATGGTTATTTCTGGGGAAGCATACTATTCAATTTAAATGAAGAAGAGTTCATATTCATGGTAACTTCTTATTATATAGTTTGTTTTTGTTGTTGTTTTTCCACACAGGAAAGAAATTTCAAGTATACCTCTGTATCTGCGAGAACAGAACAGTGAGACCAGGTTTGTAATATTGATTTGAGGGCATGTAGTGAACATTGTTAGTGACGGAACCTGTGTTCTGACTCCTGCTAGAAAGTGGTCCCTCAACACTGAGTTCTCACGCATAGAAATCTGGTTTCCGCAGAATTCGTATCCCCAGAGCTAGGAAAGAGAGTGTCATCAAATGTGAAAGCATTTGCTAATGAACTGACCACACTAAAGTGCTGCTTAAAATTAACTTTTATTCCTGCTAACCATATCAACTTCATTGTCCACCTCTTAATCCGCTTATAGTACAATAGAAATAGCATTTAAAACATTACTTCAAATTTGGGGGAAATTGAAAGATTTGGTTAGGTCGAAGATCATGTTAGGGTATCATATTTTTTAAAACAAAGCCATTGTCAAGATCCAACGTGTTATATCTGTTAACACCTATAGAAGAGAAAAATCTATAAGGATTATAAAAGAGTATGTTAAAGAGAATTTTCAGTTATTTTGAGAGCTTTGTAGAAATTTAATGAAAAACTTTACATTTTGGCAAAATTGTTTTTTTAATATTCAAATAAAACATGAGGTAAAGAATACTATGCCATGACATCATATAATTTTGTCAAAAATATGCAAAATCAAAACACAATCTTTACTGAGAAATGTTGTAGTTTGCTAAATACAAACTAAAACTTCCTACTTAATGTAGTGTGATTTTTTAAAGAAAAAAAATTCAACATTTCTCCACTGCTTACTATGAAATGTCCCACATTTAAGTGACGTTACTATAAATCAACTTTATTGGAGTGGAAAATGTACTTATTTTAAATATACCTATTGATGAGTTTTGATAACTGTATACGGCTGTGTAATCACTACCACAATCAAGAGAAAGAACATTCATCACCCACACCTGGAAAAGTTTCCCATTTGCCTTTGCAACCTATTGCCCCTTTCACCCTGAGCCCTACACAATCACTGTGGATTTACATTATTTTTTTTTTAATGGTTATAGACTCCCCTTGTTGGAGGAGGTCATCTAGAGGACATGACCTCCTATTGACCTGCAAGTCGGACCCTAGCAATCAAAGGCTTCTTATCCCCATTACCTGTCCTGAATATATGATTTGCCCACTCTTCCCCTACTGGGAGCTACTTCAGTGACACAGCTTTGAGAGATTAACATATCAGTGAGACCATCTGGAAAGATACATGACTGAACCCAATTAGTACCTCTACATAAACTCAGAAGGTACTGGGCTGAGGGTGGGGCGTGGATGGAAATCTTTTTATTTTCCGGTTGCTGGTTGCTGAAGACAAGCATGGTAAGTCTAGTCCTACTGCTTATTAAATCCACCACTTAGTCTGGAGAGGTCCCCCCTTTTCTTAGCTATTGGGGTTTGGGGGCCAGTTTGAAATTTCACTCAGGAACTCCTGAGTTTGCAAAGCTGCGAGCTGGCAGCCTGGTCCTACCACCCCCTAAGCTGCTCACTAGCTGGTTGGTAGATTTACACTTAACTCTCGGCTGAGGAAGGAGCCATTTTTCCTTTAGTCTTTGGCTGGAGGTGGGCATGTATTGTCACAAAGGTTTGCTTCCAGGCCTGTCTTTCCCTGATCCTTTGGCTAGGGTGAGCAGGCTTTTCTTGGGTTCCTTTTGTCTCTGCCTGTACGAATACGTTTACCTTATGAATCTGAAATATTGCAAGCTGCATAAACTCACATCACTTCTGGTAGCTCTTTTGGTAGATTCCGTCAGATTTTTCACATAGGTAAGGTAATCGTGTTCTTTGTGAATCAAGAGAAGTTTACTTTTCAGTCTTGTTTGTTTGATTTTGTTCTGAACTGGTTACAAATGCAGTACAATGTTGATGATAAACAGTAACAGATTTCCTTGTCTTGCTCCTAATGTTGGGGGAAAATATTCAACTTTCACAATTGTGAGGTTAGCTGTGCTTTATTATTTTTTTAAGTGCCCTTCATTAGTTTCGGGAAGTATCCTTGTGTTTCTTGATGACAGACTTGTTTTTGTCTTATGAGGAATAAATATTTTTCTATGTGTATTGAGAGGATCATGTGATTTTTTTTTTTCTTCTAAATTATGTGGTGACTTTGAGTATTTTTTCAAATATTAAACCAGACTTGCATTCCTGGGATAAACCCAATACGGTCATGAAGTATCTGATATGCCAATATTTTAACATCCCTGCATGTATCGTCAAATCACTGTGTCGTACACTTGAAGCTAATGATGTTGTACTTCAATTATACCTTAAAAAACTTGGTGTTGACAGCATGGTTGGACCTATAGGTGTTATGCTAAGTGAAATTAGACTGAGAAAGACAAATACCATATGATTTCATATATATATGGAGTCTAAAAAAAACCAAAACATGAATAAATGAAAGCGAAAAGTAGAAACAGACCCATAGAACAACTAACAGCTGCCAGAGGGAAGGGATGGAGAATGGGCAAAATGAGTGAAGGAAAGTGAGCGATCCAAGCTCCCAGTTATGGGTGAATCAGTCATGGGAGTAAAATTACAGTATAGGGAATATAGTTTGTGGTATGTTTCTTTTTTTTAAATTTTTACTTTTGAGAGAGAGCGAGAGCAAGCGTGAGCAGGGGAGGGGCAGAGAGAGACAGAGACACAGAATTTGAAGCAGGCTCCAGGCTCTGTGCTGACAGCACAGATGTGGGGCTCAAACTCACAAGCCGTGAGCTCATGACCAGAGCCGAAGTTGGTCACCCAACCGACTGAGCCACCCAGGCGCCCCAGTTCATGGTGGGTCAATAGCATTGTATGGTGGCAGATACAGTAGCTACTACATTTGTGGTGAGCATAGGGTAACGTATAGACTTGTGGAATCACTAGGTCATACACCTGAAACTAGTAACATTGTCAACTACAGTAAAAATTGCATCTATGTTAATGAAGAAATTTATAGTTTCTTAAAATTCCCGAAGTAATGAATGGATTAGAAAATCTTTCCTCTTCAATTACCTGGAAGTGTTTGTATAGAATTAGTATTACTTCTTGGAACGTAGAATTTACCATTAAAATCATTTGGGCCTGGGGTTTTCTTTATGGAAATGTTTTAAATAATTCAATTTCATTAATCAAGCGGTAACTGTTCATGCGCTCTATTTGAGCTTGTGTTGCTGCTGTTTTTCCAGGTGGAGGAGGAATGTTACCGTGAGTTCATTCCTGTTACTTTACCCTAGGGGAGGGCAGCAAAATCCTCTTTCTACTCAAACAACTCTAGTGGGCATCCCTACTCTAGGCAGGTAAATACCACACATGAAACCACAAGGAGGAAACGTTTCTCGGGGGGGGGGGGGGGGGGGGAGGCAAAAATCAGACTGAAATAATGGCTTTTGAATTTTTTATAATTTATTAAACTTCTAGCAAGAACAAAGATCTGCTTTCTGGTGTTATGATAGGATACTACCACTGAAATGAATGGTGTTTAAAAAAAAAGTTGTTTATCTTTACCTCAAAGATACATTTAGGAATCTGGTCCTGAGTCCTGAAAATCTTAGCGATAAACTTCTAGACATCTATATGCACCTATTGAACCTTTGGAAATGTTGAAGAAAAACTGACAATCTTCGTTCTAAAAAAAAAATGAGATCTAAAATTGTAGATACATGATATGTACTCTACAAATTTAAAGTTACTTATAGCTGTATACTTCTCTATAGTTCTATAGAGAAGAACATTGATCTATTATTGATATATCTAAAATGAATCCTAGCACTTCGGTGAGCTGGAGGAAAAGAGAAGAAAAACCCTATTGGGGAGAGTTTAATGAGGAACTTGATTGGTTTTAAATAAAAGATCACTAATCTCAATCTAATGTGGCTACTAAAACTTGTAAGGAGCCATGCTCATCATTAAACCTATTTTTGAGATTAACATCCAACCTGAGCAAATTATAAGTACACATATTGCTCTAGGATAATTTAAAACCATCTCAGTATCTCAAAATTGCTTAGTTGTGGGTTTCCTTAAAACACACACAATGTGGGTATGTGAAGGAAAAATGTGTGCATCAAATAATATACACCTGGAAAGCAGAAATCATCAAAGTTATATTTGCTCCTTTTTGCAACAGTCTATACATATGCTTAAGAATTATGAAAAATAGAATTATTAGGGTCCCATTTCTTAGGTTTAATGGCTTTAACATGTTCTGAAGCATAATAAACCAATGGTAGGGTTGTACATAGAAACCTTTGTCTGACTTTATAAATGTAAATGACTTTATCCAAAAGCTAGCCAATTCGGTGGAAAAACCCCATCTACCAAATGAGCTTTTTTTCTACCAAAGGGCAAGTAGCAGAACAGATATGTTTAGTGCAAATCTCAGCGAACATTGGTAACAAGTCACAATCTTATTAAGTAAATATATACTAGCTATTTTGATTTTAGAAGCAAAACTTCTCTAAGCCTAAAACTTCTCTGAACAATATTCTTCAAATTCTTATCTGTGTTATAAAATCTAAAAATCCTGAATAAGTTATGGTGGTCACCTACCATCTAAGGTTTTGATCACATGAATAGCATTTTTCTTGGTATTTCTTTCGTTGTCTAGTAACCATTAGAAACTTATTACTGCTTAATCGTTGATTTACTGATTTATTTTAAAAAGTGATGAGTCCTGTTTAATCTTCATGATTAACCCTTTCCGTGTGTATCAACACAGAACTATTTCACATTTTAAAAACACACTCTAATTAGTTTCTAGTGTGTAAATAAAAAATTTATCAAAATTTGATATGCTATTCTTGGTGTCAAGTCCATAAAGCATAGGAGTTTCTTTGTTTTTTAAGCCCAAAATCTAAATTCAAAACCCTGAATCTAGGGTATGGTGTTGTTTCAGGCAAATCATCATTTCTAATGATACTAATATATAATCAGTGTCTATTTCCTTTGTATAAATTGCTATTCATTACTAGTCAACATATTCCTATATCAATGCTTATTGAAAAAATTAAATATAGTCCTGTTATATATGCCTTAAATCTAAAAAAATAGATTAGTTTGGGGCACCTGAGTGGCTCAGTCAGTTAAGTATCTGACACTTGATTTTGGCTCAGGTCATCATCTCCCAGTCAGTTGTGAGATCCAGCCCGTGTTGGGCACTGAGCTGGCCATGCAGATCCTACTTAGGATTGATATTCTCTCTGTCTGTCTCTCTGTCTGTCTCTCTGTCTGTCTCTCTGTCTGTCTCTCTGTCTGTCTCTCTGTCTGTCTCTCTGTCTGTCTCTCTGTCTGTCTCTCTGTCTGTCTCTGCCACCCTCCCTGCCCCCTGCTTGTGTTCGTTCTTTCTCTCAAATAAACTCGGAAAAGTTTTGAAAAACCAACTTTTTTTTATGTAATTCAGCAATTACTTTTAATTCTTAATTCTTCAAGGCTATTCCTTTTTTTGATGGTGGAGGCCGAGTTTGTCCTCTAAATTTGGATCTATCCCAAGTTCTTTTGTTGTTATACCTAATAGATCCAGTGATTAATCAATACATCTGATTGGCTGTTTTATTGCACTATTTTGAAGAATAGATTTGTCATTTCTCAGGCACTTCATATTTAGTTCACATGAGCGAATTCTAAATTGAAAAATCCCTGAGGAAGGTTGGAGATGACTGGATACCTCTTCTGGAATGTGCAGTTTTGTATAACAACATACTGCAATAATGGGTCTTCTTCCATAATTCATGGCAAGCTATTAAATGATTTAATACACTTTTGGTTTTTATAGTGCTGTGAACTACTTCAGTAACAAACATGTTACCTCTGCAGGCACTGTCCTTCATCTGTGGACTTCACCCTGTCTCCTCTTCCCTCACCTCCACGCCTATTTATCTTTAGAACAAGCAGCCCTTGCTGCAAGCTCAATCCATTGGTCTTTGTTAGTTCATTTCTTTTTTAGACATGACCATTTGCCTCTTTAACTTTCTGAGTCTTCAAAGGGTGCTGTATTTTGATTTTCTGTCTTATGAACTTTGTTTCCCTGCCCCTTCATTTTCTAGCTCCCCTCTATCAAGAAGTCAAACTGAGCTTCTTGATTGCAGTTTCCCTGATACCATGCTGTTCGAGGTATCTAAACATGGGAGGGTTTTTGTTTTTGTTGTTTTTTTTTATTTTGTCTTTTTGTTTTGCAGCTACATGACCTGTGTTTTAAAAATTAGCATACTCCTAATTTGAAACTTTGAAGTGTTGATAGAAACTTAAATAGCCTATTTTTCTCATGAATATATTCATGTATTTTCAGTTAAATACTATGTCAGCAGAGTTTCTTTATCAACTTATTTCCTTTTAGACCTTATGAATCTTTTTATGGAAAACATTTTAAGGCAGATTTCTAATCAATTTTGTATTTCTATTCTAATCAGTGCCATGTGGCAGATGTTTACTAATAAAAAACTCATAATTTTCTAGGCAAACAGTTTATTGTCTTGCAGATTGGAGAAAAATAAGTTGTTGTTTTAATCTTGGCAAAAGTGCAGTGTCTAGGCGATCTTTCGTCAAAATTTAAGCGGCAAAAGAACATATACAACTAAATATTTAGTACTGAAATACATTAATCTGTCGGAGAAGGGAACCAACCACATTCCAGATATACAAATAATTCTTCTACAGGGTATAATCCACCATCTACACAAATTACATATAATCCAATGTATGAAAATGCAGATGTTTGGTCACTCAGTTAAGGAATGTGGGACATTAGAATTTATTTTTATATAGGCTACAGAAAAATGACTTCGTCTTCAGTTAATTTGGTATCAACTTATAGACCCTAAAAAATATAAAATGGAACTAAAACTTATTTTTGTCCCTCACAAAAGGGAAAACACTGTATCTTTTATGCCTGTCCTGAAGATTTATAGCCTAAAATGAGTGACCCTTAGAATCTTTAACAAAAGCCAGACAAACAATGCGATGAACCCCTCTGCATCCTCTCAAATGAACAAAGCTCCAGCTTCTTAGTGGTAGAGCATTCACCAGTTCCTAGAATAAGCTATTTTGGTTTTGGTGACCATTTTTCCATATATACAGATAAAATCTGTCTTCTTGCATCTCCTGCTTACTGATTTTAGTTTATTCACATGGAGCTTGGTAGTGTTAAATTTTTCTAAGTTATCGCCCAATTATTTAAAGAAAGGTAAAGCCTCAAATCTTTAGCTAAGTCTCTTAACTTACTTTAATCAAATGCTCACTTGATGAGCTGAGGGACCCCTTTTTAAATTGGGCTTACTGAGGTGTAATTTACATAGTAAAATTTACTCATTAAAAAATCTAGTTCAATGAATTGTGACTATTTCTGTCAGGTAACCATCATGCCAATCAAGAGGACAAAGAGCATTTCAACTGGCAAAGAATTTCCTCTTGCTTTTTTGCTGTAAATCCTATCCACCCTCCTTCGGTGACCAGATGAATCTCTTCTCACTATTCTACTTAACCTATCTATGTTTTGGACATGTTGGGTTGTTTTTTCTTCTAGGCTATTATAAAGTTGTTATAAACGTCCATGTACAGGTCTTTGTGTAGATCTAGGGTTTATTTCCCTTGGTTAAAGACCTGAAGGAATAGCATAAACCTTATGGTAATATGCTTAATTTTATACAAAACAAATGATTTCCAAAGAAGTAATACCATTTTGCATTTCCATCAAAACACCTACAATTTCCTGCCCATACTGTTTATCTTTTAATTGACTATCTTTTAAATTTTAGCATTCCAGCAGTGTCTTCACTCAGTGGCCTAACTTGCCTTTCCCTGATGACTAATATCGTGTAGGAATGCTTGTTTGTAGTTCTTATTGACCATCGGTATAACTTGGTGACTTTCTAAATGATTTGCGTTTAAAAAAATTGAATTGTTGATTTATAAAAAGATTTCTGGATACAAGTCACTAAACATCTATGTGTATTACAAATATTCTCTTCTCTGGTCTATCTCTTCATTTTTGTAATAATCTCTGTTGAAGACCAGAGTGGTTAAGTTTTGAAGTCAGATTTTAATTCAAGGTTAGTGCTTGTGTATCTAATACATTTTTGCCTAAAACAAGATTGAAAAACCTGCTTTATTGATATGGTTTTAACACCTGCAGGTTTCTGATCAATTTCAACGTAATTTTTTATATGGTGCTACGTAAGAGGACTTCATACACTTTAATGTGTGGATACTCAAATACTCCAGAAATACTTGCTAAAGACTATTGCTTCAACAACTTGGCAATATTGTGGAAGATTGACCATATATGTTGGTTTATTCCTAGATTTGTTAGATTTTATGTATTTAATCTTCCTGTACTATGCCTCAATTACTATAGCTTTATCAGTCTTAATTTATCAAAGTATTTGTCTTCTCAGAATGTTTGAGGTTTTAGAATTCTGGGTTGATTGGGGTTTTTCCCCCTTTGGCTATTAAGTTTTCTTTTTTAATCAGTTTGCACCTATGTGTAGTTTTCTTTGTATCAACCTTGAGGTTTAAGAAGTTAAAACTTCTCTGTTTTATTTTGGTCATTACTGTCTTATATTCTGTTCCTTATAGCTCTCCTCCTATTGAAGTTTCATGTACTATGTTAAATTGTTTAATATGTTCCATACCTCTCGGGGGCTATCTTAATTTTTTAAGGTTTTTTTTCTACTTTTCTTAGAATGGGTGATCTGTTAATCAGCCTTCAGTGTTACTGACTTTCTCTAATAAAGGTCTAATCTACAGTTAAATAACCCCAGTTTGTTTCTACCTTCAGATATTTACTATAATCTAGAAATTCCATTTTCAAAATAGTCTCTTCACTTGTCCACTTATTGTAGCCATCTTTACTTCTTGTCATGGACATTTCTAATTGCTCCTTTAAATGTTCTTTATTGCTAACTCTAAATGCTAAATCATCCCCGGGTCCATTTCTCCTGACTGGTATTAGTCCTTATTTTGGGCCACATTTTTTTGTATGTTTGTATTTTTAATAATTACCAAAACTCATTTTTTTTGTTATGCATATTAAGAATTTCACTGATAACTTATATAGAATCTAGTATCTTTCTCTCCCAAACTTCCTAAACAGTACTTTTAGTTTAGTTTTGTTTTTTTTTCTTCTATCTGGTGCTTTATTATGTTGGAAAAATCACCTGGACTAGTGGAGTGTTGGTATAAAATATGGTTACTATAGATATGTCTCCTTTTCCCCTGCTCTTAAAGTATGATCTTAAAGTATGAACTTAAAACCCTAGGTGACTCAGTCAGTTGGACTCGTGATTTCAGCTCAGGTCATGATCCCAGGGTCTTGGGATCAAACCCCATGTCGGACTCTGTGCTGAGCAGGGAGCCTGCTTAAATTTCTCTTTCCCCTGCTTGTGTTCTCTATTACGAAGTGAATAATTTTTTTTTTTTTTTTAATTTCTTCAGGGCATTTTCCTTCCCTTGCAAGCCAGCTCCCTTGTTACCTCCTCTTCCTAACTTGAGTCCTAGGGATGCCGTTCATGTTCCTTCTTTAGGTTTTATCACTTTTTCTTTAGCAGCGAATCCTCCCCATCGTGACCTACCATAGAACACAAATGCATTATAGCTTGCGTCCCAAATTAGTGAAGTATATAGCGTATCAGAATTCCTCATGTATATTTATATCTAAGATTCTTAATAAAAAGGCAGAAAGGAATATGCTCTCACAAACATAAAAATCAATAGTGATCTTCTCAAGACAAGAGATGAGAAGATTTTGTGGGATGATAAGGCTATGGGGGGAAATAATAGCAACCCCAACTTAAAAAGGAGAAAAGGCTAAATAAAAAAAAAGGCTGATAGTAAATATCTTGATTTCCCATTCTCCAGTCCAGTTCCTACATGCTATCTGATCAATAGAACGGGTGCTGATTAACCAGAGGATTTCTAAAATCTACACTCCTATCCTAGAAGTCCTGGTCATCCACAAGATCTAGAATCCCTCCCTGGATTAACACTTACAGTAGTAAATCTTAAAGACAGACCTCTGGAATTCATGCTTAGCCAACTGCATACCCTTCCATTTCATTTAGCTCACAAAATACAATTCTAGGACAAGTTTGAGGCTTTGGTTATTTTGTTATAGCGATTTTCCACTGTAATTACATGTGTGGTGATGGTGACAAAAGGAGTATATAAATACACTATTGCAGTACATACATTGCAGGAGTTGTAACATCCTGAATTGGTGTTGTAACATTTGTACCATACGTATATGGTCAGTTATATTTTAGTTTGACGTAGTTACATAGCATCTCTTTGGAAGGTAACCATTTTATATAGTATTCTATGATAAACTGTCAATACCAAGTCACTGATACATGAATGTTGACTTTTGGAATATCTTTTACTCAGAACTAGAGACTGTTTACTCATAGGCTGAATCACATCTCTTTTACTAAGTACACAACTTCCATGGTATATTTGGCTTAACCAATGTTCCTCTAGGGGTACCTGGGTGACTCAAGGGGTTAAGTGTCTGATCCTTGATTTTCCCCCCCCCCCCCCCCCCCCCCAATCTCCGGTCATGATTCTTTCTCTCCATGTCTCTTTGACCCTCCCCTGCTCATGCTCTCTCAAAATACAAAAAATAAGAAACTAATGCTCCTCTAATATGGGCAAAAATCACCTGGTCTCTTGTTAAATCTGGATAACGGAGGTATATACATAGCTTGAATCATGGAACCTCTTTGTTCAATAAGCTTTTTGAATGTTAAGATCGGCTTTTCACCAAAACGTTCACTTGGAGATATTAAAGATTCTAATTTTTTTTTTGTATAAAGTGGGAAAAATGACTAAAAAAAATTGGGGAAAGAGGCTAAAGTGATAGGGCACTTCTAGAAAACTTAATTGACACTCGTTGTTTCTATTATTTTCTCTGTTGGCTAACCAGGGAATTAAATCTTGCAACAGGAATGGGTAGGGATATTTTCTGGACTGCTGTGGCTGCTGCGGCTGCTGCAGATTCATGGAACTTTCCAGCATTGTGGATACCCAGTCTTGATTCTGCAAAACAGTCGGTGGTCAATGCTTCTCTAGCATGATCCTATTCTTTCCTACCCTCTATAAGATGATACAGGAAGGTGGTTATGATTTCCTGAGTTACTTCTTTGTCAGTCAAAACTGTGTGTCGGAATAGACTGGAGATTTAGGAGAGTGTCCATTATAGTGACAAATAGATCTCAAGGGAGGAATATGAACTGAGAGGTCCGGTCTTTGTCAAGTCATTCTCTTGTACTGTGGTAGGGGACAGCTTCCAAGGCAGTGCTATAAAAGAAGTTTCTGTTGCCCCTCATCCCTGTATATTTTTTCCTCCTTTCTCTTTCAAGCCCCTCTTTCAGTCTAGTGCTCCTCCTTTTTCAAGTGCTCCTTTTGAAAATGTCTTCACATTTTCAGACAACGGAATCTAATTTCATATAGAGATATGCCTCATGTGAGCATAGCATTGTCCCCACAACTTTCATTTATCATGTGAAGAAACCTTTCCTTTTTGGTGTTAGATATCATTATAAATTAAACTTTGTTAAAGGAAATTTGGAGAGTAGAACTATGCTTGAACTCCTTAACCCTGAAAAATACTTAAGAAAAGATTAATCAAAACATGACAAAAATTTTATTCAATTTAATGAACATAACAAATAATTCAGGGACCCCTTTATCACAAAGATAGCATTTGGAACACAACTATCACATTACAGTTAGTAACACTTTAATGTTTGTTTATCTTTGAGAGAGACAGAGTGAGAGCATGGGAGGTGTAGAGAGAGACACACACAGAATCCGAAGCAGGACCCAGGCTCTGAGCTGTCAGCAAGGAGCCCAAGGTGGGACTTGAGCCCCTGAACAGTGAGATCATTAGCTGAGCCGAAGTCTGATGCTCAACCGACTGAGCCACCCAGGCACCCCTACGGTTAGTAATATTTTGTTAACAACCAATCTGTTCATGGTTCCCTGCCCAAACCTCAGGTCTTTGTGCCTACCATAAAACAGAAATGGAACTAAAATACCTGGGGTGTGTGTGTGTGTGTGTGTGTGTGTGTGTGTGTGTGTGTGTGTATACACTAAGTGGACACTAGTTTGTGCCAACATTTACTAGTCCAACAGATCTTACCTAGGTGACTAAGCCTCATGAATGTCAAGATTCTGTCTCCCTGGCTGGCTCTCCCTCTCATGAACATTAACATAATTCTTCTATCCAACATCCCATAATGCCTTCATTGCTCAGTGACTGCATCTCTGATTCACCTGCATCAGAGCCGGGCCACATAGTTTCAAATTTAAACTATTTACTTCTCTAATGCCTCAAATCTTTCTCTCCTTTCTTAGAACATCCTCTTGTTTCTCTGTCAGATAAGCCCTGGTGTATATCTGTGTGAAATTAAAATATTTCTGGACAAGACCTGTCACTGCTAGCTCAGGTCTTTTGCATTAAGTCCTGGGTTTGATTTACCATGTTCTCTATGCCACTTTCCTCTCATGTCCCTTGGTTATGATTAAGGTGATAGTTTTTGAAAAGTCTTAAGGACTTTTGTTCTCTTATTTCTCAGTTGCCTATGCAATATTCAGAATCTTGAACTTTCATGTTGATTAAAAACAACAGTGTGACTAATTTAGAGCTTTCCTTCTTCCTTTACTCCATGACCAGTAGCTGATGGAAGACCAAAAGGTACACTCTGGAAAGTGAACAGCGTGAAGCATCTCACAACAACAGATTTAACCTTTATGTTTTTGTATGGCTATTACACAGTTCTAAAGGTTGGATGGCCTGCTAACTAGAATCTTTTCAATTCATTTGGAAAAATTGAATATAGAACTATTAATATAATCTATACAACCTGTTACCCTAACTTCAGAAGATCAAGTTAAACACACCTATGTATGTATTTGTATCATAAATTGTCACTACATTACCAATGAACTGTACATAAATGTTAACAGATACCAATATCATTAACATGACTTCCTAAGACCATAGACATTGGTTATTTTCATTGATTTATTTATTTTTTAGGTTATCTCGAGCATGTATGATTTGGGGTGCCTGGGTGGCTCAGTCAGTTAAGCGATCTTCTTCAGCTTAGCTCATGATCTCGAGGCTCATGAGTTCTAGCCCTGCGTCGGGCTCTGTGCCGCCAGCTCAGAGCCTGGAACCTGCTTCAGATTCTGTGTCTCCTCTCTCTGCCCCTCCCCTTCTGTGTTCTGTCTCTCTCAAAAAGAAACATTAAAAAACTTTAAAAAGGCATTATGATTTTATTCTTTAAAGAGCTTCTTTTCTTTGCTGTTTGGCCACTGTGGCATATTTCTGATATATTTAAACATGCTATGTGCAACATTATAATTTGAGAGGTTATACTTTAGTTCTTGAATGGCTTGAGTGCTTTGAGTGGCTTATGCAAGGTAAGGAGAGCAATCCCCCTTAAGGGTGAGAAATTGATGACTGTTAGGAGCTGTATTAATAGAAGTGTTCCTTGGTTGGCTTCCCCATAAGGTCCCAGGGAGGATCTGATCCATCTAGGGAAACTGCAACCTCAGCAAGGGATCCTCTCCATGAACTCTTTCCCATGCCCAAGATTGCACAGGAACAGTAGACCAAGCTGGGCTTAAAAGCCCTAAAAGTAGTCTACATTTGTGATCTTTTGATGATTGTGAACTGATCACCAGAAAGGCTTTCCTGAAAAGTCTCTTCAGGTGAAGATCTGGGCTATCACATGGTTGTGACCAATGTAGCTGGAAGCCAGAATAAGGACAGAAATTCCCCCATCATCTTGTATGATTAGAATCCCTTTTAGTTTGCTTTAAAGGGAAATAAAAAGTGACTTTTGTTCTGTCTGAATTTATAGTAGACGGTGTCTGTTCACGTCACTTGTTCCTTTCTACCCCAAAGCTTGAGTCTTTGTTTCCTAGCTCTTCACTTAGCTACATTGTGATCTCTACTTAAGTGTTCCTTTCTCAAACACTTTTGTTAGCCCTCTTTCCAAGCAAGGTCAGTTTTCTCTGTTGTAATCCATTGGCCCTCTGTATCTTCATTTGTGTCCCTTACCACAGTTTCTGTAAATAATAGTAACTTAATGCCTGCCTGGCCTTCCCCCTACAACAACAATGTGAGTTCCAGAGTGAGAAGGCTCAGTCCGCACTGCTTATTCTTTCTCCATAAACCTAGAAGAAGTTGACAGTTGTACAGAGCAGGCACTCAATGCATACTGATTGAAAAGTGAATACAGAAGTGAATACTTAAGTAAATTTGACTTGGAGATGAAGTCCTATCAAAATGATCTCATTGGGGGGCACCTGGGTGGCTCAGCCAGCTAAGCATCTGACTTCAGCTCAGGTCATGATCTCCAGGTTCCTGAGTTCGAGCCCCGTGTCTGGCTCTGTGCTGACAGCTCAGAGCCTGTGGAGCCTGCTTCAGATCCTGTGTCTCCCTCTCTCTCTGCCCCTCCCTCCCTCTCTCTCTCTCTCTCTCTCTCTCTCTCTCTCTCTCTCAAAAAAAAAAAAAAAGTTCAAAATGATCTCATTGGGGGATAGTAAAAAAAAAAAAAAATGCCTGAGGCAAATTTCAAGACACTTGGGAAGTACTGGGTTGGCATGCAATACCTCCCAATTTCCCACCAATGTTTTTTGAGGGGGGAGGCTCTCTCTTCTACATATCGTATTCAAGTCCCACCTAGCCTACACACACATGCATGCGCACACACACACACATGCTGCTGCCACCATTATCTTGGGGTAAATATTGATGGTCACATAAAGAACAAAGACAACAGCGTTGTAGGTGGTATTTGTTACTTATTTGTGTGACCATTTTGTAAATGTCTCGTCTACCTTATTGTAAATGAATGATGGGATTAGGTGGTAACTATGTAAGATAATCTAGAGACTATCTATCTTGTTCACTGTTGAATCTCTACTAGCTGGTACATAGATGACCTCAATAAATGGAAATAAATCTGTGCATTAATGAATGTGCTAACAAAGTAGGTTGGATAAGCTAATACCAGTAGGGAAAACAATTAGTTGAACATCTACAGGAAAGCAACTTAACTTTCTGTTAAGACTGTTAAGCAGTGATCGCAAATTGATAACTTGATATTGTTATATAAATATATTTCTTGACTAAGTTATTAGTACTTTGAAAGAAAAACATGTTAAAGTTATATATTTTTGCATGGTGTCTAGCACACAGAGTGGAGTTAGTATTTTTGTTGAATCGCTATACTGATGGATGGTACATCTTAGTCCTTTTAGGGGCAGACTTGGATAAAACTGGGAGCAACCTCCTTGTTACTACCCTGCGGTACAACCTTCTATTGTATTTTCCATTGCTCCTTTTTCTCTTTTGCAGTTCTAATTTCTCACTGTTCCCGATGCCCTCAGGCCTTCTCTCATAGGCATGCTCAGGGCTCTGCCATTGGTGTTGCTATAGCAACACGCAAACTGTGGATCTGGTACACAAGCTACCCTACTTATTCCTCACCCTTCCCAATGTACTTACTTCCCATCCTGTATCACTGACCGTCAAATAGGCCCTATCCAATTTTAAAGAGAAATAGTGTGAAAAGGGTAATCAGTAAATCGCCAGTGAATCAGGAAAATAAGACCATATCATGGAAACATCTAAAAAATTTAGACAAGTTTTCCCTCCATATTTCAAAATTGTTCTAAAGGTCTCTAACAACTAGAAAGTTGTTACATTTTCTCCCCACATTTAATGTATATATTTTTTAAAAGGAACAAAGACGCTAAGGGCTAAATTTCAAACAGGAGGCAGGAAACTCAAGGTTGTTACAAGGAAAGGATGAATCATTCAGGGAATTAGCAACACGGAGCCTTCCCAGACTAAGCCCAACTCAGCTGCTGCCACCCCTCTAACAATTCCCTTCAGCACTTAGGTATTTTTGAACAGCTGAGGTTGGGCCTTTTACTTTTATAACTACAACAACAAATGATAGAAATATCTCTTCATTGTTTGTTGTTAGTCCTGACTGAATTATAGATCCTCTGGGAAAGTGGAGACCATGTCGTCTATGTTTCATGAAATGTTTCAGTGAAAATTAGATGAGAATCAGGCTTCTGAATAAGTGAAAAAGTATTCTGGAAAACACCCATTCCGTTGACCAAACCTCTCATAAAATACAAATTCTACTGACTCATTCTGTTCTTCTGTTCATCTGCATAGGATGGAAAAACAGGGAAAGAAAAGTCCCCTGTGCATAGGTCTCTTCCCACTCTCCATTGTATTCCTCCAAGAGCTCACTTTGAAAGCTTAACTTGGCTATCAAGCTCTGGTCCTTTCCTCTGTTTTTGCAAACTCTTTAACTTCATTCTTCAGGTATCTTTCGATAGGTTTCTTAGCTCAGGCTTCTCTTTAACCTGAAGTTCAGAGAAACTAGGTTCCAACGTCATTGGTGACAGAAGAGGTAATAATATTTCAATTCTTAACATTTTTGGTCTCTCTTGGTTGACAAGAGCAAAAGAGGACTTTGACACTATATTTGGGAACAGCTAATGATACTGGGGACTAGAAACAGGGTATAGAGCAAAAGCTACCTTCATCCTTGCCCTTCAAATGAAGAAATAAAGGAATGGATGAATAAATTAAACAACTTACATGTGATATGGTGTCCAGAATGATTTCAGCTGAGCTTTTAAGTTGGTAATCAACAACTTTATAAACCTGACCAGAAAATACTTCACCTTTAGTGTATGAGACCAAATATATGCTCGTCTTTTGTTAGAACGATCTAACAAACCTGCATTAATTCCAAATTCCTTTACTTGAGTTGCCCCATTTGACAACAAAACAGCTTGCAAGACTTTCTGTAGCTGTGTCTCTAGTTCCATTCCTCCCACTCTTTCCCTGGTATTTTCTAGGGTAAACCACCTCATGCTTCCCCTAAAAATGCTTTAATACGTTCACCACTACAGGGTTTATCTCCATGGTCACCACTGGCAACATTAGTAAGGGATGACTGCTTAATCCTTCTGTAATCCTATTCTGAATGACTGAATAGTTCTGATAGCCTAGGAAGAAATGGCATAGTTAACTGTTGTAGGAAGATCTGCATCTTACGGTTATAATAAAAGTTAACTCTTGACAACTTTAATTCCCCTTCCCATTCCTATATGTAAAAAAGCAGGTTAAAGCATAAACATATTACAGCATAAGTCTTGCCCAAATAAAAAAAAATTCCTACTTTGGTCCCAGGGTCTGAATGATAAAACAAGTGAATGGGTCCTGGAGCTGGTCTCACCATGAAGAAGAAAAAGGGCAAGGGAAGAAGTGATATGAAACCTATATCCAATCTTATGTATAGCTATTTCTTGGTTGACATTATCCCTAATTCCTTCACAAGATGGCCAAGAATCCTAATGGAATATCCTATTAGCCAGTTTTCCTTTGAATTTTGATTTCTGTCCATTCTAAGGATGGTGATCATCATACTAAGTGATGCTATCAGCATTTAGACTTAAAGTTATAATCATTTCTAGTAAGAGCTCTATGGACAAATCTTTACCACTCATAAGGCTTACTATAAAAAAGCACAGAAAAAAATGAGCAAAATTATCTTAAAATATGCATGAGTATAAGAACTTTCTCTTTGTTAAGGGATTTGGATTGTGTATTTTATTACTTCATCACCAGATGTAGTCAATTAGTTCAGCTGCTTTGAACATAGCCTAAAATAATATTTAGCCCTGTTTTTGTATACGGACTACTAGAGATTGAATGTTTGTGTTCCCACAAAATGCATACATTAAAACCTAATTTCCAGTGCATTGGTATTGGGAAGTAAGGATACGGGAGGTAATTAGGTTTGAGGGTGGACCCCTCCTGATGGGGTTAATACCCTTAGAAGAAGAGCCCAAAAGGGCTTGCTGCTTCTCTGCTCCTCCTGCCAGCACCTTGATCTTGGACTTCCCAGCCTCTAGATCTGTGAGAAATACTTAAGCCACCTAACCTATGGCGTTTGTTATAGTAGCCTGTGCGGGAAGTCAAGAATTAGTACCAAGAAGTGGGATGCTGCTATAACAAATGTCTAAAATTGTGGAAGCATCTTTGGAACTGGGTCATAATTAGAAGCTAGAAGAGTTTTGAGGTACATGCTAGACAAAACCACTAAGGGAATTTTAAAGATGATTCTGGTAAGGGATCAGAAAGAGGATAGCTGTATAAAAGGCGTCCATCTTCTAGAACACCTAAATTATCACATACAGAACATTGGAGAAATAGAGAAAGGCCATTCTGATGCGCTCTCAGAATTAAGGAACATGTTATTGGACAATGGAGAAAAGGCAATCCTTGTTATAAAGTGGCAAAGAACTTGGCTGAATGGTATTCGTGTCTTTGTGTTTTATAGAAAGCTGAGCTTGTGAACACTGAAACTACATATTTAGTGGATGTGGTTGCTAAGAAAAGGTTTGAGGCTTGGGTCCTCCTGACTACTTGTAGTAAAATGCAAGAAGATAAATTAACTGAATATGGAATTAGGTAAAAATGAACCATAACTTAAAGCCTTGGAAAATTCTCAATCCATATCACAAAAAATGTAGAAGCATATTTGGAAGAAAACATGAAGGATGTACTAGAAAGACCTTTTGATAAGGAGATCAGTGTGGGTGCCTATCACTGATTTAATCAGCAATCTAAACAGAATCCAGAATACCAGCAGAAATGCAGTCAGTTGTGGGTAAAGGAAACTAAAAACAAGATGGAATGAAGGCAGGCTGTGGATGTGAGCTTTCCTTTAAGAAAAAGGAAGAACCCCAAAGGTGATTCAGATATCACTGGGATTACTGTCTAGACTTCCAACGGAAGTAGTAGGGGCAGGCAACCCATTGGAGCCTCAAGAGCACAACCCCTGTCTCAACATGGGCAGTGTCCATGCAGAGAAGCAGGGATTGCATAGTACCCTGCTGACCTATGGGAGTGACATGGTTACCTCAGTGGATCCAAAAAGCAGAGAAATGAGCCAGAGAAGATTGTTGTAAAGCCTTAAGGTCTCATGGAGTTTGCCTGTTCAGATCCTATCACCTCATTCTTCATTTTTCTTTTTTTTCCTTTTGGAATAAGAAAGTCTATTCTCTACTTGTCTCATCATCATATTTTGAAAGCACATAACTTCTCTGGTTTCAAAGGTTCACAGCTGGAGAAGATTTTTTTCTTTTTTCTTTTTTTTTTTGCCTTGTGATGAATCCTATCTTGAGTTTCACCCTTATGTGATTCAGATGATATTTAGATGAGTTGTTGAACTTAAGACTTTAGGAGTTGATGCTGCAAAAGTTAAGACTTTGGGGAGCTATGAGGGTGGAAAGAATGTATTCTATTTGTGAGGAGTACATGAATTTTGTTTGGCCAAAGAAAGAATTCTATGAACTGAATGCGTTCCTTCAAAATTCATATGTCAAGGTCTAATCAACAACGTGTGTGATATCTGGAAGTGGAGGCCTTTCAGCGGTAACTACGTTATGAGGATGGAGCCCTCATAATGGGCTTTGTGCCCTTGTAAGAAGAGACAGGAGTGCTTGCTTTCACACCCTCCCCCCCCCCCTTTTCTCTCCTCCTTCTGTGAGGACACAGCACAATGCCCATCTACCAACCAGAAAGTAGGCTTTCACCAGACTCTAGATCTCTCAGCACCTTGATCTTAAATTTGCTAGTCTGCAGGAGCATAAGGAAATAAATGTTTGTTGCCCAAGCCACTCAGTCTATGGAATGTTTTTTGAGGCAACCCAAACTAAGACACAGACCACGCACCTTATCCTGGACATAATTAGACATGAGAAAAGTAAATGTGACAGCCTAGGAGGTCTGCATTTCTCCATATCACAGAGGTAGTAATCCACAGGCAGAGATGGTGAGTAGCTACCCTCACACTTGCAGGGCAATAACATGGAATCACAAAATGGGATTTTTATATATAAATATAATATATATATATAATATATATGAAAAGACAAATTGAGTTAATATAGGTCATCGTGCACATTTCAAAACTAAAACTGATGTTTGTAGTAGGACAGAAATTTACCTGTGGGTTAAAAAAAACAGATAACTTCTCCAAAGTAAGAAAACAAAATTCCTAACACATCACTTACCTTAAAAAAAAAAAAAATCAATGTTTTTCTTTATAGTTCCAATTCATGATGTATGAAAAGACATCAGTACATTTCTTCAGGCATCATCATTATCCTTATGCAGTAATCCAAAACTCAATCCATGAAAGATAAGTATGACTAATCTTGTAATCACACAGTTCTACGTTGTATTTTCCTTCTTAAAGTTTACAGGATGAAATGTGTCTAGTTCCCTGTATATTTCCCACAGTTGATTAAGAGTTTTGTGAATGCGGTCATAATGTTAGTTAACTAAAGGCTCATGGGAAAGTAAAGAGAAGTCTAAAATCTTAAGCTCTTTTGAGAGTAGAAGTTGACCCCATCTTAAAGATCATGGAAAAGTCAGATATGATCTTTCTTCATCTGTGGTACTTCTTTCTTCTCTGTCCCCTGCCCCCACCTACCTTGAGCATCTCATTTAGACTTGGGGAAAGGGGGTCCCCCTACCCTAGGCCCTATGCTTGAGAGAAGTGTTCCTCACCATTTGTTATAAAGGATTAAAATCCTATTTCTAATATTTTGTGGATAAATATTTTTATAAAATACATCAATTTCAAAGTGCAGTAAACTTTTCCATGTGCTTATTCTCCATTTCTATACTTCTTAATATCTAGTTGACAAAAGTTTATGCACTGGAATTAAGGCATAAAACAGATTTTGAATAGCACTGCTTAAGGGGATCCTCCATATTACAAATTAAAAAAAAAAGAACTTGAAACATGTTAAAAAAAAAAATCACTTCTGTTATCAGGTCTAGCATTCAGTGGAAGCACCATACAACTCATAACATCCACTTTCATGATGAATACCATTTAAGCCCAAGGGAAACCTGTGCTTTTCCTCACCTATGGACTCAAGTCCCAGAAAGGTGAGTGCATCTAAATACCGCATATTTGTGCCTTATCCTGCCAATATCAAAGACAGTCATTTGGAGTATGTGAGCAGAGGCATTATTTGCATAAGGGGAAATCACCTTGCAAACATTTTTCTTTTTCTGTTAGCATGACTGTAATAGATTCATGTATAATAAAGCATTATTTTTCAGGAATACCAAACATCAATTTTCTTGCTTTTCCTTTTGTTCAGCATGGTTCCCAGAGAGGTCTTTTTGTTGCATAGTGCAGGTGAGGAACATCTAATAAAATGTAACAATATTCCTCTTAAATCTACATATATAAATACCAATAATATAAGAAGGGTAAAGCATTAAGGCTGTTCTATATTTGGGCAACTAGATGGATATTTAATACTAAAAATAATGTATTTAAAAAAAGTATAAATCTACAAAGATTTTTTTTTTTTTTTTTTTGGAACACTTCTAGATTTCTATGAAAGTTATAATACAGAATGCTCATCCACACCCATATTCAGTTTCTCCGATTAACATATTATATTAGAATGGTATATTTGTTATAATTAGTAAACTGAGAAAACCTATGTTTTAGTTAATATTCAGAATTTTTTACTTTTTCCTTAATTTTTTTTTTTTTTTTTTTTTTTTTTTTTTTTTTTTTTTAGTTCTAGGATCCCATCTACAGTATAACACATTACAATTAATAGTCATGGCTCCTTTGGCACCTTTGCATTCTGACAGTTTCCAAGACTTTTTTTTTTTTTTAATGACCTTCAGTTTTGAAGATTACTGGCCAATTGTTTTATAGAATGTTACTCACTTTAGTTTTTCTGATTCCCTCATGATCATACTAATGTTCTGGATCTGGGGGAGGAAGACCTCAGAGATAGTGTCATTGTATCCATCATATTGAGGGTACATGACTTATTGTTAACCTTAATCACCGGGCTTGAGGTATGCCAGGTTTATCTACTGTAGACTTAAGTCTTCCTTCCCTGTCCATATTGTACTCTTCAAAGGAAATATATGCAGTTCATACAAAAGGAGTCAAGAGTTCTATTTCAATTTGAAGAGGGGATACTACATGTATGTTATCTGGAATTTTTTGCGGATTTGTCTGTTCTCTCCATTTGTTCATAATGATAGATGATTGAATAGACTCATGAATTTTATACTTAGAAGTATAATCCTGTCCACTCAAATGGTTCCAATAAGAAACTCTTTGAATTGCCTTCTGGGTCTTTGACATATGCTCATCATGTATCTTTATTTTGTGTTTTGTTTTAGCATTTTCTTATTCTCTGGCACTGGAAAATGCCCCAAGCTCCTCTTATAGTCTATGGGCTTTTCCAAAGAACCCTGGTTTTTAAAACTTGAGAATAATAATAGAAACCAATAATTCTATGGTAAATGTGTTCATTGGTACAGGGACGTAGTTGCTTATAGGCTCCCTTAGATAATTAAGTAGTTATGTACATGAACTAACATATATACACCTATCTGTAAGTTTTCTATATGTAATCCTCTATTATACCAAACATGAGTTCATATGAGGTCTCCAACTCTGATCCATTACTACATGGATCATTGTAGACTCCTCTTTCTTGCTTATCTGTAATCTTCTCCAACAGTGAGAAATCTGGCCCCTGCCATCTACTGAACTTCACTTATTCAGTATATAATAGGTATATGCTGAATAATGTATGCATTATTATACATGTTCAATATCATCAATTGCTTATCCATACCCTGGGAGGAAACAACTTTATCAACTAGAGTATGTTACTTATATTGAATTGCTTTCATCTAGCATTATATACTTCATTTCCAACACTACTTAAGCTGGGCCATTTTCCCCTACCCTCTTCAATGAAGTCTTCATGAATTTGTAACATAGTTTGATTTTTTTTTTTTTTTATTACATTCTTCCTTCTGTCTTGGGATCCCCTGACCTCCTAAATGATTTTTAAGTTTTCATCTCTTAAGATTCATTCTCTGTGCAGTAAAGTGCTATGGATTGTGACCTATGCATTGTGTTATATGCTTCATTAACTCTCATACAAAATAGCTTCACCACCCTACACAGTACTTCACCTACTAAATCCTCTCCCACCTTACCCTGACAAACTCTCATACACCACTGATCTTCTTACCATAACTTGAGTTTTGCCTTTTCTAGAATTCCATATAACTAGAATCATCCAGTATTCAGCCTTTACAATTTCTTCCACATAGCAATATTCACTTAAGATTCTTCCCTGTATTTTCATAGCTAGATTGCTCATTTTTTACTGAATAATTATGTCATGTGGATGTACCATAGCGTGTTCATCTATTGGTAACCATCTTAGTTCCAGGTTTTTTGTGGTGGTATAGCTGCTGTAGGCTTTTTTGTACATACTGGCAGTGATACAAGACTTGAATAAAATGGGAGCACAGCTCCAAGGGAAACAGAAAAAAAACATCTACAAGGCTAAGGAATGGAGTAAAACTTCCAAGTTCTGGGGATACAGATGTTTGAGTTAATGTTGTCAAATTTAGAGGGAATATTTCAACATTGCAGGCTTCTAGCAAAATCCTAGAAGGATTCCATTTTACAAATAATAGCCATACCCTAGAAAAACTTTTCCCGGAACTAAATGTAAAACCAAAACAAATACACCCTAGCAAAACGTGAAGTCTCCACTTGATCAAGTGAAACACTAGTAGCCTAACTGCCTACTAGACAACATTGAATATTCAGAGGAAAACAAAAATTCAGAATCTGTACAAGAGTCTTTTGATGTCCAAAATACAACAAATTACATAAGCAGGAAAATCCATAGTCAAGAGGGATAAAAACTGAGAAAACAAATGACTCAGACATTGGAATTGTGGAGGAAGGATGTAAAATGTTTCTATAGATAATGATGCAATAGATTATTGATGTAAAACCCCGAAGAATAAAATGGGAACTGAGATATATGCAATATTTGAAATAATTCACTTGAACTTGATCAGGAGATCAGACACAAAAATCTATAGGGATTATATAAACTAAAGTCACAGAAAAAAGAAATCAGATGCAAACCCTCAATTGAAATGCTTTGTTAAAATTCATTAATATTAAAGTGAATCATTATTTTATTTTAGACTTTATTCTGAGGGTTAATTTTTAAAATCAACTCTTATTCTTCATGCTTCTTGGCCTAATATTAAGCAAGTAAGTAATTAGGAACTCAGAAGAAGGGATATAGAGAAGAGGGGGGAAAATATTTGAAAGATAATGGATAGCAACTTTTAAATAATAAAAAAAATCAGTAATTCATTGATAATAAATTCCAAGCAGGTTAGTATGGTTCTCCACCTCCCCCCCCCCCCCCATTTGTTTATGATGGGAAGAGTAGTTCAGGAATAGTTACTCTATTTGAAAGTCCAGATATACTCTTTATTCATACAGGTTACTGTTTGTTACCAGTTTTGCACAGACCAACAGAATATAGCAGTGAAATTTATTTCAAAAATTGCTATCATTCATTAAATCAAGTAAAATACATGTGTGCATGCCAAGCACCCATATTTATAGTTAATCCTCAAGGAATCTTAGATGGATCAGTTTTGATAGAGTTGACCATGCTGGTAACAGTTGATGAACATCTATTTCGCATATTACATGTATTATATACCATATTCTTACAAAGAGAAAATCTTAAGAAAATAAGAATACATTGGCTGTATCAAATTTGCATAAAAATTAACTTGCACAGTTTAACCCAATGTTATGGGCCAAATGTAATCATGGATGAGAAAATGCAGATATGAAGCCCCATGTGTAATTAATGGAAGTTTGGGGTTTGAATCCACATCTGAGTGTAAGTCCATATATTTCCAGGTCTATAAAGTACTAGAAATTATCAACTACTATTAGCATCCTCTAATTTAGGCATCTTCATCTACTAGAGAGACCTCCTAAAGTTTAGTTAGGTCATATAATATCTTACTATAGGACAAAAGTAGAAAAGCCCAGGGAAAGGTTTGTGATCCCTTTAGAACCCTGTACACCCCCCTCAGGTAAATCAATGTTCACAAAAATACTTTTAACCAGTCATTCCCCAATGGCCATTTATAGAACATTCAGAATATTAGACTCAAAGATATTTATTTCAAAGTTATTCTGTAACAGTAATTCACTCCAAATTACATTCCTTCTAAATCTTATATAAAGATACATGCTTAGACAGTAATGTCCGATTTTAAGCATAATTGAACTATATAAATTCAATGTGGACTGAAACTTAAAATAAATTTGTTCTTCTAGTTGTAAGTTGTAAATGCCAAATATGAAATACAGTGTTACAACAAATATCATAAAAACTTTCTACAATATAGTGGTGTTTTATTCAGTCATTCCTAAAATTCGATTATTTTGAAAGCTACTTTTGCCTATAAGGCTTAGATTTATTGTTCGGCTCAGTGGTTGTTAAATTTCAGTATGTTGGAGGAGAAACTTTTAAAACTGAATTGTAGAAAGCAGATTCTGACATTTACAGCATAATTTGTATAGCCAAGAGTGTTGGTGGGGAGGTAGAAAAAAACCTCCATTTCTAGGCATGCATTTGTCATGGAAATCTATAGTTAAATACTAGCCAGTCTTCACAAAGTGGGCAGTACAAACAATGCATTTACGATTGGGTACATCATATGGTATCTCCCTAATTTTGAGTAATCCTGGGGAATTTTTTTAATATTTATTTTTGAGAGTGTGAACGTGAGTGTGGGAGGGACAGAGAGAGAAGGACAGAGGGTCCAAAGTGGGCTCTGTACTGACAGCAGCAACCCCAATGTGGGGCTGGAACTCCTGGACTGTGAGATCATGATCTGAGCCAAAGTCGGACGCTCCACTGACTGAGCCACCCAGGCATCCCGATACTGGAGAATTTTTAACACAAGGATAGATTAATTCTGTTCAAACATAAAACTTGTCCTATAGGACTCAAGGGGTGGAATTTATGGTAAGATATTAATCAAAAAATGAACCACAAATGCTTGAAAATCATACAGATCATAAAATGAAACAACTTCAGTTTTCTTAGTAGCTGGGGGGTAGTCCCCAAAGATATCCATGTCTTAATCCCTAGAATCCATAAATATGTTAGCTTATATGGCAAAGGGGCATTAAGGTTGCAGGTAGAATCAGGGCTGCTGATCAATTTATGCTGAAATTATCCCAGATTATTTTATTGGGCCCAATATGAACACAATTTCCTTGTAAGTGGATGAGGGAGGCAGAAGAGTTGGAAAGATTTGAAGATGGTAGAAAGGGCTGCATATCCAGGAATGCAGGCCGACTCTAGAAGTTAGGGAAAAAAAGGCAGGGAACAGATTCTCTGCTCCACAGAGCCTTCCAAGGATCACAGTCCTTCAACATCTTGATTTTAGTCTAGCAAGACCCATTTGGGATTTCTGACCTCCAGAACTTTGAAGAGAGCAAATTTGAGTTATTTCAAATCCCTAAATTTGTGGCAATGGTGAAAGCAGCAACTAAAACCTAATACATTGGGTTTATAACTTTAAGTTCTTGAAGATTTGAATTTTATCTAATTTTTTCAAATAATTGACTAAATTGAAGTAAGACTATTTTACAGAACAGGACATTTTATGGCATTGGTTTGTCTGAGATTTCAAGCACTAATAAGTTGAAATAGTAAGCATGTATGATATTTTCTAAAGAAAAGATTACTGTGAGCAATTCTGGTATTTGGAAAGAGGTAAGGATTATGCCAAGGCTTTCCATTTCATTCCAATTATACAAAAACCACACAGAACTATTAATCATCAAACCTGTGAAAAATTGGAATCAATAGGTAGTTTTATGTTTTGTACATATTGGGTAAGAAATATATTGCAATTAACTGAGCCGAAGGTTTCCATCTGTAATTAACATTTTTAAATGTTTCTGCTACATCTAAATTGTGCTCATCAACTAATGTAACATCTGATGACTTATCAAAGTCTATGAAAACACTGCTAAACTCAGTTTTTACCTTAGAACAGTTCAGTTTTATTCAGAAAATGTTAGTTTTATTCCTATTTTTAGCCAAATGAAAAAATTTTCTTTAATCATTGAAATATCCTTGTTGTGTATATATAGGATATTCCTTAAAATCTTTAAGATATTTAAATTTTGTAAATCATTTTAATTAGACTAAGGTTTTGTCCTAAAAGCATTAAATACTTAATCATGAAAGGTGGCTCAGGATTGTGCTATTTCAGAGTAACATACAGATGTCTAAGACCCCAGGTCTTTTCCTCTTTACTCCCCTTGAACCAATGTATTGGCACTTTTGTTGTATTTTCAAAATTTAATGTTTTATAAGATTTATTAGAGACTTTGGGAGATTGACTCAGGAAGGAACGGCCATTACAACACAGTGTCTAGCATTTCATTCCAAAAATCTTCATTTTTGTTTTACATTCTTGCTTTTCAACCATCTCTTAATTCCTTTGCTTCATAGCTTTCTCTCCCCTTTTAAAATCTGATTCTATATGCACATCCTCTTACTCTGGAAAGATACTTGAGTTCTTATTCTCCTTAGAAAACAGTTGATATTTATAAATAAGCTATACACTGTCACCTTAATTTGTTTTTATTTTCTGTCACAGCTGGAATCTTTGAAATTGGTCTCCTTTCAGGCTATTTCATTGGGAAAATATCTTTTTCTATCTACAGAGAATCCGTTAAATGCAAATCAAGTTATTTTTGAGTTTCAGACTTTTTATCTGTAAAGGAGATGAACGTAAAATGAGATGAAACATATAAAACATTGGGCATGTATCTAGTGAGCATAAACTGATGGTGTTAGGGAAGGTGGTATGTAATTAGACTACGTTATTTTGTTAGTATTGTTGAGAAATAAATTCCAAGGGCATGAAGGCTTGCATTCACTCCTTGTCATTTTGTGAGTAGTTGGTTGGGAGGTATGATACACACATTAGCTTACATATAGGGCATGTATTCTTACACATACTTATATGTACATATATTTCTTTGCACATGGAGTGGAGAATACATGCTGTACATATGTACAGAGACTAAATTGGATGTTATCAACAAGTCTGTTGCTGAAGGCTCTATAAGCCTTTTTAAGTCAACTACATTGAACTGCAGACTTATGAGTTTTATTTTTTTATTTTTTAAAATTTTTTGTAATCTTTATTTTTGAGAGAGAGACAGCGTGTGAGCAGGGGAGGAGCAGAGAGAGAGGGAGACACAGAATCGGAAGCAGGCTCCAGGCTCCGAGCTGTCAGCACAGAGCCAGACACGGGGCTCGAACTCATGAACCGTGAGATCATGACCTGAGCCGAAGTCGGATGCTTAACCGACTGAGCCACCCAGGTGCCCCTATCAGTTTTATTTTTTTATCAAAGCATAGTTGACACAATGTTACATTAATTCTAGGTATAGCATCGTGATTCAACAAATTCTATATATTATGCTCACTACAAATGTAGCTGAGATTTACCAGTTTCAAAATGGAGGGATTGACCATAGTTGGTCTTTCAGGGTTGTTTCCAGCTATAAGGCTCTGTAACACTTAAAGTACATGGCCTAATCCTGCCTTGGGGAAACTTTCTTACTGGGGAAGCAAATGATAAAAACTATCATGAAGTAGCATATGATTAAGTGTGATGCCTAAAAGAGCAAAATTGGAATTGTTATACTTGGAAAACTGGATTTTGTTTTACGTGATAGACTTGGAGAGAAAACTCTTCTTGGCAAAATAGAAGAACGGCATCTGGCATAAGCCTGCCATTTTAAAAGGATTGTTAGGACAGACTTGGCTAAAAACAATTTTTGCTGGGAAGTTGTGGAAAATGAATTCCAGTTGGTATGGTAGGATCTGACTTGGGCAAGTCTGAAAGGTTGAGCAGAGAAATTTAGACTGACCTCTGTAGGCAAGAGGAAGCTACTGAAAGTTGTGTAGTAAGGAATGCTATGATAACAATACGGTCAGCCTGGCAATAACATACAGAATCTATATTTGCAATGGGGCACCTGGGTGGCTCAGTTGGGTAAGCTGCTGACTTCAGCTCAGGTCATGATCTCACGTTTCAAGCCCCACATCCGGTTCTGTGCTGACAGCTCAGAGCCTGGAGCCTGCTTCCAATTCTGTCTCCCTCTCTCTCTGCCCCTCCCCCGCTCGTACCCTGCCCCCCCCCCCGTCTCTCTCTCTCTCTCTCTCTCTCTCTCTCTCTCTCTCTCTCTCTCTCTCTCTCTCTCAAAAATAAATTAAAAAATACTAACCTGTAAGAATCTACATTTGCAGGAGAAAAGAAAGGAATGGAGGTGCTAAGGACAGCTAAGGTTTTTGGAGGATCTGCTGAATGTAAAGGATCATATTCTATGTTGTAGGCAACACCAGCCTGTGATACAGTGTACCAGGAAGAGGAATCAGCATATGGTATAGACACACTAAATTTGAAATAATGACTTACAATTAAAACGAGGGCAGGGATAAAGAAAAATAAATGTAAGACAATTTTTGAATTCTAACTATGACTTGGTATGTTACTAAAGGAAGGGCAATCAAATATAACATGGATACATGAAATTGGTGAAACTGGTGATGGCAATAATGATGAAAAAGAACTTGAGAGGGGAAGATTTTAGGAGAGAAGAAAATGAGTACATTTTTATAAGGTCTGTCAAAGGCAGTATTTTAGGAAAATGAAGGACATCTTAAATTACCGATTCAAGATTCCAGTGTTAAATATTTATGTCTCACTGTATTTTGTACACTAGAAAAGACTACTTTACTTTTAAACTTAGTTACTATTCCTTGATAGTTCTTAAACACACACAAGTGGTTAATGCCAACATCCAAATCATAAAAAGGACATTTTTTTTGCATAAATTACTAAGTATAAGTATTTGCTAAGCTCCTACATACCCAGGTTCACTACCAGAGCCAAAAATTCTCATCAGCATAAACACATATTCTAAGAAAGCTGTAGATAGATTTCTTCTTAACTTCCCTCTCCTTGATTTTTTTCTAACTTCTGTGTTTACTTCTCAATAACCTAGTGCTCTCCAAAACAGTTCTTTCTTGACCTTTCTTATATTCCACTCTGCATTTTATCAACTCCAGTGGGAAAGAACCAGCAATATTTTTAAAAAAATCTTTTTATAAAGACAACTAACAATTTTTTAAAATGCTTATCTTTTTCTTTTTTCTTTTTTTTTTTGAAAGAAAGTGAGCACAAGTTGGGGAGGGGCAGACAGAGGGGGACAGAGGATCTAAAATGGGTTCCATGCTGACAGCAGCAAGCCTGATGCGGGTCTCGAACTCCTGAATCATGAGATTATGACCTGAGCCAAAGTAAGATGCTCAACCTACTGAGTCACCCAGGTGCCCTGAAACCAGCAATATTTTACATAGAGATATGACATTACCAATGTGCTGTATAATCAGAATTTCTACTCGGAAATTTCTACCTAAATTCTAGTCTCTTGCTGGCTTGAAAAGTTGATACTCAGGGCATTATGTGAAATTAAGCAACATTCATCTCCACATATATTTTTAAAAATTTTTTTAACGTTTATTCATTTTTGAGAGACAGAGAACGCAAGCACGGGTGGGGCAGGGAGAGAGGGAGACACAGAATCTAGAGCCCTCTCCAGGCTCTGAGCTGTCAGCACAGAGCCCAGTGCAGGGCTTGAACTCACAAACCATGAGACCATGACCCGAGCTGAAGTCGGATGCTTAACTGACTGAGCCACCCAGGTGCCCCTCCACATGTCTTTCACTTACTATAGGCAGGCAGAATCCTTAACAATCATGGTATTCTTGGGAATCTCTTTATCATATGGTCCATTATTTGTATGGAATCTGACAGCCCCATGGGCAAGAACCTGGAACTTCCCCATGAGACAGCATCATCACATGCAGATAAATTTAATGGATTTGGAGTTCCATGAAAAAGTCAAAATGAAAAACAAGGCAATGGATCTCCTGAGAGAATGTTGCCACACGAGATGAGGGGTGGGGGGAAAGCTAGTCAGGTAGATTATTCTCGGAAGAAGCTCCCAGGGGCTGACCCATTCCTTTTCACATCACCAAATAATGAAAATGCTTCCCTCTGGCAAGAGATAGAATCCTGTACAGGGGATCTGGTGGCCAATGGAGAGGCAATCCTGACTATGACAGCAGAGAGGACAGAGTCCAGTGCTTCCACGTTTGCTTCAGGCGACCATCAGCCAAAGAGTATGGACTGTAGGAGGGATTAGTATTAGTCTTGACAGAGGCCTCTGGATGGTCACCTGCAGGATATCATCAATGTTTAAGAAGAAATTAATGGAACAATAAGTGACAGCGGAGCAGAGGAGCCACAGAACTGCCAGAGTAAATGGTTGGTGGGAAAACAGCCCTTTTTGTATTTACAGAAAGTCCTAACAAGAAAACAGTTCTGCTCTCAGCAAATGGGTAACTCTTGATTGTCTTGAAGAACAACCTGTAGAGATGACTTTCCCCCTCCCTGTGTGGGGGCTGAGCTAATGCTTCACAACTGTTGCCCCTCCTCCTTGAACACTTAAATTTACATTGCGTACTTTATTCCTTCTGATCCTGTCCAGAAACCCAACTACCATCTATATATCCACGCCTAAAAACATTCAGACACTCAGAAAACCTACCTTTACTTTTTATTAAAACCAGAATACCGGCACTTTACAACTCGGTCTGAGGTTAGAGTAGTGTGACTATAACGTAATTAAATTGGGTTTATTAAGTCATATGAGGACATTAATCTTATTCCTTTAGAGTCCTGGCATATAATTAGCAGACTTTTTCTGGGTTCGTCTGCTACAGTGTCCTTCTGTTAAATATCAACCATAGCTCATGTTTGCCTTGTCTGTGTGTTTTTATTACTTCAACTATCAGGGCTGTAAGTTACAAATGCACATTTGTTTGTGCGGCTTTCATTTTGAATAAAAATGCTTAGCTTAAGTCAGTGAAACACTAATAGTTGCAATAAAATTTTACATTAATTGAATGCTGTGATGGCCATCTTTAAGCCGTTTAAGGAATCCTCATTTGCTATTGTTTGTATTAATTGCTTGTTCCTGAAACACTAAATTTCTTCAGAAATTGTGGCTATGTGATGGATGTAGTTTTCATCATGTACAGCTGAGTTTTCAGGTTACAGGACTGAGACTGGGAGAAGGTAACAAATGATGATTTATATCATTTTGTATTCTATTTTTGAACTGCTTTCTTTCCTAAAAGCAAGACTTCCTAAAAGCAAGATTTATACTCCTTTCTCCAACTGAGGTAGCAGATAAAAGTTATCTAAAAATAAACTCCTACCTTGAGGTGAAACAGACTTTCTACACACACGCGCACACACACACACATGCACAGGGTTTTTTCGGGCAACATAATCTGTTCTAGTTATGGTCATTTTAGTAACAAAGACTGCAACTAGCTCCACAAAAAAGAAGGGGAAATATATTTTCTTATAAAGATAGCAGGCAATTGTATCCAAAGATAAGCGACATAGTCTTATAGGGATTGAAACTAAGTAGTAGGAAATCAAAGGTTCACTTTTCATTTCTTAGGAGCTGCATGATCTCCCTGATCTCATCATGTATGCCCCTTGCTTTTTTGTCTTTTTCCTTAATTTATTATTTCTATTCTTTAATAGTCTCAGCTTGTGGGTAACTTTGGCTTGTTAGGGCACCAATCTCCCTCCTGACTGTTTCATAAATTTTCTGTTTTTTCCCCAGATATGACCTCATAAACTATCTGTTTCAAAATCCCTAGATAACTGATGCTTGCTTCTGGTTTTTAATTCAAGTTCCCAATAAAGCCATCTGATTGACTCATTTTTTTAAGCCAGACCACAGAAGATTTTTCTTAGGTCAGGTGTACATACGTGAGGAGGGGTGCTGAAGTGACATGGAGTCTTGTGATCTGAAAACCTCTTAGCAGGTGCTGGGGGTGGAATTCTCTGAAAAAGGTATCAGCAGAACTGGCATCTGAAAATGTAACCTCCAACAAAACCGCTGGTTTCTGCATTAGCCCATTTTCCCAGCCACGGATGAGGGCAAAGTGATGCAGTAGGAAAGCACCTGGTTTGGTGATCTACAGACCTAATGTTCCTGGGGCCAAATTATTTATACATTGAAGTGACAATACCGCGTCAGTGATGAATAATATGTGAAAATCTTTGTTTTTTAATATGTGAAAATCTTAGCATGATTTTGGATCACCTTTTAAGTACTCAATGGAAAGTAATTTTCTTGCTTTTCCTTCTGTTTCCTAAAACCTCAAACTCTAAATTAGGGAGAATAACTTTGGCAACTCATATTTTACCCCTTAAAAGAAAAAGTAAGAGTTAAAAAAAAATAGGTATGTGATTAGTTTTTCTAGATTTTAGCATACATTTTTAATGTATCTGTGCCATGTTTATAGCTTCTTAAAATTCTCTATGGCTTTAATATCTTCCATTTCCATACTGGTTTGTGTAAGTATTTTCATGAACTAGTCCTATGTAATTTTACAGCAACTCTGAGGAAAAGCAGTATTGTCATATTCGAAATGAGCAAACTGAATCTCATTTTATTTTAATTTAATGTTTATTTTAGAGAGAGAGCAAGAGAGTGAGTGGGAGAGGGGCAGAGAGAGAGAGGGAGACAAAGAATCTGAAGCAGGCTCTAAGCTCTGAGCTGTCAGCACAGAGCCTGACACAGGGCTCGACTCACAAACTGAGCCAAAGTCATACACTTAACTGACTGAGCCACCAAGGCGCCCTATAACTCATTTTAAATATATGACCCGGGGGCACCTGAGTGGCTCAGTTGGTTAAGAATTCAACTTTAAAATTTTGACCTGTCTACTCTGGTGAATTAATTTTTGGGAGTCAGAAAAGGAAGCAAGAAAGCCACCTCAGACTATTGGGTCATGGTGATGAGAGGTGTAGTGGTGGGCTGGTAGCTGGAGAGATGAGTTATTAAGGATATATTTAAAGTTAGATTGGGAAGGGGCGCCTGGGCGGCTCAGTCGGTTAAGCGGCCGACTTCGGCTCAGGTCATGATCTCACGGTTCACGAGTTCGGGCCCCGCGTCGGGCTCTGTGCTGACAGCTCGGAGCCTGGAGCCTGTTTCAGATTCTGTGTCTCCCTCTCTCTCTCTGACCCTCCCTCATTCATGCTCTGTCTCTCTCTGTCTCAAAAATAAATAAACGTTAAAAAAAAATTAAAAAAAAAAGTTGGGAAGACTGGGTGGGAGAGTATGGGAAATAGAAAAATCAAGAGCTTATGCTCAGATGACAGTTTAGATACTGCCTGTTTCTCATGCCATGTATTGACATGGAGAAGACCATTTGTCTTGCGTAGGATTTCCATGCAGAGAGATACGTTTTCTCAGTGATTCTCCAGAAGTTAGTTTTTCTGCATCCAAAATTTTATTTCAAGTTTTATTTTGAAAGAGAGTGAGAGCACATGGGGGAGTGGAGGGAGGGCAGAACAAGGGGGAGAGAGAGAATCTCAAGCAGGCTCTACACCGACAGCCTGGATCCGGATGCGGGGCTCAATCCTTAGAAACTGTGACGTTGTGACCTGAGCTCAAACCAAGAGCTGGATGCTTAACTGACTGAGCCACCCAGGCACTCCTGCATCCAAAGTTTTAAAAATAAGTTGAGAAATTGGGAACATGAGATGTAAAAGTGTTATAATTCTCTTGAAAGAATTAAAGCCTGACAATCAATGTAGAGATATTCCTGTTTGAAGGAAACAACTGATGTCCAGTTGAAAGCAAGAACAGGAAATGCTAATGTTCAGAGTCAAAGGTTAAAACTGACATTTCTGAAAACAAGCACAGAGATGCTTCAGAGAGAATCAGTGATGGCTCCAACAAAGAGTTTTGATCATAGCTGCTTCTGTGTTATATGTTCATAGTGTTCCTGTCTTCTGCCCTTGGGGACTCATTTCTGCTAATAGATATTAGTAAGTCTACATGCATTGTATACTTTATACAAATCTTTTAACAGTGTTTCAAGAAGTAACACATTTTCGAAATAGTACTTTTAACCTTGATAGGAGATCTAAATATTATTTGAAAACTAGCCAATGTTTGCTAGTGTCTTCCAGTTTGTGAATATTTGCTATAAGGCTAAAATTTTTGTAAATGCTACTTAAAATATTTTAAAGAAGAAGCATCTTATTATCATAAAGAGTAAAGAACATGAAGAATTCTATAAGTGGTTTATGAATAACCTATGATAGAGAATTCTCACTTCTTGTTCCCACACCCCAAAGATTGATATCTGTTGGGAATGTAGAATCACATGTATTTCAAGTAACCCCTACCATTTTCTTGCCTCAACAGTACCGAGCAGTACTCAGTTGATTTTTCTGTCCCCTCTGCCTCCATTTCTCATCTGTAGCTACTTTTCTCTTTGTCAATTGACAGAGCTATTTCTATCATCACTAACACTGATCTTGTTTCAAAAGATGCTACAACCTTTTCCAGAGGGGAAGAGAAAGGACCTCATTCTCTCACAGGGATAAATTTGCTTACAGCACCTCTAGAAATTTCTCATTTATTATGTACTTTATCTTAGAAGCCCCTTGAGCTGCTAGGACTGCACTCTTTTGTGCTATATAAACCACTTCCTTCTTGTCCTTGTCCCAGACTGGATGTCACAGACACTCAGAGCTTGTTTAGGAATAAATGGGTTTAGCCATTTTCTCACTGGTAAGGTTCAGTGGTTTCTCATGCCAGTAGGACCTCCCTTGTGGACAACATCTTCTGTTTACACAAGTCCTGAAATGCCAGATTTCATAGCTTTGTTTGTGTCCTTAGTATGGAACTCTCATCTATGTTGGAAAAATGATGAGCAATCTTCTTTTAATAAGGCCATGTGTGTTAAAAATTGTTTGCAAGTCATTTTTATTGAAATTATTATTGAATCTCTTGAAGAAAATAAAACCTAACAATTTTTATATAAATCTAACCATAGATGAAGCAGAAGAATGCCAATGATGAAATTAGTATTCCTTTTTAACCCATAACCTGTTAAAATAGCCACACGAACACAAGCATTCAGTCTTTAATCTGTTAAAATTCAAAAAGTATATTCATGTGCATTATCTCCTTTCATTCTCAGAGGGGGGAAAACCCAGAAGGCAGTACTATTACAATTCCCAATCTTCAGATGTTGAAACTGAAGTTCAGAGTCAAAACAACTTGATAAGTTTGTACAACGGATTCCTGGCAGTGAAGGGGCTCTAGTTAATTCAATGCAGTCTTAGGGCACCTGGGTGGCTCAGCCGGTTGAGCGTCCGACTTCGGTTCAGGTCAGGATCTTGCAGTTTCTGAGTTCGAGCCCCGAGTCGGGCTCTGTGCTGACAGCTCAGAGCCTGGAGCCTGTTTCAGATTCTGTGTCTCCCTCTCTCTGCCCCTTCCCTTCTCTGTCTCTCAAAAATGAATAAACATTAAAATTTTTTTTACTTCAATACAATCTAACATTTAATAACTTCACTATAAGTATCAGCATTTAATGGCACCCTGATAGGTACTGGAAATACCAAGATAAAGAAGATGAACCTAAATCTCCTGTAATCTTAACTATTTTTCATAGTTTTCTGTTTTTTCTGTGATGAGAAGTAAAGGTCAAACCATGTGATGTGGGGAAAACATCAGTTGGGTCTATTGCCATCACTCTTACTGGTTTCTGGACCAGTACCTGATGCTCAAGGGCATCCTGGATCCTGAAGGCCAGCCTAATCCATGTGAGGGCTGCATCCACTCAGCCAATTCTTGACAATGACCATTACAGTGGTCCTCATTTTGTTAGAAGAAATGTGCCAGGTTATTCTTTCCTCACGTTTCATTATCATCTCTGCTAGCAGTTTCATACTGATGGACTGACTGATTTGTGTATTTTTCCCATTAATCTTTTTTGATGTATATGTGCATGTAGGCTGTGTTTGAAATTATACCAAAAGCCAGATTCAAAGGAATGGAGCTTTTCTGAGGCTCGTGGCCTGATGTTATTCATTACTGCCATGGATGTTGGTTATTTTACTGTGCACCCCTTTGAATAGAAAATAAACTGACACCTTTTTTTTCAAATAATCTCTTGATTTACATTCCATGGCAGAGATGTTTTCTGTGTACTCATAGTGAAATTCTAGGTATTTGTCTATTTATGACAGATACTTGTGGAATTTGGATCGAATGGCATTTAGCAATTGAATTATCCCATTAGAATGATAATATCACAGTGTTTCATATTTCCATTTTTTGTCCATTTAGGTAAAGCTTTGAAAAGCAATAACAGGTGATTTCAGAGAAGAGAGAAGTCAAGGATGTATGCCCTGTCTCTATCACTGCTAGGCTTCAGTTGGCAATATTTGTGCCCTTCTACTGAAGTCCATAGCTCCTGTTGGGCAATCCTCTCCTAAAGCTTTTATTTCTCAGTTTCTGGTAATTCTTTCTCTTTACCAACTCAAACAAAATGGAGGCAAGGTCTTCAAACTGGAATTGCCTTCAGGAGACCAACATCCTTTCTTGGTTTCCTTTGCTAATCTGTTGTATGTAGTCCCTTCAGTAAGTTGTCAGATTGTCTTTGTTGAACATGCCATCTATTTCCTGAACAATACAGGCCCCTACTCATTTTGTGTTTCTGTGGAAATAGAAGCACAAGAGGATTGAGATTGGAGTTCTAGAATGATAGCTTATTAGCATTGGAAAGGAGTTTCACACACATATGCATGATGAAAAGGAGACTCAGATAGAAGGTATTCTGTCCAAGTTACACAGCAAATTAGCTGAATAGAGGAGACATAGCCAAAGTCTTCCAAGTCAAAGTTTGTTTGTTTTTTAAACTTAACATCTATATTTGATCATCCAGACTCTAAATAGAAGATGAGTTCACAGGGATATGAATTTCCCATGTCTTATGTTTTTAAATGTATTTTTTGAGGAAGATTCATATAAACAGTGAAAATATAAGTAAGATAGAAGGAAGACCAACATTTGAGGAATATATTGTAAGAACACTGATAATTGAATTTTAAAATTTCGGTCATTAGAAATATTCACTCCCACCAGACTGGGAATGAGAAGGCAAGGGATTCCAGCTGATACAACCCATATGCATCAATTTTCTGGGGCACATGGCAGGGGTAAGAAGTGGGGAGAAAGGATCTGGATAATATATAAGGAATATTCAGCTCCAGGTTATCCTACTGAAAGATGGAAGGGAAAGCTGGATACAGTGATGACTAAACAATGCTCTGTGGCAAATCTTCCTCTTATGGATTTCAGCTCACATGTCCACAATGACTAACATCTGGAACCTTATCAGGGGAAGTTATTCTTCAGAGAATGGAGAGGGTGGTGAAAAGGGGGAGTGGAAATAATTTATTAAATCTTTACAAAATCCTTCATTTTATATATAATCCATCACTTCCCACTTGGTAAGAAAAATACTCTGAAGATTGCTATCATAACGGAAATATTTTACTTTCCCTGTGTTCTCCCCTTATAATGAAGTGAATGTAAAAATGATCAGAACAGGATAATTTTGTAATGAAGAAAAAACTCCATGGGGCATACTTTCCCATCTGTAATTATTTCACAAATGTCTGTTTTGCATGAAAAACAACTCAGTTGTAAGGCATGCAAAGCTGTGGTAATGACCAGCTATATTTCCATAAAAGCAGATGCCAAGAAAGCACAGTAAGGAAGTAAAACCAAATTGAGCTTATGATGAACACTGAAACCGGACTGTCTACTTTAGAAACAAATGAGCATATTGTGTAAAATAAATGAATAAATATGCACATAGTTAACCATAGCTTATACCAGAGAGCTAATTCTCCAGAAATTTCTTTATTTCTATGTTTACGTTTGCTGGCTTAACTAGAAAATGCTGTTATTTTAAATATAGATGCCTCAGAAGATCTTTTATGATAGGGTTTTCAATATACTCAAAATTGAGTGTATACTATAATGCTTGTAGAGTTGTAAGAGATGCCTTAACTGTTAATTTTGGGAGAAGCAATATGTGTTTTCAAATCAAGTGGGTGAGCAAAATGAAGATTGGAAGAAATTGATTACCTCTCGCATTTCTTTATTTCCCAGACAACATTCATTGCTTTGCTGCTGCACTTACTCTAGCTAAAAGTCATCTGATCTCTAAAACAACCTTTCTTTATGTTGTGAAATAAGCAGGAATTAAAATTTGGTTAACCCTCTGCCGAACTAAGGTGGCTGGTGGCAAGTAGCATTCAATATGGTATAGGAATTCTGTTCGGGGACAGAGGATTTCATAAAGAATACCAACCAGCACCTCACTGCGTTACATACCTGGGTTTGTGCGAGAACCCCACTTGCGGTCGCCTTAGATTTCATCTGAGGAAATACAGTGATGTTTTGCTGCTAATAACACATTAGTTGTTAGCATTCCTACCTTCATAAATCCCTTCATATTCATAATTTAATTTTATGCTTGTAAAATAAGTAGGGTGGAGTTTATTTCATTTGAAAGAAACAACGTCATGGATATGTTCCTAAGTGGTAAGACTCTTTACCCAATGATTCTGACTTGATTCCAGGTAGTTGTTCATCCATTTACGTCTTCTTCTACTCAACCTTCTTTTATGCTCAACCTGTGAACGTAATGACGTATATAGCATTTTATATATGAGGAAAATGAGGCTCAGAGAAGGAAGGTCATTTTCCCAGTCACTAAGCCTGGGAACCCACACATGGGCCTGGCTCCCTCATGGATTCCTTTATTCAATGTCACACAAAATATTAACAGTAGCAAAAACACCTTTCCTTTGATAACCAGAATAAAACCACAAAACATGGGTACAAAAAGCAATATTATCCATATGGTAATTACTCATTTTATATTTTCCCCGAATTCCTGGTATCTTATGGCTTTCTCTTAATGCCTCTGACGTTCCAAACTTTAAGATTTCCAACTGTCCATATTTAAGTAAGACCTGTAACAGTACTCTGCTCTTTTTTATGTGTTTGGATTAGAAAAAAGAAAATCCGATGGTAAGAATTTTTAAAACATTATTCAAAAAGATCCCTTCTGAATTTTATCACAGAAACCAATTGTTAGCTACTATTAATATGCTAAATATCCTATTCTAATCAATTGCAGAAAACTGAGACGTTGGGTAACTTATTTATGAAATCTGCTTTAGATTTATTATAACATGGTCTCTAGTCCCATCATATCTCTTAAAACAGATTTCTATATTTAAAAAGAATTATGTTAACTACAAAAAGGCAAATCCTTTTTCCTAACCCAAAAACCCATTGCAGAACTCTTGCATGCCATTAAGACACTATATTTTATTGGCTTCTTAGAATCACATTTGTTACTCTTTCATGCATCGAAAGAGTAAGAATTACTGACAATGGAATATTTCAAGGAAAACATATTCTTTGCAAACCATTGATGTAGACCTTGTGTGTAAATTACATATTGGAACTAAATTATATATATATACATATATATAAACATATATGTATGTATATATGTATATATATGTATATATATATTATTATACTTGGTTAATGTGATTTCCAATGTATAACTTGTTATAAAATTCATTATCCCATAAAATGCTTAATAATAATATAAAAAATTAGTAACTCTATTTCAAAGATCAGACATAATTGTCCCAAATTGTTTTTTCTTCCTGATCACAGATCCAGAATATCATTCTGTTTCCATTAGTTAGGTATGTCCATGGAATTTTGGTAAAGGTAACGTACTCTTCTTCTAGGACTAGCCCTCCAAAACCACCTCTAATATGGTCTTCCCCAATTTTTTGCTTGAGCAGTAGACTTCATCGTCCTAATGGAGGGTGATGATGTAAGATGGGGAGCTTGGGTCTCTTAATCGTGGTGTGTGAGGGCATCTGCTATCACATGAATTACGTTGTTGGTGAGTGTGACAAACTGTATTGCATTCACTGCCGTGATTTTGGAGTATATGCTTTAGCAGTTCAGTTACTTCTTCCAAATATATTCTCAAAGTTCCAAATAATTGGGTTCTACCCAATATGTTGATATATTTTCATATTCTATTCTCTAATTGTGCTGCATACAAGTATACTTCTAATTTAAAAGTCATATTGAATCCTTACAACAGTGTTCCATCTGGTTATGTGACATCTTCATGTTCAGTAGCAAAAAAGGAAGCAGTTTATGCAATCATGTATATACAGTCTATCTTCTTACATTTTCATCTACTATTCAAATGACAGAATACTAACTCCAGTTCTTGCCACACTAACTGCCATTTCTTTAAAACACTTGCTATGGGGCGCCTGGGTGGCTCAGTCCATTAAGCATCTGACTTCAGCTCAGGTCATGATCTCGCGGTCTGTGAGTTCGAGCCCCCTGTCGGGCTCTATGCTGACAGCTCAGAGCCTGGAGCTGCTTCAAATTCTGTGACTCCCTCTCTCTCTGCCCCTTCCCCACTCATGCTCTTTCTCTCAAAAATAAACTTAAGAAGAAATTAAAAAAAACAAACAAACAAAAAAAAACACTTGCTTGACCAAACAATTGTATTTATAGATCACCTAGAAGATTTTACCTGAAAAATAGGATGTGTCTCTTTCTGTTCAGTCTCATGTTTTACAGCATCTTTCATTCTCTTATCTTACAATATTCCATACTTGATATACTCAGCTCTTACACCTATGGATCCTACTTCTAAATAACATTGTGGTAGTTCTTGAAGTATCTTGAGACTTCCAGTTTAAAAAGGAAAAAAAAAAACTTGTTTTCTATATTGATCTCATATTTTGATTTGTCTTCTATCTGGCCTTTCTAAGTGCTAAAGATTTGAATACATTAATGACATTTTCCTGTTAATACAATGGCAATGCTGGTTTTCAATTAATACTTTCTTATGGATTTGCACTAGCTTTCCTCTCTGAGACAGATGACACTAAGCTTTGAGTTTTGCACTTATTTAACAGAAGGCTATGAAGTTTAGTCCTCTTCAAAATGTGCCTTAAAATTTTGGCCAGAAGACCAAACGCGGCAATGGTTCATTGTGATAATTCTCATTATTTTGGCATGTAATAATTATAAAACTGTGTATCTGTATATACAGTATAAACCGTATATTTTATACTTTCCTCCTTTTCTAATTATGCCAACCTGTTTGGACTGCTGGATGCACATATTCTAGGGAATAGCTTCTAAGAGAGGAAAACATCTCACACAGTACTGCAAGCAGGTTGAAAAAGGGTAATATGAACATGTTTTGGGTTTTCTCTCTCTATTCTGGCCATACTGATTCCACTATCTAGGAGTTCAGTACAGTCTGAGCACCAGCTTCTAGGCCGGCAGTATGTTGGAGTTAAAGCTCATCTACGAAGGCTTAACTACAGGAGAAAGTACATTTGGAGCATCAGTTGTGGCAAATCAACTCACTATTAGTCTCTCAAAGATATCCTTAGACCTCAGATTTGTTATTTTATGCATTTGGGATACTTGAAATGAAGAACTTAGGTCCTCACATATTTCAGATAGTTCAAAAGAACTCTCTGGTTACCACATTAAAAATGGAGATGGATAAGTATGGAGTTTGTGCATTGGTGGACCCAGCCAAAATGTGAACACACTGGGAACTGGAAACAGGGCAGACAGGTATGATGCCTAAATGCATTAGAAGTGAGATCCAAGCAATAGTCTTCTTGGATAGTGCCTGACATGGGCAATAGGGGAACTCTGAAGAGTGATTCTAAATGTCAGTCTGAAGGCAAGAGCCAGGGTATCCGCCTTCAAATCATTTGGAAATCATTTTAGTAAGGATTCCCTGCCCTCACTACCAGAGATTTTTATTCACTATGTATGGAATAGGGAGAGAGAATCTGCATTTTAATAAAAATGTAATGACTGGTCTAAAGAGCTGGGAAGCATGTTTGCTAAGCATATCATCCATATAAAAGAATAGGACTGTGATGGACAGGATACCCCCTAACCATTTATGTTGCCAAAGTGATAAAATGTGTCCCAGGAAAACAGAATTTTGGATGTGGTGTTTTAATAGTTGATTTTGCTTCATATCTATATACTAAAGGAATCAGTTTTATAAATGATACAAAGAGTTAAGAAATGTTGATGCATATGATGCCCCTATATGTACTCCTATTTGTCTTACTTTATCTTTAATAACCGTTAGATAAAACAGTATTTTGCTTTACGGTTTAAATTATTAAATGTTAACAGACCGATGAAATAAGGAATTGGGAGTCAGGATTTTGTTCACTTATCTCTCAGTGGATGATATGAATCTGACAGACCATGGCATTTTTTGGTCTCATTGATTCTCTCTTTAAAGATTTCTCAGTTGCCTTAATTCCTAAGCTCTATTGCTTTCTTCTTGCAATGACATTTAGTTTCACAAGTGGAAAGTTTTTACTTTGTTATAAATGTTCCATTATTTGCTTGACTATGTTGTAAGTTTTGTTAGGTTGTTTTATTAAGTCTTAATTCTCATGATGGAACTTTTGGAAGCTTTTAGACTTTTGCTTCTGTCTCCTACCCTACCCCCTTTTCCTTATTTTCTGCTTTCTCTTTCCTTCCTGCTCATTTAAAAAAAAAAAACAAAAAACTTTGAATGTTTATTTTTGAAAGTCACCAAGCATGAGCATGGGAGAGGCAGACAGAGAGGGAGACACAGAATCCGAAGCAGGCTCTAGGCTCTGAGCTGTCAGCACCGAGCCTGATGCAGGACTTGAACTCATAAGCCTTCAAACCACGAGATCATGACCTGAGCTGAAGTCAGCCACTCAACCAACTGAGCCACCCAGGAGCCCTGCTTTCTGCTCATTTTTTTTCTCTTTATTACTACTTACCATGTATAACAAATTGCCTCTAAACTTGATATACAACAATGAATGAAGATGTCCCTTAAGGCTCTTATTCTCAAGTGAGTAAGATAAAATAGTTGCATAAAAAATTATTAGATGAAGGAGTTTATAATAAACGTGCAATAGGCCCAGCCTTAGCTGGAATCAGTATATGGTTGGGCTTATAAATGAAATATTTGCTTGAGGGACAAAGAGGCCTCTGAAAAATAACTTCCAAGTGCAATGAAAGCAGGCTTGGTTACATTGAGTTGGCATATAACCCAGTTGGAAGATAATGGTGCTACTAAATACTACCAGGTATATTTCATCATATCCCTGCATAATAGGTTTCAGGCTACAGTTGAGACCTAACTTTACAAAGAAGTATGCTTCAAAGAGCTGATTTGGGACACTGGTTAACAATGTAAATAACATGGCAAGATGGAGAAGAGAGAATCCATTGTTTGTCTGCAGTTTGCCTTATCCTCTTGTTTAGGGGAGAAGGTAATATTTGACAAGAACTAAGAGCGCTGAACATATGTGAAAAATTGTTACAATCTCCCTGCTTCCATGTCTTAAGTTACTTCCCATGCATATCACAATTTTTCAAAATTCTTGGAATAGGAATGGCCAATGATATAGGAGCCATCAGGAAACCTTAGAAATTAAGTATAGTGGTTATCATATATCTTTAGGACATGATTGGCTATGGGCTGAAAACCAGGAAAATCCAAGTGTAAAGCAAAGGTACACACATGTGCTATTAGGCATCACTGAGTTAATATGTTTCTTTCTGTGCAGTTTAACACAGATTGTCTCATCACTGCCTCTATCTGCAAGATCTTTTTGAATCAAAGTACATAAAGTGAGATCAGGAACTGGGATCAGAATATTGTCTGCAAGTTGATCACTACCTTAAGTTTGGGGGAGTACTCTGATCCTAAAGTTTAATTAACATATAGTACATTCCTCTGTGACTGTGTTATAATTCAGCATAAGGTAAGGGCAGAGGAGGTCTCCAGTGGATTGAGCATTTTAGAGTGAGAATCTATATAGAGTGTTATCATTGTGGAATGAGGTTCTATGATAAATGTTATTAAATTGAGGGGTAAGTTGCTCCTCTAGGTATCAATGGGCAATGAATATGTACTACCAGCTTCAGGGATGTGCATAATCCTGAGCATGTTAGGACACCAAGTAGCCATAGTCTCAAGAAGTTAAGGATCAAACGCTAACCATAGATGTACCATAAATATATGATCAACCAATGCAGAATGCTAGAATATTCAGATTTTGTCAGGACATTATAGGTTCCTTAGAGTTCTTCACAGGATGGTGTCTCCACAGTGTTGGTATAGCTTCAAAAATGCCAGAATAACTCTGTATAAATGAGTCAGCATGTGTTGTAGTGGGTCACCATCTCTGTTATCTACCAGACTCTGAATATTATGGGTAGGTAGGATTTCCAGCAGTGCTGTGCAATGTAATATCATAAGTTGTCATCCAGCAGAAGAAGATGTATTAATGGGAGAGGCATGCGTCTCCTCCCCACTCATGTAGAAACCTGGAAATTAGAGCCTCCTGGTACAACCAAATGTGTAGGACAAAGCAGAATGCTACCTCAGAGTCTCTAGTGAATGCTTCCAAATAATGAAACATCTGTGTTGTTGGCTGTTGGTAAATGAGAATAGGTTCTGAGATTCAATTATTTCTCCATTACCTATGCCCCATTGCTTACAGCTAGAGGTCATTCTTACATGGAACAGGAAGAAATTGTCACTATGATCTCCAGTCTTGGCCCTGTAGTGCCCTATGGACACTATTTTTGTCTGATACAAGATGCAGAGTCAATTGCAAGCTTTCACAACAAGGTTCTGAACCTGAGTTAATGTTCAAGGAGCAGACATTAGTCTTGCATGTGACAAACACACTAGAAATTAGCAAGCTGAGGAAAACCCTAGAGGTTACATCTGTCATGATTCCAGTTTCAAGTTAGCAGTCCAAAGCATGCAGCTGAGGGAGCTGGGACCAAGAAGCAGAACCCTGATCCACAGCAATGGAAAAATAAATACCAGATAATGACAACTATGAGAGTAGAGCCTTAGGAAATGATACGAAGTAAGGGTATGGTACTTGCAAGACCTCCGTTCAAAGTGTTTAAAGGCTATTTCATAATGCATTCTAAAAGAATAAATATTTTGAGGCTTAAAATTTTAACTCCATTTCATTTTACTAAAAACATTTTTTAATGTTTATTTTTTTTTTAGAGAGAGAGGGTGAGAGTGAGCAGCGGAGGGGCAGAGAGAGAGAGGGGGAGACACAGAATCTGAAGCAGGCTCCAGGCTCTAAGCTGTCAGCACAGAGCCCAATATGGGGCTCGAACTCATGAATTGTAAGATCATGACAAAAAAAAAAAAAAAAAAGGTAGGGCACTCAACTGACTGAGCCACCCAGGTGCCCCAAACTCCATTTAATTATAAATTTGAAAATGGAAACTTTATGTGACCCTCTGTCCCATCCTAACAATCAGGCAGCAAAAGGTTGAAAAACTACAACACAATTTTAAAAACCCTATCAGAGGAAGACACAAGATTCCTATATGAGTTAAACTCTAGAAAGTGGTAAATCTTTCATAAAGACAAGGTGGTTAGCCCTACTAGAACTGCAAAAGGAAAAGGGATCCATTAGTTCCAGTAGAAAAGGGGCAAAGGGGGAGCAGAAACCAGCTAACATTAAAAAACAAAAAAAACTTCTAACAGTCTCCTATGAGTTTATGTCCCAGATTGGGAATCAGAGGAGCTCCTGCAAGAGAACTAGTCTGCAATCTCTTAACAACACTTACTCATGGGTATTTATAAAAATTTGAGTAGAAGTACATTTTCATTTTTTTTAAATATGAACTTTATTGTCAAATTGGTTTCCATACAACACCCAGTGCTCATCCCAGTCTTCTGTTAAGTTTCTCAGGATCCACATAGGAGTGAAAACATATGGTATCTGTATTTCTCTGTATGGCTTATTTCGCTTAGCATAACACTCTCCAGTTCCATCCACATTGCTACAAATGGCTAGATATCTTTCTTTCTCATTGCCACGTAGTATTCCATTGTGTATATAAACCACAATTTCTTTTCCATTCATCAGTTGATGGACATTTAGGCTCTTTCCATAACTTGGCTATTGTTGAGAGTGCTGCTATAAACATTGGGGTACAAGTGCCCCTGTGCATCAGCACTTCTGTATCCCTTGGGTAAATTTCTAGCAGTGCTATTGTTGGGTCATAGGGTAGGTCTATTTTTAATTTTTTGAGGAACCTCCACACTGTTTTCCAGAGTGGCTGCACCAGTTTGCATTCCCACCAGCAGTGCAAGAGGGTTCCCGTTTCTCCACATCCTCTCCAGCATCTATAGTCTCCTGATTTGTTCATTTTAGCCACTCTGACGAGCGTGAGGCGGTATCTCAGTGTGGTTTGATTTGTATTTCCCTGATGAGGAGCGACGTTGAGCATCTTTTCATGTGTCTGTTGGCCATCTGAATGTCTTCTTTAGAAAAGTGTCTATTCATGTTTCTGCCCATTTCTTCACTGTATTATTTATTTTTCAGGTGTGGAGTTTGGTGAATTCTTCATAGATTTTGGATACTAGCCCTTTGTCCAATATGTCATTTGTAAACACCTTTTCCCATTCCGTTGGTTGCCTTTTAGTTTTGTTGATTGTTTCCTTTGCAGTGCAGGAGCTTTTTTTCTTGATGAGGTCTCCATAGTTCATTTTTGCTTTTAATTCCCTTGCCTTTGGAGATGTGCCAAGTAAGAACTTGCTGCGACTGAGGTCAGAGAGGTTTTTTCCTGCTTTCTCCTCTAGGGTTTTGATGGTTTCCCGTCTCACATTCAGGTCCTTTATCCATTTTGAGTTTATTTTTGAGAATGGTGTAAGAAAGGTCTAGTTTCATTCTCTTGCATGTTGCTGTCCAGCTCTCCCAGCACCATTTGTTAAAGAGACTGTTTTCCATTGGAAATTCTTTCCTGCTTTGGCAAAGATTAGTTGGGCATACTTTTGTGGGTCTCGTTCTGGGGTTTCTATTCTATTCCATTGGTCTATGTGTCTGTTTTTGTGCCAATGCCATGCTGTCTTGATGATTACAGGTTTGTAGTAGAGGCTAAAGTCTGGGATTGTGATGCCTCCCACTTTGGTCTTCTTCAAAATTACTTTGGCTATTCGGGGTCTTTTGTGGTCCCATACAAATTTTAGGATTGCTTATTCTAGCTTCGAGAAGAATGCTGGTGCAATCTTGATTGGGATTGCATTGAATATGTAGATAGCTTTGGGTAGTATTGACATTTTAACAGTATTTATGCTTCCAATCCATGAGCATGGAATGTTTTTCCATTTCTTTGTACCTTCTTCAATTTTCTTCATAAGCTTTCTATAGTTTTGAGCATACAGATCTTTCACATCTTTGGTTAGGTTTATACCTAAGTATTTTATGATTCTTGTTGCAATTGTGAAGAGGATCAGTTTCTTTATTTGGCTTTCTGTTGCTTCATTATTAGCATGTAAGACTGCAACTGATTTCTATACATTAATTTTGTATCCTGCAACTTTGCTGAATTCATTTATCAGTTCTAGCAAACTTTCGGTGGAGTCTGTTGGGTTTTCCATGTATAATATCACGTCATCTGCAAAAAGTGAAAGCTTGACTTCCTCTTTGCTAATTTTGATGTCTTTGATTTCCTTTTTTTTGTCTGGTTGCTGATGCTAGAACTTCCAACACTATGTTAAACAACAGCGGTGAGAGTGGACACATCCCTGTCATGTTCCTGATCTCAGGGGGAACGCTCTCAGTTTTTCCCCATTGAGGATGATATTAGCTGTGGGCTTTTCACAAATGGTTTTTATGATGTTTAAGTATGTTCCTTCTATCCCGACTTTCTCAAGGGTTTTTATTAAGAAAGGGTGCTGAATTTTGTCAAATGAGTTTTCTGCATCGATTGACAGGATCATATGGTTCTTATCTTTTCTTTTATTAATGTGATGTATCACGTTGATTGATTTGCGAATGTTGAACCAGCCCTGCATCCCAGGAATGAATCCTACTTGCTCATGGTAAATAATTCTTTTTATATGCTGTTGAATTCAATTTTCTAGTATCTTATTGAGAACTTTTGCATCCATATTCATCAGGGATATTGGCCTGTAGTTCTTTTTTTTTTTTTTTTTTTTTTTTTACTGGGTCTCTGTCTGGTTTAGGAATCAAAGTAATACTGGCTTCATAGAATGAGTCTGGAAGTTTTCCTTCCCTTTCTATTTTTTGGAACAGCTTCATTCTGTGAGTGAAATGTTGCAAGGATCACAAAGTACCAGAGACATCATTACAAGCATGAAACCTACAGACATCACAATGACTCTACACCCATATCTTTCTATAATAACACCAAATATAAATGGACTAAATGCTCCAACCAAAAGACATAGGGTATCAGAATGGATAAAAAAAAACCAAGACCCATCTATTTGCTATCAAAAAGAGACTCATTTTACACCTGAGAACACCTTCAGATTGAAAGTGAGGGGTGGAGAACTATCATGCTACTGGAAGTCAAAAGAAAGCTGGAGTAGCCATACTTATAGCAGACAAACTAGATTTTAAATTAAAGGCTGTAACAAGAGATGAAGAAAGGGCATTATATAATAATTACAGGTTCTATCCATCAGGAAGAGCTAATAATTGTAAAATTGCATGTCTATGTGCCGAATACGGGAGCCCCCAAATATATATAACAATCACAAACATAAGCAACCTTACTGATAAGAATGTGGTAATTGCAGGGGACATTAATACTTCACTTACAAAAATGGATAGATCATCTAGACACAGGATCAATAAAGAAACCAGGGCCCTTAATGATACATTGGATCAGATGGACTTGACAGATATATTTAGAACTCTGCATCCCAAAGCAACAGAATATACTTTCTTCTCGAGTGCACATGGAACATTCTCCAAGATAGATTACATACTGGGTCACAAAACAACCCTTCATAAGTATACAAGAATTGAGATCATACTATGCACACTTTCAGACCACAATGCTATGAAGCTTGAAATCAACCACAGGAAAAAGTCTGGAAAACCTCCAAAAGCATGGAGGTTAAAGAACACCCTACTAAAGAATAAATGGGTCAACCAGGCAATTAGAGAAGAAATTTAAAAATATTTGGAAACAAATGAAGATGAAAATACAACAATCCCAATGCTTTGGGATGCAGCGAAGGCAGTCCTGAGAGGAAAATACATTGCAATCCAGGCCTATCTTCAAGAAACAAGAAAAATCCCCAATACAAAATCTAACAGCACACCTAAAGGAAATAGAAGCAGAACAGTTAAGACACCCCAAACCCAGCAGAAGAGAAATAATAAAGATCAGAGCAGAAATAAACAATATAGAATCTAAAAAACCTGTAGAGCAGATCAATGAAACCAAGAGTTGGTTTTTGGAAAAAATAAACAAATTGATAAACTTCTAGCCAGCCTTCTCTAAAAGAAAAGGGAGGGACCCAAATAGATAAAATCATGAATGAAAATGGAATTATTACAACCAATCCCTCAGAAATACAAGCAATTATCAGGGAATACTATGAAAGATTGTATGCCAACAAACTGGACAACCTGGAAGAAATGGACAAATTCCTAAGCACCCACACACTTCCAAAACTCAATCAGGAGGAAATAGAAAACTTGAACAGACCCATAACCAGCAAAGAAATTGAATCAGTTATCAAAGATCTCCCAACAAATAAGAGTCCAGGACCAGATGGCTTCCCTGGGGAATTCTACCAGACATTTAAAGCAGAGATAATACCTATCCTTCTCAAGCTGTTCCAAAAAATAGAAGTACATTTTCAAAAGAGATCAAGAAAGGAGAGCTGAGAAAGATCTCCCAGGAGGCATGTGAGGCTTCACCTAAGCACAAGGTCCTTTTCCCTGAAACAAGGTACAGGGTAAAAGAAGACCTGAGAGACCACCCATAAGGCAGACTCCAGGTTCTTTTTATTCCAGGGTCTCTCCTTTTTCTTCTTTTTATGCCCTTAGGGTTCTCAGAGATTCCTAGATCTGTGGTTTGGTGTCTGACATTAACTTGTGGAAATTCTTAATCATTATTGATTTATTTATATATTTCTTCTTTCTCTTTCCTCCTTCTAATATTCCCATTACACACAGGTTACACAATTGTAGTTGTCCACAGTTCTTGGGAATTAAGTCTTGTTTTTTCAGTAGTTTTTCATTGCCTTTTGGCTTTTGAGTTTTCTGTTGATAAATCCTCTAGATCGGAGATGCTTTCCTTGGTTGTTTCCAATTTACTAATTTGCCCATTAAAGGCATTCTTCATTTGGTTACAGTGTTTTTGATATCTAGCATTTCTTTTTAGTTCTTTCTTAGGATTTCCAGCTCTCTACTTATATTATCCATCTATTCTTGCATGCTAATTTACCCATTAGAGCTCTTAGCATATTAATCATAATTGTTGCAATTCCCAGTCTGATAGTTCCAACTCTGCCATATCTGGTTCTGGTGCTTGCTCTGTCTTTTCAAAATATGTTTTGTTTAGTTGTGGGTTGTTTGTTTTTTTTTTTTTTTTTTTTTTGCCTTTTTGCTATACTTTGTAATATTTTCTTGATAGCCAGGAACATACAGGCTCAAAGGAATTGCTGCAAATAGGCCCTTAGTAATGTGGTAAGGCGGGGGTGGTGGGTAAAGGAAGCTACAATACTGTGGTTTGGTCTCCATCTTTTAGTGACCCTTGCCTCTGGACTATGCACTTCACACGTGTTTCTCCAGTAACCCCTACCCAAGTTGGAGAGGATGGCTGGGTTGAGTGGGGGAATTATTTCTCTTTACACCACTTGGTAGGCTAAAGCCAGCTGGAGTTGGATATTTCTCTTCCCCAGGTGAGTTAGGTTCCGATAATACCCCAGCAGGTTACGATCTGGTTAACTAGTTTCCCCTGAGGTCACGCTTTTTCAAAAGAATAGAATAGTGTATTTCAAAATGGCTCTCTTTCCTTCTCCCTGCTATAAATGTGAGATGACTTTACCTGAAATTTACTGTGGAAACTTCATCAAGTTCCTGGAGATAAATTTTAGAGCATTTTTGTGGCTCCCCCTCAGACTAGGTCCTTCTGAAGTTTTTGCGTGTCATCCTTGCTCAGGGGCCATGCTAATCTTCTCTGTATCGTTCCAATTTTTAGTATATGTGCTGCCGAAGTGAGCACCCTTCTGAAGTTTTTAACTCTCAGAATTGTCCACACTGGGCCTCTAGCAGTTTATCATTGATAGTTCAAGTGTTCATTTCCAGCACTGGTTCCTGTGGTGGTTTCTGTTCATGAGTCTCTCCTCTAGTAACCTATAGGATTCTGCCCCTCTAATTTTAGGAGTAGTGGTGCCCTGTGTCTTCCCTTTTCTGATGGAACTAAAAAGATGATTTTCAGTCTGTTCAGCTTTTTACTTGTTAAGACAGGTTGGCAACTTCCAAGCTCCATACATGTGGGATTGGAAAGTCCAGAAGTGTGTGTGTGTATGTGTGCATGTGTGTTTTAGTGGTTACATGAATATAGCCAATTGTCAAAGCTTACCAAATGAATACTTAAGATCTGTGTGTTTTTTGTATTTAATAATTCCTCAAATACATATGTATGTAAACATGTTTTTACATGCCCAAACAAAAGATATCATTTCCCTTAAACAAGATCTACTTCCTGATATATTCAGAAATGAGATCTATATCTGATGGAAATATCTATAATCTTGAATCTGTACATACATTAAATCATGTATCATTTATTTTCCTTTTTTTGCTTCCTATCAACCTCCTACCTCTCATTCTCCATCTCCATATACCTCCCTCTGCATATCTCCTATACAGGCTCCGTTGTCTGTAAGAGTGAGCAAAAACACTTGGGCTCTTCCAGCCATCAACAAATCTTCTTACCTCCAAGCCCTGCCATTTCTATCCAACAAAGCTATTGTAAAATCATTTGTAACATTTTTTTCTTCTTTCCATAAGGAGTAGACATGAGAAGGTGAACCCAGTCTGAAAGCATCTTTTATAAATGACTCTATTTGTCTCAATAGGAAGGGCCAAACATTCACATCATTTTAGGACTGAAAAGCATGGAGATTGGTTCTAACATTGGACCGCCCCCCTCCAGCCAAAAGGACTTGATTGTTTTGTTTCCTCCCGAGTTAAAACTATGTTTTTATATTTGTTCAACCTAGAGGAAGTGTACCATTCCTTATCCATCAAAACTAGAAGGGCCAAGCTATAGGTGGAGATTATTTAGTTATGGTAATGCTTTTTCTCCTTTCCTTTTCTTTAAACCTTGGGCTTCCATACCAAATTATAGTCAATTATCACGGTTTTCAGTGCTATAAAGTCACCATGAACATTGAATTAGTGAACACTGAGCTATCATTTCTAGGAGAAAGAGTTCATTTCCTGTGAGCCTCTGGTTACACTATTTTCATTGAATGATTAGTATATAACTGGCTTCATGTATTTTGATGCCTTATTTAATATATATGTAATATGTATACACATAATTATATATTTAGGTATCTGTATTATATATGTATTAGGCATATATGTATACACACATGTATTGTTGATCCATCAACATTGATGCCAATAGCACTCAAGTGTGAACAAAGCTAACATACACATTTTCTCTGTGAGGCACGTCATGACCTTCTTGTCCTTAGGAATGCTAGACAGCACTTTAGCACTATGCATAGGGACCTTTTTAAACAGTGAAGCCGTTAAAAAAAATCCTTACAAAAATGTGGCACTAAATAGACTGTGAAAGGAAGCTTGTTTACATTAAGAGACTTGAAACGAGAGGGCGGAGCACTGTCTGGTTCTACCCAGCTGAGAATTTGCACACCAGTTCCCCAAATTTTTCACTGTTCTGATGATGTGCATGTCCGTAAGTGATAAAGTGTTGAGAGTATTGATTTTGGGATTACAAATAAGTTTCAGTGAGAAGGCTAATTCAGAAAAGCAGAATCCACAAATGAGCATCAACAGAATCTCTCCTGAAAACAGAATGAGTAGAATTTTTTTTCTAATTTCTATGGTTTATGATTTAGTTTCTGAAGTTTCCTAATACATATAAACGGTCAGGAGTTAAAATCTTCCTTCTCTGATCCTTCTGTGGGAAAAGATCTTTTCTACAATTAGAAATGTCAAATTAGAAATTTGTCAATTAGAAAATTAGAAAATGTCAATTAGAAATTTCAAATGTCTATACTATGCCAAGTATTCGAAATGAGAAAATATGAGTTATTATCTCTACTTCAAACATGTAAAACTTAATTACAATTAATACAATTATGGTAAATTGAGGCTGGGACAAAAAGGCATGGTCAAATATGAGGTTAGCAGAAAAGAACTATAGAGAAAGTGCTATTAAAGTTGACTGTTGGTGAATAAACTGAAGTTTGCCCAGTGGAAAAGTGTCTACTGCATCAAATAAAGATAGGGGTGTGGTTATTTCCTTAGGTGGTTTTGATATTGTGATTTCAGTCAGTGGAAGTATTTTATTCCAACATTTTGATTCTGAAAATATTTGGAATTGTTTTTGAATGAAAACACTAATGTCAGAATTTCACAAAGATACCTTTTATTTCAAGAAGAATTTCTGGAGTTTTCTCTGAAAATTCTAACATTTTATGTACAAGACCATTAAACTATGTCTTTCCATTTTTGCATTTCTATGAATTGGGCAGAATCAACAAATGGCTATTGAGTGGTATTGAAATGATGGTGTCTCTGTATGCTTCTAGGACATGGGTATGGAGACCTAAAACTGCATGTCAGGTTGCAAGCTAGAGTTAGAAGTCTATTTCCATAGCACCTGTTGGAGATTATAGCCTACTCAAAGGTACCAGCAACATTGATGAGGAAGGAAAAGACACATTTGAGAATTATTTAAGATTTAGGTCATAATATCCTCTGGATGTTGGGGGAAATAGGGCTAATCTAGAGAGATACTCAGACATGAGGCACTCACCATAGCATGTGATAATAAGAACAGAACCAGATCTGGTCATTGACATTAATGGTGTACTTGCCATGAATCTCGCACCAATGTACAAATCACATCTAATCTAATTCTATTTTTAATGTTTTTATTTATTTTTGAGAGACAGAATGTGAGGGGGAGGGGCAGAAAGAGCCTGAGAATCTGAATCTGAAGCAGGCTCCAGGCTCTGAGCTGTCAGCACAGAGCCTGACACAGGGCTTGAACTCCCCAGCCAAGCAGTGAGATCATGACCTGAGCCAAACTCAGACGCTCAACAGACTGAGCCACCCAGGTGACTGTCATCTTATTGGATTCTTACAACTCTGTGAAAGAGTTACTATTTTTATCTTTATTTTTTGAATTAGAAAAATCAAATGCAAAGAGATTGGGATAACATTCCCAAGGCCACAGAGCTAACAGTTGGCAGACCTAGCATTTGAAAAAGCTACATTTAAATGCTTAATTTTCTATAGGATAAAATGTTCAGTGATGTATTGTGTATACATGTAGTAGGATAGAAAAAAAAATACGTGCATACTTTTTTGTAAACCTTTCTGTTACAAGAAGATAGTGAACACATGTTTGTTCTATTCTGATATGTTCATATATTTTTAAATGACTATAAATAAAACATCTGGAATTTAGAAAAAGTTGAATATTTTCTTAGCATTGTTTGAAAGTGTGATGTAAATTAGCAGTTAAGAGTAAAACTGAACAGCAATGTCTGAGAAAACACAGCCTTGAGAATGAAGAATGAAATGATTCAATTTTTCATTTGGTGGGTTGATAGAGTATTCTTTAATTGGATGCTAAAATACTAACATGTATCCATGTATTTTCCAGTTAAGGATCCACATATAAGTATAATCCAAAGGCAGAATGTACACTGACCTTTATATTAAAGATCATGGGCAATATAAAAAAATTTGTTCTAAACCTCCAGATTATGAAAATCCATAACTTACTGGTGGTAGAAAATGTTTAAACCCAAATAAGTTATAATTTTTTCTAAAACATTTTTGTATAATATCTAAAACCTTATACATTACAGTATCTTATAAACTATAAAAAATATACCTTTTTTCAGTTGCTTCCCCAGTCCTCCGATGGGAATGTCTGAGTTGCAGCTGGTCATCTTATCAATTCTGGTCATGAGTTTTACCTAATGAGAATTTCTGGTTGGTTCAGGGCAATCCATTTCTTATGGGAAATCTGCATGAAACTCTTCCCTTTCCATATTTGGAGTGGGGAAGGTTGCTATACAAAGTCATTGCTGTGTAAAGACAGAGCAACATATTCTAGGGACTAGCAGATCAGTAATATTCAAAATTCACCATCTTCCCTCCCAATACGCTTCTGCTTTAAATCCAATTTCCTGGGGCACCTGGGTGGCTCAGTCGATTAAGCATCTGACTCTTGATTTCTGTGCAGGTCATGATCTCATTGTTTGTGAGATCTAGGCCCTCACTTACCCCCCACCCCAACCCACCCCCAGTTCAGGCCCTGACATCACAGAGCCTGCTTGGGATTCTCTTTCCTCTCTGCCCCTTCCCTGACTTGTGCACACATTGTGTGTGTGTGTGTGTGTGTGTGTGTGTGTGTGTGTGTGTGTGCGTGCGCGCGTGTGTGTCTGTTAAAATAAGAAAACAAACTTTAAATAAACCCAATTTCCTTTAATGATATCACCATTCTCCTAGTCATTCAAGTCCAAAGACTATAAAATCTTGACCTGTCTCTCACATTTGTGTTCCACATCCAAGCATTTGCCAATTCCTGTCTATCCTATCTTTGTGATAGGTTTTAGTTGGCTCGTCCTGTTTATCCAAAATGTTTATAACTTAATTTAGCCTCGTATCTCACACTTAGAACAGTTGGGATATGATTGAAGTGATCTATTTGGTCTATTACATCTTCCTGAAGTATTTTTATAGCTGCCCAAGTAATCTTTCTGAGATAGGACATAAGTTGTGTCACACCAATAGGTTCCCAAAGTCTTAAGCCTAATTTCAAACACTCTCATTTAGTTGTAACACCCTCCAGCCTCTGACCAGGATATAATTTTATGGACATAGTTTCTACTGGTCTATCATGTACCCTACCAACCAAACTGAAGAACAAAATTGTTCCCTCATGTGGCTGACCGTTTTTACCCCCAATTTCCTTAATCTTATTTCCACCCTTAGGATAACTCTACATGTTAACATCCTATCTAGTCTTTAAGATCCAACTACTATGCCATATGACTACTGTAAGTCTATCATCTGAAAATAATCTGCTCAGCATAAATTCACAACCTGCTTTGTTTTTCTCTTAAGGTATTTAGAGTTATGATCTGTCTTATGGATTTTATATTATTGTAGTCCATCACAGAGCATTTTGCTTACTGTAACTACTCAATAAATAAAATGAATGGATTTTTGCATGTCAATGGAAAAGCTTCTGGGGGATAGAGAGAAATGTCATGTTACATGCAACAGAGAATCAATTACTTAAACTCAGACGACTGAACTGTATTGGCAGTGTGGCTACTGAGACATAAAAGGATCGTTAAACTTCTTGAACTTTAGTTTTTCCATGTATTGGTTATCATGGTATTTTCCAGATTTCCTTCACACAGAGCCATGACAGCTTGGTAAATACAATGATAAGACCAATTGGAACTTGATTTAAGTCAATAAGTTGGTGGGCTTTACATTTGTGAACAGCCAATAAGAAAATAACATTCATCATCTGACTTCTTCATATATTTTGTGAAACATAATTCTTTCAAGTCTATCAAAAAAAAAGTATTGATGTTAACGACTTGCACATAGTTTCCTAATCAAACTCCCCCTTCCTTCCTATAATAAACCAAAATAAGATGTAAACTCTCCTATACATCTAATCCTATTAGACTTCTGTAAAACAATCAGGAAAGGTTAACTTGATTATTCATTTGTCTAGTCAAAGCAATTCACAACTAGCCAAAGGAACAATTGTAACTAATTCTAATTCAACAATAAAAATTCTATTTATGTAGCGCCCAAACTATAAAGGTGTAGAGACAAAAGTGCAGCACATATTTTTTAAGTAAATGTGCAAATTTAAAAACCCAAACACTCCTTCAGGCCTAATGGTTAAATTATTCTATTCAGATATATCACTAGATATGATAACGCCTGTTGTCCTGGGACTCAACTTTTGGCTGTGTCCTGAAGGAGGAGAAGTGTCTTTAGTTTCCTGCTTTCTTGTGCCCCATTTCTTCCCAGCTATTGCTTTTTGTTCCCATCCTGTCTGATTCTTGTGCCAACTATTAAAATCTTTAGTCCCAGAAATGGAGAGGTTTTATCATTGCACAAGGAAATTTTTAATTTGCATCCAAAATCCTGAGGTATTTGGTTTTTTTTTTTTTAATTTTTTTTTCAACGTTTTTTATTTATTTTTGGGACAGAGAGAGACAGACAGAGCATGAACGGGGGAGGGGCAGAGAGAGGGAGACACAGAATCGGAAACAGGCTCCAGGCTCTGGGCCATCAGCCCAGAGCCCGACGCGGGGCTCGAACTCACGGACCGCGAGATCGTGACCTGGCTGAAGTCGGACGCTTAACCGACTGCGCCACCCAGGCGCCCCGGTATTTGGTTTTTTAAACTATGCTTCCCATATGTGGAGCCTTCAAATTGAAAACTGTATTCCTTTTTTTTTTCTTTTATAATGTAATGCTCTCAATTTTTTTGGAAACATTAAATTTATAGAAAATTTGCAAATGCAGTTCAGACTTGTTTTATCTGAACCATCTTACAGTCATGTTCCCATATGATACCCTGTCACCCCTAAGTACATTAGCATGCACTCCATACACAAAAGGACATTCTCCTACATAATCACAGTGCAGAGCATGAAAGTAAGAAAATTAACAATGGTACATAATTACCATCTGTAGAATGATGCTCACATCCCATTTGAAGTTTTCCCAGATTCTCCAAAAGCATTTTTTATAAGGGAAGGATCTAGTTCAGAATGCTGTGTTGCCTTTACTTGCCATGTATGCATCTTTAGGCTCCTTCTTTCTTGAACAATTATTCAGTGTTTTCTGGATTCTCATGACTTTCATACTTCTGAAGATTATAGGCCTGATATTTTATGAAATGTCTTTCAATTTTGGTTTACTGATATTCCTTAAAATTAGATTCAATTTCCACATCCTTAACAGGAATATCAGATTCCGTGTGATTTTTCTTGCTTCTGATCAGGTGGAACATAATTTTGACTTGGTCCGTTACTTGTGATGTCCACTTTGATCATTTAAGATGTTATGGATCAGGCTCTCCTCTGTCAAGGTATTAATTTTCCCTTTGTTATTCAGTATTTGAAGCTGTATAAGTATTCCTTACCAATATTTTAACTATATTGGAGATATTTGGTTTCCTATTTTATTCAGTAGATAATAATATCCTACCACTGTTTATATTGACTATGAAATTGTCCCATATTTGGCCAGGGGAAGCCTAGATCCCAAGAACTTTTGGCACATCCATCAGTTTTTAGGTACTTCCTTGCTTTCTGACCAAACAAGATGCAAGCTCATCTTCTATATCTTATGCTGCACAGTCATGGAATCAGCCATTTCTTCAGAAATGGAAAGAAGTTGAAAATAATATTTAGAAACCAATATCTACATATTTGGTATAATAGCTACCAGGTCCTGTTAGCAGACAGCTAGAGAATATGTTCATATATTATACACATCTATCCTTTACATCTGTATTTATATCTATATTGATGGAAAACCATGAATTCCCACCGATGGCAAGTATTTCATTTGTTTCTGTATTTTAATTATTGTAGCTCCCTTTTCTCACAATGAGAATTTTCTATTTGTCTTAATGTATTTGAATTCTTATCCATGTAACCAATCTCTGCTACCAACCCCACTTCACATACGATTGCTCTTCTAACCCCATGGGCTCTAACACCCTCTGCTGGGCTGCCTCTCCTATCTGGACACTCTCCTCACCTTACCCAAGAGCTTACACCCAAGCCCATTCCTTGACGTGGATGTCTTACTCACCCTGATGGGCTTTGATATTGTTGCCTGGCTGCCCCTTCACACTGATGTCCTCCTTGAGTGTTTCATAGAAGGCCATGAATACCATTTTGAGAGAAGTACTCTAAGCACGGACTTAGGAGCAGTTGTCACACATGGCTTAATTTGTGTTTTAGGGAGACTGCAGATGTGTAAAAGAGCTGAATCGAGAATCTAGAAATGGTTTAGTATCTTTCCAATTTTATCTCCCAAGGTATATCAATAGAAATTCTGGCTAGAGTAGTCTCTCTTATGCTGTGACCTCCCTATGAATAACATTTTTACTGGGCTTTCCCCTTCCTCCTGTAATGTCCGTGTCATTCCGTTCTGCCTATTTCAGTGTAAGTCTTCAAGAACCATTCTTCTACCGTGGCTTTTACGCTTATACAGGGCCAACCCCTCTTGAGTGGATGTTCTTCTCACTTTGCTTGGCCTCTTGTGTAACTCAAAAGTTATTTAAAAATATTTCAAATTACCCAGTTATTTAGTGATACCTCCTGATGAACTCCTAAAGCACTTAATAGTATCAGGTATTGGACATCTACATGCTCCACCTCTAATTGTTGCCTTTTTCCTTTTTAAATTACCTTCCTGGCGATGTCATAAGTTCTTTGTAAACACGGATCCTATATAATAATTATATTCCCACAGCCTAAAGCATATTGCTTTACATTCATGAAGTCCTTGAAATATTTACAAGGGTGGTAAACAAATAACCATAGTCTTAATTCTTTTAGTTATAAGAGAAATCCCTGAGAGTTGGAGTGATTCTTATTCAAAAATCGTTGGAAGGTTAAAATAGCATGAAAAGTGATTTTAGCAAATATGGTACAAAGTGAATTACTGCTTTTTGTACGTGTGAGAGTAATTTGCCTAGAAGTATCTGGGATATATGGTAACATTGGAGTTAGGCTCCACAAAGCTAAAGGCTATTGTTTGATAGTATAGGAGAGAAAGCTGCTGGTATATGGCTCTTTCAGCAAATCTGTAGACTCATGGTGCTCTCTTAATACATTTTGACAAGTAATTACAAAGATGTAAATAAGAGGGAAAAAGAGTCAAAAAGACCCTGGCATGAGAATAATTGTATTTCTAAAGTAGTATAGATAATACAATGGAAAGGGGTCCATCTTGTCAGTCTTTCTCAATGTCCTTCAAACTTATGCCCGTACTCCAGAAGCCAAGGAAAATAAAATTGAAGAATTCTAAAGGTCTATAAGACCTGATTGAAACTACTCCAAAAATTATATGCTGCTCTTTTGAGGGGATTTCAGAGTTAAAGTGGGAAAAGGGTTTATTGATCCACATGTAATGGGAGAGAAAGGAATTGGAAAGGATCAATGAATTCATTGAGTTTTGCTCAGCTTGATCTTGCACACAATACATTTAAACATTAAGAAATAAATACACTCGGAGCTTTCTAGACTGGCTCCTTACAAACCAAATTGATTGGTTTCTCAAATTTTCATTCAATGATACAACATTCTCTAGTGTGATAGACATATGATCAAATGGGAATGTAAATTCAAATTACTGCTTCCAGACGATTTTGCTTGAACTGTGTTATCACTTTATCTTCCCACACTTAAACTATGTACAATTACAAAAAGAGGTGCAAATGAAAATTAGTAAAAACGTTGATATATAGCTGTGAAATGTCAGGAAGAAAGCAGCAAATTTTCTGTGGCAACAATGGAGTATGAACTTTCTGATGTTGAAAAGGGCATCACTGAAGGAAAACACGATAGAAATAATTGCAAAGTATTGCAGGTGAGGCATTATACAACACATGGAAAAGAGCCCAATGGAAAATGTCACTGTTGAAATACAGTGATGAGGAAGGAGATTGGAATTGGGATAAGGAGTAAATGACTTAAAAGTGCTAAAGCATAAACAAAGATTTGCATCAAATGTAAGGGACTATTGGGAGAGTTCTAGTGGTTCTTCACTATCAACTGAGTTTATAAAATAATATTGATTGCATAAGATGACAATTCATTGAAACATAGTTAAGGAATGTGCCAAAGTGTAGTGTTAGCTCCAAAGATACAGATGGTCCCTGGTTAATGATTATTTGACTTACAACATTTTGACTTTATGATGATGTGAAAGTAATACACATTCAGCAGAACCTATGCTTTGAATTTTGACCTTTTCCCAGGTTAGCAATGCGTGGTTCCATACTCATGATGGTGGGCAGTGACAGTGAGCTGCAGCACCTCTTCAGCCCTGCAATCACAAGGGTAAACAACAGCTACTCTTATGACATCCTGGTTTTCACTTTCAATACAGTATTCAATAAATTACATGAGGTATCCAACACATTATAAAATAGGTTTTGTGTTAGATGATCTTGAGCAACTGTAGGCTGATATAACTGTCTTGAGCTCATTTAAACTAGGCTAGGCAAAGCTATGATGTTCGGTAGGTAACGTATTTTAAATGCATTATCAATTTACAATATTTTTTAATGTTTATTTTTGAGAGAGGGAGAAAGAGACAGAGTGTGAGCGGGGGAGGTGCAGAGAGAGAGGGGGAGACACAGAATCTGAAGCAGGCTCCAGGCTCTGAGCTGTCAGCACAGAGCCTGATGCAGAGCTCAAACTCACTCACTGAGAGATCATGACCTGAGCTGAAGTTTGGAGACTTAACTGACTGAGCCATCCAGGAACGCCTACAATATTTTTAACTTATGATGGACCTATCCAGATGTAACTCCATTGTAAGTTGAGGAAGATCTGTATTTTATCTGGAAAAAACAAAAACAAAAACAAACTTTGACTTCATGAAGCTTACACACTAGTGTCCCAGTAGAAGGAAGACAGACGGTAAATGAAAAATAAACCTGAAATTAACCCTGTGATGGAAGTGCTATGGAGAAAGATAAAGCAGAGAAAGGGGAATAAAATGAAGGGACGGACAAGTTGTGCTGAAATGTTTAATACAGTAGTCAGGGAAAGTATCACTGATTAGGTGACATTTCATCCAAAGATAATCATCAAAAATAAAAGTGAAAAAGCAAGATACATTGTGGAGATCATTCCAAGAATGGGCAAGCAAGTTACAAGAGCTCAGCGGAAGCACGTCTGCTGTATTTAAGAAATATCATGGAGTCCACTGGTCAGTAGTCCAGTGTTAGCTGAGTGAGCTCCTGTATCCTATGCATATTATATATCTGGGTGTGAAATGATGGTAGACACAATAAGTCACTTATTTAGCACCAGTTATACAAGGAAGAATTTAAGATCGTGAAAACAACGTAATAAGTGATATAACGTTTCTCCTCTTTACAGCAAGTACACACATGTGTGCGGGATATAAAGAATTTTTATAGGTCTTTAAACAAAGATGGAACTGTTTTTGTAAATAAGATTTAATTTTAAGAGAAATTATAAGCTTCAAGGATTATATTAGGGAAATCTACATTCCTTAAAATGTTGGAACAGTCTAATTTCTGGTTCCTATCTAAAGGAATATGCTGTATTCCACATAATAGTTGGTCTATCCCAGGGTCCCCAATTTAATTTTTTTCTCCTACAGCAATAAAAAGGATCATACCAGGAAATTCAAAATTTCAATTTATATTATACTTTTCTAGCTAACATTAATTATAGAACCTATGTAAAACTATGCAGAAGGCATTCTCCGTATAATTTCCTTCAACAGTCCTTTCACTATAAAATAGCTGAGATCAAGTTTACCAACTATTATGTTTTTAGATATGTCAATAATGAATATAATAAGAATTCAATGTGAAAAGTGAAAAACTCATTTAGGAAACAAATAGTACACAAATATTTTATCTTAAGATCCTATGATACATGATGAATTTTTATCCTAGAACTATGCTGTGCTTTGGAGTTACTGAAAAACAATGATTATTTTATACGTGTATTGTAACCAGTGCCTTAGTACTTCATGCCTGGATTGAAATTTTGTTCTTAAATCAAGATTTCTATTTCCCATCCTGTCCTCTACTCATTTCCTTAGGAACTATTAGAAGTTAAAATATATTGAAGGAAAGCAATTCACCAGACATGAACTAGCCTTTGTTACTAAATCATAAACATAAAATATATGCCCCTTCAAAGTTTAACCGGTTTGCAATTTGTGTGCACGCATTACCTCTACCAGAAGGATTACTCATCATTTAATTATATAAAAGAGAGGGGTTGTTTATAAGCAATTTATGTTAAATACTATTCATAAAAGTATTTATAGAAACCGGGGCAAGTGATTCCTTACTGTAGAAATATAACAAGAACTGAGTATCCTGACAGCATTTTAAAACCTGAAGTCAAAATGTCTTTTTGTTCTCTCCTAACTTCCTATGTTTATAACTTGTTAAACTTTGATTCCGAGACAGTGTTCCCTCAAGTCATAGTTTCCTGCCTGTAGCCAGTCTCTTTGGCAGTGGATTTTACGTTTATTATAATTGAACATCATCTTCCTGCAAACATGCGATGTGTCACATGATATTTCTTTTCTGATTCTGCAAGCTGCTGAGAAGGTGGATTTTATAGTGTCTGCAAAAGATAGCAATGTCTAGGTTGCTTGTGAAGCAAGGGTTTATATTTACAACAGGCGAGATGAAATAAAAGTGACTTTGGTCCCTTTATACGTGGGTGCTGTAGGGATAAGTGAGAATTGATAGGCTTTAATGTTGCAGATAAGAAGGCTACAAAATGGGAAATTAATTTGTTCATTAGCAGAAAGGAATGGTGATTTAGAAGAAGAATAAGGGGAAAAGCCTGGCAATTGGTAATTCACACTCAATCCATGTAAATAGTTCATCCTAGCATTTTCATTTAAATTTCATTTAACTTTGCATTTAAGTCATCTCCCAAATAATGTGTTTTTAGAATCTATTACGTTGCAGTTCTTCTGATCCCACAACTATGGCTCTTGATTTCATTCCAAACTTAGGAATTATTCAGTTAATAATTTAGGGAATCAATAATATTTGTCCTGATTTATTTTTTTTCTTGTGTTTGAGAAGACACCTCAATCTCACACTTTTCCAAGGCATTGAGGAAATAATTTGATTTTTAAATGACTTTAGTCATTAGTGTTAAAATTCCAGAGACAAAAAAAAAATGTGTGGACCCAATGCTGTGTGATAGAATACATTAAAGAAACTCCAAAAACAAGTCAATTGTCAGAGCAGTAATGAGGTCTCATAGAAAAATACTTGCCCTGCTGTATCCTGTTTTATTGATTTAACACAAATTTTATCTTGTTTTATCTTCATAGTTATAGGTTGTATTAATTTATCTGTGATATGTTTTAACACATGATTGTTTTGACAACGGGTCTTGTTTTGACATACAATACAGAGGTATTGTAACCCAAACTGAATTTTTTCAAGACCAATAACAAGTACAGCTAATTATTCCTTCTGTAGTAGAAAATTGTCCCTGACACGGGAATGCCTATCTCTATGCACAGTGTATACTGAGGGGTGGAAACAGAGGTTAAAAATCTTGAATATTATGTATTTAAAACTGCATGTAGAATAGAAATCACTTTATCTTTGATAAATTTCTTATTGTCACAGTGAAGTCTACTTCTTCTTAGAAGTATACAATTTGGTTAGATAATGCAGTTTTTAGACAAAGCCATCAATGCTAATATTGCATAGTCTCTTAGATAGACATTTTACTTACTATTGGATGTATATTGGCAAATGTTCTTTTAGATCTTTGAGTTTCATGGATCTTCTCATTCTATAGTTGATGAATGAATGGAACTTATGATTTACATTCCAGTAATTTTTCATTTGCTCAAATACAACGGGTGCATATGGTTGTGTAATTGTGTACTTCTTATATTCTTTATTTCAATCTCCAGGTCTCTTGGCAATGGGATTTCTTGTGATATGATTGTTCTTTTTCTCTAGCTCATAGTAGGTACCAATCAAATAGAGCTTTCCTCCAAACAAGATTTCTGATGAGTGAGCAGACAACCTGAATCAATTTTAAAATAAGACCATTGTCTATAATCCCAGATTATAAAATATCCTTTTACTTTTGTGTAATGAGTTATAAAAATGAGTTATGGAAGTTGAAATCCAGAACTGCTCAAGGAACATGAATCGGTTTGGAGTAGAGCTCCCATCATGGTGAACATGGGCGGAGATGGGTGGGTCCTTTGCTGTTCTTACCAAGATTTAGTAGATTTTCTTAAATGTGTTTCCATTCATTGTATGCCCTGACAATTTTTGAGACTTCAAATGGTTGGGTATTTTTATAATTTTCACTAAGTATAGTTGTTTCACTGGGGAGAGGGTCCATGAAAATCCTTACATCGTATTCCAGAGACAAGATCCCTGATGTGGGGTTTCTTGAACAGATAGTGAATGTTGCTTACTACATGTTGTCTCTTATAAAGTCAAGTTCTGGAAGCAGAATATTTCATATTCTGTGGGAAACCTAGAGAGGGGCCCCAGTTGGTGGAGCAGAGAGATATCACAGTTTCTGGGGGAAAGCTCTGGCATAGAGAGTCAAAGCTGAGTGATCCTATAAAATAGAGCACAGGACAGGTTCTGTTGAAGATTCAAGCAGTGTACTTTCATATTCAGTGATTTCATTTTCTTAAGGAGTAGAGAAATAAAGAGCTATGTTCACTAGCACTGGCTTGAGCAAATAACATTGAAAAGTTCTATTTCCTAGGAGAGAAAGACCAAGTATATGTTGCCTTTAAGACTCCATCATTTCTGCAGTAATGTCTCTTTAAAAAAAAAAAATCTTCTACTGGCTCTCCACTAAGAGTAAATCATCATTTACTTTTTTATGTATGAGAAATAATCTGTCATAAACTTTTGAAATGACATCTATGATAAAGAACAGAAAATTGATGTTAAATGCATCCCTATTACAGTGTGTTAAATAGCATTAAAAACACTTTCCTTGGCATTTTTTATAATGGGAAAAATGTAGCTAAATACACAAAAATTGTTCTTATCCATTACTTATAAAAACCATGGCCTCTATTCTAGTTCTTCTATTATAAATCGGGAATTAATTGTAATTGATATAACCTAGTAATTTACTCTTGTTTCTTTTCAAACATAAAATCCTCTGTTTATAATTTTCCTATTAAGAACCTGACTATTCAACTACTGAATAGAAATCATTGGGACAACTGAAGAAATGAAAACTGAGAGGTTTTGGCAAGTAGTAGTCTCTCGACTACAAATCACTACAAAGGAAACATGATTACTTTTCTTTGTTTGACATTTCCTGACTTGTGTACTTTATCATGTACTAAAGCCTTCCCATTAGCCCCCAAACACATCATCTTTGTACAAAATTAAGATGCTGAAACTAGTTACAACTATAACTAAGTTAGTTATTTGGCCCTTAAGATTTTGGAAACTTGTGCAAAATACTTTTTGCTAAAAAATAAGTGTTAAATTACATATTTAATAAAGGGCATCCCAGTGACAAAAAAATTCAGTACTCAAAGTACCTAATTGCATGCTGAATATTTCTTTAGCTACTCTCTACTTTGAAATTAATTGCAAAAAATTAACTTACTTTCTAATGGTATTTACTTGAATCAGTGCCCAGATCAAGAAAAAAATATATTCTGCTTCTCATAGGCTACCTCTTGCTTTCTTGTAGTCCTAACGCACCACCCATGGGAAATTCCTCATTTTTAGCACTAGAGATCAGTTTAGTTTTTTTTTTTTTAAACACAGATATACTGCATTTTTTAAAGTTTTTAAACACAGATATACTGCATTTTTTAATGTTTTTCAAAAATTTTGGTGAGATCTATTTTAATGTGGTTGCTGTTCATTCTCTTTTGTATATATTAGTCCGTATGTATTTTGTAGAGATATAGAACACTTCCAGTATTACTCAACTTAGAGGAAAGACTTTGGGGGAAAACAAACAAACAGACATTTACCAGCACGGTTCTTCTGTTTACTAGAAATAGATGGATTCAAGGTGACAACAGCTAGAGAGGTATCACAGGACATCAACACAATCATGGAAGCTTGCCGGTCACGCAGGGTTTTTGGCTCTCCGCCTGGTACCCAGGCATCTGAGAAGTGACAAGTTAGCTCACTGAATAGTAAAAGGCTGATAGAAGGGGATGCCTGGTGGGTATATTTGTCCTCATAAACTTTCAGCGAAAAGGATAAAAGAAGAAGATAAAGGGGCGCCTGGGTGGCGCAGTCGGTTAAGCGTCCGACTTCAGCCAGGTCACGATCTCGCGGTCTGTGAGTTCGAGCCCCGTGTCAGGCTCTGGGCTGATGGCTCGGACCCTGGAGTCTGTTTCCGATTCTGTGTCTCCCTCTCTCTCTGCCCCTCCCCCGTTCATGCTCTGTCTCTCTCTGTCCCAAAAATAAATAAAAAACGTTGAAAAAAAAATTGAAAAAAAAATTAAAAAAAAAAAAAAAGATAAAAATAAAGAATAAGAAAATGTGATATGGGTTTACATAAAAAATGTGGTCCTAAAATTCCAAAGGGTCTGCTCTATTGTTTTTACCTAAGAAAAGGTGTCCATTTACAGAAAGTTTTTGGAATTACCTTTCTTCAGAAACTCTAGTTGAGTAGGAACTATCAAGCTGATGAATGACATTTGTCATTTTATGATTTTCTCCTTAGTAGTGCTAGACTTCAGACTGGGCCAGTTGGAGTTATTGACGATGAACCTCACATAGAAGAGGCAGACAATGAAGTGATTTTAGAAGGGTCATAGTTGAATCTGTGAGTCAGAAAGCAGCCTAACACTGCTAATCTGCCAATTTTTATTTTCACTACAGAGAAACAAAATTCAATGTAAAGATATTATTTGCAAGTGTGCTATATGTTAGGAATGAAGATATATTTACTTTGTTAATGTCAGTATTACTAATGGAATCTTGGCAGAAACTAATTTATTTACTCTTTTAGGTTCTGTTTGTAGTCAAGAAATGAAATGTCAATATACTACCCTAATATTTTGGTATAATTGTATTTTAAACTACAAGATACAAAACAAGGGGAAGCAGTCAACGAAAGTAAAATATATCATGGGTCTTAAATGGTTCTATCACTGTGCTACTGCGTACTTGAAGCAGAACACTAAAGGTACGCCAAAAGGAGCGTTGTGCTCAAACTTAGTGTGTAAGTGCGTGTATGCGTGTACTATTGGAGGAATGAAGGTTGTTACAGTGTTTAGGATGTATGCTATTTTTGTTGAGGCATCCAAGTCATCCCAAAGTTTTTATTCTTTGCTTTTGATAATGTCCGTATTCTTGGCCTGATTTCTTGAACACTCTTTACCTTCTTTAGTGTTGAAAGTAAGTGTATTTTAATTTGTGAAAAAGTAGTATTTATAGGGGAAAAGAAATTGGAAAACAACAACTTTTTCCAAGTAGATGTTGGGATCTTGATGGCCAAAACTGATTTAATCTAACATGTGACTTATAGTTTAAAAAGAGAAATTGCTTTTAAATGTTCCCCCTGCCCCTTGATGTACGTGTATGTATGTGTGCGAGTGCTTGTGCTTTGGTCCCTTTTCATCCAGTTATCGGCATCCTTATATATTAAACTTGAGTTGTACCTCAGTTCCATCAATCAGAAAATTCATTGGCATTTTTGTGTAATTCCCCGCTATTACCAGTGACATTTTTTTCCCCAGCCACTACCCTTAGGGATTTTTACCAATTACTCCCTCTCTAATAGAGGCAATTTAAAAATCACTAGAATCTTTAAAATGAAACAGTTGGCTGTTTCAGGCAGCAGTAGATTTGAAGTGGGGTTCTGGGGAGTTTTTCCAGGAATACTATAAACGCCTGGGGCAATGGTCTCACAGATTAACTAGATCACAGCTGGGATTCTGAACAGCTGAAGTGAATGATAATGGACTTTCAGGTCCCTTTGATGTCTGTTACCATTTCCTGTCTTAAGTCTTAGCATTAGAGTATACATGATTTTTTGTTATAGAAATTATTCTAAGGTAGATTAGTTCCATCAACAAATAATGATTACAATAAAGGAATAGATATGTAATTGATTTTCTCAGGTCAGATACTTTTAAAGATGCCACCACTTTTTTCAAAGCTTGTCATTTTCTCTTAAAATCACCTTTTTGGGGTCTGATGAGAAGTGTGTGTGTGTGTGTGTGTGTGTGTGTGTGTGTGTGTGTGTGTGCGCGCGCGTGCGTGAGAGAGAGAGAGAGAGAGAGAGAGAGAGACAGAGCAGTTGGAAGGAAATGGCAGACATTACCTTCGAAATGTTATAAAGTACATTCATGGACCATGTGTATTTTTCTGTATGATCTGGTATATGAACCATGTTTTGAATGTTATGTACGAACTGGGAAAGGATGTGTATTATGCAGCTTAGGTTAACTTTGATAATCATGTTGCTCAACTTTTCTGATTTTTTTCATATTTGAATTAGCAATGAAAGTCTCCCGCCATGGTTGTAGATTTATCCTTTATTTCTTCTAGGTTTCTCAACATTGATTATATACATTTTAAGATGATATTGTTAGGTGAATGCAAATTTTAAATTGTTACAGCTTGCTGATGAATTGAACTTTTGATTATTATCAAGTAAATTTCTTTTCCTTTAGAAATCCTTTTTGCCTTACGTTCATTTTTGTCTGATATTAATAGAGGAACAACAGCTTTATTTGGCTAGTGTTAAAATGTGATAGCTTTCCTCCATAAAGACAGTTAGGTGGCCTCAGAGGAGAGGAAGAGAATCAAGATACGAACCAAGGGTTAAGGGTTTATCTCCTAGAAATAAACACACTGTGCCAGAAATGGCAGCGGAAATTATACATCAGCAATAACTATTAAAAGTTGCGAAGTTGAAATATTTTGAAACTATTAATAATCCTAACAGCCATGCTAGAGTAAAATGAAATTAGCTATTATCTGTAAAATAAATAATATATGTAATATAATGAAATGTAATATAATGAAAATAAATTATAATACACAGTAATAATAAAGATGATGTTATTTCCGTTCATTTATGTTTGTGATATTTACACATGTTTAAAATCTTTAATTTCTTACTCGATACAAGTATTCATTTTTGCTCCTACTGTTACCTTGATAATTTCTATTTTTCTTAGAGTTCCCTACATTGTGTATATGTCAGGTCACAAAACAAGGACCTTCCTCTGCCTTCAGCTTTTGATATTGTATTTATGAGGTCTCTCTGTAAAAATGCCAATTAATTGGGTATTTTATATTCTCATAATCTCCGGAGCATTTATTTCTTTAGAAATAATGTCATCGGTTATTCTGTCCTGTGTTTTTTCATTTATATTTTTAGGATTTATGATCAGTATTTCACTTTTGTCCTCTTCTACTTTGTCCATTACATACTGCATTTGCCGCTTTTAGCAGTTGTGTTAGAAATTATAGCATGCATAATTTACTTAGTGTGCAAATTTAATCAATATTACTACCCCTTTTAGGAAATGACAGAAAGTTAAGGCAGTTTTACTGTTTATTCTTTTAAGTTATTTTGTTATGTATCTCAATGTTTTCTTTCAATGAATTATTCATTGTTGTTGATCAAGTTGAAAATACCATTTGTTAAGAATAGGATAACTTCTAGGGGCTCCTGCGTGTCTCAATCGGTTAAGCGTCCGACTTTGGCTCAGGTCATGATCTCACATTTCATGGATTTGAGCCCTGCACCCGGCTCTGTGCTGATAGCTCAGAGCCTGGCGCCTGCTTTGGGTGCTGTGTCTCCTTCTCTTTCTGCCCCTTCTCACTCACGCTCTCTCTCTCTCAAAAATATTAAAAAATTAAAAAAGGATAACTTCTACTTACCTTTTTTGTTTATACAAACAACTTGTTTATATGGAAAAACATACTGAAACAGTTTTCATACATTCTACATCTCATTTATAGGTTTTGTCATATTGTTTGATAATACCCCTGCTTAACGTCCTAGCGTTTTGTTTGTTATTTCTGCTTACTCTTATTCTATTCTTTTGTTTACAAGGAGATTGGTTCTCTTGTATGATGCTGGCTTTCTTTGGGAAATTCTGCGTAGAGGTTCTTTATGGCTTAAGATGAGGGTCCCACAGAAGGTTTGTCAGGTGCTTAGGGTTCCTAATCTAAATTCACTCTGTAATTTCATTTTTGGCCATAAACTTTTGGAGGCTCAGCTTGTGGTCATAACTTCTCAGGGATTCCAACAAGTCTCCTCACAGGGCCAGAGTAACTCTGTTAGTACCTGGTGGTAGAGAGTGAATGAATTAAAGATACTGCATAAGGAAATGTCCTCAAGACCTATCAGGAACTTGGTTGTAGACACGATAAGTTTGGGATGTCTGTTAGAGTTCCAATGAGAGCAGACAAGGAAGCAGCGGGATAGAGTGATGGTTCATAAGAGAGGTCAGGGTTGGCTTGTAGTATTAGGGATGGAAGCAGAATAGGGGTTTTCCCCTCCTATAGTTAAAATAGTTAAAAATCACATCTCGAGGGCGATTTTTGGTTGTCTAATGATCCTTTACTGGAATATTTTCCTTTGTAGTTCTTAACTAGCTGGGCATTGCACTCCACCACTATTGATGGCATAAGGATCGTGGCCATCAACACCGCAGTGCACAGATTGGGCAGTCCCCAGGATCTCTTTAATGGTTCCAAGCAGTTCTCTGGCTAATGATCAGTGCCGCATCTGTTGAGCAACATGGACGATCTCATCAAAAGTGATATTCCCACTGTGCTTAATGTTTTTCTGCTTCTTTCTGTCTCTTGGTTGTTCCTTGAGGGCTTGATAATCAGGACAGAGGCACAGGTACCACCACTTCAGTCTGGCCTGTCTGTTCTGAATGGTCGATTTCACTATAATCCTCAGCCCTTTCCAATCACTGGTTGCCTTGGCAATGTCATTACCAACCATTTTTGGAGACAGATCCAGGAGGCTGATCTTCAGGGCCAGGGCAGACATAGCACTGACTTCCCCACCGGTGCACCTCAGGTGTGTGACTTTGGTCTCACTGGGGTCAAGTGTAGGTGGCATGGTAGAGGTGGCTGGTGTTGGATAAACTGGATTCAGGACAATGTGCCTTTGCCTCTTCCAAGCCAAAAGGCAAAAGAGGGATGATTTTCTTAAAAATGATAAATTAGATCATGTAATTCCTTTGTTTCCCAAATGGGTTCTATCAATGATAAAGTACAATCTACACTCATTAATTTGGCTTCAAAGACTTGACATTTTATAGCCCTCTCCTTCCTATTGACCATATGGTTTTAGTGTTCCACTAGTTGATGAAACTGGGTTTACACTTGTCTTTTTCCTTTTCTTGCATCACAGAAAGCTCATTTCTGTCTTAGTGTCTTTCGACTTGTTGTGTTCTCTTATTTCTCACTATGAGTGAGATTACTCAAATCTTTTTTGGGCTCTAACTTCAGATATTCAGATCAACTGATTTGGGGGGGGTCTGTCCTCAGCACTTCTGCCCTTCAGAGTTGCCCTGTTGATTATGCTGTTTATAATCAACTGACCAGGAGAGCCGTTGCAGCCAGTGTGCAGGTCTCAGTCCCCCCCTTAAGGATTTTTGTTGAAATGTCCCCTTCTGTAATGTGGTCACCCTTCACCCTTATTTTTCTCAAATTTTTATTTACCATCATTCATTTATTTTTTGCTTTTACCTGCTGCTAGACTATCAGTCTCGTAAAGGTAGATTTCTTTTGTTTACTGATGACTCTCCCAGATACAGAACAGTATCTGAGAGAGAGTGGACTCTCAATAAATACTTCTGAAGAATGAGATTTTTCTCTGTCTCAGAGATCTCTGTTTCCAGACGTATTCATACTGCTAAAAATAATTCTCCCACAGTAGCAGTGTGCCCAGCTAGCATGTAGCATCCCCATTCTCTAATAAAAGGAACCAGGGCTTCCGCGTGAAGAAATTGCTGAATTGGAGCAAGGGATACACATGAGGATTGTGAAGCTCTCTTTAGTGTCAAAAAGTAAGGAAATGTTTAAAGTTACATTTTTTTCACTGTTGCCTTATTGTTTATGTTAAATTATGAGCAATGATCATTTTGCAATTTTAAAAACATAACGACCCATATCATTTGGGTTAGAGTAGCTCCATCAGAGATCTAGAGATCTGATGACCGGCAAGATTTTCTGACTGTAAAAATGTGTCAAGAATTATGATTTTTAAAGATTTGATGGTATAGATAAATCGTTACATTTCTCTAGAGCACAATTAAAAGTAAATGGATTCTATCTTACCTAAGACTCAGTTTTTCTTAAAACAATGACTTATGAGTATTTTGAATCTATTTTGTAATAAGAAGGGGACAAAGAGGAGCAGTTGGTTTCCAAAGCCGATTAGTGGGAGGCTTCGGTTTTTTTCTTCTCCTTCCACTCTATATTATCTCCTCTAAAGGCAACGAGAATTGTAAAATTTAATTTGTCGCCTTCAGGAAAGAACATGAATGCCAAGAAATAAGTACTACCTGCATCTATAGTCCTGTTTTAGCATATGAATTTGAGAGTCGGGATGCATCCCGAAGAAGTCACATGAACAATAATGGTGATTTAAATTCAGTGCTTCCTGCAAAGGCAAACTGACATGCAGGTAATTCCACAAAATAAAATTATAGTATTCACAACTGGCTTAATAATTAGTCTTTCTTTTTACAGTTTTATTTTGGAAATATAAAATTCTCCCACTTAGTCACACAGAATCAAGCAATAACTTTCTTCATAAATTACCATTTTCATGACATACTTGGTCTAGAATATATCCCATTTGTCTAACAACTTCTCTTACTGAAATTCTTCACAGTGGAGAATTGAAGTTTTTTTTTTTTTTTTTTTTTTGGGGGGGGGGGGGAAAAAATCATAAACCTTTTCCCAACATCTAGTATCTTCTGTCCCACCAGCCCCCAAAACAATCCTATTTATTTGTGGTCTTATTGGCTTAAACATTAAAGTAATCACATATGGCATCAAGAAAATAAACATTTATTTTTAAACAATCTGCTATCTACGCTAACAAATTTACCATTAGATGCAATTCCTGATCCAAGTATGGTTGAGTAATAGACAAATCCTGAACCTGGGGATAAAGTGTAAATAGTTTTATAAATGGTTCATTGGTTGGATTTTTCATTGCTATTATGGACTCCATGTATGTGCGCCAACCCCCACCATCCCCTACAATTTATATGTTGTTGAAACCCTAACACCTGATAGAATGGTCTTAAGAATTGGGGCTTATGGGGTAAATTGGGTTAGAAGAAGTTCTGAGCGAAGAGACTCTGTGATGGAATCAGTGTCCTTAAAATGAGACTGGCATGCTCTTTTTCAGTCATGTGAGGATACAGTGGCAGGCCACTGTTGTTTACAAACAACTGGGCTTTCACCAGACACAGTATTTGCTGATGCTTTGATCTTGGACATGTCCGCCTGTAGTACAACTCAGGGAAAGGAATGTTTATTGAAGTGACCCAGGCTATGTTATTTTTGTTAAAGCCGTCTGAAGTAAGAAAATATAATATATAATCAATTATAGGAAGCTTCTGAAATCTACATAATATTCGGGAAAGTATTTCTGGAAGATGTCAATTCACATGGGAGAGTGGAACAGAAATTTGCAACAATGTGGATGGAACTAGAGGGTATTCTGCTAAGCAAAACAAGTCAGTAAGAGAAACACCTATGATTTCACTCCCATGTGGAATTTGAGAAACACAACAGATGAACATAGGGGAAGGGAAGGAAAAATAAGATAAAAACAGACCGGGGCAAACCATAAGAGACTCTTAAACACAGAGAACAAACTAAGAGTTTCTGGAAGGGAGGTGGGTGGGTGGACAGGTTAAATGGGAGATGGGCATTAAGGAGGACACTTTTTGGGATGAGCTCTAGGTGTCGTATTTAAGAGATGAATCACTGGGCTGTACTCCCGAAGCCATGACGACACTGTATGGTAACAAATTTGAATTTAAATTAAAAAAATTAGAGTATTCTAAAAGTGGAATTTTCAAGAATTTTAAGTGTATAAAGTGGCATAACAAATTTCAGTTACAGTGTAGAGAAAAGCTAATTAAGGGGTTTTGTGAGGGGATTCTCCTTTTGTTCTTAATTCTTCAGATGATTTCATTGGCTACATTCCCACAGTATTCTGGTGACTGACTCCTGAGATAAACTTCACAGGACAAAGTTTTACCCTCATACCCACTAATAAACTCAAGGGATCAGAATGACCGCTTGTTGAAAATTATCCTGTTATTTTGCCATCAACTTATTTCCATTGAGCTAGAACCTTTAAGGAAATGTGTTTCAGTTATTTGGGCTATTTCTTCACACATCTCAAAGTTTTCTATTAAACTTTTATACTTGACATTACTGTACTCTTTCTAAATAATTGGAAATAGTACTGGGATTTTAATAAATAAGTTTATTTTCAAATGAGCCATGCCTTGTTATAATGAACGACTTTTAGAGTACTCTTTTTGTCAAATGTTACTTAGTTTAGGGGCGCCTGGGTGGCTTAGTTGTTTAAGTGTCCAACTTCACCTCAGGTCATCATCTCATAGTTCATGAGTTTGAGCCCCGCATTGGGCTCTGTGCTGACAGCTTGAAGCCTAGAGCCTGCAGCCTTCTTCAGATTCTGTGTCTCCTTTTCTCTCTCCACCACCCCCCCCACCCCCGCTTATACTCTGTCTCTCAAAAATAAAAACATTTAAAAAAAATGTTAGTTTGGTAAGGTTTCCATTGCTTTTGAATTTTCTACGTGTCTTTTAGTCCTTGCCTTCATTTTTCATTTCTCTTATTGAATATGGAGTTAAAATGAGCTAAAATTCTCAGCCATTTTGGAATCAACATCTATTTCATTGCTTTTCTTGATTAATTGCATCATGACTTTCCTAGGTCTGTCTTTCTCCACTGATATGTCTTAAAGCAATTCTTATTATGTCTGACTCCTTTTGTTAACTATAATGCATTCCTCTTTGTGGATATGCTAATCTTTTTCCTTAAAGCAGTGACCAATATAACAAAATCATCCTCCCTGTCATCCCAATTAAAATGTGTATTTTTCTTTATTTGAGGAACATTGTAAATTTTCATGGAATGTATTTTTGTCTATTTTGTATTGTTCTATGAAAGTAGTACAATGCTGTGATTTAACTAGAGTTAAATCAATTTGCTTCAAAGCAGAGTTAGCTCAATTGTACATAATTAGACTTAGTAGTAGTTTTCCTCTGATGTATTTTCACCTTCTTAAAATCTGAAAGAGAAATCAATAAAAATTCATTTTGAAAAGTAACACTGAAAACTGATTATTCTAACAGTTTCCCTGAAAGATAAAAAACAAAGAAGTCATTGTCTATCAACTGGGTTAAAATAGCACATAAGAAGAATGAGTCCAGATTAATAGTTATTACGCAAATTATTCAGGGAAACCACATTTTTATGCGGCTAATTATGAAAATTATATTTTCTACCTTGTTAGATTCTCTAGTATTATTATATGTGCACTTGATTTGAAATGCCCTTTATGAATATTAGTAACTGGTCAATGAAAAATAATGGCTTACTTTGACCACTTGGTTTAGATGGTACCTGCCAGTTGTCTGTAATGTGATGTTAGTATATATGCCTTTGTTAAGTAGTGCCTCATAAGGAGATATTTTGAGACTGTGTAAATAACTTGTTTCTCCAAAATTCACTGGTTTTAGATTCCATCATTTATTCCTACCTAAATCAATTATTTTTGTGATAGTTACCAAATGGTGACTTTTCTACTTCTGTCATTAAATTTGTGTGTAGTAGTTTTAGTCTCACATAGGGAAGGGCTTTCCATTCTGTTATTTATAATAAGTACGCATTATCTTTTATTAAGGCTTTTTCCTCTTTCTCATACTCCATTTCTTAAGATTCTTTCTTGGTACTTCTTATGTGCTAGCTTCTTTAGTTGCCTTCCCTCAGTCACTTTTAACCACAATGATCTACGCTTGGCTCTGAACTCTAGTCCCACAGTCACTACCAACAACGTAGCCCTTGATAATGTCATGCTTTATGTTCACCCTATATTATTTCATTGAGAGACAATGTTCTTACAACTAATCAGAAGTACTGATTCAGCTTACTCATTTGAGAAAGTATCTTCCACTTCTTTCTCCTCTCTCTATAGCTTCTTGCAATTTCAGGTCTATAGAAAGTAGATAATTAATCCTTATATACTTGATTTAAAAGAGTTTGCTTGGAGGATAGACCCAAGCACTAAAGAGGAAATAATAAAATGATGGCTATTGACTATAAAGTTAGTTTCCTTCTCTAATGGTTGGGCCAACCTGGTATTTATGAGACCTCATGCAGTAGGATAGTGGAAGACAAATTTGAAAAAAACTTGTGTATATTATGATTTTCTCCATGCCACTTGTGGATGTTTTTCTGTTACTGACTTAATTATTTCAAAGAAAGACATTATGACAGGGCCACACGGACAAGGCCTTGAAGCCCAAGAAAAGGTTTTGCAGTCTACTTTGAATTAATTTAGCTGTGGAAAATAAGTGCCTTTTATTTCATAACTTGAGGCAAGGAACACATGCAAAGGCCTATTAGAGAAGTGAGTCATGTTAAATCAATTTAAGATCGCTTTAAACACATTTTAGTGGGTGGAGCAAGAAGATAGCAGACCTTTCTTAAGTGACCAATTAAGTCCATATCCCCAGTCACTTCCTCAGTTTCTTACACTTAGGGTCACTCTACATCTGCCCTAAGCACCCTGGGGCCGGGTAATAGGCCACCAAGGACAGGCCCTATGCTTCAGATCCTGCTGGAAATTATTCAAAGTAGGTCATCCTAAACCTGTTTACCCTGCCGTGCCAGTTGCTTTCTTTTTTTTTTTTTTTTTTTTTTTTAATTTTTTTTTCAACGTTTTTTATTTATTTTTGGGACAGAGAGAGACAGAGCATGAACGGGGGAGGGGCAGAGAGAGAGGGAGACACAGAATCGGAAACATGCTCCAGGCTCCGAGCCATCAGCCCAGAGCCTGACGCGGGGCTCGAACTCACAGACCGCGAGATCGTGACCTGGCTGAAGTCGGACGCTTAACCGACTGCGCCACCCAGGCGCCCCTGCCAGTTGCTTTCTGAGAAAACCACAATGAAGGCTCTTGCCCATAGGTCATTTCCAACCCCAGTGATTGGGTGGCCCCTCATGGCGTTATAATATACTCTCTGTTTTGAGATCTGTGAGTATAATAAACTCTCTTTCCAATGGCTTTCTCTCCTGATCTGTTGGCCTTATCATACCTAAATAGTAAAGCTTATTAAAACACAAAGGTGAAAGTTAGTTTCAGTCCCTACAGACTACACAATATGCTAGCATATGTAAATTAGTATTTATTAAAGTATAGTTGACTATAATGTTAATTTCATTACAGTTGTATAACAGTAATTCAACAACTCTCTACATTAGGCTAAGCTCGCCATAAGTGTAGCTAGTGTCCCCATACGACACTATTATAATACCATTGACTGTATTCCCTATGTTGTACCTTTCATCCCTGTAACTTATTGCATCACTGAAAGTCTGTACCTTCCACTCCCCTTCATCCATTTTGCCCATCCCCTCCCCTCCGGCAACCATTAGTTCTCTGTATTTATGGGTATGTTTTTGCTTTTTGTTTTGATTCCACACATATGCAAAATCTGATGGTATTTGTCTTTCTCTGGCTTATTTCACTTAGCATAATACTCTGGGTCCATCCGTGTTGTGGCAAATGGCAAGATCTCATCCTTTTTATGGTTGCATAATATTCCATTGTGTGTGTGTGTGTGTGTGTGCATGTGCATATGCCCACATGCATGTGTGTATACATACATTTATGTATATATACCACATCTTCATCTATCAATGGATACAGGTTGCTTCCATATCTTGGCTATTGTAAATCATGCTGCAATAAATATGGTGCATTTATCTTTTCAAGTTAGAGTTTTGGAACTTTGGGGGGTAAATATCCAGTGGTGGAATTATTGCATCATAAGGTATTTCTATTTTTAGTTTTTGAGGAATCTCCATACTGTTTTCCACAGTGGCTGCACCAGTTTGAATTCCTATCAACAGTGCTCAAAGGTTCCTTTTTCTCCATGTCCTTGCCAACACTTGTTATTTCTTGTCTTTTTGATTGAAGGCATTCTGACAGGTATAAGGTGGTTTTGATTTGCATTTCCCTGATTAGTGATCTTGTGCATCTTTTCATGTCGTCTATTGGCTATCTACATGCTGTCTTTGCCAACTGTCTATTTAGGTCCTTTGCTCATTTTTTTGGTATTGAGCTATATAAGTTCTTTATAGAATTTAGATATTAACCCCTTATCAGATGTATGATTTGCAAATATCTTTTCCCACTCACTAGGTGGCCTTCCCATTTTGTGATTCCGTAATTCCATAAACTAGCATTTTATTATGTTGTTCCTGATGCCAAGATGGAAGTACATGCAGAATATTTTGGAAAGACACTGAAGAGGAATAGCCAATTCATTTTATTAGGGATGCATGAGTTATCTATTGCTGCATAATCACTCACCCCCAAATCGAATGACTTAAAACAACAATAATTTTACTTATAATACTGCATGTAGTCTGGGTGGCCCTTTTGGTCTGAACCAAGGCTGATCTTTGCTAACTTGATAATGAGTCTGCAGTCACCTGATAGTAGAAGCTGGTGAGTTGGTGGCAACAAAACACACTTAGCACCCAGATCTTGATTATTTTTAAATACCATTCTTGAGTTTTAAAAAGGCTCCTTGGATAAATCACTAATTCCAGGACTGGGACAGGAAATATACAAGATAGGCCTGAAACATCTTTTAGCCTCACAAAGTGAGAAAGTACTCAAACACACACACACACACACACACACACACACACCAAACAATGGTGCCATGCCAGAGCGATATTGGCACCGACCAAAAGAGTTCCCAGTAATTACAGCTGGAACTATTTGAGCAAAGTAGTATTGGATTATAACCCAGAGTTTAACTATTCATGAGTCCATGTAATATAAATAAGTAATTGAATAAATAAACGTGGGAGAAGAGACAAATTTCCTAGGCTGAAGAATTACAAATAGTTTAAGTAGATATTCTATCCTCGAGGATAGGGATCATAAGTCCCTATTCTTTCACTGTGTGTTACATATAGTGACTTTCTTCGAAATCGTATGGTATGGTATGGTAAGGGAGAAAAATGAAAGAGGAACTTTACAGTGGAGAAAACTGATGAACACTACCTCAAGTCAAATGACTAAGATTAACGTCAAGGGTAATAACTCATATCAATAATATGTAGCCTTGATGTGATGAGAGTGTATCTTAATTTCTGTGGTCTTCCTAAAATACACTACATTAGTATAATTACAAGAAAAAAATTAAATCCCATTTGAAGGGAATTCTGCAGAACATCTGATGTAACGTTTAAAACTATAAGGTCATCAAAACCAAGAAAAGTCTTAGGACTGACACAGCCAAGAAAAGGCTAAAGAAACCTAAAAACTAAATGTAATGTCATATCTTTGGTGGGATTCTGGAACACAAAAAGAACATTAGAAAAAAAATTAAGAAATCTGAATAAAGTATGAACTCTATTTAATAATGTATCAATGTTGGTTTATTAATTGGAGATATGGGAATTCTCTGTACTATCTTTGCAATAATTCTGTAAATCTAAAATCAGTCTGGAATAAAAAGCATTGAAATGATACAGCCACATAAATATAACAAAATGCTCAACTTCATTAGTCATTAGGAAAATGTAAAGTCATGATATGATGCAAGATGCCTGTTTACAGAATAGCTTAAAGAAAGAAAGAATGGCAAGTGTTGGTGAGGATATGGAACTCATGAATTACTTTCAAAGTTTTTGTTTTGGTCAAATCTCTTTGGAGATCTCTTCAGATCTCTATTAAAGCTGAATATTTGAACATCCTTGTAAAACTGTGTTAATACATTTGCATAAGAGATATTCTTAGTAGCACTGCAGAATAGTCCCAAACTGAAAAATGATGCAAATTTCAATCCAACTATAATGGAAAAATTATGACCTAACCATACAATGGAATACATTATAGCAAAAATGAACTATGACTAAAACAAACAAAAAACCCTATATGATGAACAATGTTGATTAAAACAATTCAGATACCAAAAAGTGCATACGTTATAGTTGTTTCTAAAATAGACAAAACTAAGGTGTAGGATGTTATCTTTAGAGTGGTGTCATGAAATAGTCCTTGGAGGCACTGGTAACATTCTATGTATTGGTCTAAGTCTGCTCACATGGTTGTATTTATGTATAGAACAATTTGGGCCACTTGAGTGGCTCAGTTAATTAAGTGTCCAACTTTGGCTCAGGTCATGATCTCATGGCTCATGAGTTTGAGCCCCGTGTGGGGCTCTTTGCTGACAGCTCAGAGCCTGGAGCCTGTTTCAGATTCTGTGTCTCCCCCTCTGTTTGCCCCTCCCCCACTCACACTCTGTCTCTCAAAAATTAATAAACATTTAAAAAATTTTGAGAAATTTACTGGGCTGAGTTAATGTCAATTCCTACTGATGCTGTAGTTTGCCCTATATATGGTTTTCTACTCTGATCTGTATAATGGAGCCTCAAAGGATTGCTTCAAACTTTATATATAGAGTTGCCTAAATTAATTTTAAGTACCAACCAATATTTTTTGCATATGTAATGCACGGTGCCTTGGGTTCACCCCATTTAAATCCCACGACAGTCTTATGAGGTGGATATCATTCCAATTTAATGGAGAAGTGGGAGTTAAATAATACGCATAAGTGACGCAGGTTGTGAGTTTAAAAAGCAGAATATACTGGTGTATGTTGTGTCATTTCCTAAATAAAACTTTGCCGGTTCATTTCAACAAACAATCTGAACCTTCTATGTTATAACACAAGCGATGCAAAAATTTGTAAGCTATTGTTTCAAATTGGCTTTATCTTATAATCGCTATGAGAGTCCTTGCCAGTTGGCCCTTTGTTTTAGAAAGGCACACACCAGACACGGTGCTTGTCCATATGGAATTTTAAGTGTTTAAGGAAACACAGAAGCTGTGTGTGATAAGAAAAATACAGATACTGTATCTCTCACTGGCTCTGTCAAAAATAAACCATTTATTGACATTAGGGCAGCATCAAAATTTATTGAAAGTGAATGGTTTGTGAATGGACCCACATTTTTCCATGAACTAAAATTCCCATTTCAAAAGTTGTGATAGATCTGCATGGAGGAGATAAGTAGTCCTATCAGTCATTTTATAATATCATAAAACATGCTTTCCTTTATTACTATCATTAGCATAAATCAATGTACCATGCTTATTATCTATAGAGGAACTCTTTTCATATCATTTAACTCCAATGTGGAAAAAAATTTGTTTTCATTTTGGTTTTTGCTCCCCCAATGTGAAAGAAGAGTTGAGTTCATATGACAACCTTATTGCTGCCAAAAGGTTTAGGATATGGAAAATTAAAAAATAATCATTGTCATCATGTCATGAATTTGTTGAAATTGTAATATTTTAGTACATATATACCCAGGGGGAGTATTCACTCTAGTTAGGATCTTTTCCCTTTTTTGTTGAAGAATGCATTTAATCATCAATATTTGTATAAAATCTATGCTATTGGCATCTACATAGGAGCTCTGCTTGCAGCTTTAAAGTGTTTATAGGGAATTAAGCTCTTTAGAGTAGACGAATTATGTGGATGAATTATGGGCAGTAATAGTCACCATTTCAGATGTGCTAGAACTCAAAGCCCTAATTCATGGCTCATTCACTCCTCTGTAAAATATTTATTGAAAAACTGCTATGCACTAGGCACAAAACAATATAAGATCCCTGCCCTTGAAGAACTTATTTTGGAATGGGGCGGGGGGGGGGGGGGGGTGGGAAGCAGGCAGCATACAATAAACATAACAAAAATGTAAGATATATGTAAGCCAGGCGATAAGTGCAGCATAAAATTGGAAACTAAAATTGGAAAATTGGAAACTAGATAAGGGTTGGGGAACTAAGTGCTGGGGGCAGGAAAAAAATGTTCTGGGGGCAAAGGTTTTCCTTAGGTGCCAGGGTCAATCTCATTTAGAAAATAAGATTTGGTTAAGGGAAGTGAGGTGCAAAGCCAAGCAAATATTTGGGGAAGTTAGTTATATTCTAGCCAGAAGAGATATTTAGAACAAAGTTCTAGGAGCACAGCCTATTAAGCCAAATGCAAGAAGGTCAGTGTGCTGATCTGGAAGGAAGGCAGGAAGAACAAAGGGAAGAGTGTTAAGGGCTGAGATAAAACCAAAATTATGTGAGGAAGGGGCAGATGGAGCATGTTGTTGACTTGCCCTGAACACTTGTGTCAAATATAAAGTTAGGGGTACTGAGAGAGAAACTAGTTGTGCATGTATGTCAATTATAAGTACGCAATGAATCATGTTGGGATTTCGTAAAAGTTCAACAAATAGGCTGTTTAGCCAAGTGCTGAGTGACAAGTATTAAAATCAGTGTTTACTGGAAAATAAATATCACCATTACAGAATGAAGGCAACAAAGTAACCTAGAATTTTATCAATAGTTAATTTAGTTTCGCAATTATATTACGTATGATAGGCTAAATATAGACGTTTAGTAGTATACTACCAGCAGAGTGATTTATCCACACTATTGTTACATTGCTGATGTGGTCACTCTGCTCCTTGGTACAATGAGATGTACATTTACTTTTAAGTCACCTGGAAGAGGAAGACCGTTTTGGCTACATGTGTCAGAATGTGTTCTTAATGTTGGTGAGGTTGATCCCACTCTAGTCCCTACTTAAAGACTGATTAGATTTGAAGGTCATAGTGAAAATAACTTCACTGAAGTAGTCCTATAAACCCAAGCTTTGATTTCCAGATACTTTCTAGATATTTTCAGAAGTAGATTTGAGATTAATTTTCTCTTTTTTACATGTATTTCTAATAATTTTGTATTTTCTGCTTTACATAGTAAAGTAAGAAAAAAAAGAATTGTCCTTAAACCTTAAAGGTAGAAACGTGGCAATGGAGTAATATAATTGGCTTTCAAGATAAAGAAAATCACCTTCGAATTTCCATCTGTATCTTAGCTTTCAATGCTTATACACCAATTTTATTATGTTCTGTAGGGTAAGTTCTATATACTAGAGATCATGGGAAAATACATGCATGCAGTCTCTGGTAATATCAGTTTAGTTATCAGGTTCCAGAAAGCAAGCTAATTGGTTGTTGGCAAGTCCTGATACATGTTATATTATAATCTGTAATATGTTAAGGGTTTCTTTTATTTAAGCAGCCTCTTTAATGTGTAATATATGTTTTCTTCTTTAAAATGTCTTATTTGAACATACTGTATAGAAATATTATAAATTGGTTCTAAAACTTCCTATATATCTTGTGGTTTGAAGATAAAGGATGCAAGCCATCTATTACTTGTCAACTTATAGCCAAGGATTGCTTTACATTATACTCTTATATTTACTTCTTAAAGTATTTATAGCCTTTAACACGTATGTTTAGATGGGGGTACAGCATGAGAGTGAAGCACTAATTATACTCACAGAATTGAGACCAAAGGCCTTTAGCCTCCTCTAATTGGTTGATACCAAGCATGGCCCTTTCACTTGTTTTGACCAATTGAACATAAGTGTGAATTCCAAAGGCTAAGGCTAGTTCTGAGAAGGGGCATTAGCAACTATCGTGTTGTGCTCTTTTTCCTCATGATGATGATGTCATGTCCCAGGTCTGGAATATGCTTTAGCCAATAACCCAAAATTGTATAAATAGATGAAGGAGAGGCCCTAGTGGACATAGAGGCTATAGGAACAAACCACAAGCTGATGTACAAAAAATATATATTGTGAGCAAGTGATAAACTTTGTAAGACTTCTATATTGCAACATCTCGACTTGTTACTACACTGTAACCTAGCAAGAACTGGCTGACATAAATAGAAGCGGAGTTACCTTTATAAAAAATAAAAATTTATATAGCCCCGACTTTGGGAATAGAAGGCTAGTGGAAAGAAATCCGTTAATGATGGGTAGAAAAAAAATGACAAAATGTCAATACTTATTAATCTGTGGTAAAATGTTTGGTAAAATTTTTCCTGCAAATACTTGGATGATATATTTTGTAACTTAGAGGTTGTAATTTTAACAAACCAGTTAGGAAACAGATTGTAATGAAGTGTCTTGATTGAGAGATTCAGTAAGAATTAGACAATTAGGGAGTTCGCAAAGAGTTGTAAGAGTTGTAAGATATAACTATTTCCATATCATTCAAAAATAAAACTGATAAAAGATTATTATAAGAAAGCATAACTAAAAGTTAGAGTTGATGGCAAAAATAACCTATGGTGGGCTAGATTTCAAAATTCTGATCAAAATAATTAAGTGGATTAATTTACTCAAGGAAAATTTACTCAAATTTACTCAAGGAAAAGAATGTGAGGGCTGTATTTCTCAAGCTTAGATAAACTCAAGTTACCTGCAAATAATTTAGGAGGGAAAGGCATTTCTCAATTATGTGCAAGACTATCTCCTCATGGAGCTAACTGTAATCAAATAGATGTAGAATCAGCTATCTTTTGAGAGAAATTCACTGCTAAATGTCAGTATCTTGGATTCAAATAGGCTGGTTTTGGAGACTTGAATTGATTCTTGACTCTACAACAATGTATGGACAAAAAAATATATAGGATCCTGCTGCTATAATCTCCCATGAAAGAATGTTTTCCATGTCATTGTTTCATTGGCTGCCTACAGTCTTCCATAAGGAGGAGCCATGATACATAGAAAACAGTGGATTATAGAGTACTTTAAAGAGGACATCTGTCTTTTGTTTCTATTAAAAAGTCAGCTTCTGTATTTTTTACTTTGTACATAATACGTCCTTTTCTTTAAGAATTTTACCTTTGTGTTTAGTTTTTGGTGGATTTTTCATGATGTGCCTAGGTGGGGATTATCTTTTAATTATCCTGTTTGGAATCCATACAGCTGCTTACAGGGCTCAATGTGTTTTATCAATTTTTGCAAATTTTCAGCCAGTATTTTTTCAACTATTGATTACGCTGATTTTGTCTTTCCTATACTTTGGGATTCTAGTTGCATGTATGTGAGACATTTTCAGCAAGCCTCATATGTCTCTTAAGCAATTCTATCTTTTCCTGCATTAATGGAAGTATTCTGTTGACTTAGGCAGTTTACGAATCCTCTCTTCTATACTATCTAAATTACTGCCAAATAATTCGATAATTTTCCATCTTGTAGTTTTCCAATCAGCATACCAAGCTAAGTCATTATCTCTACCCTAAGAGTATGAGTTCTATCCATGTCGACTTTTGGCTCTACATGGTTTTTGCTTTGCTGAAACACCAGTGAATGAAGAACAGGTGTTTAGTACAGGAGTTGAACTATGGATCATGGGCTGCCTATCTCTTTTTGTAAATAAAGTTTTATTGGAACATAAAGCCACTCATTTATCTGTGTGTTGTCTGTGGTTGCTCTTATGCAACATCAGAGTTGAGTAGTTGCTTCAGAGAATGCATGGTCTGCACAGCTAAAGGGCCTTTAAGAAAAACTTTGCAGAAGCTGATTCAGTGGAGCTTTGATGGAACTGAGTGCCCCACTGAACCAGTGGCTTTGCCTTAAGTGGCACACCGGAAGGTAAAGTTTCCTCTGTAAGACAAGAGTGACAGTATTCTTGAGTATACCATTTCTCTGTGATAACAGAAGATTTTGGAGGCTCTTCCCAGTTTGTTGGTGATTGAATCTGAATTGGTCCAGCCAATAATGGGAATATGAGGCAAGAGTTTTCCAAGTCTTCCATGGGTCAAGTGTGCAGTTTTGCTAAGTGTTCAGTATTAAACTAATAGCTGCTCTTCTTTTTTTTCCTTCAAATTTTTATTTATTTTGAGAGAGAGGGAGAGAGCATGAACCGGGCAGAGAGAGGGAGAGAATTCCAAGCAGGCTCCACACTCAAGCGTGGTTCCTAGAACATGACCTGAGCCGAAATCAAGAGTCAGATGCTTCACTGACTGGGCCTCCCATGTGCCCCAATAGCCGCTTTTCAAAATAAGGGTAATTGGTAGCTATGGCATGGAAGCCACAAGTCCAAATTTCCAAAGAGTGCTTCCATGCAGAGGCTATCTTCCACTGGAGGCTGTAATTGGCAAATCATCAATCACAGAGTCTGTACTGTCTGTAATACACAGAGTCTAGTAGACTCTAGGTTTCTTTTTTTAGTGATAAGGGATCTATGAAACAGCACTTTTTTTTTTTTTTTTGGCTAGAAGAATTGAGATATGTGATTCCATGCAGAAAGCTCCTGAATTTTGTTAGCATTGATCAGCCACTCCTGGTGGTAAAGATGTGACAATACCAATACCAGTTGGGTCTTCCTGCTAAAAGGGTTCCACATTTTCATGTTACTCTGTGCTCAGCTTTCTGCAATCTGTTAAAAAATTGTAGGAGGCTTCATGTTATTTACTTGTAAGTTGGTTGTGTCTTCTCATGTGCTCTGTCCCAGACAAATCAGTGCTTTTGTCCCATATCTCCTTGGGGGGTGGTGTCATCGTCTCTTAGATTTCAGGTACTTAGTTTCTGTATAACCTCGGCTCTCAGATGTGTTCAAGAAAAGTTATGATAGTGTAGATTATCTGACTTTGCACTGTAGTTTGTGAAATTCTTTCCAGGTTTCTGAATCTGAAGCAGAAACTTATACTCTCTAAGACGGTTTTGATTAAAATAAAAATAATGTTTTGCAATTTATGCATTATGTAGCAAATCTATTGTAGACCTACATCTATCAGTCATCATAAGCAAATGAGACAATTTGGTTCAACTCAACATTATCAGACAGAGGTTGGGAGTGGGGATTAATTTGATATTTATGATCCCTTCAAACCTCAAAGTTAAAATATAAAACTTTAAATATTTTTAACAAGCAACCAGAAATATTTAAATAAATTTACTAAATTCTAGTGATTATCAAATTTTAGCTTTCTAATCCTTATTTCCTAGAAATAAATAATACCTTTTCTTCTGTTCCATTTCAGTGTATACTTTACATCTGTGTTCTATTTTTTTCCTTACCTCTACTATATTTGTAACATTGGTTTTGCAGGTCCTATTTTGCCCAGACTTAATTTAGTAAAAGGTCAGTGCAAAAGAATAAAACTGTATCAAAGGTAGATTGCATGTGAATAGGTAGCTACCTTGGAAGTAAAAAGAAAACTTTATAGGGCAATGTGAACCAAAAGGGGTTGGAGACAAGAATGGGTAGAATGTGTTATTGTGGCAATATACTTCCATTCCTTCTATGAGATCCAACATCTTTGGGCTCTTGTTACTGAAAGAAATTGGGGGTAATCCTATTCCTCAGGGAAGGTTGCTATTTTAACTGCTGAATGGGATATAAAAGATTCTGACAGAAATTAACAAAGACATTTTGGCATATACCTATCACAAGGAGCATACTGGGTCAATTTTAATAATTAGTAATCTCCACCTATTGTTTCATTGCCCAGTACTTCAATTATTTTAAATGTTTCTCAATCACATTACTTCACAAAACCATTACTTGCTGTGGTGAAACTGACAGCTAGTGCATCATTAATATTCGTACCAAAGAGAAAAGGAGGCAAACCGAGAAACAGACTCCTAACTACAGACAACAAACTAACAGTTACCAGAGCGAGGTGGGTGGGGGATGGGTGAAACAGGTGATGAGGCTTGAGAAGAGCACTTGTGATGAGCACCATGTGTTTCATGGAAGTGTTGAATCACTATATTGCACGCCTGAATGTAATATTACACTGTATGTTAACTAACTGAAATTTAAATAAAAACTTTAAATTCATACCAAAGAGGGATGAATTTGTAGGAAATAGCCTTATAAGTTATTTTGCTTACTATATAGCTTTAGATTCATGGATACGTATTTTCAGGCATATGCATGTACACTGAACCATTTTGGGAATTTTTTAAAGTTTATTCTGAGAGAGCGTGAGAGTATGTGGGGGGTGGGGCAGAGAGAGAGAATCCCAAGCAGGGCCTTGAATGCATGAACCCAAACCCTGAGATCCTGAACTGAGCTGAAACCAAGAGTTTCAGCTTAACTGACTGAGCCACCCAGGAGCCCCAAACCGTTATTTTGGGAATTTAAAGTTGACTTCATATGTTAACTAATGGGAATTTAAATGAAACCTTGGAAGAAAAAATATAAAGTTGACTTCAATACAGCAGTGTATCTGATACCTTCTTAATCTCCTTAAACTGATTATATCCCGTTTATACTAATACTCGGTGCTGTACTTATTCAAACACCAAATGTCTCTGGAAAACAGCATTTTATTATGAATGGAAATAGATTCAGTAAGTTCTGGTGGGCAATGGGGTGTGCAGAGATGGCAAAATCATATCTTAAGCCCTCAGGTGATAGTGTTCAAACATAACCCATAGTGATTTTTGAATTCCTCATGGAACTAGAGCTGTTGCATTGAGCTACTTTGATACTCCTCCATAGTGTTGTATGTCTGGAAGCAATATGGCAAAGAAAAAGTTTTGCTGGTATGAGGGAGGAGTAGGGGCCAAAAAAAGGGGGGGGGATTTGAATTCCAAAGGAATAGAGGATTAAAAAAATTCCTTCTGTTACTTTAGGCTACCCCTGCCACTCTCAATAGCTTCGTTGGCCTATCTGCAAAGTATAGATAAGAATATTTGCTTTTGGTCTATCTTCAAGTTCTGTAAGATTCTTGAAAGGAATAGAAGTTCTAAAGGATCCTATATTACTGAAAAATGGCGATTGTCTAAATTATTCTGAAAATTAAGCCCATTCTCTATAACACAATAGTGATTTTAACTTCACTATAGAAACGGATTTTAAGGAGGTATTTGTTGTTAGAATAATGTGATTTATTAAGAAAAAACAGTAACACTCCTGAAATTATTAATATTTACAGGATAATAACAATCTTAAAAATTAAATACTCTATAATCAATTATTAGTAATTTGTTGAGTTTTCAAAGACTTTTTTTTTACTACAATTTTTTTTTATTTCTTAATAAGCACCTAAAAGAGACCTGCAAACAGCTAGATGGAACTATTCACACAGGAGACACTGTATTAGTTTGTGACCAAGCCAGTAGCAGGTATGTTTTTGTAGGAGGTGGAACTATAAAACTCTTCGATAAGCCTTCTGAGCCTTCTCTTTCACTTTCATGTATGTCAGCTTTGAATACATATTGATTCTTTCCCCTTTTTTGTTATATTTGAGGTAAAATCAAATACATTCATTAGGGAAATAATAGAACTTATGATTTTTACTGATTCCTTAAAAATAAGGCTAAACAAATAGAGGACAGTAAGCATCATAATTTAAGGTTGAAGGATTCAGTACTTTTCAAAAATATAAAATGATTTCAAATAGAACTTAGCTGAATTATGTCCACCTACTCCCACACAAACGATTCATATGCTGAAGTTCTAACCCCCCCAGTAGCTCAGACAGTGATTATATTTGGAGAGAGGGTCTTCAAAGTGGTATTAATTTAGAATGAGATCTTTAGGGTGGGCCCTGATCTCCTGTGACTGGTGCTCTTATAATAATAGGGAATTAGCATATAGGTATATATAGAGGCAATATATGTAAAGACACAGGGAGAAGATAGCTATCTTGCAGGGCAGGGAGAGAGGCCTCAGAAAAAACCAAATTGCTAACACCTTGATCCCCAACTTCCAGCCTCTAGAAATGTGAGAAAATAGTTACTTAAGCCATTTAGTCCACAGTGCTTTGTTATACTGGCCCTCAGAAACTAATACATAACCCAAATGAATATGCCAGAACATTAATATGAATAAGAACAAAAGGTGTGCACTAATGAGGAGCCAGAAGTTAAACTGCAAGGAATTTAAACATAGCTCATAATCATCCTCATCATTTACTTACCGAACAATTACAGATGAGCCAGACACAATTCAAGTATATGAATTATCATATCGACTCCTCACCAACAAAACTCTGAGGTACTTTTGACTTTGCTATTTTATGTATAAGGAAAACTAAAGTATGTGGATCTTAAGCAGTTGGCCCAAATCACAGAGATAAATGATTGAGATAGATTGTATAGCTAGGCAATCAAATAAGTTTTTGACTATTTATCCAATGGCATAAGGAACCCAAGTTAAATTATCTATGTCTCATTTTGGAGATTATCACAAAACACTACATATACTGCTTCTGGGAACAAGTTGTAAAAAAGTTGAAACATAAATTCAGTCAATATTAAGTTCTTTTGGATCATAGAGAATTTTTCTGTATGTGTGTATTTCAGCATGTATATTTAGACTACATAAGTAATACATACATATATATGGATTATGCTTTCTGTAGTTTTTTTTTGAATTTTATCTCCATTTGTATTTTATTTTTTAATATGAAATTTATTGTCAAGTTGGTTTCCATACAACACCCAGTACTCATCCCAACAGATGCCCTCCTCAATGCCCATCACCCACTTTCCCCTCCCTCCCCCCCATCAACCCTCAGTTTATTCTCAGTTTTTAAGAGTATCTTTGGTTTGGCTTCCTCCCTCTCTAACTTTTTTTTTCCTTCCCCTCCCCATGGTCTTCTGTTAAGTTTCTTAGGATCCACATAAGAGTGAAAACATACGGTATCTGTCTTTCTCTGTATGGCTTATTTCACTTAACACAACACTCTCCAGTTCCATCCGCGTTGCTGCAAAGGGCCATATTTCATTGTTTCTCATTGCCACGTAGTACTCCATTGTGTATATAAACCACGATTTCTTTATCCATTCATCAGTTGATGGACATTTAGGCTCTTTCCATAATTTGGCTATTGTTTTTAGACAGTTTTCTCAGTCAAATACCTCCTTTCTTTACAAACCAATGTTAACCAGAGATTTTGACTATTCCTAATACTTTGTGAATGCAGAATATACTGCATGCTCACAGTATACTCACGTGCCACCTTGATCTTGGAGCTCTGCAGTTATAATTGTAACACAATTTTGTAAGAAAGGAAGAAAAGAGAGGATAGAAGAGAAGACAGAAATGGGAGGGAGGGAAAGAGGGAAGGAAAAGACAGAAAGCTAGAGTACACAAGCTCACTTAAGAATATGTTTACTTTTGGGACGCCTGGGTGGCTTGGTCGGTTAAGCATCTGACTTCGGCTCAGGTCACGATCTCGCGGTCCGTGAGTTCGAGCCCCGCGTCGGGCTCTGTGCGGACAGCTCAGAGCCTGGAGCCTGTTTCAGATTCTGTGTCTCCCTCTCTCTGTGACCCTCCCCCGTTCATGCTCTGTCTCTGTCTCAAAAATAAACGTTAAAAAAAAATTAAAAAAAAAAAGAATATGTTTACTTTTTAGATGTTGAGCTGAATCTACATACATGTAAATATTAATTGAAATGAATATGCTAGTTCTAAAAAGAACTCAAACGTATTCTCTCTTAAAATGAAGAGATGCATCCTCTTTTTAATTATTAAAAAAAATAATCTATATGAAGCTCATCTCATTTGGGGATAAAACACAAAATACAGGGCTCACAAATATATCTCTAGTACAGGGGCACTGTTTTTCAATAGTGAAAACTGGGTGGCTCATTTGGTTGTGTCTGACTCTTGATTTCTGCTCAGGTCATGATCTCACACAGTGGAGCCTGCTTAGGATTCTCTTTCTCCTAGCCTTCTGCCCCTCCCCCACTTGCACCCTCCCCTCAAAAAGAAATAAATAAAAAACAAATATATCTCCAGTACATAAAAGTGCAGTTTAATAATTTTAGTTATACAAGTAACTTAATTTTTAGGAAGATTCTAAACCACGTGAAATTAGTATATGATGAGATAAGGCAAACATGAGGGAAACAGACTCATTTTGAGAAAAATTAGAAAAAATGGGAGATTTTTATTCTAAAGCAAACGGGAAAAAATGAGAAAATATACATTGCAAATTAAGAAAATTCACTAGAGATTCAAGTTTACAATCTACAAAGCAGATAATTGGATCAATAATACAAAGGATAACTTGAGAGATCCTTTAAGAATATGCAGTGAAATGAAAAAAAAGATGATATGAGAAAAGATTACAGGTACTGAGAAAAGAGAACAGAATAAGCCGAGAAAATGAATGTGTCTGCTGAAGATGTAACATGAGAAAAAGACTTAAATCTACAGCTAAAGAAAACTTCTCTGGGATAAAATAATAAGGAAGATCCAGTCCCTACTCATGTGGACCTTACATGACCTTACATGTTAGTGGCAAATAAACAGTAAAATACCATCTAGGGCTCCAATAGGCTTATGCCTAGGATCCTACTGCACATACCAGATAGACCTCTTAATCATAATAGTGAAAACTGGATAAAACTTCATACAGAGATCATACATAAAGTAATGGAGAAAAAGGACTTAAATGGTTTGAGCTGAATGTGGGAAAGTGAATATATAAACTTTTAATGTAACTATAAAAGTAACTGTAATGCAAACAAGTATTATTTTGTGTTATATTTTTATTCTGATGCACATCAAAATATCCTGAAATTGATAATTTAATTCCTAAAAGCTTCTGCATTCTTCACAAATCCTGGATATTTTTCAGTTTATGTAAAGAAAGTGACAGTGTTTCAAAACTGAATTTTTTTTTTTTTAGAATTTTGCAATGGATTTTTTTTATCAATGTAATGGAATTTCAGCATTTAGAGGACTGTAAATACTCAATTCATCAGTGAAAAGTCACCACTCTAATAATATGAAGTTTGGGGACATGTAAACATGACAACGTCTAAAACAATAAAATTGAGTTGTTGGGACTCCTGTTGGCTAGAATCCTAATTAAGTAGAGAAAGAAATTCAATATGCCAGAAAACACCAAACTGATTTTTGTTCATTAGGAAATAAAATAATTTGTATTCTTGGTGTTCAGTATAATATCGATGCCAGTTATTATTCTCTGTGCCAGATTATCTTTTGTTTAAATACTTTGTTCTGCCGATTCTTTGTTGTCATGATTGGGAAATTTATGTATTAATCTCTCTCTGTGCTTCAAGTATCTTGAGTATTTAACAGATTTCTAAATACAGATTGAATTAATATAAGATTGATGTGTTACATATGACTATAAATCTTCTGCCTCTTCTTAAATCAAAAGGTGCAATGTATTTTCTCCAAGATTCTGCACCATCCTGAAATTACCTTGACTCAGAGAATGTGGCAAAAGTGATGCTGTGTTACTTTTGAACCTGGGCTTTAAGAGACCTTCGATTTTGCGGGCACCTGGCTAGCTCAGTCAGTAGAGCATGCTACTCTTGATCTCAGGGTAATGAGTTTGAACCCCATGTTGGATGTAGAGATAACCTAAAAATAAAATCGTTAAAAAGAAAACAAGAGATCTTCCACTTTTACATGCTTGGGTTATTTCTTCTTAGTACATAGTCTTGGTGCTGCTATTGGAAGTTCAAACCACAAGTAGGAAGGCTGGTGAAGGGGAACCAAAGTGCTCTGCTCTACAGCTCCAAGTGAGTTTTGAGCCAACACCAACTGTTCACCATAGGAGAAAGTGATCTTGGGTGTTGGCAGTTAAACAGAGCGTACGGATGATTGTCATCACAGCGGACACCACATGGAGCAGAAGAACCACCCAGCTCGACCTAATCAACTCACAGAAATCATGAAAAATAATAATGTTCTGTTGGTGGGTGGTTTATTACATATCGATAAACTTTGAACTGTGTCTGCTCCAAGGTAGGGTCCCATAGAATTGTAGCTATTGTTACTTTAAAATACTAGGGTTAGGTTCCATCCTGTTCTAGGCCCTCTGTAGAGTTAGTGGCACCTGATACTTCATCATTAATAAATTCCTATGGCCAATGAATAATTAAAGAATAGAGCTGTGTTTCAATAGTTTTTCCTCCACTGAATTCTCCTCTTGCATATCTACCATTTCACATTTGTAAATCCTCCCTAACGTTTTTAGGCCAGGGCATTAGTTTTTTTCTGCTCTGTTGGACATGATTATATTCTTTTTCTGCAATTGTATAGCTTGTACTTCGTAGCGATATCAGGCTACTTACCTCACATTTGCCTCTAATTCTAGTTACTTTTATTTTACTTGTTTTATTATAATTTTCAGGGGAATGACCATCACTTTTCCCTTAAATTAAAACAATTTTTTAGAGCAGTTTTAAGTTCACAGCAAAATTGAGGGGAAGGTAAAGAGATTTCCCATATATCCCTTGCCCACACATAGACTATGTCACTTTCATTGTTTTATTATAGTGACTAGCCTGAATTGGTAGTCAATATATTCACTTGCCTATAAATCTCATACGTATAAATTATTCTTAATGTCTGATTTGAGGGTAATGAAATTTATCTTTACTCATTGTCTTGTCCTCTGGCTGCTATTTCAGATTCCTAAAGTGTGCTATTACGGAGAACAATGAGTCTGTAGTTAAAGACACTGGATTTCTATCCCAGACATTCGCTAACCATAGTTTTTAAGTCAAGTAACTTCCTTAGATAAGGATTTCCCAAAAAAACATAAAGTGAGGGATCAGACTGGAGAATTATTTTTGCCAGACTGGATACTTTTTCATATCTCTCAGCTAAATACTTTTGATATATTTAGTGAAAGTGAAGTGACTAGTTAAGCAATCATCTTGTAATGAACCCAAAGTGGAAAACCAATAAGATAGCTTATTTTTTTTCGTAAGTAAAAGGGAAGGAAGTTTAATTATCATATAATTTCCGATGGTTTATCTTCTAGTTATAGCTAGATGCTACCCAGTGAGAAATTATTTCTTTATATATGTTTTATATTTTCCTTAGTAATGAGCTCCCTATTTCTTAAAATAATTGATATATATGTACACACGCACATACACATACATATAAATTTTGGAGTTCTCTCCCAATGATGACATAATATTCCTTTCCAAGGCCTTATTTTAATAACTGTGAGGAATCTCTTTTCTAATACTTTATTAATCCCAGGGTAACTTAAATATGATAATGGCAATATGGCAAAATTTAGAAGACTATATGGACAGTAGGAAAGCTAATATCAGAATCAAAATCCCAACTTATAAGGAGATGCTTCCAGGAAAAAACAAAAACAAAAACAAAACAAAAAAAACATGATTCTGCTCTCACAATCTTCCTCTTAATTCTACTTTCCTCCAATCGTCATGTTAACTCAAAGACATGTACTTGTTATAATGTTTAGTGGCTTTGCCTTATGATTTGGTACTCAAACTTGGCACACATTCATCTTTGAAGAAGACTTTGCCAAAAGTTTACTCAGCAAATAACTGTGTGCTGTAGGTTTAGTGATGTGCACAATGAGGTCATTCAAAAGCTATCTTGCTTAAACAAACAGATGAACATCATTCATCAAGTATTGGCCATCCAAATCTTGCAGGTAGGAATTTTATAAAGGATATAAAACAAAAGTTTCTTTTATTTTGAAATGTATAAACATCAGTCCATTGTGTATTTATTATAAGTTCTTACCACCTTATGGTAAATGCATTTGGAATTACTTTATCTGCAAATGACATATGCCTAAACTTTAGTATGAAATATTGTCATTCATATTTACAAATTGCATATAAATGTTAATATTTTTCAAATATAAGAATACTTATTTTTTCTTTTCATGAAAAAATCATACAACTAAAATAGGAGGTTGGCCAAATATATATAACACAGATCTAACATATTTACCTGCCTATACACATGACATGTTAACTCTTTAAAAATACTTAGCAGTTAATATTAAGCTAATTCTGATGTCTGGATAATTTTCTTAGAATTCATAGGTCACACACAGGGTATAAATATTCCAAGTGCAGATTCAATAAATATTTCTCAGTTACTAAATATAAAATCTATTTTAATAGCCACTTAATACGCAGTTTAATTTACTTAGGAAAATTCTTCCTAATATATCCTTTTTGACTGTCTCTTAAATGAAATGTCATTTAGCAAAGTATCAACTTGGGACAATTGTATATCCCTGTGGAATATTGTGTTTTGTCTGGAGACATTTTTGATTATCATGGCTGTGGGGTTTGTGTGGGTTCTACTGGCATCTAGCAATGAAAGTCAGGCATGCTATTAAACACTATATTTTATATATATATAATATGTATGTATATTATATATATAAATAATACATATAATTATAATATAGAGAGGGACATATAATATATAGAGACAATATAAATTATATAAAATTATATTATCTATATATAGACTATATATATAATTATATATAGACAATATAATTATATATATATACAAATAATTATCCAAACCCAAATGTCAATATGGCCAGGTTTGTGAAATCCTGATTTGGCATTATAAAAAGGAAAATATTCTTTGATGGTGAGGAAAGATATTTTTCTCTTTTTTGTTTTTTAGATCAAAGCGATACACTTTTATACCATGACAGTGCATTTTAAAATATAATGCAGATCAGTTGCTAACTATAAAACATCAGAAAATGTGCTATTTACAAATTAATAAATAAAAAGCTAGTATTTCAATATTGGGAATTTTATTTTTTTTTAATTAGTTAAAACAATGCAATTGAAATATTAAAATTGGCTGGATGATATTTTCCTAATAAAAATTTCCTTTTGTTGTCTTCACCAAATAACTTTTTCCTTTCCTCCAAACTATTTTTTAAATGTGCATAGCTAGTATTATTTTACTCCTAGGATGTACGTATTAACTGGTAAAGTAAAATGCTTTAAAGAGAGAGCTTTAAAAATTAAGCAAATGGTTTATAAGAAAAAATAAGGAAGCCAGGGACAATACGTGCAATGTAGAATTTATTTAAGTGCCATTAGTTAAATATTTGAGGCAGTATAGCCAGATACTAGAAACAACCTTAAATTCACTAAAAATGCAATTTCAAATTTTATATTCTTTACACTTATGCGCAAGTTATTATGGATTATCATGCTCCGTCTTTTGCACTAGAAGTGTAGGGCATGCAGTAGACTTTAAACATAGGATTGAATGAAATAGTTCAAGTTACTATACCTGTGTTCTAATCTTACATTGCTCATTCATCTTTAGAACGTCTATTGTTTAATTTTACAGAAGAATGATTTTACCCCTTCACGAGAAAATTTGACGTTACCAGCCAATGATCAAAATGACACATCTGTCACTTGAGCTGCCATTTTTAATTCTGCTTTTGAAAGCCTAGACAATTATGACATCAGTTGAAGTCTGTTCTTTTCAGCATGTAAACTGCACCCTCGTGGATAACTTTCTGTGCAGTCTCACTTGCATGAGCTGATTGTGATCTACATTGATTTTCACGGAAGTGAAGTTCTGATAATAGGCTTTCCAATGCCAGAATTTACCTGTGCCAGTGTGTTGGCTAATGATCCTGGGGGGAAAAATTAAAAATTGCATACAAGGGAGCAGTTTTTCACTTTTTAAAAAACCACTTCCACATACACGAAACCTGTGATTGATCATAAGCCACGTAGTACACTCTGTGCTTCTCCTTCTTTCTCTTTTAAAACTAAAGCATCAGAAAGATGACATTTCTAACGTAGTTCAGATTGAGTATAGGTCAACAGCAGTATAGCATTAACGTAGGTGATCAGTATGTATACCAATATCAGTTAACTCACTGTGGAAGTTTTCTACATACCAAGAAACTTCACCGACCTACTGGATGGTAATCACCCTAAGTTTCTTGGCTGTACAACATTCCAGAAGAAAGGCCCTCTCAAATCCCCAGTGTTGGGTAATTGCTACTTAAATGAACCTTTTGGTGTCCTATATATTTTAGTCAGATATTTTCAAGCAGATTAAATCTTTCTGAAATTGCAATGAGTTTGTCATCGTAAGACTACTCTACCTGAGTGTAAAGAAACTTCTCCTTATATTATTTAAACATTTGTTTATATTTTGAGAGAGAGGGAGGGAGAGAGAAATCCCAAACAGGCTCTGCACTGTCAGCGCAGAGCCCGATGTGTGGCTCGAAGTCACAAACTGTGAGATCACGACCTGAGCAGAAGCCAAGAGTTGGACACTTAACTGACTGAGCCAGCCAGCCGCCCCAAGAAATTTCTTCTTATGAAGAGTATGCACAAAATCAGAAAATGGTTATGGAAAATGCTTAACTAATGCAAAATAATTTTTGATTGTTCCCTGGAGAGCCTATGAAACAATTTTGCTCTTTGGTTTTTATTTTTTCATTTCCTCCATCCTTATATTTATCTCTAGATGATATATATGTTAATATCAAACAAAGAGCCACTTTTCAGAGAAACAAACCAAATAGTAAACAACCAAGTCTACTGGGTGGCACTTCAAAAGATCTGATTTTCTAAAAGGAAACACTCCAGAAACTATTTTCTCTTAGACACTATGCTTTCCACTTGAATAATCCATTTCTTACTGACAGTGGTTAATTGAAACAAAACCAGTGCCAGGATATATACATCCATGTGAATTGCCTCCTAGTCTGCTGGACACAGCACTTCTCCACTTTGTCATATCTCCAATTTGTCAATGAGATATTGACAATGTGGCACTTGGTCAATTTGGCCGAGGCATTAAGAGTTTTTGCATGCTTCTGCTTATCAACATGTAGTAGTGTGACCTATAAAGAGAAAAACCTGCTTTAATTAGCAGCTGCTCCCAGGACTGTGGAAATACATGAACCCAAACTAGAAGCCTGCATCCGAGAGGAAATGCCACCTAAGTCAGAGCCACTCAGATCACATGCAATCTTGGAAGCCACCTGGTTTTAAGTTACTGAGTTTTGGAGTGGTTTGGTGCATATAACTGAGACCATAGGTGACTAAGACATGCCCTTAAAAACAAGTACAAAATGAATGATGTCTCCTCCTAAGCAGCTTTGAATTACAAATTTTAGAACTAAATTTACCTCGATTAACTAAATTTACCCACATAACAAGGAAACTCATTATCATGGAATTGAGTCACTATCAAGGTATTTAATTTGAAAGAAAATTATATACCTTGTTTATATGCTATTCCTTAAATAGGTGTTAGCTTCTAAAGTTGTGTGCTCAGTCTCCCCCAAAAGATCCTAAATTTGGGAGTAGGACTTATTTTATCCATAACTAATGACAGGTTTTATAAGCACAATAACATAAATGCTGAATGATTAATTCAAAAATATATAAGGGGAAATACTATATATTAAAAAGATCTCATTGTTTAAGATTGAACACGTGTAGATTTTAATAATGTGAAATTAAAATTTTAAGATACACATAAAGATTTACAAGTAAGGGCATATTTTCATATTATGCTACTAATTTTCTCCATAGCCTTGGTTGAATGGCATCATAATTACTAATATAGGTATAATAAGCATATAGTAATGTATAATTAGCATATATATTTGTGTATATATGCACACATATATATTTTAAGTGTGTTGGAAATCTATGATTTCAATTCTGATCAGAGTTATTTGATTAAAGACATTTTATAGAGGATTTCTAAATAAGCATTTATTCATGCTATCTGACAAATGCAAATGCATCACTAAGTCCTTGAAATTGTATTTCCAAATTAAGACCTTTATTCTATAATGGTAAAATAAAAATTTGCAGTGGTTTTAGAAATATGAAGTTTGCCATTTTGCCAATATTTTTAGTGTAGTGGAGAAAAACATATTCACAGAGCTACATTTTTATTTTCCAATAAAATGTTTGAGTTGTGACTTTCATAGAAGTATTCTTCACATGTGTAATTGGTGAACCTATCTTATGTTTTATAGACAAAAACCCCCTGAGATTTAGATGTATGATACATTAGAATTAAGAATGTCTTAGGGGCACCTTGCATGGCTCAGTTAAGCATCAGGTCATGACCTCACCGAGGTGAGATGGAGGCCCCACCCCTACCCCTGTCTGTCAGGCTCCATGCTGGGCTGGGCAGGGAGCCTGCTTGAGATTCGCTCTGGCTCTTTCTGTCCACTTCTGGCACCTGTGCATGGGCTCTACCCCACCCGCCCCCCAAAAGAAAGTATTAAAAAATTGTATTTACATTGCTTAGTCTCTTGGGAGAAGCAGAAAAACAATCGTAGGTACTTGTCTAGGTGACTTTAATAATATTTCGACCTCAACGAGGAAAATATTTTTTTTTTCTTTTGAGTAATGTGATCTGTAGCAATTCTTTACTTCAGTTATCTAAGATGAAAGTCAGGGTCTTATGTACTGTAATAGAAAAAGCTTAGAAAATCTATTTCATGCTCTCAACCAGACAATCCACAGATAATCACAGTTCACTGTCAGAAATATTGCTTTAACCCACATTTCCTGTATAATATCTTAGTACTATCAAAAATGATATTCTCTAGCAGTCAGGTCTCCAATGATTGTGGTCAGCTACAGGAAGGAAAATGTCCAAATGTATTGTCAAAAATATACAAAGTGAGACTTTGGAAACAATATTAAATGATTTCAACAAATGTATAACATTACAAATCAGGTTGAGCTATACAGTTCTGCATGTAAAGGTTGAAAAAATATTTAAAGATTTTTCTGTTTATCAGAGAAATAAAATACCAGAAGTACAAGTGAGCTATTGACAGAGAATAAACATTAAAAAGCCTTCTGAAAACAAATGCTGAAAAAAATTCAATGCAAAGAGATAAAAACAATGATCCATAAAAGCTAAGTAAGAATAACTATGAGTTAGGAAAGAACAAATTTATTATGAATTAATTATTGAATTTCTATGGATGGAAACTTTGTTACAAAACATGTTTTAGAACCAGTGTTTTCTAGAAGTGATGGCTTTATTTTTTCTTACTGGGCACAAGGATTTCACTTTTATGTATTGCAGCAAATTGCACATTAAGAAGGATGTCCTGCCACAAATACATGTATATCCTAAATAAATGACAAAAAAAAATCCCTGTAAATTTAAGGACAATATTTTGTGAAGCAAAGAATGAAGAGGAAAAGGAGAATATAAGAGGAAAAGTAGGAGAAGGAAAGTAAGAAAAAGAGGTGAGGGTGAGGAAAAGAAATCGAAATTTCTAAATTTACCCTTCTGGTAAAAGTAACAAAGTGTCCTTAATTAAACTAGCCGATCCCTGAGCCATGCACATAGGTAAACTAAAAGCAGTTTGCAAGTGAGGCCTAAAGAATTGTACATAGTTTTAATCCTAGAAGGAGAACAAGATAAACCTAGGACAATATTTTCAAAAGTAAGAGATAATAAGAATGACTAATTCCACAGTTTTCTTCAAGTCCATTCACCTCCACTCTGGTGTGCAAATTCTCTCCTTTCCTTTCATAATTATAGTGCACCCACATTTTGTAATTTATTTGGCAATTAGTCTTTGCAGGATTGTAATTATTCCATTCAAGTGTATATATATGAGTATTAGAAATACTTGAGTAGTACATGCTGGCATTCTCTCAGGAAGTTTCTGATATAATTGCCTTTCCCTATGTCTCTACCATATGTTATGGGCTGGTCCTTTATTTACAGAAGCCTCTTTTGCATGGGAGAAATTATTTGAGGTCAGTATTCTTTTTTTTTTTTTTACTTTTTTTTAACGTTTATTGATTTTTGAGAGAGAGAGAGAGAGAGAGAGAATGAGCCGAGAAGGGGCAGAGAGAGAAGGAGACACAGAATCTGAAGCAGGCTCCAGGCTCCAAGCTGTCAGCACAGAGCCTGATGTGGGGCTCAAACCCAAGAACTGTGAGATCATGACCTGAGCCAAAGTCTGGCGCTCAGCTGACTGAGCCACCCAGGTGCCCCTAAGGTCAGTATTCTTAATGAGATTTTGCCAGTTTGCTGATGAGAGATGACCAGCATCTTCAAAAATTTTCTACTTGGGGGATGTCTTACTTACAGTAGCTAATAGTAATATTTAAAAATTTGTTTCACACATCTTTTCATTGAGGATGACTACCTCTGCACGTGTTCAAAGGAAGGAACCTCAGCAAAACTTTCAAGAAGTTTGAGTAGAAAAGGAGAGAAAGAAATGGCTAAAGGGAGATTTAGCGTGTGTGTATTTGTGTGTACGCATACATGTAAACATACAACACGTAATTGGAAGAAACTTAAATGTGTTCGAGCAGACTTAAACGATCTGCTTGATACTAGGAAAAGCAATTGAGGAGAGTAACTCGTGCTTATTAAGAGTGGGCTGTGCATCATGACTTTCCTCCACGGAGCACAGCATGGGATGGGAGTAAAACAAATGGAGTCAATTCACAGTGAAGAAACTGATACACACCACCTCAGCCTGGGGTTCAAAATTAGCATCGGCTTTGCAAGTCATCTGGTAGTAGACCTCCTTGATGTGATGAAAATGACATTCTGACTTAGTGATCTTCCTCCCCCAAACCCATAACCCTACTCTTGTCACAAGAAAAAACATGAGCCAAATCTCAGTTGAGGGGCATTCCATGTACCCCTGGCCTATACTCCTCCAAACTGCCAAGGTCATCAAAAAGAGCAATCTGAGAAACTCACAACCAAGAGGAGCCTAAGGAGACATGATGAGATGGAGACATCATGGATGGGATCTGGGAACTGAAAAGTGCATCAGGAAAAGCTAAGGAAATTTGAAGTGAGACACAGGAGCTATATAAAATAATAGGATTGGGAGTAAGCTAAATAGGTATTGAAATCTCATTGTTTTCCTTGTGAGATTAGAAGTAACATCAACTGCTTAAAGATGAGACTGGAAAAAATAAAGTTGAACGTGAGGACAATAATGCTTAGGTAATGTAAGATGGCTAATTTAACAAAGAGAATAGTAGGCTAGCGTGGGATAATCTAAAGTTGCTGATCATGGAAACAGGATGCACTATTGTATTAAATTATCTAGCCATTCATGCCCTGGAGCAGGTCTTGAGGCCTGTTGCGACTCCAATAGGTTTTGGATCCGTTAGTTGTGTGAGTGAAGAATTTACTGTTTTACAAGAGTGATACTAAAATGATAGAACCAGGATAAGAAAATATTTTTAATATAATGTAAATTAACATCCATCCGTATCAAAAATTTACGTTCCTAATTTCAGTGACTATTGTATACTTCTCTGTGTATTCATCAGCACCGGCGTGGTATGTTTTTATTTTATTTTTGACAGCATGGTAATCATATGTACCTCAATTCTTAGTTTGCATTATCCTGGTTACTATTGAAAGAGTCAAGGTCTCCATCCATCCCAAGACTGCTACTACCTCATTTTATGAAGTTTAGAGATACATTATTCAAATTTTGTTAAGGTCCCTTCTATATTTTCCATGTAAATCATAAGTGCAGTTTTAGGTGGCTATGTGTTCATTCAGCTTATCCTCAGTCAAATTCATCTGCACTAGAGTAAATGTTATTTAAAGTGTTTTTGGCATGTGACTACCCATCCTTTGTTTAAAGCACAAATATAGTTGTTTTGTTCTCGTCATTTTATAAATAATTCATCACATCCAAGGAGTCTGGACTGATAAAAAGTCATGTACAAGTTTCTATTTTCCAGATTTCACAATAAAACATTTTGCAAGTTCTGACCAGTGTTACGTATAAAGTATGGTTATTAGAAGAAAGCAGGAGATAACAATTATCAAACTTGTACTTGATACCATTTGAATGTATCAATTTTTTTAGAATGAATTTAAAAAATTCAGTTAAGTATAAAATAAACATAAGCACATTCATAAGCTAGAAAAAATTGGTAAGAATTTTGGTATACATACCTGGAGGGCAGCGGGACATAATGTGTCTGTAAATGGTATAGTATATGTCAACAATTTTGCATAAGCACATGTGTCTGAGCAGGTGAGCCATAGACTTTGTTATGTCAAGAAATTCTATGATTAAAAAGCTATGTAACCACTGAGGGAGTTAATATGAAAATGTTTTAAAATATGTTTTATAGTTCAATAGAGTCTCAACAAGCATAAAATAGGATTGCATCAGACACACACACACACACACACACACACACACACACACACACACACCACCAAAGATGCTAATAATGGAGAAGGGCAGCACATTTCCTGGCAAGGATACTGAATATAGTTAACATGCTAATTTTTTGGAAAACAATCCAGTTTAATAGAATTTTGATAATTTTTGAGGGGAAATTTTGTAAAAATTATGCTGAATTCATCTGGAAATATATAAACAAAAGATCATTTTTTATTATAGAGTAATGAAGATAGAACAACAGTGATATATTGTAAATCTAGGGTAATCAAAATAATGGGGTTGCCCTAAAACATACAGCGTGGTAAATATAACCAAATAAAAAAATCTTAAAAGGAATGAATGTGCCCTTATGTCGAAAGGATTAGCTATTCAACAAATAATAACTAGGTAATCGTATTTTTGATCCAAACCATTATCAAAATAATATTTAAATTGATTTAAAAGGACATGGTATTGGGTGTCCTGTGTTTGGCTATCCCCTATTATTTAGGGTGAGGAATCTTTTCCTCAGGGGTGAAAAGGTGATTAGAATGTGTGTCAACTTTTGTAATGCATCACCAGTAAAAACCAGAGATTTAAAAGTATGTAATAATACATCTGGATGGCTCAATCGGTTAAGCGTCTGATTGAGGCTCAGGTCATGATCTCACGGTTCATGAGTTTGAACCCCATGTCGGGGTCTGTGCTGACAGCTGGGAGCCTCCTTCAAATTTTGTGTCTCCCTCCCTCTCTGCCTCTACCCTGCTCTCACTCTGTCTCTCAAAAATAAATAAACATTTAAAAAATTTTTAAAAATAAAAGTATGTACTAATAAAGATAAGTGAAATGAAATCTTTAAGTTTTCTATAAGGTTCATGTTTTGTCTTAGACCAAACTAATTATATCAGGCAACAATTAAAACCAAAGATATTTTGATCATTTTTAATGCAAACACTATTAGAAGCTATTATAATCTTGATACAATTTTCTCTGTTTCTTCTGATTATTTTCTATTAAAATATAGGTGATTCTTCATATGACGTTGAAGAAAATACACTGAAAATTTCAGTTCAGAGGATAAATCTAATTCTATAAGGTTACTATTAAAATGGTTATGTGGTTCTATATTATACACCAAATTTTTAATTTAATTTTAGTTACTAAGCATTTCTTCATAGTATTAGATTTCTATGTCAACTAAACAATAAAATCAATTATTTTTTTAATTCCAGTATAATTAGAGTGTTATACTCACTTCAAGTACGATATAGTGATTCAACAATTCTATACATTACTCAGTGCTCATGATGATAAATTTACTCTTAGTCTCCTTCACCTATTTACCCATCCCTCCACCCACCTCCCCTCTGGTAACCACTGTTTGTTCTTTATAGCTAAGAGTCTGTTTTTTGGTTTGTCTCTTTTTTCTTTGATTGCTTGTTTTGTTTCTTAAATTCCACATGTGACTAAAAGCATATGGTATTTGTTCTTCCCTGAATGACATGTCATTTGGCATTATATCCTCTAGATCCATTCATGTTGCTGCAAATGGCAAGCCTTCATTCTTTTTTATGACTAATGTTCCATTGCCTGTATATACCAGCTTTTATCCATTTGTCTGTGTATGGACACTTGGGTTGCTTCCATATTTTGGCTATTGTAAATAATGCTGCAGTAAACAAAGAGTTGCATATATCTTTTGGAAGTAGTGTTTTCTTTTTTTTTCTTTTTAAGAGAGGCCAATGGATTTTAATGTAATCAAGGATGAAATTTCATCCATATGGCTTCAGAGTCCACAGTGCAACTAATCATTAAAAAACCATTTCTTGTGTACTTCATATTTACTTCTCTAATTTCTTTTTTTTTTAAATTTACATCCAAATTAGCATATAGTGCAACAATGATTTCAGGAGTAGATTCCTTAGTGCCCCTTACCCACTTAGCCCATCCCCCCCTCCCACAACCCCTCCAGTAACCCTCTGTTTATTCTCCATATTTAAAAGTCTTTTACGTTTTGGCCCCCTCCCTGTTTTTATATTATTTTTGTTTCCCTTCCCTTATGTACATCTGTTTTGTCTCTTACAGTTCTCATATGAGTGAAGTCCTATGATTTTTGTCTTTCTCTGACTAATTTCCCTTAGCATAATACCCTCCAGTTCCATCCACATAGTTGCAAATGGCAAGATTTCATTCTTTTTGATTGCCTAGTAATACTCCATTGTGTATGTGTATATACATATACCACATCTTTATTCATCCATCGATGGACATTTGGGCTCTTTCCATACTTTGGCTATTGTTGATAGGGCTGCTATAAACATTGGTGGACATATGTCACTTCGAAACAGCATACCTGTATCCCTTGGACAAATACCTAATAGTGCAACTGCTGGGTCGGAGAGTAGTTCTATTTTTAATTTTTTGAGGAACCTCCATACTGTTTTCCAGAGTTGCTGCACCAGCTTGCATTCCTAGGAAGTAGTGTTTTCATATTCTTTGGGTAAATACCCAATAGTGGAATAACTGAATCATAGGGTGATTCTATTTTAATTTTTTGAGGAAACTCCATAGGATTTTTCACAATGGCCACACCAGTTTGCATTCCTACCAATAGTGCAAGGAGTTTCCTTTTTCTCCACAACCTCATCAACACTTGTTGTTTCTTGTGTTGTTGATTTTAGCCATTCTGACAGGTGATAGCTCATTGTAATTTTGATTTGCTGATGATGACTGATGTTGAGCATCTTTTCATGTATCTGTTGGCCATCCTCCCTGCATATTTTTTATTTCCTTTTGGATTTCTTGGTTGACCCATTCATTGTTTAGTAGAGTGTTATTTAACCTCTATGTATTTGTGTTGTTTCCAAGTTTTTTCTCGTGGTTGAATTCTAGTTTTATACCATTGTGGCTGGAAAAGATACATGGTATGACTCTGACCTTTTTGAATTTGTTGAGACTAGTTTTGTGGCTTCTGATGTAATCTATTCTGGAAAATGTTCCACGTGCACTTGAGAAGAATGTATATTCTGTTGTTTCTGGATGGAATGTTCTGAATGTATCTGTTAGATCTATCTGGTGATCTATTATGTCCTTTGTTGGGTCTTGTTACAGTGTATTTTAAAATCTATTTTGTGTGATATAAGTATTGCTACCCTGGCATTCTTTCCCTTCCATTTGCATGACAAGTGTTTTTCTATTCCTTCACTTTCAATTTGCACGTGTCTGTGTCTGTAGGTCTGAATTGAGTCACTTGTTGGCAGCATACGGATGGGTGTTGCTTTTTTCATCCATTCTGTCACCTTCTGTCTTTTGATTGGAACATTTAGTCCATTTATATTCAAAGTAATTGATAGGTGTGTACTTCTTGTCATTCTGTTACTTGTTTTATGGTTGTTTTTGTTCTTATCTGTTTATTTCTTGCTCTTGTCTCTGTTTTTTGGCTTTCTTTAGTGATATATTGGATTCTTTGCCTCTCTCTCTCTCTTACCAGTTTTTTATTTGTGGGTACCATTAGTTTTATATGTAATACCTTAAGCATATAGCAGTCTATATTATGTTGATGGTCACTTAAGTTTGAACCCATTCTAAAAGAAGTAAATTTCTATTCTTCTTCCCAACCCCCTATGTTTTAGGTATGTGGTATCATACTATATATCCTTTAAAAAATTATTTTTTGTGTGTGAATCTCTTTACTGATTTTTGCGAACATACTTAATTTTACTGCTTTTATCATCAGGGGAATGCAGCTTCCTCCATTTCTTACTCAGGCTTATGGTCTTTCCACTCAGAATTCCTTTGATCATTTCTTATAGGGCTGGTTTAGTGGTCATGAATTCCTTTAACCTTTGTTTGGGAAGCTCTTTATCTCTCCTTCTATTCTGAGTGATAGCCTGCTGGATAGAATTTTATTAGCTACAGATTTTAAGTCTTTCAGTACTTTGAGTATATAATGCCATTCCCTTATGGCCTGCAAAGTTTCTGCTGAGAGATCAGCTAATTGCCTTATGGGGCTTCCCTTGGGTGTAACTGTTTTCTTTTGCTGCTTTAAAAGTTCTTTATCATTACTTTTTGCCATTTAAATTAGTGTGCCTCAATGTCAACCTCCTTGGGTTGATTTTGTTGGGGGCTCTCTCTGCCTCCTGGATCTGGATTTCTGTTTCCTTCCCCAAATTAGGGAAGTTTACAGCTATTATATCTTCAAATAAACTTTTGATCCCTTTTCTCTCTCTTCCCCTCCTGGGATTCCTATAATGCAAATGTTATTACACTTAATGGTATCACTGATTTGCTTTAATGTATTCTTTTTTTTATTAATCTTTTTATTTTCTCTCTCCTGTTCAGCTTCTCATTGATCTGTTCTCCAGGTCACTCATCCATTCTTCTGCTTCCTCTAGTTTACTATTTATTCCATCTAATGTAGTTTTAATTTCACTTATTGAGTTCTTTATCTCCAACTGGTTCTTTTTTATGCTTTCTCTTTTTGAGGGTCTCACTGAGGTCCTCTGCTCTTAAGTCCAGTGAGTGTCTTTATGACCATTACTTTAAATTCTCTATACAACATATCACCTGTCTCTGGTTCATTTAGCTCTCTTGCTGTGACTTTGTCCTATTCTTTCATTTCCGGCATAATCCCTTGTCTCCTCATTTTTTCTAACTCTGTGACTGTTTCTTTAAAGTAGTGGCCTTGTGAAGAAGAGGCCCTAGAGTGCCCTCAAGCTCCATGTCCCCTGTTCACTAGAACCTAGTGCTTCTGTGCTGTGTACCCTGCTGTTGTGCCTGACTTGTGTTTGCCTTCAGTCCAGTTACCTGTAATGGTTCTCTTTGCCTGTTGCAGGCAGGGTTTGGTCCTTATGTCATTAATGGGCCAGTCTTGAGTTGCATTGGGCTTAAAATGAGTCAAAACAGATGTTTGCCTGTGAGCTGTGACAGCGCGGAGCTGCAGGGCACTCTTCCTGTGTTGTCCCTGAAAGCCTTTCATTAGTGTGTGGGACCTGCAGTGAGACCAGATGTCTTCCCCCAGCCCACTGCTAGGGCTGCAATTGAACTGGTGTGTGTGGTTATCTTCCCCTCTCCCTGTGGCAGGAGTCACTTTGGAGTGGTTCTGGGCTCCTTGGGACGGCTTGCAGAATGCCACATGTGAGAAACAGGCCCACTGACCCAATCATAGGAGGGACGAGGAGACTCGGAGCACAGTGAAGTGAAGCTTTAATCAACGTTCTTGCAAGAGCAGGTGTCTGATGAACAGGCACACTCGGGGTAGTTACAGCAGGCAATTTATCTCCTAGTGTGCAAGTCCTTCCCCTGATTCCTCATTGGCTGAGCACTACAGAGGTTACAGCCTTACCCAGAAGTCAGTTATGCCCATGAAAGGCAAAGAGAAGTCTTAGTGGAACAAATATACGTTCCTTGAGGTGACCTAGAGACTTTAGTTCTTTCTCAGAGACCTCAGTTCTTTGGTGCATGCTCATTGCAAAGCCTGTAAAATGGAGAGGGTTAGAAGAACCAGGAAGTGAATTGTCTTAGGGTTTAGGACTCCATGACTTGGGGGGGGAGGGATTTTCATACATATTTCCAATAGGTTGTAAACCTATTGTTAACTAGACAGCACAGCTTTTATTTGGTATTGCTGAAAATGAATCATCTCACTTCTCACACCGCATTTGTGCTGCTCCTTTGGAGAAGGGTAGGTTGGAGGGGTCAGGTCTGTGGGAGAACACAGGAGTGGGGCACGCAGCACTAGCGAGATTTGCACTGGTCTGCCATGGGAAGGGACCCGTAGCTGCTTTGGATGTAGTTCTGCTAAGGCGGGAATGGAGGGGTTGAGTCCATAGAGGAGCTCAGGGGTGAGGCATGCAGTATTAGCAAGGTTTGTGCAGGTCTCCCATGGGAGGAAACCTGTACTCATTTGGAGAGCTACTGAGATCAGGTTGGAGAGGATGAGTCTGCAGAAAAACAGGAGGGCAGTGTGCACTGTTGGCAAGCTAAGTGGAGAGTGATCACCCTGTGCTGGTTGCCACTCTGTGGATCTAGGCTGGGGAGCTGGAGAGGGAAATGGCACCTGCCAGCTCCTTTGTTCTTGAAGGATTCTCCAAGAGATCCCTGCCCCTCCAGCTAAAACTCTAAGAGTAGTAAACAAATCTCCCTTCCTTATCCCCAGGCATTTTTCAAACTGCTGCTTCTAGGCTGTATTTCAGAGGGCTGTTTGTTGTGCTGTCTCTTTAAGAACAGGGACTCAGTTTCTTATCTCCCTCTGATCTCAGCAATACCCACTGATTTTTGAAGTTACAGATGTTAAACCCCAGGGATTGTAAGAACTAGAATTTAAGCCCCTCTGGTTTTCAAAGCCAAATATTATGGAGATTCATCTTCCCAGTGTGGGTCCCTTGTGCGTGAGGTGCCCATTCTATAGTCAGCTCCTGTCCCTTCTCCATGCCTGGGTCCTTCTCCTTCCCTTGGACAGTCTCACAGGTCAGCTTATTTTCTGACTGTGTCTCTGTTCTTCCTACTGTTTTTGATGTAGCCTCTTCTCTAGTTTAGCTGTGGAGAGTCTGTTCTGTCAGTCTTCGGTTGTTTTGTGGTTTATTGAAACTGATGTGGGTGTTATCCAGTTGTGTCTGTGGGAGAGGTGAGTTCAGGATCCTTTATTCTACCATCTTCCTTGGGAGTCAGCAAAATGAATGAATTCTTACTTTAGTTCCTTGAGGGCAAATTTAATTGGACTGCTTTATTGGGAGCCGCTAAAATGTGTCATTATTGGGCATTAGAAATATGCTATAATGTCTCTGTAAATAATCAGGAAGTGTTCCTATTTGTTAATATGCTATACAGTTTAATGAGTTGCTATCTAAATTAAAACCAATTTAATCACATGTAGGCCTAAATAATCACTCAGCAATTTTTGGTTGTACATTTCATGCTTTGAGAATAAACGTAAAATATAAAATCTATTCTGCATATTACAAAGGATATTTCTAAACTTATATGTAACAATTATACAATTTATACAAGTATAAGCTTTATATGTGACTCATAATGAAGCTCTTAATAAGTACTTTTTTGTGTATGTTTGTGTATGTACTGCTTTTCTAATAGCATATAAGGATATTTAAAAAATGAAAGTTGGGGTGCCTGGGGGCTCAGTCAGTTAAGCATCTGACTTTGGCTCAGGTCATGATCTCACTATTCATGGTTCAAGCCCCATGTCAGGCTCTATGCTGACAGCTCAGCCTGGAGCCCACTTTGGTTTCTGTGTCTCCCTCTCTCTTTCTGCCCCACCCCCACTCATGCTCTGTCTCTCTCAAAAATGAATTTAAAAAAATTTAATAAGTGAAAGCACAGAAAGACATTAGGATAACAGCCATTAAAAGATAGGGAATGAAGAAGAAATATGTACATTTGTAAACAGTTATATCTACAAATTATTAATTTACTGAAGAAAAGTTAGTCTTCCATTTTATCATTCATTTTTTGTGAAATATTAACAGTATTGTTAAACATTTCAGATTCTTAAAGAATAAAGCATAATACTTCCTTGAAGTTTACTATTTTATCTACTGTAGTTGATATTATGTACTTCCAAAATGACTGGATTCTTTTGTAATACATTTTTAAAAGCATGCTTCCCATCTCTATTTTCAGTCCTAAACTTATAAATATCACTAAAGGAAGATTCATCAGAGCAAAAACAATCCTAAAATGAAAGATAGCTTAGTTAAATTTAAATAAGACCATATTGAATCATTATAAAAATAATCCCAGTGATTATAAAAATAATCCCAGAATGAAACAGAGCCAGGTATTGAAATATTGCATAATCAGAAAAAATCCAAGAGTACAATGGGTTGCCACATTTATATAATTGCATTAAATAAGATGATAATAAAATATTCATACACATCTGTTCTCAAGAGTAGCTATAATTGCCATACAACTGGCTTGTCATAAAGTCAACACATAAACCTAATTCTTAGAACTGATGATTAACACATTTTACCACACTGTCTTCCTAACTTCAAATCCTTTGAAATTATTAAAAAGAATTATTGAAGAGCTAAAAACATTTAAATCTTTGATAAGAAGTACTAGCCTGGGACAGTCAAGAAAAAACTAAATGTTATACATCCTGTCTAATGTCTTTTAAGAAAAACAGTGAAACAGATGGAAAGATGATAAAATTTAGCATAGTACTGATATGAAGACATTTGTTTCATATTTTATTATGGAAGACATTTCTAAAAACACTTCTAATACCTTATTCTTTGATGTGCCAGATATTGTGCTGAGCAGGACAGAACCACAGATAAACAACCCAAATCTGATCCGTACTGGCCCTCACTTTGCTTTAGAATCTATAACATGGTATTAAGAGATCCGGGAGGTAACGGCCCCTGTTATTGCTTCAATAAAACATGCCCCAAACGATCAGTTTACTGCTCTAAGTCCATCAAAGCCCAGCTATCCTTTCCTTGTTCATCCCTGAGTCTAGTTCTGGTTTCTATTCTGGCTTCAATCTTGGAATTTGCTTAGGCTTTTAAATGTAATAGTAGGCACTGATTATAATACAGTACCTAGAAACACAGGCGTAATTTTTTTGTGTTTTAACAGTTTGTTTCTTTAAAAAAATGAAAACCATTCTACTTGAAGAACCAAAAGTTACTTCAGTAGGGCCTGGCCAATGCAAAGTTTCATAATTTAGCACGCCTACTCACCTACTCTCTCCAAAGGATCAGAGGGTTAAAAGGGATTCCCTCCTCAGAAGACGAGGATACAGCTCCTGTCTAAATACTCACAAGGGTGAAAGGAAGTTTACTACCTTCACTTTAAGTTGTCATTATCACCAAGTACCCCGCAGAGTCCTGCAAAATCACATGCTGAGAAGGTAGCAGGACAACCACAACAAAGTATTCGGTGGAAGCCATAATACATTTGTGAAACTTTCTAGATAAATATCTTGCCTCTTTGAAAACAGCAGTTAGAATATAAGTTTGGTGTACTAGGAAATAACCTGAGCCCCTCAGAAAGAAGTTGACAAACACAGAAGTATTTGACAAACACATAACTATGGTAATCATTTGTCATGAGCGGATGAATTTACCAGTTGAGCGTGAGACACAATCTTAATAGCATGAAATGTTTGAACGTAGTTTCTGTATTTCTGACTGTAGCTGAATGAGTGGTTTTTAAGGTTGGCATTTTGTCAGAAACTTAAATCGGGACAGAATGACCCAATCACATGTCATCCTCATGCCAGGATTTTTACGACTAACAATTCAGATCCTGAGACTTAGCATCCTTTCAGAGAAGCTGTGATAGCTCATCAGTTGATGTTGTATAAGTATTAATTAATGGCTTGTAGTCCTGATGTATTGCTGTCTTGTGAAGAACTGAGGAGTTAGGGGAGAGTGTGTGGAATAACTCAGTCTCTTAAAAAAATCAAAAAAGGGGAAAAATCAATATGAGCACAACTAAAATTAGTACTGGAAAAGTAAGTTTTTCTTTTTTACATTTTATGAAGTGTTCCGAGGCTAACAGTGTTAAAATGAAGCATCTGTTGACAAAGTAAATACCTAGTGTTGTAACAAATTAAAGTAACTCAAAACTGAGAAATGTCCACCTCTGAAAGAGCAACTATTTTTTTCCTTTGTTTTAAAGAAAAGGGTTCAAGCAGTGCTGGGTCATAGCCACCATTCAGACATAGCACAGTTAATCAAATAATGTTTCTTTTCAGAGACATTCTGTTTAAAGGTAACATGTTCTATGAACTTGGTTTATTCACTTCAGATTTTAAGAAATTCAATACTAATTGAGACTTTGTCCTTGGTGATAAAGAGTGGCTAAATTCCAGCCTGTGTCATCTGGAGAAAATGGGTTGTTTGTTTTAGTTTGTTTTTGTTTTCTTTTGAGGAAGAGCAGGAGTGCAAGCTGGGGGAGGCGCAGAGAGCAAGAGAGAGAGAATCTTAAGCAGGCTCCGTGCTTAGTGTAGAGCTCAATGCAGGGCTAGATCCCTGATCTGAAATCAAGAGTCAGATGCTTAACTGACTGAGCCACCCATTTGCCCTGGACAAAGTGTTTTTTTTGCTGTCTGTCATGTTTTTATAAGCCTCTGTATTTCCCTGTTTCAAAAATTAATATTTCACTATAATTGTCTATCTTTTTTGTTACCTTTTTCTTTGGGATAAGGTGGTTATTAGTTGAATGAATCGAAGGCATGATTCTTATCTTTAAAGTCTAATGTGGGGAAATCACAATAACAATAGCTCTGTTTAGGCAGACACTTGCACAAGGTGTAATAGAACAGAGGAAGGAAGGACTCTGGTGCAGTGGGGTGGAGAAGCCTCATGATCAAGGTTGAAGATCTTGTTTAATACTAGAATTTTCTGGTAGAGGAGAGAAAAGCAAAACTAGAAAAGTTTTTGAAAAACACCAGTTGTGTGTGAGGATTAGGTTTAAGGAGGTGAAAGGAGGAGAGGATGATTCTGGATAAGTTGCATAGGAACATATAGTGAAGGGATTTTTGTATACCTTGTTTAAAATTTGGACTTTATTAAAAAAAACAATAAGGAATTGTTGATTTTTAAGGGGCATTGGGGAGATTATTATACCATTTAGGAATGCTAACTTTGCTGGAGTACTAAGACTGGACAGAAAATATTAATTCCTTAGATGGTTATTTCAATCCTCAGGTTAGACATTTCAAAGGTCTGCATTTAAGACTGCACATAGGACAAGAGACCATATGTTTGTGAAGTCGTCTAGGGTTAGAGATTAGCTAAACAAATTTGATTTGATTATGACAAATGTTGGAACTAATTTCAAATAGTAATTAAAGTTGTTAAATTTATGACTATAGGAAAATACATAGAGGACATGAACAGGAAACCTGCAGGAAAAGTTTGTAAGATAATTGATAATGACAATGAAGTAATTACATAAAGTGATATTTTGTATCAATCTTTTCTTAGATTGAAAGATGGTTGCAAACAATTATTCTTGGATCTTAAAGATAATTGGTTTCATGCAACAGAATATCATACAGAGTTTCTTTTTCTTTGCTATAGAAGGCCACATATCACAAAGTTGATGTGTGATTAACTTGCATTTTATCCAAATTTTAAAAATTTTAAGTCAACAAGATCTCTGAATAGGACATTATTTTGATCTCACGGTCATTATATATTTTAGGACCATTATGTACTACTTGTATACTTGCAAAATGTTGTAAAAAGCACGAGCTCCTGGGGGCAGTTTCTCAACATCTGAAGAATATATTTTATTTAAATGAATTTGGCTATTGGTTTAGTTCTCTCAAAACAACTGCCTTGAAATGTAATTAAATAGAAATGAGCCTGGCTGTAGAAGCCAGTGCAGAGATAGAACAGTATGAGGGAAAGTCACAAATGTGAAGCAATGTATAAAAAAAAAAAACTTAATTTTGAAAAAGAAACAGGACAAGGAGTCTGACTCAATCTACTGAACTCTGCAAATAGGAACATTTATCAAACATTATACAATTGTAAGAATTAGAAACTCTGTTTCTGTCTCTCCTTCTCTTTCCCACCCCCATTCTTCTCTCTCTCTTTCTTTCATACAGAAAAGGAGGAGTTAGCTAGGGCTGAGGGACTGGACTGATTGAAGGGTTTTGTAGGCAGATCAGTAATCTCTGAGATTAGTTGCAGTATTGCATGTTTGAGTAACTGCAAGTCTGTTTTAAATTGTGAGTGTGGAACAAAGCCATGAGCCAAATTAAGGAATTTGGCCAAAGAGAAATAGGCATAAGGAAAATCAACAATCATTATAGGTTTTTAGTCAGAGGATGGTATCATATTCATGCTTTCAAGGGATAATTGGGACTGTATTCTGCAGTGGGTGTTTCTAGAGGTAGAAAGATCTGGTGGGAACTAAATCCAGAAGGAAATGACACTGAATCTGAACTGAACGACACTTCCGATGGATAAAATTGGATTGTTTTGGAAGTTAATTAGATATTGTCAATGAGAGACAGGGTATGTGCCAGATACCCAGCAGAGGCAATTCTGTGATTCTTAACTCTCATTATTCAATGTGAGATAATGCAAAAGATAAAAGAGTTTAGAGCTAACATTACAGTAGCAAATTAGAGTTTAGGAAATATTGTTCAGATCTCTGTTGCACTTCCAAGTGGAAGTATCTAGGCTGGGCTTCATATAAGCTCAAGTTTCACATTTAGTCTCGATAATACATACTTTCATAGACTCCATATTTACAAGGTTTAATTTTCTTTGTGAATACATTTTTTTACAATAGTTTTTCCCAAATTACCTTCAAATTAATATTTGAGTCATTTATAACATCGAAAACTTCTTAGAATTATCATTTATAGTAATGAAATATGACTAGTAAGAAGATAGGGAAATAAAAGTTCTAGAATCTTTTTCCTACTTCTCAGGTTATGTTAAAAGCTTTATTTCGGGGCGCCTGGGTGGCGCAGTCGGTTAAGCGTCCGACTTCAGCCAGGTCACGATCTCGCCGTCTGTGAGTTCGAGCCCCGCGTCAGGCTCTGGGCTGATGGCTCAGAGCCTGGAGCCTGTTTCCGATTCTGTGTCTCCCTCTCTCTCTGCCCCTCCCCCGTTCATGCTCTGTCTCTCTCTGTCCCAAAAATAAATAAAAAAAAAAAAAAAAAAAAAAAAAAAAAAAAAGCTTTATTTCATCAAACTTTTGTGTTAGTGGTACAGTTCATTTTCTTATTTATCTTTCAGTTTTCAGCATAAGGACCCTAGATGATAATTTTAGAAGAGAAATAGGTTTTTGTCTATACAACAAAATACACAATTTGTTCAACCATTTATCTCCCATAGATGCCAATATAGATATTTTATGTGTTTTTGTTTAGAGCTGCGAAGTAGGGAGTTCTGATCTCATTATTTAAAGACCCTGAAGAAATTCATCTAGATTTATTTCATTTCCATTTACATAAGTTATAACAATTCTTACATCTTTTAATAATAATGATATATATGTAAAATAGGATAAATAAAAACTATCTCAGAATTTAAAAGTAAAATGTTCACTTTCGTATGTAATAAAAGTCTAAAAAAATCAATCTTATTCTGAACATGTCTAAAAATAATTATTTTGGAGTTTTCATAACGAAAATGTTTACGCTCATTTCATATATAAATATATTTAACATACCACATAAAATAATATCACTAAGTTATAAATAATTGGAGGTATTGACAGATGTTTAAGTCATTACATTTATAGACAATTAAGAGATACAGCTGCTATTTTAATACTGAAACTTACAGAAAATAAATATGAAAGTGAGATGGATAATTTTTTGGGGATTCATGTATACCTGGATCCTTATTTGTCTCAGTCATCCCTACCTCTTTTCCAGGGACAAAAAGAGGACGTAAACCTGATGTGGATCAAAGAGTAGGAAAACAACATTTTTGCTGGGGCTATAACTAAATAATCTGGATCACTTGTAATCATTCTGTTTTCCTAACTAATGACATATATGGCGCGTTGGTGATGGCTGTTGGCAGGAGGCCTCCAGTCCTCATCTTGTGAATATTTCCGCAGGGCTTTTTGAGTGTCCTCATGACGTGGCAGCTGGCAACATGATGTGAGTGACCCAAGAGAGCCAGGTATGGGCGGCTATGTCTTTTATGATGTAGATTTGAAAGTCCCAGGTTGTTGTTTCCACAATATTTTATTAAATACGGCAACCCTATTCAGTGTGGAAGGAAACTACACAACAACATGAATACCAGGAAGTGAGAATCCTCGGGGCCATTTTGAAGACTGGCTACCAAAAGGTCCCTAATTGGTTCCAAATTACCTAATTTAGAATCTAATGTTTTTGTTTTGCTTTGTGTTTTTGCATATCTCTAATTTATTTCCTACTTCATATAATATCTGTTAATTCTCTAAAATAGAAGATGCGTAATTCTTTTGAATATTTTCTACTTCTACGTTCAATACCTAGTGATGAATAACGCTTATAGCTTAGTAGGATTCTTAATGTTTAATTCTAAACTTTTAGAAAATGTGCTAATACTCCTTCGTTTTTCCTTTCCTGTTCTCTTGATTACTATCTAAAATAAGAGTAACATTTGTACATTACATTCCACTTTAATCCTCCATTCTATTACCTTTACATTTTAAAAATTGATGTCATTTACCTTCTACTCTGAACATCACACACCAAGATCAGTATGCCTGTCTTTAGGCTAATTCAACTTTTTAAAGCAACACCTAGTATTTCCATTATTATGGTCATGCAAAAATTAAGTTTTTGTAGTACACGTTCTTTTATGTGACCAGTGTCTCTAACCAAAGACTGCTCTAAGTGGAATTAGGGTAGAATCAATGTTAAATAGATTCACTTATCCTGGCATTCTATCAGTTGCTAAGACAGGGCACATTTTAATTTGCCTTTTCTTTGGCCTATAATTCTCTTGTAAATTCCCCTTTCTCCCTGAATTTCCATTTGTCTTTACTAAGTCATAAGCCTTTATATCCTGAAGTTATGGTATCTATGTATGAAACTCTACCTCTTTATCCTCATTACCTGTATTACCCCTACCCTATTGACATCCTCCATTTTCTAGTTATTACCTGGATTGCCAGCCTCTAAACCTTGGGCAGAATGGCCAGGCTACAATATCTTGTCACTGGAACTGGATCCAGTATTTACTGAATTTTGCCCTTCTGCCTTTGTTTAATGACAAACTTTTGAAAATTACTGCTCAAATAATTCCAGAAAAGGTATATGGACTGTTAAAAATGTATTGCTTTTTTATATCATTATATATCAATAAAATTTGTATTGGTTTTAAATCCTTTTCTTCAAAATATTGAAGGATTACCATATTCTATATTCATTGTTGGTGATAACAAGTCTGAGAACACTCTGAGTATAGTTTACTTTTAGTCATTTCAATCATTTAAGTAATTTAAAATACTTTTATACTTATTCATTTTAAATTATTTAATAATTTAGCTACTGTAGTGAAATGAAAATCACAGTTGCTTAATTAACATCTCCATTCACACATGATATTTTCAGGCTTTTCATTTTAGACAAAGTGAATATTAAAAGCTATCTTACTGTGGTTTTAATTTAACCAACCTTTAATATAATTAATATTCATTTATGATTTGTGTTTCTACTTCTTAGTCACAACTATGTCTTCTTTTAATCATCATATTATTGCATTATTACGTAGTGGATGCTTTTTATATATTTTAGATATTTTTCTGTATGTGTTTAAAGTAGTGTATTCAAGTTTATGGGTTATCTTTTCTTCTCATGGTACCTTTTAATGTAAAAGATTTTTATAGTCTACATATAGTACAATTGGTAGTAGCATACACACTTAAATTTTAGAGAACTGGGCATAAAATTAAAACCTGGAGTTGAGATCATGAGAATTCTGCCTTCTTCTTTCCCCTGAGCAGCAGCTCTATAATGTGTGCCAGCCATTTCTAATAATAAAGAATTAATACAATGAAGGAGAATATATGGTAATAAACTATTTTCCATTAGGACATTATCAAGATGGCAGAATAGGAGTATATCTGGTAACTTTAAAAGGTTAATAAATACAGACTTTAAAAAATATTTGACGTGGAGTATCTGGGTGGCTCAGTCGATTAAGCGTCCGATTTTGTCTCAGGTCCTGATCTCACTGTTTGTGAGTTCGAGCCCCACATCAGGCTCTGTGCTGACAGCTCAGAACCTAGAGCCTGCTTCACATTCTGTGTCTCCCTCTCTCTCAGCTCCTCCCCCACTCATGCTCTGTCTCTGTCTCTCTCTCTCAAAAATAAATAAACATTAAACAATTTAAAAAATATGATGAAATGCATTATTATGGTATCAATGTAAGAAGTGTTTATAAAAAATATATGTTCAGTTTGCATAATTCATTTGGTCAGACATTAACATCACTTTATAGTTAGCTAAAACCTTCCAGAAATAATACAAATATCAAGTCTTAGGCCATTGTATGGGAAGGCAGATGTTCATAAAGGGCACGAAAAGAGTTTTTATGAAATACTACAAGTTAACGTTCAATGCTAGATATATTTACATTGACATATTTACATAAATAAAATACTGGAATTTACTAGGTGAATGTTCTCTATACTTTAGTAATTTATATCCCAAATCCCATTCTTTAAGTTATTTATTTATTTTGAGATAGAGAAAGCAAGCACATGCAGAAGCAGAGGAGGGGTAGAGAGAAAATCCCAAGCAGGCCTGTCAGTGCAGAGCTTGACAAGGGGCCTGAACTTACAAACAGTGGGATCATGACCTGAGCTGAAATCAAGAGTCCAGCGCTTAACCAATTGAGCCACCCAGGGCCCCCCCTGAATTCTGTCCTTTTATTTTTTAATTTTTTTTAATGTTTATTCATTTTTTTGAGAGACAGACCGTGAGTCGGGGAGGGGCAGAGAGGGAGACACAGAATGTGAAGCAGGCTCCAGGCTCTGAGCTGTCAGCCCAGAGCCAGTCGTGGGGCTTAACAGTGAGATCACGACCTGAGCTGAGGTCTGACACTTAACAGACTGAGCCAACAGGCGCACCGCACCAGAATCCTGTTCTTAAAAGATGTAGAATGCGGGGTGCCTGGGTGGCTCAGTCGGTTGAGCGGCCGACTTCGGCTCAGGTCATGATCTCGCAGTCCGTGAGTTTGAGCCCCGCGTCGGGCTTTGTGCTGACCGCTCGGAGCCTGGAGCCTGTTTTGGATTCTGTGTCTCCCTCTCTCTGACCCTCCCCCGTTCATGCTCTGTCTCTCTCTGTCTCAAAAATAAAAAACGGTAAAAAAAAAAAAATTAAAAAAAAAAAGATGTTGAATGCAATTGATGGAAGCGTTATCATTTAGAAGTTTCATCACATTTTAGTGTAACTTATTTGTATCTAGTGAACATATAACTGTCTATTTGAAAAACAAAATAAGCTTCATTCCTGGTCTGGGATAAAAGTAACTTTTTAAAAGAACATGTATATGATTGATGCTAGATCATTAAAGGAAATGCTTTATATGTGATCTAGTTAATGTTACTCATTAAAGTAATGAAAGGGTTTGAAAAAGAATGCGAAGGATGAATATCTATCTACAGACTCATCATAGCTTTTATTACAATCTAGCTTAGCTGAATTATTCATAATAGTATTGGGTTTTTGTCCATTGTTTATGCTATTGCCAACTTGTTGGTTTTATTATTTCTGTTTATCATTTTACCATGAGCAGTTTCCCAGCACATTTTTTCCCTCTTTTTCATGGAACTTATAGTAATATGATCTCTGAAAAATCATGTGAAGTCCACAGCAGGCCTCAGCCAGTCTCCAGGGCAGGTGTCCTCCCACATGGACTTTGTGGCTGTGCCTCAAGACCTTCCTGTATCACATGGGGTGGGAGTGGAAGAGCCTGGGCATCCGTGGACATTCCTGGAAGTGACACCTGACACTTGTGATAGAGTTTCTCTGGATGAAAGCAATAACTTATACTTGCTGAACTGCAGAGGTGTTAAGAAGAACTGTCTTAAACACATGGCATTATCTCTGCCAAACCTTATTCAAAGAAAAACTGCCATGGGATATTCAAATTTTCAAGCAAATGAAGCATAAATTATTAGACTAATTAATTTAGCAAGTGAATTTTTTCCTGTGGGCAGATTATTTACTTGTATCCCTGATGATACTCCTTTTCTTTTATCAAGGCCATATGTAAAATAAGTAAATTTTATATATATATATATATATATATATATATATACACACACACACACACACACACACACACACACACACATATATGTGTATATATATGTGTGTGTGTATATATATACATATATATACATATACATATATATATATACATATACATATATATATACATATACATATATATATACATATACATATATATATACATATACATATATATATACATATACATATATATATATGTATATATATATATATACATACACAAAGCTACTTGTGCTTGATCTGAGGGAAAAATGGAGGCAAATATCCATGAGAAACATCCAGGGAATATTGAAGCTGAAAAATGATGCTGTGATTCACCAGCTTGTGAAGAGATCTATTCTGTCCAGCAATGTTGGTAGGCAATGGCAAATTCTTGCGCTTTGGGGTCCTTTCTCAAGAACACCTTGCCAACCCTTTTCTTTAGACCTTTGTTTTGTGTTTATATCAATGTATAGACTATGGATGTCCATTCTCATGTAAGCCCGTCATCCTACCATCCTGAGTTTTATTCTTATTTTTTGTTTTTGAGCAATTTGTCTTTTAATATTAATTCTGCAGATGGGATTTTGTGGATTTGATCTTTCACTTTAGCAATGCCTACTTTTCCTCATACCTTTTTCATCATACCCTATGGTCACTTTCAACATTTGTAATCCCTTCTATTTCTACAACCTTGATGAGGGTTAGGAAAGGCAGTTAGTTGACCAAGTGGATAATTCCCCATCTTGGCAGAGTAGAATGAGGTAACCGTTGTGATAGTTTGATAGATATTCACGGGGCTTATTGTATTAGAGACATAACATAAACCAGCCTGGGAATGCTCCTCGGTTTAAGTACTCCTTAGAGTATCTTAACCCAAAGATGAGTTTCTTCAATATTTTTCATGAAAAAAATTTTCTAAAATATGAAAATTAGAAGATAAAAATGCTAATATAGTGAATGGGGACCTATAAATAGCAACAACTTAAGATTTCACCATTTAGCTCTCATTTTAATTCAGGGAAAAGGTGAACTGACTTCCAGGCTGCTCACCTTCTCTCTTGGAATGAATTGAAGCACATGTCCTTCGGTATTTATCACTTGATTCTGACATCTCAGCATTCATTTGACAGATTAATGGAGAAAACTGCTAGTGCTGATTTCTTTCTTCTCATGACTTTTGGCACAAGCAGATAATTTCAGAGACATTTTCTATAGCTCTTGGAATAATTTTAGGAAATTTACTGGTAAGGCAGTTTGGAGAAAGATAGCTTCTTCAAGGCTAGTTTTCATGCACCTAAAACCCTGAAAGTTTTTTATTGTCCAACGGACTCTCAATATTAGAAATCTGTAAAAATTATAGGCTGCTGTGCTTAAGGTTTCTCTATTAATTGTATTCTTTTTTGCCATTTTAATATGCTGTGGTTGGCTAAATAGAATTTCTGTAAATGAACTGATTTTGAGTTTAGGAATAAAAGTTAGCTAATCAAACATTTTAAAATATGAATTTTAAAGCAAATGTTAATTTTATGCCAATCAAACATAGATTTCATACATTGATTTCCATGAGTACAAGATGATTTAAAAAAATTTTTTTAATGTTTATTTTTGCGAGAGGGAGAGACAGAGTATGAGCAGTGGAGGGGCAGAAAGAGGAGACAGAATCTGAAGCAGTCTCCAGGCTCCCAGCTGTCAGCACAGAGCCTGACGCAGGGGTTGAACACAAAAACCATGAGGTCACGACCCAAGCTGAAGTCCCACACTGAAACAACTGAGTCACCCAGGCTCCCCTAATGACATTTGTTTAACTCGCAGTCCCCAGTCACCATTTCACATCTGGCAGATATTATGCATTCAATAAATGTTTGATGAAGGAAGGAGGTAGGAAAGAAGAAAATATTCAAGCCAGACTCTGTGGTGGGAAAGAAGCTACTCCATTTTCAGTCAACTTCAAGTTTAGGAAATCGTTGAAAAATTTTACAGTTTTCTAACCAGGTCAGATCCAGAATCATAACTGTTGGGTAACTACTATTGAATAAAATATAACACAAGCCAAAATATGAGCTGCATGTATTATTTTCTACTAACGCATATGTGCCACAAACTCCACTTAAAATATTGATTTATTCTGTAATTCCTGTGGGTAAGAAATCTGGACCCGGTGAGACTAGATACTCTGCTCAGGGTCTGATGGTTAAAATCAAGGAGTCAGCTGTGGTTGTGGTTCCATTTGGGGATCAGGATCCTTTTCCCACGTCACTGGTTTCTTTCCTTGAAGTTGCAGGATGAAGGTTATTGTCCTGCTAGCTATAAGCTGGGATGCCTTGTAGCTACTGTAGGCAGTTCCTTGCCACGTGGCCCCTGCTATAGACTGAACTGTTGAATGTTGAAGTTCTAACCTCCAATGTGGCTGTTTTGAAGAAAGGGCTTCTAGGAAGTAATTAAGGTCAAATGAGGCCATAAGGGTCAGATCCTAATCTGGATAGGATGGATGGCCTTATAAAAAGAAGTGAACACAGCAGAAAGGTTTGCTGTGTGCAAGCTGGGAAGTTCTCACCAGAACCCAACCATGCACCCTAAATCCAGCTTAGACTTCCAGAATGGTGAAAAACTGTTCTTTAAGCCACCTAATCTATGGTGTTTTGTTATAGCACCTTGAGGTAAAATAGCACCTTGAGGTAAAACACCCCCATGGGCATTTCACAACAAGGATGTTTGCTTTTTTCCTGGCCAAAGAAGATCTCTTACTTCCTCTTCTGTGACCAGGTGAAGGGAATTAGGGGCTCATGTAGCAGGTCAAGTAGATTCCCATCACAAGGTCAGCAGACTTGTAGTCTTTTTTTTTAATGTTTATTTGTTTTTGAGAGCAAGGGAGAGAGTGTGAGCAGAGGCAGGGGAGACGCAGAGAGAGAGGAAGAGACAAAGAACTTGAAGTGGGCTCAAGGCTCTGTGCAGTTAGTACAGAGCCTGACGCGGGGTTTGAACTCACGAACTGTGAGATCATGACCTGAGCTGAAGTTGGACGCTTAACCAACTGAGCCACCCAGGCGCCCCAGCAGACTTGTAGTCTTAATTACCACTGTAAACTCCCTTCACAGCAACATCTAGAGTATTTCTTTATTGAATAACTGGAAAGTGTATGTGTATCAGAGGCTGGGATCTTTGTGTTTATCTTAGATTTCAGCCTGCCAGAGTTCATATATTTTTAAAACTCAAATTTCCTAATGGTCATAATAATAAAAAGAAACAAGTACACTCAAATTTAATAATATATATTTTAACCAATATATCTAAAATATTTTGACATGTAATAAGGATCCAATTTTTAGCGAGATACTTAATATATATATTTTTCTTGCAAGATGTTAGAAATCCAATGTGTATTTTATAGTTACAGCACATTTCAATTCTGACTCTCCGTATTTCAGGTACTCATAACCACAAGGGACTGGTGATTCAACAACATAGCTCTAGACAACTATAGATAGAATCTAGGTTAATTATGGGTTTAATTATAGGTTAACTACCTTAAGAACTTAAGGAAGAAAGAGTGGCATTCCAACATCTTCTGAGACTGGAGATTACATTGAAAGTAAACTCCAGGGCTAATTGCAAACATACACATTATTGGATATACTTTTCTTTCAGTTTTAATTTAGGCCCAAATAACAAAGTAAACTGAAATTAATTTAAAAAGGAAAGATGTAGTTTACAAAGGTGAGGTGGAAAGTAAAATTTTGTTAAATCTCTTAATGTTTCTTCTCATATTTATGAATAATTTATGAATAATTCTAGTTTTAAATTTCATCCAAATTCTACTTTCATAGCACCATTTACATAATTAGTAAATGTTTAATTTAGTACAAATTTGAAATTAGATGTGGCCATTGCTTAACATAAACTCTAGTGAACAGGGAATTGTGTCTTTAACTTGTACAAGATCAGTGAAACGTTTTTGTATACTTTAGCGGTTTGATATTTAAGCTTTAATCTTCAAGTAATATGTTAATTTCCTATTTTGCAAACAGCATAAAGGCTGAGTCAACAAATAACATGCATTTGTGTTGACATCTTTTAAATGTAGTCTGAGTTACAAAGATAAAAACAGGTAAGACTACTTTATTTTTTTTAATCAATGCTAAATATTTTTTTTATATTTCATGTGATAATAGTATTTATTTTCCTGAGGAAGAAAATTATTTCTAATCAAGACTAGAACCCCCAGTGTCTGCATTAATAACCACCATGTGATAATTCCTTCTGGTGGACTTTAAATATTATTAAACAATGTAATTATTATGTAAACACGTGACATGGTCTTAGTTCATTAATAGCATTTTACTGATTTGAGCCCTTGACTTTTAAGTTGAAATATTACCAAGCAAATTCTTGGCATCATTGACAGAAATATGTAATATTCATAGAGATATAACTGTCCCACTTGATAAATTTAAAATGTTTAAATGTTTTAGCAAAGACCATGTTGTTTAAATGCTTTCCTTAACCCGTTGTATCATTTGACCACAGGTTTGGAATAGTAAAGGCACTTCACCTCATAAGTGTTCTTACATAGTCTGCTGAGAGAATTTTTTTCACTGATCTCACTTCACATTTTTTACCACAGGCTATTGACTGAAAATTGTGCTGTGTTTGGATTGGTTTGGTTTTTGCTTAAATACATTGTGATTGGGGCCCCCAAATTTCAGGTCGTTTACACATATGCCTACCTTAAAATATAAAGGAAAAGCATGCTATACAACATCTTTTACTTACACAGTTGCCCTTTTCATTTGAGACTGGTGAGTGGTGTTAGGGTAAGTGGTGAAAGAAAAGAATATATATATTTGAGATAAGGAAAAGGAAGGAGAAGGAGAAAGAAAAAAAACGCTTAATGATGAATGGAGGGAATACCATCCTGAATATCTATTCTGAAGTATATTCTATTTTGCCAGACAAGCCATGTACAAGCAACACATCTCAACCAGGGTTGGGTTCTTCTAGTCACAAGTTTCAGTTCTCATCTGTACAATGAGTTTCAGTGCATTAGCTACATTACAAGTGACGTAGAAAGATATTAACAAAATGTTGTTGAAGCCACATCTTCTTCAAGGTACCACCAACTCCTCACCTTTTTACTAAAACCCCTTGAAAGAATTTTTTGTTTCCTTTCTTGTTCACATTCTATTTTTCTTTTCTCAGTTAAACTTATTCCAAATCAGGACCGTGGGCCACATTTTCAGTACCATTAATCACAAATCCAGTAATGAATGCTCAACCCTTAGTTTACCTCTCAGCTGCATTTGACTCTTAAAAACTAACCCTTTCTTTCTTTTTTTTTTTCAATATCTGAAGTTTATTGTCAAGTTGGTTTCCATACAACACCCAGTGCTCATCCCAAAAGGTGCCCTCCTCAATACCCATCCCCCACCCTCCCCTCCCTCCCACCCCTCCATCAACTCTCAGTTTGTTCTCAGTTTTTAACAGTCTCTTATGCTTTGGCTCTCTCCCACTCTAACCTCTTTTTTTTTTTTTCCTTCCCCTCCCCCATGGGTTTCTGTTAAGTTTCTCAGGATCCACATAAGAGTGAAACCATATGGTATCTGTCTTTCTCTGTATGGCTTATTTCACTTAGCATCACACTCTCCAGTTCCATCCACGTTGCTACAAAGGGCCATATTTCGTTCTTTCTCATTGCCCTGTAGTACTCCATTGTGTATATAAACCACAATTTCTTTTCCATTCATCAGTTGATGGACATTTAGGCTCTTTCCATAATTTGGCTATTGTTGAGAGTGCTGCTATAAACATTGGGGTACAAGTGCCCCTATGCATCAGTACTCCTGTATCCCTTGGGTAAATTCCTAGCAGTGCTATTGCTGGGTCATAGGGTAGGTCTATTTTTAATTTTCTGAGGAACCTCCACACTGTTTTCCAGAGTGGCTGCACCAATTTGCATTCCCACCAACAGTGCAAGAGGGTTCCCGAAAAACTAACCCTTTCTTAATTTGTTTCTTTTACTTGGCTTTCAAGATACCATCCATTCTTGGTTCTCTCTCATCAGTTAACTGATGGTTCCTTTTTAGTCCTTTTTACTGGTTCTTCCATACATTCCCAAACTCCAAATATTGGGGATATCCACATGCTTCTTCTCTAATTCTGTTCAGTCCTTATTTTCTGATCCCCTCGTATGACCTAGATTTATCTAATATCCATAGTGGATGTCTCATGTGTCTTGTGTCCCGTTTCTTCAGGCCACCTCTGATTTCAGACATGCCTATTGTGGATAGTTCCACGAAAGCTCAGAATCCTTACAGTGACAGTGTGCCATTTCACTTAAGTGCTATTTTCTCCCCCAGATCTTCAGGAGTATATCTGACCCACAGAAAGCCTAGCTGGGATATCTAGGGTGACTTAAAACTCCTACAAACAACTCTCAAACAGTGATGGAGAATAGGAGCTAAGAGATTAATTCCCCAACCTTTTACCATTCTGGTAGAAATTTCTAGAACATATGTGTACATCTCTAGAGGTTCTTGTGGAATCAGATTCCCAGTACTTGCAAATCACTAACTAATGAACATTTATTTTCAATTTTTTCCCTCCTCTGTCTCACTCTGCCTGCTTTCTTACTGCTACCTCTACTTTCAGAAGTCCCTTATAACCAAATTACTGCAAATGTTCTTTTGTGCCAACTCAAATTAACACACTGTCTCTTTTCTAAAATTTTCCAAATTTACATCTCTGGCATGGGCCTCTGTTACAAACTCTAGAATTTTCAGCAACAAAGCTAATTGCCTATTCAGCCTCTCCAGTGGCCTATCTAATAGGCATGTCAAACATTATTATCAATCTGGTTTAAGCTATTTTCGTATCTTTCTTGAACTACTGGATCAGACCACTAACTTGTCTCCATGCTACAATTTTATCCCTTCTTGTAATTTCTCTACACCAATGTAAATCTCATGATTTCTCATTTAGAGTAAAATTCAATGTTTTATCCTGACCTACAAAATCAGAAGTCACTTAGTCCTTGACTATACCAATTCCTATACCAATTCCCACTTGTACTGCTCAAGTCACACTGGATTTATTGCTATTTTTCTTCCCCTAGAGACTTACTTGGTTAATGTCATGTTTTCAGGCTTCTGTTTAGATCACCTTATCAAAGCGATCTTTCCTGATTATTTTTCATAAAATTGTACACTATGGTCACTCTTTATGTCCTTTTCCTATTTCACTGTCTTCATAGAACAAATCAAACCCTGATATATAGGATTCATCTAATTTCTATTTACTTCTGGTTTATTGTAAGGTCCATAAGGGCAAGGATTGTCTGTTTCTTGATATTTTTTCATTCCCCTTATGGACCTTACAGTAGCTGGATCAATACTTGGTACTCAAAATAAAATTGAACGAACTAATATTGACTATCTACTTAGTCATTGATTAGCAGGTAAATATGTATTTCAAGAAATCAACATGAAATTCAAACAATGCTAAGATCATAGAAGAAAAAGGTAATTAGGGTAACATTTTATTTTAGTGTATTTCTATGCGTCACATACTGTTTTGTCTCGCGTAAATATTTTTTTTTACACATAGAAGTTAAATTTTCCATTATATTTTGTTTCTGAATTCCAGTGAGTAATCACAAATGTTCATTCACTACTGCATGGGCTGAACATGCCAATTGCTTTAAGTTTTTGTTATTATTCTCAGTGGCATGGTAATCCCTGTGCACAATGATAGCCGCTATTGGGGCAGAGCCACGAAATCACTCCAAGCACATCCTGTGGTGCCAGTGTGGATGCCTTCATGATCTCTGTGAGGTGGGAGCTAGGCATGGAGGCTGGGAGAATTTATCAACATGCATGTACTCCCCTATTGTAATCTCCCATTCATTTATCAGGCAATTGATCAACATCATCCTTAAACCGTAATTGTTCTTCTGATTACTGAAGTAATTGTGACTTTAGAGAAGGTCAATAGGATTTTGAAATTATCAGTGGAGCTGGAAAAGAGTAAAGAAGACAATGTTTCTCTTTTGCCATAATTATTTAATAAATTAACTTCATTGAAGAACCAAAGGTTTATAAATGGGCATCAACTAGCTATAATTTTGAGTACTATACATTTCTTATATGTTACATAATGAATGTTATATATTAATATTATATAATTATGTAACATATTAAATGTACATTATTAAATTTTTAACACTAAAAATATATATCCTGTAATAGTAAATAAAAAATCATTAGAAGATATGTGAGGAAGAAAGATAACCATAAATATGAATATTTGGATGAAAAGGTTTATTTAATACTTTCTTCTACTTTTAGAGTTATGTTAATAGAATGTCCTCCAAATAACATATTTCTTACCTCAAAAATAAATGTAGCACTGTACTTATCACCAGAAGAGCTGAAGGGTTAGAATGACATATGTTATTATACTAGATCTTAATATTTTGTAAAATATTAGTGTATGTCATTAATCGTGCTTCTCTACGTGCAAATTAGTAGTTTCATTCTCCTTACATGTAATACTAATTGAGTTAAAAAATAGCATTCTTGAAGGAAAGTTGCCACACAATGTGATTTAATTTTAGGACCCATGGGTAGCATGTCATTGCTGAATTATAACTTTGTATCCACTGATTTCTTCCTGTGTTCTATATTCCTCCTACCCTAGTGTATCTCTCAAAATAGAATAGTTGTCATGCTCAGTAGGCCAAGTAAAACCTCTGAATCATGGTAGTATTTTTGTAGTTGTTTGATTTACTGAATTCTTATTCCTTGTTTATTGCACAGCAATGCAATATTATATGTTAGGATTATGTTAAATCTAAAAATGCATATAGTTTTTAAAATAAATATTTATTTTCATATGTTACATTAAGGTAAAATCATGCAATGGATAGATCTAAAGATAATTATCGTTAAGCTACCACATTGCCAACTACACAATACATGTATCTTTATAGATAAACATTATAGAACTTCTAAATTTAACAATTACGTACATACTCAGGAAATCATGATATTTTAAAACCCATTGCCTGTCACTATAAATATTTATTATAAATAGAGTATTCATATCTCTGTTAGGTAGTTACAATTTCATTGGCTAGGGCAATCATGGGAAAAATTATACCCAGTTGATCTTGAGGGAATAGAAACGGTTAAATAATACAGACATGGAGCTCCTTATAGCTCACATAACATTCATATCTAGCATTTCTCTTATATATGGCTTGTTGCCAAAATAATATATTAATCCTATGAATGGAAGTCAAAAACACAAGAAAAATCATTCTTATCATCTCCAACAACTCCCGCTGTTCACATTTTCTGGCTGTTCTTTCAAGCTTCCTCCAAATGTTAACATAAATTTTGTAGAACCATGATTATAGTTTATATAATTATGATAAAGCTATGATAAATTCCATGCTTTACTTTTTCACACATTACATATTTGATAATTTTTATATTCACTCAACACTCTGTAAACATTAACTGGGTGCCTACTATGTTCCACAAATTGTTGTAAATCAGGTGGTCAACGATTAATAAGTTGTTTGTCTTCAAGTAGCTCCAAGTATAATGGAAATGGACATGTAAACAACATGCAAATTTATTATAACAAAAGCTATATTGTAAGATACACATTGCAAAGGTGATAAAAACTGGAGAATAATCAACTCTGCCACATTCATAACTGAGTATTTTAGAGAATGCTGGTTATGCTACTGAATACAAATAGTAAGCAAATAGCTCATTTTACAAAAACAGAACTGAATTGCCATGACCCAATAATTAATATCCTTACACAAGATAGGTATTTTAAATACTAATGTCAATTTCAAAATATGAATAGTTTAAAATAAGTTTAAGATCACCTATTTTAACCAGTTAAAAGAAGGTGTGGACGTTATGGACTGAATATTTATTGTCTCTCCCAAATCTGTATGTTGAATACTAATTCCCAAAATGATGATATGAGGTGGGGCTTTGGAAGGTAATTAGGTTTAGATGAGGTCATGAGGATGGGATTAGTATCTTCACAAAGAAAAGGAGTAGAGCTATCACCTGCAAACCAGGTAAAGGGCTCTCACTAGGAACTGAATCAGCACGTACCTTGATCTTGGCCTTCCCAGCTTCCCGAACTTTGAGAAGTAAGTGTCTCTTGTTTAAGCCACCACGTTACAGCAGCCCAAGCTAAGACAGGGGTCTAATAATGGGGTAAGTTTGGGAGGACTCCTTTAACCATTGAGTATGTATATACACTGTGTATACTAAAATGCTCAGTATTCTTGAATCAAAAGGATTAATTTATATTTACCTACTAGTTAAGTGCTGATCCAAGCTGGGAGTGGTTGGAGAGACCATCTGTTCAAGCAACAAACCAGAATGGAATGGCAATAGTTAAGATGTCACAGTTTTGTGTCATGGGCTTCCCTTTGTTCATTGGAAAAGAAAACCCCCCTCTTGTGTGCCTAGAAACTGAGCTAGATGACACTGAAGGGGCAGCTGCAGTGTCTGCCTGTCAGTGAGGCTGACAGGCATAAATGGGCTAGGTTTCCAACCATTTTCAACCCTGATGCAGAATTCCTGTCAAGCCAGGGAACAGGAACAAGATACACTGACAGATATCACCAACGGGAGGATACGAACAGTCCCCCACAGGCCATATACTGTCTGTCACAACTCTGAAGGAAAGCAAAGATGGAACTAACGGGCATGGTGAATCTAATCCACTTTACTTGTTAAGACACGGTCACCTGGGCAAACTATTTGTGTCCAAGAGAACTCTGAAGTTCGCTTTGCCAGAAGAGGCTACCACCTCCTTCCTTTCCCCCAACCTAACAAAAAATTTTCTCGAATTGGCAATACGTACATCAATCAAAAATCACATTTACTATAATGACAACACATTTAATACATAAGAAACAGAAGGACTTTTTTTTTAAATTTCCAAGTCCAAATTAAACTTAGATTATATTTCAAACCATGTAAATCCATTTGCAATTAAAAATTTTTTTTACTCAAATTTGAAAATTTAAACAATGGGCTATTAAAAAACAGCCTCAAGGAGAAGCTGAGAAATGTTGATAACATATTGAAATGTATTCTTTTGTATTCTAACTGGATTTAAAGATTTAACCTTCCTTCTGCTGTCCTTTAGTACAGAAGGATTTTTTTTTTTAGGTAAAAATGAAGTGTTTTAAGTCAACAATGCAATGAAGTTTATTGTTTTTATAGAACAATGATTTATTCCCAAATTATATTCTGAATCTGCATTTTCTGTTCTATATGGAATAAATTTAAAAAAATTTAATGTTTACTTTTGAGAGAGAGAGAGAGAGAGAGAGAGACAGAGTGTGAATGGGGGAGGGGCAGAGAAAAAGAGTCACAGAATCTGAAGCTGGCTCCAGGCTCTGAGCTGTCCACACAGAGCCAGTTGCAGGGCTCAAATTCGTGAACCTCTGGATCATGAATTGAGCCAAAGTGGGATGCTTAACCAACTGAGCCACCCAGACGCCTCTGGAATAAAATTTCTAAACCCCAAATAGTTTATACAAAAGTCTGTGACCCTTTGAAATAATTTTACCAGCATACACTTAAAGAATTACAAAAAGTGCATATTAGAATAGCTATGATTTAGTTATAATTTACTTATACCTTTTTTTTTTTTTAATCTGATTGCTTTATTGTAGGACACTATTCTCTCCAGATAGCATTGTTCAACTTATCTTCATGCATGGAGATGTAAATGACCCAAAACTAAAACATAAATGACTTTTCCCTTTTTAATGTCTTCTTCTTTTTTATACAACAGAATGTGTTGTGTGTTTGTGTGTGTGTGTGTGTGTGCACGTGTGTGTAGGTAGGTAGGTAGGTAGGTAGACAAGTAGGTAGGTACGTAGACCAGTAGATCTGCCCTCCTCCAATATCCAAAATGTAATAAAGGGAAGGATAATAGAATTTAGAATAAAAAAAGAATGTTAAATTGGCATAGTTTCCAGATGCATGATGTTGACAAGGTAGAAAAGCATCCTAGCCACTGGTTTTCATAAATGTAATATATCACATTTCCACCTTTTACTTGATAATTTATTCATCACTTAATATACTTGGGCCTCAACTTAAACTCCGTATCATTTAACTTATTAAAAAAGAAGTTCAGTACCTATTAAGAACACCATCTCTTACCCCCTGCAACTTTCATAGTGTTGAGTTTTTTTCCTAGGAGGAAAATAAAGTGGGTGGGAAGATATTATTTGCAACAGTATTTCATTAGGGGGATGGTAGTAATATCACTTATGTATGAGAGAGGATTTAATTTCAGAGTTTCTGCTTGAAAATTGTTCTGCAGTCCAATGTAGATATTGATATTTTTAGTCTGTAGGAATTTGGAAGATAAAACTGATCTAATATATGTGCACATAAAAAGACCCTGATTTCATTTATATTTATGTATTTTATTTCAATATTCCATGACTATACCTAACCACCTATTTATACACATATTTATATGTCTCTGCTTCCATTTCCCTTTATTATATTCTAACCAGCAGATGGCAAGTTAAACCGACGGTAATCTATCTTCCACTACTAGACTCTTACACAGTCATTTGAACTATTCATTTAGAGGAAACAATGAGATCTGATTTAAGTAGGGTCCTATACCACTTGGAGTTGGCCTGGAACAAATAATTTTTTTTCCCAAAGTTTCTGCATAAATTGTCATTGTGGAATGTATGATTTCTGTAAAATCGTACATTTTCTAGGATAATACATAAGGAAGTAAATTAGGTAGGAAATAGTACTTGCCTATGGTATAGCATCCATTGTGGATGCAGACTTTAAACATTTTTTTAAGAATGGTACCCTGACAAGATTTCCTGCTTCATTCAACGTGCTGTTAATGATTTCCTAGAATATTAAGGCACATTACCTTTTGTCATTTAATTCAATTAAGTTTTATTTATCAGATAGAAACTATACATATTTGCATTAAGATAGAAAGACCAAATTACCCCTAAAACAAGAGATATCAACCCAGTTAGAGAGTATTATTCTTTCAAGAATATTGATTATTCTTTTATGTCTCCTTTTCCTCCCTCTCATTGAAATTATCCTCATCTGAAATTGTATAGTTCATTGCCTTCTTTTTTTTTTTTTTTTTTTTTTTTTTTTTTTTTTGGTCTTACCCTTACAGAACCTAAGTTCCATAAAAACTTAGGAAGTGTACTTTAAATTCTGAATTTGGATCTTCAGTAGGAAGATTCGGTTGGAATTCAGTAGGAAGTGTACTTTAAATTCTGAATTTGGATCTTTTCCTGGGCTGGTGATGTGAGGGACCATAGTGATAAGGGAGCAGCCACTGTTCACAGACATCCACGCAATCACAGGATGAACAACCGACCCTGCAACTGTTCTGTACCCATACAACCATTCTGGTTTTCACTTTCAGTACAATATTATAAATTACATGAAATATTCAATACTTTATTATAAAATACACTTTGTTAGATGCTTTGGCTCAACTGTAGGCTAATGTCAGTGTTCTGAGCACTCTTTTTTTTTTTTTTAATGCTTGTCTATTTTTGAGAGACAGCAAGAGAGAGTGTACGAGTGGGGGCAGGGCAGAAAGAGGGAGACACAGAAGCCAAAGCAGGCTCCAGGCCCTGAGCTGTCAGCACAGAGCCCCACGCAGAGCTTGAACCCATAAATTGCAAGATCATCACCTAAATCAGACATTTAACCGACTGAGCCACCCAGACACCCCTTCTGAGCACTGTTAAGGTAGGCTAGACTAAGCTTTGATGTGCAGTAGGTTAGGTATAGTTAATGGGTTTTTTGTGTTTGTTTGTTTTTACTTTTTATATCTTCAGCTTATGATGGGTTAATTGGGTTGTAACCCCATTGTAAACAGAGGAGGATCTGTAATCTTTATCTAAAACAGCCAGTTGCTAACATGCTGTCCCACTTGCTTTTTTACGGTCCCTCTTCTCTCTCCTACAGTATAGATTCAAACTATGCACTTTTGGCATGGAAAGCACATAACTAATGTCATTCTCAGTGCCTTGTATCAGGAGGCATATGATGTAGGTTTGCCTGGATAGTTATATTAACTTTGGTTATGATGGATCTACCAGTTTTCTTTATAATTGAGTCATTTTCCCCATTTGTAATTAATAATAGTTTTTAGAGAAATGTTGAGACTATGTTAAATATTCTGTCTTCATTAAATTTTCACCCAAGAGTTTCTAGCCTCCTTTAATCAACTTTATAACGTCGTCATTCCAGCTATATATTTTAATTAGCATCTGGCTGAAAGGGTTTTCCCTTTCCTCCATTTATTTATTCACTCATTTTTTCATGACAACGTGAGCTCACAGATTTTTGTTTTATGCAGTGAGTTATAATTAATTCCTCTCATTATTTATTTTAATGTTCAAAATATCCTAGTTTAGGCCTGTGGAATTCCCACTAAGCTAATCCTTATGTCTGTTTTTATGTATGCGTCATTCTTGGAATACTTTCTTATTTTCTGATAACACAAGATCTTCCAGGCCTAACTTGTGTTCTTGGGCCCAGTCCTGGAATCAGCCATATATTCAAGGAGCCTATTCCTTAAATAATAATATTTAGCAACTACGATCTTGGTCCTCGATGTGGTCATTATTTCTGCTGGTTCACTCTTTTGGGGTAAATTCAGACAGAACCAGGAATTAAAAAAATTGCATACTCATATATAGTCACTTTTTCTTTTTTCTCATGATCCTATTAGAAACACTACCAATTCTAATCCATGGGTCATGGAGCACATGGTATAATCTAGTCTTCCGGTTTTCTCTCTGTGTAAATTCTCTTTGTGAGTACTAATAAATCTAGCTTCCATTATCCGTAACATATTTATATATTTGCTCAAATATACAGAAAGCATTTCAGAATTCATAACAAAACTGAAAGCATGCCTACTAATTAGAGTTCAGTATTTGCTTGCATATTTTCTTTGGAATAAAATTTAAGTACCTTAAAAAACATATCTCCAGTGTTTAATTTCATATTTTTCACAAATGGATCATAATAACTCCTATCCAGATATAGAGATTTTCATCACCTCTCAAGATTCTGTTTCCTGTCCCTGACAAACATCTCTTAGAGATGACCATTTTTAAAAATTTGCTTCAGATTATTTTTATCCATTCTAGAAATTCATCTGAATGAAAGCATACCTTATGTTCTCTTTGTCCCCAACTATTTCACACATCATAAAGCCTTTTAGAATCACCCATTTTGTTTTATGGATCAGTGGGTTTGCTAATTTTTATGATTTATTATTCCATTGTATAAATATAGCACAATTAGCTATCCATTCTGCTGTGGGTGGACATTTGTGTAATGTTAAGTTTAAGAATATTATAATATTATGGGTAAAGTTTTTATGAACATTCACGTATCAGTCTTTTTTGTGGACATCTATTTCTCTTGGATGTCTATTTGGGAGAGTGCTAAGTAATGTTAGTTGTAAGGTTGCTTTTCTTGGAAAGCGCTCCTCAGCAATACAGAAGAGTTACATTTGTGTCACATACTTACCAACTTTTGATGTCCATTGTCATCTTTCTCGCCCTTCTAGTGTTTGTGTAGTGGTATCTCGTTATTGTTTTAATTCACATGTTCCTAATTTGATTCATGTTTATGTGATTATCGGTCCTTCACTTATCTTTGGGAAGTGCACATTCACCTCTTTTGATCATTTCCTTATTGGATATTTTGTCATTTAATTACTGAACTGAGAAAATTTCATTGCATATATGAGTTCTTCACCAGATATATATTTTACATTACCCCCCCCCGGCAGTTCCTGCCTTGTCTCCTTATTTTTGTAATAGTATATTTTGATAACAGGAAGTATTTGATATTTATATAACTTAACCTATCAATTGTGTCTTTATGGTTATTTCCAATATTTACTTCTAATTTATGACTTTATTTTCCTGTCTTCTAGAAGCTTTATATAGCTAGCTTTTACATTTAGGTAAATGGCCACATCATACTAACTCTTATGTGTGACATGAGGTGGGCATGTGGCTTATTTCTCATGTTTTATTTTCTAAATGGCTATCCAAGTTTTCTAGCACCACTTGTTAAGAAATTTGTATTTTCACATTGAGTTGCTGTGACACTTTTCAAAAAAATTGAACTGACCATATATGTGTGAGTCTATTCCTGCGCTATTTGTTTAGTTTACTGCATATATGTTATTTAGATTGTTATAATATTACTGTATATTTGATATCCAGCTTTGCTCTTCCTTTTTTATTCTTTAAAAATTGTATTTATTAGGATCTTCTAACTAAATGGGGTGATGGGAGCATGGAGGACATGGCACTTAAGATTTATTGAGTACTTACATGCCAAGTTAAGTGCATTGAGTAGTGGTAACTCCTAACTCATGAGAACGTTGTAGGGGGTGCTTCACTCCAATTTTACGAGGAGCAAAGAGCTCAAAAAGCTCAGTTCCCTGTGGCTGTAAACTAAACATCTCACCTAGGAACCATCCTCCAGCCTCCACCAGAAATCACTCAGGCCACTTCTCCTCCCAGGGTTCACCTCTTGCTCAAGTTGGTTAGATTCCCAGTTTGCTGCATGAGCAGAAGGCCACATGGAACAAAGTCTGTTCTTCTTTTTCTTTTCTTTTTATTATTATTGATTATTTTTTAGAGAGAAAGACTGTGTGTGAGCGGGAGAGAGTGGCAGACGGAATGAGAGAATCAAGCCCAACATGGGGCTTGATTCCATTATCCTAGGATCATGACCTGACCCAAAACCACTCAGATGCTCAACTGACTGAGCCACACTGGCACCCCTATTCTCTTTAAAGAATATTTTATTTCCCTTGCCTCCAGCAATATGTTTAGTAAGAAGTTGCTTCAGCCAAGGTCAAAGAAGTTGCTGCCTGTGTTCTCCTCTAGGGAAACAAAATTGAAAATGAACTTTTGGGACTTCATCAAGATACAAAGCTTCTGCACAGCAAAGGAAACAATCAACAAAACTAAAAGGAAGCTTATGGAATGGGAGAAGATATTTGCAAATGACATACCAGATAAAGAGTATCCAAAATCTATAAAGAACTTATCAAACTCAACACCCAAAAAACAAATAATCCAGGTGCAGCTGGGTGGCTCAATCAGTTGAGCGTTAGACTCCTAAATTTAGCTTAACTCACGACCCCAGGGTTGTGGAATCTAGCCCTGCATCAGGCTTTGGTGCTGAGTGTGGAGCACTCAGCAGTCCTGTTTCAGATTCATTCTCTCTCTCTCTCTCTCCCTCTCTCTCTCTCTCTCTCTCTCTCTCTCTCTCTCTCCTTCTGTCCCTATCCCCTGCTTGCACTCTTTCTCTGTCTCAAAAAAAAAAAAAAATACAGTTAAGAAATGAGCAGGGGACATAATAGACATTTTCCAAAGGAGACATCCAGATGGCTAATAGACAAATGAAAGGATGCTCAACATCACTCATCATCAGGGAAATACAAATAAAAACCATGATGAGATACCACCTCACACTTGTCAGGATGGCTGAAATTAACAACACAATAAACAACAGGTGTTGGCAAGGATGTGCAGAAAAAGGAACACTCTTGCATTGTTGATGGGAATGCAAACTGGTGCAGCCACTCTGAAAAACAGGATGGAGGTTCCTCAAAAAATTAAAAATAGGACTACCCTATTATCCAGCAATTGCACTACAAGGTATTAAGGCTACAAAAATACAGATTTGAAGGGGTACATGCACCCTAATGTTTATAGCAGCATTATCAGCAATAGCCAAACTGTGGGAAGAGGCCAAATGTCCATAGCCTGATGAATGGATAAGGAAGACATATTGTAGTGGTGCTGGGTGGCTCAGTCAGTTAAGCATCTGACTTCATCTTAGGTCATGTTCTCATGGTTCATGAGTTCAAGCCCTGTGTTGGGCTCTGTGCTGACAGCTCACAACCTAGAGCCTGCCTCGGAATCTGTGACTCCCTGTCTCTCTGCACTTCCCTCACTTGCACTCTGTCTCTCTCTCTCTCAAAAATATTTCGAAATTCAAATTTAATTTAAAATTCAAAAATATTTTTAAAATTTTTAAAAAGAAAAGATGTGGTATATATATATATATACATACACACAGTGGAATATTACTCGGCCAGAAAAAGGAATGAAATCTTGCCATTTGCAATGACATGAATGGAACTAGAGTGTATTATGCTAAGTGAAATAAATCATAGAAAGACAGATACCATATGATTTCACTCATGTGAAATTTAAGAAACAAAACAGATGAATATATGGGAGGGGAAAGAGAGAGAGGAAAACAAACACAAAAGACTCTTAAAGATAGATAACACACTGAGGGTTGATGGAAGGAGGTGGATGGGGGATGGGCTAGATGAGTGATGGGTATTAAGGAGGGCATTTGTTATGATGAGCAGTGGGTGTTGTATGTAAGTGATGAATGACTAAATTCTACTCCTGAAAACAATATTGAACTGTATGTTAACTGGAATTTACATAAAAATTTGAAAAGAAAAAAAATATTTTAGGTCCTTTTCATGACTATGTAAATGTTAGAGTCGCTTTGTCCATTTATATTGAAAAACTTGATGGGATTATGACTTGGGTTACCCTGAATCTGTAGATCACATTGGGAAGGATGGACATTTTAATGCTGAATGTTTTAGTGATAAATATATATATTTATTAATTTATTTAGAACTTTAATTTTTCTCAGGAATACATTTTCTATTTCACTGATTTTAGTTTTTTAATGTGGATGTTTTGCATATCTTTTATGAAGATTAATGTTATTGTAATATTTAATAATTTTTTCTCATTTTTCTAATCTTACCTAGGAGTGAGAGTATATTGATGCTAATATAGGAAGAATGAGATTGATCTTTGTCCTTAAATTGTGTACCTTGCCACTCACTTATTAATTCTAAAAGTTTTTTTCTATGTTCCTTAAGATTTTAAACAATTGTGTTATTTGTGATCTGGTAGTTTGGCTTGTTCCTTCCCAACTATATATTCTTCTATTTTATTGCTTGGTTTCACTGGGTAAGCCATCATTCTAGTTATTAAGTTATTGTCTACATAAATGTGACTCCTAACATTCATAAGTTGATCAGCATCCTTCTATTTATTCTTTTCTCTTTTTTCTGTTTTGACATTTCTGTGGCATTTTAAAATAGATTTAATCACATGGATTTTTAAATATATTTTCCAATTTGGAGTAGGCAGATTAGATCAAGTCCTCATTAGCTGTATATTTACTGAAGTAGGAGCATGGAAAGTTTTGAGCAGTGTGTATGCATAAAGGACATGTGTTTGTGGGATGTGTGCATGTATGTGTGTGTTATCAATATGGGTAAGCAAATAAGGGAGATGGATGTCGAGGATACCTTTATTTAAGCTTCTGTTAAGCAGTTGTGGAAGATGTAGAAATACAAAAACATGAACTTTATTTTCTCCATTCTGGGCTCTCCTGGTGAGACAGCAGGGTAATAGACTCCTTATGGAAGAGACTACTAAATCTGACAGAATTTTTAAATAAATGAGGGAAGATCTGATTGTTGATGTGGAAAATCAGTGAGCCTGTCAATTGACACATTGGTGATGTTTTTCACTAAAAGATATCATCACAGATATTCCTGTATTCTTGTTTGTGCTGTGAATTTTTATTGGCAGGTGGATTATTCCATGTCATTCCTTACAATAGCAATTCTTCAAAGAATTAATCCACATTATCAATACCAGTGAAAAATAATTTCACTATATATAATTTTCTCTATATATGTCTGTTCTGATTAACTACAAGTTCATCATGATGTAAAGAAGGGAGATGATTTATATCTAAAAAAAAGGAGGTTTCCAATTTTAAAGATTGACCACCATTCTCAGAAGCCCTGCTCTTCTCTTTTATTTAGGGGATAGTGGAAGGGAAGAGCCCATGAGGTTTCTACAGAAAAAGCCTGCCAAGTCTAAGCTCGGTCCCTTTGTCTGCTGAATAAATATGTCTGTCCCTTTGCTGAATAAATATGTACTAAGCTGCTTATAGCTTTCCATCATCCTTTTAGATTTTTGGTGTTCGTTAGCTGCTGTATTTATCTCCACAACCACAGATATTCCTTGTTACAAATTTTCATTGACTGAAGTGATACTTGTTTGTGGGCACAGTTGTTGACAGACTGCAGGAGTCACCAGTGTTGTAAAGGGTCCTAGTGCTGCTAAGGACTCCACAAATGTAGTTTGCATTGAGCAGGAAGACTAGGACAGGTAATGTCCATTTCCATCATCTGTAAGGGAGGTGGTAGTAAGATTGCAGAGACCCTGATCTAGAATGCTCTTTTCAGGCTCGCATCATGCTTTATGTTTCCTGACGTTGGCAGGAAGTTCAGAGTTCAGGTTTAACAAAGTGATTTCACTGACCTTGATTCTGTAGTATTCTTCTTAGGACAGTGAAAAATAATTGAATTTTCCACGTAGAACCATCTGAGCAAACCCTTATGAGTTTGCTTTAAAAATAAGGAAACAGAACCCTCAGAGGCATATTGGAAAAAAGTATTTAAAAAAATTTTTTTAATGTTTACTTATTTTTGATGGAGAGTGTGAGCAGGGGAATGGCAGAGAGAGAGGGAAACAGAATCCGAAGAAGTATGAGCTGTCAGCACAAAGCCCAATGTGGGGCTCTGCACTGACAGTGCGGAACCTGCTTGGGATTCTCTCTCTCTTCCTTCCCCCTCTTGTGCACGCACACACTCACAATCTCTCTCTCCCTCTCTCTCTCTCTCTCAAAATCTTAAAAATATAAAAATAAATCAATATAATGGAATGAAAATATCAATGATATTTTCAATTTAATATATATAAATGGGCTGAATTCACTGATTGAACAAAATGCTAGTTTTCAGATTAGGCCATACACAAAAACCAACTTAATGTTATAAAAGAGAGATATAGGTAAAACAGAATACTTTAGAAAGCATGTGATGAGAGGAAGGGAATACATTACCCAAAAGTGTCACTTTGGCATGTGGGTTGTTTTGAGGCTGAAGGCAATTAAGACCAGGCATATTTGGGGAAAGCTTTTTCATCTCCTTAAGTGCCTAAAAGAATTTAGATGGGGGGAGGGGTGCTGTACCAGAAAAGGAGCTTTTACCAGAGATAACTTTTTATATCAGAAATACCTGTGTGGCATAGCAAACATTTGTTGACTAAACATTTGCTCTTTTCGTCTTTTTTTAAATGTTTATTTAAATTTGAGAGAGAGAACACGACCGAGTGCAAGCAGGGGAGGGGCAGAGAGAGAGGGGGACACAAATCCGAAGTAGGCTCTAGGCTCTGAGCTGTCAGCCAGAGCCTGATGTGGGGCTTGAACTCAAGAAACCACGAGATCATGACCTGAGCGGAAGTCGGACACTTAACCAACTGAGCCACCCAGGTGGCACTCTGTGCTCTTTTCATCTTCCTATGAATTGTTTTCCCACCCTTTGAAGCCCCAGACTCCTACTCTCTTCTTTTTAGTACAAAAGAGTGTATGTCACAGTTGCCTGACTGCCTTTGTCTCATCATTTTATGGAGCTTTGGTACTTATAATTTTTTTCTCCTGTTCATCTGAAATCTACAATTGTGATATCTAGCTTTGTTCTTCTTTCTCAAGATTACTTTTGCTATTTGGGTCTTCTGTGGTTCCATACAAATTTTAGATTATTTGTTCTCTGAAAAATGCCATTGGTACTTCGATAGGGAGTGTATCTGTAGCTTGCTTTGGGTAGTATGGACATTTTAACAATATTAATTCCAGTTAACGAGCATGGAATTCCTTTCCATTTGCTTGTGCCATCTTCAGTCTCTTTCATCAGTAGTTGTTTTTTGTTTTTGTTTTTGTTTTCCAATCAGTATTTTATAGTTTCTGGAACACAGGTCTCTCACCATCTTGGTTAAGTTTTTTCCTATGTATTTTATTCTTTCTGATGCAATTATAAATGAAATTGTGTTTTTTTCTCTTGCTGCTACTTTGTTATTATTGTATAGAAATGGAACTAATTTTTGTATGTTAATTTTGTATCCTGCAACTTTACTGAATTCATTTATTCTAAAAGTGTTTTGGTGGAGTCTTTAGGGTTTTCTATGTATTGTATCATGTCATCTAGTCATGCAAATAGTGACAGTTTTACTTCCTTAGCAATTTGGATGTCTTTTATTTCTTGTGTGATAACTATGGCTAGGACTTCCAGTACTGTGTTGAATAAAAGTGGTGAGAGTGGACATCCTTGTTGTCTTCCTAATCTATAAGGAAAAACTTCCAGTTTTTTACCATTGAGTATGATATTAGCTGTAGGTTCTTCATATATGGGCTTTATTATATTGAGGTATCTCCCCTCTCAACCTACTTTGTTGAGAGGTTTTGTTTGTTTGTTTTTGTTGTTTTTTTTTTTTATCATGAATGGCTGTTGATTTTCATCAGATGCTGCTTCTGTATCTATTGAGATTGTATGATTTTATACTTCATTTTGTTAATGTGCTGTATCACATTGATTTGTGCCTACTGGACCACCCTTGCATTTCTGGAATAAATTTCACTTGATGGTGGTAAATGATCCTTCGAATGTATTGTGGAATGTGGTTTGCTAATATTTTGTTGAGGATTCTTGAAAATATGTTCATCAGGAATATTGGCCTGTAGCTTTATTTTTTTGTAGTGTCTTCACCTGGTTTAGTATGAGAGTAATGCCTCATAGGATGTATTCAGAAACTTTTCTTCTTCCCCCTTTTTTTGGAATAGTTTTAGGGGAGTAGGTATTAACTCTTCTTTAAATGTTTGGTTGAACTAACCTGTGAGTCCATTTAGTCGTGGGCTTCAGTTTGTTGGGAGTTTTCATTACCGATACAATCTTGCTACTAGTAATTGGTCTGTTCAGTTTTTCTATTTCTTCTAGATTCTGTTTTGGGAGATTGTGTGTTTCTAGGAATTTGTTTCTCCTAGGTGTCTAATTTACTGGTACATAGTTTTCATAGTAGTCTCTCCTAATCCTTCCTATTTCTGTGGTATCAGCTGTTACTTCTCCTCTTTCATTTCTAATTTTGACTCTTCTCTCTTTTTCTTGATGAGTCTATCTAAAAGTTTATCAATTTTGTCTTTTCAGAAAAGTGGCTTTTAGTTTCATTGCTCTTTTCTATTGAAAAATAGTTTTTAAGTATCAAATTTCAGTATTGATAAACCTGTAGGAAAAGAATAAAAATATTATTAAAACCTGCGTTATAAAAATAATTCTTTCAAAGTATTTGACATAGATGTGAAAATCATGATAATCTTACATAGCCTTATACCTATAAATACCACTTACAATTTGTCTAAAGAAAGTAATCTTAGATGCTTATAAAATCACAAGCATAAAGATGTTTTTGAAAATAACAATAGAGAACAATCTGTGGTTTGGTGGAGGGAGGTGGTTGTGGGATGGGCTAGATGGATGAAGGGCATTAAGGAGTGCACTTGTTATGATGAGCAGTGGTTGTGGTATGTAAGTGATAAATCACTGAATTCTACTTATGCAACCAATACTGCACTGTATTTAATGCAAATTTAAATACAAATTTGAAAAGAAAAAGAATATTTTAGGTCCTTTGCATATCTATATAAATTTTAGAGTCACTTTATCCATTTATATTGAAAACCATGCTGGGATTATGACTTGAGTTACCCGAATCTGTAGATCACATTGGGAAGAATGGACATTTTAATTCTGAATATTTTAATGATAAATTTGTATTCATTTATTTAGAACTTTAGTTTTTCTCAGGAATACATTTTCTATTTCATTGATTTTAGTTTTTAATGTGGATGTTTTACATATCTCTTATTAAGATTACTCCTATTTTATTTCAATATTTTAATTTTTCCTCATTTTTCTAATCATGTAATGCTAATATAGGAAGAATGTGATTGATCTTTGTACTTAAATTGTGTACTTTGCCAAGATCACTTATTTATTCTCAAAGTTTCTTTCTATGTTCCTTAAGATTTTTTAAAATGTTTTTAAAGTTTATTTATTTTGAGGAGACAGAGCTGGGATGGGACAGAGAAAGAGGGAGAGAGAGAATCCAGAACAGGCCCTGCACCATCAGTGCAGAGCCCCATTCAGGGCTTGAACTCCCAAACCATGAGATCAAGACCTGAGCCGAAACCAAGAATTGGACTTTTGACTGACTGAGCCACCCAGGTGCCCCTGTGTTCCTTAAAATTTTAAACAATTGTATCATTTGTGAATAGGTAGTTTTTTTGTTTTTTTTTTTTTAATTTTTTTTTTTCAACGTTTTTTATTTATTTTTGGGACAGAGAGAGAGACAGAGCATGAATGGGGGAGGGGCAGAGAGAGAGAGGGAGACACAGAATCGGAAACAGGCTCCAGGCTCCGAGCCATCAGCCCAGAGCCTGACACGGGGCTCGAACTCACAGACCGCGAGATCGTGACCTGGCTGAAGTCGGACGCTTAACCGACTGCGCCACCCAGGCGCCCCGTGAATAGGTAGTTTTACTAGTTCCTTCCCAATTGTATGTTCTTCTGTTTTACTGCTTTATTTCACTGGGGAGGCCATCAGGTTAAATGTTCTATAGAATGATGAGAGAAGACATCCTTGTACTCGATCCTGATCTTAAGGGAAGAGTTAGTAATTGTAGGTTTTTACACAATGAGTATTTGTTGGACATTCTAGTTATTAAGTTATTGTCCATATAAGTGTGACTTCTAACATTCATAAGTTGATCAACATCCTTCTATTTATTCTTTTCTCTTTGTTCTGTTTTGGTATTTCTATGGCATTTTAAAATAGATTTATCACATGGATTTTTAAATATATTTTCCATTTTGGGTTAGGCAGATTAGATCAAATCCTTATTGTCTGCATTTATTGAAGTAGGGGCATGGAAAGTTCTGAGCAGTGTGTATGCATAAGGGACATGTGTTTGTGGGATGTATGTGTGCATGTGTGTGTGATCAGTATGGGTAGGCAAGTAAGGAAGATGGGTGTTGAGGACACTTTTATTTAAGCTTCTGTTAAGCAAATTTGGAAGATAAAGATGTTTTTGATAGATGTGTTTTTGATAATAGGAAATATAGTATGTTCATAAGAATAAATACTAAATGCCAAATGTATGATACTCTAACTTGATCTGTAGGCAACAGGCACTTGGGTAATAAAATGTCCTTTGATTTTGAAAAAATATGCATTTTAAAAATTCCCATAGTTATCTGTTAAACTGTTTGAACTTATCTACCTTGATATTTCCTCATTTTTCCTCAATTTAGTCTCACTGAACTCTACTAGAATTGACCATTTTATTTCCCTATTTCATACAGATTGTGAGCCCTTTGAAACAGAAAAGTTATTAATTTCTATACAACTATCCAGAAGAGTTAGTACACATTAGACATTACATAAATATTAAATGGGTAAGTGGAAAATTAAATTCTAATGCTCAAAAGAACAGATATGCAAAAAAAAAAAAAAAAAAAGAACAGATATGCAGCTCAGTTTGGTGTTAGGAAATTGATTAAAGGAAATAAAACCCACATTTTAAAATTGGTAAAGGTTATGAAAGGTAAACACTGGATTCATAATTATAATAATTACCAATATGGAGCATTTACTAAATGTCAGGCACTGTTTCAAACAAATGGCCTATGATAGTTCACTTAATTGTCTGTACAATTGAATGACCTAAGTGCAAGCTACAAGCATTAGATCCATTTTTTTTTTTTTTTTTTTTTAGATGAAGAGGCTATGGAAAAGGGGAATTTAAAGATTTGCCTAAGGTCACAAGATGTGGCTATGGAACTGGGGTTTGCACCCAAGCAATCTGGCTCTTGCATCTGCAAAGCTGAAATTTTTATTTATTTTTTTTTTTTTTAATTTTTTTTATTTTTTAATATATGAAATTTACTGTCAAATTGGTTTCCATACAACACCCAGTGCTCATCCCAAAAGGTGCCCTCCTCAATACCCATCACCCACCCTGCCCTCCCTCCCACCCTGCCCTCCCTCCCACCCCCCATCAACCCTCAGTTTGTTCTCAGTTTTTAACAGTCTCTAATGCTTTGGCTCTCTCCCACTCTAACCTCTTTTTTTTTTTTTTTTTTTTTTTTTTCCTTCCCCTCCCCCATGGGTTTCTGTTACGTTTCTCAGGATCCACATAAGAGTGAAACCATATGGTATCTGTCTTTCTCTGTATGGCTTATTTCACTTAGCATCACACTCTCCAGTTCCATCCATGTTGCTACAAAAGGCCATATTTCATTTTTTCTCATTGCCACGTAGTATTCCATTGTGTATATAAACCACAATTTCTTTATCCATTCATCAGTTGATGGACATTTAGGCTCTTTCCATAATTTGGCTATTGTTGAGAGTGCCGCTATAAACATTGGGGTACAGGTGCCCCTATGCATCAGTACTCCTGTATCCCTTGGATAAATTCCTAGCAGTGCTATTGCTGGGTCATAGGGTAGGTCTATTTTTAATTTTCTGAGGAACCTCCACACTGCTTTCCAGAGTGGCTGCACCAATTTGCATTCCCACCAACAGTGCAAGAGGGTTCCTGTTTCTCCACATCCTCTCCAGCATCTATAGTCTCCTGATTTCTTCATTTTGGCCACTCTGACTGGCGTGAGGTGGTATCTGAGTGTGGTTTTGATTTGTATTTCCCTGATAAGGAGCGACGTTGAACATCTTTTCATGTGCCTGTTGGCCATCCGGATGTCTTCTTTAGAGAAGTGTCTATTCATGTTTTCTGCCCATTTCTTCACTGGGTTATTTGTTTTTCGGGTGTGGAGTTTGATGAGCTCTTTATAGATTTTGGATACTAGCCCTTTGTCCGATGTGTCATTTGCAAATATCTTTTCCCATTCCGTTGGTTGCCTTTTAGTTTTGTTGGTTGTTTCCTTTGCTGTGCAGAAGCTTTTTATCTTCATAAGGTCCCAGTAATTCACTTTTGCTTTTAATTCCCTTGCCTTTGGGGATGTGCCGAGTAAGAGATTGCTACGGCTGAGGTCAGAGAGGTCTTTTCCTGCTTTCTCCTCTAAGGTTTTGATGGTTTCCTGTCTCACATTCAGGTCCTTTATCCATTTTGAGTTTATTTTTGTGAATGGTGTGAGAAAGTGGTCTAGTTTCAACCTTCTGCATGTTGCTGTCCAGTTCTCCCAGCACTATTTGTTAAAGAGACTGTCTTTTTTCCATTGGATGTTCTTTCCTGCTTTGTCAAAGATGAGTTGGCCATACGTTTGTGGGTCTAGTTCTGGGGTTTCTATTCTATTCCATTGGTCTATGTGTCTGTTTTTATGCCAATACCATGCTGTCTTGATGATGACAGCTTTGTAGTAGAGGCTAAAGTCTGGGATTGTGATGCCTCCTGCTTTGGTCTTCTTCTTCAAAATTACTTTGGCTATTCGGGGCCTTTTGTGGTTCCATATGAATTTTAGGATTGCTTGTTCTAGTTTCGAGAAGAATGCTGGTGCAATTTTGATTGGGATTGCATTGAATGTGTAGATAGCTTTGGGTAGTATTGACATTTTGACAATATTTATTCTTCCAATCCATGAGCAGGGAATGTCTTTCCATTTCTTTATATCTTCTTCAATTACCTGCATAAGCTTTCTATAGTTTTCAGCATACAGATCTTTTACATCTTTGGTTAGATTTATTCCTAGGTATTTTATGCTTCTTGGTGCAATTGTGAATGGGATCAGTTTCTTCATTTGTCTTTCTGTTGCTTCATTGTTAGTGTATAAGAATGCAACTGATTTCTGCACATTGATTTTGTATCCTGCAACTTTGCTGAATTCATGTATCAGTTCTAGCAGACTTTTGGTGGAGTCTATCGGATTTTCCATGTATAATATCATGTCATCTGCAAAAAGCGAAAGCTTGACTTCATCTTTGCCAATTTTGATGCCTTTGATTTCCTTTTGTTGTCTGATTGCTGATGCTAGAACTTCCAGCACTATATTAAACAGCAGCGGTGACAGTGGGCATCCCTGTCGTGTTCCTGATCTCAGGGAAAAAGCTCTCAGTTTTTCCCCGTTGAGGATGATGTTAGCTGTGGGCTTTTCATAAATGGCCTTTATGATCTTTAAGTATGTTCCTTCTATCCCGACTTTCTCAAGGGTTTTTATTAAGAAAGGGTGCTGGATTTTGTCAAAGGCCTTTTCTGCATCGATTGACAGGATCATATGGTTCTTCTCTTTTTTTTTTGTTAATGTGATGTATCACGTTGATCGATTTGCGAATGTTGAACCAGCCCTGCATCCCAGGAATGAATCCCACTTGATCATGGTGAATAATTCTTTTTATATGCTGTTGAATTCGATTTGCTAGTATCTTATTAAGAATTTTTGCATCCATATTCATCAGGGATATTGGCCTGTAGTTCTCTTTTTTTACTGGGTCTCTGTCTGGTTTAGGAATCCAAGTAATACTGGCTTCATAGAATGAGTCTGGAAGTTTTCCTTCCCTTTCTATTTCTTGGAATAGCTTGAGAAGGATAGGTATTATCTCTGCTTTAAACGTCTGGTAGAACTCCCCTGGGAAGCCATCTGGTCCTGGACTCTTATTTGTTGGGAGATTTTTGATAACCGATTCAATTTCTTCGCTGGTTATGGGTCTGTTCAAGCTTTCTATTTCCTCCTGATTGAGTTTTGGAAGCGTGTGGGTGTTTAGAAATTTGTCCATTTCTTCCAGGTTGTCCAATTTGCTGGCATATAATTTTTCATAGTATTCCCTGATAATTGTTTGTATCTCTGAGGGATTGGTTGTAATCATTCCATTTTCATTCATGATTTTATCTATTTGGGTCATCTCCCTTTTCTTTTTGAGAAGCCTGGCTAGAGGTTTGTCAATTTTGTTTATTTTTTCAAAAAACCAACTCTTGGTTTCGTTGATCTGCTCTACAGTTTTTTTAGATTCTATATTGTTTATTTCTGCTCTGATCTTTATTATTTCTCTTCTTCTGCTGGGTTTAGGCTGCCTTTGCTGTTCTGCTTCGATTTCCTTTAGGTGTGCTGTTAGATTTTGTATTTGGGATTTTTCTTGTTTCTTGAGATAGGCCTGGATTGCAATGTATTTTCCTCTCAGGACTGCCTTCGCTGCATCCCAGAGCGTTTGGATTGTTGTATTTTCATTTTCGTTTGTTTCCATATATGTTTTAATTTCTTCTCTAATTGCCTGGTTGACCCACTCATTCGTTAGTAGGGTGTTCTTTAACCTCCATGCTTTTGGAGGTTTGCCAGACTTTTTCCTGTGGTTGATTTCAAGCTTCATAGCATTGTGGTCTGAAAGTATGCATGGTATAATTTCAATTCTTGTAAACTTATGAAGGGCTGTTTTGTGACCCAGTATATGATCTATCTTAGAGAATGTTCCATGTGCACTCGAGAAGAAAGTATATTCTGTTGCTTTGGGATGCAGAGTTCTAAATATATCTGTCAAGTCCATCTGATCCAATGTATCATTCAGGGCCCTTGTTTCTTTATTGATCCTGTGTCTAGATGATCTATCCATTTCTGTAAGTGGGGTGTTAAAGTCCCCTGCAATGACCACATTCTTATCAATGAGGTTGCTTATGTTTATGAGTAATTGTTTTATATATCTGGGGGCTCGGGTATTTGGCGCATAGACATTTATAATAGTTAGCTCTTCCTGGTGGATAGACCCTGTGATTATTATATAATGCCCTTCTTCATCTCTTGTTACAGCCTTTAATTTAAAGTCTAGTTTGTCTGATATAAGTATGGCTACTCCAGCTTTCTTTTGGCTTCCAGTAGCATGATAAATAGTTCTCCATCCCCTCACTCTCAATCTAAAGGTGTCCTCAGATCTAAAATGAGTCTCTTGTAGACAGCAAATAGATGGGTCTTGTTTTTTTATCCATTCTGATACCCTATGTCTTTTAGTTGGCGCATTTAATCCATTTACATTCAGTGTTATTATAGAAAGATATGGGTTTAGAGTCATTGTGATGTCTGTATGTTTTATGCTTGTAGTGATGTCTCTGGTACTTTGTCTCACAGGATCCCCCTTAGGATCTCTTGTAGGGCTGGTTTCGTGGTGACAAATTCCTTCAGTTTTTGTTTGTTTGGGAAGACCTTTATCTCTCCTTCTATTCTAAATGACAGACTTGCTGGATAAAGGATTCTCGGCTGCATATTTTTTCTGTTTAGCACACTGTAGATATCATGCCAAGCCTTTCTGGCCTGCCAAGTTTCAAAGGAGAGATCAGTCACGAGTCTTATAGGTCTCCCTTTATATGTGAGGGCACGTTTATCCCTTGCTGCTTTCAGAATTTTCTCTTTATCCTTGTATTTTGCCAGTTTCACTATGATATGTCGTGCAGAAGATCGATTCAAGTTACGTCTGAAGGGAGTTCTCTGTGCCTCTTGGATTTCAATGCCTTTTTCCTTCCCCAGTTCAGGGAAGTTCTCAGCTATAATTTGTTCAAGTACCCCTTCAGCACCCTTCCCTCTCTCTTCCTCCTCTGGGATACCAATTATGCGTATATTATTTTTTTTTAGTGTATCACTTAGTTCTCTAATTTTCCCCTCATACTCCTGGATTTTTTTATCCCTCTTTCTTTCAGCTTCCTCTTTCTCCATAACTTTATCTTCTAGTTCACCTATTCTCTCCTCTGCCTCTTCAAGCCGAGCCATCGTGGATTCCATTTTGTTTTGCAATTCGTTTAAAGCGTTTTTCAACTCCTCGTGACTGTTCCTTAGTCCCTCGATCTTTGTGGCAAGAGATTCTCTGCTGTCCTGTATACTGTTTTCAAGCCCAGTGATTAATTTTATGACTATTATTCTAAATTCACTTTCTGTTATATTATTTAAATCCTTTTTGATCAGTTCATTAGCTGTTGTTATTTCCTGGAGATTCTTCTGAGGGGAATTCTTCCGTTTGGTCATTTTGGAGAGTCCCTGGCGTGGTGAGGACCTGCAGTGCACTTCCCCTGTGCTGTGGTGTATAACTGGAGTTAGTGGGCGGGGCCGCAGTCCGACCCGACGTCTGCCCCCAGCCCACTGCTGGGGCCACAGTCAGACTGGTGTGTGCCTTCTCTACCCCTCTCCTAGGGGCGGGATTCACTGTGGGGTGGCGTGTCCCGTCTGGGCTACTTGCACACTGCCAGGCTTGTGTTGCTGGGGATCTGGCGTATTAGCTGGGGTGGGTAGGCAAGGTGCACGGGGGCTGGAGGGGCAGGCTTAGCTCGCTTCTCCTTAGGTGATCCACTTCAGGAGGAGCCCTGTGGCAGCGGGAGGGAGTCAGATCCGCTGCCGGAGGTTTGGCTCCGCAGAAGCACAGAGTTGGGTGTTTGCGCGGAGCGAGCAAGTTCCCTGGCAGGAACTGGTTCCCTTTGGGATTTTGGCTGGGGGATGGGCGGGGGGGATGGCGCTGGCGCCTTTGTTCCCCGCCATGCAAAGCTGAAATTTTTAGCAAGCATTCTCCACTGTGGGGTAAAGGAGTAAGTTAATATGCACAAAAGCATAGGGTGCATATTTTCCAAGTGCACTATGTATTCAAATGCACTCTGTAAAATTATACCTACACAGAAAATTTGCATCTGTCAAAAAATAAAAATCTCATAGAGATTAAAAGTAATATTTTGAAAATCTGAGGAAAGTAAAAAGAACAAAGCTGTGTGAACAGATTGGGGCATCTGTTGAACTTTCAATTAAAGCTTTTAATTTTGAATTTTATAAACATGTTTTTTCTCAATATTTTCCCACCATTCATATGTTTGCACATCTGTTTGTTATCTGTTTTTAACACCATACATGACACAAATATTGAATTAAATTACAGAAGCAGATCACATATAATACATTTATAAATGTCATTTGTACCAAATGTCAGGGAAAATGAAGTAAACTAATGTCTGGTTGAGTAAATTATTTGCCTGGTATCTTTATATTTGGTTTGAATACAACGATAAAGATGGGAAACAAGTTTAGGTTAACTGCCAAGTTAACTACCTTAGGTCATTCTTCAAATAGAGGTCTGTGTTTTTAAATCCTTCCTACCTGACATAAGCAATGGTTAAAACCAAGGACACAAATTAAGTAGGCTTCCCTATAAGTGGATTTTTTTTGTGTGACTTCAATTATGTATTTTGAATGACCTTTATTCACTCAGTCCACAATCATTTATGGAACATTAATCATCAGACACCTGTTTCTGGGTTCTGGTCCCAGTTCTGATATTTACCAGCATCCATGACATTACTGGTTAAACTCTTAGTAGCAGTCTAGTCTTGAATAAGTAACTTAAATATTCTGGCACAATTTTACGTAATATAAGCATATATTACATGTTCTTCTTACGCTGAGATGATCCTATGCCTTCCAATATCTGCTTTAAGAGGATGGATGAGATTTTTCCTAGTAACAGTAATACTATCATAACAAATTTAAGTGTCTGTGCAACCCAGAGCCTTTCAGTTATTTACTCCCTGATATTGTCACATATCCAGCCTGAAAGGAAAGCATAATAGTTTTGTTCTGTACATTAACAGTGTAACAAATTTATAAACATAAGTTTATAAACCTTTTTACACAAATGCCACTTTGTTCTTTACGATATGGCCAAGATATGCTCATTTATTAATCTGATGTCTAAAAACCATTCTTATAAACTTTTCAAACCTTGATGTTTTCTGGGAAAAGAGTGGATATCCTGCCATTTGTATACTCTGTTTGAGGGTCTCTACTGATTTCTCGTTTACAAAATGATTCCATACAAACTGTTTACTTCAGCTGCATTTTGATTCTGACAGTGCCCCCACCAGGGAAATGTAAAAACATTATGTGAAGATAATAGTGAACGCAATATAAACATTGGCACAGCAGGCACCTTGTCAGTCTGACCCCGACAGGCCCGACATATTGATTGGCTAGTGCTGGCAGAAGATTAAGCAGCCTGAACACAGAGGCAAGTGCAGGGGGATAATACAATCCATAGGTTACACTTCTTTCTTTAAATTATGCACCAATCTGCAGTGACTGCTCCTTGGGATTGTGAATTTAACTCACAGTGACTGTAAAATGGAAATTGCCTGTAAGTCCCTCCTAGAAGTAGCAATAAAGTTGCATTCAGCCTAAGGTATCCAAGGAAAAATTGCTGTCACCAGTAATACAATTTATAACTATCTTTGCCATTGTAGATAAATCCATGTTTTTGACTTTGTGACCACTGAAACATAAAAATTAAACCTTTTAACCGTGGTCAGGCCTTTTGTAGTAAATACTAAAAGCCAGTAATAATTGCCAGCGGGAAACTGTGTCCAACCATCATTTCTTGGGGAAAGAAACAATTTTTAAGCATGTCTGAAGTTTTATTTACAGTTAATTGGATACTCCATAGTAAAGACATCATGAATTGATTTATGAAAAGAGCTTCTAGAAAAGGCCCATGGCTCTGTGCCTTTGGTCAGAGTGTACTTTGTTTTTATTATTGTTGCTAATGCATTGGATGAGGACACTTTTGTTGATAATAACCTTAAAAGACATTTACTTTACTTTGCTTACATGTTCGTAGAGAATGTTGGAAGAGAATTTTGCTGAATGGCTTGGCTGCAAATCAAACATAGCACCGAATTCTTCCTTTAGACTACCTGGGGAATTTAGCAGAGTAATAAATATAACTGCTGCTTAAGCATCCATCGAAAGCCATAGAATAGTACCATTTTAAGAATTATGTGCTGTAAGTTAATATTAATTGGTTTTGCCAAGACAAATGAAATGGACGTTTGAGGTGATTATCTAGATAATATATATATTTTTCTTCCTCTTCACTTAAATAGGAGGCTCTACTTAAAATTGGGAAGGATTAGAAAGATTATTTGAATTTTTTTCCAAATCAAAAAATGTCAAAGGGAGATTAGAAACACCTTTAAGAATATCTCAAAAATCTGGGTAATTACCAGGAATAAACAAAATGAAGGCTATATATGTCTTATTTTAATTTTGAATATAACTTTTAAAAACCTTAAGATCTTCTCAAAAATATTGAAATTGACCTTTGAATCTTACAGTATCTCAGTCTCACAGAGGGAAAATAGGAAAGGATAACAGGGCATATGTTTAGTGATGAAAATTTTGTGCTGCTGGGAGAATTGAAAAGAACACATAGGGGCTTGGGACATAAGTGTAGAGAAAATCCTTAGTTTTCATTCAATCCACACTTTATTCCTTAATAAATGATATCCTTGAATAGCGATTTCCTACATTTGCACTAATGACTCTTCTTTGCTATTACACAGTGACATCACCTGACTATGACTGAGTTATAGAAGCATCTCCTTTTTTATCTACAGTAGGGCATGGACAACATGTTTGCTTGTTTTGTTGTACTTTGTCCATTTTGCTTTATATTTAAAAATACAGCGAGAAGGGAGGGAAATGGAAATTCTCATGCATATAGGTGTCAGCCAATTCCTAGCATTACACTATTAAATATGGACTCTTTTACCATGTGTTCAAATGCAAAGAGAAATAAAATTTATGACTTTATATAACATTGTGGGAATACATAGCTGAGATTTTTATTTAAAAAGTGAGGTGTGATTGGAAATTCATAGTTTTAGCTCTCAGAGGATGGACTTTCCCACCCCACAAAGCAACAACAAAAATAAACCAAGCCGCACAAGATTATTTTTCAATGTTCACATATTTGTTTTGTTTCTAAGCACTTAAATGTATTGAGAAGATTTTGTATAAATTAAATTACATAGGATTTTAAAAAATTAAGGAAAGCAAATTCTTTACAACTTGAGGATTTTTTGAAAATTAGCTTTGAAACCATGGTATTGTTTAAATGACTTAGGATAATGTACTTAATGTGTCAACATGCTATATTACATACAAGAAAGAAAGGAGAGTCTATCCATTCATTTTTTTAACTTTATTTATTTGAGAGAGGGAGAGAGAGAGAATCCCAAGCAGGCTCTGCACTGTCAGTGCAGTGCCCCATGCGGAGCTCAAACTTATGCACCATGAGATCATGACCTGAGCTGAATGAAGTTAGATGCTTAACAAACTGAGCCACCAAGGCACCCCAAATCCATCCATTGTTAAAGAAAAACTGTTATGTTGAGATGAGAATACTGCCTTAACCCAAACATGTGGCAAAAGGAGAGTTTGAAGGAAATGGGCAGGGGAAACAGTCTTTTCCTACAGAGAAAATGGCTGTTGAACAATCCCACAAAGCCAGTGTTGTTTTTGCTAAATCAGATAGATGATTAAGTAACATATTAAATCATGCAAAGAGTGAACTAAAAACATAAATGGATTAGTTTTCTGTGGCTGCTGAAACAAATTGCCACAAACTTAGTAGCTTAAAACAACAAAAATACAGTTTTTCACAATTCTGAAGCATAAAAGTCCAAAATTGTTATCAGTGGGATGACATCCAGGTGTCCCTTGGCACAAAGGCTGCACCTTATCCAGAGACTCTCAGGAGAATCTGTTCATTGATTGATGAGACTCAGTCTCACCCAGCTTCTGGGGCCGGCTGGCATTCATTGGTTTGTAGCCACATCATTCCGGTCTTCAGAGGCAGCATCTTCAAATCTTTCTGCTCCACCTGTACATCACCTTCTCTTTCGTGTGGATGTTACATCTCTTTCTGTCTCTCTCATGATATTTGTGATCCAGATATACAGGATAATCTCAATTTAATCACAACTGCAAAGATCCTTTTTACATATAAGGTAATATTTACATGTGTCGGGAATTAAGACTTGATTTCTTGGAGCGGTCATAAGTTTGTCTAACACTCAACTCCAGGAGAGGTTCTGGTCCATGAAGCCTCTGGTCATCATGCTATAGAAGATGATCACAAACCTCTGGGGCTATGTTAGGAGAGAGAAATGACTAAATGGTGATATAGTCTGAGGAAGACAACCTACGAATAGCAACATATGTCTTAAAAATGTTTTTAATTGATATGGCCAGTTTTTTCTATAGAAAACAGGAACGTGAAATAAATGCAGAGGACATATAAGACCCTGTTGAGCACACATTGCAGAGACCTACATATGACAGACACATACATGCATAGACTCTAAATAAGATAACTGGTGAAGACTCATTTTTTTTTTCCTTTCTGATTTTACTTTTTCATTGTGACTAGTAACACCTATGTTAACTACTTTAGGCTTACTCCTACCCCAATAGCATAACTTATCTTGTAAGTATACAAAAGGGATATCGAAGAAAAAATAATACTTTCTGGTGGAAAATAGGATTAAAAACCACAGTAGTGATCTGGTGGACACAATTACTGATATTGGATTCTTCTATAAATGGATTTGCTGCTTCTCCCACTAGTGACTTCAGGAACAAGTTACAGATTTCTATAGTGTAAGGCCCTTAGACAGGTTTTTGTTTTTGTTTTTTTTCTTTTTTTGTGATAAAAGTGCCTGACTTAAGCTTTGATTGCCTGGGCATCCATTTCAAAGATGCCGATCTTGAATAAACACATTGCCCAGCCACTTAACTAAAGAACCAGACCAACTTCCTGTACTGAGGCCCTTCTGTTTTAAAAATCTTGGTTGATTTTGATAACTTACCATTTGGGCCACTTGTCTTTTTTCTTCCTATGCTTTAAATTCCTACTCTTTATTTTTTAAATTCACCAATAAAGAGTAAGCCCTTGAAACCCTAGGCCCCCACCCTGGAGAAATGTGGAACCCCCAGGCATGCAGGTCCTCACTGTCACATGTACTCTCTGTCTCTCCATCCGTGAACTCCCTGTGTGGCCCCAGGTATGCTTTGTAATTTCCAGGTCTTTATTTTGTTTGTTTGTTTGTTTCCTGATGGTTGTTGCTGAAAGGCATTTTGCAATCATAATAAGAACCACAAGGGTGTGTGCAGTCTTAACATTGATTTGGAAAGGAAAGGTATCTGTGGGAAGCTCACCAGTGCCGGGAGTGCCCCCAGGCATTTCTAGCTGATAGCACTACAACCAATAGGGTGAGACCCCCAAAACTGTTCCTTATTGCTTCTAGTTTCTGTCCATTCTTTCTTCTTCTGATGAGGCTTCTGTTGAGAGATAATCTTGTGTGGTGAAAATCAGTCTTCGTAATCAGCCTTTGTTATCAAAACTGGTTTTGCTAGTTTGCTGTCTGAATGGCCTTGGATAGTTTTCTTAGCTTCTCATGTTGTGATTTTGTAAAGATGGAAGGAAATGATACATTTGAAAGGTGTATAAACACTTAGTAGACTACTGAGAGATGGTGCTTTTCTTTTTATTCTTCTTTGGCCAAGAGTCTACTCATTAGATCTAAACTCATCCCTTACCCCAGACTTCCAGACCTTAGCTGGACAGTCCTAAACCGAGGCTAAGATTCTATTCTAAGATTCTTGCCCAAGGGTACAGGATTTTGCTACATATGGATAGGAACCTGCCTGCATTTCCACCATTGACTGCTGCCAAGATTCCAATTTGACCTGACATTCCTTTCTGCTGGATTGTTGCTTAAATTCCATTAAAGCCTCAACTCCCTTCAGACAATCCTAGTTCTCATTCCTGAATATCATGACCTAATCAGTTTCTGAAGCCCACCGTTGCACACTCAGGCATAGCTCTTAAAGTAAGTCTTTTGGCCAAATGAGCCTTGGGGAGGTGGAAGAAGGTTGATAAAACTCTGAAGTCAGATGACTTTTGAGCCTAGAAGAGATCAGTAAATACTTTTTGAGTTAGTGAAGGAGAGTAGGTACCATTGGGTGTGGATTGTTATGTGGGGGCCAGATGACTACACTTATGCAAAGGCCCTTGAGAAGAGATAGTTTGCAATCGGTTCAGCGTGTCTGGGTCATACAAAGGGCAAAGTTAGCAGTAAGATATGGTGTTGGCAGAGTGAGAAGGAACCAAGTCGTGAAAGTCTTCCAGCAGTTTTAAGAGTGTATGTTCTTCCAAGGGCAACTGTTGATTTAGAGTTGTAAGCAAGAGTTGGTCAGATAAAATGTGTACACTACATGGATTGTTTTGGCCTAAGGGCAAAGTAGGGATCAGAAAAGGCAAGACTTCAGATGGAAAGGGCAGTTACATAACATTTTTTTTATTAATAAAGATGAAGCATCAGGGTAGTTAGCAATAAATTAGTGGTAATATAGATAGAAATAAACTGATCTGAAACAGAATTAAGGGAATTAGCTGATTAAAAATGATATAAAACTTGCCAATACATCTTAAGGAAAATTGATAATTAACCTTTAAGTTGCTCATAATCTTAGCTAAATCTGACAACCATGTGCCAAAAAGCACGTTCTACCAAATGTATGTGACTAATTAAAAATGACACAAAGCGCTAAGTGTCATTGTTCTGTCAAGTTTAGCTTAAGTTAGGAGAGTTTATACTTGCTCTATCAGACCTCTTCTATTTTGTTTTAGGAAGCTCCAAAGCTTTGTATGAACTTGAATACAGTCTATATGACCATTGCATAATAGATATGATTTATGAAATGGTCATATATTTCTAACATAGACTTGTAACTGTATGATTAATGTGTGATATTTTTGATGTTTCCTTTTATTGATCTATTTTAAGTCTATATCATAAACACATAGTTATTATGGCACAGGAGTGATAATGATCTTTGGAATCTACAATGTAAATTCACACAAAGAAAGATCTTGAGTGTTTTAAAGTAGCCTTAGTTATTTCTTTATAGGCTTACTTAATCTCCTGCTTAAAATGAAATATCTTTCAAACAGGTATGTTATGAAAATGACATTTTGGCATGTGTATATTCTCATTTTCTCTCATCTGACATGTTCTGCTCAATTTTTAAATCAAAACATGTCTCTGTAGCTCTCCAAATCTTAGGTTCAATGTCATTTATGAACTTGAAGTTTTTCTTTTTTTCCATTGTTCATCATTGTCAAAAGGAACAGACAGATAACTTTAGGATATCAAATTTTGTGAAGTTCACCCTGAAATTTCTTATTCTCAAGAATAAGGCACAAGCTGTGTAAGGTAAGAATACAACTCTTCAGAAGTATTGGTCAAAAATGAAAAACAGTATAAAACCAATTATATCAATTGCAGCCAACTTAATGCTGACATTACTAAAGAGAGTTTATTTTATCTGAGCATTGATGGAGGACAGCCAGATGCAAAGTTAAGCCAGGGTGGATGCAGGGGTCCATTTCTCTAACGAGAGCTCTTGGGCGTAGAGAGTGACCTGATTCTAAAGAAAAAACATCAGTTACTGCAATGATATTAAAATCAGTTGGCAAGATTTTTTTTTAATTTCTCACTTCAAGAGATTATATATCTTTTTCTTTCCAAAGCATTATTCTTTTCACACCTACTCAATTTCTTGATGAGCTAATGAAAGAACATAACACATAACTGTCTCACCTGTTTTTGAGGTTAAGTTTCTTACCTTGAGGTTGGAATAGGGATTCACACCAGTTTTAAACCCCAGTCACGTGCCTTTGCTGCTGTAGGAAAGGCAGAGGGTATAGGGTACCCAGAGCAGGCAACTAAGGCATAAAAATAGAATAACAGATAGATGGAATGGTTCAAGAATCAAAATTTGCCTGTTCTATTTTACCTGACAAGAAAATAATTCATTAATGTTAAATAGCTGACTTTCATCAGGCTTAAGTTGTCTTAGAAACAGGGGATTCTTAACAATGTTATTTGTAGAATTCTCTACCTCAGAAGTGTATATATCAGCATAACTGACTTAAGCGCATTTCTTTTATGCTATTTTAGATTTCAGGTGAATAAAGAATTTAATTGACACTAATTCTCCAGAGTATTCAAGATTATTCCAACAGTAGTGATGGAGAGCCCTGAGTCTTTTATATACTATATAATTTTCATAGCCTATTTTACTTTTTCATTTACTATCAACATTTTAAACAGAAAAATTGAAGAATATGCCAAGACCTGTGTATTCACCGGTGATGTTTTTAATTTTTTTAATTATAAGACACGTGTTAAAAAAATGAATGTACAACTCTTTCTCCATCCATCCTTGGTTTTTTATATGTAAGTTAATCCAAGCCATTAATCCCCACAGACTATATGTTGCTGATTGCACACTCATGGTACAGCTCAGTATGTTCCTCTGTCCTCTGTATGTCCTGCAAGTTGGAAGCTGGATCCAAAGGCTGGAGCAAGCCACAGATGCAACACCCTAATTTTGGACCTCAAGCCTGCAGAACAGTAAGACCAAAAAAATGTATAAAGCACCCCAGTTTATGGTACTGTTTTTATAACAGCTCTAGGAACTAAAATACTAATGTAAGTGACACGTCAGAAGATAGAGTGCTAGGGGCACCTGGGTGACTCAGTCAGTTGGGCGTCTGACTTTGGCTCAGGTCATGATCTCACAGCTCCTGAGTTTGAGCCCCGCATCAGGCTCTGTGCTGACAGCTTAGAGCCTGGAGCCTGCTTCAGATTCTGTGTCTCCCTCTCTCTGCCCCTCCCCCTCTTGTGTGTGTGCTCTCTCTCTCTTTCTCTCTCAAATATAAATAAACATTAAAAAAATTAAAAATGAAAGAAGTTGGAGTGCTAATATCAACATACGTACAATAGTCTATGAGTGGCCCATGACAAAAATGGTTCATGGAGACCACGGTAGATTACCAAGACTGGATAAAACAGTACCACTTACAGCATCATCAGTCCTTGATATGGTTTCAACATTGCAAAATATACATCAGTCTAAAGGAGAATGCTATTCGTGATTGAATTTGCAAATACTTTTTTTCCTCCATCTGAAGCTTAGAAAGGAGTCAACCACAGTTTGCCTTCATGTGTGAATGATCCCACTTTGCATTTACTGTATTCACAGGTTTTTTTTTTTTTTTTTGAATTCACAAGCTTACTGTCATCCTATGAGTAGAAGGGTTTGGATTTAGCAGCTTCTGAATGTGAAAATACACTACCTTTGCTAACGAATAATATCAGAGAGTGAAGAATAACCTAGGACTGACTTGAATGCAGTGGTGACCCACGTGACCAACAGAGCCCAGCAGATACCGGGTATCTGCCCACACTGTGAGATTATTTGGAAGAACCTGAGCAGGAGCCTCCTCTAACTTTGCACAGGCAACTAAAGCTGCTATCGTTACCAACTCTTGGAACTAGATGAGAGGCAAAGCCCTTGGTTGGGTTTGGATTTTGAAAGAGGCGTGTTTCACATACGGAATGATTGCTAGCTCCTATTGATAAACCTACCTGAAGATCATATTTGTACAGAGGTCTGAAACAGCAAACTGTTTCTGACTAGCAAAACGGACCACTAATTAAAATCCTGGACACCAAGGTTCAGATGAGATTCCCTGATTGAGGACATTTCACATATGTTCCCACATATTGTCAGGAGAATGAAGCACACCATGGAAGTTTTCTGGGAAGGACACCTGGAAGCTTGTGCTTGGTTTCTCCTGGACTTCTTCAATCCACCTTTTCTTCTTGGTAGATTTTAAACTATATTGTTTTGCTCTAAATAACTGTAGCCATAACTATAGCAGATTTTGGAGTCCTGTAAGTACTTATAACAGATCATCAAGACTGGGGGTGTTTCCTGGGACCCCCAGAAATGACAGTTGTCTTTTAAAGATAGTTAAGTAATATGAAAAAAATCCCATTGATTGCCACTGGCAGCATCTTGATTCCTTTGTGCATATGCAGATTTCCATCTGGTATCATCTTCCTTCTGATTGAACAGCTTCCTTCGTCATTTCTAGAATGTGCATCTATAGGGATTAGTTCTTTCAGTTTTTGCAGTTTTAAACAAGTCTTTTGCTTTCAGTTTTTGAGAGATTTTTCTACTTGGTATGGAATTATAGGTTGACAGGTTTTAATGAATCTACTTTAAATATATTGCTCAATTATCATTTCTTACTTACGTTATTTCCATTGAAAAGCCTGCTATTATCTCTGTCCCTCCCTAATAATGTGTCTTTTTCTCTGGCTGCTCTTAAGATTTTATCTTTATCACTGTTTTTGAGCAATTATGCATCTTGGTGTATTTCCTTTATGCTTATTGGGCTTAGATTTTGATATGTTGCTAGGATTTGTAAGTTAATTGTTTTCATTAAATTAGGAAAAATTTCAGCCATTATCACTTCAAATATTTCTCTGCTGCTTCTCCTCCTTCAGAGATTGCAATTTCTTATGTATTAGGCTGCTTCAAGTTGCCCCACAGCTCACTGAAGCTCCTTTTTTTTTTTCTCTCTCTCTCTCTTTTTTATTTCCCAGCCCAGGTAGTCTTCTCACTCAGCACTCAGATGAAATAACTGGCAGGACCTTCTGCAGTTCTCCAGATTTGTCTTTGCACAGCTCTCTTGCTTCTAACACTCTGTCCTAGGAACTACAGACATTTGGACACCCCCCCACCCCCCGCCCCAAGCCTGAAAGCTCTATCTCCTTCACCTGCAGCATTCCACAGGGCTTTGACTTGAGTTCCCCTTCTCTTCACTGTGACCTTGAAACTCTGCCCAAGCTCTCAGTAGGGACAATCAATGTATCCACCTTGCTTGTTCCTCGTGTTTCAGGGATTACTGCCCTATGTTATCTGATGTCATAAAAACCATTGCTTCGTATACTTTATTGTTCATTTATTAGTTTTATCAAGTGGGAGAGTAAATCCAGTTCCCATTACTGTATCCCAACCAAATGGGGAGGTCTTCTCCTGGCATATTTTGGACAAAGTCCCTCTCACTGGTTTGCTTCTTTGCTTTCTGGAACGAGTAGAGTTCCAGGCTCATTTTGTACTTTTCCTATGCCAAGCCAGGATGGAGGCACCTGGTTCCTTTAGGTGGAGATGGTAATAGGAGATGTCACATTAGGTGTTCTTACTCTTTTGCAGTGTTGCTGTTTCCAAGGCCTCAAGTGGACTGAGCTAGGGAAGTTTTGTGTGCATGTACATATGTACAATAGCAACCTGTTAAATTGCACTATAAACATAGCAGAAATGTCAAGAATTACATTTTCTTTAACAGTAATCAAATAACCATAAGTAGTACGTACATTTAGCAAATGGTGACTTTTTCATTAGTGATGTTGAATCTTAAGAAAATAAACGTATGTAACAATTGACTTTGTGGTATAGTTACCATCAGTTCGAGATAACAAAGATGTAAAAATTTCTTTTATCTTATGCTCTCATACTGATATTGTACCTGATCTTTTCCCCGAGAGAACTATGTATTTTTCTGAATATATTTCAAAGTAAGTCATGAGAGGGGATTGAGTATCCATGATAGCTTCAATTACTTCAGTTCCTATTACAGTCAAGTTTTCTTATGTTTAAAAACTATATTTGCAAAAAAATGAAAAGAAATAAATGAACAAAAACCTTACGATCATTCATAACATGTTGCCTAAGGCACACTTCAGCTACATCCATATCAGTTCCTAATATTTGGTTCACAGAGTCCTTTGTTTCTTTCCACAGTGATTGGGGAATGGAGTAAATCATTTTCCAGAGAACTTGGACCATGGCCTAATCACTCTATAACTTCATGCTATACCATGCTATTTAAATAAAAACATGAGTTTGATATTAATACTGTGAAAAGTTTGCCTTGAAGGAACTCCACAAAGGTAGTAGCTTAGAAAAAGACCCAAACTAAGTCACTTTTCTGTTAAAAAAAAAAAATACAAGTAAGAAAAATACAGAAAATGCAATTTTTGATATATTTATAATTCTTAGGGTGGTAGCTCTAATGTTTTATTCACAAGGAAGTTCCATTCGATTCAAATAACTTCACAAATTTTAATATGTTTGACTTTAAAGTACCTATATCTTTATTTATTATCCCATTTGCTTTTAACATCCAGGTGCTAGTTTAATCTCTTTGCTTCATCAACATTTTGATTAGCTGCTTTTATTCAATATTAAGACTTTTATAAAGATTATGCGAAAAGGAGCCAAAATACTAGTTTAGTCGAAATAATATTTCAAAATAGAAATAATAATAGAAACATAGCAATAGATGTAAATAGACCTATGGGCCAAAGAGGGGTGATTTTCCAGGTGAGAAGGCATAATTATATGTGGTTTTTTTTTGATGAATAAATAAACTTAAGGAAGTGGATTTTGACTTTTATGATAGTTGCTGTCCTTACCCCTTTTGACAATTCTTCTCCTTCCCCCCTCATTCTCCATCTCCGTTCAGGAGAAAGAAATTTGTAAATAGAAAGCATGAGTATATAAGGCTTCTAAATTTTTTTCTCTAATGTTTTGACAGTGCTGACCTCTGTGGGTTATTTTCAAGACACTAAATCAGATAGTTCAAACTACTGTAAAGCCAAGCATTCACATATTGATTTTTCTTTTATTGTTTGTCACAAAGGGGTAACTGGTGGCATCATCAAGTCAAGTCTTATTTACTTTTGAGTTTGCAAAGTTTCACACTTTGTTATTATTGTCATTATTTTCTCAGCTACCTTCCAACTCGATTCCAACTTCACTTGTGTCTGAACCAAAATTTGACATGGCGCCATCAGGGGGAAAACTCCTTCTGTTTTTAGATGTAGTTTATAACTTACCTGTGGTACTTTCTATGATGCTACTAGATGCTATTAATTCGTTCTATGTGTTCATGACTTGCAGGAACCCTTATTAGACTTCTTCCATTATCTCCCTCAAATTTTCTAAACCATCCCCTCAAATATCTTCTTCACCTAAGACTTGATGTCAAAATACTGTCACAACAGAGGGCACATAAATATTTCTAATTTAAATTAGATACATGTTTTATTTAGTAATACAGACTGAAAGTCCCTTAGGGAATTCTGTCACTTCTCTGCTGATGATGGATGTGCCTTGAATCCTGCAATTCCTTATGCTGCTGCTTAAAAGAACTATTTCCCTGCCTCTTGTCTGTCTCTAAACAATCTAACACAACCACTGCAAACAGTTACACCTTTTTGGGGAGCAAGAAACTTTTCCTGTTTCCTCACTTTCCTAAGTTTGCATCCAATTTCTTATCAGAGTACACAAGCAAGGCTCACTCCAGTCTTCCCTAAAGAAGAGATTTTTTCTTATCTTTCCCTTCTTTTACTTGAAATTATATGCTATGCACTTTGTACTCCTGTCTCCCCGAATCTTTGACAAGTTGTAGTTCCTCAAATATTCCTTAATCAATTACACCTCCAACTTATTTTTCCTCTTTGTCACTCCTTCAAATAACCTTAATGATTTAGTCTTGAAAAAAGCATATTTTGTAAACTCTTCTCAAATATCCCTTGCTATGAAAGTTATTTAATTCCATCTAGTTATTGGCATATAAAAGGAATTGTTTTGGTGTCATGTACTAGAAAATGAAAATCCGAATCCTAACTCTTCCACTTACTGATCTTTGTGAGCATTTAATGAGTCAGTACTGTCCCTGAGCACAGTGTCCCTGTCACAGAGCCTCCGTGTCTTCCGCAGAATGGTAGTATTTATAGGCAGCTCACATCTGAAAGGAATTACTGAGATAAGGTATTAAAGTCACTCATACGGTCTTGACATCACATATGCCCTCAATGAAAACTGGTATTAATCCTTACTTACATTGACTAATATAGTTATCATCTTCCAGGAAGACACATATGGGAAAACATATCTCTGCCATTGAAAATAAAGATCATAGGAAATGTAAACATTAAAAAAATCCTATATCCTCCCAAACCAGGAAAAGTCCAAATAGAAGGCATGGTGTTTTGGTATTAAGTTCACATTAAATCCCAAATTAAATATGTTCATTCCCATTTGTCCAACAGTAAACATGTAATATTGCGAATGATTATAGACTGCACAGTATTACTACGGCACAGAGATTAGAAGACTATGCTATTTTTTTAAGGCACGTCACTTTGTTTGATTTATCAGAGACTTCTAGCTCCATGTCAGTGACTTGTTTTGCATTGTAATAGTAACTCACTTTGGGAGGAAGCCTGAAATCCAAATATACGAATGTGGTGTAAGTCCTGATACCTGTTTTACTGTGACTCCATGAAAATAAAACTTAAAATGAATGTTAAAGCTTCCATGCATAAGTTAATGACTTGGAGTTTGTATTTTATATACAAAATGATTAGCGGCATAAGATAAGGTCATTAGCTAGTCATCATGGTTCAATTACCCGTGATTTAGTTTTAATTATTATAGTCTCTTCTCAAATGAAGAAAATATTAAAATATAGTTTTATATGTGATTTAGTTCAAAATTGCATTGCCATTTATGCAACAGAAAAATAGGCTATGAAGTCACACTATATTTATCTCAGATGTGATTTTTTAGATGAATAAGAAATACTTAATTTGCCTGAGAGAGATGTTAGGAATATTTAAATTGGCTCCTGATTTTGCAAATAAAATTACCAAGTAAAGGAAGTTTATATATAATATGTGACACAATGAATGTTTTTAAATATCAACTCAAGGTAACAGAAATCTTTGTAGCTTTTAATAAAATCCAGTAAGAGAGAGAGAAATTATCAACAAATACTCTTTACTAGTGACTAGGCAACGGAGTGAATGTTTTAACACTCATTTTCAGTAAAAGGCCAAGGAGTAATAAGGAGCCGTAGAGAAAAAGAGAAGAAAGGTAACTCTTAGAATAAGAGTAAAGATTAAACACAACACAGATAGAAAGCAGAGGAGAAAAAATGAAAATAAGGAGCACTTGAAAGAGGTAGAAAGCAGAAGCTGACTTCCAAGGGAATGTTACGGCATACCATCCACAGACATCGGATGCATCTGTTATCACTGCCCACCAGATCCTAAACTCAAATTTCAGCCCTTCCCTTTATAGGTTCCTAAGCCTGGAGGTGGTGAACCTTTCTGGGCCTCGCCTTCCTGCTTTATAAAGTTACAGTAGAAACCAAGCAAGACGATGTTTTGTGCATTCTGCAAACTGGGCTTTGCAAAGGGATATGGTCACATGCCAGGGGTTTCAAAGAGCCACAGGATAAATTTGAGACAAGTCCACTGACTGACAATCTATCGAAACTATTAGTTGTATATTAAAACAGACATGCTTATTTGGAAACAACTAAGCAAAATCTTACTTTTTTTTTTTTTTCTATATTACACACAGAATTTTTTAAAAGTTAGTATGTGTGAAGTAGTCCAAACAGTGCTTGGCCTAATAAGCACCGTTTGTTACCTTAAAGGAAATTATATGCCCTGGGAGATTTATTTATTATTCTTTTTAAAGTTTATTTATTCATTTTGAGAGCGAGGGCACACACGGGTATGCACACAGTAGTGGGGGAGGGGCAGAGGGCCAGAATCCCAAGCAGACTCCACACTGTTTGCACAGAGCCCAGCACAGGGCTCAATCTCATGAATTGTGAGATCATGACCTGGGCTGAAATCAAGAGTTTGACGCTTTAACCAACTGAACCACCCAGGCACCCCTGTCCTGAGAACTTTTAAAAAACACTAGAGGGGCGCCTGGGTGGCGCAGTCGGTTAAGCGTCCGACTTCAGCCAGGTCACGATCTCGCGGTCCGTGAGTTCGAGCCCCGCGTCGGGCTCTGGGCTGACGGCTCGGAGCCTGGAGCCTGTTTCCGATTCTGTGTCTCCCTCTCTCTCTGCCCCTCCCCCGTTCATGCTCTGTCTCTCTCTGTCCCAAAAATAAATAAAAAACGTTGAAAAAAAAAAAAATTTAAAAAGCACTAGAGGATTCATAGTGACATACTTTTCAGAAACACGGTATCTTATAATGCACTTTAATACACGGTAACACTAAAGGCATTGAAGAATCCTACAGTAAGAGAATGTTTAATTCATTCAGCCTCAGCATTAATCAATGCATTTACTCATGAAATTCTATTTTTCTCTGATACACATATTAATAATCCTGGAAACACTAATGATCTGAGGAAAAAGTTTTAGAAAGCTGTTCTGACACCCGTGTTTACCAGTACCATAAATATGCCTCTTTTTCCTGGAACACACAATTGGAATTTTCAATAAATATAAAGAACTTTTGAACATAACTCATGTAGGGTAAGAACAGTTTTTATGTGACATGATTTTTCTAAGAAATGGACCCTTTCATAATGTAATCTATGATCATAATGGGGAAAAAAGAGTTCTATATTCATTTCCTATATGGAAGTTGCCATACAGAAAGATGAAATATATTCAGTTTTATGTGTAGTTCATAATTTCCTTACAAAATGCAGCAAAAATTTCTTGAAAAATTAAGTACGCCATTTAAATCTTGAATTATACAAATGAAGGACTGAAGTCACTTTTAAAACTACTAAACCCTGTTACTAAAATACAGTGTATGAAATTTTATTTCTCTAGAAATATTAACCTAGAATCTGCAAAGTTCTTATTTAAAAAAAAATTAAGTTTTTATTTATTTACTTAGAGAATGCAAGCAAGGGAGGGGCAGAGAAAGAGGGAGAGAGAGAATCCCAAGCAGACACGGGGCTGCCTCACAAGCTGTGAGATCATGACCTGAGCCAAAACCAAGAGTTGGACACCCAAATGACTGAGCCACCCAGCTACCCCTGCAAAGTTCTTATTTTAATAGAGTCACTGCTTGTGTAAGGATAAGTGGATGAGTGTACTGAGATGGGCTTATAGGGTGTTCACTTAAGCTCAGTATCAGGCTGAAACAACAATGAAAAACCCACTGTGGGTTTTTTTAAATTCTCACCTCATTGCCTTATAAAGTCCTACTCTACTACTGAGGAACTTCTAGGTTCCTATAGCAAGATCAAAATTGCAAATACAGATCTTGCATTGTGAAAGATCTACTTTCCTACATAAAAATTTGTTCTAATAATGCCAAGTGAGAGTTTGAATACATAAATTAGCATGCTGGTTACTTAAAAAAATGTTTAGATCTTTTGTACTTGAATATACCAGTTTCCATGAAAAACTTCAATCTCGATGTCTTATATATTCATTGTCTTGAATGACATCAGACAAACTGTTCCATGTAAGCTTTACAGTTGGATCACAATTTAAATATTGTTTAAAAATTTATTATTTTAAATAATAAAAATTTTAATAAAAATATATTTTAATCATCAATGTAGAAACCTGCAATTTTACAATCTCCTGGTTATGGATAAGTTTCTCTGATTGCATTCCTTCAGATGAAAACAACCGTTCAGGCAGTGCTGATTTAAAATACTTAGTAATTCAGATGATGTGGCTTAAATTACCTTTATGAAAAGATGATGTTAATTCAATGGATTTAGATTCCACATACAAGTGGGATCATGCAGGGTTGTTTTGTTTTCTTTCTGTGTCTGGCATATGTCACTCAGCATGTCTTCCAGGTTCACCCATTTTGTTGCAAATGGCAGGATATTTTTTTTTAAGGCTGAATAATATTCAATCTTGCGTTTGTGTTTGTGCGTGCATCTTGCACTTTCTTTATCCACTCATTCCACTGAGGGACACTTACATTTCTAATTCTTGCTGTTATTATGAATAATGTTGCAATGAACATGGAAATGCAAATATCTCTTTTAGGTACTGATCTTCTTTTTGGTGACCATACACCCGGAAATGGGATTGCTAAAACACACAGAAGCAGAGTATAGTGGTGGTTACCAAGGACAGAGAGGTGGGGGAAATGGGAAAACGTTGGTCAAGGGTACATAGTGGCAGTTATGTAGGATGAATAAGTCTAGATATCTACAGCATGATGACTAAAGCTAACACTGTATTAAATACTGGATATTTGCTGCAAGAGTAAATTTTGGGTGCTCTCATCACACACACACACTCAGTGGTAACTGTGAGATGTGTTAATTAGCCTGGCTGTAGTTTTCATTTCACTGTGTATATTTATATCAAATTATTGTGTTGTATACCTTCAATATATACAATTTTTATTTTAAAAAATATTTAAAAACCAAAATAATAGTTTACGGGCTGTAATGAGTTTAATTCTCTTGAAGCAGTTTATTCATTTAAAACGATCATCACTGTATGATTTGGATCAAATAAAGAATAACCTTAGAAAAAAGAATCCAGGGGCGCCTGGGTGGCGCAGTCGGTTAAGTGTCCGACTTCAGCCAGGTCACGATCTCGCGGTTCGTGAGTTCGAGCCCCGCGTCAGGCTCTGGGCTGATGGCTCGGAGCCTGGAGCCTGTTTCCGATTCTGTGTCTCCCTCTCTCTCTGCCCCTCCCCCGTTCATGCTCTGTCTCTCTCGGTCCCAAAAATAAATAAAAAACGTTGAAAAAAAAATTAAAAAAAAAAAAAAGAAAAAGAATCCAGTGGATTTAGGGAAACTGTTTTTAAGCACACTTGAAGGATCCATCTATATTCCATCATTTGAAATGCTAATTATGAACTATTCTTACATCCCCTATCTGCATCTAAAAGTTTATTTCCAATCTATCAATACCGATTTGGGCAAATTGGAGTTACTAGATTAAAGAAATTAACTTTTTATTCTAAATTCAGACTGTCTACCACTTCAGATTTTTTTCCTCTTTATTATTTCTTTTTTTTTTTTTTCTTTAAAAAATTGTTTTAACATTTATTCATTTTTGAGAGACAGAGGCAGAGTGCAAGGTGGCGGGGGGTAGGGGAGGGCGGGTGCAGGCAGAGAAAGAGAGACACATAGAATCCTAAACGGGCTTCAGGCTCTGAGCTGTCAACATAGAGCCTGAGATGCGGGGCTCGAACCCATGCACTGTGAGATCATGACCTGAGCTGAAGTTGGATGCTTAACCAACTGAGCCATCCAGGTTCCCCCTCTTTATTATTTCTATGTAAAAAGAACTTGGCACATATGTTCCTAATATTAATACGTGCTATTTGTTGCTTTTCAAAAATTACTGTTCTTAAAGTTTTTAAGTTCAGTATTATGTTCTACAGACAATGACTGGAATATTAGGTTATAATGCTTTTAAAAGATACTATCAAGACAGATTATGGAATCATATGAATTACTAGCTATTTTGAGACTATAGTCAGAAACTCTGGAAATAAAATACTTTATAATAAACATTTGTAATACTCTAATAGTAGTGATTGATGTTAAATATACTAAGTTATGTGCTTAATATTTGAGAATATGTATTAGAAAATGTAGAGTAAGGATAATTCCTATAATAAATCTTGTCACCTCTATTCAAACCTAAGGGTTTCCTTTTTTAAATTTTTTTTAATGTTTATTTATATTTGAGAGAGAGAGAGAGAGCGAGTAGGGGAGGGGCAGAGAGAGATGGAGACAGAATCTGAAGTAGGCTCCAGGCTCGTGGCTGTTGGCACAGAGCCAGACATGGGGCTCGAACCCGTGAACCATGAGATCATGACCTGAGCTGAAGCTGGGTGCTCAACTGACTGAGCCACCCAGATGCCCCCAAACTAAGGGTTTTCTTAAAAATATTATTACTATCTTAACCTCAAAAGTATATTAGCTCTACAAATAAAAAATTAAACATGTTGAATCACATATTTTATTGTAATAAGATCTCTTAGTATGAAATTTGCCCCCTTACCAAATTTTCAAGTATACAACATTGTTAACTATACACACATTTTTCTCTGGAGAGAACTTAATCATCTTGCATCGTTGAAACTTTATTCCTGTTGAATAGAAGTTCCTCATATATTTCATAATTTCAATGACATGAGGTATTTAAGATAGAACCCAAAGAAGCAGAGAATAAAGTGGTGGTTGCCAGGGGTTGGGGGGGGGGGGGGGGGAGGAAAACTGGAGAGTTGAATCACATGTTTCTAACGTACAGGTTGAATCCATGGGTAACACAGTAATGTTGTCAATTAGTGACTTTTAACAAATAAGTTATTGAGAAAATAATAGAGTGGTGATTTATTTCCAGCTATCAGCAAAATCAGAGGCGTGGGGAAATGTCAATGATTGTGAAGCGTGAGCATTATAAGTATATTTGAAAGAACAACAAAAAGCCAATTTCATTGGGAAAACAAAATCCATTTGTTTTCTAACATAAAAAGTATATTAAAAATAATTTATTGATAAAATAGGATACATCCAGATTATTACATATTGATTATGTATTATTCCATGAGGTCAATATTTATTACAAATGTCTTTAGGTAAATTTTACAAGTGTTACTACAGACAGTGATGCCTCAGACTCAGTAAGAAAACAGGATATGAAAAAGGCAGCTATATAAACACAGGTTAGGAGAATAGATTTGTAATCTATGGAACATATTTTGTAAAGGATGTATAGAAAAAATTCTAATTTTTTCAGTTCATTATCAGATTTCAAATCAACTTGAGTTAGCTCTTAATAAAGTAGCCTTGTAAGATGATTAATAAAGAAAAGCCAGGTTTTTTTTTTTTTGTTTTCCCATGTGAGAAATGATACCTTTCACTGATATGTGCTAATAGAATGGGCTAAGTTATAATGCAGTTATGAAACAAACAAAAAACTCCTAAGAGTCTTAATAGATGAAACCACAAAGGTTTACTTCCTGCTCATTCTTTTTTTTTTTTTAATGTTTGTTCATTTTTGAGAGACAGAGGCTGAGCAAGGGAGGGGCAGAGAGAGAGAGGGAGACACAGAATGTGAAGCAGGATCCAGGCTCTGAGCTGTCAGCACAGAGCCCGAGGTGGGGTTTGAACTCACCTCATGAGCCATGAGATCATGACCTGAGCTGAAGTTGAACGCTTAACTGACTGCGCCACCCAGGCGCCCCTCCTGCTCATTCCTGTACCTCATGTCCACTAGAAGCAAGTTGGAGCTCTGTTCCAAGCCACCCTCACTCCTGGACCTAGACTGACAGAACAGCCATTAACTAGAAAACCATTTCCATTTCAGAAGAAGGAGAGTAAATGATGAATTATAACCTAGACTCTTAAACCTTGCAACTTGAAATGACTCTGACATTGGCGCTCACATTTTTTTGGTCAAATCAAGCCATATGGCCATTCTCAACTTCAAAGTAGAGAGGAAATGCAATCCTATCAGTGTGCCAAGGAATGAAGCTGAAGTGTTTGTAGGACAATATTAAAACTATAACAATCTGCCCTTTGGTGACCCCTGGGTCACCAAATGTACAATTGATCCCTCTTTCCACATTACAGAAGACAAGGACAAACCAAAAGTCCCGCCTACTCTCTGCATCTAGTGAAAAGCCTGAGATCTGGGCATGATGACTGGCTGTTTCTGCATTCAATTTGGAATTGAATTCTGAATTCAATTTGGAATTTGCAATTCGTTCCTATAGTTCCAGAAATTTATAAATTACAATAAAAATTATCTGTTTCCAATACACCCAATATACCATGATGAAGCATCAAAAGGAAACTCATAATAAATATTCCACTTGATAGAATAATGGAAGAAGCAACAGTTATTCACAAAAAATCTAAAACCCCCCTCATATATGTTGCAAGGTTTCCTCCACTGGGTTATGAGATGTATCATAATTAGGCCCTGATTGTCCTCCACTGAAAGACTCCCTGTGTATTATGGCCTGGCTTTGCCCTCTGGGTAGTTTTTCCTTTTTGATTTGCTGGATATGAACAGTGAATTTAAGAATGAGAATCAAGGCATACCATAGGCCAACAACCCCAATTAGAGTTCTTTTCTACACCTACTTCTTAGACTTGTTATATTTTATCACTCTATATCCGTTTGACCTCTTTATCCCATCATTTAACCTTGGGTCAACTGGGCCTATTAAATTTTGGTGAGTATGGTAGGTGGAATAATAACCCTTCTAAAAATGTTCATGTCCTAATTCCCAGAATTTGTACATATTACTTTACAGGACAAAAAGGGATTTTGCAGATGTGATTAAGAGCCTTGAGATGGATTATCCTGCATTATCTAGGCAGGTTCAGTGTAATCACAAGGGTCCATATAGTTGAAAGAGGATGGCAGGAGAAGCTGAGTCAGAGAAGGAGATGTGATAATAGGAAAGAAGAGTAAGCTGAAAAGACTCAGCTGGCCATTGCTGGTTTGGGAGATGGAAGTGGACAGACAAAATATGGGCAGACTCTAAATGTAAAGAAAGGCAAAACATAGATTCTACCCTTGAACCTTGAGAAAGGGATACAGTCCTGCAGACGCTTTGCTTTTCACCCAGTAAAACCCATTCTAGATATCTGACTGGTAGTACTGTAAGATAGCTTTGTTGGAAGATAAGGTATGTGTTGTTTTAAGCTATTCGTAACTTGTAATTTGTAACAGTAGTAATAGAAAATGAATGACAGTTTTGGTACCAGAAGAGAGGTGCTGCTGTAACAAATACCTAAAGTGTAAACGTGGCTTTGGAATTGGACAATGGGCAGAGGCTGGAAGAATTTTGAGGAACCTAATAGGAGAGGCTTCGAGTACCCTGAACAGACAGGTAGCAGAAGTGTCTATTTACTGATTCTGCTTGTGAGGACTCAGAAGGAAGTGAAAACATGGCAAAGAAAATATGTATCACTTTTAGACAACACTTAAATTGCCACCAAAAGACAGTTGGTAGAAATAATGTTAAAAGGTGCTGCTGGGAAAAGCTCACGTGGCAATGAGGAAGATATCATTGAAAACTGGAGGGAGATCCTTGTTATTTAGTGTTACATAGTGGCAGAACGCTTAGCCAAATTGTGTTCTGTAGTTATATGGAAAGCAAAACTTGCAAATGATACACTAGTTAAGGAGATCTGGAAGCAAAGTGTTGAAGGTACGGCTCCGTCCTTCTTGCTGATTATAGTAAAATTTGGAAGGAAAGAGATTATCTGAGGAAAAGAAACCAGGGCCTAATAATCTGTAAAATTCTCCATTTATTCAGATCAAAAAAGGTGTTAAACTTAGGAGATTCATTGTCAGGACATCTCTGTAGAGTACGCCAAGTGTGTGGCTAGACAACCGTCTGTTAGCATCTTGAAAGAATCAAAAGGGTGGAGTATTCAGTCACATAGAGGGTTCTTTCGTGTGATTAGGTGGGTGACTCATGGATGCCCCCAGTCATCTCAACCAGGAGCCAGGAATAGAGATAGGATTAGGAAAGTACTGTGGAGAAATTTGTTATCCAAAGAGTTAATGTCCACAACATGCACAAGATACCCACAAAGTTCTTAAGAATTTTAAACCATCAGAAACACTGCTAGCCGTGACTGAAAGAGAAGAAAAGCAAATGTAATGGGGGAAAAAAGTGTATCGGGCTCCCAGAAGGATAGGAGTCAGACTGGTGAAATTACTCAGCCACTGTGCTGCCCTTCATGAAGGAGGATGGCTGTGAGGGCACAGCCACTAACCACAGGATTATTCCCAAGCCTTGAAACCCAGTCAAGGTTGCTTGGTGGAAGTTTGGAATTTCTGGGGCTGGTGATTCGTCCCCACTCCGCCCCTATCCCCCAACTTCCATTATCTCCCTTTTTGAAAGTGAATGTCTCTAACTGGTGTCCTAGGCCTGCCGTACCATTGCATTCTGGGAGCACATAACTTGTTTTCTAGTTTCACAAATCTAAAGATGGGGAGGAATTTTTCTTGTGGATAAATTAAACCCAGTGTCTCACCCACACCTGAGTTACGTGATTTAGATGATGAGATTTGGGATTTTGAGCTGATTAGATTTAGATGAGACTTTTTGGGCTTTGAGTTGATTCTGTAATAGGCTGAGACTTTTGAAGATGTTGCAATAGGTGAATGCATTCCGCATGTGAAATGAACATCAATCTCTGGAGGCCAGAGAGCAAACTGCCATAGGCAGAATGATAACTCCCCCAAAGAGGTCCACATTCCAGTTCCCAGAATCTGTGATTATGTTAGCTTAGATAGCAAAAGGGACTTTGCAGATGTCATTTCTTTAAAGGTCTTGTGGTTGAAATATCATCCTGCGTTATCCAGAGGGACCCAGTGTAACCACAGGTCTCCTTATAAATCTGAAAGAGGGAGGTAGGAGAGGCACAGTCAGAGAAGGGGATGGGAGGACAGAAGTAGAGGTCGGAGCCACGTGAACTAAAAGTCTCAAGTAATTATTGTTGGTTTGAAGATGGAAGGGAACTGTAAGCCGCGGAATTTGGGAAGCTGCAGAAAGCAACATATAGATTCTCACATGGAGCCTCCAGAAGGAACATAGTTCTGCTGGTAAGGGTTTAGTTACCTGCTAGTAAGGTTTAGTCCCAAAATTTGTGTTGTTGTTTTAAACCACTAAGTTTGTGGTAATTTGTTATAGTAGCAAAAGGAAATTAATACAGTGGGAAACTATAGCTTTGGTCTCCTTTGCCTGAGCCATTTTGTTCAATTGAATGGATCCAGTAGACCCCAGTAGAGATAGGATTAAAAGTTTTAAACTGCCAAAAAACCAAAAATTTTAAGCTGCCAATATTTGCTTATAACAGTAATTTGGTCTGTGTAATAGGGCTGAGTTTCAAATAGCCTTTAATACTCATATTGTTTTCACTATTTTTTATTTTGAAATAGTCCATTTTCAAATTGAAATAACAGTCACTATTCAATAACATTCTCAATGTTGCTTTAATGTGTTTTAAATATTTTTGTCACTTTTATTTTACTTTATTTACTTTGTAGCTGAGAAGCAGTACCTGTTCCAACCCTACAAGACCCTGCTTTTGTGAATTCTCTCTATGCCCTTATGTTACTACCGCAACCTGGCTAATTATCTTCTCATCTCATCTTTCTCCTGTACTGTACATGGCCAAACACAATCAGCAGCAACCAACACATGCTCCTAACAGTGTGTTCCAATCTCTTCAGGAGGGCTGCAAGCTCATTAGGAATTGACCTGGGTTCTGGGGCACCTGGGTGGCTCAGTCGGTTAAGCGCCTAGGTCGGTTCAGGTCATGATCTCACCGCTGGTAAGTTCAAGCCCCGCCTCAGGCTCTCAGAGCCTGGAGCCTGCTTCCGATTCTGTGTCCCCTCTCTCCCTCTCTGCCCGTCCCCCACATGTGCTCTGTCTCTCTCTCTCTCTCTCTCTCTCTCTCTCTCAAGAATAAGCAAACATTAAAATATATATTTTTTTAATTTTAATGCTTATTTATTTTTGAGAGAGAGACAGAGACAGAGAGAGACAGAGCATGAGCAGGGAAGGGGCGGAGACAGAGGGAGACACAGAACCCTAAACAGGCTCCAGGCTGGGCTCCAGGCTCCGAGGTGTCCGCACAGCCCAACTCGGGGCTCGAACTCACAGGCCGTGAGATCATGACCTGGGCTGAAGTCGGGCACTTAACCGACTGAGCCACCCAGGCGCCCCACATTAAAATATTTTTAAAAACGAAGTTGACCTGGGTTCTAGTTCTCTGAGCAACAATTTTACAACTTTTTAAAAAATAATTTTACAACCACTACGTAAATAGATTCCATGTTTTCCAACATCCAGCAAGCATGGTTGTTGGGACCATGGTCCCCTAAGTGGTTTCCCCTTTTGGCAGCATTCATTTTTGTATCAGTCAGGATACCAGGATAGGATGCAGAGAAAACTTCTTCAAACTACGAAAGGACTTAAACCAACAAAGGCTAATTTTTCATTCCTTCTCACATATGTCCTCTTTGGGCAGTTGCAGACTCTGCTCTTAGTCAAACTCAGATCAAGGCTGGCAAAGAAGCCATTTCTTGAAGTATGCTGGTTGCTGGCAGACAGAAGATCAAGTACAGTAGACACATGCTGGCCCAGCCCAGAAAGGCTTTAGTTCAGAAATGACACAAGTCACAGGTCATATTTTATTGTCCAGAGCAGTCCCCATGGCCATTCTCGACTGTAAGGGGGCAGGGAAGGAGAACCAGTCATAACCGATTGAACAGCAATGATGACGACCATGTACATTATTTGAATCACAGTTGTGATATAGCTGTTAACTTTTCTAGTTGAAAAAGAGACTTTCAAAGAGAAATTTTAGGTATAAATGATAAGTACATACAACCAATATTGCAGGCATTCCAATGTGTGATGTTCTAAAATACAGTGCACAGCAAGAGTTTTCTTGCACTGAAAGAAAATTTTAGTAATAAACTCATGATTCTATCCACACAAATTCCTTTTATGTTATAGCTAGTCCCATATACCAAGCAATTTAAAGGAAGTCACTAAAACATCATTTTTATGCATTATAATATTTATATAGAATGACATTGCTTATCACCCAATATTATTAATGCTTTAGAAAATGAAAATGTAAACTATAGTTTTACCTCATTTGATTACATCTATATGAAAAGATTCTTGATTATAAGGACATCATTCTCCTCTAAAAATTGGTTGCATAATCACAGCCTTGTTTGTGAAAGCAAAGTCAATGACATTTCTTTTCAGGAAAGTGAAAAGGAAACATAAGGAGGCATTTGGAATATGGGTTTTTGTAACTTCTATTTTAGGGCCAGGACTGTAGTGTCCCCAAGGTCTTGTCTGAACCACTGTGACATGACCTTGATATCAAGGGATAGAGACAGAGAGTTCCATTTTAGACAGTGTCTGTGTTGGAAGTACCTGAAGAAGCTTTACAGCATAAGCCTATCAATGGCATTGTTTTCAGATTTCACTGGAGTTTAACTATTAAACTACATAATATACCTAACATTAGAAATTAGAAAATGATAAGAGAAGGGAGGTAGCTGAATCACAGAAATGATGAAGAGTCAGTATTCATTAATTTATACTCTGCATCAAATTGTCAGTTTTATAGCATCTTTCAAACCATTTTGTAGAATTTCTTGTAAGGGCAACTTATTATTTTGTACACAACAAGCTGTCAGAATCAAAAAGGAAACATTCTATGAACAGTAACAATCCAGAGATCACCACAGAGCACAAGACTTATTAAAAATCCATGATTCTGTAAAGCTTGTAGGGACAGAGAGGGTAATAAATGAACTAATGACAAGAACCTGTAGTGAGCTATTACTCCTGTAATGGTGCCTTAGTGACCCTCTAATAAATGCTTAATTTGTTTCTTGGCAGGATAACCCCCTTGGAAGGCCTATGGTGATATGGTCAAAGCAATACGAACAAAAATTGCCTTTTAATAGCTACATAATGAAGCTTGTGTGACTTTAAAATATTGAAGTAAACTTTGCTATTTCACATTGATATTTTCCTATTCTGAATTTCAAAACTATATAACAGTGACAATAACACTATTGTTATAACACTTTTGTTATAGTAACAGTGCTATTTCAATATCTTTGTTATCTGTGTTTTTTTTTAAAAATCCTTTAATTCTTCACACTTATTGAAATGTGTGAATAACTTTAAGATACCATTTAATAGGGCTTAATATGCCTGAGCATAATAGCAAATTTTACTAAATATATAAGCACTTCATATTTTTAGATGCGTAATTATCTTCTATATTTATCATGTTTGACCATTCTTTTTCTAATTAGGATGTATCTTCAAAGAATCTGGATGCTTCTGGAAATGTAACTCTGTTTTCTTTAACACTTTACTAGGGAAAACTATAAAAAGTACTACATACTCCTGTATATTTTTGATACTGTTGGTCCTCGGATTTTACTTCCATTCATTGCTTTTATTTGTTGCCGCTCTTGGAAAATTCGAACTTCCAAGCGAGTGTGAATTAAGCCCATAATTAGGGCTTGATGTGTATTTTAGAAGGGTCAGTGTTCAATATAATTATTTTCAAAGCCAATCTTCCCTCTTCTCCCAGGGTCCATGGAAGGGTACAAGTGTCCTTCAAGAGGCTTCTTTTGTCAGATAATCTCAGTGAATCAGCTTCATTTGCACTCCTGATCCTTTCTGATCAATGTCACTGAAGGTCATTGTAAATCCTTTGTCCCCGTGTCTAAGCTTTTGATTTTTATCTTGTGCCTCCAACTTTGATTTCATTTTGTCACTTCTGAAAGTCCTCTTCGGTCCAAGAGCCCACAGTTGCCTGTCTGCCATTAGTTTCCTTTACTTCAAGGTCTATGGATACCAGTCCATCCACCTTAACAGTAACTCTGGCTTCCTGGGCTCAGCCCTGCCTAGAAGTGCAATTATTCTTGAGAATGGTGTTCAGGCAAGGAGGTAACAAAAGTCAGGCTAATTTAGCCAGTACCTGCTATAATTGAAATGGTGAGACAAAAAAGAATAAATTGTAAACATGATAACCTCAGAATCCCATGCAGGTAACAGGATGACCGGTATGGGAACTCAATAACCTAGACAAGAATTTCTAGAGCACCAGAATCTAATATGGAAGTCAGTAAGATTGTCCACCTAGATTTACAGAGTCAGGAGATAAACGGAAAAACTCTATTGCTGTGCTGGAGGAAGATCATAGATGAAATAAAAGAAAGGGGAAAGGAGGAGAAATAATTATAAATTATAAATTTATAATTAATTCAAAAATGGAAGGGTCATAAAATATTTGACTAGGAATTATGAATTTTACTTTAAAGTGAATCAATGGCATAACACATTCTCAAAGGAACCATAACAAAGACCAAATTGGAATTCATCTTTGGTTAAAAGCCCAGTACAGTCTTAGACCTATAACCATTCAAATATATTAAATTAGTCTATAAAAAAAAAACAAAACTTACTGTTGTTTTCATTTAATTAATGGGATTCTTAGTTTAAATATTTTTTAATAAGAAAATAAAGTGCAATTATATCCTCCAGAAAACAAAACATTTGGCATCAGTAGCAATCCAAATTATTAATCCTCTCCTAACAGGGGTGGGTCCTTTATTTGGAACAGTTTTGTTTTTCTGAAAGTACAGCTCAATCATTTATAGTCAGTCACCGTTTTATATATACACACACACATATATATAATTATTATTATTATGATATATTTCATAGGTATTTCCTTTGTTCCTAAGAACTTATCTAAGTGAAGGACAGGAAAACAATTCTACTTTGCGGAGAGTTTTTTTCAGTGGCACAAGAAACACTGAAAGGTTGAGGACAAGCAAAAAGAGAAAACACAAGAATTTGTCTTCTGCCTTTCTGAGAATTAACTCTGCAACCAGTTTTTTAAAAAAACAATGGAGATCACAATGTAGATTATAGAGTATAGAGATTTTCACCTCAATGATATTTATTTTCTGCCTTCAACTACCATAGTATCGATAGTCATTTGTGAGAAAGAAATAGCGCCAGTTGGAACTTTGGGCTCTCACTACATTTGAGACATTTTATGGCAATTTCTTTTCAAGTATACATTTCAAAATTCATGCTAAACAAGTATGTGTTGTAATGTTTTTGGAGCAAAAGTGTGTTAATGTGTGATATTTTTAAAAACGTTTTCTTGGGGCGCCTGGGTGGCTCAGTCGGTTAAGCGTCCGACTTCAGCTCAGGTGACGATCTTGCGGTCCGTGAGTTTGAGCCCCGCGTCGGGCTCTGGGCCGATGGCTCGGAGCCTGGAGCCTGCTTCCAATTCTGTGTCTCCCTCTCTCTCTGCCCCTCCCTTGTTCATGCTCTGTCTCTCTCTGTCCCAAAAGTAAATAAACCTTAAAAAAAAAATTAAAAACGTTTTATTTTCAAATAATTTCAGATTTACCTAAGAGTTGCAAAGACAGTAAAGAGAGTCTCAGTAAACCCTTCATTATATATCCCTAATGTTAACATTTTATGTAACGATGGTACGTATATTTAAAAATTATCCATATATAAACAAGTAAATATATATAAAAAAGAAGCTTACGAACATTGGCATACTCAGTGTAAATTCAGCAGCCTGCCTAGAGGCTTTAAAAATGAGTCTTCTAGACTAAGGAACAGATTATATGACTGAAATTTCATTAACAAGAGAAAGCATTTTAGGACCCTTTCAGGCTTTCAGTAGTGTATAAAAAGTTATTTAGAAACTAGGAACCACTCCCGCATCTCATTTACCTAACTGATGAGAGATAAATGAGCTAAGCATTGAAAGCACAGCCTTGAGGTATTTTTTTGCACGTGAACCAGAGCCTAACTCCACTAAAAGACAAGAGAATCATTAGCTGTCTGTTACCACTGTGCCAGCAGCAGTCACTAACCTTTCCTACCATAAATAGTTTCAGAAATAGTAATAGAACAATTGTAAATTACGTTTCTCATCACTGATTTAGTGCACTTTTGTAAATCTAAACCAGAAACCCTGTAAATGGTAATACTTTATTATGTGTAAACAAAAAAATTGTTATTCATTAAAAATGTCGTTAAATCTCACTGTGGTAGTATGGAAATAGTTCATGCTGCCTCCTGGGAGGTCTTTCTTATAGAGTGAGTTGAGAGATAAATATTCTGTAGATTGCTTCAAAAACAGATGAACATTCCATTTGCTGAGACAGAGGACTATCACCACCATTTGGGCAATGTTAAAATCAGACTCAAGGCTGTTGCCGGGACTAGCACCTCCCTTGCTGATACAAAAGCTGGTGATAAAAAGTCTACCTTGAAAATGATGTGGAATTAGTATTAATTTGGAAATAGGAGAATCCATTCGAACACTGTCCTATAAAGCATTTTTATTACGGGTATTGCCTAAATAAACAGCAGTGTGGCTGTTTGGTTGTAAGGAAAGTCTATGTTTAACTTGTAACAAACTACCAAGCTGTCTTCCAAATGGCTGTACTATTTTTCATTTTCAGCATTGACAGATGAGAGTTCTTGTTGCTTCACATCCTCACCCGGCAATTCATACTGTCGGTTAAAAAAAATGAGCTATTCTAATAGGTGTACAATAGTATCTCATTTCATTTAATTCGCAGCTTATTAATGGCAAGTGATGTCGGGCATCTTTTCATCAGCCAATTTGCTATCTGCAGATCTTCTTTGGTAAGGTGTCTCTTTAGATCTTTTGCTCATTTGTTTTTTTGGAGACTGGAGGTATGACTGTATTTCAGCAAACTCATGATAAAACTTGAATGAGGAATTGCCTCTTGTGGATGAGCAAAAAAAAAAAAAAAAGTGGCTTCTTGAGATAAAATCTACTCCTGGTGAAGGTACAGTGAAGACTGTTTGACAACAAAGAATTTAGATTACGTGAATTTAATTGATAAAGCAGTGGCAGGATTTGAGAGGACTAACTCTAATCTTGAAAAAGTTGCCATTGTGGGTAGAACGCTATAAAACAGCATCATGTGCTACAGAGGAATTGTTCGAAAAGGAAGAGTCCGTAGATGTAGCAAACTTCATTGTTGTTTTATTTTAAGAAATTTCCGGGGCGCTTGGGTGGCTCAGTCGGTTAAGCATCCGACTTCGGCTCAGGTCACGATCTCGCGGTCCGTGAGTTCGAGCCCCGCATCGGGCTCTGTGCTGACAGCTCAGAGCCTGGAGCCTGCTTCCAATTCTGTGTTTCCCTCTCTCTGTGACCCTCCCCCGTTCATGCTCTGTCTCTCTCTGTCTCAAAAATAAATAAACATTAAAAAAAAAAAAAAAAATTAAAAAAAAAAAGAAATTTCCATTGCCACCCCAACCTTCAGTAATCACCACCCTAATCAATCAGCGGCTGTCAACACTGAGGCAAAACCCTCCCCCCGCAAATAGATGGTGACACGCTGAAAGCTCAGATGATGGTTACCATTTTTTTTAGCAATAAAGTATTTTTTTAAAGTTTATTTATTTTGAGAGAGAGACAAAGAGATGGAGTGGGGGAGGAACAAAGAGCAGGAGAGAGAAGCCCAAGCAGGCCCTGCACTGTCAGCATGGAGCCCAATGTGGGGCTTGTACCCACGAACCCTGAGATCATGATCTGAGCCAAAATGAACAATTGGACGCTTGACTGAGCCACCCAGGCACCCCTATAATAATGTATTTTTTATCTTTATTTTTATATTTTTCATTATTAAAAAATTCTTAACATTAATGTGTGTTTGAGAGAGCACATGTGAGCACGAGTTGTCCGGGGGCGGGGCAGGCAGAGAAAGGGAGACAGAGGCTCTGAAGCAGACTCCACACTGTGAGTGCAGCGTCCAATGCAGGCTCGAACCCAGGAACTGTGAGATCATGACCTGAACCAGAATCACAAGTTGGCCGCTTAATGGACTGAGCCATTCAGACACCCCTTGTATTTTTAAATGTAGGTATGTACATTTGTATTTTTTAGACCTGATGTATCGCATAGTCCATAGACTACAGTATGATGTCAACATAACTTTTTTAAAAAGTTTATTTTGAGAGAGAGAGAGCAAGAGTGAGTGGGGGAAGGGCAGAGAGAGAGGGAGACAGAATCCCAAACAGGTTTTGTGCCGTCAGCACAGCACCCTCGGCAAGGTTCTGTCCCATGAACTGTGAGATCATGACCTGAAATGAAATCAAGAGTAGGTCACTCAACCGCCTGAGCCACCCAGGTGCCCCTGTAAACATAACTTTTATATGCACAGACAAATCCAAAAATTCATTTGACTCACTTTATTGTGTTATATGCTTTACTGTGGTGGTATGGAACTGAACCCACAATATTTCAAAGGTATGACTATAGTTTATCAGAAACCTCTTATTCAGCTTTCCCTAATCTAAATCACTGCTGTAGTCACTGCTACAGATATTTCTGTATTAAAACCGTTATTAGGAAAGTGTCAGAGATCACTAAGAGGAATTTGAAAATCCCCTGGAAAGTAGCTTAAAGTCTTATATTATTCAACATAAGGTATAATAAACTTTCCAACACAATTTAGTTAACACTCAGGATAATTGACTTATAGGTGCTGCAAATACATAGGCTAGTGCCTATGTCACTATGATTTTTATTTCCAAATATGCACTATTTTTGGCAGTGTTTTTATTCTTATATTGTTTGGAACATTATTTCTTCATTTTTATTGAAATACAATTAATATACAGTGTTATATCAGTGTCAGGTACAATATGATGATTCAACAATTCTGTACATAACTCAGAGCTCATCAAGGTAAATATACTCTTAATCCCCTTTACCTATTTCACCGTTTACTCTCTATAGTTATAAGTCTGTTTTTTTGTTTGTTTAAATTCCACAGGTGAGTGAAATCAGATGGCATTTATTTTCCCATGACTTTTTTCATTTAGCATTAGATCCTGTGGGTGTATCCGTGTCGTTGCAAATGGCCAGATCTCATTCTTATTTATGGTATTTAGGGTATTTTGTACTTGCACAGATTTTAGGACTATTTGTTCTATGAAAAATGTTGTTGGTATTTTGGTAGGGATGGCATTAAATCTGAAGATTGTTTTGGGTAGAGTGGACATGTTAACATTGGTCTTCCAATCCATGAGCATGGAATATCTTTTCATTTGTGTCATCTTCAATTTCTTTCATCAGTGTTTTATAGTTTTCAGAGTGCAGGTCGTTCACCCCTGTGGTTAAGTTTATTCATAAGTATTTTATTTTTGGTGTAATTATAAGTGGAAATGTTTCTTAAGTTTTCTTTCTTCTACTTCAGTATTAGTGTATAGATATGCAACAGACTTCTGTATATTGATTTTGTATCCTGAGACCTTACTGAATTCATTTATCAGTTCTGGTAGTTTTTTTGGTGGAGTCTTTAGGATTTTCTCTATATAGTATCATGTTGTCTGCAAATAGTCAAAGTTTTATTTCTTGCTTACCAATTTGGATGCCTTTTTTTTGGTCTGATTGCCGTGACTAGGACTTTCAGTACTATGTTGAATAAAAGTGGTTCGAGTAGACATCCTTGTCTTGTTCCTGACCTTAGGAGAAAAGCTCTCGGTGTTTTACTACTGAGTAGGATGTTAGCTTTGGGGTTTTCTCGTATGGCCTTTATTTCTTTCACATTAACTTTTTTGGAGTTTTAATTTTAATTCCTGTTAGTTACCATACAGTGTTATATCAGTTTCAAGTGTACAATATAGGTATTCAACACTTCATACATCACTCTGTGCTCATCACAAGTGCACTCCTTAATCCCCCTCATCTATTTCACCCATTCCCCTCCCCCCTTCCCCTCTGGTAGCCATCAGTTTGTTCTCTACAGTTAAGAGTCTGTTTCTTTTTTTTTTTTTTAATTTTTTTTAATGTTTATTTTTGAGACCGAGAGAGACAGAGCATGAATGGGGGAGGGTCAGAGAGAGGGAGACACAGAATCTGAAACCGGCTCCAGGCTCTGAGCTGTCAGCAGAGAGCCTGACGCGGGGCTCGAACTCACAGACCACGAGATCGTGACCTGAGCCGAAGTCGGACGCTTAACCGACTGAGCCACCCAGGCGCCCCAAGAGTCTGTTTCTTGGTTTGTGTCTCTCTCTTCCTCTCTCTTATTTTTTCCCTTTTCTTGTTTGTTTTGGTTCTTCAGTTCTACATATGAGTGAAAAAACATACATTTGTCTTTCTCTGACTAACTTATTTCTCTGACTAGCTTATTTCTCTTAGCATTACACTCTCTAGCTCTACTCGTGTCATTGAAAATGGCAAGATTTCATTCTTTTTTATAGCCGAATATATGCCACAACTTCTTTATTCACTCATCAATTGGTGGACACTGGGCTGATACTATAGTTTGACTATTATGAATAATTTTATGAACGTAGGGATGCATGTATCTTTTTGAATTTTTGTTCTTTCATTCTTTGGGTAATTTCCCAGTATTGTGATTACTAGATCATAAGGTAGTTTTATTTTCAACTTTTGAGGAAAGTTTTAACTTTTGAGGAACCTCTATACTGTTTTCCACAGTGGCTACTCCAGTTAGCTTTCTCACAAACACGGCAAGAGGGTTCCTTTTTCTCCACATCTTCCCCAACACTTTGACAGGTGTGGGGTGATATCTCATTGTGGTTTTGATTTGCATTGCCCTGATGATGAGTGATGTTGAACATCTTTTCATGTATCTGGCCATCTGTATGTCCTCTTTGGAGAAATGTCTGTTCATGTCTTTGCCCATATTTAATTGGATTATTTGTTTTTTGGGTGTTCAGTTTTATAAGTTTGGATTGAATGTTCTAAATATATCTGTTAGGTCCATCTGGTCTAATGTGTCATTGAAAGCCACTGTTTCCTTGTTGATTTTATGTCTGGATAGTTTATTTTGTCTATTTTTAAAAATTGGTTTTTTTCTTGTTAAATTATAAGAGTTATTGTATAATTTTAGATACAAAATTTTATCAGATATATGTTTTATAAATACTTTCTCCCATCTGTGGTTAATCTTTTTCATTTTCTTAACACTGTTATTTCCAAAGCAGATGTTTTAAGTTTTAAATAAAGTTCAACTTGTAATCTTCTTTCTTTCATAGATCAGCTTTTGGTATTCTAAGAACTATCACCAAAAGAAGGTAACCTAAATTTTCTTTAATGTTTTCTTCTACAAGTTTTGTGGTTTTGAATTCATATTTAGGTTAATGATCCATTTTGAGCTAATTTTTGTAAAATATTAGTTCTCTGTCTAGGTTCAGTTTTTGCATAGATATGTTCGATTTGTTGAAGGTACAGATTTTTCCCATTGAACTGCTTTTGCTTTTTTGTCAAAGATCAGCTGACTACATGTGTATTTTTGGCCTCAATCCTGTTCCATTGATTTATGTGTTTAATCTTTTAACAAAACTATGCTGTATAATTGTGATAGCTTTATACAATCTTGAAATTAGGTAGTATGAATACTCTAATTTTCTTCTTTGGTATTTTCCTATTCTAATTCAACTGCCTATCCATATAAACTTTAGAATCAGTTTGTTGACATCTTAAAAATACCTTGCTGATATTTTGATTGAGATTTGATTGAGATTGAATCTATACAGCAAGTTGGGAAGAACTGATAACAATATTGAATATTCCAATCCTTAATTACAGACGATGTCTCCACTTATTTAGATATTCTATGATTTCTTTCACCAGTTTTTTCCTAGTTTTTGCTATATAGATCTTATCCACATATTTTTAGATTTATATCTTTATTTCATTTTTTTGCCATTTTAAATGGTATTTTTTTTACCTTCAAAATCTCAGTGCTGGTAGATAGAAAAGTACTTAAATTTTGAATGTTAACCTTGCGTCTTGTGATCTTGATGTGCTGACTTATTACTTCAGAGATTTTTTGGTCTTTTCTTTGGAATTATATAGATACCTAATCATGTCATTCATAAATAAAGCTGGTTTTATTTCTCCTTTTCCAATCTCTATGCCTTTCATAGCTTTTCTTATTGCACTAACTAGAACATTCAGGCTGATGTAGGATGGAAATGGTGAGAGAGGACATCCTTGCCTATTTCTGAGTCTTAGGGGAAAAGTTTTGCTTACTCTCTCACCATGAAGTCTGCTCTCACCTGTAGGTAGGGCTTTGTGTATAGTCATTATTACGTTAAGGAGTTTTCCCTCTTTTCCTAGTTTGTTGACATTTTAACGTGAATAGGTGTTGAATATTAAATGCTTTTTCTGTATCAATTGATGTGATCATATGATTTTTCTTCTTTAGCCTATTAATGTGATGGGTTACAGCTTTGAATGATGAACCAGCCTTGCATACCTGGTATAATTCCATTAATAAAGAGAATTGATCTGTCCATATTTTGTTAGGGATTTTTGCATCTACATTCATGACAGACATTGCTCAGTAATTTTTGTTTCTTATAATGTCTTTTGTCTTTATCTGGTTGGGTGTTATTGTAATAATCGCCTACTGAATGTTAGGAAGTGCTTCCTCTGATATAATTTTCTGGAAGAGATTATGAAATGCGGTATTATCTCTTAAGTACTGATAGACTTCAACAGTGAAACTATCTGGGCCTGGTGTTCTCCTTTTGGGAAGGGTATTTATTATTGATCCAATATCTTTAATACTAATAGAACTATTTAGGTTATCTGCTTCTCCCTGTGTCCGCTTCGGTAGATTGTATCTTTCAAGGAGTTAGTCCCTTTCACTAAACTAGCAGATTTGTAGGCATAGGATTGTTGGCAGTATTCCTTCATTGTCCTTTTAATGTCTAGGAGATCTATAGTGATGGATCCTCTTTTGTTTCTGATACTGGAAGTTTGCATCTTCTCTATTTTTTTCTTGGTTAGTCTGGCTACAGGTTTATTAATTGTATTTATCAACTCAGAGAACCAGCTTTTGCTTTTGTTGATTTTCCCTATTTTTGTGGAATGCCTTGAAACATTTTATTGAAAGCCAGATGTGTTGTAGAAGGCACTAGGAACATTTTATGTCTTCAGCAGCTCCTGCTCCAGATAAGCAGATTTCAACTGCGACTCTCTATATAGCTATGTCTCTATAGATTTGGGGATGTTAGTTTGCCCTACAACCTCAGTTTTCTGATTGGTCCCAGAAAAGTTATTGTTCTTCAGTTCATGAAGCTTTTTCTTGTTTAAGGACAGGAATGATGACATCCAAGCTTTTGTCATGTTGAAGCTGAAACAGGAAATGGCATATTTTTAAATGGAAGGTAAAAACTCTCAGGAAGTTTGTTCTATAATATCTTAGATTATTTCTAAAACGGTGCTATTCATTTATTCCAAGCTCCATTCACAATATTTATTCATAGTGTCCAAATCCTTCCTTTGTTGACATATATCTGTGTAGATAAGGGAGATTGATGACTGGAAAGGTCTGACTACATAAATGCCTGGTTCATAGTAGGAAATCAATCATTTAATTATTATTAATGGTATTATTTTGCATTACTAACAAAAGACTAAGCACCAAAATAAATATCTATGAAAGAAAAAGAATTGATAAATTGAATGTGTTAAAATTCAAAACTAATGCTTTGCAAATGATGCTATGAAAATAATGAAAAAATAAGCCACAGACTAGTAGAAAGTATTTGTAAAACAGTCATCTGATAAAGAACTTGTATCCAAAATATATAAAGAACTTCTAATATTCAACATTAAGAAAACATACCCCAATTAAAAATGGACAAAAGATCTGTCAGACACCTCAACAAAGATCTAAAGATGACAAACATATTAAAAGATGCTCAACATTATACATCATTAAGAAATTGTAAATGAGAACACATATAACTACATACCTATTAAGATAGCTAAAATCCAAAACACTTACACCACCAGATGTTAGTGAGGATGTGGAGTAACAAGAACTCTTCCTCACTGATGGTGTGAGTCCATAATGGTACAGCTGCTTTGCCAGACAGTTTGGTAGTTTCCTATTAAGCTAGCCATAATCTTACCATATGATCTAGCATCTCACTCCGAAACATTTACCCAAGTAAGCTGAAAACTTACCTATATGCGATAACCTGCACACAAGTGTTTGCAGCAGTTTTAATCACCATTGCCAAAAATGGAAAGCAACTAAGATATTTTTTAATAGGTGATTGTATAAACAGATTGGTACAGCCACACAGTGGAATATTACTCAGTGATAAAAAGAAATGAACCATCAGGTCAACACACACACACACACACACACACGCACATGCGCGAAGCAACTTTCAATGAGTATTACTAAGTGAAAGAAGAAAATTTGAAAAGGATACATACTGTATGATTCCAACTATATGACATTCTGGGAATGGCAAAACTATGAAGATAGTAAAAAAATTAGTGGTTTCCAGGGGTTAGTAGGGAGGGAGGGATGAATAGATGCGGCACAAAGAATGTTTCGGGCAGTGAAACTTTTCTGTATGATATTGTAATGATGGATACATGACATTATATAAAAGGGCTAATTCAGCGAGAGGGATATAACAAAAAAAAAATCAGCTTAATTGCCACATGCCTATGAGGGATCATTTGACTCACCCTTGTAATATAAACTTGTACCTTACTCAACAAGGACCTTGGCTTTTTTTTTTTTTTTATCAAAAAATGTATTCACAACACATATATCTGGTTTTCCTGACAACAGAGTCAAACAGAACAAAAAGCGTAACTACCATTTGTGTGGCATTTTTAGTTTATAAATTTTGTCTCATTTGCTACATATCACTAATATGTAAAGACAGGATGAAGTATTATTTTGGCTTTCCCTAAAGAAAAAAATTAAAATCAGTAATGTATCCAATAGCACACTTCTGCTACATGACAGAAAAAAGAGATAACTTTTAGAGTAACTGCTCAAAGTGAAACTCTTAAGATTGGCCATGAAATGGCAAAGACTTGGATCGTGTTATTAGATCAGGTACTTGGAATTTCTTGACCGCATTCACTGGTGTTAGCATAATTAAAGTAAGTGATTCAGGGCCCTGGACAACTGTCTAAGTGGAAACTCTGTGTCTGTAAAACATCAGATAAATAAGACAGTATTTCTGCATCGAATATAAAAGTTGGCTCATTGGTATTGTGACGAGACGGCGAACTAGTTGTCCACAGCTTGGTTTTATGCACATGTCCTTTCACTCCTGGTTGTAGTGATGAAGCCTCCTCCGCATTCCTTCCCTTTAATCTTAAACAGAGTCAGGTGTGGTGGCCAAGTGGCAAGGCTTGGTCTTGTAATCTTAAACAGAATTCAGAGGTCACAGTAATTAGTAACGGGGTACATCCCTGGTGATTCATGCCTCTGAGCTAGAGAGAACGTTTAATTCAAGTGTTGCTTTTTACAGCTCTGAATTCGATGTCAAGTGGAAGCTTCACTCAGCTGGCTAGCATCTTGGGGAATATTCTAATTTTCTGCAAGTGATTTTTTTTTCTTTTTTTTAATCTCCTGATATATTATTTAACAAATTTCTGCTATGATAAGCAAATGATTTATAATCTCTAGATATATATTTTTCAAGGGCTAAGAATGTGCACTTCTCTTCTAGCAGGCACAGAAATAGACCAGCCGGCCTACTTCTACCATCATTTCAGGCTTTCCTGGCCTTTTCTAGATGATTCTGAACACCCAAACATATACTACAAATGCATGAAGTTTTTTCACCAGAGACAATGTCAGAATAAAAGTATTCCTCCCTCTCCCCCTTTACCTCTTGTATTGGGTTGCTGCAATACATTTTTCTGGCTGGAATTTCCCTCTGATTCTCTCTGGCCATATAAATGAGAATATTTCCTTGCAATGACAATCAGATTCCAGAGAAATACCCAGTGGGGTGTTGTGCTGTCCAAAGCAAGGAGGATCCTGGCCTAAGCCAAGGCCAGGGGTCATTTAAGAGCAATTTTTAAAAATTTTTTTGAGTTTTTTATTTATTTTTGAGAGAGAGAGAAAGAGAGCTCAAGCAGGGAAGGGGCAGAGAGAGAGGGAGACACAGAATCCAAAGCAGGCTCCAGGCTCTGAGCTGTCAGCACAGAGCCTGATGCAGGACTCGAACTCACAAACCAGGAGATCATCACCTGAGCCAAAGTCAGACACATAACTGACTGAGCCACCAAGGCACTCCAAGAGCAAGTTTCTTATAATGTAATTGGTGGTCCATAAAATTTAGTAAGGTTACTGTAATTATGTAATTTTGAATGTAAAGTGACACAATGCAGCTGAAGGTCAAGTTCTAGCTCTAGAGTTCACTTTTTAAAAGAATGAAAAGGTAGAAATTTGATTTCATAACAATTTTTCCAAAATTGGTGACTCAGAATGAACTTTTGCATTTTATCCTTCAGCCTTAACATAAGATTCTGTTGTCTTTTGTTGAAATTATTGGATAGATATCCTATTCTGAGCATGTTTGTGAGTGCACGAGTGAAAAATACTATCCTCTAAGGCATCTGTTGTTTTCAGCTAGTATGAATTTTCTCCTTTTTTTTCCTAGCTCTAAATGTTTAAACTTTCTGTTGCCAAGGTTATTTTTTCTTGGCTTTTGCTGCTACTTGATTCCCTTTTTCACAAGTATCTTTATGGCTTCTCATACTTTCCACCCATGTATATCTCTTTCTGTCAGTGCTCATTTTCTGTTCTTTGAGTAGTTGTACCTTGTTAGCAGTCTTTCCAGGATCAGTTTCTAAGACAAGCAATTTATTTACATGAGTCATCATCATTTTTAATCCCTCCTACACACATGGAGGTATTTGAAGATGCTGCTGTAGGAGCTCCTGGGTGGGTTAGTAGGTTGAGCATCTGACTTCGGCTCAGGTCATGATGTGGTTCGTGGGTTTGAGCCCCACCTCTGGCTGTCTGCTGTCAGTGCAGAGCCCTCTTCGGATCCTCTGTCCACCTCTCTCTCTGCCCCTCTCCTGCTCACTCTCTGTCTCTCTCAAAAATAAATAAACATTAAAAAAAAAAAAAGTCTCCAGTGGTTTAAAAAAAAAAAAAAAAAAGATGCTGATGTAGGCAATTTATCTATCTGTCTGAAAGTAGCTTAAAATTCTACCCTAAGTGAAAGTACCTTGGTAGAGGCTAGCCAGAGCTAGCTTTAGTCAGAGCAAGCTATCACTGTGAGGTTTCCAGGAGCTAAAGAAATGACACTTTGCCCCCAAATATTTCTTTTTTTTAAATTTTTTTTTTTTAACATTTATTTATTTTGGAGACAGAGAGAGACAGAGCATGAACAGGGGAGGGGCAGAGAGAGAGGGAGACACAGAATCTGAAACAGGCTCCAGGCTCTGAGCTGTCAGCACAGAGCCCGACTCGGGGCTCGAACTCACGGACCGTGAGATCATGACCTGAGCCGAAGTCGGGCGCTTAACCGACCAAGCCACCCAGGCGCCCCATCCCCCCCAAATATTTCTTACATAAATATATTTCTGCCATAGATTATCATACTTCAGACATGTCAGTGTCTAAATTCTTGTTACAACATGGTCATTCGCTTTTGATGAGGTGTTTTATATTTAAAATGGATTTGTGTAAAGCGAGAAAAATCCCCTGGGATATCATCATGTCTTCATTTCCACTGCAGGGGAGTTTTTATCTCATAGTTTGATCAGTGATATTTACTGCCTGAAGGGTTAATTTCATCCCAGCTCCTGAGCCAAACTAAAGGAAGCAGTATGAATTATTGCAAACTTCACTATGTAAATCATCCTCAAAATACAGCACAGAGGTAAAAACAGAAGCTCTGGGGCCAGGGTGCATGGGATTCAAATCTCAGAATTGTACTGACTGTATGACCATGAGCAAGCTGTTCAACCTCTCTAGGCCTGTTCCTTATCTGAAAGTGAGGGAGGAACTAATATACACGCTTCAAAGGCTTTTCCTGGAATTGAAGGAGTTGGTAAATGTAAAGTCCTTACAGTAATGCCTAATACAAAATAAGCAATATCTTAGTTATTGCCTACTCATGTGGTCAGTACTGGTAAGCTACTTTATTGCTCTTTCATTTCATTTATCTAATTAATTTATTTTTATTTAGATTCAAGTTAGTTAACATATAGTGTAGTATTGGTTTCAGGAGTAGAATTCGTGATTCATCACTTACATATGACACCCAGTGCTCATCCCAACAAGTGCTCTCTTTAATGCCCATCAGCCATTTAGCCCATCCCTCCACTCAACACCCCTCCAGTAGCCCTCAGTTTTTTCTCTGTATTTAAGAGTCTCTCATGGTTTGCTTCTCTGTTTTTATCTTATGTTTTCTTCCCTTTTCCTATCTTCATCTGTCTTGTTTCTTAAATTCTACACAGCAATGAAATCGTATTTGTCTATCTCTGACTGATTTCACTTAGCATAATACACTTTTTATGGCCTGAACACAGTCCCATCATGCGGTAAGTGTCAAGTTAGTTTTCTTCAGTTCACTCACCATAAATCTGTCACTTTGGCCCTGTTTTAGGTTGCTCCATAAGATGAGAATGTTACCTTTGTGTGTGCTTTATAATTTATCCTAATAGTCTCCCTAGTACCCCAGACCCTCAGAAAAGCCATGTCACTTGGATGATTCCTGGTAGTTTTCTTAATGAAAAGACACTGCCTTCCTTCAGATATCCTGATACTAGCTTATTATATATGCAGTCAGTGTGCAGCCTGGTAAATTTTTATAACCAATTCTCTGCTTTGGCTTTGGATTATTTTGCCAACTTCTTAATGTTTTTCTTTCCTGGCTTATTCTGGGCATTCTTATTCCTAAATCATAATGCAAGGGATATAGTAATAATCCTTGACTACCACATGCATTTATATTGAGGTATTTAAAAAGTTATGATGATTTAAGCAGCAAATAACAGAAAAGTCAAATTTCTTAACTAAATCAGAATATATTCCCTTATATACAAGAGATATCAAAGCATTTCCAGGTTTGACTAATTCATTCGATCAACAATGTGAAAGACTCAGGTTCTTTCTTTTTATTCTGTCACTCCCAATATGCTTTTTACAGATTAGCACCATTTCTGAAGAAGATATCTAGTGGAAGAAAATGAATTTTTTAGTACACGTTTAATTCCTTTTCTAGAACTTCCCAGAAAATACTGCCCCATATTGTATGGGCATAATTAAGTCATGTCTCAACAGTGCTTGTTCTTAAACCAAGTCAGAGAATGGAAAAAACTTCAATTAAATTGGACAGAAAAAGAATTTACTCTGAATATGGAGTAGACAGTTGGAGAAATGGACAAAATCTGTTGTTTAAAGCGATTTTTTTGACTTCTTACCTGTGTTGTGGCTCAGGAATTCTGGGTCAGTTGGACACTTTTGGCTCAGAAAATATCATGTGATTATAGTCAAGACAAAGGTTGGAACTGGAACAGCAAATGAACAAATTCACTGGAAGTATTTGTCTCTCTCTCTTCATGTAACTTCAGGGTGCTACCCTGTAGTTTTTCTATATGGCTACTTTGGGCTTCTTCTAGACAACTAGACTATTCACATTGAAGCCTATGGCCCCAAAGATGAGGATTTCAGCCAACAAGATGGATGCCGCACCCTTTTAAGGCCAGACTTTAAATTAATAGAGCGTAATTTCTGCCACACTCTCCTGGAAACGCATGAGTCACAAGACTGCTCAGAATTAAGGGAGGAGAATTAACCTCCACCTCTTGATAGGAAAGTGGCAAGGTTCTAGAAAACATATGAGATGAGAAATGCTATGTAGCCATCTTTGGAAAATACCATCTGCCACAGACAAAATAAAAAAAGAGCTCCCTGTTGGGTAATTTGCCATAGAAATTGTTCTCTTGTTCTGTGTGAATGAAAAGTAGGGTAGATGAGTTTGGGGAAAAAATTCAGGATCAGAAAATATCTTGGTAGTTACGCCATTCATAAAAAGGGTCCCTGAGCAGGTCATAAGCCCCTGGGTTGAAAGACATTATGCATATCTGTTGGGGGAGAGAGAAGAGAAGAGGGAAGTGATAGAGAAGAAGTTTTCAGAAATGGAAATGGAAGCTATAAAGATGCCAAATAACTTTTTTTTTTCTGTAGTGTTGCCAGTGGTTAGCCCTTTTTGAGCCATTTTTAGTGCTTGTCAAATGTTTATGACCCTGCCTCTGGAGTGCCACAGATTCAACTAGCCTCTTACTCTGTCTGTGCTCAAGAGCTTTGTCTATTAGAGCTTCTTTCCAGCATTTATAGCTATGGAACACTGCCTGAAACTGTGTTGTTGTGTGCCTTTAGAGAGTTTCTTCCTGATGTTCTGACAGTGGTGCTCCTCAGCTCTGCATACCATTTAAATTTTTTTGAATGTTTATTTATTTTTGAGAGAGAGACAGAGTGTGAGGAGGGAAGGGGCTGAGAGAGAGGGAGACACAGAATCCAAAGCGGACTCCAGGCTCTGAGCTGTCAACACACAGCCGGATGTAGGGCTCGAACTCGTGAACCGTGAGATCATGCCCTGAGCCGAAGTCAAATGCTTAACTGAATGAGCTATCCAGGTGCCCCTCTGTGTACCATTTTAAAAGTTAGTTCACAGAGTTAAAGATGAGATGTGGCTTGGTGAGTGAATGAGAGGAGTTTGTGGTCATATTGTAAAGGCCTTATATATCATCCTTTTCTGGCCAAGATTTAAAACAAGTGTTCATGTAGGGAGTGCCATGCGCAGGTCTGTGACAAGGATAAACCAGAGAGTAAGAATTATTGCAAGAAGCCTCAGTTCAGTGACTTAAAATAATTGAGAGAATTTGGAAAGGAAATCTGAACTGATAGAGCAATGGAGGAAGGGGAGGAATTTCATAATTAACACAGGCATATTCAGTGAGCGCTTTGTAGCCAGATGATATGGGGTTGCAGTAAAGCATAGCAAGAATGTGTGAGTTTTCAACTTTAGACACTTCCATTAATAATAATGCCACTGCTTTCATTGAAAGACACAGAGAACATGAGAGGCTTTATAGACGAATTTTACATGGCCTTTTAAGTTTTGCTTAGTTGGGAATGTCCACTGGTATTAATAAAATCTGTAGAAGTGGATAGTATCAAACACAAAAGCCTGTCTAGTGGGTTAAGGGTCAAAGATAGAACCATGGGATTTACCCACAGTTAGGGACAGAGCAGGAGAAAATCCAGAGGAGAATAATTACAATGAGCTGAAGAGGGAAAATGGAATAAGGTATTATAGTACAGAGAGAAAAACATGATCAATATTATTAAGCTATGGAGTAGTGAAGTTAAATAGAAAGCAGTCACTGGATTTATTACAAGTGCCTTTTCTCTCTTATTAAAATTAAAAATCAGATCAAAGTGAGTTTAATAGCAAAATAGGAAAAAAAACTAGTAGTTTTTGTAGAGTCTCTAAAAAAGTTTTTGTAAAAGGGAGAAAATGAGAGCACTTGCTCATAAGGAATGTAGCATTGATAACGTATGTGTGACTATATTTTGAGGACATATTTATAAATTGAAGATAAGAATGATAGTGTTAGAGTGGGTGGAAAAGGTGAACTTGAACTGAAGAAGGGACAGTTCCTTCTTAGAAGAGGAACTGGAAGTGACAAAGATTGTTGGGGGCAGAAGACAGATGAACTGTAAATCGTTGAGTAAGTATGATTGACATGGAAGTGTGTTTAAGCAATTTGAAGGGAATGTAATATATCCAGTGGGTGAGATAGAATTCAAACAAAAACCAAGGCTCACATGACCATTCAAAGCCTGGAGTTGGATTGAAAAAAACCCAGAACCTAGTGACTGAAAGTAATGAAAAGAAACCACTATTTCCTGGCATCTCTCAAATAATGTCAAAGGGTAAAAAATATTCTCATTGTTATGCAAATCTTTAAAATGTTTTCTATTTCTGTCATTATCAGTATCCTTCCCTAGAATTATGACTGATTGTTTCAAAATCTCCCTCCCCCATGATAACTCTGAACCCACACTTCTTTTTATTTAAGCTGCTCTACTTCCTGTTTTCTTTTGAGTACACAACGCCCTTTCTTATGATACTCAATGTGTTGATCAGTCTCTCCTCTTGTCCTAAATTCATGGCGCTCTGTTTTGGTGCACCTCTATTTGTTACCTTAAAACTGCATCACAAAAGCCTAAAGAAATACCTATGCAAAGGCAATATTCACTAGATATGGGTGGGGATGGAGAAGCTCAATGGGAAAAAGTAAACAAACAAAAAAACAAAAAACATGCAATCTTCCTGGACATACAGGAAGGAAGAAGACTCAAAATACTCAAATGTACGTGTTTTTCCCTTGTCACAGATGGGAAAGGAAGCCAACATGGCAAATAATCTGTTCATAATTTTCTGCTATAGTTCCTAAAATATTAATGATTCTTCAAGGGTAATTCAAAGATGATATTGTTCATAAAGTGAGTGTATACATTCCAAGGATCAATTACTAAAGTATTATATCTTATTAAATTCTCATATATGGCCTCATAAGTCCTACTACTTACCGTAAGTACATGTGGATGGTAGAATTGTTAACCTCATGAAAGTGGTTGTAAAATTCAATTATCCCCATAGTAAGAATAGTTTCTTTTTTTTAATTTTTTAAACATTTATTTATTATTGAGAGACAGACACAGAGTGTGAGCAGGGGAGGGGCAGAGAGACGGGGAGACACAGAATCTGAAGCAGGCTCTGGGCTCTGAGCTGTCAGCACAGAGCCCGACATGGGGCTCGAACTCACAAACTGCGAGATCATGACCTGAGCCAAAGTCGGTCTCCCAACCAACTGAGCCACCCAGGCAGCCCAAGAGTAGCTTCTTAAATGTGTGATATATGCCAGACTCTCTAAGCATTTATTCTTCATGGCAACCCTAGATAGTATGTACAACTTTTATTACTTTTTCAAGTGAGAATACAAAAGCATAAAGGTAAATGAGAAAAATCAAAGACCAAGTAGAATCGTTGTGAACTGAATATGCAGGAGTGTGGTAGGCAGAATAATGCTCCTTCCCAAAGATGACTATGCCTCACTCCCCAAAACCTGTATATATGTCATCTTTCATGTTAAAAGGGACTTGGACATGTGATTAAGTGTCTTGAGATGAGATTATCCTGGAGTTTCCAGATGAGCTCAGTGTAGTCATAAGAGTCCTTATAAGAGAGAGACAGGAGAGTTAGAGTCACAGACGGAGATGTGATTATTGAAGCAGAAGCTAGAGCAATGTGACCACAAGCCAAGAAATATGGGCCATCCCTGGAAGCTAGAAAGGGCAACGCATGGATTCTCCCCTGAAGTCTCTAGAAGGAATGCAGCTCAGCTAAAGACACCTTGATTCTAGTCCTTAGATGTCTTTGACATATCTGACCTCTAGAACTGTAAAATAAAAAATTTGTGTTGTTTGAAGTCATGCATTTCTTAGTAATTTGCTATAGCAGCAATAAGAAACTAATACAAGTAAGAATGGTGACAAGAGTGAAGTCTTTGAGTATCTGTGAGGGAATGGGCACCACACCAAGGGGATTGGCTTTTTTATGTCTTTGTTTCTTTGAGGAATGGCTTTTCTTATCTTTAGTCCCATCAATTATGAATATATATATATATATATATCCCCTCATTCATTATAAATGTGTATATATATACACACACACATATATATACACACATAATAGGAGCCCAAAAATATTTAATATTTGGTAGATTACAAAGGCTTAAAAATGTTCCCCAAATAATAGGCCATCTCTCTCCATACTGTGAAAAGCTATGTAATCTTCTAAGACATGACATGGACTTCTATATTCACATTAATTTATTCACCTATCCCTTTAAAACCCTGCTTCTACCAACACCATCTTCAAAAAGATTAAAGGAATATTTGGGAAAATGGGGTAGAGAGAGAGGCAAATAAGTAACACAAACGAGAGAAGGGCACCATTCACATGCCAGAGATACCAAGTAAATTCTGAAACTTACAGTGGGGAGAATAGCGGATGGAAGGGAAGGCCAGCCAATCTGCAACTGGTCTTATGTGCAGGAAGACTATCTCTGGTCAGCGTGTGGAATAGTCACCAGGAGAAATCACTAGTTCTTGTATTTCTGGAGCAAAGTAGGGTAGGGTTGCAGATAGAGATCCTGCTGATGCTTCCTGACTATGCAATGACCATCTAGAAAAGGAATCGACAGATGGTCCTGTTATACCAGAGAAAAGACCAGATTTATGGCCCCCTTATGATAACTATACCAGCTAAATCATGGTGACCCTTGTTTAGTGATGGTATAATAACAAGTAAAGATAACTTTGAACATGATAAGGGTCTCCAAGGACCCTTGGAGCAGCCACTAAGGACACCTTACCCTTATTTCCTTTTTCTATTGCTTGTTGCCTGGATGGTTGAAGTAAGTCTACAACACGCATAGGCATTCTTGTCTTCTCTCTCTAGGTATGACAAAGTATTCATTATGTGTTTGTACAGGCACACAGGTTGTAATATTTTTTTCTCTTTCCATATTTCTCCATGAGCAGTGTGGATGACTTTTGTAAAGTATAAAACGTATGATAGTATGTCTGTGCTGAAAGCACTTAAAGGCTTCTTATTGCCCTCAAGATAAACTGCTTAAGAAGGACCCCTCCTCATCTGGATTCTGCCTACTTCCCCAACATCAAAAGCCCCCTAACACATTATGCCCTAGTAACATGGAGAAACATTTTTCCTCCTAAAGTTCAATGTTTTCTGACCTGAGGGCCTTTGTGCATATAGTAGTTCTGTTTGGGAGTCCATGCCTCTCCCATTTCCTAGGTCTCCTGCCTCAAATTTAGTGTGGCTGATTTGGACATGTTTCAAGTCTCAGCTGAGAAGTCACTTCCTCCTGAGGTCTTCCCCAACCCACCACAAAGGAGAAAGTGGTTGGGTCTCCTGTATGTCCCGCAGCTCCCTCACTATCCCATCATTGTGCTCTATTCCATAGTTTAGAAGTGCAGAAAAATAGGAGTGCAAAAATTCTTCTTTGGAAGAGCATTATTTGGGGGCAAACAGATACACTGATTAGCTCTGTAGAGTGATTCCTAGGAAATTAAAATCATCACTAACCTGTTATATGGAAGTCTATCAGGGAAATTCGTTTCACAGAAGGAGAAGAGAGGAAAATGTACATAATAAGGAAAAGAGGAGAACGAAAGAGGAATAAAATTCAATGACCTCAACTGTCATGTAGTTATGTAGCTGTGCCTTAATATATGCCAGCATGTATATGATAATTGTATCTGGAGGAAGTCGTTACTGGTCATTTATGTTCTCTTTTTTCTTTTTTTACATTATTTAAAGATTCCTAAAATAAGTATTTTTACTTTTGAAATAAAAGATTATTGGCTTATTCATTCAGCACATATATGTTGGACATTTACTAAGTGCACTTTTCAAAGCACTGAGAATAAAACCATGAACAAGACAGAGAAAGTCCTTGTTTTCAAGGAGCTTGCATTCTAGAAGAAGGTGTAGAAAAAGAAACTAAAAATAAGTAAGGCCATCAGCTAGTGAGAAGTACTAACTGATATACTAAACATTGACAGGGTCAGGAAAGGCCCTTTTCAATGACAAGGAATTGTCCAGGTGAAGATATGGAAGGCAGTGGAAGCTGCTAATGCAAAGTCTTGACAGTGGAAAAGTCTTTGAAATGTTACAGAAATAGAAGTGTGATGACTGAGGAAGACAGGTGTTTAAGCTGGGAAGGATAGTTAATGCAGGGCCCCAATTATGTAAGACCTTAGAGTCCAGGATGATGAATCTAGATTTTATTCTCCAAGGTACTGATAGCAAATTTATTATAAGCATATCCCAACTTTTCTAAGTATTCTTCTGAAATACAATTTTAATGGCTTCACATTATTCTGTCATATGGATGTGCTGAGATTCAATTAATCATTCCCTTATTATTGGACATTTAGGTTATAAGACTTGGCCAAAATCCAACTTGAATCAATTAGCGAAACAGAATGGATCCACCTCTTTACTGCTTCAATCAAATGCCAGTTAGTAGCAATTAGTATTTACTGAAGATGATATATGACACTGGAAATTATAATCAGGTAAGAAATGTACATTATTTTTCCCTGATATAACTTATTTTGACATGTGTGGCAAAAGAGTAGATGCTTAAATTAATATCATGGCGTGCTTTCAGTGATCTCTGGAGAGCTCTTACAAATCTAATAAGTGGATAGGATTGCATAAAAAGTGGCAATTTTAAAAGGTTTTTATTTGAAATAAATAGAATATTCATATCATAAAAGACATTTAAAAGGTATAAAAGTAAACATAGCATATACATTTTTTAAAAGAACAGAGAATATTTTTATAGTGGGACCAACCAGCCTTTTAAAGGAGGCATAATGTTACTATGGCATGTGTCCACTGTGGTCAGGGACCCTGTCCTACCTACCCTGTCTAGAGTTCTAAGTTTGGAACTGCATCTGCAGTATTTGCCTATTTAGTGCCATTACCCCTTGATAATTGGGTGAAGCCTATGGATCCCTTCTCAGAATACTGATTTTAGCCGAAGAAAATTAAATGCACAGGACTATAAAGGAAACCATAGCCCATGAACTCAGATGAAGGCCTGGATTATCAGCTCTCCATGGGCCAATTTCTAGGTTTTAGTGCAAGACCTCTCTGACCCTTGGCTCAGGTGCAGTGTAAAGTAAACAAAATAGAGTGTGTTTATAACAATTCTGTGTGCATGCACATGCTTGTAAAAATTAGTCTCTCAGGCTACAAGAGCCTGGATATAAAGTCAGTGGACAAGCAAATTAAAAAAAAAATTCCTGGGGTGCCTGGGTGGCTCAGTTGGTTGAGCGGCTGACTTTGGCTCAGGTCACGATCTCACGGTTGATGAGTTCGAGCCCCATTGCACTGACATCAGGGAGCCTGCTTTGGATTCTCTGCCTCCCTCTCTCTCTCTGCCCCTCCCCCACTCTCTCTCTCTCAAAAATAAACACTAAAATTTTGTTTTTTAATTCCTTATTTGATATCTGGGCCCCAGGAATGCCAGCCCTATACAGTGACTCCTTTGCTTTGGTTCAGTGGTTAATGATATAGGGCAGAGAAAGTCCCTATATTTTCTTACAGGCTATCATCTTCTGGATCCTGTATGACTTGGGAGGTAGTACTCAATGGACTGTCATGTCAGCCATCCAAGGATGCTGCTGGTTATGAAGACAGCTAATTTCCATTTTGGTCACTGTAGATGCTGAATTCCTACAGCAGCACTTGCTTAACTGGGCCTGTGGCTAGCCGCCCCTGAGTCCTGCTGGGATGGAGCCTCTAGCATGGTTCACACACCATTCCTTAAACAGAAGTATTGTGTCCTTGCCCCCATTTCCATTCTTCTTAAAATATTACCCTACTTAGACCTAGATCCCAACTCCGGACCTATCTTGCCATAGACATGAGCCTTTCCATTTGTTTGCTTCATTTTGTTTTCTGGAGTTTTGTTGTTCTAGCACCTTCTTAGACTAGTAAGCAATGTCTTCTATTCTACCCGACTTTCCATAGAACTCCACAGTCTCTCCCTGTAACCAATTTTTATTCCTACATCCTATGGTTATTGGTTGGCTTTCTTTTTCTTTCAAAATTAAAGCAGCAAACTGATTCAAACTAATTTTTAGATTCAAAACTAATTTTTGTGTCCATGTAGTTTGAGTTCTATAATTTTCCTTGCAACTTTACTGCACATAATATGATGACCTTCTGTTTTATATGCCAGTCTGCCCACAACCTCATTTCTACTATACTTATGTGTATATGCATGTTAATGAGTAGAGAGATGCCTGTTGGTATCTTTTTGTGAGCATCTGCTATGGAGTTTAAACACTGGAAGAAATAAGAGTGTTTTTCAAGAACTTTTCCTTTGTTGCTATATGGAAGATTAGAAGGAAGATATGCACATCTTTTTCTGGGTAATTATCTCTCTCCGAGAGTGCCTCTGGGCATGTACATGGGAACCGTGTATAAGTGTGCTTTATAATCATTCTTATTGGGAAGTGGGTGAGAGAGAAAACTAATGGAGGAACAAAGATTCGGATATAGAATAATACAGAGAAAGCAGCAAGGTCATGGAGTCAGATGGTCCTGAGATCTCCTCCTCTATCGGCTACCTGCTGCGTGACCTCAGACAGTTACTCAGGGTTTCAGTTTTCTCATCTGTAAACAAAGAAAACTTATGATTTGTTAAAATAAAAAACAAATGAAGACTAGCCTTGAAAATTCCCTGAACACACAAAACCAGTTGAATCATACAAACAAAGCTTAATTTAGCTTATTTTGCAAGACTAACTTGACCTGGGTCAGTTCTTGCTTATGCCTCTGAAAATCACAAGCAAAACTTAAACTTTCCCAAGGTTCATGTGAGATAACAACAGACCAATTTCCTATTATTCAAGAGAATTCTAATATTACAACCAATCACTGTGAGGAATAAACCATGCTTTCTCACTATATAAGGTGCTTTATAACAATATACCCCTGAGCCTCATTCCATGTTTTGGTTTGAGTGTCCCCAGTTTGCAAACTGCCTTTTTCTGTATGTCCATAATACATTTTTACTAATTAGTATTTCAGTGATTCATTGGTTTTACTTTGGCTATTTCTAAACCTTAGATTATTTGAGGATTAAATGCCTGGAGCAGTGTAGGGGATCAATATGTGTGATCAATAAATTTCCTTTCCTTACCTCAGTCAGCAAGTGTTGCTTCTAAGACCTTTAATGCTTAGCAATCAAACTTAAAGGTCCAAGAAATATCAACTTTTATTGAGTATTTTATATCTAGGACATGCTTGTCTCAGTTCTTTACTATCTATAGGAATCTATGGGACAGGTATTTTTTTTAAGTTTATTCATTTATTTTGAGAGAGCAGGGGCAGACAGATAGAGTATGGCAGAAGCAGCAGAAAGGGAGAATACCAAGCAGGCTCCATGCTGTCAGTGAAGAGCCCAATGCAGGGCTCAAACCCACAAACCATGAGATGGTGACCTGAGCCAAAATCAAGACTCAGATGCTTAACCGACTGAGCCACCCGGGTGCCCCCGGGACAGGTATTTTTGTTATTTGTGCTTTCCACGCGACTAAACTGAGGCTCAGATACTAACATGCTGATGATTCTAGAACTCCTAGGCTGAACTGGGATTTGAGGCCTGACAGACTGGCTCCAGATCCCATGCATTCACTGCACAGGCCAAAACACCTCTTATAAATGGGTAGGCATGATGCAGAAATCAGAGAAATTTTCCTGCCAGTCCAATTTTTGGGAATTAAGAAGGAATAAAATGGTCTTTCTCAAAGAAGAAGGGGGTAGCGAGTCAGTACCATACCAGAATCAGTGCTGTTTGTAAAAGACTCTGGGTGTTCACTCTGTAATGCTTGAACAGTGAGCTAGCCAGATCTCAGGGCACTTCTCATTATCTCAGCTAATGGAGGAACCAAGCTAGTCTTCCACAGAATTAGTGGCTCCCTCCACCTGCCCTGTAACAACCACAGACTTTGTTTCCCATCTGTCCTCCCCTCAAAGGTACAAGGTGCCTGGCTTCCTCAGACACTCCGTGAGCAAGCAGCACCCTCTCATAGAGACTGTCTATGTCAAACTGCTTATTTCCCCCTGAGCAGATCCCTTCTTCAGAGTTACCCTATATGAGGAGTCTGACAGGTGGGAGGGTGTTTCCTCAAGTAACAGAACGGATCTCACACTCCATAGGATGATGTGAAGTGTAGGACTGCCTGCATTCGGTGCTTGACTAACTCTGACCACAAAGGTTCTCCCCTACCACACACGTGGAATTTCTCCCATCTCTATGCATGACAGGTGACAGTCCTGGCAAGAAAGTTTATCAGCAATATAAGGGAACAGGAGACTTCTTTGCAGCCCCTGAGTGGCATAAATGAAGTACTTATGCCTGCAGGATGATGATGACAACAATGACAAAACCTCACATTTGTACATCATCCCATGGTTTAAAAAGCATTTTTAAATTTATGATCACGTTTTTTCTTCAGGAAATGGAATATAAGTTATTCACATACGACAGTTGAGGAAACTGAGGCACTGAGAAATAGAGACTTTTCCAAGTTTGACTCCGAGTGAATCCGAGAATAAGTGAAGTCAAAGCCTTCGGATGGTTTTACACCACGGTGCTTAAGAAATATCAGGTAATTAATTCAAAACGGTTACTTCTAAATACCAGTTTGGAGACTGTTCTCAGATGAGTAAGAATCCTTTGTGCAAGGAATAATAATATTAGCTAAATATAACCAAGCTACATATAAATTGTAACTAGTCAGGGCAACTTGACAGTTTCTACTCTGTATGTTTCCTTCCTGTAGGCAGTTAAGTATGCAGGTTCAGCTGAGCTGAGAAACCTTTCCATTTAGAGTGTATTTGGATCCTGGTTGGAATAATTCTGCTATCAGCATGCTGCTTCTTTCCTGGCAGATTGACTCGATTCTTTATTTGCCAAGATAATCTGATAAGCTATCCAATTAAGTGAAAGGAACAAGGGTGATCCTATTTTTCTCCCTAAGTCAATGTTGTTCTATTACTCATTGCTTTTCATTTTTGTAGTCATTGTAAAATTGTTATCTCTAAGTGGACATTTTACAGGTACATATCTTCTCAGCCACACTCCCCATCTTGGCACAAAAAGACTGCATATACAAACTGAACATGAGGCTAATGTCAATGTTGTAGACAATAGCCCTATAAGGACTTAAACAGTTGGCAGGGCCCTTCTTCTTTGGGTCATTTTCTTTAGTATTCATAGACTTTTTGTCAGTCCTGAAATCCCTGCCAGAAACTGCTAAACCTAGGTCTGAGTGATATTGATCCCTTATACATTTACTTTTTTATTGGGCATCAGTAAAGACCATTGTCTTAATTAAGATTCATCACCAAGAATTCAGTATGATACCATTTAACTTTTGCTTTTAGCACATATAAATAATAACTCTTCAAACAGATAAATACGCATAAGAGGTCACCACTTTTCATAGGGAAAAGAGGTCAATAAAAGAATGATGCATATCTAATATAGATTAGTTTACCTTGAAAAATCCCTGATGGATTTTTTTTTTTTTTTTTGCTATCAGCAAAATATTGGACAATCTTGGATACTGAACAGAAAACAGCAAAAATGCTTTATTCAGTAACTATTATTCTTTGGTTTACTGCTTTATACATAACAATATGTATATTGTTATACACATTTTAATTACATTGATATATGTCAGTATATTTTACTTGTGTTGAAGCTGCTTGCGATTTGGACTATCATAAACAGGATGTTGTCAAAATATTGTATAACTGGGGCCTGTGTTCTACTCATGATCCATCCACATGTGTTTTGAAATAAATCCCCGGAATCCCAGATTATCATTTTTTAAGGGAAATAATGAAATATCAGAACAATACATTTTCAGTTAAATTTTTTTTTCTATATTTGGTACACAGAGAAGTTATTCCCCCGCCCCGGTGACATATATCCCAGATTATTTATAAATTCTCAAATTCTAGTACTATGAAACTCATGTTTTAACAAATTGATAGTCCAGTAAATATAAAACAAAGGACTGGTTTCTAATAACGAGTTTTTCATGTAGCCTTCTAATGTCAAAAGCTTTAATATTGATATCTCCAAATGGTTTTTTAAGATAAAATTATTAGTGATATTTATTAGGCTTTCCTTGGTAAAGAGGATGTATAACTGAATTCTATTAAAGCAGTATACTATGATTTGAACTCTATTTTGTATTCTGGTCTTCATAAATCTAATGTACAGCCAGCTCCCAGTCACCCTGAGAGCTAACCACCTTGTATCAGATGCAAATGCTTACCTAGATATTATGATCTAATTTTGGTGATGCAAAACCTTGTATAGATAAATGAAAATAGCTTCTATCTGTGCACTCCATTTAATTCTGCATATATCAATTTTTGTTTTCTGTTTGTTTTTGTTTTGTTTTGTTTTAAGATTTGAATTAAGTGGTCCTGTTTAGGGATCATTGTGAACTGGCTTAGAATGGGGGAATTTCCTTCAAGACAGGATTCCAAAAGCATCCTCTTTCACTTTTGTGCACTCCTTTTTCCAAAGAACCCTTCTCCAACTAATTTGCAAATGCTAAAATTCTATCACTGGTGCTTTATTGCTTTAACCTCTGTTAAATGTAAATTCCCTTTGGCAGAATAATAATTAAAGTGATTAGTGTTGATAGGCTCCTCAGAGTAGTTCTCCAGAAAGGTTTTCAGGAGGGGAAGAGAGAAAATATAACTCAAGGAATAAAATAAATGTAGAATGAAAACAGACTTCACTCACATCACTTTTTCCCTAGGGTCAGCTCTAGAAACTAAGAAGGGCTCCATTAATACTTGGTAGTATATAGGAGAGCTTATTACTACTGAATCGTGAGCCAAAGGATAGTTCCCTACCATAGTGGTGTAATCATGCAATGGATTTTCTGACCTACTGGATTGCAAACTACCTGCTTGTAATACAGAACAGTATAGTAACCTGAACGAACACATGTGTTTAGAACCTCAGAAAACATTCATTTCAGAAGTGGAAGTGAAACAAAGGAAAATACATCGACACTGGGCTAATTTTGAAAACACACACTCAGAATCATCAATAAACATTATTCTAAATGTTACTAACCTAAACTGCAATATGACATTTCAGTTTGTTATGTATCTCTAATGAGACGTTTTTATTAAGGTTTTAATTTTAATTCCAGTATACTTAACATACAGTATTATATTAATTTCATGTGTACAATATAGCGATTCAACAGTGCTATTATTCAGTGCCCATCATAATAAGTGTACTCTTTAATCCCCATCACCTATTTCACCCATCCCCTCCCCTACTTGCCCTCTGGTAAGTTATCACTTTATTCTCTAAAGTTAAGACTGTTTCTAGGTTTGTCTCTCTCTCTCTTTTTTCCCTTTGTTCTTTTGTTTTGTTTAAATTCCATATAGGACTGAAATCAGATGGCATTTGTCTTTCTCTGACTGACATTTCATTTAGCATAAGGCTCTCTAGCTCCATACACGTTATTGCAAATGGCAAGGTTTCATTCATTTCTATGACTACTATTCCACTGTATACAAATACACTACATCTTCTTTATCCATTCATTAGCCAATGGACACTTGAGCGCTGTTTCCATAATTTGGTTCTTGTAGATAATGCTCCTATTTTCATTGGGGTGCATATATCCTTTTGATTTAGTATTTTTGTATTCTTTGGGTAAATACCTAGTAGTGCAATTGCTGGATCACAGGGTGGTTCTATTTTTAACTTTTTGAGGAACCTCCATACTGGTTTCCAGAGTGGCTGCACCTGTTTGCATTCCCACCAACAGTGCAAGAGGTTTCCCCTTTCTCCACATCCTCACCAACACCTGTTGATTTTGGGTTGTTGATTTTAGACATTCTGACAAGTGTGAGGTGATATTTCATTATAGTTTTGATTTGCATTTCCCTGATGATAAGTTATATTGAGCATCTTTTCATGTGTCTGTTGGCCATCTGTATATTTTCTTTGGAGAAATGTCTGTTCATGTCTCCTGCCCATTTTTTTAAATGGATTGAGCAGCATTAGTATATATATTTGGGATATTAATCTTTGATCAAATATGTCATTTGCAAATATCTTCTCCCATTCTGTAGGTTGCTTTTTTAGTTTTGTTGATTGTTTCCTTTGATGTGCAGAAGCTTTTTATTTTGGTGTAGTCCCAATAGTTTATTTTTGATCTTGTTTCTCTTGTCTCAGGGGACTTGTCTAGAAAAAAAGTTGCTATGGATATGTTAGAGAAATTATTGCCTGTGCTCTTTTCTAGGAGTTCTATGGTTTCAGATCTCACATTTAGGTGTTTAATCCATTTTGAATTTATTTGTGTGTGCAATCTAAGAAACTGATCAAGTTTCATTCTTCTGCATGCAGCTGTCCAGGATTCCTAACACCATTTGTTGAAGAGACTGTCCAAATACTAACTGGCTGTACAATAGTGGGTTAATTTCCATTTTTCTATTTTGTTGTATTGATCCATGTGTCTATTTTTATGCCAGTACCATATCATTTTGATTACTACATATTTATAAATATAACTTGATGTCTGGAATTATGATACCTACAGTTTTGTTTTTCAAGATTGCTTTGGCTATTCAGGATCTTCTGTGGTTCTATACAAATTTAAGATTATTGTCCCAGTTCTATGATAAATGATGTTGGTATTTTGATAGGGATTGCAATAAATCTTTAGATTTCTTTGGGTAATAAAGACATTTTAACAATACTTATTCTACCAATCTCTGAGCATGGAATGTCTCTCCATTTCTTTGTGTCATCATCAAATTATTTCATCAATATTTTATAGTTTTCAGAGCACAGGGCTTTCACTGCCTTGGTTAAGTTTATTCCTAGGTATTTTATTCTTTTTGGTGCAATTGTAAATGGGATTGTTTTCATATTTTCTCTTTATGCTGCTTCATTATTGGTGTACAGAAATGCAACAGATTTCTGTCTATTGATTTTGTATACTGTAACCTTACTGAATTTATCAATTCTAATAGTTTTTGGTGGAGTCTTGAGAGTTTTCTACCTATGGTCAGAAAAGATATATGGTATGATTTTGATCTTTTTGAATTTGTTGAGATTTGTTTTGTGGCCTAATATGTGATCTATTCTTGACAATGTTCCATGTGCACTTGAATCTGCATTCTGTTTTAGGATGGAATGTTCTAAATATACCTGTTAGATCTATCTGGCCAAATGTGTCATTCAGAGCCACTGTTTCCTTGTTGATTTTCTGCTTGAATGATCCACCCATTAATGTAAGTGGAATGTTAAGATCCCTTACTGTTACTGCATTACTATCAATTACTTCCTTATGTTGTTATTAGCTGCTTTATGTATTTAGGTGCCAGCATGTTGGGTGTATAAATATTTACAATAGTTACATTTTGTTTGATTGTCCCTTTTATTAGTATATAGTGTCCTTTTTTTTCTCTTGTTATAGTCTTTGTTTTAAAGTCTATTTGTGCAAGGGGCACTTGGGTGGCTCAGTTAGTTGAGCATCTGACTTGATTTCAGTTCAGGTCATAATCTCACAGTCATGGGACTGAGCCCTACATCAGGCTCTGAGCTGAGTGTGGAGCCTGCTGAGGATTCTCTCTCTCTCCCTCTCTCTCTCTCTCCCTCTCTCCCCCCCTCCCCCCCTTTCATGCTGTCTCTGTCTCTCTCAAAAGTTTATGTGTGTGATATAAGTATTGCTACCTCAGCTTTCTTTTCATTTCCATTTGCATGAATAATGCTTTTCCATCCCTTCACCTTCAACCTGTATGTCTATTGGTCTAAAATGAGTCACTTGTAAGCAGCAAAAATGGGTCTTGTTTTTTAATCCACTCTGTCACCCTTTGTCTTTTGATTGGAGCATTTAGTTTACTTACATCAAAGTAATTATTTGACAAGTTTGCACTTCATTGCCCATTTGTTACTTGTTTTATGGTTGTTTTTGTAGCTCTTTTCTGTTCCTGTCTTCTCTTGCTCTCTTTCTTGTATTTTGCTGGCTTTCTTTGGTGATATATTCCTTTCTCTTCATTCTTTGCATATCTATTACTGGTTTTTGATTTGTGGTTACCAGTAGGTTTATATATCGCATCTTCTATATGTAGCAGTCTATATTAAGTTGATAGTCACTTAAGTGAACCCATTCTTTACTATGCCTCCCCTACATTTTAGGTATATGGTGTCATATTTTTATCCCTTGTGAATCCCTTGACTGATTTTTATAGTTATGCTTAGTTTTACTGATTTTGTGCTATTTTTCATACTCTCATTTATTGTCTTCCTGCTCAAAGAATCATCATTAACATTTCTTTTAAGGCTGGTTTAGGGGTGATGAATTTCTTGAACTTTTGTTTGTCTTAGAAACTATCTCTCCTTCTATATGAATGACAGCCTTGCTGAGTAGAGTCTTCTAGCTGCAGGTTTTTTTCTTTCTATACTTGGAATATATCATGCCACTCTCTCCCGGCCTGCTATGTTTCTGCTGAGAAATCAGCTGATGGCCTTATGGGGTTTCCCTTGTATATAACTGTCTTCTTTTCTCTTGCTGCTTTTAAAATTCTCTCTTTATCACTACCTTTTCCCATTTTAATTACTATGTGGCTTGGAGTGGACCTCCTTGGGTTGATTTTGTTGGGGCTTGTTAGTCCTCCTGGATCTGAAGTTCTGTTTCCTTTCCCAGATTTGGGAAGTTTTCAGCTATTTATTCAAATAAATTTTCTGACCCTTTTTCTCTATATTCTGCTTCTGGTTTCCTATAATACAAATGTTATTATGCTTAATGGTGTCAGTGAATTTTCTAGTCTATTTTCATTTTTTTATTTTCTCTCCTGTTCAGCTTGATTGCTCTCCATTCCTTAGTCTTCCAGATAACTGATCTATTCTGCTTCCTCTGGCCTACTATTTATTCCATCTAATGTATTTCTAATTTCACTTATTATGGTCTTCATCTCTGAGTGGTTCTTTTTTTCTATTTCTTTGTTAATAGTCTCACCGATTTCCTTCACTCTTAAATCTGATGAGTACCTTTAAGACCATTACTTTAAATTTTCTCAGGCGTATTACTGATCATTCATTTAGCTCTCTTGCTGTGATTTTGTCCTCTTATTACATTTGGGACATATTCCTGTGTGTCTTCATTTTGTCAAGTCTGTTTCTGTGTCTGTTTCTATATGTTTGGAAAGTCAACTATACCTCCTGCTCTTGAAAGTAGTGGCCTTAAGAAGAGGAGGTTCTATAGTGCGCTGCAATGCAATGTCCCCTATTCACCAGAACCTGGCATTGTGGGTATCTCCTATGTGTGTTCCATGTGCCCTACTGTTGTGGCTGAGCTGCTTCTGCCTTTAGTCCACTCATCTGCAATGATTCTTTGCCTGTTCAGAGCAGGGTTTGATCCCTGTGTTGTTAGTGGACCAGTCCAGGGCCTCACTGAGCTTGAGTTGAGTCAAACCAGCGATATAAAAATACTGATTCAAAGGGGCACATGCACCCCCATGTTTATAGCAGCATTTATAGCCAAATTATGGAAACAATCCAAATGTCTATCAACTGATGAATGGATAAAGATGTGGGACATCTATATCTATCTATCTATCTATCTATCTATCTATCTATCTATCTATCTATCATGGAATATTATCCAGCCATCAAAAAGAATGAAATCTTGCTACTTGCAATGGCATGGATGGATCTAGAGTGTATAATGATAACTGAAATAAGTCAGAGAAAGACAAATACCATTTTATTTCCCTTATATGTGGAATTTAAGAAACAAAACGGATGAACATAGGGAAAGGAAAACAAGAGAGAGGCAAACCATGAGAGGCTCTTAACTATCGAGAACAAACTGAGGGTTGCTAGAGAGGAGATAGGTGGGGGATGGGCTAAATGAGTATTAAGGAGGGCACTTGTGGTCAGAACTGGGTGTTATATGTAAATGATGAACCACTAAATTCTCCTGAAACAAATATTACACTATATGGTAACTAACTAGAATTTGAAAAAACTTGAAATCAACAAAAAGATGTTAGTTTAAAGAAAAATAAAAGCTTTTAATTTTGGCATAAGCCCAATGGTTTAATTTTATTTTCATTTCCCTTGCCTGAGGAGACATATTTATAAAAATATTTCTGTGGCCAATGTCAAAGAAATTACTGCCTTGTTTTCTTCTAAGAGTTTTATGATTTCAGGTCCTTAATCCATCTTGTGTTTATTTTTGTATGGTGTAAGACAGTGGTCCAGTTTCATTCTCTTGCATGTAGCTGTCCATTTTTCTCAGCACCATTTGTTGAAGAGACTGTCTTTTCCCCATTGACAAAGGAGATAAGAATATACTTAAATTGACCATGTAACAGTGGGTTTATTTCTGGGTTCTGTTTTTCCCATTGATCTATGAGTCTGTTTTTGTGCTAATATCATACTGTTTTAATTACCACAGTTTTGTATCTATCTTGAAATCTGGGTTTGTAATACCTCCAGCTTTGTTCTTACTCAAGATTTCTTTGGCTGTTTGGGGTCTTTATGCTTCCACAAATTTTAAGCTTAATTTGTTCTAGTTCTATGAAAAAGTGTTGGTATTTTGGTAGGGATTGCATTAAATCTGTAAATTGCTTTAGGTAGTATGGACATTTTAAAATATTGGTTCTTCCAGTCCATGAGCATGGAATATCTTTTTCTTTGTGTCATCTTCAATTTCTTTCATCAATGTTTTACACTTTTCAGAGTATAGGTCTTTACCTCCTTGGCTAAGTTTATTCCTAGGTCTTTGTTTTTTGGTTGTTTGTTTGCTTTCAATTTTAAATGAAAATGCTTTCTTAATTTCTCTTGCTGTAATGGCCTTTTCTTTCCATTCAAAGAAGTACATTTCCTGTTCTTGTAAAGCTGTTTTAGTGGTGACTAACTTTAAGTTTTGTTGGTAAATATAATTTAGAACACAAAGAGATACAGATTATCTTGCTACGTAGAGTTCTTGGTTGCAGGTTTTATCCTTTCATTAGTTTTAATATATCATGCCACTCAATCTAGTCTGCAAAATTTCTATTGAGAAATTAGCTGATCTCCTTATGGAATTTCCCTTGTATGTAACTGTTTTTTTTTCTTGCTGCTTTTTAAATTCTCTTTATCACTACTTTTTGCCATTTTAATATCTGTTTTGGCATGACCTCGTTGGATTAATTTTTTGGTGGACCTTCTGTGCTTCTTGGATCTGGATGTCTGTTTCTTTCCCCAGATTAGTAAAATGTCCATCCATAAATGAATGGATACAAAAAATGTAAATTATATATAATGAAATATTACCTATGAAAAAGAATGAGAATTTGTAATTTGCAACAACATGGATGGATGGATGAACCTAGAGGGTATAATGCTAAGTTAAATAAGAGACAAATATTGTATGATTCACTCATATGTGTAATTTATGAAACAAAACAAATGAACAACAAAGAAAAAGACAAACTGGTGGTTGCCAGAGGAGAGGTGTACACTTATCTTGATGAACACTGACAAATATATATAATTGTTGAATCACTACATTGTACATCTGAAATTAACAACACTGTTAATTCAATAAAAAATTTAAAACTTAAAATTTGAAAAGCAAAATTTTGCTCACAACTATGTTACCTTCTATATTTGCCTTTAATATCTTTTATTGTCATTTTAGTTAAATGGATAATTAAATAGGATCACAAATCATTATGAAACAATATTTAATCAAATGTTCAAATAGATCATTTAATCAAATGTTCAAATAGATCAAATGTTGATCTATTTTTTACATACTTTCCAAAAACAAATTCTAAAGTGAAGTGTTTCATCCATAATCTAACTGAAATTTTCTAGAGGGCTTCTAGAAATTTAAAAAGCTTCAAAAAATATTTTTATGAAAAATTAGGCTTACTTGGTATGCTAAATTACATGAGAAGCATTGTTTACAAGTAAGCCTGTTCTCCTTATGACAAGACATAATTAGAAACATTGATTATATTCCCAAGGCTTTTCCTAGAATGTCATATATGAGAGAAACAGGCATAGACTCAGATATGACCAGCTTTAAGGAACTAAGGTTGACTTTATGAAGCCTCTAAAGAAATATCAGCCTGGTACCTTGCTACATAGTTAATAAAGAACATCATTTCCTGGCAGATTTTTTGGAAATCTTGAAAAGACAGAGATTCAGTCAGATCTATAAGTTTTGCAGGTAAAGTCTGATGTCAAGTATTTGGCTTCTGGCATCAAGAAGTTGTTAAAAGTTCAATGTTAAAAACTGAGAACAAACTGAGGGTTGATGGGGGGTGGGAGGGAGGGCAGGGTGGGTGATGGGAATTGAGGAGGGCACCTTTTGGGATGAGCACTGGTGTTGTATGGAAACCAATTTGACAGTAAATTTCATATATTAAAAAAAAAAAAAAAAAAAAAAAAAGTTCAATGTAGAGATTCCTTATAAGAAGTTCCAGCAAAGAGCCTCTATGGTCAGCTGCTATTCTTGCTATGCTCTTGTAAATAATTGGGCTATGTTGTTGTTGTCATTTTTAAACTACATTTGTTTTAAATCAAATTGATGTTAACTTGACTATCTTTGTTAAAAATGAGAGTGATTATAGACAAAAAAAGTTTCAATAACACACCTTTGTAAATATTAGATATTCTTTTCATTATAAACTCGACTAGATCCTGATTTCTTCTAATGTCCACCAATGCCTGGCTACAACTCTCCAAACTAATATTTTTTTTTTTTTGTTCCACCTTTCTGACTTAGAATCATTTGAGAACTAAAACTGCCCTTTTCCTGAAGCCCCTGAAAATTGAATATAAACAACTTGATGGAAACTTCTGAGAAATAACCACAATAACTCATGTATAGATAATTTTAATGCCTGTTAATCTGTGGGCCATTCAGGAAGATCAATATTTGAACTACAACTAGGAAGATCTGTCAGAGTGCCACAACCTGTCCTCAGTCTATCTGAAGAATATTCCAGCCTGACATCTAGAAATCTTCTTAACTGGCTGGTACTCTCAGAACTAAAAAACTGGCTTCTAATTTGATTCACTCACTAACCATTGTTTTCTCTTTTCTTTCTGTAGAAATGCCTTATTTTTTTTTTTTTTTAATTTTTTTTTTCAACGTTTTTTATTTATTTTTGGGACAGAGAGAGACAGAGCATGAACGGGGGAGGGGCAGAGAGAGAGGGAGACACAGAATCGGAAACAGGCTCCAGGCTCCGAGCCATCAGCCCAGAGCCTGACGCGGGGCTCGAACTCACGGACCGCGAGATCGTGACCTGGCTGAAGTCGGACGCTTAACCGACTGCGCCACCCAGGCGCCCCTAGAAATGCCTTATTTAATGTCTGTTTAATTGAACCACAGGTCTAACTTTGAGATTACACCTGCATCACCACCTCCTAAAATCAGGTTTTCAGGACTAAAGGACTCTTCAATGAGATGTAACCACCTACCAGCTCAACTTTTAATGTCTAAAAACTTCGGGGAAATTTCAGAGAAGGAAAGTACAGGAGTGGGGGACAGATCACCCCCAAGATGGGTCACTTTGGCATAAAGCTTATTTTGAGCTAAAAGCAATTGAGTTCCTGCAAGCTCAAGAGAAACTTTCGCCCCTCCCTTAACTACACAAAGAGTCTACATTCGGGGTCTTTTTCAGGATAAGAGTTATTACCAGAGCATCTGTATGGCAGGGCAAGAATCTAACTACCAAATATCTGCTTTTCTTCTTTATTATTGCCTTGTGAATTGCATTCCTTCACTTTGAAGTCTCAAACCCCTACCTCCTTCTCCTTAGTTTAGGATGACATTTATTTATACCTCATTTTGCCTGACTTCTTTGGAATTTCCAAGTATGTATGGATTGTACAAAATTTTATTTTCTCCTGTCTCATGTCAATTTGATTCTTAGCACAGCTGGGAGGAACTCTAAGGGGACAGGAAATTCTTATTCTTTAACAGGTGCAAAATGATTCTCCAGAATGGCTCAAAGTTCATCACTTAGATTGTATCAGCATCTGGTGAAATACACTGGGACAGATACATTTTATTGACTAACCACTTTTCATTTCTTTCTCACCAACAGAAATCTCAATTTTTTTAATGTTTGTTTATTTTTGAGAGACAGAGAATGAGCAGGGGAGGAGCAGAGAGAGAGAGGGAGACACAAAATCTGAAGCAGGCTCCAGGCTCTGAGCTGTCAGCACAGAGCCTGTCATGGGGCTCAAATTCATGAACCATGAGATCATTATCTGACCTGAAGTCAGACGCTTAACCAACGAGCCACCCAGGATCCCCAGAAATCCCAATTTTGTACAGAGAGTCAATAAACCCAGCTGCAGGATACTGACCATGGTGAGGAAAAGACACATTTCTTTAAAAGTATATGTATTATTTAACCTGGCAATTACACTCCTAGGTATTTATCCAAGGACAATGAAAATATGGGTCCATGAGAATATGGATTGATATCAGGCATATGGATACATATATAAAGCAAGGGAATAGAATTGAGAATCCAGAAAGAACCCAGAAACCCATGGCCAATTACTTTTTGACAAAGAAGTCAAGACCACTTGGTGGGGAACAAAGAGATTTAGACAACTGCATGCAAAAGAATGAAATTGGAATGAAATTGGATCAACTCAAAATGGATCAATGACTTAAATGTATGAGCTAAAAGTCTTCGAAGAAAACATAGAGGTAATTCATGATCTCCTATTTGACAATGGATTGTTAGATTTAATTCCAAAAGCAAAAGCAACAAAAAACCCATATGCATAATGTGGGCTTTGTAAAAAATGTGCCTTAAAGAACATTATTAAGGAAGCAAAAAGGCAACATATAAAATGAAAGAAAATATTTTCAAATCATAGATCAAGGTTTGGTATTCGGAATATGCAAAGAACATTTACAACTCAACAAAAAGACCAACAGCCAAATCTAAAAAATGGGAAAGGACTTGAATAGACATTTCTCCAGTTAAGATAACCAACAAGCACATGAAAGATGTTTGCCATCGGTGGTCACTAATAAAATGTGAATCAAAACCACGAAGAGATAGCTCTTCCCCTCCATTAGGATGGGAATATAAAACAAATTAACAAGTGTTTGGTGAGGATATGGACAAGTTAGACCCCTAGTACATTAATCATGTAGCCATTGTGGAAAAGAGTTTCTAAAAAATGTTGAACAGTTACTGTATGATCCAGCAATTCTACTCCTAGGTATATGTCTGGGAGAAATGAAAGCACATGTTCCTACAGAAACTTGTACCCAAAATCCATAGCAGTATCATTCACAATAGCTTAGAGGTGGAAATAACCCATATGTCCATCAATGAATGAATAAAAAAATTGTGGTATGTAGTGGGAAAATAACACCTAATTTAAAGGCTTACTATAAAGCTAATATTTGCAAAATGTAGATCTATAGATCAATGGAAAGATTCAACAACAAACCCACCCGTAAGTAGTTAATATCCATTTGGGAAAATAATATTGGCCATATCTACACTACACAAAAAAATAATAAAACATAGTTATTTGAAAAGAAACCCATAAAACTTACGAAGAAAACACAAAATTTTGTAAAATTTTGGGAGACCCCAAAAATAGTAAACCTTTAAAAATTATAAATGGGTCTGTATCAAATTAAAATCTTTTTCTATTAAAAGAATACCCTCAAGAAAAGGAACTATCAATTCACAGAATAGGGAGAAATATTTGCAATATATCTGTATGACAAAATAAACAATAAGAAAGCAAGATTCAAGCAGAAAAATTAAAATTACGTATGTTCACATTTGTGTCTCACATTCTATTTCTATTGCACTATTTCTACATCACTTGAGAGTATACATTCAAAAAGTTTAAAGTCACTTTTTAAAGCAGGATTTAGATTAAATGTCCACTAGTACCAGGATAAACTAGATCCAGATCCTCTTATTGGCAGAATCTGCATAAAACATCATATTCCAAATACATGCAATTTAACAACGCTTTCATTATTTCAGATAGATATCAACTATCATTCTGTAGACTTATATGTATCTACAATGCTTCAGAGAGAATTTTAATCATGCTTAAAGAGACTAAAAAAACAAAATCTCCTGTCCCAAAAATAAATAAAAAACGTTGAAAAAAAAAAAAATTTAAAAAAAAAAGGGGCGCCTGGGTGGCGCAGTCGGTTAAGCGTCCGACTTCAGCCAGGTCACGATCTCGCGGTCCGTGAGTTCGAGCCCCGCGTCAGGCTCTGGGCTGATGGCTCGGAGCCTGGAGCCTGTTTCCGATTCTGTGTCTCCCTCTCTCTCTGCCCCTCCCCCGTTCATGCTCTGTCTCTCTCTGTCCCAAAAATAAATAAAAAACGTTGAAAAAAAAAAAATTTAAAAAAAACAAAATCTCACGATCACATCGACCTACAACACAGTCACTTATAGTCTCTTTCAATAATTGTCATTGATTTTCTGGCTCCTAAGCATGTTCTTGATTTTAAACTGCATATATTCCTTTGCTTCTCTAGACTTTATCTCCTATCTTTGTGTGTGTGTGTGTGGGGGGGGGGGGGTACCAGAGATAAATTGTAAATCCAGTTCATATCCATGACCCTGCCTTGCTTTCAACTTGGATTCTTTTCTCCATGGCTTTACTAGCTACAGTCCCAATCCCCACAGCCTTAGCCTTGGGACTAGGCAATTTTTGTATTCTTTACCCTATGAATGTAACTATGGTAATTGAAGTAGTGAAAGGATGATGAAATATATTGCACTGTAAACCACTAATTACCAATACTTTTTGAAATATGGGACAATTTTCAGGAAATGTTCAAAACATATCAGGTTCTATAAATATCTCAGTAGAAAGACACAAACTAGAGAGAGATTCATTTATAATAAATGCATGAATAGGAGTTGTAGCTATTCTAATGAAATATCCTATTCAACTTACTATGAGAAATTGGGGCCATTTATTTCTTCCTACTTCTTTATTCTTTAAATTCTGTATCTTGTACATCACAGAAAAGCTTCAGAGTTCTAAACACTGTATTTGTGCAATGAGAAAGGTAAAGTCTGTCTAAATGCCAGAGGGAGTGTGCACTATGTTGATAAACTTAAAGTACCTTTTAAAGTACCTAGGACTGTTCACTCTGAAAAGCAGAGTAATTTTAGAAATAGAGTAAATTAAGATAATAAAAGTATCTTTTTCTAGATCTGACTTCTATGTATAGCTGGCAAGGTACAGGATTTATAATAGGATATCCTATATACAAATGGCATTTCATTTGAATATGCATTAGTTTGAGGAAATTTTCAAGAAAAAAGATTCCAAAGTATCTTTATAAAATTAAGGTATTCTTTTTACAAAAGTGATATGAAATTTCATGAATTAAACAACTTTTAAGAGGAAGTACTCTTAAAACTTACTGTTTGTTAAATGGACAGAATTTAGATTCACAGATATTTCTAATAAAATTAAGAAAATATGACTCACTAATGCCAAAACTAATTGTCTTTGAGAAACACACAGAGAGCAATGTTTAGATACAATGAATCATTCACTGATAAAAACTATTATACAACATAAAGAAAAAAATGTTAGAAACTCTTTATAATGACAATTACCCTTGATCATATGATTTCTCTAGTATAGAGAGCTGATAATGAAAATGGGGCACTCATTTGCTTTGCATAAAAATTGTGATTTATTGTAAGAGGGAACCATAAAATGAAATTAGCAGTGAACTAGTCAAGGCTTGATTGTAAAGTTCTAATATGGATTTATAAAATCAATCTCATTTATTACTTGAATACTTGAGTATCTTTCATGAACAAGGCATTTTGTAATGTGAATTATAAGTATTATTTCTGCCCTCAAACGCAATAGTCTAGAAAGCAATTTAGAGGTAATCCTAAATAAAAGTCCTTTGAATTTCATTGAACAATTGAGCTGGGAAAGGCTGACATATTGGCAAAGATGATTCTAATAATGATAGATAAGATAGAACAGAACATTGTCCTATTTGCCCTCCTATCCCTTTCTTGCCCTTCTCCTTTTTGCTCTGTGAAATTGGTGATCTGATCCCATAAACTGTGTTTTCAAAAATCCCTTGTCAGTTGGCTTACAATTGGGCTCTGCACATGGGAGGATGGAAAGGGGAAAGAAAGGAGGAAGCAAACTATTTGTTGTCTATCTTGGCCTTGTGCATCATCCTATCCTGATCAAGCAGTGGTTGCATTCCCTTCAAGGCACTAGCTTCCAGTCACATGACTCTGGCCCCTCAGATTGCACATTACCATACCCCTTTGTGCCTAATGTCTACATAGTAGCTACAACCTGTCTCATCACAGCTTCCTACTCATTTTCTCAGCTTTTCTATCACCTGTGTAATAAGAAATGTACATTAAACTCCATTTTAAATATTTGGAGTATTTTCCACTTTTGTGGATAGACCCTGAGTAGAAGAACACCATCAGAGGATTACGCCACACAAATTTTTTTAAATGTTTATTTTTGAGAGAGTGTGAGCAGTGGTGGTGGAGTGGTGTGTGTGTGAAAGGCATCTGAAGTGGGTTCTGTGCTGAAAGCAGTGAGCCTTATGTGGGGCTTGAACTGACAAATGGTGAGATCATGACCTGAGGTGAAGTCAGACACTCAACCGAGTCACCCAGGCACCCCTGAAATTCTTTACATAGGATTTTGCATATATTTCTTAAAATGACCGTAAGAAATATTATAGATTTGGCAGAAGAGGAAAGTTAAAATGGTTTAAATGTTTTCACAAGATTATACAAGAGCTAGAATTTAAATCCAGGCAATCTGACTCTAAAATTAATATTCTTGGGGCTCCTAGGTGGCTCAGTGGGTTAAGCATCCAACTTTGGCTCAGGTCATGATCTCACAGTTCATGAGTTCGAGCCCCGCGTCGGGCCTTGAGCTTGTTTCAGAGTCTGTGTCTCCCTCCCTCTCTCTCTGCCCCTACCCCAGCTCATGCTCTCTTTCTCTCTCAAAAAAAAAAAAATAAATAAATGTTAAAAAAATTTAATATTCTTAACCATTAGAATACTTGGTCAAATCTTATCACCTGCCATGTAGGTAATGTCTAATAGGAATGACTTTAAGGTGTCCAAAACACCAAAAGATGAACCTGGTTCACCTTCATATTAATATCCAAGGAGTAAGGCAAGGCATCATGGCTGCAATTAATTCGTATATTGTATACCAAGAGATTATTGTTCTTGGTGCTTGAATATAGCAGCTTAACAACAAAAACAAAGACAAAAACCCTTGTCATCATGAGCTTAGAAACTATTAGATCTATTAGAAGGTGGAAGATAATAGATACATGAATAATATAAACATATGATATTATCTAGTTCTATGATAGAAAATAAAGGAAGATGCATGAGGAATCTCAGGTTAAGTATTGGAATTTTAAGTATGAAAGTACTGTGTTAGATGCTCTCAATTATCTCCTGTCTTCTCTCTCGTCCACAACCACCTTTCAGGACCACCTCTCCTCTTTTAGAGGTGGATGAAATACAATGCCACAGAGTATGGGATATAGTTTAATGAATGGCCATCAAGGGACTGGACATCATGACATGGAAATACAAGAGATCCCATCAAGTTATCCCCATGTCTCTGCTTCTCTATTCTCATGGAAAGCAGGAGACCTTCTATTATCTCCCCAGTGAACTACTTTGATGTAAAGTTCCTCCTTTCATCATAAAAAAATATGTGCCCAGTGAATACATTTACTGAGAACCTGCTGCATTTCCCTTGGTGAACAAGTTCTCAGGTGGTAATGCATTGCATTACCTTGTTTGGTATCTCTCCTTGTTTTGTTTCCCTCACCCTTGCCCTGGGTATGTTTCTCTCAAGACAAGTATCACCACCTAAATCCTTTCTGCAGACTCTAAAGAAACTGAGTTTATTATATAATTAGAAATTTGAAGGAGGTCGCTAATTAGCAATAGATTTGTGCCTCAAGTATGTCACACACGCCATCTCTGATTCTATGTCAGCCTTTAACTTAGGTCCATACGAAGACCGCTGAATCTCCTCTCATTGCATTTCAGTTTGTGGCAAGAAGAAGGAAGAGGAAAAGAGAAACAGTAGTTGGATCTCCCTTTTCATCATGAAAGAACTTCCTCAAAATTGCTAACAACATAATTCCATTTACCATCTCTTTGGTTAAAACTGCCACTTGGCAAACCCTTATTCAAGAGAAACTTGTCAACTGAGTATTTGGCAACTTTAGTCTTTTCAGTAAAAGTGTATAAGAAGGAAGCAGTCTGAGGATAGTACAGACTGACCAGGCAGTAGAGTGGGCTACATTCATTAAGAGGACTTCCAATAGAAGAAAATAGAGGGAATGTCACTGAAGCAATACTTGAAAATGGCTGAGATCATCTAGAATATAGTAAAGACATGATTCATCAAATTGAAATCAACCACTTATTCCCAAGGCAACTGAATCCAAGGAGGGCACTTGTTGGGATGAGCACTATGTGTTATATGTAAGTGATGAATCACAGGATTCTCCTGAAGCCAAGACTGAACTGTATGTTAACTAACTTGAGAACAAAAATAGACACCTTGTTAAAAGTTGACTTGCTCCCCACAAAATCTGAAGAAAAAGCAACTATAAAGAAAAGATGAGCTAGTTAAAAAGGACCAACAGTTTTCAGTAGCAAGGATAGAGGCTCAAAGACAATGGAATTGTATCTTAAAAGTGCTAAGAAAAAATATGTCACCTAAGAATTTTGTGCCCAATTCAACTATGATTCAAGAGTATGTATGATATAAAGACATTTCAAATAGTGGGAAAGTTTATCACTTCCACATACTTGGTGAAAGAATATGTATCAATTATAATGAAATTGAAATCAGTGGGGAGTAGAATACAGGGAACAGTGGTATGGTCTGCCAGTGACCAAATTTGGGGTGGGGATAATTGCAAAGAATTGGAAGAATATACAACATTGGATGATTACCTAATTTATTCTTCCTAACTGGAAAATTTTTGACAGTAAATGGAGTTAGTAAAAATTTTTAAATATAATTTCATAAAATATTTTCATTGACTACTTGTTTTATATTGGTAGACATTTTTAAGTTATATCAAAAAATTATTTTAAAGTTAATATTTCTAAAATATGTATACATATATGTTTTAAGTTATAGTTTCATTTATATTCTTATTTTTTATTTACCCTTAAATAATAGGGGTGCCTGGGTGGCTCAGTTGGTTAAGCATCTGACTCTTGATTTCAGCTCAGGTCACGATCTCACAGTTCACATCCAGCCCTACATCTGGCTCTGTGCTGACAGCATGGAGCCTGCTTGAGATTCTCTCTCTCTCCTTCTCTTTCTAACCCTCCTTCCATTCATGCTTGTTCTCAAAATAAGCTTTAAAAAATTTTAAAATTAATAAATTACTCTTTGTATATATTCACATACTTTAGTATGTTTCTTAGATGTATCTGTTTCTAAAACTATGTCAATAGACTTCTGTGAAATGTTTTTTTTTCCAAATATGGTCTTGTTTTTAATTTTTATAAAGTTTAATACAATTTTCCTCAAAATTTCCTTTTATAGTCAACAAATTTGAAATTGTTAGATTCTACTGAAGATTAATGTATATTAGGAAAATATTCACTCTAGATGCTTACGTCTCTTATAAGCTCAAAATAAGGTTTAACTAAACCCAGGATATTTTCAGTTATGGTCTTCTTGTTTCCAACCAGAGTTTCTTCTTTAATAAATATTTTCACAAGACAAAACTCATGAAATTAGCTGTTCTTACCTAAGGTTACTTTAAATTTTTCAATAAATATAAATTTTAAAAGATTAAAGATAGACATTGAAGGTAAAATAAGAGGGCACAGACTATCAATTCATCCAATTAAAAGTAGAACTATCGGGGCGCCTGGGTGGCGCAGTCGGTTAAGCGTCCGACTTCAGCCAGGTCACGATCTCACGGTCCGTGAGTTCGAGCCCTGCGTCAGGCTCTGAGCCCCGCGTCAGGCGCTGGGCTGATGGCTCGGAGCCTGGAGCCTGTTTCCGATTCTGTGTCTCCCTCTCTCTCTCTGCCCCTCCCCCGTTCATGCTCTGTCTCTCTCTGTCCCAAAAATAAATAAAAAAAAAACGTTGGAAAAAAAAAAAAATTAAAAGTAGAACTATCAAGATTGTTTCCACAGTTTGAGATATTCCAAAGCACAAATGTAGATTTTCTATATTAAATATTGTAAATAACTTGCTCTTTCATTTGTTTAACTCTGTTCTTGCTTTTATAGGGGTAAATTTTAGTGTCTTCCTGTTTGCAAGCTTTATTTCGATCCATTTCAGCTAGCTAGGCTTTATATCAGATAGGAAAGCTATCAGATAGCTAGCTTTATATCAGATCCTTTCCTATCAGATAGGAAATCTGATATTTCCTATCAGTTCATTTTTTAAAGATGTCATTTATTTTTAATACAAAGCAGTAAAAATTAGCATAAATATTTACAAAAAATACTTTTGTGCATTTAGATGGACTTAGAAAACTTTTACAAGTCAAACATTTCTGAAATGTAACAAAATGAAAAGCAAAGGCTACCTATGTGTGCTATTATTCTGAGTTTTTGTTTCTGTGCAATTCGACATTGGTTTTGCCATAAAATTTTTACTTTAGATACGTATGGGCAAAATTATAAACTTTGACAACTTCAAGCTTCTATTTCCGTTGGCAGAAATACCAATCTTGTTTGGATATAATTACAATTTATGTGTGTAATCCCAAACCAATTCCAAGTAAATTTCTGCTCTGTAGGTTTCTTAATTTAGTGTGAATATTGTTTTATCATAAAGCTTTGCTTTACCAAAATTGGTTAAAATATTTGTGTCATTCATGTTAAATTTTAACTAAATTTCCAATAACATATTATCTGTTTCACTTTTAACAAAATAAAGTTCCAAGGCTGTATTTCTTCTCAATGAATAATAGAAACATTTGATGACATTAAAAATTTAAAAAACTTTGGAAAAACTTAACTATATTTGAAGTTCTTGTACTAATAGAGTCAAGACATTAACATGTATCACTTAATTCTTCATAGTATAAAAGAAAACTAGAATCAGCAGGTCAATGAATATAGAAGAGACATGTGATTATTATGAAAAGTCATGCTTTACTGAAAGATACATAAATGCACCTTCTGCAGTTTTGAGTGTTCTTAACCAAAAATTTGAGGTAGATTAGGAGACTGTGACAGAAACTGGAAATAAAATATTTGAGTTTTATCATACCCATGCTATTTGTAAATACAACTCTTTATAAAATTTGGTTAAGAAATTTAAAAATCTGGGACATACTAAATGGATGACAGGACAATAGACATAAACCAGAAATGTCCCAGGCAAACTGAATGTGCAGTCACCATGTTAAATGACCAGTGTAATGTGGTGTTTATGTATAGTGTGGTGGTATTTGGAGTACTGTGCTTTACAAATCTGAATTTTGTAAAATGTGTATTCAGAATTATAGATTTAATCTAAAATGTTTAGAATAATTTATCTGAAGCATGAAGAGGATTTTATAAAGTTTCATAACTGTGATTATAAATTGTATATTGGGAAAATATTGGATACTTTTATTCAATAAAATGAAGCATATTATAAAATTTTGCGAATCTATAGTCGTCATAATATTTAATATTATGTTACTTTTCAATGAATAAAATGACAGTGTTATTTTTAAGTATTGGTCTTCACTTTCTTTTTTTCCCCTCATGCCAAAAATGATGAACTATCATTTTTTCTCCTTGATTTCTTTTTATATAAAAGTGCATAATTATATCTCAACATAGAAACTGTAATTTAAGTTTTGAAACATCATAGAGAGGCTTGCTATGCAAATCATATCCCTTATTGGTCTTTATCTGCTACACAACAGGATTCAAAATGAATTTTATATGACATGGGTTAAGGAATACATTGAGAAAATCTACAAAGGGTCATGGTCAACAAGTGATTTTTTTTAGGAGCCCTTGATACTCCCATCATCCCACGGAGAGGTGTGCAGAAGCATTGATTCTCTTGAAGCATTGAGCCCTCCATTCTTTTTTAGATGACAAGCCTGGGAAATCATCTTTATTGAGAGAATAAACACATTCCTAAATTTTGGGGCCATCTATTTTTAAAATTGTTCTGGAAACACTCATGTTTCAATACCTGGAGATCTTAAATTTGAAGGCCTATCCTTTGTTGGGGGGTGGGTGGGTGGAGTACCAGTTCTATGGGAAAATAAACTTGGTTGAAGGAATCCATAGTCATAGCTAATATGCAGGCAACACAAAGTGAGCATTCAGGGTCACTTTCAGCAATTGTGCCTGTGGTACCACAAGTATCATAAAACTCATTGTGGAAAGTATCTTCTTTATTTACATACTATAACCATGATAATATGTTACACAAATGGTCATTTATGATTAACAAGTTTTACCTTATACATGACAAATTTTCTTGAGCTGTATAGACATGGCATTTTTGTAAGCATCATATGTATAAAAATAAAGTCACCTGGTGTTAAACAGTGTTAACTATTCCAACCATTCCTGAACTTAATATGAAGGACCTGAATGAAGACAGATTCAAGGCTTTAGTCCATAGTTGCCTTTTGCAAGCAGGGCATCACTCTAATACCCTTAAATCAAAGAAAAAGATGTAAATTAATTATATTAAAAAGTTACTGTTTTTCTGGGACATATAGTATTGGAGTCTTATTGTCAATTCTTTTTGAGCAATTAAATATTAAATTTAACAGAATCAAAAGATTCCAATATAAGAATTTATTTTTATCTTAAAGGGATAATTTAGAAGTCACTCAATTGTAACAAGACAGATACTTCAGTTCTGCAGTACACATAGGATGTTATCAGATTGTCAATTCTTTTAGAGTCTATAAATTATTACTGTTCAATATGCTATTCATTTTTTGTTCAATGTCACAAATTCATCACATCTCTAACTTATACAGAAAGTGCTATTTTGGGGTAATGGGGGGCACAAGTAAACCTTCAGAAGCACAATATGCCATTTCTCTGATCTCCCTGAAACATTTGCTCTAAGATAAAATGAATATGTCTTACATAATTTGACAATTTTAGGATGACAAAGATTTCAAAATATCCAAAAAGCAAGATACCTTAACACACAAAGCATACACTAGTTTATTTCTATTGATTCTATTTCCACCACTTTAAGGTAATTAAGGACAGGTTATGTAACATATCTAGCCTCAGTTTTCATACCTGTCAGATGCGGACAAGGCTAGAACTAATAGAACTTATTAGGCTCCATCACATTAATTTTAAGTGTCTTCCCAAAGTCAAAGTTGATTAATACAATACCACTGGTTTTATAGAATAAATTTGATATTCATTTGCCTCAACATTTCCTTTGCAGTTAAGGAATGGTTCCCATATATTTTTTAAAAATTTTTAACGTTTACTTATTTTTGAGAGAGAGAGAGTGAACAGGGGAGGGGCAGAGAGAGGGAGATACAGAATCTGAAACAGGTTCCAGGCTCTGAGCTGTGGGCACAGAGCCTGAGGTGGGGCTCAGACTCATGGACCAGACCATGAGATAATGACCTGACTGAGCCACCCAGGTGCCCCTGATGGGTACCATATTTAAATAGGGGAAAAGCCTAAATTTGACTATGATTGTTTATGGCAGGTCTTAGCAGTGACATAATATAGAAGTTGAAGAGGGCAAAGCCATAGTATGCACTGATTCCAAACAACCCCCCCTTTTATTTTAGAGTGAGCCTCCTAGAACAGTTTCTCTTAGCATACTTTGGGAACACTCATCTGATTACTTTTAAAAGAATCTGCTTTATTGCCGTGTGTTGTAAAGTTTTTAAAATCATTTAGTAAAAAGTATTCTATTTCTCAGTTGCAATCTACTGTTTAGCTAAGCCATAGAAAATACACATTTATAGTTATACCTTGTGTTCTTAAAAATTACTTTTGAGTTATTTTTTTAAATAAAGACACTTGTTTATTTTTCAGGAAACATGATCTATCTGAAATAGATTTTGTTTTTGTATTGTCAAATATGGGGAATGTTGTCATAGATCTATAAGGCCAATAGTTTACCACAAAAATTTGTCTTGTTTAAGTAAAAATATCCAAGAGGTAGGAACAAAGGCATCTTCTGGTAGTGTTGAGCATTCACTGAGCATCATATTATGAAACACAGAAACATTGCCTAAGCTTAGATCTGATATGCCAAAACTAGAAAATTCAAATGCACATAATGTATATTTCCCCACATATTTCAATGCACTTCAGGACAATGATAACAAAGGTAAGAGACATTCTTTGTACAATAGCCAACGGTGGCCATAAGGCAACAGACTGCATTAGTTTCTTAATGCTGTTTTAACAAATTACCACCAACTCAGTGGCTTAAAATGGTGCAAAAATAGGTTGGAAAATTGGTGGAGAAGGAGGACCCTAAGTTCCCCTCGTCCGACAGATACACCTAGATAACACTCAAATCAGTGTAAATCAGAAAATGACCCAAAGACTGGTAGAATAAACTCCATAACTAAAGGTAGAGAAGAGGCCACGTTGAGAAGGTAGGAAGGGCAATGACATGGACTGGGAGTGAAATAGATTGTGACCTTCCATTGTAGGGAGGGAAACAGTAGCACAGAGAAGGGTAAAAGATGGACTATCACACTGGGGACCCCACACATGGAAGACAAATCACCATAATATTTGGCTTTGAAAATGAAAGTGGCAAAATTTCATGAGTTCTTATAACCAGCAGGACTTAAAGCCTAGAATTTTAAAAATCAGCAGGTTTAGCTATGGGAGAGCCCAGATGGTATTAAGAAGCAGAGTTCCCACCCTTAATAAAAAGACATCACAACAAACAGCCATGGAGATACAGCTTGGAAGCAGCAGTTTAAAAATGTCAGGTGCAGACAGGAGAGAGAGTTACTCATCTCAGAGCTTGGCTGAAGAGGCAGGGATCACAGGAAGAGCCTTCAATGAATAAAGGATCTGACAGGCACCATTTCTCTATCCCAACCTCCAGCATAAACACACAGCCACCTATGGGAACCAGCAAAGTCCCAACACTCATTACCTAACTTGCTTATACCAAGCCCCTAATGCCCTTTGATGGATCTGCCTTTCCCAGTCACACTTGCCTCAGGCCTGGTGCTGTGGGCTCCATCCCCGAAAAGACCATCACAAACCTCACCAACACCTTATCTCCTGACTCCTCTGTTTCGTGGGACCTTAGTTCTAGCAGCAGCAGGTCTCGTTTCGTAAGCAAACCCGTGCAAACTTTGTTAAAATACACCTCACTGGTCAGGAACCAAATACTTCCCACAACAAATAGCCTCTGCAGACAACTGGATAGAAGGAAAAAGTGGCCAGGACACAACAGCAGGGCACATGCAACATGCATAGGAGACACTCTCTGAAGTGCCAGGTCCTGGGAAAAGGGCAACATGGCATTTCAGGACACTACAGAATCTCTCCTTCATAAAGCCATTACCTTCAAGAATAGGAGATGAAGGTGACTTTCCTAATACATGAAACAGACACAGAATGTTAGACAAAATGATGAGACAGAGGAATATGTTGCAAATGAAAGAACAGGACAAAACCACAGCAAGAAACCTAAGCAAAACAGATATAAGTAATATGTCCAACAAAGAATTTAAAGTAATGATCATAAAGATATCACAAGACTTGAAAAAAGAGTGGAGGACATCAGTGGAATTCTTAACAGAGAGATAAAAAAAACAGAGATGAGCAACACAATAAATAAAATTAAAAATACACTTGATGGAATAAATGGCAGGTTAGAGGAAGCAGAGGAATGAATAATGACTTGGAAAACAGAGTAATGGAAAGTAATAAAGCTGAGCAAATGAGAGAAAAAAGAATTATGTAAAATGAAAATAGAGAACTCAGCGACTCCACCAAGCATAATAAGATTCATATTATAGGGATCCCAGAACAGGAAGAGACAAAAAGGGGCAGAAAACTTTTTGAAGAAATAATAGCTGTAAACTTTCCTAATCTGGGGAAGGAAACATATATCCAGATCTGGGAGGTACAGAGATCTCCCAACAAAATCATCCCAAGGAAGTCCACACCAAAAAATATAGTAATTAAAATGGCCAAAAAAAAAAGTGATAAAGTGAGAATTTTAAAAGCAGCAAGAGAAAAGAAAATGATTACATACAAGGGAAACCCCATAAGGCCATCAGCTAATTTCTAGCAGTAACTTTGCAGGCCAAAAGGGATTGGCATGATACATTCAAAGTTCTGAAAGAAAAAGAACCTGCATCTAAGAATACTCTATCCAGCAAGGCTATCATTCAGAACTGGAAAGATGCAAGTTTCTCAGACAAACAAAAACTAAAAGAGTTCATGATCACTAAACCAGTCTTACAAGAAATATTATAGGAGACTCTGTGAGTTGAAAGGAAAGACCAAAAGTAAGAATATAAGGAGTGGGAAGGACAAAAGCAGTAAAAATATGTGTATCAATAAAAATCAAAGGATTCACAAAATAAAAGGATGTAAAATATGACACCATATACCTAAAGTGAGAGGGAGAGAGGAGTAAAGAATGTGTTCAAACTAAGTAACCACCAACTTGATTTGGACTGCTATATGCAGCAGATGTTATGCACAAACCTAATGGTAACCACAAGTGAAAAACCAGTAATAGATATACAAAGAATAAAAAGAAAGGAATCCAAGTATATCATTTAAGAAAGCCAATAAACCATGAAAGAAAGACAAGAAAGGATCAGAGAAAAAGTACAAAAACAACTACAAAACAAATAACAAAATGGCAATATATACATGTCTATCAATAATTACTTTGAATGTAAATGGACTAAATTGTTCCAATGAAAAGACATAGGGTGACAGAGTGCGTAAAAAGAACAAAACCCATCTATATGCTGCCTACATGAGACTCATTTCAGACCTAAAGACATCTGGAGATAGAAAGTGAGGCAGTGGAGAAATATTTATCATGCAATGGATGTCATGAGAAAGCCAGGGTATCAATACTTCCATCAGAAAAAATAGACTTTGGGGACCCATGGGTGGCTCAGTCAGTAGAGCATCTGACTCTTGATTTCAACTCAGGTCATAATCCCACAGTTCATGGGATCGAGCCCCATGTCAGGCTCTGTGCTGACAATGTGGAGCCTGCTTGGGATTCTCTCCCTCTCTCCCTCTCTCTCTCTTCCTCTCTCCACTCATACACACATTCTCTCTCTCTCTCTCTCTCTCTCTCTCTCTTTCAAAATAAATAAACTTAAAAAAAAGTTTTAATGAAAAAATATACTTTTATACAAAGACTGTAACAGGAGACGTAGAAGGACACTATATAATACTAAAGGACACAGTCAGACAAGAAGATATAACAATTGTAAATATTTATGCACCCAACACAGAAGCACCCAGATATATAAAGTAGTTAATAATAATCATAAAGAAAATAACTGACAGTCATACAATATTAGTAGGATACTTTAACACCCCACTTACATCAGTGAGCAGATGATTCAAACAGAAAATCTCTAAGGAAACAGTGGCTTTAAATGACACACTGGACCAGATGGATTTAACAGATATATTCAGAACATTCCACACAGAAAGAACAGAATTAACATTCTTTACAAGTGCACATGAAACACTGTCCAGAGTAGACCACTCACTAGGCCACAAAACAAGTCTCAACAAATTCAAAAGAATCAAAGTCATACATCTTTTCTGACCACAATGCTATGAAACTAAAAATCAACCACAAAAAAAAAAAAAAAACTGGAAAGAACACAAAAACATGGAGGTTAAGTAAAATAATACTAAACAATGAATGGGTCAACCAAGAAATCAAAGAGGAAATGAAAAGTTACATGGAGACAAATAAAAATGAAAACTGAAAAGTCCAAAAATCTTTGGGATGCAGCAAAAGCTGTTCAAAGAGGGAAATATATAGCAATACAGGTCCACTTCAAGAAGCAAAAAATATCAAATAAACAACCTAACCTTACACCTAAACGAACTAGAAAAAGAACAAATAAAACCCCAAATCAGTGGAAGGAAGAAAATAGTAAAGACTAGAGCATAGGTAAACAAAATAGAAAAAAAATAAACAAAAATAGATCAATGAAACCAGAAGCTTGTTATTTGAAAAGATCAACAAAATTGATAAGCCTCTAATAATACTTACCAAAAAAAAAAAAAGGGAGAGAGGACTAAAATAAATAAAACCACAAATGAGAGAAGAGAAATAACAACTGAAACCACATAAATACAAACATTTGAAAGAGATTATGAAAACTATATGCCAACAAACTGGACAGCCTAGAAGAAATGGATAAATTCCTAGAAAGTTGTAATCTCCCAAAACTCAAACAGGAAGAAATAGAAAATTTTAACAGACTGATTACTAGCTGTGAAATTGAATCAATAATTTAAAAACTCCCAACTAACAATGGTCTAGGACCAGATGGCTTCACAGATGAATCCTACCAAACATTTCAAGAAGAGTTAATACCTACTCCTCTCAAATTATTCCACAAATACAAAAGATAGGAAGACTTCCAAATTTATTCTAGGAGGTCAGCATTACCCTGATAATAAAGCCAGATAAAAATATCACACACACACATGCACGTGCACACACGTGCACACACACACACACACACACACACACATACACCCCAGAGGCCAACAGGACAATATTTCTGATGAACACAGATGCAAAAATACTCAACAAAATACTAGCAAACCGAATCCCACAATACATTTAAAAAAACTATTCACCATGATCAAGTGGAGTTCATTCCCAGGATGCAAGATAGTTCAATATTCACAAATCAATCAACATGATATATCACATCAATAAGAGAAAGAATAAAAATCATATGATCATTTCCATAGATGCATAAAAAGCATTTGATAAAGTACAATATCTATTCATGATAAAAACCTCAACAAAGTAGGTTTAGAGGGGACCTACCTCAACATAATAAAAGCATTACATGAAAAACCTATAGCAAACATTATACTCAATGGGGAAAAACTGGGAGCTTTTCCCCTTAGGTCAGGAACAAGACAAGGATGTCCACTCACACCACTTGTATTCAACATACTACTGGAAATCCTAGGCCCAACAATAAGAGAACAAAAATAAAAGGCATCCAAATCAGCAAGAGAGCAGTAAAACTTTTACTATTTGCAAATGACCTGATAATATATATAGAAACCCTAAAACCTCTTCCAAAAAGCTACTAGAAATTATGAATGAATTCAGTACATCTCAGGATACAAAATTAATGTGCAAAAATCCGTTACATCTATACACTAATAATGAAGCAGCAAAAGACAAAATTAAAAAATAAATCCCATTTATAATTGCACCAAAATAATAAAATCCTAGGAATTAACTTAACATAGAGGTAAAAGACATGTGCTCTGAAAACTATAAAACACAGATGAAAGAAGTTGAAGATGACACAAAGAAATGGACAGACATTCCATGCTTATGGGTAGGAAGAACAAATATTGTTTAAATGTCTATATTTAGCATTCAACAAAGCAATCTACAGATTTAATGCAATCCCTATCAAAACATCATCAGCATTTTTCACAGAGCTAGAAAAAATAATCCTAATTTGTATGGAACCAAAACAAATTTTGTATGGAATCAAGCAATATTGAAAAAGAAAAACAAAATGGGAGGTGTCACAATCCCGACTACAAATTATATTACAAAGCTGTAGTGATCAAAACAGTATGGTACTGGCACAAAAAAAACACACATACAGTCAATAGAACAGAAAAGAAAACTCAGAACCAAACTCACAATTGTGTGGTCAGTTCATCTTTGACAAAAGGGGAAAGAATATCCAATAGGAAAAAGATGGTCTCTTCAACAAATGGTGCTTGGAAACCTGAACAATTGCATTCAAAAGAATGAAAGCAGCCCACTTTCTTACACTATAAACAAAAATAATTCAAAATGGATTAAACACCTGAACGTGAGACTGAAACCATAAAAATCCTAGAAGAGAACATAGGCAGTAATTTCTCTGGTGTCAGCCATTGCCACATTTCTCTAGATATGTCTACTGAGGCAAGGGAAATAAAAGCAAAAATAATCTATTGGGACTACATCAAAATAAAAAGCTTCTGTACAGTGAAGGAAACAATTAACAAAACTAAAAGGCAACCTACAGAATGGGAGAGGATATTTACAAATTACATAAGCAATAAAAGGTTGGTATACAAAATATATAAAAAAGTTTTAGAGGGATCCTGGGAAGATGGCGGCATAGGAGGATGCTGGGCTCACCACGCTTCCTACTGATCATTTAGATTCCACCTACACCTGCCTAAATAACCCAGAAAACCACCAGAAGACTAGCAGAATGGAGTCTCCGGAGCCAAGTGCAGATGAGAGGCCCACGGAAGAGGGTAAGAAGGGCGGAGGGGCAGTGCGCGCTCCACGGACTGGCGGGAGGGAGCCAGGGCAGAGGGGCAGCCCGCCGGCCAAGCAGAGCCCCCGAGTCTGGCTTGCAAAAGCGGAGGGGCCAGACGGAGTGTGTTCCGACAGCAAGCGGGACTTAGCATCTGGGAGGTCATAAGTTCACAGCTCTGCTCAGAAAGTGGGAAGGATGGAGGACAAAGGGAGGGAGAGTTGCTGAGCCCCGGGACAACAGAGCTCAGTTTGGCGGGGAACAAAGGCGCTCGCCAGCGCCATCTCCCTCGCCCATCCCCCAGCCAAAATCCCAAAGGGAACAAGTTCCTGCCAGGGAACTTGCTTGCACTGCGCAAACACCCAAGGCTGTGCTTCTGCGGATATGTCCCTCTGGCGGGTCTGACTCCCTCCAGGTGCGCAGGGGCCCTCCCAAAGCGGATCTCCAAAGGAAAAGCAAGCTGAGCCTTCCCCTCCCGCCCCTGTGCACCTTGCCGATCCACCCCAGCTAATACGCCAGATCCCCAGCACCACAAGCCTGGCAGTGTGCAAGTAGCCCAGACGGGCCACGCCACCCCACAGTGAATCCCGCCCCTAGGAGAGGGGAAGAGAAGGCACACACCAGTCTGACTGCGGCCCCGCCCACCAACTCCAGTTATACACCACAGTACAGGGGAAGTGCCCTGCAGGTCCTCACCACACCAGGGACTATCCAAAATGATGAACCAGAAGAATTCCCCTCAGAAAAATGTCCAGGAAATAACAACAGCTAACGAACTGATCAAAAATGATTTAAACAATATAACAGAAAGTGAATTTAAATTAATAGTCATAAAATTAATCGCTGGGCTTGAAAACAGTATAAAGGACAGCAGAAAATCTCTTGCTACAGAGATCAAGGGACTAAGGAACAGCCAGGAGGAGCTAAAAATGCTATCAACGAGCTGCAAAATAAAATGGACACAACTACGGCTCGGACTGAAGAGGCAGAGGAGAGAATAGGTGAACTAGAAGATAAAATTATGGAAAAAGAAGAAGCTGAGAAAAAGAGAGATAAAAAAATCCAGGAGTATGAGGGGAAAATTAGAGAACTAAGCGATGCACTAAAGAGAAATAATCTACGCATAATTTGTATTCCAGAGGAGGAAGAGAGAGGGAAAGGTGCTGAAGGTGTACTTGAAGAAATCATAGCTGAGAACTTCCCTGATCTGGGGAGGGAAAAAGGAACTGAAATCCAAGAGGCACAGAGAACTCCCTTCAGAAATAACTTGAATCGATCTTCTGCACGACATATCATAGTGAAACTGGCAAAATACAAGGATAAAGAGAAAATTTTGAAAGCAGCTAGAGATAAACGTGCTCTAACATATAAAGGGAGACCTATAAGACTTGTGACCGATCTCTCTACTGAAACTTGGCAGGCCAGAAAGGAATGGCAGGAGATCTTCAATGTGATGAAGAGAAAAAAAATATGCGGCCGAGAATTCTTTATCCAGCAAGTCTGTCATTTAGAAAAGAAGGAGAGATAAAGGTCTTCCCAAACAAACAAAAACTGAAGGAATTCGTCACCACTAAACCAGCCCTACAAGAGATCCTAAGGGGGATCCTGTGAGACAAAGTACCAGTAATATCCCTACAAGCATGAAACCTACAGACATCACAATGACTCTAAACTCATATCTTTCTGTAATAACACTGAATGTAAATGGACTAAATGCGCCAACCAAAAGACATAGGGTATCAGAATGGATAAAAAAACAAGACCCATCTATTTGCTGTACAAGAGACTCATTTTAGACCTGAGGACACCTTCAGATTGAAAGTGAGGGGATGGAGAACTATTTATCATGCCACTGGAGGTCAAAAGAAAGCTGGAGTAGCCATACTTATATCAGACAAACTAGACTTTAAATTAAAGGCTGTAACAAGAGATGAAGAAGGGCATTATATAATAATCACAGGGTCTATCCATCAGGAAGAGCTAACAATTATAAATGTCTCTGCGCCGAATACAGGAGCCCCCAAATATGTAAAACAATTACTCACAAACATAAGCAACCTTATTGATAAGAATGTGGTAATTGCAGGGGACATTAATACTTCACTTACAACAATGGATAGATCATCTAGACACAGGATCAATAAAGAAACAAGGGCCCTGAATGATACATTGGATCAGATGGACTTGACAGATATATTTAGAACTCTGCATCCCAAAGCAACAGAATATACTTTCTTCTCGAGTGCACATGGAACATTCTCCAAGATAGATCACATACTGGGTCACAAAACAGCCCTTCATAAGTATACAAGAATTGAGATCATACCATGCATACTTTCAGACCACAATGCTATGAAGTTTGAAATCAACCACAGGAAAAAGTCTGGAAAACCTCCAAAAGCATGGAGGTTAAAGAACACCCTACTAAAGAATGAATGGGTCAACCAGGCAATTAGGGAAGAAACTAAAAAATATATGGAAACAAACGAAAATGAAAATACAACAATCCAAACGCTTTGGGATGCAGCAAAGGCAGTCTTGAGAGGAAAATACATTGCAATCCAGGCCTATCGAGAAAGTCGGGATAGAAGGAACATACTTAAACATCATAAAAGCCATTTATGAAAAGCCCACGGCTAACATCATCCTCAATGGGGGAAAACTGAGAGCTTTTTCCCTGAGATCAGGAACACGACAGGGATGCCCACTCTCACCGCTGTTGTTTAACATAGTGTTGGAAGTTCTAGCATCAGCAATCAGACAACAAAAGGAAATCAAAGGCATCAAAATTGGCAAAGAGGAAGTCAAGCTTTCCCTTTTTGCAGATGACATGATGTTATACATGGAAAATACGATAGACTCCACCAAAAGTCTACGAGAACTGATACATGAATTCAGCAAAGTTGCAGGATACAAAATCAATGTACAGAAATCAGTTGCATTCTTATACACTAATAATGAAGCAACAGAAAGACAAATAAAGAAACTGATCCCCTTCACAATTCACAACCAAGAAGCATAAAATACCTAGGAATAAATCTAACCAAAGATGTAAAAGATCTGTATGCTGAAAACTATAGAAAGCTTATGAAGGAAATTGAAGAAGATATAAAGAAATGGAAAGACATTCCGTGCTCATGGATTGGAAGAATAAATATTGTCAAAATGTCAATACTACCCAAAGCTATCTACACATTCAATGCAATCCCAATCAAAATTGCACCAGCATTCTTCTCGAAACTAGAACAGCAATCTTAAAATTCATATGGAACCACTAAAGGCCCCGAATAGCCAAAGTAATTTTGAAGAAGACCAAAGCAGGAGGCATCACAATCCCAGACTTTAGCCTGTACTACAAAGCTGTCATCATCAAGACAGCATGGTATTGGCACAAAAACAGACACATAGACCAATGGAATAGAATAGAAACCCCAGAACGAGACCCACAAACGTATGGCCAACTCATCTTTGACAAAGCAGGAAAGAACATCCAATGGAAAAAAGACAGTCTCTTTAACAAATGGTGCTGGGAGAACTGGACAGCAACATGCAGAAGGTTGAAACTAGACCACTTTCTCACACCATTCACAAAAATAAACTCAAAATGGATAAAGGACCTGAATGTGAGACAGGAAACCATCAAAACCCTAGAGGAGAAAGCAGGAAAAGACCTCTCTGACCTCAGCCATAGCAATCTCTTACTTGACACATCCCCAAAGCAAGGGTATTAAAAGCAAAAATGAACTACTGGGACCTTATGAAGATAAAAAGTTTCTGCACAGCAAAGGAAACAACCAACAAAACTAAAAGGCAACCAACGGAATGGGAAAAGATATTTGCAAATGACATATGGGACAAAGGGCTAGTATCCAAAATCTATAAAGAGCTCATCAAACTCCACACCCGAAAAACAAATAACCCAGTGAAGAAATGGGCAGAAAACATGAATAAACACTTCTGTAAAGAAGACATCCGGATGGCCAACAGGCACATGAACAGATGCTCAACGTCGCTCCTCATCAGGGAAATACAACTCAAAACCACACTCAGATATCACCTCACGCCAGTCAGAGTGGCCAAAATGAACAAATCAGGAGACTATAGATGCTGGAGAGGATGTGGAGAAACGGGAACCCTCTTGCACTGTTGGTGGGAATGCAAATTGGTGCAGCCACTCTGGAAAACAGTGTGGAGGTTCCTCAAAAAATTAAAAATAGACCTACCCTATAACCCAGCAATAGCACTGCTAGGAATGTACCCAAGGGATACAGGAGTACTGATGCATAGGGGCACTTGTACTCCAATGTTTATAGCAGCACTCACAATAATAGCCAAATTGTGGAAAGAGCCTAAATGTCCATCAACTGACGAATGGATAAAGAAATTGTTGTTTATATACACAATGGAGTACTACGTGGCCATGAGAAAGAATGAAATATGGCCCTTTGTAGCAACGTGGATGCAACTGGGGAGTGTGATGCTAAGCGAAATAAGCCATACAGAGAAAGACAGATACCATATGTGTTCACTCTTAGGTGGATCCTGAGAAACTTAACAGAAACCCATGGGGGAGGGGAAGGAAAAAAAAAAGAGGTTAGAGTGGGAGAGAGCCAAAGCATAAGAGACTCTTAAAAACTGAGAACAAACTGAGGGCTGTTGGGGGTGGGAGGGAGGATAGGGTGGGTGATGGGTATTGAGGAGGGCACATTTTGGGATGAGCACTGGGTGTTGTATGGAAACCAATTTGACAATAAACTTCATATATTGAAAAAAAAAGTTTTACAACTCAATACCCAAAAAATAAATAATCCAATTAAAAAATGGGAGAAGACATGAATAAATATTTCTCCAAAGAAGACATACGAATGGCCAACAGGCACATAAAAAAATGATCAACATGTCATCATGAGGGAGGGAAATGCAAATAAAAACTACAATGAGATATCACCTCACACCTGTCAGAATCACTAAAATCACCACTACAAGAAACAAGTGTCGGTAAGAATGTGGAGAAAAAGGAACCCTTGTGCACTGTTAGTGTGAATGAAAATTGGTGCAGCCACTGTGGAAAGCAGTATGGAGTTTCCTTAAATAGTTAAAAGTAGGAGTACCCTATGCTCCATGAATTACATCCTGGGTGTTTACTCAAAAAACACAAAACACTAATTCAAAGGGACACATGCACATGTTGAAGGCAGCATTATTTACAATAGCCAGATTATGGAAGCACACCAAGTGTCCATCAATTGGTGAATGGATAAAGAAGTAGGATGTGTGTGTGTGTGTGCGTGTGCATGTGAGTGTATACAGCCACATAAAAGAATGGAATCTTGCCAATTGCAACAACATAGATGGAGCTAGAGGGTATAATGTTAAATGAAATGAGTTAGTCAGAGAAAGACAAATACCATATCATTTCACTCATGTACAATTTAAGAAACAAAACAAAAGAGCAAAGGGGAGAGAGAGAGAGAGAGAGAGAGAGAGAGACAAACCAAGAAACAGACTCTTAAGTATAGAGAACAAGATGATGGTTACCAGAGAGGAGGTGAGTGGGAAAATGGGTTAAATAGGTGATAGGGATCAAAGAGTACACTTGTCATGAAAACAAACAAACAACAACAATAAAAATAAAATGTGCAAAAACAATTATTTTATAGTAGAAGTCTGAAATGGCTTTTATAGAAATGACTAAGATTAAGGCATCAGCCAGGCTGAATTCCTTCTGGAGGCTGTAGGGGAGTAATAGTTTCCCAGCCTTTTCAAGCTTCTGGAGGCTGCCTCCATTCTTTGTCTTATAACCCCCTCTATCTTCAAAAAAGCCAGCAATTAAAATCACTCCAACCTCAGGTTCAGTTGTCACATCTTGTCTGACTCTGCCTCTCCTGCATTTCTTTACAATGACCCTTATGATCACACTAGGACCACTCAGATAAATAAGGATAATCTCCCCAACTCAAGATCCTTAACTATCATATCTGCAAAGTCCCTTTTGCCATGTAAGGTAACTTATTAGCAGGTTCCAGGGATTAGGACATGGATATCTTTGGAGGGTCATTTTTCTATCTACCACAGCACCCCTTTCGTTCACATTCCAAAAAAATATAATTGAAACATTTCTTTGAGTCAGCAATCATATTTCTCAATTTCCTGAATATCAACTGTAATGATTTAGGTTTTCAGAGTATTGAGAGATTTTCTTGCCAGATGACTGAATAATATAAATAGCATCAGCAACTGAGTTTTAGAAATAGAGGACATTATTTCAGAGTTTTTATTATATACAGCTTACATAGACACAGAATGACTCTGTCTCACGGCTACTCTATCCATCAACTCAATTTTATCACTTTGTTTTTCTGAACAAACAAAAATTATAAATCACATACATCTGCCATGTTATTTGTTGCTATAAGAGGCATCAGGTGTTAAGAACAAGTGTTTAAAGTTCAAAGTGATGTATTCTTTCTTTTTAATAACTTGTCTCTGCCTGGTATTTTCTCACCTTGCAGCAAAATTTTAGAGGCTGCTATGTTTTCCGATGAGCCATTATAAATCCAAAGAGATTTACCACACCAGAAAAAAAAAAAGAGCATCTATTTGTTTGATAATTCACGGAGTCCTTTCTTCACATCAGATGAGTGCTTTTTGACCCTGTGAGAGCTAATAAAAGCAAATCCCAGTTTTGTGAAATTCCCCCTCTATGGCACCTGAGCATGGGTCATTACATACCTTCAGCACATCATGTGTGCTGGACATTAGAGCTAGACCTAGTGCATCTAAATCAATTTGTAATTTATATAGTTCAGTTACAGATTTTCACTGCTAACGCTTCATAATATGACCCAAGGATTTCGCTATTCAGCAAAGATTTAAAAATAACTTTCCTCAAACTGAGAACAATCGCTTTTATTTTTTGATGTTGACCTCATTGTGACGTTGAGTCTCACTTTGCTTGTATTTTGGATTCCTATCAATTCACATAAATCACAGATACAAATAATTCGGTGCTCTCACATAGTTGGTGCAATTAACAAACGAGCTGCAGCAGAGTAATGGACCCTCTGGAATGCAATGCCCTGTGTAATCTGTCCTGGGGGACTTCATATAGGAGAAGCATATAATGAGATTATTTTGACATTTCAGTAAAATTTTGTGTGTGTGAGGATCTAGACGGGTCTAACTTACTCTGAATTCCACATTAGGATGAGTTTTATTTTATTATTTTCTTTTCTTTTCTTTAAATTTATTTTGAAAGAGAGAGTGAGAGAGCAAGTGTGAGTTGGGGAGGGAGAGGGTGAGAGAGAAAATCCCAAGCAGGCTCCACACTATCAGTGCAGAGTCCTCTCTGTGCGGCTCGATCTCACAAACTGTGAGATCATGACCTGAGCAGAAATCAAAAGCCGGACGCTTAATCGACTGAGCCACCCGGGCGCCCCCCCTAGGATGAGTTGTAAAACACGATTTCCTTGTATACTGTTATTTGAAAGGGTCCCCTCAGAAGAACTCAGAGGACAAGAAATCATTTGGCAACTGTTCTTTCAGCAATTGTTGTACAAGGTTAGTCTAAAGAATACATTACTGATGCGAAAGCAATATGTTTCTAGAGGAAATGTCATTGTGATTTGTTCAGGAATGGTTATTAAGCACACCATGTCATAGGTGAGGTTGTACTTGCCAGTAACTAGAACTGAGCCAACATGCACTTTGTGAAACATAGAACAAGAGCTCACTTGAAGCTCTACTGAGAGCCAGCAAGAAGCTCATGATACCCTGAGAGCAGGGATGGCTCAGACATTACAGCAGTTCAGGGAGGGGCTCAGTCCTTCACCGGTACTCTCTCTGATGCCAAGTGGTGCACAAAGCACCTCTAGCGTGAGGGAAGCAGTGTGAAAGACCGGGCCTAAGACTCCTTCTCTAAATTTGACCAATAAAGGAGGTGGCTGAAGACTGTTCCAACAGGAGCTCCTTTGGAAAGGATACTCAAAGAGATCAGCCAGAGGGAGGAAAAGTAAAAGACAAAGGAGGAGGAAAAAATGAAGTTAAAGACATAGAATAATTTACTTGTGAGAAATAGCCTGATTCAGTTAGAATTTAGAGACAAATCAACTATGAAATTTTACACAAAACATTGCTTTTCTGGGGAGGCGATGGACATTCAATGTCCAAAATTGCCAGCCACTCTAAGGACTGAAAAAATAAAATGCTGGAATGCTGGTGAATACTGTCCTATCATTCTTAAGCCCTGCCTTCCCAGCTAAGGTTTCCTTCAGCAGCCCTTTTTACTTCTCCTCTTTACTACTCCTCCTCTCCTTCTTCTCCCTTTTGAAACGGGTTCCTACTTTATCTTCTGCTGGTCACTGGTCCTCCTCTTGGCTTCCATCTGGATCAGAGTCTACCGGCTGTTGTCCTCTCCAGTTCAGACAGTTTAGGTCTCCTCTCGGTCTCTGGCCTCTACAGCTGCTTTCTGCTCTTAGTTGACAGTACACCGTGCAAAGCACCTATACTCCCCTCTCCAGCTCAAATCATTCCTGGTGTCATCATGTTCACACAGGAGCTGCCTGCATCAAAACATCCTGATAGGTGCGTGTTAATATGCAGACTCCTAAGCCCCACTTGAAGAACATGGGAAGCATTTTTAACATTCTTAACAAGCATTCCCAGTTGACTGATCTGCACAGTACATGTTGACAACCACTGTGTTAAGTCTTCAAATTGACCGAAAGGGATAAACCTCAGGTTTTTCTTCTTTGCCCAGCTGGTCAACTGGATCTTTTAGATGAGTTGACTCAGATAGAAGTAAACTAAGAGAACGGAAGTATCTGAACAGCCAGTTTGTAAAACCAAGTAAAAATTAAAAATGGGGATTCGATTTTATATGCATAGACATATAGCATTATTAAATGTCTAATGATAGTCATGAGACTAAGCCAGTACACTGCTGAAACAGCTGATGCCATGCTATATTACTTATCATTAAGGTACAAATTAATTATGTGTAAATTAAAATTTGATTTTTGGGGTTACTTTCTGTGCTAAAACAATCCCCCCAATCTAAGTTTGCCTGATGTTAGCAAACATTAAGATGTTTCAGTGACACTGTTTTACAATGTATTATGGGCATTTTAGAGGGGATTTATATAGCTGCAATCTAACATCAAACAGGTTTCAGACAACATAGAAACTTCTCATTATAGGTGATTCTTATTTATCAAAACTACAAGTCAACACGTGACAGCATGCTCGTTAAACAAAAGTTCTTTTTTTATAAGCTTGTTGTGTTTAGCAAGGACTCTGTTTTTCTTCACTGTGCCTTTCAAAAAAAAAAAAAGAAACAACATTACAAATATCACATAAAAGATTCCTATCAACTTTTAATGGAGAGATAAGGATCCAGGTTGACTAATCAGTTATTATGAATTAATTTTAGTCTTTCTAAATAGTCTTACAAGAATTATGCCTTGTGAGTGGATATATGGAAGTTGCTATAGCATTTGAACACATGTATGAACAGAATCACTGACAAAATTTAACAATTCAGTTAAGTATTTGGATAGAGGATATGACGAAGACCCACATCAGCTGTTATTTGCTTAAAATAACAGCTTAATTTTTTTTTAACTTGGCACCTTCCTGATATATGCAAATTATTCAAATGTGACACTGTGTTTTCTCAAGAACATTTGTTAACAGGAGATAGTTAAAGGTTCTAAAAATGTTTATTCTCATGGGATTGAATGGCCTGAAGTTTAAATCACCCCCAAGTGACAGTGCTACTGTCTTGAGTATTACAGGATGAACAAGAAAGTGGAGTAGGAAATGGTAACTTAATTCTTCATTGCTTTGATGGCAATGGAAGAAGAACCTGAGATCACAGGGGTGTCTTAAGACTAAATTCAAAGAAGTGTATACCAGAAGTCTCAGGATTCTAAGACAGATAATCAGAGAAGACTCAAAACTCTTATATTTCACGTTACAAAGAATTTACAAGTGCCAATATGGAATTTTGCAAAATTCCCTTTACCTTTATAGCATGGCTTTCCTACTTCACATAATAATATTTAAATGTTTACTCGGAGCTTTTTTGGTTCACCATTCAACTACAGACTTTATTCATTTAGTGATCACGATAAGACTGTGGGGAAAGTTCTCTTGTGATTCATATACTATAAATGAAACAAATGAGAAAACAAAAAAGAGCAAACTGGGATTCCAGGTAAAATTATTACAGCACAGACTGCACATTTAAACACCATATTCTTCGACCTGGTAACATGTAGATTACCTACAACTGTACAGGGGAAATATTGAGTGTTGGACAGAACTATTTTCAAACTTTTCTAATTAGGACAACCGCCTAAATGTATGGTCTCTAAAACTGTCTCTAAACACTGGCATTAAATGAGAGCATCATCACATTGCCCACTGTATGTAATACCTTTTTTCAAGATATATATGGGGCTTCTATTTATTACTAATATCATTTCTTAGTTCTTTGGAACTTGTGTCACACAACAAAATTAATGAGTATAGTAAAGGCTTTAACTATGATAACATTTATCTGAAATGATTCAATATGACGATTTTTATATACGACTTTTTAATGATTTTCAAGAATTACATTTGAGGGGCACCTGGTGGCTCAGTTGGTTAAGCATCTGACTTTTAATTTCAGCTCAAGTCATAATCACATAGTTTGTGAGTTTGATCACTGCATCAGGCTCTGTGCTGACAGTTCAGAGCCTGCTTTGGATTCTCTCTCCCTCTCTCTCAGACCCTCTCCCAGCTTGTGTTCTCTATCTCAAAATAAGCAAATAAATTTTTAAAAATTATTTAAAAAAAGAATTACATTTTGAGTCTTGAGATTTAATATTTAACCAAAAGATTGTTTCAAAGGAAAGCTTTCAAAATATTCCACTCACTTTTAGAGTAAATTATAGATCTTCTACTACTTTCTTGGAACTTACAAAAATAATCTAGTTATCTTATAATTCCAAGGAAAGAGTTGGTTATATAGCAGATATTTAATTAATACTGGATTAATAAACTGATTTAGGTTGCCTCTAAGTTTTGTTTTCTGGTAAATTATACTATTCCACCATATTAAAAATTCTTATTGGGACTTAAAAATGATGTTGGAATTGAAAAGAGTTTCTTAGGTGGACTTAGAAGAGATTTGCCACTTTTTTCCTAAGTATATCAGGTAATTCATTGATTGTCAGGGAAGTGAAGGTTCCCTTTTTCCAATTACTTAATTAAGCCATTAGATGTTATCAGAATGTCCAATGAATCCTTCACTTTCTTATCATTAAATCTTTTTTATTTCTTTCAAGTTCTTTAATTTCTTGTAAGAATTCCTAGCTGGTGGAACATGAGTGATGAATTTCAACTTTGACCACAGACTTCCCATGCTAATCCTGCTCTGTTCTAAGAAGTCACACAGCTTAAAGTGTTCTTTTTCATTTCATGGGTCTTCTCAGAGTCCATCTTCTCTCCTCTTTGCTGGTTACATTTTAGATTTTGATTTGAAGAACTCCTGGTTGTGTTCTTATTAACTCATCCTAAATTAGATCTCCAGTCACTGCTATCCTTGTATTTTCAGCATTATTAAGCTCTGTTCTTGCCTACCTCAGGAATTTTGTTTGCATGCTTTTTTGTTTCACCAAGCAATAGCTGAAAAGCCTAGAAATGAAGCTCTTGCCATTGATACAAAGAGGTAGCCAAATACTAGTTTCACAATAAATGTGAGTGGATGAACTGCTCTCCTAGAGAAATGCATGAGGTGCTATCAGTGCCTTTCGTCCGTGTCCCATCATGATACTTTTTGTCATCCACTCATCATGATACTGAAAAAATCATTTACCTTTTCTCCTACATTATTTCTTCAGATTTTTTTTCATTCTCTTTCTTTTCCTCCCCCAAAACACTCTTCTTACATTTCCTCTGGTCATCCAGGCTGAAAATGTTCTAGTCTTGTTTAAAGAATAGATCATATTGTGGGGCACGTGGGTGGCTCAGCCGGCTAAGCCTCAGACTTCAGCTCAGGTCATGACCTCGCGGTTCCAGAGTTGGAACCCTGCCTGGGCTCTGTGCTGACAGCTCAGAGCCCGGAGCCTGCTTCTGATTCTGTGTCTCCCTCTCTCTCTGCCCCTCTCCCACTTGCGCTGTCTCTCTCTTTCTCAAAAATAAGTAAACATTTTAAAAATTAAAAAAAAAAAAGAGTAAAAACATTTGTTTCAGCTTCAGGAAGACCTATTCCATTGAGGTTGCTCTATTTTTTAAAAAAAAGGATGCAGGATTAGGTAAATGTGATTAGTAACCTGAGAAGCGTCTCTAGACTCTACAACTAGAATCACAGAAGGTATGACTACAGATCCAAAATTCTATTTAAATAGAAAGACATACTGATAAAAATATTTTCCGGCCCTTGAAAATATTTGAAAATCTCACCTATATAACTGACAGAGGAACACTGGACGTTTTGTAATAACTGCATAAGTCTCAATAAAAACCGAACGAAACCAAAAAAATCTCTCGGTTTTTTTTTTTTTTCCTTTTTAGAATGCCTTCCTATATTCTGGACATGGTGGTTTTGTTGTTTTTTCCTTTTTTTTTCTCCCAAGGAAATTTAGTTTTGCTGTTGTTATTGTTTTGTATATACAACATCATTTTCAAGCTCTTTTAGCTTGCCTTTTCCATTGGTCACAGCCATCTTACACCCAAAGTGGTGTTAAAGTTTTTGAATTGCATTATGTAGGCTATTAAAATGAAGCAATCAGGGAGAACTGGTTGCAAGTCCAAGAGAAGTGGTAAAAATCATATGCAACTAATTCTTTTGCTATTTGAAATGACTATAAAAGATAATGGATATGTCAGCAGACAATTAGATCAGCAGTGCAAAGAAAAGAAATTGCAACACAGGAAAGAACTTCAACATAAGCAATTGTTAATAAGAAAAAAAAAATCCTCTCAGTTGGTTCTTTGGAAACATCCCCTCACACATCCGAGTTCGACTTGAATATATTTATTTTCAAATTCTGTCAAACTAGTGATTAAATTTACAAGTACACAAATTATTTGGAATGTTTTAAAAGCTAGGGCCATTTTATTAAAAAGCTGCCTAGAAGCAGTTGAGCCCCTAAATGATGGAAACTATTTACATAATTGAAATAGTCTACCTTTACCTAAGATATTAAGGGTTCCAGAATTTACATAAACTCTCATTTTATTTATCTGTGTGTTTTGGAAGCCCCTGTTAGAAAACTGAATTTAGAAGTAGTTACAAATGATAAAAAGGAAAGGAGAGATTACTTCTTTGGCAATATCTCAACTTCAATATCTTAAATGCTGAGGGACTCTGATCTTAGCTAGATTTACATTAGGAGAAAATGAAAAGACAGTTAACAGTTAAAAATCATCATTTCAGAGCTTTGTGTTTAGAGAAGATTCTAAAGAGTAATTTCTGTATTCATCCTCTGCCTGCCTGTTCAGCACTTTGGTGTCTGTCCCTACAAGTGTCTACAATTCCCATGTGCTAAATAAGGCTGAATTTAACAACGTGAAGAATTCAGTTTCACACATTGCTAAGTATGAAAATAGTGTTCCATAAATGAACTGCGCTGCTAGCTCATGTTTCCTGAATGAAAGAGTGGATGATTGATGATGAAATGAACTAACAATTTGAAAGTAAGTGTGTATAATGGAGAGACTTGGTACACGGCTGTGTTTCTCACCAATGTGTAACTGCCCGGGGATAATACAGAAATTGCCTTTTGCTTGATAGTATAAATTTTAAATCAATCTCCTTCAGTTAATCAGAAGAGAGGCCGGTCTGGCTCCTGCCACAGCCTTTATGTTTGTTATTAACTGTGCTCACAGAATTTATGATTTATTTATTTTTTAATAACCAACTCACAGTATACACTGATGGATCAGCTATGATTTAAGTTGTGGAAGACTCGCGGCTTATATTCTATACAGGATTACAGATCTCTTATAAATGTCACGCTATTTTCAAAATCATTCACCAGTATTATGTAAAACAATTAGCCACATTTAGAAAAATAGGAATAAAAAACCAGGTTGTGATATCAGCCTGAGTACAGAAAATATATCAAGCAGAAACCAAAAGATGTATACTTTGTACAGTAAAAGTACAAAATGGGCTGTTTCTGTATTGTATACCTACTTAAATTCTCCTTCCCTGCCAGGTATGTTATTTTATTTTCCCTTGGTAAACTTCCTTGACACACACAAAGTTAGACCTTCCCTCTGTAGACCTTCATCAATGCGGGGCAGTCAGGAGGACTTGAACTTGCCCTGATGCGACCCAACCTCTAACCCTTTCCCCCCTTTTCCGGAACTCCACTACTATCTGTTTGGAATCGTCAGGACTAAGCTAATTGTAATATTCATCTCTTTTTATATCAATCACCAGAAGCTCAGGTCTCCAGGTTATTCCTCATTCCCCAGATTTCAATTCTCAGAATGCTCTATAGACCCCTTTTCTATCTACCTTTTCCCCTTTCACAATTCCTAAAACTTTTATTTTTGCTTTGGTCTGTAGAAATTGCTATATCCTCACTTTCTTCTCTAAGTATTGCCATCACTTTCTTGTTCTAACCAGCCTTCCCACACAGCTAGTTCAAATGGTGTTTGTCTCCTTACCTTCTCTAACCACTGGAACCAGACATGTGGTAGATATGCTTGTTCTGATTGCCACTTCCAATAGAGTCTCTTCTCTTCCTAAGGACCCACAGTATAAATGACTTGAGTAACTTTTTTTCATTCCTTGAAGATTTGATACCTGAGTCACTATTACTCTTCAAAACCAACCTACCTCTTTTGAATTTTTAGCGATGTTAAATTCACTAGGAACAACTGCACAGAAAACAAGTAGATGACTAGGGACCCTTCCTCATCTCTTTCTACCGGGAAATTATTCTTATACACACTAGCATCAGAATGGATGTTCATTCTCTGGAGAAACTGAATCAAAAAAGGCTCTGGACTAAGAAATGAACAGAATAGACAGAGGCCGAGTATTGCAACTTTCTGTCCTTGCTACTCCAAGTATGATCCATGGGCTCACAGGATTGATATCATCTGGGATTCTGATAGAAATTCAGGAACTGAGATCCTACACTGTACCTGTGGAATCAGAATCTATATTTTACCATGTATTTATACACATTTAAAGTTTAAGAAGCAATAATTTATGGTATTAATTAAAAGAATGTGGCAATCCTAGTTTATATTCACGAGGCAAGCCCTAGAGCAAACATTTCTAACACTGATTTTTCAGGGAGGTTTCTGTGGCAGAGATAACTGTAGCCATCAAAATTAACACTTCTGGGGCACCTGGGTGGCTCAGTCAGTTAAGTGCCTGACTTCGGCTCAGGTCATGATCTCACAGTTTGTGAGTTCAAGCCCCGTGTCGGACTCTCTGCTGACAGCTCAGAGCCTGAAACCTGCTTTGGATTCTGTGTCTCCCTCTCTCTCTGGCCCTCCCCTGCTCACACTCTTTCCCTCTCTCAAAAATAAATAAACATTAAAAATTTTTGAATAAAAAAAAAAAAGTAATACTTCTGCTCCTCTAGGGGCACCTGGGTGGCTCAGTCGGTTAAGCGTCCAACTTTGGCTCAAGTCACCGTCTCACAGTCTGTGGGTTCAAGCCCCACATAGGGCTCTGTGCTGACAGCCCAGAGACTGGAGTCTGTTTCAGATTCTGTGTCTCCCTCTCTCTCTGGCCCTCCCCCATTCGTGCTCTCTCTCTCAAAAATAAATAAGCTTTAAGAAAAATTAAAACAAACAAAAAAATACTCCTTTTCCTATAGCCTAGATTTGTCATCCGGAAGCAGTTGCCAAGCCTGAGACTAGATTTCCAAGCTTCCAGGGAGCAAGAACATCCTGTCCCCTTTAAAGATCCTTTGGCTGAATTAAGAATCAAATTAACATGACACAGATTAACAGGAGAAAATCAAACTTAATAATAATACATGTATGGAGAATCTACACAGACATGAAATTTCAAAGACAGGCAAAATGAGGTGTGTATGTCATCCTGAACAAAGAAGAAGGGGATAGGGGTCTGGGACTTCAGAGGGAAGGAATGAAATCCATAGGGCAATAAGAAAAAGAGAAGATATTTGGTAATCAGATGTTTGCCATACCATACAGATGGGTCACTCAGATAAAATTTATCTCTGACAATAACCCTTATTCTGGAAAAGACCCCCAATTTAGATTCTTCTATGTAGTTGAGGGAGGGGCAAAAGCTTCTCTTCAGACTACAGGGTCTTGATTGCTTTCAGCTCAAAACCATCTTTATGACAAAGTGACCCATCTTGGGGCAACTTTCCCTTGTCCCCTACATAGCCTGCTTTGCATTGATCTAGTTCTGGCTACTCTAATTTGAGTGGATATGATGAGTATCACTTCCAGGCCAAGGATTTAAAAAGTAATGTGCTCTCTCTAAAATTCTCTTTCCCCTTTTGCCATCTGGGTACTTCAAGACTGTGGGATGAATAGTATCACAAGATAAAGAGAGTCTGTGTTTCTGAATCTCTATATAGAGAAAAATCACCCATTAACCAGAAAGGTGAATTTAAAAAATTGCATTTGAGGCTTAACACATTTTAAAGTCTATTTGTTACAGAAGCTAGCCATGCTTTAGCCAATATACATTTCCAACTAAACATGTGGTGATAAATCTCATCAACTTATGGTGAAACTTAGCAAGCAGTGGGTTCTGTACAAGGTTTCCAGTTACCATTTGAGTGCCCTACTCTTAATTATAAACAAGTAGCAAATCACCAAAAATTTGAGAAAAGCCTCTAAAGCTTCTAAAAGACAAGTAGGCAGTTGGAAAAGAAGTCATTAACACTAAGAAAAGCAAAGAATTATACAAGAAAGAAAAGGTAATCAAAGTATATTATAGGGTTTATGTGAACAATATCTACAAAGTCACAATAATGTAAGCAGGAAACATTGGTTTGACAAATAGTTGTAATATAACTATACTGGGAGACAAGGAAGGAGAGTGGGGGGAGATGCAGATACAAGAAAAAGAAATCCTCATCTTCCAACTAAAATTGCATGTTGTCTACATTTGAAAAATCAAGAAATAGCAGCATAACTATTTCATTTATGTGTAAAGAAGTAAATACAAAAAGATACAGTTAAAGATGTCAGGCTCTGCAGAGCAGGAATCTGGGGTGAGGAGAGGCACAGGGCGAATGCAGCTTTGTGGTTTTAGGACTTATGGGGCCTTTTAATTCTTCAAATTATGCACACGTATAAATATGAAAAATAAAAGTTAAAAATAAAAAAACAACATGTAAATTATCTTTCCTTATTTACTTCAACCTGGTAGCATTACATTTTATTTGAATTACTTAATTCTACAATTCTGTATTCTTTTGCTATCCCACTCCACCTATTATTATACTTTGTTCATTTGCTCAGTTTAAAGATGAAGGTCTATATTTTATTGGAATGCTTGTTTGTTAACTTTGCACCTAAGTAGTCACACTGAATATAGGTATAGAAATCATTTATTCAATTGAAAGTATTACTCTACCACAAGTATTGTAGGTTACCCTCTAAAACAACGCATTTTATATTCTAGTTAAATTACTAAAAATTTCAAATAGTGGAATTGCATTTGCTAATGAACTGTGCCTCTTAGAGTAGGTAAGAGGAGATAAGAAATTAGATAAGAATAAAATCTTATCATACCAAACCTAAACAATGTACTTCAAAAGTCCTCAAGTCACATATGCCATTTTGGATCCCAGCAAACAAACTTCAGTGGTGGGGCTCCAAATCAAAATTCAAATATAGTAATTACACAAACTTGGAAATATCAAGTCTAAAACACCAATGCTGTCTCCTTCAGATTCCTCTTGGAAGTCATTACTCAATTCCATATACAATACAAACTTCTTTTATATATAAAAATATCTAGGCCAAAGCTACAAAGCAGGAATAGTTAAATAAGTAACAAGACAAGCTGAACCAGAACAACCTAGTTCTAAAACAGCTTATTTCCAAACTAAAAGTGAAATTTGGAGTCAGAATACTCAATGTTATAATTAACCCACTTGTTATTGAATACTCGAGAAGTATTACAAAAATTCATGTGATCAGTTTACATGATAACCATAGGGGCTATTGGGTAGGCTACCCCAAGATGGGCCACTTTGGCATTGAAATTATTTTGAGTTAAAAGCAATCAAAACCCAGCAGATTCAGGAAAATCTCTATCTCTCCCTCAACTGCCTGCCTATACCAGGAGAGCTACCAACAGAGATTCCTCCTTACCTAAGAAATGTATGTACATAACAGGGCAACCTTTACTTTCCAGATGCTTTCTCTCACCTTTCTGCTAATGGTCTTCTTCCCCCTTTGAATCCTTAGACCCCTACCGTCTCCTTAGCTCAGGATGTTAGATAAGCCTCAGATTGCCTGCCTTTGGAATTTCATGTCTGTTTGGATTCCCTTTACATATGAAGCTGAATTTTATTTTCTCCTGATAATCTGTCTCATGTCAATTTGATTCTTAGTTCAGCCAGGACCTTGAAGGGCATAGAAAATTGTTCCTCTCCAACATGACCATGTTTAATTTTCATTAAAATTACTAGCAACATACAAAGTCCTCCTGCTAGTGTAGAATACAAATTTCCAACAGATTGACTGATTCAAAGTGTTGATGTATGTTTTCAGTGAGTCTCCTGATTTAGATCATAAAAGTGAACATTATTTCTCAACTTCAGTCTGATCACAGAGGGTAAACCCAAATATAGGAGCAGAGATTTGAAAGCAAACTGAGAGTGATTCACTTCACCCTTGTCTTTTTTAAAGAATGCAGTTTCAAGAAACAAAGACCTCCTATGCAGTAATTATATTTTGTCACTTTACATAATAATATAGCTTGCAGTGTACTTCTGTTTTCTCAATCACCTGGAGATTACAAATTGTTCTTGCAATTATCTGATTTTCTATCTAACTGGGACAGAGTTCTTCAAACTGTGAATCTGATCACCCTGGGGAGACTTCAGTCTTTTATGAGGATCTGAAAGACAACCCAAGGAGAAAGATGGTATATTTCCCTGCTCACTAATTATTTTCACTAATGGCTGAGAAAGCAAAAGCATTCATTAGAAGTTTTGGGGTGCACTTTATTTCTGTTGGATTAAGTATATCATTTGTCTTCCCACATTGTGTCATCAAAAGATATTTATGCATTTTATTTGAATTCATACATTAAGGAGTATATGATGTAATTCATTGTAGTCATCAGAATGATAATTGTCTTCTATTTGCATCTCAGAGTAGGAAGAAGTGTAAAGGTTTCAATAATTCTGGGGGGGAAAAGCATTCTACTTGCTTTATAACATACCCTATATGTATTCAATGGAAATGTTGATAACTGTATCATTTATGAGATGTTAAAATATTCGAATATCTTTTTGTCCTAATTAGTCATTGTCTTTTCCTCTAGTTTATTAAGTCCTTTCACAAAGAGGGGTATTAAAACATTGTATAATATTCTGCATGCCAATGATTTTAGGATGAGGTTGTTGAGAAGCAGAATACATCACCTCAAAACATGCCTCTTTGGCATAAGGATTATCTTCCGCTGACTATTTTTAGGAAATAGAATACACAGGAGAAGATCTAAAAAGTAAGTAGAAGTTATCATTTTGTAAGAAACATTTACATTAATAAGGCAAATAAGTATGTCTCCTTCTCTGTACCAGGAAGAATACTCTATATATCTAGATCTAGATATAAGACTCTGTATCTGTAGAAAGTCTTATCAATAGAGAAGGTAGCAACTTAAATCTGCATCATGACCACATACCCTTGTTTACAGCGCTTTTCCTGACAATACTATAACTGCCCCTCCACACAATATCTTTTCTCTTTGGCTGTAAAGGGTATCTAATGTGGTGGCCTGGGCCATTTCAGGGAGTTACTCAGTTTTTCTAGGTATCTCCCATGTGTATAAGAAGTATTCATGTTATTAAACTTCGGTTTGTTTTTCTCCTGTTAATCTTTTTTTTACAGTGTTTGTCTCAGCCAAGAACCTAGAAGGGTAGAGGGAAAACTCCTTTTCCTCTCCCACAAGATTATAGAAAAACTATTTGTTGCTTACAGTTTAGCCCCAAAGAGGCAGGGTTCAGAATCAGAAGTAATAGTGCCACTGAAAAGTAAATTTCCTCTAAATCAATGCTCTATATGACTGAGCAATCCTCATAGCTCAATGGTTGATCTATTCCCCATAATAGGCATAAATAATCTTTACTATTTGCAAGTTGAGTAGCCATAGAAACAATATATATGTTATAGTTTCTCTCTGCTCTTTTAATTAACTAGAAGTTTGTTATATTTTTGACATATTGAAGAATTTTTCTGTTGATACTACCTCTGTTCTATATTTTTCTGGAATGAATACTTCTGTATTTGTTTATGCAAAATTATCTTTATTAACTGTACACGGTCTCCAAAGATATCAGGCAAGTGCAGAAATACAGCAATAATAAATTAACCACTATTGACATTTTAATGTATTTCCTGCTAATAATTTTATTTTTTTCTGAAAAAAAATTATTATATCTACAATTCTGTATTCTGCTTATTTTTCTGTGTAACATTATTTGAATTTTCTATGAACACTCAATTCAAAAGCATATCAGACTTCCAGGAAAATGGGTGGAGTAAGAAGATTATAAACTCACCTTATCCCAAGGGTGTACCTACATAACATACCCATTAGTGTAAATAACCCAGAAAACCTCCCAAAGACTGACAACTGACTCACCATGAATGATTGTAGAGAAAGGCCATATTATAAACAGTAGGAAGGGTGGAGATGAAGTCAGGAGCCAAGTGACTCACAAGACTGACCACAGGACGGAGGGCCACCCCAAGCCCAGAGAAGAGAGAGGAGTAGACCCTACATCAGGCATACCAGGCACCCCAGGCACAGGGATCTGCACTGGGAAGATGAATCCCCACAACATTTGGCTTTGAAAATCACAGGGGCTTACCCTCATGAGTTTTTACAACCAGTGTGTCTGAACACAAAACAACTTTAAAAATCAGGAGGCTCTACTCTCAGAGAGCAGGAAGACATCAGGAAACTGAGTCGCTGACCTTAAAGAATCAGAACAACAAACAACCCTGCTGAGATACAACATAGAAGCAGCAGTTTGAAAAATGCTTGGGATGCATGGGTAGATCTATGTATTAATCTCAGAACATGTGCTGGAGGGGCAGGAATCTTTAGGAGACTTGTTCAGAGTTGTCCAAGAACTAAAGAGCTGGCAGGCACCACTTCCCTCCCCCCACTCCCCAGCCTAGATACAGGGACACTTGTGGGAATGAGCCAATGCAAACATTCACCACCTAGCTTGCTAACAGTATGCCCCACTCCCATGCTCCTCTACACACCTGCCCCCTCCAACCCACCACCAGAAGTTCTCTAACACAGCTACACGTCCCCTCCCACATCAGACCAACCCAAACCTTGCTAACACCACATGCCTGCTCCTGTGTTCTCCTGTAGACCTGTCCCATCACACCTGCCCTCAGCAGGAGTCCATCCAAAGGGGCAACAGAAGCACAGCATTATGAAAGCATCCCTGACAGTGGCCAAGGCCATTCCAAAGTGATTCCTGCACTGGGGATGGAGAAAGATAACCATACCTACTTGCTCCACTGTGGCCCCAGCTGTGGTCTGGGGGCAGACATCTGGTCTGACTACAGGCCCCACCCACCTACAAAAGTCTCTCAGCAGACAACACAGGGGTGTGTGCTCTGCAGTTTGATGCTACTGCATCCCTAGCAAACACCTGGTCTGACTAAACTAAAGCCCAAGGTGGCCCTAGACTATTAAGAACACTGGGACCATTAATAACACAGGGACCAAACCTTGCCACAAATAGGCAAACAGAGCCATTGTAGACAACTGAACTGAAGGCAAAGGAAGCTCAGTCACAAAATAGGGTACATGCAACACACATAAGAGATATCCCTGAAGAACCAGTTTCTGGTGAACAGGGGATATTGCACTGCAGGGCACTCCAGAGCCTCTCTTTCATAAGGCCACTACTTTCAAGAGCAGGAGATGTAGCTGACTTTATTAACACATAGAAGAGACATAAAAAGTTAGACAAAATGAAGAGAGAGTGGAATGTGTCCCAAATGAAAGAACAGGACAAAATCACAGCAAGACAGCTAAATGAAATGGAGATAAGCAATATGCCTGATAGAAAACGTAAAGTAATAGTCATAAAGATACTCACCGGACTTGAGAAAAGAGTGGAGAATTGAATGAGACCCCCAACAAAGAGACAGAAAATATAAAAAAGAACCAATCATAGATGAAGAACTCATAACTGAAATTAAAAATACACTAGAGGAAATAAATAGAAGAAGAGAGGAAACAGAAGAACAGATCAGCAACCTGGAATACAGAGTAATGGAAAGGAATCTAGTTGAACAGGAGAAGGATAAAGAAAAACAAACAAGAACAGACTTAAGAAACTCAATGACACCATCAACATAATATCATTCACATTATAGGGATCCCATAAAAAGAGAGAGAGAAAAAAAATACATGAAACATTCTCCAGAACAGATCACAAATAAGGCCACAAAACAAGTCTCAACAAATTCAAAAAGACTGAAGTCATATTATGCTTCTACTTTGACCACAACACTATGAAACTAAAAAATAGCCACAAGAAAAAATATGAAAATAACACAATTACATGGAGGTTAAATAACATGCTACTAAACAATAAATGTATCAAAGAGGAAATAAAAAAATATAAGGAGAAAAATGAAAATGAAAACACAATGGTTCAAAATCTTTGGGATGCAGCAAAAGCTGTTCAAAGAGGAAAGTTTATAGCAGTACAGGTCTACATCAAGAAGCGAGAAAAATCCCAACTAAACAACCTAAACTTACACCTATAGGATCTGGAGAAAGAAGAGCAAACAGAACCTAAACCCAGTAAAAAGAAGGAAATAATTAAAGCATAAATAAATGAAATAGACAGTAAAAAAAAAAATAGAACAGATCAATGATACCAGGAATTGGTTTTTTGAAAAGATCAACAAAATTGATAAACCTTTAGGCAGACACATTAAAAAAAAGCCTTGAATTAACAAAGTCAGAAATGAAAGAGGAGAAATAACAGTTAACACCTCAGAAATACAAAGGGCAGAGGGTAATAACAGAATACCATTAAAAATTATATGTCAACAAATTGGACAATCTAGAAGAAATGGGTAAAATTCCAGAAATATATAACCTTCCAAAACTGAATCAGGAAGAAATAAAAGTTTGAACATACTAATTACAAGTAATGACATTGAACTAGTTATTTAAAAAAAAAAAAAAAAGTTGTCAACAAACAAAAGTTTAGGACCAGATGGCTTCACAGGTGAATTCCACCAAACATTCCAAAGAGTAGAAAAAGAAGGAAAACTTCTAAATTTATTCTATGAAGCCAGTATTACCCTGATACTAAAGTCAGATAAAGACATCACAAAAAAAGAGAACTACAGGCCAATATCTCTGATGAACATAAATGTAAAAATCCACAAATTACTAGCAAACTGAATTCAACAATACATTAAAAACATCATTCACTACAATCAAGTGAGATTTAGTCCTAGGTTACAAGAGTGGTTCAATATTCACAAATTAATCAGTGTGAGACACTGTATCAATAAGAGAAAGGATAAAAATAATATGATCATTTCCCTATAGGTATAAAAAAGCATTTGACAAAGGGGGTATCTGGGTGGCTCAGTTGGTTGAGCGTCTGTCTTCAGCTCAGGTCTTGATCTCGTAGTTCGTGAGTTCAAGCCCCGCATCCAGCTCTGTGCTGACAGCTGAGAGCCTGGAGCCTGCTTTGGATTCTGTGTCTCCCTCTCTCTGCCCCTTTCCGGCTCATGCTCTATCTCTCTCTGTCTCTCAAAAATGAATAAACATTAAAAAAATTTTTAAATAAAAAATTAAATTAAAAAAAGGCATTTGACAAAGTACAACATCCATTCGTGATAAAAACCCTCAATAATGTAGTTTTAGAGAGAACATACCTTAACATAATAAAGGGCATAGATGAAAAACACGCACTGAATATCATACTTAGTGGGGAAAAACTGAGAGCTTTTCCTCTAAGGTCAGGAAAATGACAAATGTCCACTCTTGCCACTTGTATTCAACACAGTACTAGATTCTCTAGCCACAGCAGTAAGACCAGAAAAAGAAATAAAGAACATCCAAACTGGTAAGGAAGAAATAAAAATTTCACTAATTGCAGATGACATGATACTATATATAGAAAACCCCAAAGACTCCACCAAAACTGCTAGAACTGATAAATGTACTCAGTAAAGTCTTAGGATACAAAATCAGTGTACAGAAATCTGTTGCATTTCAATACACCAATAATGAAGCAGCAGAAAGAGAAATTAAGAAAATAATCCCATTTACAATTGCATCAAAAATAATAAAATACCCAGGAACTAACTTAACCAAGGGGATGAAAGACCTGTACTCTAAAAGAGATTGAAATAAGTGAATAGAAAGATATTCCATGCTCAAGGGTTAGAAGAACCAATACCGTTAAAATGTCTATCGTTAAAATTCTTTAATGCCTAAAGAAATCTACAGATTTAATGCAATCCCTTATCAAAATACCAACAACATTTATCACAGATCTAAAAAAAAATCCCAAAATTTTCTGGAAACACAAAAGACCCCAAATAGCCAAAACAATTTTGAAAATGAGAGAAACTGGAGGTACCACAATCCCAGATTTTGAGATATACTACAAAGCTGTAGTCAAACAATATGGTACTGGCACAATAAAACATTTTTCTAAATATGTCTCCTGAGGCAAGGGAATTAAAAGCAAAAATAAACTATTGGGGCTACATCAAAATAAAAAGCTTTTGCACAGCAAAGAAGCAATAAAAATAAATAAATGATGGCCTTCTGAATGGAAGATATTTGCAAATGATATATTCAATAAGGGTTTAATATTAAAATACATAAAAATTTATATAACTCTACACCAAAAAACCCACAAATAATCCAATTAAAAATGAGCAGAAGACATGAACAGACATTGTTCCAAAGAAGACATACAGATAGCCAACAGACACATAAAAAGATGTTTAACATCACTCATCATCAGGGAAATGCAAATCAAAGCCACAATGAGATTTCACCTTACACGTGTCAGAATGGCTAAAATAAAAATACAGGAAACAACAAGTGTTGGCAAGGATGTGGAGAAAAAGAAACCCTCATGTACTGTTGGTGGGAATGTACAATGGTGCAGCCACTGTGAAAAATGGTATGGAGGTTCCTCAAAAGGCTAAAATTAGAATTATCCTATGAACCAGCAATCATACCCCAAAAATACAAAAAGTACTAGGTACTTACCCAAAAAATACAAAAACACTAATTAAAAGGGATACATGCAGCCCTACATTTATAGTAGCATTATTTACAATAGCCAAGATATGGAAGCAGCCCAATGTCCATCAGTTGATGAATGGATAAAGAAGTGTGTGTGTGTGTATGTGTGTGTGTGTGTGTGTGAGAGAGAGAGAGAGAGAGAGAGAGAATATTATTCAGCCATAAAAAAGAATGAAATCTTACCATATTCAACAATATAGATGGATCTACAGGGTATAATGCTAAGTGAAAAAAATCAGTCAGAAAAAGACAAATACCATATGATTTTACTCATATGTGGAATTTAAGAAACAAATAAACAACAATGAAAAGAGGCAAACCAAATAACAGACTCTTAACTGTGCCAAACAAATTGGTGGTTAGCAGAGCAAAGGTGGTAGGGGGATGGGTGAAATAGCTGAAGTGAAATAAGAGTATACTTATCATGATGAGCACTAAGTAATGCATAGAATTGTTGAATCACTATATTGGACCCATGAAACTAATATAACAATGTACATTAACTATACTGGAATTAAAAAAAAAAAAGAAAAATAAGTACATCATTAAGTGAGTGTACCAAAGTGTTTATATCCACACTGGGAGGTTATTAAATATTTAGTGCAATTGTCTTATCCAGTTCAAAAATGTATTAATTGAAAAGACTACAAATTTAGAGAATGTTCTGCTTACATCATGCATTAGTTTCATGGAATACATTTGTTTCTACTGAATGGTAGAGAAATCAGAGAAACTAAAATGACAACACATTGAAATGCCAGAGATTACTGAACTAAGCAAACTCAAATGAATTCATGGATGAGTTACAGAATATTAATGAACAAATGAAACATGCCCCATTTAGTGGGAACTATGGAAAATGAGAGAATATTCAGCCTACTTATGGCCTGTCAAGTTGAGTTTGTCATGCCAAACAATATGTTTCTGATAACCTGTTGGCAGGTTGCAACATCCATATATTTAATGTAATATCCTAGTTGTACTTGAAGAGAATTCCAGATCATCAAACTTCATTGTTGTAATTATAACAACACTAGCTATAGCAAATATGCAAGACTTTAAATCATTTAATTTTTCACAACGTCTACAACTTTCATTTTAATACGTTTTCTTCTACGGTAGCTTCTACTCATCAACACTTTGTTTTCGCATCTGTTAAATAACTGTTCTTAAATACCCAATAACCAACATGAACAGAAAATTCTGTGCAACCTCAAATATTCTGAATGTTTTATTCCTAGCTGTGGAGTTCTTTAAGACTAGTTTCAACTACATATTTTTCTCAGCCTGCACATCATTTGAGTGCTATGTGCTAGGATTACTCACTGCTTACACGTGTCATTCATTTGATTCTATTAAAAGGCAGTGCTATAAAATGTTCTTCACCAACACCACCACAACGTGGAAAACTATTCAATAATTATTTCAGAGGGAACTTTATAAACTATTTGGAAATGAGACCAACAAAAATATCTCAAAGAACAGAAGATGTAGGACTATGAATGTGCCTGCTAAAAACGACAAATAGCAAATTGAGTTTCAACTTTGTCATTCATGTATTTTTTAACCTGAATCCCTAGGCTATCTTCACCTGCTTAAGGGTATATTTTTCTATTAGAGTTTACTAACATGAGTGTGTTTGGCAATAACTGTGAGAGAACCTCATACATGGTATTGTACAAAAATCATGAACGTTGATGTGAAATAGCTGGATTCAAATCCAATTCAACCAGTTAAATGACCCCAGAAACTCTCTGGAGTCACCTATAAAATGAAGGGAAAAATCTTACCAGAAATAGTTGCTTTGAGTATTTGATAAATTCAAATTCTGAATTGACAAGTTCAATTTGATTGGCAGGTGCGATAGTTAAGGCTCATTTCTGCACCTTCTTTGCTGTAAAATGGGTCCCGTATTTGGATACTATGATTTTATAGGATTCTATGCCTGTATATCAGTTATTCCATAAGCCCCTAGATATCAATGCTACTGTGGCAGGAAAAATACACCCATACCTAGAATAGGTATCTATCCTTGAAAGGATAAACTGCTAGCCCTTTAAGGATGGAAGGAAGATTGTGTAGTCAACTTGCCCCCAAGTGGTTGAGTTAGACAGCCTAGGGAATAGTATAATACTGGAGCATTAGTGTTGGACCGTATTACTATGAATTGTATATTTAGTGGCAGAAGTAGGTAGATTGTTAGTAACACATGGGAGACAATGCTGTCAGATTCGTATATGGTCTCCATCTCTGCTGTACTAGCCACTCCATTCATATACTCATTGTGCTGTGTCTGAAATGGCTGATGATGAGGACTGGGTCATTTTGTCTATTTGGTTGTTCAGTGCCTCTTCCATGGTAAATGTTTTTTATGGGCTTAATGTGTGATATAAAACCCCACCTTATTATGTCCATTTACATTGTATGCCTCTACCCCAGAATTCCTTGTCTCCAACCCCACAGCCCTTTCTTTTCCAGATCTCTGAATAGACAGCTAGGCCACTGGCCAATAGCCAGGAATGCATATTTCCCTTTCCATTGTCCTTCAGGGTCAATTCTGAAAGTGTTAGTAATCTAACAACTGCCATCCATTTTTGGCTTGCACTTACCTATGCGCTAAACTGATCTATCTATAAACCAGGCTCAGGCTTTTTTCTCTTCTTTCAATTTGTCTTGCAAAACCACGTATAGGAATAGATGCAGATGGAGAAATGGACTGGTGTGAGATTTGAGAGAGATATGAGGGTCTGAATTATCTGCTGGGAGGCTTATTCATACCCTTTGGTCCTGTGCAAGCTTGTTTCTGGATATGCCATTTCCATCTTACAGTGGACAGTTGCAAGGCCTGTACAATATTTTAACTTGAAAGATCTGACAGAACCCATCTCATAATAGGCATAATGAGTTGCTGTCCCATGACCAATTTTTCCATCTCTACCAGGACCCAGTAACACACCAAAAGCTATTTCAGAAAGAGTGTGTAATTATCTATTGCAGATGGTGTGGCTTTGCTACAGAATCCAAAGGGCCTATGTTGTCATTCCACTGCAGCTTGCCATATACTTAATTTCATCTCTTCCAACCACTGACGCTCCAACACCATATGTCTGCCAGGTGGTAAGACCCAAGTGGTAGGGCAGATTGCACCGTGACCTGGATCTGATGCAGCAAACTTTCTGGCTCTGGTCACCTCTCAAAGCTGGAAGCCCTCCCTGCCACTCAATAAATGGGCCAGAACAGTATTCCTAGATATGGAATGTGTTGTCTTCTGAACCAAAGTGGCCTACCACATGCTGTGCTTCCTTTTGGTGTGTGCTATGGAATTCAAGATGCAGCCACCACTTGGCCTCTGTTATTAGGACCCCATTATTCTCAGATGTAAATAAGACCAGGTTTGTAGCTATCTTTTTTGTCATCCTTACCAGCTGGCTTGTGGAAAATGGCACCACTGAACTTAGTTATGTTGGTATCCCTCTCACCACTATTTTTATGATGACCTTGGTAAACGGTATGGCCTCTGGTAGGTGTTAAGAACATAATCTTCTTATGGGTCATTGGGTCATGTTATTGAGTATAACACATGAATTCAAGAGTGCTTCCTTCTTCAGCTTCTTTATTCTTTCCTCTAACATCAGCCAGGGCAACTGTACATACACACATGCACACACCCACATATATCTTCACTGAGATGTATATGTGTGTGTGCATATATTATATAACATATTTATTGAGAAAAAATCCACACACCATAAAATTCACCTTTTAAAAGTATAGCTATAAGTGTGTGTATACACATATATGTTTTTATATGCATAGGCCTGTCTAATATATATGTGTATACATACATACACCCACTTATATTTTATATGTATATGCCTATCAATGGTGAATGGGTATATACTAGTATTGTTTCCGCTTTTACTACTATGAAGAAGCTAAAAACATTTGTGTACAAATTTTTGTATGAACATATGTTTTCATTTCTCTTGTATATACATAGAAGAGGAATTTCTGGGTCATATTGCAACTCCATGTTTAACATTTTGAAAAACTGTTCAACTGTTTTCCAAAGTAGCTGTGCCATTTTACTTTTCTACCAGCAAAGAATGAGGGTTCCAATTTCTCTATATCTTTGTGAATTCTAGATAGTGTATATCTTTTTGATCATAGCCATCCTAATTGTTAAGTAATATCTTACTGTGGCTTTCATTTGCTTTTCCCTAATGATAAATGATGAGCATCCTTTCATGTGTTTATTGGCTGTTTCGGTATCTTCTTTGGAGAAATATTTATCCAGATCCCTTGCCTAATTTTTAAGTGAGTTATTTGTCCTCTTGCTGAGTTATAAGCATTCTTTATATATTCTAGTTACAGTTACCTTGTAAGATATATGAATTATAAATCTTTTTCCAATCTGTGGATTGTTTTCCACTTTTTTGGTAGTATCCTTTGAAGCACAAATATTTCTAATTTTGATAAAGTCCAACTTACCTATTTTTGTTTTGTCATCTGTGCTTTTGGTAATAGATGTTGGGAACCATTGCCTTATCCAATATCATGAAGATTTACTCCTATGCTTTCTTCTAAGAATTCTATAGATTCTATTCTTAAATTTAGGTTTTGCTCTATTTTGAGTTAATCTTTTTATATGGTGTGAGGTAGGAATTCAACTACATTTTGCATGTGAATATCCACTGTCCCTGCACCGTTTATAATTTATTGATGAATGCTCTTGGCATCCTTAGTAAAAATAACTTAACCCAAAGATATATGGGTTTATTTCTGGAATCATACTTCTATTCCATTGGTACATGTCTATCCGTATGGTGGTAGCAAACTCTCTTGACTACTGTTGTTTTACAGTAAGTTTTAAAGTTGGAAAGTGTGAGTTTTCCAACTTTGTTCTTCAAGATCATTTTGATTTTTCTGGGTCTACCAGGTTGTTTTGAGAATTCCACATCCTACTGCACAATGACTTATAAATGATACATATTTGTTGAATAAATGGTATAACTAAGGAATGAACGAGGTCTATTACTATAGGAAAAGCACTTGGAAAACAATGAAAGATTCTCATCCTTCTGTTGAATTCTAAAAAGAAGTATTTCAAAATGTAGCAATAAGATAATGCTGTTCTGCTTCTGAGATATGAAGAAAATGGCTTGATGACTTTAATATCTGTAAACTAAATATTCCTAAATTATTAGACCAGTATTAACAGTAACCATATACCATAAAAAATGATAGATGTATTGCTTTTCTGATTAGTCCTCCTGGCATCTTTTGTTTGTGGTTCTAACATCTCTACTTATTTCATTTTACTCTATTTGGAATTATTAGCAAGCTTGTATAATATAATTCAGTCTTAAGTAAGTTAGAATAATTTATCAAATTTAACCCTACAAAATCAGACTGTTTCTTTCAAACAGAGTGAAATCAGCAAATTTTAGAAGTTTCCCAAAGGTGAGAGAGGATGGAGCCACTGAGATTCGCATCAGTCCTCTGAATTTATAGTGTTTTGATTGTACCACAGATTTTAATAGACTAACTGTGCTGTATGCTAACAATCTCCAAATTTTCTCTGAAAAGCAATCATTAAAGACATCATTAATACTTTTTGGGTAAAAGAATAAGTGTGCACTGATAAGATCTAAACCTTGCCAGAATTTTATTCTACAAGCGGACAGTATGGATCTACAAATAAAAAAGAAATTAATTTTGAAAGATTAGTTCCAACATTTTAATACAAACTCTAGGGGTTCATAAGTGATTACAGACCAATCATGAACATTTGCTAATCATCCTTGAACTATGCCTGGGGCTTTTTATGAGCTTGAAGTCTCCGTCTTATTTAGCAGTATGTCAAAGTGGGAAAATAACATACTTTAAGGTCTGATTCATCTGGTATTTTAACTATCTTTGGCAAGTCCTTAAGTTTTCTGACAATCAGACCATTTTTGTGAGTATTCCAATTAAATGAGATAATTTATGAAAAGTACAGTAGAGTGTGTGGCACAGGATATATGATGAACCCTGAAGCTTCCAAATCAATTTTATTTTGAAACTGTGTGGTAAACAATTTACCTCAAAGCTGTGCCTCAGGCTTTTCCCCTTTAGTTATCACCTTGTAATCCTCTACTGTGTTCACTGCTTGCGTCAATAGAATATGTTCTTGAATCTGCCCACATCTGAGTCCCAGTCCAGCATCTATCCATTGGATCCCACTTAACCTGAGTCCTTTTCCCTGTAATATGCTTGGGCCCTAATGCCCTAACTTTGATATCAAGTCATATGAAATTGAGGTTGAGCTCTGCTATCTACTGCCTACACCAGAAGTATAGAGACACTGTTTTAACTCTCTCTGAATAGGTTTAGTGTTTGAAGCTAAAAAGTTCATTTCATTTATAAGCCAATTCCATAAGGAAAGTCCCTCAATGTAATACTGTAATAAACACTAAATTATTAATGAAAAAATTTAAAGTGAAAATATTCCTACCTAAGATAAGAAAAGGTATATCTAATCAAGGTTTATGCATATTTTTCAGGTTATTTATTGCACAATGGAAACATATTTATAGCATAGGCTAAATGAATGATGATCATTTGAGTTGTGTAGTATATAGGCTGCACAACTGTACGTAATAGCTCCATTTTCCAGCTCTTTATATTTTTGGAGAACTGGATTAAATATTAAAGTCACAGTGTCTCTAAATGTATATACTAGAGAAAGCCAATGCTTCAAAAGTGAGAATATTTTCTATAATTTATCTTTTTACCTGATGAAAATAGAGAACAATGAGTACTCTAATCACAGCATATTTACACTTTTAAATATTGCATTTAATTATATCCTTCTGCTTAAACAAAAAAGAGACAATTGAAGGTAGTTAGGAGTATTTTCCATAATGGGTTTCTATTATAAGACAATCTAACCCTCTAAGTGGTGAGCATTAGTGTTTCTGAATTACAATATCGCAAGTCTATTAATTCTGCCTCAGGGGAGGGGAGTTCATAGAATCCCTTTAATAGTAAAAACTGAATTTTTATCAGAATGGAGTTAAATAGTCAATCATTAAAAGTTGTCTATTGATACAGTATCTATTCATATGTAAAAATACGGATATAACTCAAGGATGTTCTCAAGTTTATCTCAGTCCTAGTATGAAGATCAAAAAATAAAATTTGATGCTAAACTGACCTCTTAGCAGGCCAATGCATTGAGCTTAAGACTATCTTAATGCAGGCTACTAAGATGATCATTTTGTTTAGTAAGGTTACTTGAATTGTCATTTCATTAAAATAGCTATTGTCACTGATGTTTTCTTCATGAGTTGGACAATTAGGTCAAATATCTGTTTTGGATTAGGCTTAAGCTAACTAAATAACAAACTAACTTGATTAGTTTACCTAGTTGTCCTTAGAAACAACTTTTTAAGTTTGGAAAGCCATTTATTCAAGAATGAGGGTTCACTGGGGAAGTAGAAATATGAAAGATCACAGAAGTTTAAATTTTAAAAAAGTAAAATACAAAAAAGAAAAAAATTAGGACCATGGAGTTTAGATAACTCTTCTATTTAAAAATTCCCATGTTGTCATCATAAACATGACTCCAAAACATTAAAAACTTCAAGGAAACAGATTTCTGAAAGATAAAAAAAAACCTCAAAATTTCTCTTATTCCTAAAACATCAATAGTCAGACCACTTTCCGTATCAACAGTGCCAAGCCCCAGTAATACAGCCACTCCAGTTTAGGTATCAAACTGTGAATATAAATCTTTTCTTAAGGCTCATTTAAATGCCCCACATAACACAACAGAGTGACAAACAGAAACATACCCCTCTGATCTCCTAAACTTGCCAACCATGTGCTCTTTTTTCCCAGCTACGCCCAAAAGATTTTTATTAACCAAATAGATTACTGGCATTCAATTTCTTGTATGCAATTCTGTATTCTATTACTAACTCAGCTGGGGTTTAGAAGTTAAAAAATTAAAATAAAAAACCCCTTCAAACCATAGGTACATTAATTACACACTTTTGAACACCCATTCTTGCAGAATTTAAAGAAAGTTTGCTTTGACATCCCATTTGCAATCAGGGAGTACATTTCTGAATAAAGAGTTGCTTTCATATCACACTTCTGTACCTTCTCAAGTTTTCTGAGGTTGACACATATGGTGGGAAATAAGTAGAAAAATGTTTGAAAAGGAAATTGTTCATTTAATCATAAAAAGCACAATTCTTTAATTCTTTAAAAAAGACTATTCTTTTTTAAAAAAAGAATATGCTTTCTTAGGATTTGATTCTTAGCATTAATGAAACGACATCGTTTTAGGGATAGCTAATCATCTAAATTTGCTCTATGAAAAAATAAGTCTTATTTTAATTTTAGTGACAGCTATCTACATAAATTATCATGAAGTGTAGCATTCTATGTGGGAAATTCTAATTGAAAACCAATACAAGCAATTGAAAGAAGATTATCATTATCGAATAGAAGTGTCTAAACTGAAGCCAGCCCTCTTCATAATCCCTTTCTTTGAGCCATGGACCAAATGCCTTCATACAGTCACATACAGGGTTAAAAAAGATTCAGTTCTCTTCTTTCCATAGGTCAAGAGCAATCATGGACATCAATAAGGATTTACAGTATATTAGAAGTAGTGCCACATCTTAAAGAGGGTTTCTTTTTTTCTTTTTTAGAGAGCATCTAAACCAAAGCTTCATAACCAGATTCAAGAGATTCAAGAAGCATCAGTTACATAATTTCTGGGATCCAAGACACAATGAAAATGTAGAGCCATGTATTTAAAAATTAAGAATTTCAAGACAGTAACAGTAGAAAAGCAAAGCAAACGCATGGGTCCTATAGGACTCCATAAGCTGCACACCATGAAGCTGGTCTTGATTATTTGTACATGAAATCCCTTATGTATTTAATGATCTACAACTTTCATCAGATCCTCCAAGGTAGCTGTGCCAAAAAAAAAAAAAAAAAGTGGAGGGAGAATATTACAACTCCTGACTTATCCACCCTCTCATATAGCTATGAACCTTGAGGCCCAGGGGAAGTTAATATGAGAATAATAAGTTTTGGTTTGTTGTTATTTGTTATTTTTAATATACCATGCTAATTTTTTTTCAGATGTAGGATGTAGAGTTCTCTTAAAGCAAAATTAATCTGGAAACACCTTAAAAAGTTTATTCCTAATAATATTAACTAAATTTTTAAAATTTGAGAATTTAATATAAAGTATATACTTGATGAAAATATTTTTGTTTTATTGCAGAACTCAGTGTAGACCTTTCCTAAATTCAGCCTTCCTTCTAGAGCATGAAGAGGAGAAATATCACTACCAGATAATTCCCTATGTTTTTAGTTTATTTTTGAGAGGGAGAGTGAGAAAGAAGTGAACACATGGAGGAGGGGAAGGCGTAGGGGGGTGGTGTGGCGGGGAGAGAGAATCCCAAGCAGGCTCTGGACTGTGAGCTCGAAGCCTGCCATGGGGATCGATCTCACAAACTGTGAGATCATGACCTGAGCTGAAATCAAGAATCTGACACTCAGCCAACTGAACCACCCAGGCACCCTGATAATTTTCTATTTTAAAATAAAAGAATAACAAGTGAATAAAAGAATAACAAGTGAAAAAAAGGGAAAGTGAAAAGAAAATCACGACTCAACTTTAAATAAATTCCAGTGTTGCCAACTAAATAGAAAAGGTAAAAATCTTTCCCCTAGCAACCAGAGCCTTACAACAATAGATTTTTCTTCTTGTGGATCACTAGGGGCTTAAATAGTAAAATTAATGTCCATTTCAGATGATAACATAACCTTGTAAAAAAAGCATTTGGAAAAATTGGATGCATAAGGGCAATAAATCTTAATATAAGTTTAGAGTATATAAATTATGTGGAAATCAACATAGGGACCAAACATATAAAATGATACAGCTCTTTTTCATGGAGGAATTTGAAGTTTATTATTTAAAAGCAAGGATATATATTGTTTTGATTTTTAGAAAAGCATTAATATCAATATCCTTAGAAAATATAAATAAAATTTTAGGAACTTCTGATCATGTGACTTAAAGGACTTTCAATAGGTTGATGGTCCTTCCTGTTCATAGAGGTGTGTTCAAGTTCACCTTAAAGTCTGAGCAAATGGGCTCTGATTCATGCAAATGTTATAGTGGAAACCCTTGCTTTCCTCCCTCATAATATGCATTTTAATAAGGGATTTTGGAAATAACTCATTAATCAAAATATCATTCTAGTGTAATTTCAGTTACAAATGGAGACTAGCAGGGGCTCCTGGGTGGCTCAGTCAGTTAAGCATCTGACTTTGGCTAATGTCTTGATCTCACTGTGAGTTCGATACCCGCATCAGGCTCTGTGCTGACAGCTCAGAGCCCGGGGCCTGCTTCAGATTCCCTGTCTCCCTCCCTCTCTATCTCTCCCCTGCTCACACTCTCTCTCTCTCTCAAAAACAAATAAATATTAAAAAAATTAAAAAATTAAAAAAATGGAAACCAGCAAAAGATCATTTGGAACAGGACATTTAAAAGCCTTTCTAATATCACCAAATTCTAGTCAAGGCTGTATGAAATGCCATATGTAAATTTTTAAACTTTATATGTTAATGCAAAGGCAAGGAAATATTTAGGGGAAGGGACCTATCTCCACAGTAAAACAGTTCACTTAATCATCTTGCACATCAAAGCTTTTTATGAAAGTTTGTAACAGTATTTTTATGATACTAATATTTGGGAAAAAAGTAATATAGTATTTTATGGAAAAATTAGGCAATATATATAAGCAAAATGAAAAATCATAAGCCACCAACAACATTTAATGTATAAAGGAGAATACATATATAAGCATGTCATACACAAAACTATGACATAATGACAAACTGCTGCCGTTAATTGACAATAAATTATGAACATTGCATCCAGTGCTCCTTGAACTATGGGCCACAGAACTGTTTGAAAAAATGTTTTGAAAAGGCAACCAACCCTATGGCCCTATACCTCCAAAACTACACATATACTTCTACATAGAAACTTGAAATACACTATCGTGGAATTCACAAATCCTTTGAAGCCCATCCAGTGACTCCTAGAGAAGCTAAAATAAGTATCTCTGATTTACAGCATCATTTTTATTTGTTGCATAACATTTTTTATGTGGATGAGTATAATGTTTTTTTAAATTTTTAAATTTTTTTTAAAGTTTATTTATTTATTTTGAGTTAGAGAAAGTGGGAGAGGGGGAGAGAGAGGCAGAAAGAGAATCCTAAGCAGACTCCACACTGACAGTGCAGAGCCCAATTCAGGGCTCAAACTCACAAACTATGAGATCATGACCTGAGCCAAAACCAATAGTCACCTTTAACCAACTGAGCCACCCAGGCATCCCATGTATAATATTATTATATAACCCCATGTAGTTGTGCATTAGTTTATTCCTAAATTGTAAGAATATTAAATAATACTATGGTGTACATTTTTATATACAAATCTTTCCTCACTATATATTTTGGATATAATGTTAGAAGTGAAATGGCTTGATTAAAGAATAAGCACATTTTTAAGTTTTGATATTTATTGTCAAACAATGATACAGAATTTTTTAAAAATTCACCCTCAATAAGCAGTGAAGTATCCATTTTATTTATTAGATGTCTTCATTCCTTTTAATTAAAATGGATGCTATACTTAGAAATATAGTGTTTCATTGTTGCTATAGTATGCATTTTTAAAATTTAGTGAAGTTAAATATACCTTTCATATCCTTATTGGTCATTTCTATTTCTTCTATTTCTTCTTCTTTGTACATGTTTTCTGCCTGTTTTTCTTGGTATTCCTAATTTTAAAATATACAAAAGTACTCTCTGGGTATTAATATTAATGCTTTGTTACATACGTTCAAAATATTTTCTAATTTGTGATTTGCCTTTTAACTTGGTTTATAATAAATAATTTTTAATGCTGTAGTTCTATCATGTTTTAACTTATTTGAATAATAAGGTCATGCAAACATAGACTTTTCCTACTGGAAAATTATATGTATATTTGCTTGTATTTTCCTTTAATTGTTTGTCTGTAATTTAATGAAAATAAGGGTATATTTTATAATACATGTTTATTATAATATTTCACAAATTACAGAAAAGTATAAAGAAGAAAAAAAACAACACTTGAAAGTTGACTACCCAGAGGTGATCAGAAATAACACAGTGGTTATCAATCTTTAAAATCTGCTTATATGCTAAACACACACACACACACACACACACACACACACACACTGCTTTGTAATTTGTGTTTTCATTCAAACAATATCCTATGGACTATTCTCATTTGGGGAGCAGTATGATACTGATTTAATTGCTATGGCACTGATATATATTTTAATATCCAGTAGACAAGGATCTCTCATTTTCCTTTCTCTAAATGCTGGTAGTTATTTTCACTATTCTTTTATTCCTTGGAATTTTAAAGAATTTTTTCCCAAATTAAAAAAAAATGCCAAAAGACATTGTATTTGCAATTGTCTTTAACTCATAAATTAATTTGTGTGGAGGGGGGAATTAACTTGGATATTTACAAGATCCCATTTCCATCAAGAAACATGCAATGTCTCTTTAGTCCAGTCTTCTTTTATGGCGCTCAGTAAAATTTTATAGTTATTGACTTCTCACAGCCTCTGCTACCGCTGCAGCTGTCTCCAGTATACATTTCCAAATGACTGACAAGGCTGAGATTTGTTCCCACCAAAATCCCATAGACAGCCATCACCCATAGCTCCTGCATAGTGTGTTTAGGAGATGCTGATGTCACTTTAGAATTATAGTTACCTGTGGAAAGTAGAGATAGAGTTCCCAGAAGAAACGTCCTCTAGGCAAGGAGCTTCAAGTCTATGCCAAGAGTTTTTTCTTGGAGTTTGGTAGGGAAGCATGGTTTTAGCTGGGATTCTGTCTTCCACTCTAAAGGGTTCATCTTCCTTTAGCATAAGCTCCTAGCAGTAGTGTCTCTCCTTTCAGATCAAATATAGCATTTCAACAGCCTCTGGCTTAATGCTATTTATTGTGCATGAACATGCATTAATGAGCTACTGGCCAAAAATTCCAGCCAGTAGGAAATCAGAGAGGATTATGCCAGACTCAGAGTTTGCAAGCTTCGTACTAAATATAGATTTGTCATTTACTAGAGTTTAAGGTGAGTCATTTAATCCTGTGAGCCTCAGTTTTGATATACAGAAATGAACAATATTGTCTTTCAAGATTTTGCTCAAACCCTCACCTCTTTGAAGATTTTGTAAACTACTTCTATTCTTAGTAATCCATCTCTTTTCTTAACTGTCGGAGTGTCATTATATACTTGGCACTTGCCAGATACAGTCAAATTTTCATCTTATTTATGTGTGTGTCTTCTGTCTCCTCAGATTAAATAGTATTTCCTTGGAAGTAACAATGGAGACTTTTCTTCCTCTTACATTTACTAGGTCAGCACTTTCCACATAGACTGATATAAACAAATATTTGTTACATGGATTGAGCTACTCTATTTCCTTATTTTTTATGAGTTAATTATTAAGATCTGTTAGCATCCAGACAGTGAAATAATGACATATTAATGGCAAAATATTTTTTTAATTTTCATTTGCTAAAATATTCTATCCATGTTCATGTAATTTTACATTTCTAACTGATTTCTGTGGAAGCCCCCTGCTTTTTTCACCTCCGGGTATAAAGAAAAAAACAGACAGTGAAATTATTATGTTTGGTTGGGGCACCTCAGTTGGTTAAGCATCTGACTTCGGGTCAGGTCATGACATCAGTTTGTGAGTTGGAGCCCGCGTCCGGCTCTGTGCTGACAGCTCAGAGCCTGGAGCCTGCTTAGGATTCTGTGTCTCCTTCTCTCTCTGCCCCCCTGCCCCCACTCATGCTCTGTCTCTCTCTCTCTCAAAAATAAATAAGCATTAAAAAAATTAAATAATATGTTTGGAGATGCCAGTTTACAAAAAAAAAAAAGAACATTCAATGAAATGCACAATTCATTTTAGAAAGAAATAATAAAGAATGCAAATTTTACATATACAACTTCAGTGTTCTCCACCACAAGGACTAAAAACAGTTCTTAATACTACTGAATATCTTAGCATTAACTGTCAATTGGTTCAGTTTTCTTTCTTACCACTATGTTGCTAGTAAAACACACACTAAATATGTCTTAAAAATATGTTTAATTAACTTTGTTGGTTGAGTCACTCAAAAGTACTAAACTTCAAAATGCCTAACGATGGTTAGCACAAACTAGCTCCTTATATTAAATAAAAAAAAAATCTTTACTGAGACAAAATAAAAACAGGTGAATTTTATGGTATGTTTGTTTTGCCTTTTCTTGATGATTTGCATTTTCATACAAATTTGATTAACTTGTCAATTTCTGCAGAGAAGTTGGCTAGAATTCTCATAGGGAACATGTTCAACCTACAGATCAAATTAGAATTGCCATTTTGATAATACTAAGTCTTCTTATCAATGAATATGGGGTGTCTTTCCACTTATCTGGAACCTCTTTAATTTCAACATTTTCTAGTTTTCAATGTGTATTTTCTACTACTTTTATTAAATTTATTCCTCAGTATTTTATTCTTTTTGTAAAAGCCATTTTTAAGTATTTTTCAAGTCTATATTAAAATTCCAGTTAGTTAACATAAAGTGTAATATGAATATCAGGTGTACAACATAGATTAAACAATTCCATACAACACCCTGGGCTCATCACAACTGCAATCCTTAATCCCCATCCCCTATTTCATCCACCTCCCCCCTGGTAACCATCAGTTTGTTCTCTATAGTTAAGAGTCTGTTTCTTGGTTTACTTCTCTCTCTTTTTCCCTTTGCTCATTTGTTTTATTTCTTTTTTTTTTTAATTTTTTAAAATGTTTATTCACTTTTTTTGAGAGAGAGAGAGAGAGAGAGAGAGAGCAAGCAGGGGAGGGGCAGAGAGAGAAGGAGACAGAATCTGAAGCAGGCTCCAGGCTCTGAGCTGTCAGCACAGAACCCAATGCGGGGCTCGAACTCAAACCGTGAGATCATGACCTGAGCTGAAGTCAGACACTTAACCGACTGAGCCACCCAGGCGCCCCATCATTTGTTTCATTTCTTAAATATGAGCGAAATCATATGGTTTTTGTCTTTCTCTGACTTATTTACTTAACATAATATTCTCTAGCTCCTTGTCATTGCAAATAGCAAGATCTCATTCTTTTTTATGGATGAATAATGTTCCGTTTTGTGTATATGTATATGTGTGTGTGTGTGTATACACACACACACACACACACACACACCATCTTCTTAATCCAATCATCAGTTGATGGACACGTGGGCTGTTTCTATAATTTGGCTATCATAGATAATGCTGCTGTAAACATTTGGGTACATGTATCCCTTCAAATCTGTGTTTTCGTATCATTTAGATAAGTACCTAATAGTGCAATTGCTGGATCATTGGGTAGTTCTATTTTTTTTAAGTTTATTTATTTATTTTGAGAGTGAGTGAGTGAGGAGGGGCAGAAAGAGAGATGGAGGAAGAATCCCAAGAAGGTTTCACGCTTGATCTCATGAACCTTGAGATCATGACCTGAGCTAAAATCAGAAGTCAGATGCTTAACTCACTGAGCTACCCAGGCACCTCAGGGTAGTTCTATTTTTAACTTTCTGAGTAACATCCATACTGTTTTCCAGTGTGGTTGCACACAGTTTACATTCCCACCAATAGTGTAAGAGGGTTCTCCTCTCTCCACATCCTTGCCAACACATGTTTTTTGTGTTGTTGATTTGAGCCATTTTGACAGGTGTGAGGTGATATCTCTGTAGTTTCAATTTGCATTTCCCTGATTATCACTGATGTTGAACATCTTTTAATGTGTCTGTTGGCCATCTGGATGTCTTCTTTGGAAAAAAATGTTTATTCATGTCTTCTGCCCCTTTTTAAATTAGATTATTCATTTTTGGGATGTTGAATTTTGTAAGTTCTTTATATTTTTTTGGCAACTAACCCTTTACCAGATATGTCATTTGCAGATATCTTCTCTCATTCTTTTAGTCTTTTAGTTTTGTTGATTATTTCCTTCATGGTACAGAAGCTTTTTATTTTGATAAAGTCCCAATAGTTTATTTTTGCTTTTGTTTCTCAGGAGACATATCTGGAAAGAAGTTACTAGGTCTGATGTCAAAGAGGTTACTGCATGGGTTTTTCTTTAGGATTTTATGTTTTAGGTCTCACATTTAGGTCTTTAATCCATTTTGAATTTATTTTTGTGCATGGTTTATAAAAGTGGTACAGTTTTCCCAATACCACTTGTTGAAGCAACTGTCTTCTTTTTCCAGTGGATATTCTTTCCTGCCTGGTCAAAGATTAGTTGGCAATATAGTTGTGGGTCCATTTATGGGTTTTCTATTCTGTTCCATTGATCTATATTTTTATGCCAGTACAGACTGTTTTTATCACTACAGCTTTGTAATACAACTGAAAAGTGTAGAATTGTGATGCCTCCAGCTTTGCTTTTCTTTTTCAAGGTTGCTCTGGCTATTCAAAGCCTTTTGTGGTTCCATAAAAATTTTAGGATTGCTTATTCTAGCTCTGTGAAAAATGTGTTTGGTATTTTGATAGGGATTGTATTAAATGTATAGATTGCTTTGGGTAGTATAGAGGTTTCAACAATATTTGTTCTTCAAATCCATGAACATGGAATGTCTCTCCATTTCTTTTGTGTCCTCTTCAATCTCTTTCATTGGTGTTTTATAGTTTTCAGAGTACAGGTCTTTTACCCCTTTGGCTAGGTTTATTCATGGGCATCTTATTGGGGTTTTTTTGGTGTAATTTTAAATGAGATTGATTCCTTAATTTCTCGTTCTGCTGCTTCATTATTGGTGTATAGAAATGCAACAGATATCTGTATGTTGATATTTTATCCTGCAACTTTATTATATTCATATATCAGTTCTAACAACTTTTTGGCAGAGTCTTTTGGGCTTTCTATATAGAGGATCATATCATCTGCAAATAGTGAAAGTTTAACTCCTTCTTTACCAATTTGGATGCCTTTTCTTTTTGTTGTCTGATTGCTGTGGCTAGGACTTCCAGTACTAGGTTAAATGACAGTGGTAAAAGTGAACATCCTTGTCTTATTTCTAACCACAGAGGACAAGCTCTCAGTTTTTCCTCAATTGAAGATGAAATTAGTTGTGGGATTTTCATCTATGACATTTATTATGTTGAGGTATGTTCCCTCCAAACCTACTTTGTTTACAATTTTAATCATGAATGGATATTGTACTTTGTCAAATGCTTTTTCTGCATCTATTGAAAGGATCATATGGTTCTTGTCCTTTAATTAATGTGGTGTATCATATTGATTGATTTCAAACATTTAAACCACCTTGCAACCCAGGAAGAGATTGCACTTGATCGTAGTGAATCATTTTTAATATATTGCTGGATTCTGTTTGCTAGTATTTTATTGAGAATTTTTGTATCCATGCCCATCAGGAATATTGGCTTATAATTCTCTTGTTTAGGGGAGACTATCTGGTTTTGATATCATTCTTATTGACGTTTTTGTAAATAGAATTGTTTTCTTAATTTCATATTCTGATTGCTCATAGTCACTGTATAGAAATATAATTTATTTTTTGTATTGATCTTATATCTTGCAAATTTGTTTAACTCACTTATTATTTCTGACAGTGTTGGTGGGGTGTAGATTCCTTAGGATTTCCAAATTCAAGAGTATGTTGTCAGTGACTGGAGATAGTTTCTTCTTCCTTTTCAATCTGGATGCTTGTTTATTTTTCTTATTTTTTCCTTAATTGTTCTGGCTAGAACCTTCAGTACAATGTTGAATAGAAGTGGTGAAAATGGACATCCCTGTGTTGGTCCGGTCTTAGGAAGAAAATACCCAGTCTTTCTCTATATATGGTAGGGAAGATTCCTAAGGCAGGCAAAGAAGCTATGAAGGTTTTTTGGCACAGATATTCTGTTAAATCTAATCCATAAAAACCAGTGCCCCAACAGAGAATCCGTTGGGATCATTTTAGCAAAATAGAAAGGCTTCCTAGAAAGAAGGTAGGATTTTTATATAAAATTTGCATTGTAATGCACACAATAGTTGAAGTATTTTGAAGGCTCAGGCATATCAGTCATTTCTATTCAACGAGTAGAAAGAGGAGAGTTTAAACATCCGTATCATAAAAAGTTGACACAAGTGCCAACAATCTATATTCAAATCTACATTCTTGATCTTCCCTAAAGAAAATCATTCTTATAGCGTAGTATGCTAGAGTACAATGCAACCATCCTTTCTTTTTCTGTGTAGGTATACAACAGAAATATTGAAGATTATACGCTGGTTTAGACTTTGCATTATCGCATGGAGAAAAAAAATATAACGATATCTGCGTCATCTCTTTCTCCCCATTCACCCCTCCTCTATGATACTTTCTCATTCCTCTCTTCCCCAGGAATATTTCCTCTCCACAAAAATCTGTGAAAAGATAACACTCATTAAATCAGTGATCTGCACAGACCCCTTTCTTGGAAATACAAACGATTCTCTAATTCAGAAGCCGGTTAGCAAACACAGATGGCCTCAGATTCCTCACCCCACATCAGCTCCTAAAAACTCCAGTTGAGCTTCGACTGAGCCCTGGCTTCCCTAATCGATTACAATAGCCTTGAATAAAGTCTTCCTTGCCTGTTGGACTTCGGCGCAACTTTTGCTTTGACAGTACTTTATGATGACAATGATCAACACTTTGTTCACTTCCATTTGCGCTTGAAAAACAAAGTTTACTCAGTAAACTATTATCTTTAAGAATTCTATATCTTAAATCATTCCTAGAATATTTTGTCAAGCTATAATTTCTCTAATTTTTCATAGGTGCATGTGCCAAAAATATTAAGAAAGAACTCAGAGCATTACATAAATATAAATAGCCACATGGATTAATATGATGAATTAACTAACGTCCTCAAAACACAATTTTTAAACACAAATGTTGACCACAAAACACAGGTGAATAATCTATAGATGAAAATGAAAGATATCCAATCATTACAAATTATCATCTTTGTACATAAATATACCAAACTGTACTTCTATTCTTGGCAAAATAAAAAAAGAGATGAGATATCCAATGATATTACTTTTCATCATCACCTCCATTGATCATAGCTCATTGATCCCCTGTGGTAAATGTGATGTCTATGTTCCACACAGGTATGCAGGAAGACCTCTCTTCCTGATCTCAAGTATGAATTTTCTATAAATGAAATCACATTTTAAATGATGCAAGAGGATCTTTCTCTTTAAAAATATGTTTTTTTTTTGTTTTTTTTTTTTTTTTTTATTTTTTTTTATTTATTTTTGGGACAGAGAGAGACAGAGCATGAACGGGGGAGGGTCAGAGAGAGGGAGACACAGAATCAGAAACAGGCTCCAGGCTCTGAGCCATCAGCCCAGAGCCTGACGCGGGGCTCGAACTCACGGACCGCGAGATCGTGACCTGGCTGAAGTCGGACGCTTAACCGACTGCGCCACCCAGGCGCCCCTAAAAATATGTTTTGTAATGTAAAACAATCATCACTTTTAGATGATTTTTTAAATTATGTTTTTAAATAATTAGTTTCAAAGAGGCACTAACCTGTGTATCAATAGTTTAAAAGTTTTATGCCTCCATTCCAATTAGCTGAGACTCAATATTGGTTTGAGGCAGTAGTACATAGTGGTTAAAACAGAGTATGGACTACAGCTGCCTGTTCCAAGCCTAGTTGTGTGAGCTTGGGCAAGTTACCTAGACTCTCTGTATATTCAATTTCTCACCTGTAAAATGAAGATACTTACCTAGTAGCTACTCATAGAATTTTGAATACCAGATAGTTATATGTAGCCTATATCACAGGCTTTCAAAATGCCTGTGATGTTCTAAATGCTATACAAATGCTTACAGTTTTTACTATCAAGGGGAATTTTTGTTCTTTGAAAAATAATTCTTTTTCACACTGTGGACACTTAAAATGCTTATGTGAATTAGGTTATTTAGACTGAACTAAATGCAGTGATGATGAATGTATCTCTAAAAGACACTCCATGCCTTTAAAATGTATTTCTAAAGGTCTTGTATTTGTTTCTAAAAATCTCAAGGGGAAGATAAAACTATAATGCAACAAAAATGCAGTTCTTCTAGCCATTCTTATATTAGTTTAGGGTGATTAATCAATCATCCATGTTTCAATCAAGAAAGGCCTGGTAATTTGCAGTAACAAATAGTTGCCTCTTATTTCTAGTCTCCTAATGTCCTCCTTGCATCTGGGCAGCAGTCAACCTTCCATGTGGCCTCTTAGTAATGTGGACTGACGGAGAATCTGAATATATAGCTCTTTGATCAGTGAAAGAGAAAATAAAGGATTAGACCTGCCTATGAGATCAGTTTTTCAGTGACACATGTCACTTCTGCTCTTAGCTCATTTGATTAACATTATTCCTATGGCCCTGCCTCACTGCGAGTGGGATGGGTAATGAGAGAAAGAAATGGTTTATTCAGTGGCCATTTTATCTCTGCCTTAGTCTGCCCTTCTGTTCGCCAAATACCCCTATCACATGGAATCCCTCCTCAAGGGAGATAACCTAAAGTTCTATCCTATCAGTATATGGTTTGGAGATCTTTGAACTAAAGTACAAGTTAACGCCCTGCCATATTCCAATATAATAATAAAGCTTGTACAGAGTAAGTGTGGAAATCACTATTCATTAGAAGAATGAAGAATGGGGGACAAACAGTGATGTGGTCTATTTGATTTGTTGATAAATTGGGAATGTAATACTGTGCGAGGCAGTAATGTTCACCAACTATTCCATTTGCTCCTTTACATTTTCCACACATACATGTGTGCATGTCTCATATGCATTCTGCAACCCCACTGAGATGGCACTGTAAGGCACCCCAAGTCATGAGAGTAGAAAATAGTCCAGAATTAGTCTTTGATCATGATCAATAGAAAGAGCAACTATGATCCATTGTTCTCTGTGGAGAACATGTGGAGTCTCTGTTGGAGACTATGTCATTTTAGTGGCTGAGGGGGTAAATCAAATCATCACCTTAATTTAAAATGTTAAGAAACTAAGAGTGAGGAGCACCTGGGTGGCTCAGTCAGGTAAGCATCTGACTCTGGATTTCGGTTCAGGTCACAATCTCACGGTTCATGAGACTGAGCCCGGTGTTGGTCTCTGTGCTGTCAGCATAGAGCTTGCTTGGGATTCTCTCTCTCCATCTCTCTCTCTCTGCCCCTCCTCTGCTTGTGCACACACTCTCTCTCTCAAAAGAAATAAACTTAAAAAAGAAAAAAAGGAAACTAAGAGTGATTTTTAGTTTTAGCCTCAGTGTTTTTGCTCTAAGATGTGATACCTCCCCACAACTAATCTTGGTCTTTCCAATATAAGTTTTAGATTCACTACAATTTTTGTTTTCTTGTCCCCATACATTTCTGTGAGTTTAAATAAGGACATTTTGAGGCTGTGTGCTTTTGTGGACCCCAATCATATTTTTGCCCTAAGTCATTTTATTTAGTTGAAAGTATTTACTGGCTTCATACCCTTAATCTGATTTTTTTTTCCTCTGAGATAATTAAACCAGTTTAAAGATTTTACTGGAATTTATTCCTCAACAGCTTATTCATCTTATTTTTATCACAGAAACAGTGGACTCTTTAATCCCAAGAGACCCAGATTTTGAGCACTATACTTATTCACATTCATTTTTGCTTAGAGATCAGTCAACCTGAACTATTACCTCCTTGTAATATCTTGCCAAACACAACCCTGTACAACTACTCAAAATTCTAAAAATTTTAACCTCTCTTTCCTTAAAGCCACACATTTTTGTTGTTATTATTGGTGGCGGTGTTTCAGTTTACTTTGCATTTAGGTGTATCATCTGCTTCCTCAAACCCTGCAGATGTGCATTTTGCCAAATATTTTACTGTTGTAAAGATCACCATCTCTTTTGGGCTTTGATATCAGTTTCATGCTGCCCCCTATTTTAAGTTTTTGTTAAGAAAGCTCTCTCTTTGGTTCCGATATCAGCATGGTTGGTTCCGAACCAACTTTGGTTCCGATATCAGCATCTGTTAGGACAGGCTTGATTATTCTGAGCTAACAACTCCCAAACTTAGTGGGGAATTTATAACAAAACTATAAAAAGTTTATACATTTATATCAAAAGTTAATTCCCTCTCACACAAAATTTGGTGGGTCTCCAAGCCACTCAGTAGTAAAACTGTCCTCCTGAAGTCCACTCAGGCTGAGTTTCCACCATCTGAGTTGTACTATAGGATTGTCTATAACTTGCATAACTTCTGGTCATATCCCATTGACTATTACTACTGACAGTGTTCTACCTTCAAGGACTGGAAAATTTAAAGGGAAAAATGAAACAGTTGATGCGCATACTGCCTCTGACCATGCTACTTTCTTTATTTCTCTATAAGTTAGATTACCGAACACAATCTTTTCGATTTAGCAATATCCTTTATAAGCAATGTGTTTTTCACACCTGCAGGTGCAGCTGGTAGCTGTGGATTAGTGCCTTTCTCTGTGTGAGGAGACCACTCAGAAATTGAATATGTGATACTAGTTCCATAAGCACTCTATCTAACTATCACTGAAATTATATCAGGGTAATAAGCATGGAATCAAGGGCTAGTTGTGTTGTGTTCAGTAAAATTGAAAGAACTTGAGAGCAATTTCCATAAGAATTTAAGTATTGTATGGTTTAACATTATGCATCCCTTAAGCTTAAAATCTATTTAATATATGTGGATCTGAACAGAAAATGATCAAAGGATAGCGGACGTAAACATGGAAGAAGCACTACGAGAAAATCCATGAAGAAAATTCAAAGACTATGTCTATTTTGAAACTCAAAAATATTTAGGGTAAGTAAAATGATAAATCGACAAGTGATAAGATAATAAAGTGTTGACTTAGCCTAAGGACAGGCTGCAAAAATGTAGTGTGCAAAAAAAATTACAATATAATCCTAGATATTAAAATATTTCAATTTATTGTTTGTCCTTACTGATAATAAACAAATCCACATGCAATTTAAGTATGCATATATCATCAAAGCAATACTTATATTTTTAAGGCTTGTGACATTGAAAATGCAATTAAGCTACCAATGAATTAGTTAGCAAATTTCTATTCTCTGTTTCGAAGGTCAGCATATAAAGCCCAGTTTTCAACTAGATATGGAGTGTATATCAAAGAGTCTACCTTCTAGATGTTTTAAACCTCAGAAAAAAATGAAAAATAGATTCATCAGCAATTTTACTCAGAAGTAAATCTTACCTACCTCACATAGGTCCACCTGAAGGGTAGGAAAGGCTTGAATATTAAAATATTCTTAAAGATATGTCATTTGGTCCATTAAAATGACACTAGTTTGATAATGCACTTCGCTATTTATCACTAACTATAGAAAATCTTTTTCTTAATGACCCAGATTTTATCTTCATTACCAGTAAATATCTAGATTAAATAAAAAAACTTTTTAAAAAGTACTGTTTTCAATATTTGCTATTTGATATTTTACTAACAACCTGAACACTGGAAACAATCATTATCATCTCTGATAAAGGGAATTATACTTTGCAAAGGTAAAAATTAAAGCAAACCTGCAAAATGAATTGAGCATAATCCCTTAGTGCATGTACTGTAATTGCTGCTTTTAATGAAATTTGAACATTACTTTGGTAATTAGAGTAGAAGTTTGGAACTGCATTAGGATTCTTTATAGGAAAAGTAAGTAGTTTTATATCTAAATACACCATAGGAAAAATTAGAAGAAAAATATAGAGTTTATTTGTAGAGTAAATCTATGTTTTAAAACACTACGTCATGAAAGCACAAGATAAAATTCTTTGGCTATAGTTAACTTGCGAAGCAGAATAGCAAATAGACATACCACCTGGGGCTCATTATTAGCTTTGCTTTTGGCTCTGAGATGCAGTTCCAAGGGCAGAGTTTTCCATTAAATTCAGAGTCAGACAATTCAATCTTTGAAGGCGTGGGGCAAAGGAGGGAGCAGGTGCCTGGGGGACAGGAGGGAATAAGAGCTCTGATCCACATTCTATTGCCCTCTAGATGCTTAACACTGGGCCAGGAAACTTGCCAACTTGTGATCCTATTGGGCAAAAACTTTAGCCAGTTCTTCTTGGGATTCCATGTCTAATGAGTGCCAGGGCTCATTAAAGGTTCATTACTAGCCCCAGTCTCCCAATTCTTTAGGTTCCTATTCAGCACAATTGAAATAGTGCACTAGATTTGGAGAAAACTGAGCTACTTTTCTGTATGTTTGTCTCATTAGCCTGAGTTTCCTCAAAAGCAGAGTCACAAAGACTTGCAGAGCAACTAAGCTGATCCCAACAAGTTGGAGGTGAGGAGAATTTAATAGGAAAACAAGAACAACGAATCAAAAGAGGCATTATTTCATTACTGACCAGGCTGGAATGCCGGTATTTGATCTTGCAGGACACTCTGAGTAGGTTTATGAAATGTCAGAACCTGTAGCCCAGAGGAGAATAGGAGAGATTATTTTTCCATTAACTTCTGTCCCTACTGATCAGGTGTAGCCCACAGACATTGACACTCCACCCCCAGATGTCCATCCATTAGTGTCCCTAAAATCCCTCCAAGAGTTCTAAGCTGGGTTCTCAAAAAGCCTTGTAGCAGGAAGCTAGAGGAAGCTCTTGCCCAAGGTGAAACACTGTCAGATTTCACCTGTGTGAGGTTACGGTACATCTTCAAAGAACTGTGAGCCACAGCAGTGGCTATAGTAAGAGGTGCATCCAAGAGAATATGGAGTAATGTATAAGAAGTTCTTACACATTGGTTTAAATTAAAACTAAAACAGAATTAAAGTTCTTCAGAATAGGAATGGGAAGTAAAGTGGTAAAGAGAAGCTATAGAATGGTTTCCTAAGTACAACTGAATTCTTTCGTCACCAACTTAAAATTTTTTTAATCTTTATTTATTTATTTATTTATTTGGAGAGGCAGAGAGAGAAAGAGTGGAGGGGAGAGGCAGAGAGAGGATAAGAGAGAATCCCAAGCAGGCTCCACACTGTCAGCTTAGAGCCTGATGTGGGGCTCAATCTCACAAACTGTGAGATCATGACCTGTGCCAAAATCAAGAGTTGACACTTAACCAACTGAGCCATTGAGGTACCCCTTGTCACCAACTTTTGAATTTTTTCCCCCTCCACACCTAGTAGACAGTGCCTCAGATGGCTGGCCTTGGGAGAACATTTATGTAACACTGTTAAGTATTCAGTATTTTCAAATATAATATCTTAAAATGATGTCCTTCAAATAAAAGTTGACTAGTCACAAAGAAAAAAAATATCATTACCAAACAGAATTATTAAGGAATGAAGCATTCTAGATAATTTAATGTTCTAGCTAATTGAAAACTAAAACACATGTGCTATAAAACACCTGTAGGGTAGTAATTCTCCCTCCTGATGTAGTAGGAAGAGCACAGAAATTGGACTTAGAAGCTATAGGTCTGAACTTTAGGCCTGATACCTTCTTAATGTATAAATTTGGATAAGTATCTTAACATCTCTGAGTCTGAATGTCCTTATATGAAAGACTGAGCTAATAAAACTTGCTTCCAAATGTTACTAGTTGGATATACAACAAGATCATGTGTTAAAAAATATCACCCACCTGGACTATTATTTACCTTGGTCATTATGATTTCCCATGGTTCAGAGATCTCAGAGAACATCTCAGATTGGTACTGTTTAAGACTAAGGAAGCCAATGCCAGTCCCTCTCTATCCCTGCACATCGAAAGATCCTACCAGCTGCTTTAGTGGGCCTCCCATATGCATGAAAATTTGCATCTATGTTGGTCATTATCAAGCTACACTCATAACAACTTAGTCCATTGATTCTATAATTGTGCCCCTCAACATAGATTGTTTTTAACATATACTTTTAATATTTTTAAATTTTTTTAAGGTTTATTCATTTCGCAGAGACAGAAAGAGTGTGAGCACGGGAGGGGCAAAGAGAGAGAGGGAGACACGGAGTCTGAAGCAGGCTCCAGGCTCTGAGCTGTCAGCACAGAGCCCAATGTGGGGCTCAAACTCATGGACTGCAAGATCATGACCTGAGCCGAAGTCAGATGCTTAACCGACTGAGCCACCCAGGTGCCCCTAACATATACTTTTAGATGGTTATGTCCCTGATTATTCTTCTTTCCCAAATGTAGAATCTCCCACTGTTGGAATTATGTTCCAGCTCTTAAAAAAAAAAAAAAAGCCATCATTTTTATTCTGGTGCCCTTTTTAGACTTTGGCTGACAACATTCTTCCTAACACATTATATACAGAAAATTCAGATTTTTGAACCAATATCTGACCTAGTATTGGTTATAATTTATTTCCTCTCTTTCAGTTCTTGAAATATTAACTTAAGGGCACAATATTTAAATAAAGAAAAATTCACTGCAGAAACATCAACATGTTAAGTACCTCTCTGCTAACCATACCCAGAGCATATCCTGCACACTGTGTTGGCTATCTTTCCATATTTAGGGAAACCTAAATACTTCTGGAAGGTTCCTTTGAGAAGTCAAAATACTAATGATTTCATTACAGTAAGATACAAGAAACTGCCTCTGAAAATTTGTTTGAGGTAGTTAAAATTGTATATTTGACCTTCCATTATTTAGTGTTAGAAATATAGAACTTTTGCAATCAACCATTTATAATCTGTAACTGGTCTATCCATCTCAGTAACAACATACTTGCAAAGAGACTTCATTAAAAAATGTGCAGTTAAAGTTGTTTCTAATGACTTTTTTTCAAACAGAATTAAGGCAGAGGGAAAAATAGCCTTTCCCCAAAATTTTACAAAGGCAGAAAAACAGAAATCTTCAGAACTTCAGAGAAATGTATTCTAGAAACAATTTTTAATCTGATATATTAAGAAGCTAGAGATGAGGATAAAAGACAAAGGGTCACCTAGTATGGGAATTTCACTTATGAAGTAGCTTGAGTCAAAAAATACAAACTTAAAGTTGACTTTATACTAAAAGTATAAACTAATAGGCTAGGGTAGAAAGCAGAAAATTCCCAAAGTTTTTTTTAATGTTTATTTCTTTATTTTTTTTTTTATTTTTTTTTATTTTTTTAACGTTTTTTATTTATTTTTGAGACAGAGAGAGACAGAGCATGAATGGGGGAGGGGCAGAGAGAGAGGGAGACACAGAATCGGAAGCAGGCTCCAGGCTCTGAGCCATCAGCCCAGAGCCCGATGCGGGGCTCGAACTCACGGACCGCGAGATCGTGACCTGGCTGAAGTCGGATGCTTAACCGACTGCGCCACCCAGGCACCCCACTTTATTTTTTAAACATTTATTCATTTTTGAGACACAGAGAGAGACAGAGCGTGAGTGGGGAAGGAGCAGAGAGAGAGGGAGACACAGAATCTGAAGCAGACTCCAGGCTCTGAGCTGACAGCACAGAGCCTGATGTGGTGCTTGAACTCAGGAACTATGAGATCATGACCTGAGCCCAAGTCAGACGCTTAACCGATAGAGCCACCCAGGCACCCGTGTTTATTTATTTTTGAGCAAGCAGGGGAGAGGCAGAGAGAGAGGGAGACAGAATCTGAAGCAGGCTCCAGGCTTTGAGCCATCAGTGCAGAGCCTGCTGCGGGGCTGGAAACCATGAACCATAAGATCATGACCTGAGGCAAAGTCAGATGCTTAACCAACTAAGCCACCCAAGTGCTCCCCCCACAAAGTATTTAAGTTAAGCAATGTTCCAGTTATATTCACATACACTTGCTTTTGCACTAACATAAAAGATTTTTCACCCATCCTGAGTCTATGCAATGAGAAGGTGATCTCTGCTCTCTTATTCCTGTCTTCTTTCTCACACCTTCTCAAGAAGTGATGATGTTAATATGATTGTACAACATTAGTTGGGCTGTGTTTACAAATGAAGCCATGCTTTATTTAAAAGTCAAGAGCACATACGCTGGTCCCCTCTACTCTTTGGCCAAAATATTGTCTGCACAAGGCAGGCATGCCACCAGCAGGCCTTTTTCTCATGCTTAGCCCTCTTTCTTCCCTACCACATATATAAATAGCCATAGGGGAGTAAGACTCACCATATAGACATGATCTCATAGGCAGAGAGATGCACTTCCTTCCAAGGTTTAGCAGAGCATGCATGGAGAAGTATTTGGCACTAATCCCCAAACAAAGCATTTTCATTTTTTTATGCTGTTTTGCTACTGCTTCTTGTGTTTGTAACAGGGTTATTTTTTCTCATACTTTTTCTCTCGAAAAGTTTCAAACTTTTAAAAAAGTTCCAAGGATATTATGCATTTGTGTACCCTCCACTTATGTTCACCAATTGTTAATATTTTGCCTCACTTGCTTTTGCTTGTTTCTGTTTGTCTCTGGATGGATGGATGGATGGATGGATGATGGACACACACACACACACACACACACTTCTCTTGAATCATTGCCAAGTTAGTTGTTAACATCATAATACCTTACCCTAAATGCTTCAGTATATAGCTCATGAGGCTATTTCAGGAGAGTAGGTAGAGATGAATGAAATATTTCTTTTTTAAAGCTGAAAGGGAATGTCTTAAGTGACTGTTAACTCCAAGTTTTTAATTTTTCAGATCAAAAAACGGAGACACAGAAAGGTGGTTTGTTTAAACTTGTATAGTTTGTGTCAGAGTTGGATCTTTTGATTCCTGAATCAGTGCTCTGATAACTTCACCTAATTATGACTAAGTAACACATTGAAAAATCGTATCAATTAACTCCTTGGATATCAACAAGCTGAAATATACTACTGATTTTTAAGCTTATTTATTAATTTTGAGAGAGTGAGCATGAGCCAGGGAGGGGCAGAGAGAAAGAGGGAGAGAGAGAATCCCAAGCAGGCTCCATGCTGTCAGCACAGAGCCCTATGCAGGGCTCGATCCCACAAACTGTGAGATCATGACCTGAGCTGAAATCAAGAGTCAGACACAACTGACTGAGCCACCCAGGTGCCTCAAAACATGTTACTTATTAACACATTGTGACACCATCCCACCTTCTTAATGATAAACTCTTAGGCAACTAGCTGGCCAAATCATGGCAGATAATATACTACTTCTTGCAATTAGAAGATGACTCTAGAACTTAGGTATATTAAAAGCACTCCAAACATGAAATCGGATTGCTTCTACTATTCTTCTCATGGATGTCTTTGCTTTAGAAGTTTAGAGGGTATGTATTACTGCTAAAGTTCTTCAAATAGCACTAAACAGCTTCATTCTAGACAAAAGTTTTAATAAGCAGAAAAATTCTAAAGAAGCAGAGACCCGCCACTCTTTTCTGCTTTCTATAGTTTACACATGTTGAATATTTTCCTAAGAAGTTAACTGTGTTGGAGAAAGATGTATTGAGCATTTTAAGACTTAATATAATAAAAACGAAAAGTACTTTTGGTGTTTACTGAATCACTTTAACAAGCATAACACAGAGATCTCTCTAGTGGCTCAGGAAGACATGATAACTTTACAATTTTGATTAACTAAACTAGATCCCCCAAATACAGCATTCACATGATATTTAGATAAAATATTACTCAGAAATTACTTGTCATCCAAGTACAGACCATCCCCAACTTATGATGGTTTGACTTAGAAATTTTCAACTTTACAATTGTGTGAATGCAATACAAATTCAGTAGAAACCATACTTTGAATTTTTATCTTTTCCCGGGCTAGCCATACACAATATGTGGTACAGTACTCTCCCATGATGCTGCACAGTGGCAATAAGCCCCAGCCTCTAGTCAACCACACTATCATGAGCGTAAACGGTACACTTACAACCATCCCTTACCCAGACAACCATTCTGTTTTTCACTTGCAATATAATATTCAGTAAATCATATGAGATATTCAACACTTCTATAAAATAGACTCTGTGTTAGGTGATTGTGCCCAACTGTAGGCTCACGTAAGCATTCTGTGCACATTTGAAGTAGGCTGGCTAAGCTCTGATGTTTGGTAAGTGAGGTGTATTAAGTGTATTCTCACCTAAGGAAATTTTCAACTTATGATGGGTTCACAGGGACATAAGCTCCATCATGAGTCAAGGAAGATCTGAAATACTAGATGTGTTTGATTTTCTATCCATGAGCATAAAGTAAATAAATTTAGGCTTTCAAAGAAGTTTAAAAAAAAATTATCCTTAGATACCTAAGGAACGATTACGCCAGCTATGATCCCCTTCACACATGCAAGTTCCTCTGTATGGAGAGAGGATATGACCAGGATACCAATTCCTCCTTCCTGGAATAGCTCTAACCAAACTGAAGGGACTTTTCTGCCCATCCATAGGAAACAGACAGCAAACAAGTGGATGATGGTGTAAACATCTGCGTTCAACTCTGGGCATATGTAAAGTGAAAGGTCTTGGTTGGAAAAGCACTAGTGGAGAAAAAGCTAACATATATTTCCCTTTGCCCAAAAGGTTGTCAATATTACATATTTAAAAAAATAACTATGCTATCTTAGGAGAGTAGAAAATGAAAACTAATTTATCTGATTCAATATTTTTTATAGGGAATGATGATTACTTAGTTGCTGGGGTTCATTACTCATCTAGCTACCACTGCCAAGGAGGCCTGGTCCACCCACTTCATCCCCAAGCCATACCCCTAACTCTCTCTGGGAGTGTCAACCTCTACTTCTATTAACCCTCTAAAATTTAATAGTCACTAATTATCTATGTCTGTCAAAGGTGTTTCTTAAAGTTCTATTTGTGATTATTTAAATTTGTGGATTCACATTAAAAAATAAAGCAGATTCAATCTCTGTTCTGAGATATTTTCCCCCTCTATAGATACTTCTTTGCCTCTAAATAAAGCCAAACTACGGATTAATGTTCAGGAAATTAACATTTAGAACGGAAGAATATTGTGACTCCAAATGTACCACTAAATTAAAAAAAAAGACTTTTACGGTACTCAGCCTGACCCAATGAAAGAAATTATCTGATTTACTGAACTTGATTTGAAAATTAAAAGAGTACAGCTAATAGTAACAGCAGTTATTCTCTTCTGCCTGAACCTACCTTCCTTCTTCTCTTCCTTCTTTTCTTCCTCTCTTCTTTCCTAGCCCTTTTTTTCTTACAACAAACAGCATCCACCCTCAGTGGAATGAGATTCTAGCAATAAAAAAGAGACACAGCGTGTCTGCACTCACGAAACTTACGTCCAACTGTGGGATACAGACAATAAGCAAGTAAACAGACATAAGTAAAGTAATTACAGGCTGGGGAAAGTTCTATGAAAGAAATAAAGAAGATGAAATAAGGTGATAGAGCATAAGTGGTAGAGCTCAACCTCGGTTAGGGTGATCAGGGAAGGCCCCTTTGAACAAATGATATTTGAGATGTCTGAAGGATAAGGAGAAGCCCCTTTGGAAAGCCAGAAATAGCATTTGGGGCAGAGGCAGCCCAAAAAGAAACTGCGGTGGGAAAGGACGTTATTTATTCCATAATTCCATAAACAGCAGGTGGCCAGTGTGTCTGGAGCACAGTGAACAAGAGGGAGAAGGTTAGAGAAAGCTGAGTGTGAAGAGCTCATGGTTTGGGAGTTTAGGAGGCCGTGGTAAATATTTATGAGCCCGTTCTTGGTGCAGTGAGAAGCCCTTAAAAGATTTAATTAGAAAAATTACATGGCATGCTTTGTGTTTTATAATTATCACTCTTGCCGCTGTGTGGATAATGGAAACGAAAGTAAGAAGAAGAAAGATGAGTGAGGGAAGTATTGAAGTCACCAGAGAACAACGGTGGTCTTGGGGAAAAAATTCCAGAGATGAACACGTCTCGCTCAAGTAAGAGCTGTGGAGAGAAGGATCGCGGAGAATCTGCTTTTCCTCTCATGGCCGAGAGTAAGGTCTATGCCTGTAATCATAAATGTTTCACAAACAGCTCCCTGGAAGAACCAGTATCTGCACACAGACACATGCACACACATGCACAAACATTCATTATAAAAATTTCCTGGAAATTGGTTAAAATGTATATGCAGCCGAGTTTAGAACATTTTTAACAGACATATGACATCATGACAGGCTCAATGTATTTATCTCTTTGGTGAGTCATCTGAAATTAGTCATATTTCACTTAGTGATAATTACACATTTTCGAGGTTGCTTAGCTATAGTTTTGTCATTATAGTAAGTTATAAGTATGTTGAAAATAGAAAAAACTAGAAAATGTTAATAGCACACCTGTTTTTCATAATCTTAAAACGTTGAATTTCATACTTTAACAAATAAAATAAAAATAAACACATGGAATGTCAATGTTTGTATAGACACATAAAATGTAAATAGCATCTGCTTATCTCTGTTGAACACAAACTTTTAAAATTACAACAAGGTAACTGTTTTAGTTTTTATTTTAAAATGATAATTATTTTTAGGAACAAAATATTCTTAGAGTGGATCCTTCTTCTTATACAGTAAAAAAAATCTAAACAATACTTCCATATGCCCTCACTGCTAATATTAGTGGAATATGTGTTACAGAGGTGCCTCCCCAAATGGTTTCTTTGTAGCATAAAAAAAAATTCCCTTAAATAAAAATGAGTGGGGTTGGGGCATGTGGGTGGCTCAGTCAGTTAAGCGTTCAACTCTTAATTTTGTTTGGCTCAGGTCATGATCTCACAGTTCGTGGGTTCGAGCCTTGCGTCAGGCTCTGTGCTGACAGTGCTGAGCCTGCTTGGGATACTCTCTCCCTCCCTCTCTCTGTCCCTCCCCTGCTCACTCTGTCTCTGTCTCTCTCAAATTAAATAAACAAACCTAAAAAAATGAGTGAGGTTAAATACCATTTAAATTGGAATGACTACACTTTTCTGTTAATAGCAGCCTAAATCAAACATGGAAACCAAAGCAATAAAAACCAGCTTTCTTGAAATTACTACAAAATTGCAACATCAGTGGTCAAATAGAATTAAATGTAGACAATCTCAGAAAATTCACTGACTATAAAAATATTGATACTACTGATGTTTGCATTCAACTTTTGATGTTTTAATCATTCTAAGTAAGAAAAATTATAGCTAATATCCATCAAACCCACGTTGGGAGATAAGCTAGTAAAAATGAAAAAGAGTCCTTAAATTTTAGCATGAAGAAATGGTGTGATGATTACATTTATTTTTGAAAAAATAATGTTGTATGATAGAAATCATCCTTTTAGAAAAATATTGGTGAAGTGCTAATAATAAACATAATTAACATAAAGAAATTTACCTCTAAATATGAAATTTGCCATTTTTTCTTCCAGGAGTTATTTAAAATTCAAGTTAGTTAACATATGGTGTAATGTTACTTTTAGGAGTAGAATTCATCACTTACATATAATATACCTAGTGCGTATCACAAGTGCCCTTAATACCCATCACCCATTTAGCCCACCTCCCCTCCAGCAGCACTCAGTTTATTCTCTATAGTTAAGAATCTCTTGGTGCCTGGGTGGCTCAGTTGGTTGAGCAACCAGCTCTTGATATAGGCTCAGGTCATGACCAGGGTGGTGGCCTCAGAGCCCCTGTCCCAGCACTGAGGATAGAGCCTGCTTAAGATCTTTCCCTCTGTGCCTCTCTCCAGTTCACTCTATCTAAAATAAAAGTTAAAAAAATATATCTTATGCTTTTCCTCCCTCTCTTAAATCCTTGGGAATGTCTATTTATTATAACTATGATTCACTGTTCATCTATTTTCACTAATATTAAGCTTATAAGCCTATACCTAACTTTGTTGGTTACTGAGATAGTTTAGGCTCTTGTGAAGACCCTCAGGAGTAATTGTCCAGACCACAAAACTATTATGCCATCCAGTATTTTAACAAGAAACTTGACTAGACTATCAATGATGTGCAAAATCAGTGTTGGGATCTGTTAAGGAAACTAGCTTAGCAACTTTCCCCATAATGCGTACTTCCAGACAGCACTACCTATCTACGGAGCAAATATTTGCTGTACCTTACTGGTATTTAAAAGCAATGGAATCTCTGATTCTATTTTGTTTTCTGGGGTATATATAAATTAGGTAAATCAATGCTAAAATGACACATGACCAGTCATGGATAAAAATAACAAAATTAGAGGCACAACACTTTGTAATGATTTAAAAATCACTTTCCAGTGCAGCAGTGATTTTCCTTCTTGCTTGTATTTTCGAGACCTCTGTCCATTCCTGTTTTAAGCTATTTTCTTTAGGACTTCATTATGTTCCTTGGGAGACTATTTCACACTCTATTAGTTACAGTCAATTTCATCGCATTACTTGAAGTATAAACACCCACAGTTCTTTGCACCTCTTGTGAGCACATTTCTTCCTTCTTGGTATTTAATAACCTGTAGCCTGGCACTTGAATTAGGGGATAATTTTGCCCCTTCTGGCAATATGGTTTTAAGTAGGGAAAACTATTTGTCAATTTCAAATTGCATTTTATATGAACATAAGTTGCATATCTATATTGTGTCAGAAAAATTGTCCAAAACTTGGATAGAAGGCAAGTAAGTTAAAACACACATCCTTTCAATATTGAGGGGGCAAAACCATTCAAGGATTGTCTACAAGAATGTGCTCAGGTCATTGCATTGTTTATTATTAATTAAAAATCCAAAATTTAGTGAAGTTACTTGTTAATTTGTAGATTTTCTATCCAATAACAATGAAAATAATTTCTCTCTGCAAGAATATGTAACTCCAAAGATTTATGATCTATTAGATATTAGAGAGTATTTTACCCAACTCAGCAATTTTACCCTAAATTTTCTTTGATAAATTGCCTAATAATACCTTAACTTCTTAAGTGCTCTTTGAACGAGTCATAACATCTTACCAGTTCCCTTCACTAATTAATGAGTTAAATAAAGTCTTTGACATGTTTATTTTATATTTACCTGAGAGTCATGATTTTGCTTTTTTTCCTTAAGTTATGTTTTTATCTATGCAATGATTAAAATCCCTTCAAGTAATAGGAGTAATAAGTTGAAGATACAGAACCTATCCAGACTTTTGCTAAAAAATTCAAACACTGGACTAAGACTATAATATTATCATCATTGCAGTGGAAAGAGCCTGGTTGAATTGGCCTATAACATACATCTTATCTTCTTTAGTCATTGTTTTACATATACTTTATAGTTGACAATATGTCAGATGACTGAATAAAAAATTATTTCAGGAATGTGATATAACTTCATTAATTGCATTTATATTCCTAAGACCTCATCAAATATTTTTCCATAATAATTTATGTATATTTTATTTCTATGTGTATCACATACCAATACTAACTTGTTATTTAATAAAAATTCCAAATGCAGTATTCAAAAATTTGCTCAACCCATGTCCTTGAATAGATATTTACAAGTATACATATTGAGAGTTTTCATTTTGTAATTAAGAATAGGACACTGCCCCTACTTCTACAAGAATGTATTTCTAATATAGCACTGAAACATAGATTATTGTACACTAGCTGGATTGTGTGCCATTATATTTCTTTGTTCAAAAATATCACTTTTGTGGTAAAGAACACAGAGTGAAGAAATATATAAAGTATGAATTAGCAGCTGGAATGAATTGAAGGGTGAAATATAAAGCAGCAAAAATGGGGACTACACAAACTATATTAAGTTAATAATTACTTCTGTACCTGCCACAAATCCAGCAAATATAAAATTGCACTCAGCCTTAGAAGCAAATGTGGAATATTGAAAAAAGTGAAAAAGTATCACTTATCCTGAAACTCTTCCAAGTAAAATTAGAAATCTCTAAACAGATCATTAGGAATATATACCAATATATCTTATTTTGCCTAGAAATAGTTGCTGCAGGTATTCAAAATTTATCCATATATTAATTGAAGACTTAAATATTGTCTTTAGTCTCCTTCAATAAACTGTATGCATTTGGATTGTTTACTTGAGAGGGAAAAGTTAAAGAAAGAGAATTTATTTTATTTTTGCCTGGGTGCTACTTCAGAGAAATCATTTCCAGATGCCTGGAGATATAAATATCTTAATTCTATTTCAGGGATAGATGGATCAGAAGTAAATAAAAGCCATTTCCTTCAGCCACTTTCCCAATACCAACTAGTCAGCCAAGCCCATAAGAATGAGTCTCATAATTAATAAAGCTTTTAGAAATAAGGCTCTCAACTCACTCTCAAATCTCCAAGTATATTGGATTTCTGGGACTGAAAAATCTAGCAATCTGGTTAATTGCATTTAGAACCTCAATTACCTCATGTAGATGATTTAGTAGAGAAATGATATTCTTCTCTAAGCCACGTAAATACAGCTAAACAAAAATCCTCCTAGGAATCCTTGAAAATCTACTTTCTTCTCTATGTCACAAATATCAGAGATTCCATGAATTGGCTGATAGTAGTAAATACTAGCAACAGGGTTAATTTCATATAAGGCATGGTTATGAAAAATGTAGACAGAAATCAAAGTTTGACTTATTTGAAAATTATATAAAACAAGAAAATGTCGTAAGCCAAAGAGTTTATGAGTAGTCTGTGAAAATAGTACCCAAGTCCTCTTCTCTTGATAAGCCTTATGAATAACCCAATTAGAAATGGGCAAAAGACATGAATAGACATTTTTCCAAAGAAGACATACAAATGGCCAACAGATACATGGGAAGATGCTCAATATCACTCATCAGGGAAATTTAAATAAAAACCACAATGAGGTATCACCTCATGACTGTCAGCATAGCTAAAATCAACACAAGAAACAACTATTGGTGAGGATGTGGAGAAACGGGAACCCTCTTGCACTGTTGGTGGGGAAACAAACTCATGCATCCACTCTGGAGAACAGTATAGAGGTTTCTCAAAAAGTTAAAAATAGAACTACCCTACTATCCAGCAGTTGCACTACCAGGTATTTACCCAAAGAATACAAAAATAGTAATTCAAAGAATACATTCATCCTGATGTTTGTGGTGGCAATACCTACAATCACCAAATTATGTAAACAACCCAAGTGTCCATTGACTGATGAATGGATAAAGAAGATGTGATGTGTACACACACACACACACACACACACACACACACACACAGAGGAATATTACTCAGACATAAAAAAAGAATGAAATCTTGCCATGTGCAATGACATGGATGGAGCTACTGAGTATAATGCTAAGTGAAATAAGTCAAACAAGGACAAATGTCGTCTGATTTCACTCATATACGGAATTTAAGAAACAAAACAAATAAGCAAAGGGGGAAAAAAAACAAGAAATAGACTCCTAACTATAGAGAACAAACTCTACAAGAGAGGTGGATGGGGGAGGGGTGATATAGGTGATGGGGATTAAGGAATGCATTTGCTGTGATGAGCACAGAGTGTTATATGAAGTGTTGAATCACTATATTGCACACTTGAAACTAATATTACACTGTATGTCAACTAACTGGAATTCAAATAAAACTTTAAGCAAATTAAAAATAATTGTTTATAATAAACAGTAGAATATACACAGAATTATGTCCAAATCATATGTGCAGAATTCAAGGAGTATCACAAAATAAACATACAAGTGCAATTACCACAAAAGTAAAGAAAAATACCATTAATGCTACACCAGAAGCTTCCCTCATGCCACTCTACAATTTCTACCCTTACTTCCTCCCAAAAGATAACCAGCACCCTGAATTCTAATAGTCTTGATTAAGTGTTCCTGTTTTCGAACTTCAAATAAATGGAAGCATACAATACATATTTTTGGCTCTTTCTTTCACCCAAAAATATTTGTTTAATTCATCTGTACTATTGCTTTACCATTGATTATTTCATATTTATTGTTATATAATATCCTAAGTTATGAATATATCATACTTCATCAATTCTACTATTGATGGGCATTTGGAAGGTTTTCATTCTGAACCCTCAATATTTTTATACATGCTTTGTGGTGTACATATGCACATATTTCCGTTGGGAATATACTTAGGAATGGAATTCTTAGGTTATGGGGTAAACACTACAAAGTAGTATTTCAAAATTATTAAATAATTTATAGTCCCATCAGAAATGGGATTGTTCTATGCCATTGTGAGGTCTTGATATTATCAGTATTTTTAAATTTAGCATTATGGTTAATGTGTAGATATTATATTTAGGTGACATTTCCCTGCTGAATAATAAGGTTGAGCATCTTCATTTTTTGGCTATTTATAGATCTTATTTTGTGAAAAGGTAGCCCAATCCTCTCATACATTTTCTGTTTTGGACCATCTGTCTCACTTTTATTTATTTTTAGATCTTTATGTATATTGGACATAAAGTTTTCAACTCTTATGTATGCAAATATATTCCCCTACTCAATGGCTTGACTTTTCACTCTCTTAAAAGTGTCTTTTGATAAACAGAATTTTTTAATTTTAATGAAATATTGCTAATAGCTTATTTTTAATGATGTTCATATACTATTTTATAAACTTTCATTTAAAATCCTCTATTATCTTCAAGAAGCTATATTGTTTACCATTCATACTTAGACATGTAATTCACAATTAGAACTTCATTTAATTGTTTCCAAGTAGTGGATTGAGGATTTCCTCCTTGCCTTTTTTCATATACACTTGCGTAGCACTATTCCCTGAGATAAACCATCCTCACTCTTTTGCAGTTACGTCTCTATCATAAATCAAGGGTCACTGTTGTGTGTGTGTTGTGTTGTGTTGTGTGTGTGTGTAGCATCTATATATGATATATAGATATTTTATAATTTTCATGTACATTTAGTCAATGTGTAAATTTATAGAAACAGAATTTTTGTTGATAGAAATTTTTGTTGATAGAATAGAATTTTTGTTGATATTACACTGAAACTTTATGATTCCCACAAACTAGTGTGTAGCAGGAAAGGCAGGTGACTACCCGAATTTATTGATAAAGAGCCAGAGATAACTTATTCCCATTCTTTATATTCAAAGAGTGAGTTCCAATGACAGACAGTAAGCGAAGAGATATCATCTCAGACACTTTGGTTCCCTTAGCCACTAAAAAAAAAAAAAAAAAAAAAAAAAAAAAAAAAAAATTACTCCCATAATCTTTATCTGCTCCCCATCCCTCCTTTGTGAACCATAAAACTTTGACACAGTCCAAAGAGTACCATTAGAGCAGATCCAGATTCAGTTCCTCAGTTCCCAAATTTGTCATTCTGAGGTGTATAACATGACTTCATTGATTCAATGGATTTCATTCATTTCTATGATAAAGTTATCAAGGTCAATTATATTTCCTAAGACCATTTACACACACACACACACTAAATATATATATCTGTTTGAAAGATTTTATGTTTAAAAGTTATTGAATAGTGTGCTCTACTTCTGCTTAGATTACAGAAACACACAAAAAAAGCCAACGTTCATATTCTAATGGAAAACTTAAAAAGATGGATAAATTACAACATATAGAAACTCAGCAGGTTTGTGACCTCTGTTAGGGAATAGGTTCGAGTCACTGAAACAAGACACCAAAATGACTTACCAGTCCAAAAGATGGTGGCTGGTGGTTAGTGATGTAATGCCGTCATTCACTCCTGCCTCTTCACAACGTTTTAACTTTGTAATTAGAAACCATATCCAGTTAATCTCAACCGAAGACATCCATACCTGAAAAACAAGAATATAGGGGTGGCTATCTCTCAAAGACATTCGGAAACACATATGTGTAACAAAAAGCCTAATGAGTATTTGAGGAAAAGAAATTAATATCCCGACATGTTTTTATGAAATGTGTTTAAATACATGCTAAGTAATTGAAGTATATGTACCAAATTGGAATTAAATGGTTTTAGAAACGTATATTTCATTTATTTCTGTGATTGGGAGTGATCTTATATTTCTGAGGGCATCATTTTAATAAGGCTCTATGAAAATACAGATATAAACTTCAAAAATCACATAGAAAATACTTACTCACTGAAATTATTGATAATATTTGTTGTGGTTCTAATGTCCTTTTTGTACATCTATATTGGTTACCATATCTGAGACTATTCAGAAGGCTTTGATGAGTGCATATTAAATATGCCATAATAATTATTTGAAGCCTCTGTCAAATATCACTGTGCTTACTAAATCATGCATCACCAATGTTATGATTTGCAGTAATAAAGCTATGCTATGGTAACTTTTTTGGAACATTGCAGCATATGGTGCCAGATGCCAAGGGCATACTAATTAATGACAAAATTAGCACATAGATATTAGATCACTGTAATGCATGTGCAGTCAAAGCTTAAGATGTAACTCAGAAAGCAATTTTTAAATTTTCAAGTTAATGTTACACAAAACTTAATATTCTTAGTAGCAATTTACAAACTGTCTTTTGGACAGTAAGAATATAGGAAGTATGCTCTTTATCTGATCATTCTATCTTTCCCTTTCAGAGAGGAATTATGCTGAGAAAAAGTTGTACTTCATACGTTTTGATCAAATTTTGTACATTCCACAAGATACTCTCAAGAATAAGAGACTGCAGGGTGGAGTCAGCTATAGGGCACTAATCCAATCTTTGTGCCTCAGGCCTCCTAAATGAGGAATATAAACAGATTGAATACCCAAAAGGCCTCCCAGTTCATGGTCTTCCTGCCAATATCAAGCAATCTCCATTACTAACCAATTCAGTTACACAGTTCAAGTTTTTATAATAAAAATGCTACCACTTTACATTTCTGTAGCCTTTAAATCTTAACAAATTACATCATGATATGTAAGTTAAAAGCAAGCATTGTTTCTGGAAACAAATTGGATAAACTCCCAGGGACATATTCCAGCTCCAGCCCTTGCAATCTTTGTGATTCAGGGGAAGTTACCTTAACTCTTGTGAGTCACAGCCTTCTTGACTTGCAATGGAAATTATTACAGTGTCTACTTCAAAGGGGAGTTAAGAGAATTAACTGAATAATCCAGGTAATGTGCATAATGCCTGGCACACAACAAACACCCAAGAATTGTAATTGTAATTATTAGCCTTTTGTATGGATGAAGAAATTTGAACAACACGAGATTTGAATGGCTTTCCAATGGTTATAGAAGTGGCAACTTGCAGAGTAGGAACTTGAATCCAGGACCCAAAGCTCCAAATATAGACTTCCTCACAGCTTTCCCCCTACTTGATACAGAGATGGATGAAAACAACTTGGGTTTATTTGATGGAATATATCAGATTCAAGGGAGTATTTTATGCTTAGTGATTATTTTCAGGCTTAATTTGACTCTAGGGAAGCATAACTAACCACATCATCTTAAGGATAAATACCTCAGAACTCTTTCTGATTTGTCCCTAAATTGTAAACTCAGATGTGCATCTGAGAAGCTGCATTGCTGATAACAGCTGTTGAAAAATTGCTACATGAAAGCTAGGGAAAGGCAGCTGAAGCTACCTGCCTTTCCCTGTGGTAAATGTTCAAGTCATGACACAATACTTGAGAAAACTTGAGTAAGCAAATTTGGGTCATATAATCTATGTTGCAAAATGCAAACCATTAAGAATAAAGCTAAACGGGGGCTCCTGGGCAGCTCAGTCGGTTAAGCATCTGACTCCTGATTTTGGCCCAGGTTATGATCTCATGGTTTTGTGAGTTTGAGCCCCACAGGGGGCTCCGTGCTGACAGTGTGGAGCCTGCTTGGGATTCTCTCCCTCTCTCTCTGCCCCTCCTGTGCTTTCTCTCAAAATAAGTAAAATCAGTTTAAAAAACTTTTTTTAATTTAAAAAAGAATAAAGCTAAACACTACAATCATGTACTTTAACCTATAAGTCTTCAGTTTTGTAGGCCAATTCTTTGCAACTAAAAAACACAGAACTTCCCGCTTAGGAAAGTGGAAACAAAAAACAAGGCGCAAGAAAAAAATAAGTCTATCTATATTTACTCTCTAGGAGGACCCTTCCCTGTCAAATTTTCGGGCAGATTTGAACCCCTCTCCCCCACTGCAACTTTCTGGCTGTCAACTCAACTCTTACTTTATACATCTGATTTCTTTCCAAAGATCTTAACCTTTCAATTTCAGGAAAATAAAAGACACTTCCGTGGGAATGCTAACATCATCAACGCTGCCTACCAGAGAGCAAAAAAATTCTCAGAAAATCGTTGGCTGAGCCAGGTTTAAAAGGATTATTTGAGAACTGTCTCACAAGTTAAAAGAATGAAGCCTAAGTGACCTACATCAAGTGGGATATTAACATACGTTTAATATACAAATCCAAAAGCATGACCACTAATAGAAATAGAGCCATGTCATCCTTGTTAAAGACATGAAAATCATTAGCAGATTTCATTGACTTCTCAATGACCCTATAAAAGTGGTTTGAACCCAAAGAGGCAAATCTAATTTTGAACAGGCATTACCACTGATAAAACAGACTCTTTTCTAAATGTATATTTATTGTCTCTAGTGCCTAGGGCTTTCTTGCTTTCTCTCTATCCTTCTACATTTCATTTTCTCTTTCATATTTTGGGTAAAACCTAATAGTTTATTTTATAAAACATCTTAAATGCCATCTAATCCATGAGCTGGCTAGTCTGAGTTAATGAAAAAAATCTGAATTATGTATTTTCAGAATGCAGTTTTATTACTCTTCAGTACAGAAAAAAACTAATTAACTTCAAAGTACAACAAAACAACAACATCTACACATGCAAAAATCTTTCTGAATGCTTAGTGAGGAGAGATATTTAGGAACATCTGCCTCCAATTCTGGTCTCCTCAGTTAAGAGGAAATAATACAAGATTTATAACCATGAACCAAATTCATGCTGCCTCCATTCAGTCTTCAAGACTCAATATATGTTTAGTGAAATTGCACACTTTTATGCCATTGCCTTAAATAATGTTGTATTAGTTTTTCCCTTAGTCTTTATGGGTTACACAATGTTTCTTGTATTCCTGGGTAGCAAATAACATAACTATCCATACCATGATAATTTAAAAAAATCTCATCATATACTTTTACTTACTTTTTCCTATGTTATAGACTTATGAATAGTTTTATGTCACTCTATATTAGACAAAATAAGAAATTCAAAGACTTTCTGGGAAGAGTCTTAGAAGTGCCGATTGCCAGTAAATTACTCATAAAGGTTTAAATAACTGAAAGAAATCATTCTAAGGGGGAAAAAATGATTTAGAAAATCTTTAGAATGTGGTGGGTGTATTAACCAGGAATTACACTCAACTGATAGTGAAAGAGACCCCTCAACATAGTGACTTAAACCTGATGGTGCTTATTTTTCTCTTACATAAAATAATCCTCCATTCTTTGTGGCTGGCTTCTATCCTTAAGTTTACCTCACAGTTATAAGATGGTTTTAGAGCTCCAAGCAGGAGGAGGAACAAAGTGTGCTTTCTTAGATGCTCCATTAAACATTTTTTCCAGCTTTAGTCATATATAATTGAAAGCAGGCTCCACATACAATGTGCTGAGATCAAGAGTCGCACGCTCTACTGGCTGAATGTCTCTTCTTCACCCGTGATCATTCCTCAATCCAATGTGATCAGCTCTCCATTCCCACCATCCTACTCATAGTGATCTTGGTAGTTCAACTCATTTCAACAGATATTTATTCAACCACTTGAGGCCCATCTCAACAAAAAGTCCAGTGGGTATTTCTATTTATATAACTCTTCAACCTATGGTACTATTAATTACTTTGTATTTTTAAAGTTTATTTTGAGAGACAGAGAAAGAGTGTGCACAGGCATGAGCGTGGGAGAGGGGCAGAGGGAGAGAGAGAGAATCACAAGCTAACAGCACAGAGCCTGATGATGCAGGGCTTGACGATGTGGGGCTCAATCTCACAAATTGTAAGGACATGACCTGAGCCTAAATTAAGACATGGATGCTTAACTGACTGAGCCACCCAGGTGCCCCAATTATTTTGTATTTGTATCTTTTCATTCCACATTCATTCAATGTCTGAAAAATTTTGGACCTCAGTGTTGAGAACCCGTTGCACTCCTCAAAACCTCCTTCCTCCTGGTCCAAAAGTAAAAACCACATAGATGGTTTGTCATCTTGAATTTTTACAACTACCCTTTTTTTATAACTACTTCTTCAGTTAGCTTCCATTGTCTTGCAGTGCTTAGTCTGTGGCTCTCCTGTGTAAACTCTCAGATAATGCTTATATTTCAAGGTTCAACAAAGAAGAGAAGCTATTAAGTTAGATTGAACAGCTTCTTTCAAAATGGAGAAGATATTCTTTCAAGAAGAAAAGGATGTTCAAAATTTACTAGATTGATTACTGTGAGGAAGTAATTAAGTTTGGCATATGTGATGCCCTTTGTGATCACTGAAATAGCAGCAAGTGCAAAGGCAATTTTAAAAATTAAGATCAGGTCTCCCTGGATGATAAACTGGAGATAAGAACTACAGAATGTAAATTGTGTCAGTGCTAAAAGTCCAGGAAATGCAGTGAATAAAATCAAGTATCTGTTGTACATTTCACTTAGATAGCAATATATAATAGTGTAACCTATTATCGGCCACCATTTTGCTTTCATGCTGCTCAGTGATTCACTGACTAAAATTCATACCTGATTTTGGGGATAGAGTGACACTGTGTTTTTATTTTTTAAATATCTTTCTGTGGGAGGTTTCAACCACATCCAGGAGTTGTATAAAGTTATATAAAAATACCCCCAAATTATCCGTTAATAAGGCTTCAATAATGAGCAGCTGAGGGCCAACCTGGTTTCATCTAGATCCAACACCATACTGACCAGATAACTCTGGAGCATATCCCAAATATTACATCTATAACTATTTCAGTATTTTCCTGTAAAACATAAGAACTCTTTCAAAGATATAAGCATAATACCGTTAGAATAATTACACATTTGATAAGATTCTTTAATATGAACAAACACACACTGTTTATATTTCCTGATGGTCCTGAGAGTCTCACAGAATTTTAACAAATATTTGTCCAAATCAGAATCCAAATAAAGTCCATACATTGCAATTAATCAGAATGCCTCTAAAGTCTATTTTAGTTTATAGATTCTTCCTACCTCCCCTGAATCCTTACAAATTATATGTGGATGAAATAAAATTTTTTTTCCAGAAGCTGAACTTCGGTGATAGCATTCCTGCAGTACAAGCTAACTATTCCTCTGTTATCTATATTTTTTAATGTATAGTTAGATACAGAAGTCACACAGATCTAGGTTTATAATTTTTATCAAGTACACTTCATATGCGTCAGCGTCCGTGTCCCCTATGAGGCACATGATGTCTGGCTGTCTTCTGTTTGCTTGTATGCAATACTAGCAGTCATCGATGCTCAACGTCAAGATCTGTTATTTCTGCAAGGGTTGCAAAATGGTAATTGTTTTTCTAATTCTATAACTTTTTCTTTTTTTTGAGAATATTTCTATGAAAAGGAGCTTCCTCTTATCAACTGTTTGGTGCAGATGGTATCGAAAGGCAGAATAAATGCTTGATTCTCTTTTCACAAAAATTCACAAGTTTATTCCTTAGCAATCTCCAAATCATAAGCAAAATAATCTTTGATATTATAAACTCTTGTATATAAACATAGTTGGTGTGTTTCCAAGTAACAGCAGTTATTATCCTCAGGGCCCATTTTTGCCTAATAAAAAGCCTCTCTCATGTTGACACTTGAGTTCTGGTGACATAACACACTATAGTTTTATTTTGCTAGCTTAAGAATTTCATTTAAATGAAATTATAAAGTAGGGGCGCCTGGGTGACTCAGTCAGTTAAGCTTCCAACTTCGGCTCAGGTCACGATCTCGCGGTTAGTGAGTTCAAGTCCTGTGTCTTGCTTTGAGCGGACAGCTCGGAGCCTGGAGTCTGCTTCAGATTCTGCGTCTCCTTCTCTCTCTGTCCCTCCCCCACTCAAGCTCTGTGTCTCTCAAAAATAGACAAACATTTTTTAAGATTTAAAAATTACATGAAATTATAATCTTTTATGTCTGGTTGTTTCCACTCACAAGAATATCTAGGATACCCATCCAATTTGTTGAGTACATCAGTAGTTCACTTTGTTTTCAGTGCAGAGGTTTATTTCATCGTACGGATGTAAAGCAATTTATATATTCTATCACTTGTTGATGGACACTTTGATGGCTCCAGTTTGACAATGCAATTGATGATTCTGGTTTTACTATGATGAAAAATTCTGTTATGAAAAATGAAGCACATGTCTTTTTTACAAACATATGTCTTCATTTCTCTTAGGCAAGTAACTAGGAATTGCTAGGTCAAACGAAGAGAATTTGTAACTTACAAAAGTGAACAACCTTTTTTTTCCAGAATGGTTTTGCCTTTTATACTACCAACAGCAACGTGTGAGATTTCTCACCTGCACAAGCTATCAATCTTTACATTTTAGCAGTTCTAGAGAGTGAGAAATGCTAACTCATGATTGTAATTTGTATTTCTCTGATGAGTGAGCATCTTTTCACATGAATAGTGGCCATTTTTGTATCTATTTTTGTGCAGTGTCTACTCTTGGACATTTTTGAGTATTGAATTGGAAATTATTCATATTTTTTCTATATAGGTGTGAATATAACATGTGTATATGCATACATATATATCCAGAAGAATATTGAAGATCTAAAAAACATCAGTATCTTAATCTGGCATTTTTATCAACTTGTAATGGCCCACTGTATCATCTATAATATTCTTGGTTTTAAAATATGTTTTATCTCAAATTAATACAGCCACTCCAGCTTTCTTTTGGTTAGTGTTTGCATTGTATATATTTGTCACAATTTTATTTAAGCCATTCTATGTCCTCACAGTGTTTTTCTTAAAGACATTGTAAAGTTGAAGTTTGCTTTATATCCAGTCTTCGAATCTTGAACATATAAATCTGTGTTTAGATTTTAATATATTATCGATATAGTTAGTTTTGACTCAACCAGATTGTTACAGGTTTTATTTGTCACATCGGTCCTTTATTTCTTTCTCATTTCTTGTCTTTTGGATTGACTACTTCAATAATCTATTTTTATCTCCACTATTGGCGCACTAGGTCAATTTGGTCAAGAGCAGTTGAAGTCTTCTCCAGGCTTTTAAAACTCTGCTTGTCTTATCAGTTACTAGGAGAGAAGTATTGACATGGCCTATGGCAGTTATGATAAATACGTATTTGTCCACTGAGGGATCTTTGGTGTTCCTCCACCACATATTTTCAAACTGTTGTTAGTGTACAAGCATTTTGGATTGCTGTGTCTCTTTGATAAGTTGAATCCTTTATCATTATGTAATCATTATGTGCCTTTTTGTGTTTGGTAGTGCCCCTGTTTGAAACATACTTCATCTGGTATCAGAATACCAGTTTTTTGGGGCACGTGGGTGGCTCAGTGGGCTGGGCATCTGACTTTGGCTTAGGTCATGATCTCACAGTTCGTGGGTTCAAGCCCTGCATTGGGCTGTGTACTGACAGCTCGGAGCCTGGAACCTGCTTTGGATTCTGTGCCTCTCTCTCTCTCTGAGTCTCCCTCACTCATGTGTTCTCTCTCTCTTTCTCTCTCTCAAAAATAAATAAATATACCTATTTGACTCTTTTATGTTTGCTGACAACTTGTCCTATCCTGTCTTGTTGTATTTCTTTGTGATTTGTTTTATTTGCTGTCTTTTTAGGGGGAAGGAGGATATTTTTTATTATTCTAGAAAGGTTTTCTATTTTCTTCCAAATGTTATGTGACTTTATATAATATCCTTAGTCCCTTCTATTTTAGTATTCTTATTGGTTCACTAGTCTAAGCGATTTGAAATTTAGGAACCCTTCTCTCTTTCAAGCATTTAATTTGTAGCAATATCCTTTTACTTTGTTAATTTCTATAAAGTAATAAGTGAGCCTATTCTACTTTCTATATACTGTTTCTATTCTCATTTTTAATAGTTGACTATATTTTTACCGCATGTACCTTTATATTCTATACTGACTCCCTTATAGCCATATCTTAGTTTTACAGGTTAATATATACTCGGCTCTCACCATCACAATTTATGTACATGCTTTCCAGTCACTTTGGTAGTCTGAAGTTCATTGTCTAGATTTTAAAGGTAGGTCTTATGGAATCGACATTTATTTCCTAAATTCTTTTATCAGCTTGTTGTTTTTATATATGAAGGCTAGTTTGGCCAGATATACAATTCTTAGCTTCCATTTTCCTTCCTTTGATGATCTTAAAAATGGTTTGCCATTTTCTTCCATCACAACATGATATCAAAATGTCTGATAAATGCTTATCTTTCTGTTACAAATGATTTGGGCATTTTGCCTGACTGCCAATGTATTTTTTTGAGATTATATCTCAAATTATGTTGTTATTGCTTTCCCTAAGTACATTGTACATTTTTTCAATATAAAGGCTTCAATGTTTCATTGAATTTTTAGTTCTGTCCAATGTTAGGGTTCTTATAGGAGGAGTCATTTAATGCATGTTTTATGTTCTTACCAAATTTCCATATATAACACTTACTCATTAATATTTTTTCACCTATTTTAAAATTCTTATATATTGCATTTTGTATTTATTTCAAAGCATTATCCAAGGTATTTGCTCCTTTTTGAGTTCTACTTTGAACTTATTTTCTAAATGACTTTATATTTTTAATTCTTTCATGAGTTATGTCAATTTACTTTAGAAATCTTCCCTGTCTTCAAATATCTCTTTTTCTCTTTTCTGTGTTTATCTGAATCTGGTTGATTTATTCTTTTAATAGCCGTCATTGTCTCCTTAAATTATTTTAACTCACTGCATATTTGTATGAGTCTTATTCTGATCATTGTTACCTTTCTAATAACCATATTTTTTAAATTTTTTAATGTTTATTTATTTTTCAGAGAGAGAGAGAGAGAGAGAGAGAGAAAGAGAGACAGAGCACGAGTGGGGAGGGGAAGAGAGAGAGGAAGACACAGAATCTGAAGCAGGCTCCAGGCTCTGAGCTGTCAGCATAGAGCCCGACGTGGGGCTCAAACTCACAAACCGTGAGATCACGACCTGAGCCGAAGTCGGACGCTTAACTTAATGAGCCACCTAGGCGCCTCTCATTGTTACCTTTCTAAATTTGGGGTGGAATTTTATTATAATTCTTTTACGTTGCTTATATTTTACCAAGATAGGTTTTCCTAACTAATAATAGAAGAAGGTAGACAAGAACAGCTTTCCAATATTTATGATTTTGTACTCTTATTAGTATAGTAAAAAATTCAAAAATACGGTCTTGAGTATTTTTGAGATCTGCCTCCTTTGCTCTCTTACCCCATCTTTTCTGGACATTTTCTTTCCTTTGCTCCTATCTTTCTCAGGTCATATTCTAGTTCAGCAGCATTTCTGTATTGTAGAGCTTAGTACTGGGAAAAAGCATCAGCTGGTTAGTTTGGGAGCTTACTTATCTAGTCTGACCCATAACAACGAACCTTTCTGTAGTCCTTCCATGTTCATTTCTGAAATGAAGCCTGAGAACCCTGCCCCCTTAGTTTAGGCTACTTTTCTGAATGTGACCCGCTGAACTTCCCAGCTAACTGGGACTCTGAGCTGCATTTCATTTTGTTAGATGCATAGTTTCTCCTGCTATAAAGGTCATCAGAAGTTACTTTTATTTCCTCTTCTTCCTTGTACACAGCTGCTAATACCAAATGTGACTTACTGCTCCTGGTGAGTTGGCCTACAGAGTTATAGTTTGGATTCTTGCTATTATGTTTTTTTGTGGATACTTAATATGTGCTTTTAAAATTGTTAGGCTGGGGGCACCTGGGTGGCTCAATCAGTTAAGCGTCCGACTTTTGATTTTGGCTCAGGTCATTGTCTTACTGTTCGTGAGATGAAACCCCACATCAGGCTCTGTGCTGACATCACAGACCCTGCTTGGGATTCTCTCTCTCCTCTCTCTGCCCCTTCCCCTGCTTACACGTGTGCTCTCTCAAAATGAATGAATAAAACTTAAAAAAAAAAAAAAAAGATAAATAAAGTTGTCAAGCTAGTCCTGTTTTTTGTTTTATTTTTAATGGCTGGTGTTGGGGGGGGTTCCCAAATCTATACCACTGCTGATATATCTTACCCCAAATGCTCTCATTTTTTTCTTTTGTCTATATATCTGTATATATTGTAATGCTGCCCCCTCAACATGACTATTTTATACTTTTCTTTTCCTCTCCTTCATAATTTTCTTCTCACAACATCTGAGTGTATGTTGGGGGGGGGTGCTTATTAGTACTGGAGAAAGATAAGCAGGACTAACAAGGAAGTCATCACTTTGGTGTCTATATTCACATCTTAACCATTTCTTCCATAGCGTATATGCTGTATGAAAAGAGAAAGTATACAAGTACATTTTCCTCCTCAAATACAGAAAATATGGCACTGGAGGGATATGCCATTTTTACTCAAAATTCAAGAGCACATTAGGTAAACTGTTAAGGACACACACTTGTCTTCTCATCCCCCTGCCCCCATTGATCTTTTTTGAAGTAATTGGTGGCAACCCAATTTATGACTTGGTTAAAACAATTACATTCTTAAAATGTCCATGATAATGCAGTAGTCAGTTTAAAACACATTATGTTGGCATTTTAGTTCATGCTACAACTTCACCCCACAGAGCCAGCCATAAAACATTAAATATTCCATTGCACTTTAAAAAAGTAACACTGTTGCTACCACTGACATCCCTAACATTTCACCGTGTAATGTTGCATTCAGGGTCTGAAGTGAAGGGAGACAGCAGCCAATTCTTTGATTTAAAAAGCAAGAAAAACAAACTCCGTTAAACATGGTTCATAAGCAGATGTGACATTTCCATTGTTGAAGATATTTTCTTGATTTACAGAATCACCACGAACGGGGTTGCAAAAACACTTATTTTTACAGACGCCTTTGTGGGAAAGGTTAAGGCTCATACAACACAATTTAGAATGCCCTTAGTCTGAGGAAAGGAAAACGTGTTGTACACAGTGATTCCTTTGTCATCTCTCAACCGTGTTTCTCCCCTGCTCCTTATTGATGTTCTCTGTGTTCTACAAGCTGGCCTCATCTCTTTTACTACTATTCAGTCTTCACAGGCAGTGGGACATCTCTGAGGAGCTAAGGCTTGGCATCTAATCAGATTAACAAGTAGGATGTTAGTGGGTTTTACTTGCATTATTAAGACAAATGATTGGGAAATCTATTACACTTAAGGATCAAACTACGAGCAAGCTGGGGTCAGAACCCTGGCTATACATCTAAATCAGATGAGAAGGAAACATATCTGAGAAATTCGATAGCCCATAATAGTTTGGTGTTTTTATCTGTGGCTTCCCACCTTGGTTTAGAAATGAGATGAGATGCACAGTAAAGTCTTTTCTGGTGTCTCCAATCGTCCCTAGGGGAAGTAGGCTGTAATCTCTTGGAATGTTCACAAAAGATATAAATAGAAATACCTCAATGACTCCATTAGATGTTGCCCTGTAATTTTTAAATCAGTATCATCCTTAAACAAGAAATAAAATAAATACATAATGACCATATTTAATAATAACCCCCAATAGAATTAGACCTGGATTAAAGATCAAAGTCAGAATTTATAAGTTAGATAACTATCTTTTATTCATATAAAACATTTTAAAACACTTCCCCAGCAATTACTGCATCAAAATAAACTTGTAAGATAATGGAAAGAACTGTTATTCATACCACACAGATATGGAAACTGAGTCACTGCATGTCGTCATACATGTGGTCTTCGGCAACAATCAACTGAGTGAAAATGCAGCCCCAGTTTGTCCCCTCCACCATGTTGCTAACTGATGGAAGTAATCCCTGTGATCCACACACATGAGGAGCAAAGGCACTCATGTTGGGCTGTCAGGACTCAGCAGGAGCCTGTGCCCTTCTGGCCATCTAAATGAAATCTGCTGCTTTTGTCTCTTTATAATATTATCTATAAACCTCTCCTGTTTTCTGATTGCATCATGATAGGTAGCTAAATAAGATAATCCATTCTCCTTTCCTTTTCCTCAGAACACCATTTTATGAGTCTAGAGAATTCGAAAGCATTTTGCGACTAAATGTTTTGGCAGACAGAAGAGCGGAAATAGAGTAAATTGCCTAATCAGAGGAACAGAGGCTTGCAGGCTCAACACTAAAGTTTTAATGACAGGGTCTCACGGGGGTCACTGATCTGATTACAGGCTGTTTTCCTAATCCACTGCCCAACTTACTTTTAATTCTGAATAAGTGAAACTGAGAATCGTGTTCTGATGGATCCTTTTGTTAGCTTCCTTTCCAGCTGTCCAAGTTGCAACAGAAATAGAAGATATTCTTGTGCTGCTCTGCTCAGAAATCTGCAGGACAAGAGTCCCAAGCCAAGTCACATACTCAATGGGCATAAGCATAGGCTTTTCATGACATCGTTCCTCCTACCTTTTCATTTAGATATTTATCAAAACCATATCTATGTCGAAGCACACAAATGAAAGTAACAACATGCCTCTGTTACCTATGGCTTTTTTCCTTTGCATGGGATTCAGAAAAAAGTGAGCTTTGGAAAGAGGTTTGGGAGAGATGGTGATGTGATGGGACTTGTAAGTGACATAGGAATACCATCTCTGTTACTTCTGGAGACGTTGAGGGGTTTGTTTGTTTAGGAAATTAAGGACTTATGTAATGAAAAGCAGGATGGCTAACTTGTTCCAGTCACATACTGAAGAAGATGAAGGTATTCTTTCTTTCTTCAATGCTTGAAGTTAGAGGCCAAACACCAGGAAGCACAACAGCTTGCACATAACACAGTGTAGACACTTTACAACTGTAGCTGACTGATCAGCCCTGGAAATAATGCCAAAGTGTGGGGTGGGGAGGGGGTGAAATAGCCAATTTTAAGGGCAGGAAGTTGATCAAAATAAAATTTTTTGATGAATAAAGGTGAAGTTTTTCATTTCCACATTTTCTTAGCTGTATTTTCTTTCACTTTCTTCCCCCATGAACACATTTACATTACAATTAAAATCTAAGAGGCTTCACTCAGTTTTGCATGGGCTAGAAAATTTGGGACATGATGTCCCATACACTATGTAGCTGGTTACGACGACATTTTCTAGTTCAGTACATTTGTATTGGTTTCCAAGGTCCCACTGTGGATTCCATTTAATCCTTCCTTTTTCAGACTGTGCCCCTCTGATATTCCCAATTATTAAGGTCTGATCATGTAATAATCATGAGTCCCCTCCCTCCCAACTACTATCTCTGCTCCTTCTATCAAAATTTACCCACCATCCCTCAGAATTGGTCTCTCCAAAGTGAGGACAGTCTACTCTGGGAACCAACTTTGCCCTAATAGACTAAAGAGAAAAGACTATGGCTGACATCTTACTTGGTCTCAAGCATTGCTTCTTCTCTTAGATCAATAATGTTCCGTCTAGGTCATGCACAGTCCTAGAAATGCAAGAAGGCTTGTACTCAGGCATATAGACAGTTTGAACTGATGCAAATTCAGAAGCTATTTCCTAAAACTAATATGTATGAAAAAGACTTTGAAGTTAGGCTTTATGCCGTGTCTATTTTTTAAACTCCTCTTTTACAATGGTCCTTCCTCCACTTTATGGTAGGGATGGGAAGGAAGAAAGAAAAAGTAGAAATAGGAAAGGGGCGTAGCGAGAGAGAAAAGTATCTCCTAATCTTACATCCCAGATTTCTCTGCAGACGCATTCATTTCCTTCTGTGAGATCATAAAACATAATGTAGAGCAAAATAGCTCAGTTCCTGAATTTCTGGGTTAGACCTGGGTTCTAATCTCAACTCATTCACTTTTAAGTTGTGTAACTTTATGCAAGTCATTTAACCTAGAATGATGCAAACACAATTACATGAAAACTCTCCAAGGAGTAAAGGTTAAACAAATTTTAGGACACTAATCTTCAGATTTCTAAGTTCATATTCCCTTTTGTAAAAATCAATCTGCTGGGGTGCCTGGGTGGCTTAGTCGGTTGAGCGGCCGACTTCAGCTCAGGTCATGATCTCACAGTCTGTGAGTTTGAGCCCCACGTCAGGCTCTGTGCTGTCAGCTCAGAGCCTGCAGCCTGCTTTAGATTCTGTGTCTCCCTCTCTCTCTCTGTCCCTCCCCTGCCCATGCTCTGTCTCTCTCTGTCTCAAAAATAAATTAATAAAAACATTAAAAAATTTTTAAATAAATACAAAAAAATAAAAATCAATCTGCTTGAAAAACACTAACATAGGTTGTTATTTAAATTTCCCCTTTATAATCTTTTACATGCATTTTCCCTGTGGGAGAATCTGGTCTATGAAAAACAAAAGGAGCATTGGTAAAAAATATTAAAAGCAACAGGGCCTTATATCATGTAGAGTACAACCTGCTCAAAACAATGTTTGGGCCTTATCCATATGTTTATCTTAGAATTCAGAAGCAAGACCATTGAATCAAGGAAACACATTACTATATTTATATAGAGTGAAAAATGAAGTCACACTTCTATAAGAAATAATTCTAATCTGATTAATTTGGCAATGAGAACTGGCTTTTGAAAATAGCATATTCAAAAATTGTAAGATAAAATATTTTTACAAAAATATTATATTAGCAAAATTATGCTGAAATTAATAATATTTGGATTTTCCAACCTTTTCTGAGTATGTCAGGTTAGACAAGGTATTCCTAAGTTAAGGAATAAAATGTAAATTAAAGTGCTGATAATTTTTGGTGAAGTCTTTTGATATACTTTCCAGAAATTGAGGAAGCAGATGATTCAACTTATAGGGTTTCCTTTGCAAGTCAAATGGCTCGTCTTTCCTCTCATCAAATATGTAAGACCTAACTGAATCATCAGCTGATATAGCATCAAAAGTAATGATAAAACAACAATCTTTAGCTGGAAATTTAGAAGTTTAAGAAAATATGTGAAATTTAGAAGTTTAAGAAAATATGTGACATGTCTATGATAAAATTCCTAATATGTAGACAATACTTCTCAGTGTTATCATCAATGAAAACAGAAATAAAACTGATTTTGGACACTGTTATTATAAGAATGAGGAAGAATCATTTTTGGACATATGAACTATGTGAAACATGTAGTCCCTTTTTTATTAATAGGATCATTTATAATAAAATTTTTCTCTATACACTTAATAATTACTTGTCAAATGTTTTATATATTTTTGTTGCTTTGATCAAAGCAAAAGGATATAAAACATTGTGTACTAATAGTAATTCCAAATCTAACTACTTCCAGGAGAAATATATATTTTTTAATGTTTATTTATTTTTGAGAGAGAGAGAGAGAGAGGGAAACAGAGGATCTGAAGCAGGCTCTGCACAGCGCACAGCCAGATGTGGGGTTCCACGTCCCGAACTGTTAGATCAACCTGAGCCAAAATCGGATGCTTAACCAACTGAGCCACTCAGGTGCCTCCAGGAAAAACATTTACCATTTAAAATCTTAGAGTTGTGGAAAATAAAAATACATGTTTAATTTATAAGCAGAGTTTTCTTACAGAGAAGTATGAAATACTTTAGTACTTAATTAGTAAAGGAGATATGGGTTTAGAAATATATTACTTTAGGATAAAATTCTCTAGGGAAAATGAAATGTAAATAAGGTTAAAGACTAAAAGATAGGACATCAAATTTCTAAGGATTAAAGAAAAGCTGGATAATGAAATTATTAAATGTCTGGTTGTGGATATTAAAGTGCTATGGTATTTAGATTCTACTGAAATCTAAAGTGTAAAAGATTTATGTAGCATTTTTAATTTTTAAAATTACAATATTTAAAAGAAGCCAGAAATTACACTCTTTACTTCTTTTTAAACATATAATGAATTTTTTATACTGATTTTAAAACATGTAAAGGAACGCACACTTTTTTCAAAATACTCATTGAGAGTACATCAGCAAAAATTTTAAGACCTCTGGCCTAATATGCATTTTCATAAAGTCCTTCTGACCTTCTTAAGAATTAATTCCCTTAATTAGTCTATTCTATTTGTCTTTCAATCTTTAGCATGGAACAGAATGCCTAACAAAAATATTTTCTAAGAGAATGGATAATATTACAAATAGGAGCTAGCTCTAAGCAAAACTAGAATTTCAGCAACTTACTGTTTGAAGCCTCTTTATACCATTTGTACATAACTTTCTTGTCCAACATTGCCTTCTAGGATTTTGCCTGAGAATATATAGTTTTAGTATAACATGGTTTAGCGTGTTGCTCATTTCAAGGACAGTTGCCTTTTACAAAGGGAATACGGAATTTCAATTTCAATTCAATTCATTAAATACTTCTTAAGCTCTTACTGTATACTTAGTCATTTCGCCAGGGGCTGATGATATGACAGTGAACAAGATAGTCTCGGCCTTGCGTTCATCGAAATAACATTTTTGCAGAGGACTGATGTTAAACCAGTAAGGACACATGTGAGGAGGTCACAAAGGGAACAGAGAAGTATAGAAGCATAGAGCCAAAAGGTAGAAACCTTGTCTATGAGATCAGAGATATACATACCAGTAGAGAAACATGCCACAACATTCTATTTTGATTTCTTAGAGAATAGAAATATGTGTATGTATGTATATATGCACACACACATATATACATGTATATGTATATAAACACATTACATATTGAAATAACATATGCAAATGTAAGAATAGCAATTGGTGTAAAAAAAATCAAGGACTTACAATGTTTAACACCATGAACTATACTCTTCTAGAAATAAAAAGTCAAAATATGTTTGGAACCAACTTTTGTGTAACAAGTTGCACTAAAACCTGAGAGATGGATAAAATTTATAAACCGTAACTCATTAATGGAACACAAACCCACAGTTTCTGAGACTCCAAAATACTTCCATATTTGCTTATCATATATAAATAGAGCTTCAGTGAATATACACCTTTATTTAACATTACGAAGCATACCAAGCAGCCCTTAAATTCAGCAGATTTTCCTCTTTCCCTTTCCCTAGCTATTCCTGATTTTCTAACTATGCTCAACGGGGCAACAGGCTGGGGAGCTAGGGCCATTGTAGTCAGATGGAGCCACTTTGATTTCTTTTTTCATCAATTCTGACTCTGTGATCTTAGAAAAGTTACTTAACCTCTCGTCTTAATATCCTCAGAGGAAATAAGGCAATACTAACTAATTCACAGTTATTTTAGATCTTCAGGGAGATAATGAATGTTGACATGTCCATTGCCACAAAACATATGTGAAATCCATTACCCTTTTGATCTCCTTGGATATCAACATAGACTATTTTATACCCTTACTTGAACCCAAGTCAATATGGTTTTACATTTTAATCCTGAAATCTAAGAGCAGAATTAAAAGCCTTGTCACATGTTACAAAGGTGTCAGAACTCAGGGTGTAGGTAGGTAGAGGGGATTTGGAAAAAGGGCAGAAGGGTCTTTCCTAGAACTTCTGCACTCAATCATAGAGATCACCATTTGGGGATTCCCCAAGCGGGGCTCAAATTCATGAGTTGTGAAATCATGACCTGAGCTGAAGTCAGACGCTTAGCCCACTAAGTCACCCAGGTGCCCCTAAAATTTATTTTGGGGGAGGAGGGAGAGAGGGAGAGAGGGGGCGGGGAGAGAGAGGGAGAGAGAGAGAGAGAGAGAGAGAGAGAGAGAGAGAGAGAGAATCTTAAGCAGGCTCCACACTCAGTGCAGAACCTGACACATGGTTCAACCCCATGACCCAGGGATCATGCCCTGAGCCAAAAGCAAGAGTCAGATGCTCAACACCCCTGAGCTCTGCAGACACCTCCAAACATTTGTTTTCAATCCTACTGACTGATTTTCCAAGATTTCCCCTAATTTCTTTAGAGCCTTGAGCAACTGAGATAGTTTTATTTTCTTCCCTAGTTTATTAGTTATTTTTGATCACCTGAAATAGCTCCAGGAAAAAATGGTAGGCAGAACCTTATTTCTGGTAGTAGAGTTTCCTTCCAACTAAAATGAAACCTATTGCTCAGACCCCAGAGATAGCACAAACACAGAAACTTAATTTCCTGAGGAGACTCAATGCAGCCACTAATTCATTTTCGGACCTGTAGCAGAACAACGGAAAGAAGCTTTCCAGAAACGTAAAGTGACCCTCAAAAATGTCAGCATGTTTGATCTGGACAAAGTATTGCCCTTTTTATGAGATTTCAGTTACTTCCACTTTGTGCTTTTTATTTATACAGTTACTCAGAGGACAGAAAGAGTAAGACAACTTTTAATCATGGCAAAAAGTAGCAGTAGCATTAAAAAGCATGTTTTTTTTTTCCTTTTTGTGAAACAGTACGGTGGCTAGATTTATGGGGAAATAGCTGGAGGATGAAGATATTATTTTTCTAGAGTATCAGCTGAAGCCCATCTGTGCACCACTGTCTGGCGATGTCTTAATTCTCAGCCTTATTATCAAAGGCTCTCAGCAAAGGTCATCAAACAAACAAAGCCATTTGTTAGAGAGAGAGATTTAAAAATATATATGTATGAGTCAAAGCACTGCACTCTGTCCAGAGGAGTGGAATGTATAAATTATTCTAAAAATGATCGTGTATAGAAGCAATAAAATCACTCATCCCAGAAAATGTTTTACTTCCTTTTCCCAATTTCTATTAAGCTTTTTCATCTCTTACCGAGTATTTCATTCTCAAAGTAAAAAAGGTTCTGCAAAGAAATGGCAAAATGATAAGGATCTATTTTCTTATGAAAAAGGGAAAAACCATTCAGATTTCTTGTTTTCATTTTCCAAGCACTGTTGTTTTTTTAGTAAATATTGGATAAAAATCACATAGGGGGAGAACCCTTAAAAAGAAGCTTTAATTGTGGGCCCACAGATTTGTAGGTAAACAGTATTCCTTTGTTCGGAGTGATTTAACATTCTTTCATGCACAATTCAGAAATTAGTCTCCTGAGGAAAACAAGGCTCTTATGCCTGTTACAGAGCATCTCCCTTTGCGTTGTATTGACAAATGGTCCCTGCTGGTAAGGAGCTAAGAGATAAGATTCCCTGAGATTTCTAATGTCAGAAAACTGGTGATACCACAGCCCGAAAATTAAAGAAGACACAAAGAAGGAAAGTACTTCTTTTTCTCCATATTTAAAAAAAATTAACGTTTATTTATTATTGAGAGACAGAGACAGAGCATGAGCATGGGAAGGACAGAAAGAGGGGAAGACACAGGATCTGAAGCAGGCTCCAGGCTCTGAGCTGTCAGCCCAGAGCCCAACGCCAGGCTCGTACTCACAAACCGCGAGATCATGACACTTCACCGACAGGCCACCCAGGCTCCCCTTTTCCCCCCATATTTTTGCAGGCTATTAAGAACCTGATGCAGTGTTCCTGGAACAACAATATTGCATGTATAAGTGAAAAACAATTATTTTAAAGTAGTTTCAAGGACTCAAAGCCTCCAAATATAGCCCACAGAACCATGTAGGTTAAAATGATAACTCATTCTGCAAAGGATAATGACATTTATTCGTTCACTCATTTATTCATTCAACATTTCATTCATTTATTCATTCATTCAAACTTTCCTTCACTTATTCATCAATTCATCAATTTATTGAGTACCAGGTATGTGTCCAGCACTATTCCAGGGACTCAGGTACGTGAGTGAAAAAAGCAGGCAAACTTCTTGCCCTCAATGTACCTTATATATTTTTGGAGGGTAGGAGGGCGAAATAGGTAAAGTAAATTTATTGATAGCTAAGTGAACAAGATAATTTCACATAGCTATAAGCCTTGTGAAGACTATAAAACATAGAATGAGTCTGGGAGTAGTTTCTGAGAAGGTGAAATTTGGGCCTGAAACACGAAACATGAGTAGTCACAAGGAGCCTCACACAGGGAGATGATGAATGAAAGAAATTCAGGCACAGGGGCTCCTGACTCGCTCCTTTAAGCATCTGACTCTTGGTTTCGGCTAAGGTCATGATCTCACAGTTTTGTGGGTTTGAGCCCTGTTTCCGGCCCTGTGTGGGCAGCACAGAGCCTGCTTGGGATTATCTCTCTCCCTCTCTCTCTCTGTTCCTCCCCTGCTCATGCTGTCTCTGTCTCTCTCAAAATAAAAAATTAAACTTAAAAAAAGAAACACTAGCCGAGTGTGTTTGAGAAAAAAGACCACATGTGTGGTTGGAGTATAGAGGGTAAAGCAATTATATCGGAGATGAAGTGGGACAGGTAAGTAGGAAGCAAATGGTCAGAGACCTGAAAATCATAAGGAAATGATATTTTGAATACAGGACATAAATGTAGAATCATAAGAGACTGGCATGGTTTGATTTATACTTTAAACAAGAATAGTCTGGCTACAGAATGAAAAATGGATTATAAACCAGTCAAAGGATGGGGCGCCTGGGTGGCTCAGCCGCTTAAGTGTCTGACTTTAGTTCAGGCCATGATCTCACGGTTCGCGAGTTCGAGCCCTGTGTCAGGCTCTGTGCTGACAGCTCAGATCCTGGAGCCTGCTTTGGATTCTGTGTCTCCCTCTCTCTCTGTTCCTCCCCTGCTCATGCTCTGTCTCTCTCTGTTTCTCAAAAATAAATAAATGTTATAAAAAAATTTTAATAAAAAAAAAATAAACCAGTACAAGGAACAATGAGAGTAGTTTGAAGGAAGCATATCATCCCAGGTAAGAAAAAATGGTGACTGTAACAGAGTGATAGTGGCAGATGTGGTCAGACACATGGGAATTTGTGGAGACCTAGACTGTAAAGTGATGTGGGGAAGGAAAAAACTTAATGACCCTTAAGTTTCTGGTCTGGGTAAATGAGTGGATAGTACAGCCATTGCCTGAGGTGGGAAAAACTAAGAAGAAACAAATTGTGAAGATAGGCATCAGAGATTTACTCTGCAATATTAACTTTGAGATACGTATTAGATATCCAAATAGAGATCTCAAGTAGGAAGTTGAATATACCAGTCTAGAGCTCATAAAAGGTATAAATCAGAGGTAAAGAACATATAAATGTAAATGTCATAGACATATAGCTGCTATTTAAAGCCATGGGACTGGATAATGATGTAAGGAGAGAGAGCAGAGGACCAAGCCTGGAGATGTGCCAACGTTAACAGGTCTATCACAAAAGGAGAAGGTGGCAATGGAAGCTGAGAAGGAATACCAGTGAGAGAGGGGAAACACTAGAAAGTATGGCATCATGAAAATCAAGAGAAAAAAAATGGTTCAGGGAGGGAGTAGATAACTGTATCGAATCCTGAGAAATTAAGAAAGATGAAGACAAAGGAGCAATGAAGAGCCGTGGTGATTTTGGCAAGAGCTATGGCAGTGGGTTCATGAGGTTATGTATTGGTGAAGGACAGTTAGGATAAGGTGCAGTAACAAGCAAACCCTCAAATATCAGTGGCTTAGCCCAGTAAAGGCTTATTCATTAAATAAACAATGTTCAGGGATCAATCACTGATTGGGCCCTTTTCCAGTTTGGCGGTCCTCATTCATCTTATATAATGCCATTTTAAACAAATGGCTTGCAAGGTTACCACAGAAGAGGAAGAGAGAAAGAGGTGATATAGTATATTTTTAAAGATCTGGAGTTTATGTTGTTTTCATAACTTGCATACACATTAGCCATAATCCAATTACATTGCCAAGGAAGTTCGGAAATATAAGAAAACAAGAGTATTTGGCGAACACAAAGAACCAAAGAATAAAAACCTGATTCACTGTACTGAAGAGAATTGCAAGGTGACAAATTCAAGAGAATAAAGGCAGTGCAAACACCCTTCATCTCATAAAAGCCCTCCTTGATCCCAGGTCCTCCTTAAACTCCAGTCCATCTCTCCGTTTGTTGTACACAATACTTTTACCAACCAACAGGAGCCTTGACAAAAAGTCGACTGTATTATATGCCAATCACATAATATTTGAACAAAATGGACCAAAAATATCTGCATACTGTGTAGATTGCTTTCAATTAACTTTTAAAATAAAGTATTTATTTAATATTGATACTGTTAAATTATACTTTGGGATTTTCACATAATGAGCATTCATAGACCAAGAACAGCCAATAAATTTTCCACTCTTGCCTCTGTCTGAAACTACAATTAAGGGCCAAAAAAACAGGAACTGCATCAAAGAAAACATAAAAGCACAGCACAAATTTTGAGTATGGCATTTACTCTCAGTATAAATTTCAGGTTAATAAATGGAGAGAGAATCAATATTTGTAAGTCCTTTCTATGTGTCAGGCATTTTAATACATTGGTAACTGTATAACATTAATTACTTAGTATTGGAATCCCATTTGACAGGTAAAATTTAGGCTCTAAGATAAATTTAGGTTGGTTAGAGTCATGCTTGAGGTCTAAATAAAAGTTGATTCTGGCTACAAAATTCATGTTCTTTCTACCCCATGAAGGGCTCTGTTTAAAGTTCCAGTGAATCATGGTATAGATCTAGGCTATTTTAAAATTCTTACACCAAGGGCTTATACAGAATCGGCTTTTAGGGAAAAAATATTTTATTAAAACTATACTTTAATTCTGATAATCACATCTAACTTAAATTTCAGGCTTTTATCAAGTAGCTGCTTTCAGAGTATCTCCACTTGGATGTCTCACATGACATCAAACTCAACATATCCAAAACTTGATTTCTCTCTCAAAAACTACTCTTTCACCATAATTCTTCTTCTTTTTTTCCCCTTGGCATCACTTTTCCTTTTTTTCTTTTACCTCACAATTCAATCTATTGACCTATCACCAAGGTGTCCATTATTCTTACATACATATTTTCTCTACTAGTTTAAAATTCTTTGGAAAAAAAAAAAAAAAACCTCCCTGCCTTCTTCTTTTCATGTCCATTATGTCTATCATTACCTTGGTCATAACAGATGTATGATACATGTTTGTTGATGTCATTAATGATAAAATATTACTTGAGCTCACTTTCCCCCCCTTTTTATCACCTCCACTATCCTAATTTAAGTCTACATGAACTGGTTACTCTGAAAGCTCTTTAACTGACCTTCTGGTTTCCCATTAGGGCCCCTGCAGACTAAATATGGCAGCTCAAAAAAGTTACAAAATACCGCTTGGTCACATCAGTTCTCCTTTCCAAATTCTACATTGGATTCTATTAATTTTTTATTCTATTAATTTTCAATTTATTTGAAACTCCATGACATACAACCCCCCCACAATGTAGCTCATCTTTGTCTACCAACTGATGATCACGTAGCATTTTGAACATACAGGGGGAGAGAATTCCATTTATAAGAGAACATGGAATAGACATAGATTTCCTTATTCCTCCCACTAAGCATGAAGAAAAACCCTGGATATCACACATAAAACATAAGAAGACCCTGAAAGGTAGAAAAAAGAAAGAGCCTACCTAGGCACCCTAGGACTCAAGGAACAACATGGTGGCAAGGTCCCTTGATTTCTTTTCGCCTCATAAAGCCCACACTCACAGCTCAATAAACCAGAAACCTGAAAACTCCTGCAGTCATAGGAGGAAAAATTCCCCAAGAAAAGCCCGATTGAAAAAGTCAACCTACCAAGGCAAAAATGTCCAGACAATAACTGTACTGCTATCCCAGCCAAATAACACAGAAAAAAAAGTGTGGCCCCACCCTCTTCGATGCCAGCAAAGACTGAATGGAGAGCTTATACTTCCAGATTCATGAGGCTATAATAAGGTACCTTAGCACTCCTGCCAGGATGAGGTCAAAGGAAGCTAACTTGGAAGCCAGGTCACATACCAAAACGGTACCGGTGGAGACCAAATGAAGAACAAAGCTCTCAGCCACAACTAGCAGTAACAAAAAGACCAAACTGCAGGTGTCAATAAAGCCCTAGTGACAAGCCTGGACTTCTACATCCACTAGGTAGTAAAAAGGTGATAGGATGGTATCAGAGAAAATAAGTAAAACAGAAGGTTTGGTAATTTTGTAGATATTGACAAACTAATTCTAAAGTAAACGTGGAAGGCAAAACATTCAGAATTCCCAACACAACACTGAAGACAAGAATCAGATTAATGCTACATTACCAGAAAGGTATAGTAATTGAGACCGTGTAGTGTTGGTGAAAGAATAGACAATGATCAATTGAATGGAATAGAGAACCCAGAAATAGGTCCACACAAATAGAATCAATTGATCTTTGAAAAATGAACAAAGGCAATTCGATGAAGCAAAGATAGTCTTTTCAACAAATGGTGCGGAACAACTGGACATCCACATGACAAAAAATGAGTTTAGACACAGACCTTATACCCTTCACAAAAATTAACTCAAAATAGATTACAGACCCAAATGTGGAATGCAATATTGTAAATTCCTAGGAAATAAAACAGGAGAAAACCTAAAAGAGCTTGGGTTTGGTGGTAATGTTTTTTTTTAAAAAGATGTAAGTTTATTTATTTTTGAGAGACAGAGAAAAACAGAGCATGAGGTGGGAAGGGGCAGAGACAGACAGACAGACAGACAGAATCTGAAGCAGGCTCCAGGCTCTGAGCTGTCAGCACAGAGTCTGACACGGGGCTCAAACCCATGAACCGCAAGATCATGATCCAAGCCGAATTCAGATGCTCAACCGACTAAGCCACCAGGCACCCCTGGTGGTAACATTTTTAAGAAAAGGCACAATCCATGAAAGAAATAATTGATAAATTGGACTTCATTGAAATTAAAACCCTGCTCTGTAAAAGACACAGTTAAAAGAATGAAAAAGCAAACTACACATTGTGAGAAAACTTTTGCAAAACCAATATCTATAAAAACTACCTTCCAAAATATACCAAGACCTGTTCAAACTCAACAACAAAGAAGAAAAACACAATTTAAAAAATGAGGAAAAGATCTGAACATTTCACCAAAGAAGAGAACCAGATGGCAAATAAGACTATAAAAAAAGATGCCCAACATCATGGGTCATTAGGGAACAGCAAATTAAAACAAGATACTACTATATACCAAACTAGAATGCCTAAATAAAAAAACTAGTGAAGACTGGAGGAACAGAAACACTTTCATTGTTGATAGAAATGCAAAATGGTACAGCCATTGTGGAAGGCAGTGTACAAAACTAAACATGTTCTTACCAGACAATCCAGCAATTGCACTACTTGGTATTTACCTAAATGAGTTGAAAACTTATGTTCACATAACACTCTGCACACAAATGTCTATAGCAGGTTTATTCATAATTGCCAAAGCTTGAAAGCAACCAAAATGACCTTTAATAGATGCATAAATAAACTGTAGTACGTCCAGATAATGGAATATTATTTAGGGACAAAAATAAATGAGCTATCAAATCATAAAAAGACATGGAGAAAACTTACATGCATATTGCTAAGAGAAAGAAGCTACTCTGATAAGGCTACCTACTATATGATTCCAACCATAGGACATCCTGGAAAAGGCAAAACTATGGAGACAATAAAAGGATCAATCATTACCAGGGTTTCAGGTTGTGGGGGAGAGATCAAGAAGTTCAGCACAGATAATTGTTAGGGCAGTGAAAATATTCTGCATGGTACTTTAATGGCAGATAAATGTCATTGTATATTTGCCAAACACATAGACTATACAACAAAAGGAATGAATCCTAATGTAAACTAAGGACTTCATTAATAATAAAATATATTAACTTTGGCTCACCAAGTGGTATCAAATGCACCATGCTAATACAAGATATTAATAATAGGGAAAACTGGGCAGGGGGAAGAGGGTATCTGTATACTGTATTTTTATGTAAATCTAAAAACTGCTCTAAAACATAAAGTCCATTAAAAATATAGAAGGTTTAAATAAGATCCAGAATCTCACATCAGAGTAGAAAAACAATAAAAATGATAAATGGGTCAATTCACCAAAAAGACATATAGCAATCCTAATTGTTAATGCACCAACCCCAGAGCTGCAAAGAACTGAAGCAAAAACTGATAGAACTGAAAAAAACAAACAAATCCACAATTATAATTGAAGAGCTCAACACACTTCTCTCAACAATTGATAGAACTAGACAGAAAATCAATAGAATATAGAAGAACCCAATAATCCTGCCAAATACAAATGTCCATTCAACATTTCTAGAATAGCCCACCCAAATACAGAATAAACATTCTATTCAAGTATTCACAAAACATATACTAATATATCTTGGACCATAAAGCAAACCTCAACAATTTTACACAGTTTGATATCACACACAGTGCCCTCTCTGACCACAATGGAATCAAAGTAGGAACACGGAAAGATGGCAGGAAAATCTTTCAATGCTTGAAAATTAAACACTTCTAAAAATCCATAGGTAAAAGAGTAAGTCCTAAAGGAAATAAAAAATACATTAAACTGAATGAAAATCAAAATACAACATATTGGGGCGCTTGGGTGGCTCAGTGGGTTAAACATCTGACTTTTGGTTTTGGTTCAGGACATATTCTCACAGTTCATGAGTTCATGAGGCTCCACACTGGCAGTGCAGAGACTGCTTGGGATATTCTCTCTCTCTCTCTCTCTCTCTCTCTCTCTCCTTATCCCTCTGCCCCTCCTAATGCACTCTCTCTCTCTCTCAAAATAAATAAATAAACTTTAATTTAAAAAAAATACAACATACCATAATGTGTGTGTCAAGTTATTAGAAGAAATTTACAGCACTAATATGCACATACTAGAAAACAGGAAGTCTCGATGCTGTAATCTCACTTCCCACCTCAAGACTCTAGAAAAGGAGCAAAATAAGGCCAAAGCAAATGGAAGGAAATAATAAAGAATAGAAATTAATGAAATTGAAAACATAATAGAAAAAAAATCAATAGGTCAAAGAACTGGTTCTTTGAAAATGCAAATAAGATTGACAAACTTCCATCAAAATAAAAGAAAAAAAAATTGGCTGAGAGACACACAGTCTGTGGAATAGACCCAGAACCCCAAACTCCACTCACACAATCAGGCCCAACTGATTTTGGACAAAGTTCAAATATAATTCAATGGAGCCTTTTAAACAATGGTCCTAGAGTAACGGGGAATTGGCACTCATATGGAAAAAGTAAACAGACAAAACTCACAGAAAAAAACATTTGAAAATCTTCAAGAATTAGAGCTAAAGAGTTCTTAAACTTGAAATCAAACTATGATCCATAAAAGGAGATATTGATAAATTATACTTCATCAAAATAGTTTTTACTCTGTGAAAGGCCATGTTGAGGATGAACACAAGCTACAGAGTGAAGGAAAATATTTGCATAACAACTAGCATCTAAAAATATATAAAGAATTCTTAAAACTCAACAGTTAAAAAAACAATCATCCAATTGGAAAGTAGGCAAAACTATGTGAAGAGACATTTTATCAAAGAGGATATATATAGATGTCAAAAACCCACATGAAAGATGTTCAAAATGTTTTTATTAAATATCACTGTATACCTATTAGAATGGCTAAAGTAAAAAATAATGACAAGACCAAATTTTGGCAAGATATGGAGGAAATGCATCACAAATACATTGCTACTGAAAATGTAAAATGGTACGGCCACCCTGGAAAACCATATGGACATTTCTTTAAGAAACTTAACATGCAGCTACTGTATGACCTAGCAATTATACTCCTGAGGATTTACCCCAGAGAAACGAAGGCTTAAAATAAAGACATAAAACCTGTACATGAGTGTTTATGGTGCTTCAGTCATAATAGTCCCCTACTGGAAACAACCCAGATGTCCTTCAATGAGTGAATGACTAAATAAATTGTGTTACACTGATACCTCAGAATAGAACTATTTATAGATACAACAACCTAGATAATTATGCTGAATAAAAACATCCATATACACCCTATGATTCCGTTTATATAACATTGCTTAAGTGACAAAACCATACAAACAGAAAACAGATTAGTGGTTGTCAGGGTTTAAGGTGGGGGGGCAGGGACAGAAGGGAAACAGGTCTGGCTATAAATGGGCAACATAAAGACTCCTGTGGTGATCAAAATGCTCTCTGTCTCGACTGTATCAGTATCAATATCGTGACTGTGATGTTGTAGTACAGTTTCGCAAAATCTTACCATTGGGAAAACAGGTAAAGAGTGCAGGGGATCTTTGTATTAATTTCTTACTATTGCATGTAAATTTATAATTACTTCAAAATAAGTTTAATTTAAAAATTAAATAGATGAGGGAACAGATGCCATTTTCATTTACGTCTCAGATTCAAGCATTCAAACTAAGGAAGATGAATTACTTAGAGTCATCTATAGAGCCGCCTGCTTTCTTCCTAAACTCCCTCTTTTAGAACCCATTAGAAGTATGCCAATATTCTATTTTTGACCTTTGCCACCAAATCTACAAAATTACTGTTGATGCTAAAAAGGGCTTCCGCGGTAGAGGAGTGAGGCTAATTTAATTCGTGTGAGGCCTGCACTCCTATTGTGTATGATTCTTTCTTGATTCTCTGGCTTCATGATATATTTATTTGAAGGTGCCTGTGATCCACCTGTTTCCGTCACTCCCTAGGAATAAATGGTAATGGCGCTTGGAGACAAGCAATGAGGTATTTCACGGTATTCTTGTCATGTATTTTATACTGCTCAGTCGCTTACAGTTGCCAGTCTTTGCTTTGCCATGTCAATAGCTTTCAGACTACTCTTCTGTCTTACATGGATCTTTTGTATTTCATTTTTCAGCATGGTAGAACTAAGTCACTCTGAATACAGTTTCAGTGCCCAGTGATCCCGCTTCAAAATGTTAATGGAACATGAGAAAAAGTCAACCCGGGAAGTCAAATAAATAACAGAATTAAATCTCACTTTCAAGTAGGATTGTGAATGTCTGTGAAATGGCTCTCTAAACTGTGGTTGTTTTAAGGCACTCAAACCCATTCTAAAAAATAATAATAAGTGCAAATATTTGTAGAGTACTGTATATGTCCCCATCCCTGTACATCACTGTAAAGAACCCCAAAGAATCCTGACATTCAGAGATCAGCTTGACTGGGGCAGAGGTACATGGCATCAGGAAGTGGGAAATACAACTAGTATAAGAAGAAATAATACAGTGGCACCTGTGTGGCTCAGTTGGTTAAGCATCCACCTCTAGATTTTGGCTCCAATCATGATCTCACAGTTCATGAGTTTGAACCCCACATCAGTGTCCATGCTGGTAGTGAAGAACCTGCTTGGTATTCTCTCTCTCTCTCTCTCTCTCTCTCTCTCTCTGCCCTCCCCAGCTCACTCTTCCTCTAAATAAATATTTTTTTAAAAAGCAGAAGAGGGGCACCTGGGTGGCTCAGTCAGTGAAGCGTCTGACTTCGGCTCAGGTCATGATCTCACGGTCCGTGAGTTCGAGCCCCGCGTCGGGCTCTGTGCTGACAGCTCAGAGCCTGGAGCCTGTTTCAGATTCTGTCTCCCTCTCTCTCTGGCCCTCCCCCGTTCATGCTCTCTCTCTGTCTCAAAAATAAATAAACAAAAAAAAAAACCCAGAAGAAATACAGAACACAATTTCTAGCCTAACAATATTAGAATACATTAATAACTAGCTTTTTAATGACAAACAGTAAATATTATATTTACATAATCCTATAAATGTTCATGGAATCTTTACTGTATGAGTCTAATGCTCCTGTAAGCACCATGGATAATGTGTGAGATACCAACATCAGGGATCCCAACTTCAAGTAGCATGCAATTTAGTTGAGAAAAAAAGGCTTTTTGTCACAGGAAAATTTACAAGTAATATATAATAAAGAATTAAAATGTGCTTCACTAAGAAAAATGTCCTGACAGGTCAGCAATCAAAAAGGTTCAAAACAGAGTGGAGACGTTTTTATGGAAGCTGTGTGACTGGAGATAGGACTATAAACAGGAGATGTGGATGAGTAAGAGAAATAGAGAAAAGACCTAGAGGTTAACAGCAGAGGTATCAGAATGAGTGTGACAAAAATGGCAGACAGTGACATGAAAGTCTGAATGTCAGAGAGTACTTTTCCATCCATATTTCCACAGATCTGATCCCTTTCCTTAGGCACCTTCCCATTAAAAGCATTTTGAGCTTAGCACCTTCCTTTCTTTTTGTTGTCTTCACCCATTTCACCCACTGAGAGCCTTTCTCAGTAATTCCTGTCCCCGGCTGGGTTCCTTGTGTGCACGCATAAATATCCACAGTCTTGACTGCCTGCCTAACTTCTTAATCTCCACTTCCCTTCCTGTTGATCAGAATCTCTTCTCCGGATGGTCAACCAACATTCCCATCACCTGCCTGACTGGATGAACCGCACCAGGATTTTTTGCAAGTGTGCCCTCCACCCCAGGAGAGCTGTTCCTGGGTAGCATCTTCTGGTGTGTGCCTTCCAAATTCTTCATGCTGTGTATCTATGGCACTAATTTAATAAACAAATTTAAGATAATGGAAACAAACACATTTGTTCTGCCAAAATATGAATCCGGCTGATTTATTCACTATTTTGTTATTGTTGAAAGGACCATCTTCTTCTTCTAATTTTTTTTAATGTTTATTTATTTTTGAAGAAGAGAGAGAGAGACAGAGCGTGAGTGGGGGAGGAGCAGAGAGAGAAGGAGACAAGGAGTCTGAAGCAGGCTCCAGGCTCTGGGCTGTCAGCATAGAGCCCTATGTGGGGCTCGAACCCACAAGTCGTGAGATCATGACCTAAGCCAAGGTCAAATGCCCAACTGACTGAGCCACCCAGGCACCCCAGGGCCATCTTTTCTTCTAGAGAATGTACCCCAGGAAACTTTCAGGGCAAATTAAATGAAATCTCACTAAAGATACTGAAATTTGGAATTTAATGAAGGATTGCACAACTGGTCTTAAAAGGGTGGGACTGTAAGGCATGTTAGGGAATAACCAGTACCAAAGGAGTTCAATGCAAAAAGATAATGACATACACAATGCAAAATGTGCTATATATAATATTTGTAATCATTGCAAAAACTATAACAGGACGAACATTAAGAAATTAATGCACACAATGATCCTGCCTATTGTGGTATAAAAGAAAAGATTTGATTACTTACTATATAGGAAAAATTAAACTTGAAAAGAGGCTGCATAAGTTTTTAATATTTACGTATGAATAAAGATATTATCCCTATATATGTCTTAGCAAAAAGCACTGAAAAACCTACTAGCATTATTTGAGTTAAGAATGTTATTTCATTAGTGACTAGCATTATACATGATTATTTTTATTAAAACATGGTAACTACAGAAATGCAAAAATTTGAGATCTATGGCAGACTAAGGTCACATAGCATAAAGCCCCAGATCTAAAACTGTTTGCTTAGTTATCCACCACACCACTGCCTTTTGTCCTAACTCCTTTCCTGTTTCACACACCTTTAGTTTTTAAAAATCATTCAGTACTTCAACTTCGGCTCTCTGAGAGTTAGTAGGGGATTGTGGCAGATCACTACTTATGTCCCCCTAAATCACCTTAGCTGACCCTTTGAGTATTATGGTAACAATGTAAGTGAGTGGAAGCTAAACTACTCCAAACAAATTCTGCTGGATATCTTCCATTTGCCTCTGAGGATATACTCTCCACCTTTCCCACATTACTCTGTGCCCTGAGTGTCTGCCCTCTTTGGTCTACAATCCAGATTCCTTTATATTCTGACTTCTGGTTAGCAGAAGATTAGAAGGAAGAAGCACAGTATGTTGGGGGTTTATTTCCTGAGCCCCCTCCCTGTAAGGTCCTCTCAGGCTAGTGGTCACAATAGCTCCTGTGATGTGGTCCTTTCATGGGATTTCTCTCCATGTACTTAAAATAATCACACTCCCTGCTCACCACTTCAGGCATGGGGATTTTCCCACTGTCCCCAGGGGACCAAGCTATCCCCGTGCTTCCCATGTCCTGTCCACACTTTTGTAACAACCCTTCATTACATTCACTGCAACTTTCTCCAGTTTGATTGTACCATTATTTCCTGCTGAGACCGGATAGCCAAACAAAAATCAAATGTTATTTTCTGTCATTAGTTCAGGGAATTTGTGTGAAATTAATAAGAAAAGATTTTCAAATCTTGCTAAGTTGCTAATATGCTGTTAGCTACATATTTCTTGAAGTAGCAGCAGTGGGAAACTTGTAAAGGTAGAAATATGGGGTGTGGACGTAGACAGGCAGATTTTCAGAATATCCCTTGTCGGAGGGGATGACAGCTGTGGAAACACTAAGGCTGACATTCATTATGGACATTCTTTGCTAATTAAATTTCAGAAATTTTATAAAGTATGAATCACTTTGTGTAAGTGTTCAGCATATTAAGTATAGTTGGTGAGGGGCAAATAAGGAATGTTAGGAAAGCCCATCACTGGATTAAAGTTTGGAGAAAAGTCAAGCCCCTGAGACCCATTCTTGATATTATTTCATTCTATTTAACCTTTCTTTTTCAGAATAAATTTCTCTACAAGACCAGGTGAACTGAATCTACCTTTCTAGTGATGTGTCTTCCATTGTACATGACCCAATCTCAGTTTCAGACATGCCAGGTCACATTGGTTGTTCTCTGGACGTGCCTACCTTTGTTTTTGTTTTTTGTTTGTTTTTTTAATGTTCATTTATTTTTGAGAAAGAGCGAGTGGGGCAGGGGCCGAGAAAGACGAAGGCGGAGAATCCTAAGCAGGCTCCATGCTGTCAGCACAGAACCTGACATGGGCTAGAACTCATGAACTGTGAGATCATGACCTGAGCCAAAAACCAAGAGACAGATGCTTAACTGACTGAGCCACACAGACACCCCTGGAAGTGCCTGCTTCTGAGTTCACCTCCACATTGTCTATCCCCATGCAGGTACACTTAAAGATACCCTCTCCTCTTCTCTTGACAACTAAGTTTTATTCACTGTCCAACATTCAGAACAAATGACAACTCCTCTAGGAGGTCCACCCAGATTCCTCCAGAAAGGGATACTTCTTCCTCTACATTTTCAAACTGTTAGGTGTACTTCCACATCAGCGTCTCTTTATATATGGAATTTAGAACTCTTACTATATTACGAGCTCCTGGATGGCAAAGGTATTTTTTTCTCGTAGGGCCCAGCTCGGTGTGTAATAGCATACAATAGCATTTAATGGATGATATTAGCTATCCAGAAAGCAAACTCATATATAGCATCTAGATTCTGTTCTTGTAAAGCCCCAAATGTGTATTCCTTAATTTAAATGAGATATTTAATTACGTTTGAGCAGAAAATTATTAAATTGACATTTATTGAGCACTTGCTACTTCAAATAAGCTATTTTCTTTTTTAAAAAATGTTTATTTATTTTTCTTTAATTTTTTAAAATATTTATTTACTTTTGAGAGAGAAAGACAGAGACAGAGCATGAGCAGGGGAGGGGCAGAGAGAGAGAGAGAGAGAGAGAGAGAGAGAGAGGGAGACACAGAATTCAAACCAGGCTCCAGGCTCTCAGCTGTCAGCATAGAGCCCAACACGGGGCTCAAACTCACAAACCAGGAGATCATGACCTGAGCCGAAGTTGTAAGCTTAACTGACTGAGCCACCCAGGTGCTCCTAGGATATTTTATTTCTTGCCTATATAAATACCAACTTCAATTGTGTCTGTTAAAACAGATCTCATTAAGTATTTTCCACTTAAACCCACTGAGACAGAATTCATGAAACGAAAAGAGATAAACACACACACACCGACCAAATCCTGCATATAACCATAAAATGTTACGTGGTTGAAAAAGGATAGTTGGGAAATCGATTTGAATCTTTCTTACAACTATCTATTTTAACAGTGATCTGCTTTTTAAAATCTTTACAAAGACTGAGTAGTATAATGAATGACTACATAGGAAATCAGCAGATGGTATTCCTCAGAGCTATAATCCAACTGGACAGGATGAGTGAAGATACTATTGTAAAACTGGCCCACAATTTTAACAATGAATGCTGTAAATTTCATAGGTCTGAAGGCTGACCAAACCAGCATGATTCCTCTCACTGTAAGTATGTAAAATACAACTACTTATTTTATTGGGCTCTTCAATCCTGCTATCTCACTATTTGTGGTTGCTAAGCAACCTTAGTAAAAATACTGTGGCATGCTACTTAAAGACGGAGGCACCAAAATGTGTTTGTTGATTTATTTATTTGAATGGAAACAATCCAGGTCCAAAATAAAATCTTTGCGGTGTGACAGCTGGCACTGACTAGGTAACAACTCGCAAATCCACTGTAATCACAGTACCTTTTTTCCAAAAAGGTAAACAGATGCCTAGATACTTCCTTACCCCAAATGAGTATTTGCTTAATAATGTTGGGTGAGGATTGCTTATGAATATCTGAATATAGATCTTGGCCTTGGAAGTTCATGTGAAAAAGTATGTGTAGTGGAGCCCAGGGCCAGGACGTTTGTAGGACAATATGAAGTATGAATTATTGCAACTGTATTACCCAGTGAGCAAACTAACCCATCAAGCTATATAAGTTGTCACAAAATGTACTGAGGCATTCCGTTCCACTCAGGTGAGATAGGACGAAGGGCAGAAAGGAGTCTGAGTCATAAAAATCTTTGCTGCCTCAGGGTAATAGTAACTTATTTCACTATATTTATAGGTCACTAATGGTAACTGATCCAAAAGAAATGGTGGCATCAAATTGTCCTTGGCCTTTTGTCAAAAAGAAAGAAATCATCTGTGATTACAGTCATGGACCAAAAAAAAAAAAAAAAAAAGTCCACAATAAATATTAGTGTAAATATAGGAACAATATGTAACTTATTCAGTTTATTTTTAAAATTTTTTTCCCCAATGGTATTATTCAAGTTCCAGTGCATGGAGAAAATCTATTACATAGAGGAAAATAAAGTATGCTAGTATACGATTCAAAATTATAAGGGACTAAAATTGCTACTTTCACTTTTGACTACTAGGAGTGAACAGAATATTACAATGAATCATCCCCCTCTTCTACCCCTACTTCTTCTCTCTAGGTTAGATGGTTTTGTCAGGTGAAGCTGAGATACTGGAAAATAATTTCGGCTCTTTCCTGTACTCTGTATCTTAGAGTAGTATACATACATTTTTCCAGTTCTTAATTTTTATCCTTCCATTCTGTTACTGAAATGACCTTCCCATGATAACTTCTGTTAAGGAAAATTACACTGTTTAGTGATACTGCTCATGGCTACCATTTACTGAGGACTGGATGTGTGACTGGAGTTGATACAATTCTTGATTAATCTTTGTTTGATTTGCCAATCTAGTAAAATCTATTAAATAACACAGAATTTTTGTTTCAGGGAAAAGTGGACATGGAACTCACCAAAATCCAAGTTTTTCTATGATAAGCACTACAGGGAAGCGATACAAGGCAATGAGGTGACTATTTTATTCTTAAAACGTAACTTACGATTCTACTCACTCATTTGTTATTCTGCTGAAATACTTTAAATTCAGGCATAATCTCTGCTGAAAATCTTCACACATGTGTATGTTATGAAGCAATCACGTATTTCCTAATCTCTATGGCTTTCATTATGGTTTTCATAATCTCTATGGCTAAGTTCTTTTAATCAGTGAGCAAACTAACCAAACTATATAAATTGTTACAAAATACACTAAGACATTCCTATTGTTAATGGTCACGAACATGATGATAAGTAAGAAACAGTCTTACCTATGGATTTAAGATTTGAAATTTATATGGAAACTCCAGGATAATTTATGGTAACCAGATTCATTAATAAATTATAGTTTTGTACGATGATGTTTAAAAGTATACTAAGGATTACATTTGTGTCTAACAAGGAGTCTGTTTGATTTACTGATAATTAATTTTTTTACTAAGTCAACTTACCATGTATAATCATATTAACACAAAGAAATAAATTCAAAAAGTTTAAAAATGATTTTAGTTGATGTTTGCATTATATTAGATGGCTACTTTGCTTAATTTATTAGTTGAACTCCTGAAAAGTAATATTCAACTCAAATTTCAGTAAATTATGTTACCTTAAGTATAATAGGAAAATAAGTTATTTGAGAGCAAACCATTCTTGATGGTAAATAAAAGATCATTTCCATTTTTTTTTAATTTTATGATCTATTTCTCTTTAAAAGATGTAGCTTACCTTGTAAAAAAATATTTGGAACTCTATTAAGCAAACCATATAATAAACTGAAGTCTAAGCATAGAAACAAGTATACTCATTACATATTAAAAAATAAAGTTTTAAAAATTAGACTCCTCCACCCAAAAATTTGATTCGGTTTTAAATAGAATTGTTATCCCAGGAAGCTTCAAACTGTGTTTGTGATATGCAGATAGAGGATATTTCCACCTGACTCAAGAAGGTCTTGTTCTGAATTCACAAGGCGGTGAACATTTTTATGGCATAAAACTGTTCTACTCAAATGCATGGTACCCACACATGGACTTCTGAAGTTGCACTTATACATCACATATTCTAGTGCACTTAAATAAATCTTCCCCTTCTGGAAAGCATGATTCCCTCAAGAGGCTTACTGAAATGCCAGCTCAACCAGGCCATGAAGTTCTAGGCTAGGGAACAATCCACCAGCCTGAAAATGTTCAGGTGCTAAGTTAAAACTAACACTTTCTCTGGTTTACATAAAGTATAAAGCAAAGCGTGATTATTAGCACCTATCTAGGTGTTATTTTAAGCTTTTATACATAAATCAATCTTTGTTTTGTATTTTTGTCCACAAAGAAAACGAAATTACACGTTTAGAATTCAAATTATTCTTAAGTAATTTTGCAGTCAAGAATTACCAATATTCATATGTTTAAAATAAATAGCGTTGACCTAAATATCTGTAACACATTGGTAATGTGATCATTTAATCATTGCTTAGTGTTAAACTTCCTCACATCTGAAAAGAATCTCTATTTACAAGTTCTTAAATGTGCTGTGTCTCAGCTTTATAAATAAGGTTCATTGATAGGTAAAATTATTTTCTTACAAGTTAAAATCTTTGATTTAGTGACATACTGAACAAGAAGTTAAAAAAAACCCAACTCTCTTCTAAACACTTCAATATACTTTTAGGCAATAGGTAGTAAACTATACAAGCTAATCATCCTGTGTGCTAACTTTCTAACATCCTTTTTAAAACCCTCGTTAAGCTTTGCTGTTTTGGATAGCAACAGATAACAAGATGTCCTCTCATCTACCTTTTTTATTTTTCTTTATTGAATCCTGCAGTGTTGACACAACAATTCAAAAGAGCTACAAGCAACACTATGTGGCAGAGTTATTTCTTAAGAACACTTGGGGATGATTTTAGGATATAAACATGCAATAGTCCCCAAAAAATCCTAGGCTGAAAAAACAAAATAGAAAAACCCAACTTTCAAAGTTGTACTTTATGCTGTTCTGAAAGTAGAATCCTTGCTTTTAATCATAATCATTGACTTTCTCCAAATTCCTCATCTAAGAATAATCTGAGAGAATAGAAAGTCACAGAGTAACAAAAACAAACATGGTCTGTGTATCCTATAGTTTACAATACACATTGTCCATTTGGACATTTCCTCCAAATTAAATTCCATATCATAATCAAAATTCTTTATATTGGTCACACTGGTTTTAGTAGTGAAGCACAATGCTGTTCCTTTAATGAAATTAACACTTTTTAAAAAATATTTTTTTAACATTTATTTATTTTTGAGACAGAGACAGAGCATGAACGGGGGGAGGGTCAGAGAGAGAGGGAGACACAGAATCTGAAACAGGCTCCAGGCTCTGAGCTGTCAGCACAGAGCCGGGCGCTGGGCTGGAACTCACAGACCGCGAGATCATGACCTGAGCTGAAGTAGGCCGCTTAACCGACTGAGCCACCCAGGTGCCCCTGAAATTAACACTCTTGAGAATGATTTGCCAATCTAGTTCCCTACATTCCCAGTAACTACTTTATTGGGCTATTTAATAAAATATATCTTGGAGTAAATATATCAGTTGGTTGAGTGTCTGACTCTTGATTTCAGCTCAGGTCATGATCTCACTGTTCTTGGGATCAAGCCCTGTGCTGGACTCTGCATGGACAGTGTGGAGTTTGCTTGGGATTCTCTCTCTCCCCCTCTCTCTGCCCCTACCCCTCTCCCTCTTTCTCAAAATAAATAAACTTTAGAAAAAAAGTATATCTTTACTGAATATAAAAACGTTCTATGTGTTGAAACATACTCAACACTTCAGATTTTTGAATACAACAAATATCTATACTGAGAAAAAAATTTCTCTCTCTAGGAGACCATTTTCGTTACATCTTTCAGAGGATTTTCCATCACAGATTCACTATGAGCGATTAAGGGACTAAAATTTGGACTGTGAAAATAATGGTCCAATAAATAATATTTAATGAGGGAGTAATGAAATTTATTTATTTATAGGTTTCCCGATCTGGTCTTAAACATGAATTTTGTATATGAATGTATACAAAATTTCTCCTGAGAAATTTGTTTAAAAATTCATACTTTAAAAAACTGACTTCCTGTCTTCTTCCAAAGGAGGAGATCGATACTTTTTAAAAATAATTTTTAGTTATCACATATTTATTCTGCCATTCCTATATGAGAGGGAGTTCCCCTTTAAGTATTACACTAATAAATATCTTAATGAAGCAAATGTCATAGACATTGAGCATCTATGCCTAATACATCACAAAAGGAGACAACAAAAGAATTTAGGCCTCCTGGAAGAATAAGTAGACCTATGAAGTTTTCTTGCCAAATAAATTTAACATAAGTAGAATCATCCCCTAGATAAAATTTCCAATATAGAATATAGAGGAGCACATTAAAATATCCCATGGTGATGAAATAAGCCCAAGCAGACTGAGGGAAACATCTTGGGTTGAAAATCTACTGAGTTTCTTCAATAAATAGATTTTAAGAATAAAAGAGAAATGGAGCAATCTGTACAATAAAAGAGACTCAAAAGACTTAAGTACCCCCTCTAAATTAACAGGAGATCTGTCCTGATTCGATATGCACAGTTGGTTACTCCCTTCCCCTTCCTTTTCCATTACTTCATTCAGCTTATTATGTTTTCATTCTCAAGTGAATGGGTGAACATCAGAAAACACTTAAGAATCACAGTTTTGGGGGTGCCTGGGTGACTCAGTTGGTTAAGCGTCCGACTTTGGCTCAGGTCATGATCTCAAGTTGGTGAGTCTGAACCCCACATCAGGCTCTGCACAAAAGTTGGGAGCCTGGAGCCTGCTTCAGATTCTGCGTCTCCCTTTCTCCCTGCCCCTCACCCACTCATATTCTGTATCTATCTCTCCCTCTCAAAAATAAATAAACATTAAAAAAAAATCACAATTGTGGCTTTGGAAGCAACGGAAACATGGCAGCAGAGTAAGAGGACCCTGGGCTCACCTTATCCCACAAATACAACTAGATAATTTCCAAATCATTCTAAATACCCCAGAAATCTACTGGAATACTGGAAGAACAAACTCCACAACTTAAGACAGAGAGGAGGCCACATTGGGGAAGGTAGGAAATGGTCTGGGAGAGAAACTGATCATGGACGCTATGATGGGGAGGGATCCAGTTTCATGGAGAAGGGTGAGAGACAGACTAGTATACAGGAGAGTACACAAGGAAGACAAATCTCCATAGCAACTGGGTTGGAAAGCCAGAGGGCCCAGACTTCATAAGTTCTTGCAGCCAATGGTACTTAAAGCCTGAGGTTTTAAAGGTCAGCATGCTTGGCTCTGGAAGAGTTTAGAGGACATTGGGGCTGCTCTTGAAGAAAAGACAGGGCAGAGCCCATCAACATACAGCATGGAAATATTGATCTGAAGAGCACCTGGGGCACAAAGTAGAGAGGTTAGTTGCTCATCTTGAAGCCTATCCCAGAGAGGCATTGTTCCCAGAGAGATAACTCCAAGAACAAAGGAACCATGTCATTTCCCTCCCCCACCTCTCAGCATAAGTACCTGTGGGAAGAAGGGTGGTGCCCACACTTGCCGCCTACATTGCTTACACCAAGCTCCCCAACCCCTGCTCCAGAGGAAGTGCCCTTCCTAGTCATGATTGCTTCAGTTCCACTACTCTGGGCCCCTGCCCCCCCCCCCCAGAAGACTAGCCCAAACCCCTGCCCACACCATGCCTCCTGACCCAGGAGTTTGGTGAGGTCTTGGTTCCAGTGGTGGTGGTGACAGGTCCTATTTCACAAGCAGACAAGAGCACTCATAGTTAATACATGCCACATCCAGGCCAGAGACCAAACATTGCCTATAACAGGCAGAGAAAGCCTCTGCAGATGACTGGCCTAAAGGATAAAGTGGCCAGGACACAACAGTAGAGCACATGCAGCACACATTGGAGATACTCCCAGAAACTCTAGTGCCTGGGGAACAGGGTACACCATATGACAGGGTACTACAGGAACTCTCCTTAAGGCCATTACCCTCAAAAACAGGAGATGTGTCTGACTATTATAACAGAGAAATAGACACAAACATTGAGACAAATGAGAAGACAGAGAAATTTGTCCCAAATGAAAGAACAGGACAAGGCTATGGCTGGAGATCTAAGTGGAACAGATATAAGTAATAAGCCTGATGGAGAATTTAAAGTAACGATTATAAGGATACTCACTGGACATGAGAAAAGAGTGGAAGACATCAGCGAGAACAGTAACACAGATAAGGAATAGCATAGAGATAAAGGGCTCAATAAATGAAATGAGAAACATGAGTGATGGAATGAAAAGCAGGCTGGAAGAAGCACAGGAACAAATTAATGACCTAGGAGACAGAGTAAAATAATGGAAAGTAATCACGCTGAACAAAAGAGAAAAAAGAATCATACAATATGAGAATAGACTTAGGTGACTCAGTGCCTGAATAATAACATTTGTATTATAGGAGTCCAAGAAGAAGGAGGAGGAGGAGGAGGAGGAGGGAGAAAGGGGACAGATAATTTATCTGATGAAATAATAGCTGAAAACTTACCTGTTCTAGGGAAGGAAACAAATATCCAGATCTAAGAGGCACAGAGAACCCTCAACAAAATCCACAAAAGCAGATCCACACCAAGATATATTATGCTTAAAATGGCAAAATATAGTGATACAAAAAATATATTAAAAGCAGCAAGACAAAATAATACAGTTACATACAAAGTAAACCCCATAAGATAATCAGTGGATTTTTCAGCAGAATTTTCCAAGCCAGAAAGGAGTAGCAAAATATATTCAAAGTGCTAAATTGGAAAGACCTGTAGCCAAGAAATCTAGATCCAGCAAGGCTATCATTCAGAAGAAAAGGAGACATAAAAGGTTTCCCAAACAAAAACTAAAGGAGTTCATGACCATTAAAAGAGTCCTGAAAGAAATATTAAAGGGGACTCTCAAAGAGAGTGGAAAGGAGAGACCAAAAATGACAGTATGAAGGTAGGAAACACAAAAGCAGGGGAAAAATGAATATTTTCCTTAAAAATCAGTCAATGAAATCACAAAATAAAAGGATGTAAAATAGGACACCATGTATGTAAAATATGGGAAGGAAGGAGTAAAGAATGGGTTTAAACTTAAATGACCATCAATTTAATATACACTGCTATATGCAGATGTTATATACAAATATAATGGTAACCACAAATCAAAAACCACTAATAAATATCCAAAGAAAAAAGAAAGAGAAAGAAATCCAAATACATCATTAAAGAAAACCAGCCAACTGTGAGAGAGAAAGATAAGAAAGGATCAGAGAAAATCTTCAGAAACAACCACAACATAAGTAATAAAATGCCAATAGATACATATCTACCAATAATTACTTTGAATATAAATGGTCTAAATGCTCCAATCAAAGACCTAGGGGATTAGAATGGATTAAAAAACAAGACCCATCTATATGCTGCCTACAAGAGATTCATTTTAGACCTAACCACACCTGCAGATAGATAGTGAAGGGATAGAGTAACATCTAACATGAAATGGATGTCTAAAGAAAGCTGGAGTAGCAATACTTACATTGGACAAAATACACTTTAAAACAAAAACTATACAAGAGACAAAGAAGGATACTATATAATAATAAAGGGCACAAAGAAGAAGATATAACAAATGTAAATATTTATGCACCCAACATGAAAGCACCCAAATACATAAAACTGTTAATAATTTGCATAGAGGAACTGATCAATAGGAATATGATAATAGTCGGGGACTTTACCACCCCACTGACATCAATGAACAGATCATCTAAACAGAATATCAACCTGGAAACAATGTTTTTGAATGACACACTGGACCAGATGGATTTAACAGATATATTCAAAACATTCTATGCTAAAACAGCAGAATACACATTCTTTTCAAGTGCACAAGGAACATTGTCTGGAATAGATCACATTTTAGGCCACAGAATAAGCCTCAACAAATTCCAAAGAGGTTCTACCATGCATCTTTTCTGATCACAACACTATGAAAGTAGAAAATCAACCATAACAAAAGTTCTGGAAAGACCACAACTACATTTAGGTTAAATAACATGCTACTAAACAATGAATGGGTCAACCAGGAAATAAAAGAAGAAATAAAGCATATGAAAACACAATAGTTCAAAACCTTTGGGATTCAGCAAAAGCTGTTCTAAGAGGGAAGTTTGTAGCAATACAGGTCTACCTCAGAAACAAGAATAATCTCAAATAAATAATGTAAACTTACACCTTAAGGAGCTAGAAAAAGAACAAAAACAAAAGCTAAAACTACAGAAGAAAGGAAATTAAAAAAGGAAATAAATGACATAAAAACTAAACAAACAAAAAGAACACATCAATGAAACCAGAAGCTGGTTCTTTGAAAAAAACCATTAAAATTGACAAATCTCTAGACAGACTTATCAAGAAGAGAAAGAACCCAAATAAAATCACAAAAGAGAGGGAAGAAAGAATAAACAGCACAGAAATACAAACAATTAAAAGAGAATATTATGAAAAACTATATGTCAACAAATTGGACAACCTAGAAGAAATGGATAAATTCCTAGAAACATAAAAACTACTAAAACTAAAACAAGAAAATATAGAAAATTTGAACACATTGATAACCAGCAAAGATATTAACTCAGTAATAAAAAAAACTCCCAAATAAAAGTCCAGGACCATAGGCAAATGCTACCAAACATTTATTTTTTTCAATATATGAAGTTTATTGTTAAATTGGTTTCCATACAACACCCAGTGCTCATCCAAAAAGGTGTCCTCCTCAATACCCATCACCCACCCTCTCCTCCCTCCCACCCCCCATCAGCCCTCAGTTTGTTCTCAGTTTTTAAAAGTCTCTTAGGCTTTGGTTCTCTCCCACTCTAACCTCTTTTTTTTTTCCTTCCCCTCCCCCATGGGTTTCTGTTACGTTTCTCAGGATCCACCTAAGAGTGAACACATATGGTATCTGTCTTTCTCTGTATCACTTATTTCATTTAGCATAACACTCTCCAGTTCCATCCATGTTGCTACAAAGGGCCATATTTCATTCTTTCTCATTGCCACGTAGTACTCCATTGTGTATATAAACCACAATTTCTTTATCCATTCATCAGTGGATGGACATTTAGGCTCTTTCCATAATTGGGCTATTGTTGAGAGTGCTGCTATAAACATTGGGGTACAAGTGCCCCATGCATCAGTACCCCTGTAGCCCTTGGATAAATTCCTAGCAGTGCTATTGCTGGGTCATAGGGTTGGTCTATTTTTAATTTTTTGAGGAACCTCCACACTGTTTTCCAGAGTGGCTGCACCAATTTGCATTCCCACCAACAGTGCATGAGGGTTCCCATTTCTTCACATCCTTGCCAGCATCTATAGTCTCCTGATTTGTTCATTTTGGCCACTCTGACTGGCGTGAGGTGATATCTGAGTGTGGTTTTGATTTGTATTTCCCTGATGAGGAGCAACGTTGAGCATCTTTTCATGTGCCTGTTGGCCATCTGGATGTCTTCTTTACAGAAGTGTCTATTCATGTTTTCTGCCCATTTCTTCACTGGGTTATTTGTTTTTCGGGTGTGGAGTTAGGTGAGCTCTTTATAGATTTTGGTAACAAGCCCTTTGTCCTATATTTCATTTGCAAATACCTTTTCCCATTCCGTTGGTTGCTTTTTAGTTTTGTTGGTTGTTTCCTTTGCTGTGCAGAAACTTTTTATCTTCATAAGGTCCCAGTAGTTCATTTTTGCTTTTAATACCCTTGCCTTTGGGGATGTGTCAAGTAAGAAATTGCTATGGCTGAGGTCAGAGAGGTCTTTTCCTGCTTTCTCCTCTAGGGTTTTGATGGTTTCCTGTCTCACATTCAGGTCCTTTATCCATTTTGAGTTTATTTTTGTGAATGGTGTGAGAAAGTGGTCTAGTTTCAATCTTCTGCATGTTGGTGTCCAGTTCTCCCAGCACCATTTGTTAAAGAGACTGTCTTTATCCATTGGATGTTCTTTCCTGCTTTGTCAAAGATGAGTTGGCCATACGTTTGTGGGTCTAGTTCTGGGGTTTCTATTCTATTCCATTGGTCTATGTGTCTGTTTTTGTGCCAATACCATGCTGCCTTGATGATTACAGCTTTGTAGTAGAGGCTAAAGTCTGGGATTGTGATGCCTCCCGCTTTGGTCTTCTTCTTAAAAATTACTTTGGCTATTCGGGGCCTTTTGTGGTTCCATATGAATTTTAGGATTGCTTGTTCTAGCTTCGAGAAGAATGCTGGTGCAATTTTGATTGGGATTGCATTGAATGTGTAGATAGCTTTGGGTAGTATTGACATTTTGACAATATTTATTCTTCCAACCCATGAGCACGGAATGTTTTTCCATTTCTTTATATCTTCTTCAACTTCCTTCATAAGCTTTCTATAGTTTTTAGCATACAGATCTTTTACTTCTTTGGTTAGATTTATTCCTAGGTATTTTATGCTTCTTGGTGCAATTGTGAAGGGGATCAGTTTCTTTATTTGTCTTTCTGTTGCTTCATTGTTAGTGTATAAGAATGCAACTGATTTCTGCACATTGATTTTGTATCCTGCAACTTTGCTAAATTCATGTATCAGTTCTAGCAAACTTTTGGTGGAGTCTATCGGATTTTCCATGTATAATATCATGTCATCTGCAAAAAGGGAAAGCTTGACTTCATCTTTGCCAATTTTGATGCCTTTGATTTCCTTTTGTTGTGTGATTGCTGATGCTAGAACTTCCAACACTATGTTAAACAACAGCAATGAGAGTGGACATCCCTGTCGTGTTCCTGATCTCAGGGAAAAAGCTCTCAGTTTTTCCCCATTGAGGATGATGTTAGCTGTGGGCTTTTCGTAATGGCTTTTATGATGTTTAAGTATGTTCCTTCTATCCCGACTTTCTCGAGGGTTTTTATTAAGAAAGGATGCTGAATTTTGTCAAAGGCCTTTTCTGCATCGATTGACAGGATCATGTGGTTCTTATCTTTTCTTTTATTAATGTGATGTATCACGTTGATTGATTTGTGACTGTTGAACTAGCCCTGCATCCCAGGAATGAATCCCACTTGATCATGGTAAATAATTCTTTTTATATGCTGTTGTATTCGATTTGCTAGTATCTTATTGAGAACTTTTGCATCCATATTCATCAGGGATATTGGCCTGTAGTTCTCTTTTTTTACTGGGTCTCTGTCTGGTTTAGGAATCAAAGTAATACTGGCTTCATAGAATGACTCTGGAAGTTTTCCTTCCCTTTCTATTTTTTGGAATAGCTTGAGAAGGATAGGTATTATCTCTGCTTTAAACATCTGGTAGAACTCCCCTGGGAAGCCATCTGGTCCTGGACTCTTATTTGTTGGGAGATTTTTGATGACTGATTCAATTTCTTCACTGGTTATGGGTCTGTTCAAGCTTTCTATTTCCTCCTGATTGAGTTTGGAAGTGTGTGGGTGTTTAGAAATTTTTCCATTTCTTCCAGGTTGTCCAGTTTGTTGGCATATAATTTTTCATAGTATTCCCAGATAATTGCTTGTATCCCTGAGGGATTGGTTGTAATAATTCCATTTTCATTCATGATTTTATCTATTTGGGTCATCTCCCTTTTCTTTTTGAGAAGCCTGGCTAGAGGTTTCTCAATTTTGTTTATTTTTTCAAAAAACCAACTCTTGGTTTCGTTGATCTGCTCTACAGTTTTTTTTAGATTCTATATTGTTTATTTCTGCTCTGATCTTTATTTCTCTTCTTCTGCTGGGTTTGGGGTGTCTTTGCTGTTCTGTTTCTATTTCCTTTAGGTGTGCTGTTAGATTTTGTATTTGGGATTTTTCTTGTTTCTTGAGATAGGCCTGGATTGCAATGTATTTTCCTCTCAGGACTGCCTTTGCTGCATCCCAAAGCATTTGGATTGTTGTATCTTCATTTTCGTTTGTTTCGATATATTTTTAAATTTCTTCTCTAATTGCCTGGTTAACCCACTCATTCTTTAGTAGGGTGTTCTTTAACCTCCATGCTTTTGGAGGTTTGCCAGACTTTTGCCTGTGGTTGATTTCAAGCTTCATAGCATTGTGGTCTGAACGTATGCATGGTATGATTTCAATTCTTGTATACTTATGAAGGGCTGTTTTGTGACCCAGTATGTGATCTATTTTGGAGAATGTTCCGTGTGCACTCCAGAAGAAAGTATATTCTGTTGCTTTGGGATGCAGAGTTCTAAATATATCTGTCAAGTCCATCTGATCCAATGTATCATTCAGGACCCTTGTTTCTTTATTGACCGTGTGTCTAGATGATCTATCCATTTCTGTAAGTGGGGTGTTAAAGTCCCCTGCAATGACCACATTCTTATCAATAAGGTTGCTTATGTTTGTGAGTAATTGTTTTACATATTTGGGGGCTCCCGTATTCGGCGCAGAGACATTTATAATTGTTAGCTCTTCCTGATGGATAGACCCTGTGATTATTATATAATGCCCTTCTTCATCTCTTGTTACAGCCTTTAATTTAAAGTCTAGTTTGTCTGATATAAGTATGGCTACTCCAGCTTTCTTTTGACTTCCAGTGGCATGATAAATAGTTCTCCATCCCCTCGCTCTCAATCTAAAGGTGTCCTCAGATCTAAAATGAGTGTCTTGTAGACAGCAAATAGATGGGTCTTATTTTTTTATCCATTATGATACCCTATGTCTTTTGGTTGGCGCATTTAGTCCATTTACATTCAGTGTTATTATAGAAAGATATGAGTTTAGAGTCATTGTGATGTCTGTAGGTTTCATGCCTGTAGCGATGTCTCTGGTACTTTGTCTCACAGGATCCCCCTTAGGATCTCTTGTAGGGCTGGTTTAGTGGTGATGAATTCTTTCAGTTTTTGTTTGTTTGAGAAGACCTTTATCTCTCCTTCTATTCTAAATGACAGACTTGCTGGATAAAGGATTCTCGGCTGCATATTTTTTCTGTTCTTCACATTGAAGATCTTCTGCCATTCCTTTCTGACCTGCCAAGTTTCAGTAGAGAGATGAGTCATGAGTCTTATATGTCTCCTTTTGTATGTTAGAGCACGTTTATCTCTAGTTGCTTTCAGAATTTTCTCTTTATCCTTGTATTTTGCCAGTTTCACTATGATATGTTGTGCAGAAGATCGATTCAAGTTATGTCTGAAGGGAGTTTTCTGTGCCTCTTGGATTTCAATGCCTTTTTTCTTCCCCAGATCAGGGAAGTTCTCAGCTATGATTTCTTCAAGTACACCTTCAGCACCTTTCCCTCTCTCTTCCTCCTCTGGAATACCAATTATGCATAGATTATTTCTCTTTAGTGCATCACTTAGTTCTCTAATTTTCCCCTCATACTCCTGGATTTTTTTATCTCTCTTTTTCTCAGCTTCTTCTTTTTCCATAATTTTATCTTCTAGTTCACCTATTCTCCCCTCTGCCTCTTCAATCCGAGCTGTGGTTGTCTCCATTTTATTTTGTTTCTCATTAATAGCATTTTTTAGCTCCTCCTGGCTGTTCCTTAGTCCCTTGATCTCTGCAGCAATAGATTCTCTGCTGTCCTGTATACTCTTTTCAAGCCCAGCGATTAATTTTATGACTATTATTCTAAATTCATTTTCTGTTATATTGTTTAAATCATTTTTGATCAGTTTGTTAGCTGTTGTTATTTCCTGGACTTTTTTTGAGGGGAATTCTTCCTTTTGTCATTTTGGATAGTCCCTGGAGTGGTGATGGACTGCGGGGCACTTCCCCTTTGCTGTCTTGAATAACTCACGTTGGTGGGTGGGGCCACAGTCAGACCTGATGTCTGCCCCCAGCCCACCGCTGGGGCCACAGTCAGACTGGTGTGTACCTTCTCTTCCCCTCTCCTAGGGGTGGGATTCACTGTGGGGTGGCGTGGCCCATCTGGGCTACCTGCACACTGCCAGACTTGTGGTGCTGGGGATCTGGCGTATTAGCTGGGGTGGGTAGGCAAGGTGCACAGGGGCGGGAGGGGCAGGCTCAGTTCGCTTTTCCTTCAGAGATCCACTTCGGGAGGGGCTCTGCAGCACCGAGAGGGAGTCAGACCCGCCAGAGGGACAGATCCGCAGAAGCACAGTGTTGGGTGTTTGCGCAGTGCAAGCAAGTTCCCTGTCAGGAACTGGTTTTCTCTGGGTTTTGGCTGGCAGATGGGTGAGGGAGATGGCGCTGGCGAGCACCTTTGTTCCCCGCCAAGCTGAGCTCTGTCATCCGGGGCTCAACAACTCTCCCTCCCGTTGTCCTCCAGCCCTCCTGTTCTCAGAGCAGAGCTGTTAGCTTATAACCTTCCAGATGTCAAGTCCCACTTGCTGTCGGAACACACTCCGTCCAGCCCCTCCGCTTTTGCAAGCCAGACTCGGGAGCTCTGCTTGGCCGGCAGGCCACCCCTCCACCCCAGCTCCCTCCCGCCACTCCGTGTAGCGTGCACTGCCTCACCGTCCTTCCTACCCTCTTCCGTGGGCCTCTCATCTGTGCTTGGCTCCAGAGACTCCATTCTGCTAGTCTTCTGGCGGTTTTCTGGGTTATTTAGGCAGGCGTAGGTGGAATCTAAGTGATCAGCAGGACGCGCGGTGAGCCCAGCGTCCTCCCACGCTGCCATCTTCCCAGGATCTCTCCCAACATTTAAAGAAGAGTTAATACCTATTCTCAAACTATTCCAAAAATATAGCAAAGGAAGGAAAACTTCCAAATTCATTCTACGAGGTCATCATTACCCTGATGCCAAAACCAGATAAAGACACTACATAGAAAGAGAACTACTGGTCAATATCTCTGCTGAGCATAGATGTACAAATCCTCAACAAAATGCTAGCAAACTAAATCCCACAATATATTTAAAAACTCATACACCACAATCAAGTGGGATTTATTCCTGGATTGCAAGGGTGGTTCAATAATCACAAATCAATCAATGTGACACATCACATCAGTAAGAGAAATGATAAGAACCATATGATCAGTTCAATAGATGCAGAAAAAGAATTTGACAAAGTATAGTCCCCGTTCATGATATCAGAAGGAAGATACCACAACATAATAAAGGTCATAAATAAAAAACTCACAGTTAAGATTATTCTCAATGGGGAAAAACTGAGAGCTAAGGTCAGGAAAAAGGATATCCACTCTCACCACTTTTATTCAATGCAGTACTGGAAGTCCTAGCCACAGCAATCATGCAACAAAAATAAATGGCATCCATATTGGTAAGGAAGAAACAAAACTTTCACTATTTGCAAATGACATGATACCATACATAGAAAACCCTAAAGACTCCATCAAAAAACTATGAGAACTGTAAATGAATTCGGTAAGGTCACAGGACATAAACATCAATGTACAGAAGTCTGTTGCATTTGTCAACACTAATAATGAAACAGCAGAAAGAGAAATTAAGGAATTAATCCCATTTACAATTGCACCAAAAAGAATAAAATACCTAAGAATAAATCTAACCAAAGAGGTGAAATATCTGTACTTTGAAAACAACAAAACACTGATGAAAATTATTGAAGATGATGCAAAGAAACGGAAAGACATTCATGCTCGTGGATCAAAACAACAAATATTGTTAAAATGTCTATACCACCCAAAGCAATCTACACATTTAATGACATCCTTATCAAAACACCCACAGCATTTTTCACAGAACTAGAATAAATAATCCTAAAATTTGTATGGAACGCTAAAAGACCCAAATAGCCAAAGCAATCCCATAGAAGAAAAGCAAAATTGGAGGCATCACAATTCTGGACTTTAAGTTATATTACAAAGCAGTAGTAATGAAAACATTATGATACTGGCACAAACAGACTCACAGATCAATGGTGCAGAATAGAAAATCCAGAAATGAATCCACAATTGTGCGGTCAATTAATCTTTGACAAGGGAGGCAAGAATATGCAATGGGAAAAAGACAGACTCTTTAACAAATGGTGTTGGGAAACCTGGACAGCAACATGCAAAAGAATGAAACTGGACCACTTTCTCATACCAAACACAAAAATAAATTTAAAGTGAATTAAAGATCTAAATGTGAGACAGCAAACCATCAAAATCCTAGAAAAGAGCCCTTATTTCTAGATTAGACTCCAGAGGCAAGGGAAACAAAATCAACAACAAACTATTGGGACTACATCAAAATAAAAAGCTTCTTCACAGTGAAGGAAACAACCAAAAAAAACTAAAGGACAACTTAAGGAATGGGAGAAGATATTTGCAAATGACATATCCAATAGAGAGTTAGTATCCCAATATATAAAAAATTTATACAACACCAAAAAAATCCAATTTAAATTTAAAAATGGGCAGAGGACTTGAACAGACATTTTTCCAAAGGAGATAAACAGATGGGCAACAAACACATGAAAAGATGCTCATAGTCGTTTATCAGAGAAATACGAAACAAAAACTATAATGAGGTATCATCATAAAACTGTCATAAAAGTTAAAATAATTAAAAAAATAAACAAGAAACAGAAAGTGTTGGTAAGGATGTGGAAAAAGGGGAACACTCTTGTACTATTAGTGATAATGCAAACTGATACAGCCACTTTAGAAAATGGTATGGAGATTCCTCAGAAAGTTATAAGTAGAAGTACCCTACGATCTAGCAATTGCACTACTGGGTATTTGTTCAAAGAATACAAAAAATTCAAAGGGATACATGCACCCCTACGTTTCTTGCGGCATTATTTAGAATAGCCAAGGTATGGAAGCAGCCCAATGTCCATTGATTGATGAATGGATAAAGAAGATGTACTACACACACACACACACACACACACACACACACACACACACTGCACTATTATCCAGCCATAAAAAAAAAAAAAAAAGAATGACATGTTTTCATTTGTAATTACATGGTGGAGCTGGAGAGGGTAATACTGAGTAAAATAAGTCCATCAAATAAAGACAAAAACCTTAGGATTTTATTCATATGGGTAATTTAAGAAACAAAACAAATGAGCAAGGGGGAAAAAAAGAGACAAACCAAGAAACAGAATCTTAACTGTAGAAAAGTGATGGTTGCCCGAGGGGAGTTGGGTGGGAGCTGGGTAAAATAAAGTGATGGGGATTAAGGGGTGCACTTGTGGTGAGCATTGGGTGATTGAAATAAAAACTTTAAAAAAGTAATAAAAAGATGAAACAAAGAATCACAGGTAGCTGGATTCTGTTCCATTACACATTACAACTACCTTCTTATAAGGACACTGCAATGACAGAAGAAAACCAAAGAAAATACATTGTCAAGAGTCTCCTGTGCTGTATACTTGGAATTGTAGTTTGCCAATAGAGAGACACTCACACAAAATTTGGAAGGTGGAAGAAGCACACACAAACAGAGTAAGACTCATTGTCTCCTGGTTTGCTATTCCACTTCAACCCACTGTAGCTCTCAGTGGGAAATTCCCAGAATCTCCAAAATGACAGTAGCTTTTGGGTGAAGTGCAGAGCCACAGCTCAGAAAGTCAGTGGTGGTTTTCAGACTTTTAAATCCTCAGCTCTTCCCACAGGGGTAAGCTCCTAAATCTCTATTAAAACCCTTAACACCAGGAATACATAAAATGCATTCTGGTTTTCTGACTAAATCTTAAACGATATAATATCCCTATGGTTTTGCAATTAGAGAAAAAAAATTCTTACCAACTGCTTCTAGTTTTAAGATCCTGTGGAACAATTCTGACCCAATTTGAGCTCGATGCCCACTCCCATACCAACTACTGTAACCAGAAAGATGGATTTCTGTGATTAGCTCAACCTGTGTAATTGTCCTGTGACTGCCCTGGGGAAGTCAGGTGTAATAAAGTCATTCTTAAGAGAAGTCATACTTAAATTGAAAGGAGAGCATATCCCTACAGGGGAAAGGAAACTCTCAGAAAAATGGTAAGTACTAGGTAGATTCATAGATAAATTGCCACTATTTACCCCATCATTCGAGCCCCAACTCCCTCCATTTAGAGATACGGTGTCCTAAGGACAGGTCAAACTAGATGTGATTGTGGTTTGTCCTATAGCTTAAGTCTGAATAGCCAGAGGAGAGTCAAAAGAAAGCGATAGAAAAGGGCCAAAATCATGAGACTGATCATCTAAAAAGGCAGAAAAGGCAAGACATTAAATGGCAATATGAATCCATTTTTTAAAAAAAGCAAATATTCTAAAAATGATCATTCAACCTTGTCTGGCCATCCAACCAAAATATCACTCCCATCTCAATCTAAGTTCCTATCCTGCTTTATGTTTATTCTTGTATTATTATATCTTTATTTATTCCTATGCTGTCCTAGTAGAATTCAAGTGCCATGAGGTCAGGGCCATGGCTAATTTTGTTCATGCATTTATTTCCAGTTTCTGGAAGTTGACCCAAGTAGATGCTGAATAAATACTTAATGCATTATCTGGTTGGCACAAGTTGGGTCGGGCAAATTCATTTGTGAAAAGTCCACTGATACTCAGCTATTGTGTGGTGTAACTTTCATACCCAAAGAGTTCTAACCTCAGCTTAAAGGTGCTGGGAGAGACTTCACCTTCATTTGATAATGTTTAAAGACATTGGAGATATAATCATAAATAAGTAGGTACTATTCTCCATGAGCTCACAGCCTACTGAGATGAAAAAATGATGTACTTCTCATTAGTGATTAGGTATGTTTAAACCGAGTTAGGGGCTTATTGCAAATGACTGAGAACATATCTTCATGCTTACATTTATATAGCAGAAAGCATTATGACATAGCAGCTCAATAAAATGTTAAATCAACACTAAAATGAGCAAAGAAAAAGTAAAAAAATAACACCAATGTCCAGTTTTGGTTCCATATGTCCAGGATCCATGAGAGGTAAAGACAAAGGGCAAACTACTGCCCTCAAGATTTGAGAGTCCAGCAGGTGAAACAGGCAGTTCATCGTTTACTAGAGCAAAGCCTTGGGGGTGGAGACCCAGGAACCAGTGCTGGGAAGGAAAGGCTGAACTGTAAATTCAGGAGTTGCTCAGTGTGGACAAGCCTAAGACTTAAAAACTACAGGGGTCCCAGTCATACGGAAACACACAATTTTCTGAGACTTACCTCCAAGAGCTTGACTAGGTTCTCACAGTAAATATCAGAAAATCTCAGGTTTCTAGCTAGGAGAGGGAGAAAGGAAACTTTTTTTTTTTAATTTTTTTTTTAACGTTTATTTTTGAGACAGAGAGAGACAGAGCATGAACAGGGGAGGGGCAGAGAGAGAGGGAGACACAGAATCTGAAACAGGCTCCAGGCTCTGAGCAGTCAGCACAGAGCCCAACGCGGGGCTCGAAATCACGGACCGTGAGATCATGACCTGAGCCGAAGTCAGACGCTTAACCGACCGAGCCACCCAGGCACCCCAAAACTTTTTTTTTTTTTTTAAAGACGAGCAGAGCTGGGGCACCTGGATGGCTCAGTCAGTTAAGCATCTGACTTTGGCTCAAGTCATGATCTCCCAGTTTGTGAGTTTGAGCCCTGCTTCGGGACCTGTGCTGACAGCTCAGAGCCTGAAGCCTACTTCGGATTCTGTGTCTCCCTCTCACTCTCCAACCCTCCCCCTGTTTGCACTCTGTCTGTCTCTCTCTCTCTCAAAAATAAATAAACTTTATAAAAAAAAAAGAGCAGAGCAATTTTTTTAATGTTCATTTACTTTGGAGAGAGAGACCACGAGCAGGGGAGGGGCAGAAAGAGAAAGGGAGACACAGAATCCAAAGCAGGCTTCAGGCTCTGAGCTGTCAGCACAGAGTCCAATGTAGGGCTGGAACCCACAAACCAAGAGATCATGACCCCAGCCAAAGTTGGAGACTCAACAAACAAAGCCACCCAGGCACCCCGAAAGGAACCATTTTTAAACACACCAAGCACTGTGTTCTTAATAAGGACTGGCCTCAGGAGACACTAGTTATCCAAGCCTAACCAGCTGGTTATTACCAGAGCCTAACTGATCTGGGGAAAGAGAAACACCCAACTGCACGCCCCTCTAGCCTCCCATGTGGGAGAAGGGAAATAGCCAACTCCTGCCCACTATAGTCATCATCTCCCACCCAAAGGGGGAGGAAAAAAATACTGAGAACACCTGTGAAGCTCACAGATCAGAGCCATAAACTCACTAAGAACGGAGACCTAATCATAGGACTATAGAACACTTGCTATATTCCACACCTATCACCCCATCATTAAAGGCCTATTCACAGCAGTTCCTTTTAGCCAGTACATCATTTCTGGCTATCAAGAAAACATTACAAGGCATTTCGAATGGGAAAAACAAAAAACAAACAACACCCCCTCCCCCCCCCCCCCCCCCCCCCCCGCAATTTGAAGAAATAGAGCAAGCATCAGAATGAGACATGACAGGGATATTGGACTTACCAGCTGGGGATTTAAAACAACTCTGATAAATACTCTAAGGACTCTGATGGACAAAGTGGGCAGCATATAAGAACAAATGGGCCATGTAAGTAGAAAGATGAAAATTCTAAGAAAAAAGAAAAGAAAAACTAGAGATCAAAAACATAACGGAAGTGACTTTTAGTGACTTTAGTGACTAATACGTAGACACAGTTGAGAAAAGAATCTCTGAGCCTAAGAATAGCTTAGTAAAACCTCCAAAAACTGAAAAGCAAACAGAAACCAAAGACTGAAGAAAAAAAATAACAAAAAAAAAAGAACAAAAAATTCAACGACTGTGGGATGACTACAAAAAGTATAACATACACATAATGGCAATATCAGAAGGAGGAGAAAGAAACATTTAAAGCAATAATGACTGAGAATTTCCTCCCAAATTAGTGTCAAACACCAAACAACAGATCTAGGAAGCTCAGAGAACACAAATCAGTATAAATGCCCCCAAAATCTCCACCTTGGTGTTCTGTTTTCAAACCACAGAAAATCAAAAATAAAGAAAAAAAGCCTTGGAAAAAAGCCAGAAGGGAAAAAACACCTCATCTATAGAGGAACAAAGATAAAGATTACATCCAACTTCTCCTCAGAAACAATCCAAGCAAGGAGAAAGGGAAGTGAAATATTTAAAGTATTGAGAGAAAAAACCAGCAACCTACAATTCTGAATCCTATGAAATTATTCTTCAAAAGTGGAGGAGAAATAGACTTTCTAGGACAAACTAAAATTGAGAGAATTTGTTGCTAGTAGACCTGCCTTGCAAGAAAGGGTAAAAGGTCTTTAGAGAGAAGAAAAATAATATAGGTCAGACACACAGATCTACATAACAGAAGGAAGAGCATGAAAGAAGAAATATATGAAGATAAAATAATAGACCAATTCCCTATGGGTTCATAGTCTAATGTCTTCCCATAGATTTTATTTTAGGAATACCTGGTTCTGCTTTCTTTCAGTTTCCTCTGGGCGTGCTTGCAAAACCCAAGAACAAAACCTTGAGAAGTAAAAAATTCAACCACTCATTAGACTTTTGTTTTATTTATTGTTTTATTATTTTTCTACTTGATGTTAAAACAGATTTGGCTGAGTATGAACCAAGCTATTTGGCATTCTTGACCCACAATCTTTCTCGCCCCTCCTTACTTTCTTCCTTCCTCCCTTTCTCTCCCCTCTGCACTCCACCCCTCTTCTTCTCTCTCATCTCGTCTCCATTATTAGCTTTTAAATTTCCAGTTGAGTTTCTAATAGTAAAATTAAGTGAATGGACATTAAATAATGACAATTGACCAGGCAGATACGGATATGTAATTTTGTCCAACTCTACAAATATCTGAAGCAATTTATTGATTCTTGAGTCATCTCATTCAGATGGTTTTCCACTTTAACACTGATTAATACTCATTTTAGGTCACTCTTTATTACACTTCATTTACTCTGAATATTTTTATCCTACAAGTTTGTTTTTATTTCACAGCCCTATTTTTTACTTTCAATAACAGCAAATGCAGATTTTTCACAACTATTTTTTATATTCTTCATTTAAGCAAATATACTTATTTTAATACATTATTATAATATTTTAATCATTAAAAAATTAATAATAAGCTCAGTACTACTCATAGCCTATAGCATTCTGTTGCCCCACATTCCTAGACTGGCTTAATAGTTTCATGACATAATTTTTAAATGCTGGAATAAGACAGTCACCTGGGTGGCTCAGTCAGTTAAGCATCTGACTCTTGATATCGGCTCAGGTCATGATCTCACAGTTCATGAGTTCAAGCCTTACAATGGGCTACACTGTCAGCAGAAAGCCTGCCTGGGATTCTCTCTGCCCCTTCCCTGCGCGCTCTCTCTCTCTCTCTCTCTCAAAATAAATAAACCAAAAATAAACAAACAAACAAACATTAAAGTACTGAAATAAGAAAACTGCATGTATATCCATAGGGAGAGGAGAAAATAAAACCATTCAGAGTATGTCGTAATCACTTGTGATCTTTGGGGATATAGCTGAAATTTATATTAAGTTTAACGAAATAAACTCAGGAGTGATTAGAATGTCTATTGCTTACTAGGAAATGGATGTACGCTTCACAGGGCCACAAGGGTCCACAGGTTGTAGCAATAATTGCAAAGATGAAGAAAGTGTGCATGTTGCAGGAAGGATGGGCACCAATAATATAAGAACTAGACTAGGTAATCTTTGATTCTCTCTTTGATTCTCGCATCTTTGATGCTCTGGGCTCTAGCAATTTTGTGCTCAAAGTTTCCCAAGAACAGAAGCCTGGTTCCCTACAAAGATGTCCTTGACAAAACACAGTCATAATGCCCCTAGAATTTTGTACCCCTGTCAATTATGACTGGGAAAATAGAGAAAATCGTGGAAAAAAAATTTTTTAATAAAAAATAATTTAAAAAAATAGTAAGTGCTGTCACTTAGTGTGAAAAGAAGGGATGATGGCTAGGGTGTATTTGTATGTATATTTAAAAGATCTTTTTGTAATTTCATGTCACTTGCTTACTCTGGTGATTATCCAGGACAAGCTCCAGGAAATTCCAACATGTGTTATAGACTTGAAGAGCTACAAAATACTTGATGCCTAAGTATTTGCATATGGTTTTTGTTGTTGTTGCTGTTTGTTTGTTTCTAAACCCTTTGTTTTAACAATATCTCTAGCTTTTTCATGTTGTGCCATTGCAAAGAGGATCATATAAGCAAACCTATAACTTATGCAGTCAATGTTAAAAGGTCAATTTGACTAAAATATTTGTTATTTGATTGATTTGGCATCATAATATTAGATCTGGACATGTCCAAATACATTGATGTGGTCCTTCCAGAAAAGGAATCTGAGAATCGATACAACTGCTATTCATCACCAAGACAGGATACCATGGCTATACTGACAGAGTTAGTGATGAATGAGGAAGAATACAGAGCTTCAGTGACAAGTATTCATGCAGAATTCTTAGTTTGCTCAGTACAGATACAGACTGTTGCTCTTAATACTCATCTTCTGGCCTTGTTATTCCATCTGACCCTTTCCCTTTAATTTTCCTTGGTCCTACCTAAGGGTACTCCGTTACCTCCTATTTCTAGTTCTGCTACCCAGGCTTTCTTCCTTATTTTCTTCCTTATTCTGGCTCACTTGCTCACAGCTGCAGGATCCAGTAAGTAATATTGGATCCTTGTGGGGCCAAACGTCCCCTCGATGGCAAGGCCTTCTATTTCTTTGATGCCTAAGTATTTGCATATGTTTTTGTTTGTTTTTTGTTTTTAAACCCTTTCTTTTAACAATATCTCTAGCTTTTTCATGTTGTTCCATTGCAGAGAAGATCATATAAGCAAACACTGCCTTCCAGGTTCTCCATACATTGGGCTTTATCCATGGTTATTTCTTATACTACACTGTTAACATTACCTTAAGGACTTTCAAAAAGAAAAAATATTCTTTTGTTATCGTCTAAAAAATGTTTAATTATTTAAATATTAATCTGTTCAAGATATATCGTCCACTTAGTTAGAAATATTTGAGGTATTTGGTCAAGGTAAACTTACCTCTTCACATGTATTTACATGAATGTATTTGAATTAATATATTTAAACGAAAATGTTTTTAATAAATAAGATTGACCCTAGAAAAACTTTTGTAGTAAAGGCATCTCTTTGCAAGAGCTGCTACTTAAGGACTGATCCAAGGATTTCTAGAAAGAGAGCATCTTAACATATTTGAAGGCCTACAGTAGGTCTTGCCCCACCCCAGTAGTCTCAGCAGATTCCTTCTAGACTTACTCTACAACCCTGCCACCTTCTCCCTTTTTGCTTTAACTCTTGACTTTTTCCTAACTATGCACCCACAACCACGTTCAGCAGTTTTTCCTGAACAAGCTTCCCTTAGATGCAGTGTAGAACTTATGATGTAGTTGGCATAATTCTAGCATATAATTTCTATTTTCAATGGTAACCATTCCTTCACATTTTTAGACTATATATTGGATGTATGCATATACCTCCTGAATTGTTTATTAGGTGGCAGAGTTATGAATCATGTGTATGACATTATAGCTCATTGTAGGGTAGAGGTTATTGGTATTCGTGTCAGCTATAAGAAATAAGGGAAAATCTTTTTCTCAGTAGGAAATGAGTTTAGTTCATTTTTTTCTGGTAAGTAAACTTTATCTGAGAACTATATTACAAAAGCAAGGCCAGTGATTAACTCTTGCAATAATCTTCTATTGCCTCTGGCAGCATGTAAGAATTAAGGGGAGAATGGATTCCTCAAATATCAAATGCGTGTAGAAAGAAGAAAGTGGTATGAAAGATAGTGGGAAGAACAAAGCACTCTTTCTTTAACGATTATTTCTTACAGAAAGAGGCAAGAAGTAGTCACAGTAACAAGAGGCATTTTTTCTCATTTGGGGATCAAAAACCATGCAGCCTAAATCCAAAGATGATAGGAGGCCAAACCCATCCACTGAAAGCAGTGGGAGTGGGGGAGTGAGGCAGACTTTTGACAAGGTGGAAGAATATTCTAGGAAGGAAAGGGGAGGCTGAATTCTCTGCATAATGTATCTAGTACCCTCTCTTAGGAGCTCCCACTTCACCGAAAGTTCCCAAGTCATGCTCCAAAAGAGCCCAGTTTGAACTGATGATCAACAGATCTCCTTGCTACTTTGTTTATTTCATAAAATCATAGGACTAGAGTTTGGTTTAAAGTTAGGATATTATCTAAGATTGAGACAGAAAGGAATATTGGAACTGAATACAGAAATTTAGAAATATTATTTTCAGAAATCTGAGTTTATGGAGTCCATCAGACTTCTATTGGAATTGATTTTAGCGTGGGTCAATGTGATTCTTTCTTATTTTATTTTAATTTTTAAAATTTTGTTTCATGTTTATTTATTTATTGTGTGTGTGTGTGCACATTGTGTGTGTGTGTGTGTGTGTGTGTGTGTGTGTGAGAGAGAGAGAGAGAGAGAGAGAGAGAGAGAAAGCAGGGAAGGGGCAGAGAGAGTGGGAGAGAGAAAATCCCAGGCAGGCTCTGTGATGATTGAAGTGGGGCTGGATATCATGAACCCTGAGATCATGACCTGAGCTGAAATCAAGAGTTGGATGCTTAACCAACTGAGCCACCCAAGTGGCCCTAGGTCAATGTGATTCTTAAAAATTACCTGTCTTCCATGGAAATATAGTTCATGATTTTATTTTCATTATGATACCTCTAACTCCTGTCCTTGATCTAAAAATTAAGCAATTTGTAATTAAATAAGGATACCACCATACCACCAAGCTTCAGCTTATTGCTTGAAGCTTGGAGCCAGTAAGTAATTAAGAGTCCATAACAGAGTAGGGGCTTGACTGTGGCTCAGAAAAGAATCAAGAATTTAAGCAGAATTTTGTACTAGCTTTCATTACTGTTTATATACACAGAAATAAGAGAAGGTAAGTACAAATGTCAAAAGGACAAGCTGTGTGTCTTGTGTTCTTTCCGTAAAAGGAAATTTGCTTTTAGATAAAGCTAATTATTTGTGAATTTCAGAGTTATACTCTAATGAATGAATTTACTCTGACCTATTAAAGATGGCTTGTGGGAAAACTGCTCTTTCTTGCTATATCTAAAACTCTACACACACATCTCTGCACACACATCATCCAGGGGTAGCTTGCTCAAACCTCACTTACATGATCTTTAAAATTAGAACAAATTGTGGGATTTGGCAAAACAATCAAACCTACATAAATGATAGCAAAGGTCAATATGTGTTTTCTTATCTTTGTTTACCAACATTTTATGATGATCAATTAGCACTTCATCCACAGAATTTTAGAGCTCAGACATGGAAATAAGGACCTCAATATACTGAATTGCTTTCCTCAGAATTATGTTTTCCCTTTAAAAAATGCCACATTCCCATGTGTAACTTGCCATAAAATATTTATTAGCAATGTTCTCCACTGTCTCACCAAAAAAACAATTTATGTTTTATGTCATTATTTATTTGCTTGCCAAAATAAATTTTATTAAAATTGAAGAACAATACAGGCCCAAACATTCTATACTGAAATCCACAGAACTGTCTTTCAAAAAGAAACAGAAAGTTTTGTTCTGAATGACCATGTATTTAACATTTTTTTACTAATTTAGTGGTTATTCCAATTTCATTATAATATTAATTTTCCAAGTTTCTTCTAGGACAAAATGCCAGTCATTTCCTTCTCAAAAGTTTCTTATTAATAGTAAATTTTTAAGTAGTAGAAAACCTGTTGCAGGGATCCTGGAGGCTCAGTTGGTTAAGCATCCAACTTCGACTCAGGTCATGATCTCACAGTTCATGAGTTCGAGCCCTGCATCTGCCTCTGTGCTGACAGCTTGGAACCTGAAGCCTGCCTTGGATTCTCTGTCTCCCTCTCTCTCTCTGCCCTTCCCCTGCTTGTGTTCTGTCTCTCTCTCTCTCAAAAATAAATAAGCATTAAATTAAAAAAAAAAAAAAAAGCAAAACCTGTGGCAATACCACATAGAGAGTTTTCACTCAAAAAAATTTGTTTAAAGGTTAGCAGATTGATTTATCAATTAATAATTGGAAAGTTCTTTTCTTCTAAACTGTTATTTTAAACCAAATAAGAAACTCTTTTTTCCTTATTTAGAGACTATTGAAACTTCTTTAAAATACCAAAGAAAAATTAATAAATCTTCATTTGCTATTGAAGTGGTCTATTAATGACCTTTCCATAATCACTTTATACTCTTTTACATTTTTGGTATACAATACAATAATCAGAGTATAAGCCTGATTATCTGTGTTTTCAGATTCTTTGAAATTTGTTCTCAATTATATGAAGAACCTAAAATAGTACCTGAGGTTTAATACAATTTTATTTAATTCTGTGGCCTCAAATTCCTAACAATTGGTTGTGAGAAACGATAATATGGATCATGTAATATGTAAAATAAAAATTTCCTATTGGTTTAAGAACAACAGACAAACAAGCTTACCCACAAGTCTGGCATCCAAAATGTATTAAAAAGTCATCATTAACCTCAGTCTACAGTGAAGCCATTAATCATCAATCTCTCCAACTATCTACTCATTAGAGAAGCAGCTCCCAAAACTCAAATCTCTCTGTTGCTTTCTCCCTAACTTTCTGGCCATGCACATACTCTTACTCTTCTGTGTCCATGCATGTACTGTCACTCTACTGTCACTCTACACCTGCCCACTCTACCCACCTTGCAGAGACATTCTTTTCTTAATATCCACCAATGGAATCTTTTTTGGCTTAGAATCTGTGCCAACATGTCTTCACCCTCCTTAAAAGTCTGTCATTGGCTTATCGGTATTGCTCTAGATGTAATCATGTTGTATCTTTTTCATCCATTACCTAAGTCAACAACAAAACTGAAGGAGTCAAGGAAGGAAATACAAAAGCCTTCCTGAGTGAGAAGGATGGAAGTTTTAGATAGTTACATATAATAATCCGCCCCCGACACGCACACGAATATAAATCACTACTTAACACAGTAGTTCATATAGTTTCTATAAGATCATTAACAGTGTATTATTAAATATTTGGCTCTTTTAAAAACTGTCCCATTCACTCTTTTCAGAACAAAGTTTACTTCTACTTTATTTTTCCCTTGGGATATCAAATATGCAGTTTAGTGGATTTTTTTCCCTGTTAGCATTCGTTTATGATTTTTGTATAATATCCCTACCATTCTGGCATCAAGCAAGTAGCCTCTTCTGCCTGTCCTCTTTTCTCTAGAACATCCCAGGCATTTGGAGAGTGGAGGAAAAAATGAAGTATAAATTGTGCCCTTACTGACTAAATTGTAAACTGTGTTCTCTTGACAGGTTTCAGTTTGAGTACCTCCTGCTTCTAAGACTGTAGCAGCTGACTCATCCTGCTTGGGAAAGTCAAGTCTCCCAGGATGAATAATAATCACAAGTATAACAAATCATCCTTAAGACAGCATTTCCATGGATGTAGCACTCTCTGAACCTCTGGCCAGAAGGCTGGTTCAGAACCGACTCAAAGATAGTCCTGTTGCTGAATTATTTCTTAAAATAATATTCTACAGAAGGTGTTCCTCAGAGACATCACCAAATACTGACCCAGCCTACTCCTGTTTAGCTTAGCCTGACAGGAGCCTGACTTAGCTTATATTGCCTTAGCTGGGAAGAAAATCCTACTTGCCCTCTCTTAACATATTAACAGTGTGGAAACACACTCCTGTCACCTATTCTTGGCAGCTCAAGATGAAGTTGTTCTTTCAACAAGCCAGTGTCGACTTGTTGACCCTTGTCAGTTTTAGCTGCCAATCATAAAAAGAAAACTTTTCAAGTGATATGTGGTAAAGTTGTCCCAATACAGCATTGTGCAGAGATGAGCATTAATAAAATGTTTGATAATAGTGTTTCCTGAAACTGCTGAAGTTCATGGCTACTGGCCAAAGATATTGTAAGTTATCTAGAGGAAATTGACAAAATATTGAAATTTTAGCTGAGCCAGAAATTATGGTTTAGAGAGATTTGTGTTCTGGCAGAAAGAGAATAGGGCACTGACGGGGAAGTTATGAGGAGGATCTAAATCAGATATGAGAGACTAAGGTAGGTTTTCCTGATGTAGTCATGTAAAAACTAGAATCTGAAGGGTGAACAGGATTTAGCCAAGTAGAGAGGTAAGGGAAATACTTTTATTAACAATCCCTCCCTCTGTTCTCAAATAAAAAGTTACAAGAGGACAGAAAAGTGACCAAGTTAATTGTGCTGTTAGAGATATCCAAGTAGCTTATATCAGAACTGTGACAACAGAAATCATTTCAGGTTACTATACGTACATTGGTTACAAATTCTGAGAGATTCCCAGTGTCAGAAATAGGAACCCACTAGTGTCACCAGGCCATTGGGACTATGAAGAATAAAGAATAAATACCTAATAAGGTCAAGGGGCCAAACTCATCCACTTTGAAATTAAGCTAAAACTCATTCTTCCCCACAGAAAGAACCATCTTATTAGAGGTCACTTTTGCTACCATTCACTTCCATCAGGCCAACCACAAGAGAAAGAAATGTTTGCCTTCCCTAGCACCTAAATACAAGCCACATCGTCAGTCATGAACTAAACTTTTTAGAGCCAATTGAATACTGTCCTGGAACAGATTTTAAGGACTAGCCCTGTTTACCTCATTCTAGAACAAAACGCTGTACTTCCTATCCATTGTCTCCCAACATATTACCCTCCTATGTTTTGCCCAATCATATGACTGATTAAGCTTTCAAAATGTACCCCTATGACACAGCTCTTCCTGCAGCATTTTCAAATGGGTATTTATTCCCTCTCTCCTCATATCAGGTGATGGAGTCAATGTTCTTGCTTTCTATTTAATTGTGCAGACCACTACAGACAAAGCCTCTCCTATTTTGTGGCTCATTTCTTCTGGAAGTTTCCTTCTCATCTTTTCTTATGTTTCTTTATCACAGCCTGGACTCATTCCTTTATATCTACCTCTCACACATGAAACATTCAACATTGTGGCCAGTTTTTTTTTTTTTTAATTTTGAAGAAAATCATACAAACAAAATAATGCTTAGACTATTTCTGTTCATCTAAATAAGAATATGATGAATTCCCAAGTACTAACCTCCTGGTGAACAGAAATTTAAAACTCCTTTTGAACCCATTTGTGGTATATTCCCACAGCAGCAGCTACTGTCACTCATGTACCTATGATTCCTATCCATTTTTTAATTATACCACTTGTGAATAATAAAACCAACCTATTGTTTAGCTTTTGGTCCTTCTTAAAATTTATACACATGAAATTATACTATATGCATTTTTCTGTGAACCTGTCTGTTATACAAAAAATTTATGGGATAGGTCCAGGGTATTAAATCTCAAAGTCTTCACATGATAGCTATGTTGGCTACTGTTTACTCATTTTATTATTATAGAGTGCTCACCTATATGGATACACCACAATTTAATGATCTGTTCTATATTTATTATAGGAATGGTCAAAAGAAAATATCTAAAACAAATTAAGACAAAAAGACCTTTTTAGAAGTATAGTATCCCTAAGTGTAAAAGTCATGATTGAAGAAAAATTATATTTAGGAGATATAGTTGAGGAAATATTTGAAAAACTAGGGGATAAAGAAAGATGGAAAACTGAATGGCAAGTGGCTCAGTTCAGAACATGCAACATCTGAATAAGTACAGTTTTAGAAACAGAGAACAGAAAAAATAACAAGGGTATATTATCAAGAAAATAGTTCCAGGAAGATTCTAGAAGAATATCTGAAGGATATGAGATTTCTGATTAGAAAACTTACCAAGTGTCGAGGAAGAGAGATGGAAAAATGATCCATGGCAAAGCAAGTTATGAAAGTTCAAGAAAAAAACGATATTAAATTCTTCAACAGCCACACTGGAAGCAAGACAATGGAGGACACTTTCAATCACTAGAAGAAAATAACTTTCAATTTAGCATCCTATGCTGAACCATGTTCTCAAAATAGTGTAGGGTAGGATATATACATTTTTAAACATGTAGTTCTCATGTTTTCAGAAGATTTACATCCCCTGTGCTTTTTCTCAGGAACCTCTTAAGGAATACATTTCAATAAAATGAAGAAGTGAAATAAGAAGAGATCCAGAAAACTAAAGATGCCACAAGGGAGAGAGGAAAACCCAAATCCCAGGATGATGAGAAAGGGAGGCTCCAAGGACATAACCTGAAAGTTAAAACACATTTAGAAGAAACTAGAGTCCTGGGGAAAAGTTTAGAGGTGGTTAAGTAATATGTACACTGAAAATTATACAAAGAAAAAACAGAGACAGTTATTGAACACTAGGCAAACACAAAAAGCTATACAAGAAAACAACGATTTCAGGTGCTCTGATGTGACTTACTCCTATTTATACAAACTCTATCTACTTACTTCCCTCATCCAACTAATTTCCTAATTACACCTGTACTTCTGACCTGTTATGACTTCTCCAAAAGAAGAGAAGAAATAAAAAGAGAGTGTGCAAATCTTAAACTCCAAATGGCATCTTATTCTATGCAAGACTCCTTTCAAGATAAGCTCTCATGAATTATATTTTCCCACATACTGGCCTGGGTACCAACTGTCAGTACTAAAATCTTTCTATCCTGGCCATATTTATTTAATGATGATGGGAAAAACTAAAACAAACAAAAAAAAAACCCAAAAACAAAAAACTAAGCTAAAAAAGTTGACAATGAAATAGTTGAGGCTCAGTCGATTCTATACAATTTATCCTTTGCTAAAGTCATTATTTTCATACTTATCAAGTTGCTTCTCTTTTCTGTGACCTACTTCATAAATTTTTACATAAAATGAAATTGATACAAGCTATAAATAAATATGTTGTTTTAATATTCTCTGAAGGAAATACAGAAAGAAGAATTTCTTTTGATGTCTTTGAGTATTAAAAATCAACAGTTATAGATAGGCTATCATTGCTGGTACCAATCTGTAATATGTAACAGAGGTAAAACTTCTTGGTTCTACAAACTGAGATGGAAGACAGACTGATGAGAACAAGAGAAAAAATATTACAACAAGCAGCCAATATGACATGGATATCAAGGGAAAACAGTGCACAACAGAAAGTTTGTATCAGTACAAAATGACCTACTTCGTATAAAATAAAATTAAGTTATTGCAAGATAGAGTGTCAGGCAATATGAAATACCTATTCATCCTACGCAACCTACTTTTGCTTTGAACTTCTCTGGATGATTCTTATTAAAGAAAGTGGAGCACGCGGTCACGCTAGTTTCGATACATGTGCTGTGTAAGATTATGTGTGACTTTTATTGTGATATTTAAGTGCTGAGTTTTTGCATTGCAGATTACATTTAACAGGCCAGATATGAAAGAATGATCTCCAAGCAGTTTGTCATGTTTTAACAATTGTGAATGATGTGAACCTTTATTTTTCTTCAGCAGTTCAATCACAGCAATTCCAGATTCTCATTGGTTGTAGATAGTTTACAACCTTTCCCTTTCTTAAAAAGTCACTTTCCCATTTGCTTTTGTAGTTTTGTGACTATAATCCATGGGCTTCCTATATAGTAATTCTAATGAGTTTACTGAATTACTTAAATGAATTCTGGTGATTAGAATATGTCTATTTCATGCCACTATCACTCTGTATCATGGTCTTTCCACCATCAGGAATGCCTCATACTACATCTCTGTGGTTCCAAACCTTAGCTACCTATCCCGAGGTACATGTCTTTACCCCTTAATTAATCCCTGTGAGTTTCTCCACAGAATCACCCTGATCCCTCAGCTGGAAGGAATTCCCCCATGCCTAAACTCCCACAGCATTGAAGCTCTATCACCCTGATAATAGCACTCATCATTTTTCATCCTGTACTGTAGTCACTTGTCTGTCTCAGAATCTTTCTTCAAAGAAGACTTGGTTATTTGTACACTTAAACCAAAAGTACTTATCACATGAACAAATGAATGGCATTTGCTAAAGAAAATCTCTAGGAAAACATCAACCTGAAACACCTATACATTTTTATCTTGGCCATGAAAAGCAATGGACAAAAATAAATAAGAAAGGTTTCTTTCAACATAATTTTTGAATTAAGCAGTCAATTAGAAAACCTTAGGGTCTAAACAAACCTGACCAGTTTCAGACATCTGCTACCAACTGAGACCACACAAATACTCCAAAATCTCCTCTACAGCATCCTGGATACGGAATGAAAGTAAAAGCATGGAGGTGGCAGGCATGCAATCTATACATTGACTTTAGAGACCTGCTTAGGCTTTTCTCTCAGATCTACCCAACTCTCATAACATGAGCAATTAATTACACAACTTCCAAGAAACCAAATCCCAGTCCCTCCTAACAAAATGGCTAGGGACTTGAATTTTAAAGAACAGCAAGAGATAGAGACAGATATTCAAAAATTTCCTAAAGTTTTATTGTTTTAGATTTCATGTTGAATTTACAATCCATCTTGAGATTTAGCGCGTGTGTTATAAAGTAGAAACCACAGTTTATCTCCATTTCCACCCAGATTTTTAGCTAACTCAGCACCACGTGTTGAAATGATCATCCTTCTCCCTCTGAACTGTCATGTCACCTTTGTCATGAATCAGGAGATAATACAGGTGTGGTTGCTTTCTGAAAATGATTCTGCTTCATTGTTCTATGTGTCTATCATTCTGCTAATGCCTTTGTCTTAACTACCATTGTTAAATAATAAAGTTTGTATCTGGTTTATAAATCCTCCAGCTTTGTTCTTATCTAAGATTGCCTTGGTTATTCACTACCTTTGATTTTTCAGGAAAAAAACCTGCCAGAAATTTGGAGTCTTTTGGGGAAAATCTGCTTCTTTAAAATATTGATACTTCCATTCCATTGACATGATATGCCATTCTATGATCAAATTAAATTATTAGTTAAGCATAGATTGTGGCCAATACTGTCTCCTAACCTCCTTGGTTGACCATAACTGTAAAGGTTTAGAAATAGAAGTATTCAATTTCCCAATGTCCTTTACAGATGGAAATGCCATGTGACATAGCGCTGGTTTATGGGACACAAAACGAAGACTAGAGAGGCTTTTATACTCTTAACAAAAAGAGGAAAATGTGGCTGGCACATTTTCTTCTTTCTTTTGCCTTAAATATAGAAGTGATCCGTCACTATCCAAAGAAATTACCAACAAAAATGAACTTAGGCCAGTTGCTGCCTACTTTCAAGTTATTTGCATGGAAACAAGACCTCATTTATTTAAGTTACTATTAGCTAAGGTTTCTGTTTCTCATAGCAGAACCCACTGCTAAGCAATGTTAATGTATTAAAAAAAAGAAAGATAAAACACCAGATTAGAATACTGTGCCTTCTTTCCATGTGGGAAATCAGTGATAACTAAAAATGCTAATCAAAAATTAATTTAAAAGTTTTCAGTCTACTATAAATTATAAATATTAAAGATGTCATCTAAGCAATATTATTTTTCTTGGTTCAGTATAAAATCTGCATGCTTTAAATCTTTTAAAAACATCAATTTAAAAAAAATTTTTTTAAGTTTATTTATTTTATTTGAGAGAGAGACATAGAGAGTGTGAGCAGGGAAGGGGCAGAGAGAGAGAGAGAGAGAGAGAGAGAGAGAGAGAGAATCCCAAGCAGGCTCTTGTGCTGTCAGCACAGAACCTGATGCAGGGCTTGAACTCATGAACTGTGAGATCATGATCTGAGCCAAAACCGAGAGTCAGATGCTTGACCGACTGAGCCACCCAGGTGCCCCCCAAAACATCAATTCTTAAAGTAAAATGTTTTTCTTAACCCCCCCTCAAAGGGACTGTAATACTTCCTCACTAAAAGTTTCATGGGTTAGTCTCAATGTCTGTTTGATTAAAAAAAAAACTAAAGCAAAAAGCTAAGTATTCGTAAACAGTATTCTTATTTTAAATATTTGCTCATTAAGCTACTGATTTTCCAACTATGGATGGCTACCTTTGCCTTCAAATGATTTGAAAGTATTAACATTCTGAAACATTATGAAATATATTTTATTTGCTTAAATTTTATAACTAGATGAAAATAACAAAGTGGTTTTGAAATTGTTTCAAATAGCACCTTATTTGGCTTTCTGAAGCAGGACAGGCATGTGCTAAATCAAAAGTAAAATACATCCAAGGATGATTAATATGTAGTGTATAGATAAGAACTTATACTTACTTTAAAAGTTGCACCATAGTCACCTTTCCTAGAGAAAAAATTATTTTCTCAGAATTCTCTGATCCACAAAAAGATTAGATTTCTAAAATTTCTTTAAATACCATTTCATGCTTATTTGGAACCACACTGTCTCAATTTGAGTCAATAAAAGATCACTGTTTATTATGATTCAGAAGGCAGTTTTCCAGAGTAGTACTAAGAACTTGAAATTTACACTTCTCTATCCACTCTATACTCACCCCAATACAAACACCTGTGTTTAGTTTCAAAAGAATCCTAGAGAGAGTATATTATTTCAGCACAGTTTTCCACCTTTGGCATACAAAATAAGTAAAAGCAGATGACCTACTGCTGGTGGTGATTTATACCATATTCTTTACTAGTTAGAGACTATGCATTCATACTATAAATCTTTCAGTATAGATTTTCAGAGACAAATAAAGTTTCCTTGAATGATGTGAAAGAATTGACCCATAGTTTCTATCTGACAAAGACGAAGACTCTTGCCTACAGCTTGATTCTTTCTGATCTTTTCAGTATTATGATTGCAGCCCAGATAATAATTATTGTATGCTGTCTTGGTTATTCTACTACAAGTTTAAAAATAAAGAGGTATTGAAAAGCTCAAAGGATTTCCTAATAAGCTAATATGCTAGGGAGCTATAATAATACCTAATATCCAAGTGCATTACACTGAAGAAAACAGGAAATCATCCTGTTTCTTCTCCTCTCACCAAGAGCCCTTCTCTCTCCACTAATGCTTCTCCCTTTCTTCATACCTTTTGGAGCTTAGAATCTATCCCTTACAGTGAGTGGGCTTTTGATGAAACAATAGATGACTTATTTATTTGAGTTCAAACTCAAACGATTGTAGGGACAACGTAGGTAATGTATTGTAAGTTAAAAGTTATGATAAATTAGAGGGCACATGTCCTATCTAAAGATACAGTGAATTGTTCTTTTGGGAATTAAAAGATAGTCTTGATAGAACTTCTGATTTTTCAGAAGTTGTAATCGAGGTATTTGAGTGAAATTATTTCAATTTTACATGCTAGCAACAAATTCCAATTTAATAAGAAACAAACAATTATAGTATGCAGGATCATTTTGTTGGATTAAACAATATGCATTTGTTGATGTTATAGTATTAAATGTCTTACTTCTGTGCTATATAGACATAAACAGTGAAATGTATGCAGTCGTAACATTCTTTGTCTCTTTCTACCTGGTAAGATGTTTGTTTTTCTGATAAAGCAGAAAAACTCTGCGGCTTCTACCTTTTGACAAAGAAATTTTAAATCCTGTATCATTTTACTTTATAACATCGGTTCTCAACTGGGAGTCATTTTGCCCACTAGGGAACATTTGGCAATGTCTGGGGACATCTTTGGATGTCACAATGGTGAACAGATATGCTACTGCTACCTAGTGAGTGGAAACTAGGGATGCTGTTAATCTACGATGCGCAGGACAGCCTCACAACAAAGCCTTATCTGGCCCTAAATGTCCATAGAACCGAGGTTAAGAAATTCAGGCTACAAGATCACCAAATTCTCATGGAAGCTTCATGTAGGAGAAAAAGAAAAAAATGATAAAAAGGGATGAGAGGACTTAAGAGGTATACGATAAGAGAGGAATGGTTCCCAGTTTGTGGAGTGTTTTAATATCATTCCACTTATCTGTTGGTCAAAACCAATCTAGAAGAGAGTGTCTGTTTCATCTCAGTTTTATTATTCCTATTACCTCTCATAGCAGAAATTTTTGAGAAAAAGAAAAGGAAGAAGGAAACTAATTCCCATTTATTTTTCTCTTCCGCAAGCCTGGGTGTTTTAAAGTCTTTGATTCTTCTACCGTGTTCAGAGCTCACGCTGCTCTATTGAGATATTCAATTTACTGTAATTACTAATACTAGATCACAGACTGCTATTTTGGCTACTTTTTTAATGGTAAATCAGTCTTTGTTTTTATTTTCCTTAGACTTTCCTATTTTTATTTATTGTCATATCCTTTAAGTGAAAAGTTGGAGATGAATTTCAAAAGGGTTGAGCTCACTAAAATAAACAATCACATACTAACACTGGAATGTTATTGCAACAGGATAAATTAGTCCATTTGGGTGTATTTTCCATCTTCTGGGTTACCATGTAATTATTAGGGAACTTAAGTTTTATCAATAAAAATACATTTAGAAACAAATTTCCTGATAAATCAGCTCTATGGGTAGATAACCAACATGTGCAGGTCCAAGAAGGTTGCTCCTTTCTTGAGCTCAGTAATTATTTAAAGGGGTGGTTGGTTCTCTTTCTTGAAAAGTTTCTCTCATTTTCTAATTCATAATCAATGCCAGTTATCTGCTTACATTTTCTCAGGGGCATTTATATTATATTTATAGTACATATCTCAGGGGCACTGGGTAGAATTTTCATATTTTTTAAGGTTTCAAGTCACCACTAGAGTGAGTCAGATTTTCTTAAATTCTGACAAGCATCAAATTCATTTAGACTAAGGAGGTAGTCACCCTGAAAATTTCAGTTCATCCTAATCTATGGCCAAATACACCCCTAATTTCACTCAATTTATCCTCCTAAAAGCAGGGCTCAGAAGGGCTAACATTTAAAATATCTATTGGTACCTAGATATATTTTTGTTTGTCTTGTGTCAGTTTGGGTCTGTTAACAGCATTTAATTGAATTTGCTGAGCTTTTCACTCTTGCCAGTTCTTTTAGCAATATTTTATAGATGCAGGATTTGTGTGAATTTAGATTATTTGAATGTTAACTACAAACCCAAGAAACCCTGTATTTCAAAGTTAAATAAAGATTTCACACTCCTCAATTTTTCTAAATTGAAAAACTTTAAATTAGAAGAGAAAAATTTTATCTTTTAGTCATATTGTAAAATCATGAAAAAAATTTTTACTTTGCAGTATACAATTTCTAATATTAAAGAAATTATTAAAAATCAAGAGTTTTGTACTAAATAAAAAGAGAAAGGGGCACCTGGGTGGTGCCTCAGTTGGTTAAGTGTCTGACATGATTTCTGCTCAGGTCATGATCTCACCACCCTGGGACGGAGCTCACGCTAGGTGTGAGGCCTGCTTAAGAGTCTCTCTGCCCCTCGTCCTCTGCCCCTCCACGCTTGTGCATGCATATGCTCTCTCTCTTTCAAAAATAAAAAATAAAGTCGACTCACTTAAAAAAATAGAAAAATAAATGATCAAGAGCTTTGTAAAGTTGTTTCATTAACATTAAAAAAATAATCATGCCAATATGTATAGACAAAGGGACATCATAAGGAGCTATGAATGATTCCAGATGACTGCAGCTCCTTGACATTTCTGAAAATACAGAGCTCATGGGTAATATTTGTTGCACATATTTGTTGCACAAATTCAAGAGTACTAGAACTTTTTTCCGATTTCTTCAATCTTGAGGGCATTTACTTAGGACAAATACGTGAATGTTCTGCATTATGCCATACAACTTTTGCAGGTAATATTATGGAGGGAAAACATCCCTTCATGCATAATATCCCTTGGTGTTCCTTCTTTCTTCCCCTTCGGGAGATAATGTCACAGATTTACAAAGCTTCAGGTAAAAGGGACAATTTGTATGTGCATATATACAGCTTTATTAATTCTTAAATTATTGTGAATACTTAAATATGTGACATTGAATGCTCAAAAATTAGCATTTACACTTCATTAATTCAGCTCGGTTTATGTCCATTTAACAAAAATTATTCTCTTCAAGCACTTTGAAAGTTTGATATCCTGGGCATTTTAACTCAAGGGCTGACCTAGTACTGCCTTTAGACCTAGACAAGTAGGGCCTCTGCCTTAGGTCCTACATCTTAGAGGAGGCATGCCTCTAAGAGCTCTTCTCAAAATGCTTTAAGTTTTCCTGTCCCTGGGATAGCTCAGGGCCTATAATGTCATCTGTGCACAGTTCCATAGACCAGACTGGGGACCAGATGAGCCCTGGTGCCCATTTCTCTACTTGGAGCATTCTCTGACCTTCCATCTGGTACATGGGCTCAACCAGATGCACCAAGGAGCTTTGGGACTCACTCAACCCACACAGTTTTCCCAGGTCTTCATGGTTGAGCCCCAAGACTGGGAAGATAGTCTAGCAAAATGATTGTTCCAGTTCCTCCACAAGGTATTTCTTTTGCAGGATCTCACAAAACTGAGCTACCATAATGGTGTAGACACATTGACTTGGGTGACTTTCCCTCATATTGGACAGAGGGTGAGTTCAATGGACCACCACTGACTCTTGGGGTTGAGTCACATGTATGGGCCCATGCATTAGCTCCTGCCCTTGTTCCAAACATAGTGCCACCTCTAGTCTTTAGCACACAATGGTGCCAGGTTAGGTGACAGGTGACTTTTACTATATGTGCCCTTGCTGCTGATACCCAAAGAGATCATCTGTATGGTAATTGCCAGATGGCTGGTTGGTACAAACACACTCTTAATACCCCTGTTATTCATTATCTTGAGAATGTATAGATCTCATTCTCTCTGTGTTATTTCCTGAAATCAAGATAGGAAGAACAGTATGTCGTTCAATATTTCTGGTCACGGGCTTCAAGGGTGGCCAACCTGTGGCATCTCCTTAGTAACACAGAATGTCCAGGTGGTGGACTTTGATCTTGGAACACTGGCCATGCAAGGAGGGGCAAAGCTATAGAGAGTTGCTAGGCTAAAGCTTGCTGCATGTAGATCCCAGCAGCAGATGCTTTGTCCAGCCTACCTTTCCCAGACTGGTTATATATAAGTTTGCCCAATAACCAACATCCTCTTCTGTGTCTCTGAGTCTTTTCTTCAGTCTCATTGGGTCATTGCTCATCCTTGGCTTAGAGTCTGCCTGGGTGTGGCTGTACATCACCCCACTCCCTGAGCAGGCTTTGGCACTATTTCCCATGAAAGCTTTAGACACTCTTGCTACAACACCAGTCCTTCTGAATGGTCCTCCCTTTTCCGATCAATGTGGTAATGTTATAATCTCCTGGATCAGTCTTAAGCTATGCCAGACAGGGATCAATATTCTTTGAACTAAGGATACTACTCTTGCTCTGTCCGTGAGCCTCTTGCCTATCCTGTCATGGGTCACTGCTCCTATCTAGGAGACAGTAGGTGGAAGGAAGAGGTGTAGTTAACACTGAAAGATCACCATCTAAAAATGCAGTGAATGCAATGATTAGAGCCAAAATAATACACGGTTGAAAGATGTGTAATTCTGCTTTTAGCTATAAAATTTTGAATGACAAATTTAGCAGGAAATGAATTATTATGATTTAACTTGCATAATCTGGATAAGACTGACACTCGTCATTGTCATCGATGAAACACAGCAACTACCTCTGAATCATTGGAAGCCAGTGTTCAGAAGCAGCACGAGAAATGATGGTGCGTCATGAATACTGATATAATCAGGATTATATAAATGGTACTGAGGAACTAACTACAGAGGCAAAAATACCTGTATTATTTCAATGCAAACAGTTTCCAAAGAGCCAGAGCATGGTGAGATAGAATGATAGCATTGCTAACTTGTTTTTAATCATGGTATAGTAGGAGATATGACGCCGAAAATAAAACTTAAAAAATAAGATGGTTCCTGGAGTTGAACAGGAAGAGATGGTGCCTGGACACTATGAAGAAATGTTTTATGCGCTGATTGGACAATAAACAAATGCATAAGTAGTTCTCTACTTGTAAATCTAAATTGTCATCAGTAAATCACTATACTTCACAGGGGCCTTTGAATTTTGCAACACTTTTTTTTTTACTCATATTGTTTATATAGACCGGGGCTAATCTACTGTAGGGGGTGCCCTGGACCAGCCATCTCCATTATTGGAATGTGAAGAGAAGAGAAGTGGAGAAGAGAAGAAAAAAGAATAAGACCACAAGACTAGAAATAATGTAAAGAAACAGAACAAAGTTAAATGTATAAAAAGAAACAATTTTTAAGACAAATCTTACAAATTCAAAATCCAGGGGTGCCTGGATAGCTCAGTCATTTGAGTGTCCAACTCTTGATTTCGGCTCAGGTCACAATCCCAAGGTCATGGGATCGAGTCCTGTGTCAGGCTCCACACTGAGAGTGGAGACTACTTAAGATTCTCTCTCTCTCTCTCTCTCTCTCTCTCTCTCTCTCTCAATCCTTCTGCCCCTCCCTCAGCTTACTCTTTCTTTTCCTTTCTCTAAAATAAAAAATAAAAAAGATAATTAAAAAACCAAATTAAAAATCCATATTTCATATGGTTTATTAAGGCTGAAATCACTCTATCAATTCACCCCCTTGTTTACCTTTCCTCTGTGTTTGTATTGTGTGTTTGTGTGCTTGTGTATCTGTGGCCTTTTGACTAAAAGCACAGATCTTAAAAATAACATACTCTGGACACGAAAGTGCAACTGCTGTCAGAGTAGCCCCCTGGCCAAAAACAACTATAAAACTTTGTAAATTATATGGTGCAATTCTTTTCAAAGGACAGCAGGCAGGGAACAGGACCACAGATAGGGAAGTACATAGGTAAGCTGAATGATCTCCCCGGCTTTCTTCCTGGGGACACTTTCCAGACTGCACACAGAATGGTGGAACCCAAACAGAGCACAAGGGTCCTGCCGAGCTGTCTAGGCAAGGAAGAGAGGTCCAGGAGGCTGAGTAGGCTGCAGTCTGCAGGACAGAGTACTGGAGAAGAAAAGCTGCTGACATTTTGTATGTTCCTTCAGTATTTAATCATATACTAAGCTGTGCGTGCCCAGGGTGAAACTTTATGAGGCTTAACAGAGAATAGCTGCAGGCAGGGGCCACTATAATCACACAGGCCAGCCCATACCTGGCCTTCAACAATACACTACATTTTTAGCTGATTCTTCTCTGCCTGTCTGGTAGCACCCCCTTCCTCCCATGCTCTGCTACAGATAAGCCACTTTGCATGTGCTGTTACTCCCTGGAGGGGCTGTTTTGCCTTGTGTTCCATGTTACGCAGTTGTCCTGCTGCTTTGGCTCTTTGATAGTCTCAAGAAGTTGATTTTATAGTTTACCCAGTCATGTAGAGTTGTTAGAATGGACAAGGCAAGCTTTCCAGTTTTATATATGCTGGGCAGAAGCAGAAACCTCATTCAGTTGATTTTCAACAAAAGTGCCGAAGTAATTAAATTGGGAAAGGAAAGTCTTTTCAGCAAATGTTTCTGGGATAATTGAATATTCATATGGGAAAAAAGTGAACTTCAGCCACTATTTACATCACATAGGAAAAATTAATTTGAGGTGTAGCACAAACCTAAATATAAAAGTTAGCTGTATTATGAAGTTATAATCATCAAGACAGTATGGTACTGGCACAAGAACAGACACTCAGATCAATGGAACAGAATAGAGAACCCAGAAATGTACCCACAAATGTACGGCCAACTAATCTTTGACAAAGCAGGAAAGAATATCCAGTGGAATAAAGACAGTCTCTTCAGCAAGTGGTGCTGGGAAAACTGGACAGTGACATGCAGAAGAATGAACCTGGACCACTTTCTTACACCATACACAAAAATAAACTCAAAATGGATGAAAGACCTCAATGTAAGGCAGGAAGCCATCAAAATCCTCGAGGAGAAAGCAGGCAAAAACCTCTTTGATCTTAGCCGCAGCAACTTCTTACTCAACATATCTCCAGAGGCAAGAGAAACAAAAGCAAAAATGAACTACTGGGACCTCATCAAAATAAAAATCTTCTGCACAGTGAAGGAAGCAGTCAGCAAAACTAAAAGGCAACCGGCAGAATGGGAGAAGATATTTGCAAATGACATATCAGATAAAGGGTTAGTATCCAAAATCTATAAAGAACTTATCAAACTCAACACCCCAAAAACCAATAATCCAGTGACGAAATGGGCAAAAGACATGAATAGACACTTCTCCAAAGAAGACATCCAGATGGCCAACTGATACATGAAAAAATGCTCAACATCACTCATCATCAGGGAAATACAAATCAAAACCACAATGAGATACCACCTCACACCAGTCAGAATGGCTAACATGAACAACTCAGGCAACAACAGATGTCGGCGAGGATGTGGAGAAAGAGGATCTCTTCTGTACCGCTGGTGGGAATGCAAGCTGGTGCAGCCACTCTGGAAAACGCTATGGAGTTTCCTCAAAAAATTAAAAATAGAACTACCCTACGACCCAGCAATTGCACTACTAGCTATTTATCCAAAGGATACAGGAGTGCTGTTTTAAAGGGGCACATGCTCCCCAATGTTTATAACAGCACTATCAACAATATCCAAAGTATGGAAAGAGTCCAAATATCCACCGATGGATAAATGGGTAAAGATGTGGTATATATATGCAATGGAGTATTACTTGGCAATCAGAAAGAATGAAATCTTGCCATCTGCAACTATATGGATGGAACTAGAGGGTATTATGCTAAGCAAAATTAGTCAGAGAAAGACAAATATCATATGACTTCACTCATATGAGGACTTTAAGATACAAAACAGATGAACATAAGGGAAGGGAAGCAAAAATAATATAGAAACAGGAGAGGGACAAAAACATAAGAGACTCTTAAATATGGAGAACAGGGGTTGCTGGAGGGGTTGTGGGAAGGGGAATGAGCTAAATGGGTAAGAGGCATTAAGGAATCTACTCCTGAAATCGCTGTTCCACTATATGCTAACTTGTATATAAATTAAATAGAAATTAAAAAATAAAATAAATACACATTAAAAATTTTTAATTAAAAAATAATTGTAAAAAAGATAATTTAAAAAATAAAAAATAAATAAATATAAAAGTTAAAGCTCAAAAACTTCCTAAAGAAAACATAAGAGAATATCTTCCTTAGTTAGGGTTAAACACTGAGTTTTTAGACTGGACACAGAAAGTAAAGCCAAAAAATTTTTAAATGCTAAATTATACTTCATTAAAGTGAAAATTTTATGCTCATCAAAAGAGAGCATGAAAAAAATGGATAGGCAAGCCACACCATGAAATTATTTTACTGGGAGAATTTCCACTAGTGAATATACTTGCAAAACAGATAACTGAAAAAGGCTTATATTCATGATATATAAGTAACTCTTACAATTCAGCAATAGAAAAAAATGGCTCAGTAAAAAAAAAAAGGGAAAAAGACTTGGATTCTTAATGAAGAAGGAATATGATGACCAATAAGTACATAAAGAGGCATTCAACCATTAGTCTTTAGGGAAATACTAAGTAAAGCCACAATGAGTTATTAAAGACGATATCTAATATACCTAGAATTAAAATGGATAACAACAAATATTGGCAAGATATAGAGACACTGGAGCTCCTATCAGCTCTTGAAATGAGTGTGAAATGGTGTAAGTACTTTGGGAAAGATTGAAAGAGTTTTACAAAGTTAAACATAAATCTACAGTATGACCAAGTGATTCTGTTCTAAGGTATTTCCCAAGATAAATAAAAACATAACACTGGCTCACCGAAAAACCACAGTAGGTTTTCTCAGAATTTCCCAAAGTGGAATTACTCTAATATTCACTACCATAAAAATGGATAAACAAATTGTGGTATATTAGTGAAATACTGCTCAACAAAAAGGGGAAAATCTTGCACAAGATAGGTGGATCTCACAAACATTGTGCTATGCAAAGTAAACTGGACAAATTAGCGTATGCACTATATGATTTTATTGATATAATCGGGAGGTATTTTAATATAGGCTGTGAATTAGATAATAGTTTTGTTTCAATGTGTTCTGAAATAAAATGTCCTTGCTTTAGGAAATACGCACTGAAATACTTAGGAGTGTGGAAGGACTATATTCCAAATTATGCTCCAAAATGGGACATCTGGGTGGCTCAGTCTGTTGAGTACCCAACTTCGGCTCAGGTCATGATCTTGCGGTTCGTGACTTCAAGCCCTGCATTGAGCTCTGTACTGACAGCTCGGAACTTGGAGCCTGCTTCGAGTTCTGTGCCTCCCCCTCTCTCTCTCTCTGCCCCTCACCCATTCATGCTGCCTGTCTCTCTCTCTCAAAAATGAATAAACATTAAAAAAAAATTTAAGAAAAAATGGTATATGTATGTGTGTGTGAGAGAGAGAGAAAAAATGATAAATAATAAAGAAAATGGAGAAAAATGTGAACAACTGGAAACTTCATAACAGGTATATGGAAATTCCTATTCTTGCAACTTTTCTGTAAGTTGGAAATTATGGCAAAATTTAAAAGTTCCAAAATTTAGTGTGCCCTTTTTAAAATTAAAGTGCAAATAAATATCCTCTAAAACAAATGACTGCTTCATACTCAAGAATACTCCACAAGGCAAACCATATCATCCTCAAATGTTCATATATCATACCATTCATCCTTAATAGATAGTAGGACACTGGATACCTTAGACGCTCAGTATAAGGCCATCCCCTGTATAATACAGGTGAAACATCATTGTAGTCAGTCTTTAAACCACCCCACTTAGGGCTTCTGTTGAGTCTTGAGACTAACTAATGACAGTGGAGAAGTCAAAGTTTAATCACTAATGACCTGATGACCTATGCTAAGGTGTTTGGGTTTCATAATGAAGGCAATAGGGAGCCATCAAAGGGTTTTAAGCAGGTTTTATCATGCTCAGACTGACACTTCATAAAATTACTTCCACAGTTTGGGAGACGGCAAATTATTGGCAGGAAAAGGAGCTGCAATGTGTTGCCACAATGTAGGAGTGAGAAAAAAAGGATTTAGACTCAAGCGGAGAAACTAGGGACACTGATTATATCTGAGAGATATTAGAAAGGCAAAACCAAAAAGATCTGTCATGGATTTAGCATGGTGGTGAGGAAGAGGAAGAAGTTAAGTGTTTATTTTGTTAGATGGGGAATACAAGAGTACAAGCAGATTCAAGAAGTTGATTCGACCTACTGTTGATCTATTGTGTGTTAATTGTCCATGTAATGGCCAAGTTGAAATGATCAGCAAGGATCTGGAACCCAAGAAGGAGATCTCCTAGAAGGAGTGCTCAGTAAGGCATCAGCACATGGATCTAGCCTGTGGTTGTGAAATATTGGGCAAATATCTCTTTAGGTATAAAATCTTTTGAGCCTACATAAATTCATTATTACATGAAAGGTAGGGTCATGATCTTTCATTAATTCTGTTATCCAAATAAATCATTAGTGAGAAACTTAAAAAACACAGACGAACTACTAGAAATAGCAAAAGTCTATTCCAGTTTCTTTGAAAGAAATATCCTTATATTTTCTTCAATATTTTGTTCTCCCAACTTCAACCAAATTTTGTTTTTTGAATGTTAATAGCACTGGTTTTTAAGGGAAAACAAAATGTCTGTAGGGCAATATTCAAGTGGTTGATGCTCTATTTATCCAAACTATATCATATTTCTGGACAAACTTTATGTTAATAGTATATAACATGGAGTTTTCTCCAAATATAGGATCTCTTCAGAAACTTTTAACAGGCCATTTGGTCGTATCCAAGATAGCAAAGGAAGAATAATGTAATTCTAATATATTGGAGATTTTTGATGGCATTAAATTTTTCCAGCCAAAATAGGTGCAAATCCCTAATATATGAGCATTGCAGGGGTTCAGCAAAACCTTTCAAATAAAAATGTTGATAAAAGCCAAGATGTAAATTGGAATAAAAAGCAGTTATTCACCTACCCTACCATCAAGGAATAACCTGGAAGTTTGTGCAAGTGTGTGTGCATATATACGTACACCAGTAGAAAATTGGGAGGAAAGCAGTAGAAAGAAATGAGAAAAGGTAGTGAATGTTTCAGAATCATTCTCAACTACTTCCTGATAGGATCAAAATAGAACATCCTTTTGCCTCTTATGTTGACCATTTAGGTAGACCTTAAATCCATGTTTTCTGGGTTTGGCTTCTGGTAAAAACAACCAATCAATCAAACAAAAACTGTTGGCTTTTAGAAACTTTGGCCTGGGATAACTTATCCATTCTTTCCTGTTCAGTATAGTCATTTTATGCTGTCTAAAACAATTGTAACCATTCTGTCAACCTTAATCATGGAAATACAAACTTACTGTAAATAAAATCACTCTTCAAAAGAATATTCCCTGACTTGCCGTTTTTTTTAAAAAACTTGACTTTTTTTTAAGTTTATTTATTTATTTCGAGAGAGAGAGAGAATGAGTGCAGGAGGGACAGAGTGAGAGTGGGACGAAGAATCTGAACTGGCCTCTGTGCTGACAACAACCAGATGCAGGGCTTGAACTCAGGAATCCTGAGATCATGACCTGAGCTGAAGTCAGATGCTTAACCGACTGAGCCACCCACACACCACTGATTTACCACATTTTTAAACTTCTTTCCACTTAGAAATGAAGACTACCAGTGCTAAAAAAAAAAAAAAAAAAAAAAAAGTCATGACTGTTGGAAACTTACAGTTATACCACTAAGATATTTCTAAAAATACACCCTACAACAAAGGCTAAATGGGTTTGTTGGACTTGGACGAGTAGAAATGAATTCCGAATGTTTCCTATTATTCTTAAAAGATTGAAAACAATGGCCTTGGTGGATTACTTAAAGAAAATAAAATGTCCCTTTATTAAATGCAACTGAACATTATCCAAGAAATCACTGTTCCAAGGAGAGCAATCCGAGAGTTCCTCACTGACATTTAAGCAATGCCTCACTACATAACCAGAGTTGAGAAAATAATAGATGATGCCATATGTTCTTATTTAGTTCATGCCCCTAAAGGCCTAAAGAATGGGCATGGTTTCATAAATTTAAACAAATTAAATAAATGTTTTGTACTTGTAACTCTGTTACCTTTTAGCAAAAAAAAAAAAAAAAAAAAAAAAAAAAAGAAAAAAGAAAAAATTACTGCCAGGGGAGCCACAGAATTAAGAGACCCCGTAAACAAAAGAACAGAAGGCTGTCTGCATCTTCACATTAAACAAACATAACACAAGTCAGGCAACAACAGAATATCACAGTTTAGCAAAACAGATAGTTATTGCAGTTTATGTGGATGGACTGTCTGAAAATATTTATAAATTTCATCTTATTTTGATTATTAATGGGAAAATATGACAAAAAGTTCTTCAGATTTCTCAAGTAATTGAATATATTTTCAAGAGCAAGGTGTACAAATCTTGAATATTTCCCTAAAAGCAAATCCTATTTCAGTCTCTGCCTGTACCCACAAATGCAAACACTCACACTTCTCTCTGTAATCATCTGCCTACATATGAGAATGTATATCTGAACCCTCGCTGTGTGTCCCACACTTCTGGGAATCATAATTATGTTCTTCACACGGTCTACAGTTCCGTTTTTTAATTTTTTTTCACATACAGAATCAGTCAGATCTTTTATACAGCATGAAAAATCAATACAAAATTATAAACATAGATTTTTTTTTGGCCTCTTGTTAGTTTTTTGGGGCCTCTTTTTTTTCTACTTCGTCTGAGGAATTTGCGTACTAAATATAGATTAAAATTCTTAGAAGAGTTATCATCCCCAATTTGGGACCACTAATATATTGACCTCATTATGCTTCTTTCTAACTTACATCCTATACACTCAAGTGGAATGATTTATTTCAGCCTCCTATAATGAGTCATTCAGGGAATCCCATGCCTTCTTTTACTGATCATGGACCTTAAAGGAAGTTTATTTCTAGCATTAGCAACTTCAATGTACACTTAACTTTTTCAATGTTCATAATTTTTGCCCAAATTACTTCATAAAAACATTTCAGGGTTAAAAAAACAAATTTCTACTTTAAAAGTAATTAACTCGCTTTTGGATCCTTAGCAGTTCTATAATTTCATTTAATCACACTTTTAAATTACCCAGAAATAAAAAGCCACACTCAACAAGAAGAGGCTCAAACCCATGTTAACGGGACAAAACCAAAGATTCAGGACACTCCCAATCAGAATTTTTAAATTCTGATTACTCATTAAAGTTTTAGTCATTCAATTAATTCAACAAATTTCTACTCATTAAAGTTTTAGTCATTCAATTAATTCAACAAATTTCTAAAGCAGATATTATCCCAAGCTTGTGGGTTAGCTGCTTTCATATATCATCTACAACTTGCAATTCTCCCCTTTCATGGGATCATATATATCAATACCCAACATCCTGAAAGGAAGGAAAAACTGTGTTGTCTGATCTTAAAATAGAGGCAGCCAGATTCCCTCACCTTTCCATAAATTCTTAAAATGTTCTTTCTCCCTTTAAAACAAAAAAGAAACCCAATATTCAGACCAGGAACGTTAAGTGTGAAAGAACTGTAACTCAAATTTTTAGAACCCCCTGATGCACAGGTACCAATATCTGTGCCCTCTTCTTTCCTCTACCAGCTTTCCCAGTGGATGTACCATAGCACACATGTGTAAATGGGTTCCAGGTGTGATAAGGTTTGATCTTCTCATTGTTTGGGGCTACAGCTTGGTATAGAATGACCACAGTTATTGCCTCTACAAATATAAATTTTTATAAATTCCATGACTTGTGCAAGGACGATTACACCTGTCTCCATCTTCCTAAGCCAGCAAAAACAAACTAACTCTGACTGATCTCATGTTCTTCAAGATTATTTTCTAATGGCATAAACTTCATTTCCTGTGTCCTTCAGGGCTTTATTTAGTAATTCCAAAGCTAAAAACTTAAGTCTTCTGTCATCTGATTTTATGAGGCAATGATTGTTGCTGACTGTACAGGAAAAGCCTTTGGAGAACCTACCAGGATCAAAAAGAGGTTGGTTAGTATATCTTAATAATACCTTGTTATGTTTATGCAGAGTTTTCATCAAGAATCAAAGATGGTTAAAAATAACTATAATATTTTCAAACTTGCCTCAGACACTCAAAACAAAACAAATGGCTGGGAAGAGGGACAGACTTAGAGAAAAGAGACATACCCAAGGGCAAGAGGACCATTGTACCATTTGGTCTTCTTTCCAGATTTCAGATTTATTCTTCCTTTACCCTTCTCTCAGGCATAAAATATTTCCCTAATTAATTCACTCTTACATACTTTGAAAAGACAATTTTACACATCTTCTCTCTCAGTCTCTCCAACACCCCTTCCCATATATCACTCTCAACTGAGAACCTTACCTCATAATTACTGAAAAGTAATCAGAAAAGCACTTACATGTTCTCCCTATCATCATACCTACCAAATGACCTATGTCCATCTTCATATACTTTGCTTTCATTCTTGTTGTAATAGAGAAATTGTTCCCTGTCCATGGCCAGCCCTTTCATTGATGGACTAGATCACTTTCCCCTCTCATCTACTCAAACATGTCAGTTCTATAATTACCCCCTCTTTTGTGTCATATTTCCACTCTCTGCTAGTTCATTCCGTGGTCATATATACCCTCAAGTTATAACATTTTTAAATATCCATCTTAATAAAATACTTTTATCGATAGTCCCTTATACTTGTACCCTAATTCTTCATTCTTTTTTGGTAAAAACTCATTGTAGCAATTGTCTACATCTAATGTCTTTATACTTCCTTGCTTCTTATTCACTCTTGACCTCACCTTGCACATCTTCTTGTCCCTACTAATCTAGTAAAACTGCCTTTGTCAATCACTGTGCTGAACTCTAGACATATAACCTGAAGTCCACTCAGTGTATTCACTTCCATGTCTAATAGGCATCCCAAATTTAACAGGTTCACAATCAAACTCTTGATTCTGTTGCCACTATAACCCCAAACTAACTTGCTTCTCCCCCACGTGTTCCTATTTCCATGAAGGTCACCACATTCACCTAGAGGAGTCACCCAGTAAATCTGCTCTTTAGCAAATCCTCTCAGCTTACTTTTAAAATATATCTCGAATCTACTCATTAGAACATCCACTACTGTCACCTTATTGCTTGACCAGTGTGAACACCTTAAATGGTTTCTCTGTTTCCATTGTTTGTCACCCAAGATGTGGTCTTTTGACCACATAAATCACTCCTCTTCTTAAAACTTAAGAAGGTTTAAGGGTGCCATTAGAAAAAATTCCATTGATCTTATCCTCTCAAAGGGTTTGGCTCCTGACTCTATCTCCAGTTTCATCTCCTATCTCCCTCACTATAGCCCAGCAAACTGGTCGTCTTGCATTTTGAGCCTTTGTGCTTGCTGTTTTCCTAGCTTGGGTCATTATTCTCCAAGCTATCCACATGATTTGCTCCTCACTTCATAAAAGTCTGTCATCAAATGCTGTCAGCTCAGAGTCAGTCCCTGACTATTTAAAATAACACACACCCCCTTTGCTATCTATCGTCTTGCCCTGCTTTATGTTTCTTCACAACACTAATTTCTTAACATTATTTATGTTGTAATTATTTTAATAATCTACACATCCCAATAAATGTAAGCATAAGGGCATGCTTTATTTATTAAAGTAATCTTGTCACCTCAGGGATAGTAGGTGGACAATCATTACTTGCCCATGGAAAAATTCACAGAAAATAGCCAACCTAGTACCACCCAGTTCAAATGCTGAGCAGTTTCATGAAGTCTCCATGTCCCAATTCCATATTTCCAGGACATAGAAGTAAATGGCCCAATTCATCCCGATCCTACCAGTTATACATCCCATCAACCACGGTGAAAGGGTGATAATTACAGGCCCTACAGTACACACAGTTAGGGCTATAGGAGAATAATTTCAGAAAAAAAGGATAAAAGTAGGCAGGAAAATTAAATAACTTGCCTTCACTTTCATCTATTCAACAAATATTTATTGAGTACTGACAGTGTGCCAAGAATCTGGAAAATAGGATACAATAGAAACTTGGCAAACAAGAACCATTCTCTTATAAATTTTGTATTTAGTGAAGGGAGCTACAAGTATATATGGCACTCTAACCTATGATCCATGGATAAAAGAATCCGACAGAGTTAATAAAATTCAGTTATTTTGTTATGCTGCATGCTGTACATATTTAAGTATATTAATTATAATAGGAATCCTTAAGAATTCTCATGCCACTCCTTCATGAAGCGAATATGGAACCATTTCACACTGGCCTTGATTATAAATTTATAGATGTATTCTTATTGAATATTTTTGTTTTCTACATGTTATATATCCATAATTTATAAATATGAATATGTATTTCAAAAACAATACAGCTTTTTAAGTGTGTGGTTATCATGCATTTGACTCTTCCTCATAATCACTACTACAACCTACATCTATTCACTCTTTGATCTTCAGCACTTTACTCAGCTATAAAATAAACAGATTGGAAAAAGTAAAGAAACAGGTTGGATTAGATGTTCAGGAAGCCTTTTTAGGGGCCTTACAGATTTTCATATCAATAAGCCAACTGAGACAGGTCACTCCATTTTATAAAATGTGCCCACATGGTGTACCATTTTCACTTTATGAAGAGGTCTCGTTGACTACAAATAATTTGAATAGTAGAGACAGTGTGGTTTAGAGGGCATATAATCGGGGACAGGAAAGTAAATAACCAGAGGGGAGTATTTTCTAGATAGTTCAATTATGGCCAATTAAAAATTGAACATTCTAGAAATTAAAGGTGTCAAAATCCCTTTAAATATGTAGATATAAACCATTCTACCATGGGTTAAATTCTTTGCTCCTATATAGTGTTTGTGTTTTGTTTTGGTCAGCTCAGTTTGTTGACATTGGATTTGAATGCTTTAGGATTTTCACATTCAAATACATTATAGTCCATAACTCACCATTTTTGTACAGTGATTGTTCTCCAACATGAGCATGAATTAGAATTATCGGTAGAGCTTGTTAAAACACATCTTGCTGGCCTCATCCCAAGCTTTTGGTCTGCTAGGTCTTCACTGAGGCCCAAGAATTTACAATACTTATGAGTTCCCTGGTTGATGCTCATGCTACTGGTCCCAGGATTACATTTTGACCACCATTGTTCTATACTACTTCTGCATTTATATTATTTGCCAAGCCCTAAAGACATATAAATTTATGATCCATTGGAGCATATATGCCAAAAAAAAGTATACACTATAATTCTAACACATTTTTAATGTTTAATGAGAATCTGCACCTGGCCTGTGCTGTGATTTATACACATGGTGTTCTTTAAGATTGGTTGGCCAGGACTTTTATGTGACTGCCTAATTAGGACCATAGAACTAAACCACACACTAGAAGTCTAATGTGAGATTTCTTCCAAAAGGAATAGTCTCATAGTATTGGAGAAATATATACTGGGTTGCAAAAAATTGTGTTTATCACTTTTATCTTCAGACCTTGGTAGTGAGTTCATCTTCAAGTAATAACATAGGTGGTATTGACAATATTCGATGTTATTTATCACTATAATTATATATACAACATATATATAATTGTGCATGTATATATACGCTTATCACTTTAGTGGACAGACTGATATGAATATATATTGAATATATATAAATTGATTGAATATATATAAATACATTCTCTATCCACTAGAGTGACTTCCACAGCAGACATGTCATTTTATTTTTTCTTATTTCTTTCCCTTATCTTGCCTGAAGAATCACTACTGATTCCTCTTTTTTCAGCATCTACCTGTTCTTTAAGACTCTGAGGTGCACTGCTTCCTGACTTGGACTCTGGGAGACTCTTACCTGCAGTTGTGATAAGGAATGTACTGTATTGCACGTATGACATGAGAGGATAACCTCTAGTATTTGTTTGGAATGTAGTATTGTTTCCAAAGAGAAAAGGTATTTGACAGATAAAGCAATATATGTTGCCAGAGAATTAATGAATTTCTGTGACCAAAGACCTATAACCTCTTCATGCTCTCTCTGTAAGTTGGTTGTTCATTCAAAAACAATTGATATGTGGAAAATGTCAAAGCAATATTAAGTATCCAAATGCATTTATGCTAATCACGATATTATTGATAAATATGTAAATTCCATGTAGGTTAAATGGATTTTTGTTTCATAGGTTTAAAAATCTTTGATAAGGCTTCATTTAAATGTTAAATCATTAGAAATAATCAGCATCAGGGACACCCGGGTGGCTTAGTCAGTTAAGCATTTGACTCTTGATTTCAGCTCAGGTCATGATCTCACGGTTCATGGGATCCAGCCCTGCATCAAGCTTGGAGCTGACAGTGCAGAGCCTACTTGGGATTCTCTCCCTCTCTCTGCTTCTCCCACACTCATGCACACGCACATGCGCACACTCGCTCTCTCTCATTCTCTCTTTCTCAAAATAAATAAACATTTTTAAAATAAGAAATAATCAGCATCAGATTACAGGGATTTAAATTGCTAAAGATCTTTACCTAGAGAAGCTAGCAAATTGCATTTTTAATTCCCTTAGTTACTTTACAAATAATTTCGTTGATTTTGCTTGTTTTGTTTTGTTTTTTCCATTGTGTCCCTCAGTTTTAGGGCCCAGACCCAGGAACTATGCTGAGAGTTGTTGCCGCTTGTGGAAAAACTGGGGGCTATAAAGGAAAGACAATACTACCTTGGTCCCTGCCTTTAACTCTGAGAGAGCAAGAAGTGGAGGTGACTCATTAAGACAAACATTCTTGGGGCGCCTGGGTGGCTCCGTTGGTTAAGCGTCCGACTTCAGCTCAGGTCACGATCTCGCGGTCCGTGAGTTCGAGCCCCGCGTCGGGCTCTGGGCTGATGGCTCAGAGCCTGGAGCCTGCTTCCGATTCTGTGTCTCCCTCTCTCTCTGCCCCTCCCCCATTCATGCTCTGTCTCTCTCTGTCCCAAAAATAAATAAACGTTAAAAAAAAATTTAAAAAAAAAAATTAAAAAAAATAAAAAAAAATAAAAAAAAAAAGACAAACATTCTTCAGGGAAACTCCACCGTATCTTATTCCTTTGCATGGAGCATCTTCACCTCACGCCTTCCTTTGCCTGGGTAATATTTATACATTCTTTTTCTCCGAGTTCAGTTGGCACAACTCCTAATTAGGTCAAATCTCCAATTATATCCTCTCATAGCGCCCCTAAACTTGTCTTTATTGCACTTATTCCACTTGTATATGTTCATTATTGTATTATCTAATTAATGCCTCCCAACCCCAGAGCATGAATTTCCTATAGGCAATAGTGTGTTTTTGTTCACCAACACGTTCCTGATAGTAACACCATGCCTGACATCCAGTAAGGCACTAAATCTATGTATCTATGTTAATATCTATAGGCGTGTATGTTATACATGTATGTATGTGTCAGATAGCTGATTATATGAAAATATCTTTTCTGTTGGTCTACCATTTGGATTGAAATATCCGAAACTATAATGATGTATTATGCAAAGGAAATAAGGACTTGTTCATTTGTGCCCAGCTAATATATGAAATATTATCTAGAAGCTTTTCCTGTTTTTATAGACAACTTATTAGGTCCTATAGGTCTAGGTGGCTCATTAAATTTTAATTGAATGATAGGCAACAGAGTATGGCAATGCCCATCAAAGCATATTGAAACATGGCAAGAGCTGAGAGTTCAGGAGAGCACCATGACAGCGAAGGGCAAAGCTGACCATCGGATTCGGTAGAGAGAGCTCTGAAATAATGGAAAGGGCTGCCTGCTATAGAAGTTAAATCCAGCTCTACTGGATGCATACTTATCTCAAGAATTTTTGTTGTTAGCAGGACATTAAGTATTAAAGACTAATGTGATACCTTAAAAAGGAAAATGAATGTGATAGGACTTCTGACCCCCACATAAAATCCTTAGCAACTGGTATCATTTGATTAGAGTCCTCTGCAATTTTTGACTGCATTAAGTAGCCCCTCACCCAGATAAGGAAGAAACTGGAAGTTCATGATTTCCTTCTTCAACAAACAAAAGAATAGCTTGGTCTTCGGAGGTTTGGAAGGATTGCTGGATCTCACTTTGTGGGATGCATAAGAACAAACACTGTAATATTTTTTTATTAGCAGTCTAATACTGTACAAGTAGACACTTATTTGAAAATCATGGCATAATGCCTTCAGTGAGTCAGATATCTAGAAAAGTATGTTCATTTCTAATGTAACATTGAAAAGTGTGTCTGTTAACCTTTTTTAACCATAAAAAGCCATTTAAATGCCCATAATTATTTCCCTATTTACTGTGTTTCAAAGATAAGTTTTTTAAAAAATTCCAGAAAACTTAACTATAATCCTCAATATATTTGGAATAAAATAGATTTTATTTTTTTATTTGTGTTTTAGTATTTTTTAATGTTTTTTTTTTTTTGAGAAAGAGAGAGAGAGAGTGGAGAGAGAGAGAGAGATAGCACAAGTGGGGGAGGAGAAGGGAGAGAGGGAGACACAGAACCTGAAGCAGGCTGCAGGCTCCAAACTGTCAGCACAGAGCCCAACGCAGGGCTCGAACTCACAGACCACGAGATGGTGACCTGAGCTAAAGTCGGACGCTTAACTGACTGAGCCATCCAGACACCCCCTGTTTTAGTATGTTAAAATAACAAATAAATGAACTTGTCCAGCATTTGATGTGTTTAGCATGATTATATGTAGGACTGCTTTATTGTGGTAAGTTAACCAAGGATGACAAGATACTACCAGAAATAAAGCCATCTTAAGTACCAAATTAAGATTTTCACTTCAATTTGATAATAATGTTCAGTTATACCTTGGTTTAACCTGTTTAGGAGTTACTTCTATTAATTCGACCTCCTTATTTTTAAATTAGGCAGAATTTCAAAGAAATACAGGCTTGGATCTCAAATGTATTTGAAAATATTTTCATATCAAGGTATCATCAATAGCTGTGGCTTCTGTGGCTTTGCATATCTGATGGTTACTTTGAAACTTTCACTGTCTCTTTAGAAGTCAGTAATGCTGAACAGCATTCTCAGCAACAGCGCTCTCTCTTGCTGCCTCCAAGTCTCATGTTCTGAGCTCCAGTTTCCTCCTATAAACCCTCCAAAAGCAGTCCTGCAAGTACACACTCCCTGCAAGGTAAGATTGGACTGTGTCTCAAAGCCCAATACACCTACCCATGAAACTCTAATCATAACTTGATCAAGTTTCTCACTAGTTTTCCTTGGTTTAGACCATTTCTCTGGAGGCATGGAAGATGCCATATGGGTAGAACGTGCTGCAAATGGCTGCCATTATTCTGGAAACTTTACCTTGTGTGAATATTTACTAGCATAAACAGAGTTGTTAAATGACCTCTCCTTCATTAAATGAATAAACATCAAACATTTCTGTCTAGTCTTATAATTGTAAGTTTACCAACATATTTTTGCAAACTTTCACGTATCACCCACTGGACAAACTTATCCTGATAAGGTAATCCCCCAAAACCTCCAAACTCATCCAGTTTAAAGCTAGTCTTAGCTTTAAGACCAGGAAGAAATCTGAGAGAAGAAAATTGATTTTTCAGATATTGATGGGAAACTTGGGAGGTTAGCTTAAGAAGCCCTCAGCAGAGTGATTATGACTCCCTTTGTAGCTTCTCTTTCCTCAATATCTTTGTTGTTTTGTGAAGAATTCCCACCTATCAAATCTTTGTTGATTTAATTCCTATTAAACAAGTTACTATTTAAATAAGTGTTATGTGTTAATGCTGCTGAAACGTACTGTGTTAATAGTGACACTTCACTCAAATAATGTAGCAACATAGATATGTTTTAAAATAATATAGACCTCATAGAAATCATTCCTAGAGAAGCACAAACAAGAAGAAAACAATTTTCCTATCTGATAATAAGAGCAAATGTAAAATATATTAGCCAATACTTTTAAAAAATAAAATGTATAGGTTTTATTCTGATGGTAAAATAAACATTAAAGAATGTCTTAAAGTATAAAAACACCCAAAAAATAAATAACCTTAGTAATCTCACCCTCAATGATAATCACTAAGAGCATTTTTGTTTATAGCTTAATAGGATGCTTCAGGTATATATGTATATGCATATACATTTGAATTTTTACAGAAACGCTGTTGTTTAATGTGCTGTTATATTCATAATAAAACATTATGGTTATGTCCCCCATGTTATTAAATATTCTATAGCATAAGTATTTTTCAAATCTTTTCTATACTTATTTATTTTTGAGAGACAGAGAGAGATAGAGCACAAGCAGGGGAGGGGCAGAGAGAGAGGGAGACACAGAATCAGAAGCAGGCTCCAGGCTCCTAGCTGTCAGCACAGAGCCTGATGCGGGCCTCGAACCCATGAACCGTGAGATTATGACCTGAGCCAAAGTCAGACGTTTAACTGACTGAGCCACCCGGGTGCCCCTATAGCCTAGTTTTAATGATGTACCATACGGCATTTGCTTAACCAATTCCATATTGCTGTATATTTAAGCTATTTCCCCAAATTTATAAAATTTTGTTCCAAATGCTGTGATAAATGTCCTTATTTGTACATATTTGGAAACATCATCGATTATTTTGGCAGAATAAATTATTAGGAGTAGAATGTTAAGTGAAACAATGTAGATATTTTTAAGCTTCAAATATATATCACCAAACCAAATTCTAATATTTTGTAATAAAATCATCAGCAGTGTAAGGAGTGGTACTGAACTCCCCAAAACTTCAAAGGATATTTAGGAATTCTCTTAAATAATCACAGGAAATATATACCTGCACCCATTCTTAGCAATATTGACTGCATTAAAAAAAAACTTTTTTAATGTTTATTCACTTTTGAGAGAGAGAGATGCACAGAGCATGAACAGGGGAGGGGTAGAAAGAGGGGGAGACACAGAATCCGAAGCAGGCTCCAGGCTCCGAGCTGTCAGCAAGAGCCGACACGGGACTAGAACTTATGAGCTGTGAGATCGTGACCTGAGCCGAAGTCAGATGCTTAACTGACTGAGCCATCAAGCCCCTGCATTTTTATATTTGTTGTTTTTATCAATAAAAATTTTATCTTATTTCAAATTCAGTTCTTTGCTTATTACTAAGTTGAGCATTTTTCACATACACTGATCATTTAAATAACTTCTTCACTATCAGGTTTTTTCCACTGCTTTCTGCCATTTTCTGTGAAGTTAAGCCTAATGGGGCTCTATCCAATAAGAATGGGAAACAAAGTCCACATACAATTCTCCTCTACTAAAATCAGATAGGAAGAATCTATGAATGAGCCACCCAAGAAGCCAGTGATGAGTAGGGAACTAGTCACATAACAGCACAGTTCCATCCAGCATCATTTTGTACATCTTTCCTGTGATCTTCAAAGAGAGATTCCTAATTCTTCATGGAGTTTTGGGGAAGCCCAGCTTTAGCACTATCTGCCTAGTGCTTCTCTACCTGACCCATCCCAGACCACTGCATGATTCAGGCATAGAACTACATTTTCTGGTACTCACCTTCCAAAGGTTAACTTATTTCCCTGCATCTAGTCTCCAGCTTACCTGACTTACAGTAGCCATCTGATCCCTTCATCAATAGCCTGTACCCTTGAACAGAATTGTGAGTAGCAGTCAATACCCTGGACAGATGACCAGAATGACATGTGAGGCCATTCTTCCTGTTCCTAGTTCTACATCCCCAGCCCTGTCCCACCATCACCTAAAAATGGAGATGGAGATTTTTCCATCAGACACACAGATCTCTCCAAGACATCCAAGGACCTGAGAGACAATTCTAGAAAGATGAGGGTAATCACTAATAAGAGCACTTAAGGACATGTTAAAATAAAGAATTTGGGGATATGTGTCTTGAAATGTTAACTGGAATTGGTATCGATAACAGAGACACTAAAGATAAGATAATCTGTTAGAAGTTTGCTCTGCATTCCAAAAGAAAGATGATGAGTCAGGACCAGGGCAGTAGCAGAAACCATGAAGCAAAGAGGGAAAATGGGAAAGACTTCATATAGATTTACACACGTGTACTGGAAAATTGGCACAGGGGGGCCGAGGTAGAGGTGGGGAATCACAGTAGCAAAAGGAAAAGAGAAACCAAGGATGATTGTTAGGTTTGCGAGGGACCCAGTTTAACAGTCATCCTGTCAATGTATACAGTTCATATGCATCTAAGCCAATTATTTTTATTCTGTGTGAAGGTTATTTCATGTAGTAGAAAACTTTCCAAAACATGTCTCAGTGACTCAGATGATATTAGATATCAGAACATCTAATAAAATGAGGCAAATACTAAGAACATGTTACAGTTTCTGGGATAGAGATCATTTCAATCTTCTAATTAAGAATACAGCCTAGGGTGTCTTGTTTTAAATGGACCCCATTTATTATTGTGTGCCTTTAAATGAGTCCTGTTTTAGTCCTGACATTTTATAGCAAGAAGCTGGATGAAAACTCAGTTAATTGGTTCGTTCTGCTATGGGAACATGGCTACCAATTAGAATATAGGTTCTGAGCGTGTTACAGTTCGGCTACACTGCAGGTGGAAAAAGGACCTCCGAGGTATTCTCTAGCTTACCTCTTGTAATAATTATATATAAAAGAGTTAGGTCTCAAAACCATAGCTTCTGGTATGAATTAACTTATTTTTATTTAATACAAAGTGAAAATCACCTAACTGGTCAGTGTTTGTTTCTTTGTTTTGGCTAACACATTCAAGAATCAATAAACAGGATTGACGGAAAAGGGGAGAAAGGCAGAACTGCAATGCAAACTCTGTACTCCAACCAACCTGAATTCCGATTCTGGCTTTGCTGTTTATTAGCATCCTGATCATGAATAAATTACTAATTTCTCTAAGATCTACTATCCTCCAAAATAGAGATGATAATAATAATAATAATGTCTACCTTGAAGGGTAGTTGTGAAATTTAAATACAAAAGGGAATGTAAAATACTAATAGGCCTAGCACTTAGTATTTTATCAGAAATAGTTAGCTGTTATTATTTGTATAAAACAGTATTTTGCCTGGTATCAGCTACAAAGGTAAAAATCATGAGATGTTGAAAGCAACAGATACAAAAATTGCCAAAAACAGATTAACAACTTTTTGAAGTCTCTCTTTTTCTTACCCACTTTGTCTTCACGGTAGGTCAATTATAAAAATAACCCTCATTTAGGGCACCTGGGTGTCTGGGTCAGTTAAGTGTCCGACTCGTGATTTCAGCTCAGGTCATGATCTCACGGTTTGGGAGTTCAAGACCCACATGGGGCTCTGCACTGACAATGTGGAGCCTGCTTGGGAGTCTCTCTCCCTCTCTCTCTTCCCCTGCCTCACTCTCACTTGCTCCCTCACTCTTTCTCTCTCAAAATTAATAAATAAACTCTAAAAAAAATACATAAAATAAAAATAACCCTGATTCTCCACCTTTTCCTGCATTTGTATCCTTTGCTCTATAATTTTGCAGCTCCTTCCTTCAGACGGTACACACTTGGGCCAGAAGACTAAAGCTGAAGCGACCATATGCTAGTTCCAAGCCCAGACCTTAATCATCTTACATACTTCCTCATGCTGTTTCTTGAACAAGAACAAGCCCAAATTGGTCTGTTGGAGTGTGAGAGATCACATGGGTCAGAGAGCAGATAACCCAACTGAGAAAATCCTAGACAAGCCAGCCACCGGCTGATTTGCCGCTGACCACAGGCACAGCGGAAATTGGCACAGTCCAGCCAGATCGGCAAAAACACCAACCATGGCCTTGTGAGCAAAAGTACGTGTTTATTGTTGTGCGTCAATAGGACTTTGCTTGCTTGTTATACAGCACTATCGTGGCAATAGACTATTGCTCATTCTCTCTGAAATTAAGAAACTTGATCCATCTTTGATAAAAGGAGTAGGGAAAAAATGTCTGGCTTGTGAATAAAGACTTAAAAACCATGAAAGAGGGGTGCCCGGATGGCTCAGTGGGTTAAGCATCTGACTCTTGATTTTGGCTCAGGTCGTGACCTCATGGTTTGTGGGAATGAGCCCCATACCAGGCTTCATGCTGACAACACAGAATTCTCTCTCTCCCTCTCTCTCTTCCTCTCCCCTACTCACATGCACGCTCACTTGCATGCTGTCTCTTTCTCTCTCTCTCAAAAGAAATAAATAACCTTTAAAAAAACATGATAAAAAATCAAGACGGAGTAATTCGAATTACCATTTGAGGACTTACCAAGTGCCAGATAGTCTGCTAAATAATACATGTATATGTAAATGTATAGTACATACACAAACACGTAATTTCATTTAATTCTTATGAGAAGCCTTTGAAGAAACAAATCAGAAGAAATCAAAGCCGAGGGAATTTAAGTAACTTATTCAAGCTCTCACTGAAATTCCTGGCCAGGTTTTTCTGACTCCAGAGGCATATTTCAATGCCTCTGTGATATTGTCTTCCGGTATAGATTTATTCATAACTCACAAAGCTTCTGCATTGTTGACTAGAGCTTGATTAAGAAATAGCTTTATCAATGACTTAGAGATGAACGTTCTAGGGTAATCGTAAATTATTACCCCAAAGTGTTTTGGACTCCAATTACTAAAAACCGGGAATCAAAATCAGTAATCTAAGTGCAAATAAGGCAAAACACTTTCTAGTAAAGATGCATCCTTTCTTTATAGTTGGCAAAGTAATAAATTCTAAAGAATTTCAAAGCACACAATCAGAGGACAATTGCGAACAAATGGATTTAAGCAGTAGGCTGAGAGGGAATGGGACAAATCACATGAAGGAATATTTAATTGGTCTGCTTTCAGAACTTTCTGAGAGCAATTCCTCTTTTCTCAAGGCCTAAATACATAAGATAATTTTTGTGAAAATTATTAGAAGAGAAGCAAACACTATGAACAGTTGCAAAAAGAGAATGAACTTCCTTTTGGAAAGGATTATCTTGAAATTTTATGGACGGAGGAATATTACACTACAGTGATCCCAGGAGAATTAGGGTACCCAATTTAAAGAAAAATTGTCATCGGCTTTACTGAATGAAATGTCTTTGTGCTGCTTACCCCCAGAGGAAAGGAAAAGTCTGCTTTTCTGTTCTAGAAGCTGCCAGTCATGCAGCAGTGAACATGAGCCATCAGATGAGTCACTTTTCTTTCAGCTCTAATCTCTTTTCACAGTGACAAATGAATCACAGAAATCAATCTCAACTCTGACTCCCAAAAATCTTCTGTGGGATTTTTATTTGAAGAGAGTAAAGACAGGCGACCTAAAATTTCACATTAGGAGGCAGACAAAATGAGTGTGAGGCTAAGCTGGGTGCCAGGAGTCCACTGAAAGGGTTTGGCATGTTGGGGAGGGGTCAGGGTCTGGATACAGAGCAGATGAGTCCACATCCTGTGCCATGGCCTCTGAGTTGTGTGAGTGGGTAAATTAGTCAACCTCTGTAGGGTTTAGTGTCCTCATTTACAAAAAGAGAAGATAATAATATCTACACAGTATGACTATGATGAGTATCAAACAACATATTTAGACTTTTTCTTCACCCTCCAATAAAAGCATCAATCAGAAACCAAAGTAGGTACTAAGTAATCCCACAATCTTTTACACGATATTACTTTTTCTTTTGCTATTTTCTGCATGAATACGTTTTTCCACCCTAATTTAATGAGTGTTACTGAAAAGCATTGCTTTTTATTTCTTTTTTAATGTACTCTTCAGTTCTGAATACTTTGAAGACACTCTGCCCATAGAGGGAACTCAGTAAAGGTAGTGGATAACTATCGAGCTACATATTATATGAAAAAGAGTGAGATGTTGATGATCTATGTATTTATGTGGATCGGGAAGGTACATAGCAAAGACACAACAAAATAAAACATCACCGATGCTGTTTCTGCTCATTAATAAAGTTCTACGTTTATCTCCATGGTTCTTTCTCCTGAACCAGGGCCTCATGAACAATTTTAATGCATCCCATTTGTTTCCCAGTCCTTAGTATGAATTAGTTAGGTAATACTGAATACCTCAATGGAGCTTCTGCTGAATACTCTGGTCTACTTATTAAACACAATTACTGTCAGGTTAAGAAACCACATAGTGGTTGCTGAGCTCCCGTTGCTACTCATTAGAAAATTCTGGAGCCAGGAGCAATACAGGAAGAAAGGGGTTTATTAAGGTTCATTTTTTATGCTAAACAAAGCTTCCCTTATTGAGGCACACATGCATATTGAGGCATTTCAGCTTATACCAAATTAGCTGCCTTTTAAAAGTCACCTATATTTAATGGCATTAAATGATAGCAATGGTTGAAGGAATCCTTACTCTGTTACAGAACCTCTGATGAATGGTTGAGTCTTGATTTAAATAAAATACAATGTAAACATTCTCCTAAAGCTAAATTTTAGTGGACCATTGTTAAATGTAAATAACTATAAATATGGAAGCTACTATTTTGTGGTTAGTCCCATGGAATCACCACAATGTTAAGCTTTGCCTTTGGTTTCTTTCAGTTAATTTTTTCAATCTCAGCAGAGAAGTAGCTGTGTGTGTGTGTGTGTGTGTGTGTGTGCATGCACTTGTGTGTTCTGTGAGTGTACAACCTTCACAGGATTCAAATATGTTATATAATTTTAGTTTTAAAATCCACTACTTAGCCACCTTTTTATATCCAAGTTCTTTCTTATAATTTGAAAAAGAAGAAGAGTGAAAATGTAAGAAAAAATTCATACTGAGTAAAATATGATTAAGCCCTCCCCTCCAAATACAGTACACAGAAAACTTTCCATTTTAAGATACAGGCATTAAAGATAAGGTGAGCACATAATTAGAAAGTTATTTGTCAAGCCCTAGGAATTGTTTTTATTTTAATACTTCAAAAAAAATGTATCTGTATTTCCTAAAATATAGAGATCTTAGTTTATTAATACAGCGCCATCTTCTGGCAAATATTAAGAAAGGCAGTTGGTTTTGTAGCAAAAAAGTATTGAAATCATTTAAAGAATTTAATGAAAAATTGATCCATTGTAACAAATGTCTAGAATTGCATTCTTCAGGGCTTTCTTAACATTTTTGTGTTATATTAATTTGCTACTCGTTAACCTTGACTTCTGACCTTTTCCAAGAAGTTATTGTCAAATTGCTACAACATAGTTTAAAGTCCATTAAGTCAAATTTTAACATGAAATTACATATGCTATATACCTTTTACATTTAATATGTAATTTTATATTTAACATATTTTGTATGTACTATAAAATACATGTAAATATATAACACAAAATGTACTCAATCATTTTAAAAAGCAGTTAAGGTAGATAGATATATATATCCCAAAATTCTACATATATATGAGCTAAAATATGCAAAAAGGCCAGAATTAACATGAATAAAAAAGTAGAACATCAAAAATGGACTGCTTTTCTAAATATAACATACCAAAAATTAAAATACAAAGAAAAAACTGAAAAACATTTCTTAATGCATGAAAGAAAAAGAGCCAATAACTCTAAAATTTAATCATCATCAATGATAAATGCTAACCTCCTTAATATGTCAATAGTTCTAATGAATCAGTAAGAAAAAGACAGCAATCAAAATAGGAAAATGAGATTAACAGAAGATGGTGGAGCAGCATGGAGACTGAGCTTGTCTAGAACTGAAATGCAGCTAGATCAGCACGAAACCATTTTGGTTTTTTTTTAATTTTTTTTTTAACATTTTATTTATTTTTGAGACAGGGAGAGACAGAGCATGAACAGGGGAGGGTCAGAGAGAGGGAGACACAGAATCTGAAACAGGCTCCAGGCTCTGAGCTGTCAGCACAGAGCCCGACGTGGGGCTGGAACCCACAGACCGTGAGATCATGACCTGAGCTGAAGTCGGCCGCTTAACCGACTGAGCCACCCAGGCACCCCAGCACGAAACCATTTTGAACACCTAGGAAATTGATCTGAGGATTAATGCAACAATCTGCATAACTTGAGCCACAGAATTCAACAGGTATGGAGCAGGGAGAGGCAAGCCACAGAAGGTAGGGAGCTGTTTTCACAGAGAGAGGACAGAGAGAGAAAGAGAAAAGGGGAGAGTGAGGTGCATCAGGATAGTGGAAGAAAAGCACGCCCCCCCCCAAAGGTAGTTGGAAAGGAAGAGAAAAGGTGAAAACACTCACAAGAGACCTAACAAGAAATCCGTTCCCTAAAACCATTGACAAGGAGAAAGGAGAGGGTTTCACTACCATCAGGATTCTAGAAACAGTAGAGCACAGCGTCTGAAGTTCAAGAGCCCAATGTCTCGCAGTGTTCTGGTGAGGAAGTAAGGGGAATCCCCAGGAGCAGGCAGCCTGGCCTGAGGGGTTCATGTGCCACCCAGGGAAAGGCAGTTCCCCTGCTTGGAGTGAATTTGGTAGAGGCCATACAGCCTCCCCACCGGCCAAGGTCCCAGCACACCCTGGAGAGCAACCGAGTTTGCTGGCATTAGGACAAAGATGTCAAAGTGCAGCAAAAACTGGCACCAGCTGTGTGTTGTGATTTGCTATAATCTCTGAGTCTCTGCCACTGCGCAAACCCCCAAACATTCTCTGGGACAAGCCATTGCTCAGTGAGACCCTCCCTCAGAGAGTTGGCATGGGACCAAGCCCTGGGGCTCTCTGAAGTGTGGGGTTTTGAAATACAGCCCCACCTGAAATAAAACTCTGGAGGGATGTGCTACCTGGCAGGAAGACAGCTTGGACACAGAGAGGGTAGAGGCAGGTAGTGGATGGAGGCCTGAGATAAAGGAGGGGTGCTTCACTGTGGGTCGATGAGAGCACAAAGTTACCACGCAAGTTACTACAGAGCTGGGTAAAGCCGTTTCCACCTCTCCACCGCACAGGTGCATGATCCCAGGCACACTGATCCACCCCAGTAAGCTAAGCAGCGCCACCTAGTGGAAAACAGAGCTGTTACACCAAGCTCCGCCCAACTACACCCTCCCAGCACATCTCCCAGATCAGCACAACTCATTCCACCTGCTTGGTGTACAGACTATAGAGCGCATCATAGTTTCAATTCTAGGAGAAACTAGATATAACTTCATGCAGCTTTCATCTTGTTTGCTGGTTCATTCATTTATTCATTTTCTTTGTTCCTGTTTTTGCTTAAATTGTTTTTTCTTTTCTTTCTTTTTCTTAGATAAAGAGAAAACTTTATTTTTTTTTACTTTATTTTTTAAAATTTTTATTCTATTTAATTTTCTTATTTTATTTCATTTCATTATATGTTTTTTTAAATTTTAAATTTTTTCTTACCTTTTTTTCTTTCCTTTCTCTTTTTGCTCTGTTCTATCAAGCTTCTTTCAATAAGCAGACCAAGCTAGGGTCTAGCTTCCTTTATTTGATTCTTTGTTTTGTTTTTAATTTTTAATTTTTGTTTTATATTTTATTAATTTATTTCTTCCTCCAAAATGATAAAACAAAGGAATTTAGCCCAAAAGAAAGAACAGGAATAAATCACAGGCAGGGACTTAATCAACACAGATATAAGTAAGATGTCTGAACTAGAATTTAGAACCACGATAATAAGAATATGAGCTTGGGTTGAAAAAAGCATAGAAAACACCAAAGAATCCCTTTTTGCAGAGATTAAAAAAAATAGTCTAGCCAGGCCAAAATTAAATATGATATAACCGAGATGCAATTTCGAATGGAGGCCACAACAGCAAGGACAGACTAAGTAGAGCAGTAAATAAGCAATACAGAAGACAAAATTATGGAGAATAATGAAGCAGGAAAAAAAAGAGGGAAACAAAGGCAAAATATCATGATACAAGACTTAGGGAAATCAGTGACTTATTAAAAAGAAATAACATCTGAATCATAGGAGTCCCAGAAGATGGAAAGAGAGAAAAAGGGGCAGAATGTTTATGTCAGCAAATTATAGAGGAAAACTTTCCTAATCTGGGAAAGTACACAGACATCAAAATCCAAGAAGCACAGAGAACTCCCATTAGATTCAACAAGAACCGACTGTCACCACGGCATATCACAGTCAAATTCACAAAATACACAGACAAGGAAAGAATTATGAAAGCAGCAAGGGAAAAAAAGTCCTTAACCTAGAAGGGAAGACAGATCAGGTTTGCAGCAGACCTATCCACAGAAACTTAGCAGGCCAGAAAGGAGTGGCAGGATATATTCAACCCACTGAATCAGAAAAATATGCAGCCAAGACTTCTTTATCCAGCAAGGTTATCATTCAAAATAGAAGGAGAGAAAAAGTGTTTCCCAGACAAACCAAAATTAAAGGATTTCGTTACCAGTAAACTAGCCTTGAGAGAAATTTTAAGGGGGACTCTGAGTGGAGAAAACACACACACACACACACACACACACACACACACACAAAATTGAAAGCAGCAAAGACTAGAAGGGACCAGAGAACATCGCCAGAAACACCAACTCTATAAACAATACAATGGCACTAAATTTGTATCTTTCAGTCTCACTCTAAATGTCAACGGACTAAACACTCCAATCAAAAGACATAGGGTATCAGAATAGATATGAAAATATAACCCATCTATATGCTGCTTATAAGAGACTCATTTTAGACTTAAAGACACCTACAGATTGAAAGTAATGGGATTGAGAACCATCTACCATGCCAATTGTCATCAAAGGAAAGCTGGAGTAGCCACACTTCAATCAAACAAACTAGATTTTATAATAAACACTGTAATGAGATAAAGAAGGGCATTATATCGTAATTAAGCAGTCTATCCACCAAGAAGATCTAACAATTGTAAATATTTACACCTCCAATGTGGGGCACCCAAATATATAAACCAATTACAAATGTAAAGAAACTAAATGGCAATAATACCATAATTGGTATATTATAGTAGGGGACCTCACCAACCCACTTACAACAATGGACAGATCATGTAAGCAGAAAATTAATAAGGAAACAATGGCTTTGAATGACACACTGGATCAGATGGACTTAACAGATATATTCAGAAAATTTCATCCTAAAGCAGCAGAATACACATTCTTCTCAAGTGCCCATTAAACATTCTCCAGAATAGATCAGATGCTAGGTCACAAATCAGCTCTCCACAAGTACAAAAAGATCGAGATCATACTGTGCATATTGTCAGTCCATACCATTATGAAATTCAAAATCCACCACAAGAAAAATTTGGAAAAAAACATGAATACTTGGAGATTAAAGAACATCCTACTAAAGAATGAATGGCTTAACCAAGAAATTAAAGGGAAACTAAAAAGTTCATGGAAGCCAATGAAAATGAAAACACGACAGTCTAAAACCTCTAGGATGTAGCAAAGGCAATCATAAGAGGTAAGTATATAGCAATCCAGGCCTTCCTAAAGAATAAAGAAAGGTCTCAAGTACACAACCTAACCTTATACCTAAAAGAACTGGGAAAAAAACAACAAGTAAAGCCCTAACCCAGGAGAAGATGTGAAATAATAAAGATTAGAGCAGAAATCAATGATATCGAAATCAAACAAAACAGTAGAACAGATCAATGAAACCAGGAGCTGGTTCTTTGAAAGAACTAACAAAATTGGTAAACCCCTAGCCAGATTGATGAAACAGAAAAAGGAAAGGACCCAAATAAATAAAATCACAAATAAAAGAGGAGAGGTCACAACCAACACAGCAGAAATAAAAACAATAAGAGAATGTTATGAGCAATTATATGTCAGAGATTTGGGCAATCTGGAAGAAATGGACAAATTCCTAGAAACATATAAACTACTAAAACTAAAACAGGAAGAAATAGAAAATTTGACCCATTTGAAGAAATATACCCATAACCAGTAAAGAAATTGAATCAGTAATCAAAATTCTCCAAACAAACAAGAGTCCAGGGCTGGGTGGTTTCCAGGGGAATTCTACCAACATTTAAAGAAGAGTTAACACCTATTCTTTTTGAAGCTGTTCCAAAAAATAGAAATGTAAGGAAAACTTCCAAACTCATTCTATAAGTCCAGCATTACCTTAATTCCAAAACCAGAAAATTACCCCACTAAAAAGGAAAACTACGGACCAATTTTCCTAATGAACAGGAAGGTAAAAATTCTCAACAAGATACTAGTAAACTGGATCCAAAAACACATTAAAAGAATTAGTCTCCACAATCAAGTGTGATTTATTCCTGGGATGCAGGGCTGGTTCAGTATCTGCAAATGAAACAATTTGATACATCACATTAACAAAACAAAAGATAAGAACCACATGACCCTCTCAACAGTTGAGGAGAAAGCATTTGACAAAATAGAGCATCCTTTTTTGATAAAGGCCCTCAAAAAAATAGGGATAGAAGGAACATACCTCAAGATCATAATAGCTGTATATGAAAGATCCACAGCTAATATCATCCTCAATGGGGAAAAACTGAGAGCTTTCCCCCTAAGGTCAGGAACAAGACAGGGATGTCCACTCTCACCACTGTTATTCAACATAGTGTTGGAAGTCCTAGCCTCAGGAATAAGACAACAAAAAGAAATAAAAGGCATCCAAATTGTCAAGAAGGAGGTCAAACTTTCACTCTTCGCAGAAGATATGATACTGTATGTGGAAAACCCAAAAGACACCACCAAAAACCTGCTAGAACTGATACATGAATTCAGCAAAGTCGCAGGATATAAAATCAATGTACAGAAATAAGTTGCATTTCTATACACCAACGATGAAGCAGCAGAAAGAGAAATCAAGGAATTTAACCCATTTACAATTGCACCAAAAACCATCAAATACCTAGGAATAAACCTAACAAAAGAGGTGAAATATCTATACATTGACAACTATAGAAAGCTGATAGCTGATGAAAGAAATTGAATAAGACACACAAAAAAATGGAAAAACATTCCGTACTCATGGATTGGAAGGACAAATATTGTTAAACTGTTGATACCACCCAAGGCAATCTACAGACTCAATGAAATCCCTATCAAAATAACACCATCATTCTTCACAGAGCTAGAACAAACAATTCTAAAATGTGTATGGAAGCAGAAAAGACCCTGAATAGCCAAAGTAATGGTGAAAAAGAAAACCAAAGCTGGAGGCATCACAGTTCCAGACTTCAAGCTGTATTACAAATCTGTAATCATGAGGACATTATGGTACTGGCACAAAAACAGACACATATATCAATGAAACAGAATAGAGAACCCAGAAATGGACCCACAGATGTGTGGCCAACAAATCTTTGACAAAGCAGGAAAGACTATCCAATGGAAAAAAGACAGCCTCTTCAGCAAATGGTGGTGGGACGTCTGGACAGTGACATGCAGAAGAATGAACCTGAACCATTTTTTATACCACACAAAAATAAACTCAAAATGGATGAAAGCCTAAATGGAGACAGGAAACAATCAAAATCCTACAAGAGAAAATAGGCATCAACCTCTTTGATGTAGGCCACAATAACTTCTTACTTGACATGTTTCCAGAGGCCAGGGAAATAAAAGCAAAAATGAGCCATTGGGACCTAATCAAGATAAAAAGTTTCTGCACAGTGAAGGAAACAATCAACAAAACTAAAAGGCAACTGACAGAATGGGAGAAGATATTTGCAAATTACGTATCAGATAAAGGGTGAGTATCCAAAATCTATAAAGAACTTAACAAACTCAACACCCAAAAAACAAATAATCCACTGAAGAAATGGGCAGAAGACATGAATAAGCACTTTTCCAAAGAAGACATGCAGATGGCCAACATGAAGCAGACACAAAGCTGCTCAACATCACTCATCATCAAGGAAATACAAATCAAAACCACAATGAGATACCACCTTGCACCTGGCAGAATAACTAAAATTAAGAGCTCAGGAAACAACAGATATTGGTGAGGATGTGGAGAGAAGGGAACCCTTTTGCACTACTGGTGGGAATAAAACTGGTGTAGCCACTCTGGAAAATAGTATGGAGGTTCCTCAAAAATTAAAAATAGAACTACCCTATGACCCTGCAATTGCACTTCTAGGTATTTATCCAAAGGATACAAAAATGCTGAGTTGAAGGGATATATGCACCCGAGTGTTTATAGCAGCACTACTGACAATAACCAAAGTATGGAAAGAGCCCAAATGTCCATCAAAGGATGGATGGATGGATAAGGAAGATGTGGTGTGTGTGTGTGTGTGTGTGTGTGTGTGTGTGTGTATACAATGGAATATTACTTGGCAATCAAAAAGAATGAAATCTTGCCATTTGCAACAATGTGGATGGAACTAGAGTATATTATACTAAGCACAATAAGTCAGTCAGAGAAAGACAAATATATGATTTCACTCATATGTGGAATTTAAGAAACAAAACATATGAACACAGGGGAAGGAACACAAAGATAAGATAAAAACAGAAAGGAAGATACACCATAAGAGACTCTTAAATACAGAGAACAAACTGAGGGTTTCTTGTGGAGTGTTAGGTGGGGAAGATGAGCTAAACAGGTGATGGGCATTAAGGAGGCACTTGTTGGGATGAGCACTGAGTGTTATATGTAAGCGATGAATTGCTAAATTCTATTCCTGAAATAATTATGACACTATATGTTAACTAACTTGGATTTAAATTTAAGAAAGGAAAAAATGAGATTAATAAAATTTTGTAAATAAGGCATACTAACAAATAAAAAACAAGTAAATAAACCCAAAACTACTTTTACCCTCATACACAATTAACTATAAGCTAAAAACAACAAAGCAACAGTTTTTAGCTACAATTTTGAGAAAAAAATTAATGCTATGAATTCATCATGTTGAGTATAAATCTATACTGTATTTCTGAAGGGTTACTTTGCAATAAGCACCAAAGGTATTTTTAAATGTATATATCTCTCCAGGAAATAGCCATGCATATGAGAAATATGTAAAAAAGAAAACTTAAAAATTTGACTTTTATTTGTTTTGTTTGTGTCAAACATACAGAATGTTGGCAAACAATCTATATGTCTTAAAATAGGAGATTTTAAAATACATTTTTAATATATTTAATATATACATACAAACTGCAGTGCCTTTATGTGATAAAATTATGGTATTAATTTGTGGAATGATGTTCACAATATATTGTTCAGAAAAAAAAATTAAATGAAAATAAAATAAAGTAATATGTATATTATGATCTCATGGAAATGATGGATGCATGTACATTGATTATTCACAAGTCCTCTCTGCATATTGAAATTATAGATAAGTTTACCTTCATATTAATCCATATATTCTGTGTTCTAAATAGTGAATTTATTTATTTTATATCTTTTATTAAAAATAATTTATTATTTAGAACATAGAACTTCTAAAAATGACAAATTATAATTATTTCTAATAACATAAAAAATGAGAAAGAAGAGTAAATATTTAAAGTCTATGTTTTTTGAAGTTATACAAAGCATAACTATACATACTATAATTGAGAAATTAAGATTACAAATCAAGAATGTAACAGGATAGAAGAAAAGTACTGTATGAGTGACTATATCAACATAAAAGAACCTGAAGCCTTGTTGAATGTACTTAAGCTGAAGAAGAAGAAGAAAAGGAAGAGAAAGAGAAAGAGAAAGAGAGAAAGAAAGAAAGAAAGAAAGAAAGAAAGAAAAGAAAGAAAGAAAGAAAGAAAAGAAGGGAAAAGAAAAGAAAAAGAGGAGAGGAGTGGAGAGAAGAAAATAAAGAAAAGAGAAGGAAAGAAAAGAAAAAATCATTCACTTTCACAGTTGGGAAGGGCAGAAGTAGAGCTGATTTTAAGGATGACTATAAAGAAGGACTAAAAAGCAGTTAAACCTTGACCTTGTTTCTGTTTCTGTGTGTGAGACATCTTCATTGTCTAACGTCAGCTTCTTCAAGCAGTGGTAGCAGGGAATGTCCCAAACACCTTACCCATATACTCATACCCATAAAATTCCATTAAGAGAACTGCACTTTAAAAAAACATTCTGACTGATTGAATTACGTTAGTCCATACCCTGTAGTCCAGGGTGTTGGTTAACATGATTGACACTTCTCGTTCTTAAAATAAAAATAAATAAAAAAGATTCTAATGTGTTAAAATGGTAAGGAAGACTTTATTAGGGAGTATGGTGGTTGGTATCGAGACGATCACAATCCAGGAGAGAGACTGGGCTCAACTCAACACAGCGATGTCAGCTAGGATTTATAGTCAACAAGCAAAGTGACAGTCACTGGACAAAAAATTTCAAAGAGGAGTCGAATGTGGAGGAATTCTTGATAAACGCACTTCACCAGGTTTCTTGCTGAAGACCAGTCGAGACGATCACATATCAAATATTTGAGGGATTCTCAATAAACTGACTTAGCAGAACTCTTGCTACAACCTAGACTAGGTAGGCTTGAAGATAGGACCCAAGGATGAGACCTACATGACAAGTAGGCCCTAAGGACCCTGACTAAAATTTGGTCAAGAAGATAGTCTTTATCACCACTAAACACAAATCTTTGAAAGGAGCAGGATATGGAACAGAATATTGTTTAAAACAATTAATAAGTATTTAAACAATGTAATGCAACTCATTGGAAGATTACAAGAAGCCAGTCATGGAAAAGAGTGCTTCGACCCTAAAGGTATTTAAAGAGAAGATGAGTATGAAGTTGACATTGAAAATTAATCAATATTTTATAGGCAGAGATGAAAGCAGGGAGGAAGTTACTGATAAGGAAGTCAGTTGTGAACAAAGATAGGAAAGCAGAGAAATTAGTCTATGTGAGAATGAGTGCAACAGTTTAGCTGCAGTGTCACATTTGTGCAGGGAATTAATGGAAGAAAGACTGGAAACGGCAGTTAAAGATGGATTGTGGAGTATCATGAAATTCCAACACAAGAGTTTGAATCTGATCTGATTTCTCAAGCCAGGGTACTCATATCTCCAAGAAAATGTGGTGGCTCCAGAGATGCTTGGATGCATAGGACTCATAGCACACCTTCCCAGACATCAAAATTACTTCAAGATTTGGAATAAAATGTCAGGCTATTTAATCAGGAACTATTTTCAATTATTTAAGTACTACAAATATGACAGTATGTAGAAAAGAATGACAGGTTGAATTTTTAAAATATAAAGTAAGACTTGAGGAGGGTTGCTAACTCTATTGCCGTCAGGATCTTCTAGCCCTGTCCCATCTGCCACTTGGGTAGAAATTCTTGAGAATGTTACTGCAGTCTATTGGAAACTTCCAAGGATGTGTGGGCATGAAAGTGACATAAAAAAATGGTATTATGTAAAGATTAATATAGTAACAATGTGTCAACTCTTTTTTCTTATCTGTCACAATACAGGATAGAATGATGTTGATGATTATGAAGATACAACCACGAACCATCACAGACACTGTCCCCTTTCCACTTCAAGTCTTACATGGCAAGAGAAGCAATTACCTAATTAGTGAGCAATTCTTCATTCCCTCTAATTTCAACAAAAATTCACTTTCCCTTTGGAATGCAAAAAAAAAAAAAATAGTGGAAGCTGACTGTAAGAGTTGATTAAAAATCTAAACTCTTAGGTATGATTCTGATGCCATCTCTGAAAGAAGACAGTGTAGGGTTCAAAGAAGGTACAATAAAAGGTAGCTAAAATCAGGAATATGTAAAAATTTTCATCTGACATAATGGGATTCATCAATCTCAAAAAAGTAAATTGGAAAGGGAACGTAACTGAATTCTATAAAACCGTGAAAATGACCCATAGAGGTAATAGGTTCTGTAACAAAATAGCATCTACTATGTACTAGGTAGTTGTTTTTACTGAAATAATAATAATGAAATAACAAATATAAACATATTAGAAATGTATTTTATTAGAAATATAATACAATGTTATAACATTATAATAAAATATAATATTATAAATGAATAACAATTACTATTATTACTATTATTATTTCAAATGAAGAAAATCAGGCTCAGAGAATTTTGGGATTATTCCATAATGAATGAATGACACAGTGTCAGGTAATATAAAAGAAAATAGCACTTTATACTCCAGTGAATGAAGATAAGAGGTATTAGAGGCTAAAAATAAATTAAGTATAAGTGAATAAAATCTTAAGGAGAATCAGACTCATGAACAATAGCTATGTCATGAATAGCAAGTGTATGTTATAGGTTTTTGAAGTAAAAGGCTAACCTTTTGAGATTGCAGCATAGAAAATAATTGGGAAGCCTTATAATACCACCCTCTTGGTTCTCTCAGAAACAGAATTTTGAATGTACTATGTAGCCTGAAACACCTCAAAGTTGTTAATGTGTATCAAATATTTATCAAGTATAGTACTCAGGATATCTTAACTCAATCAACTTTCCTAAGACATTACTATGTATAATCAAACACCCCTGAAAGAGATTGTTTTCTTTTATATGTAATTGTTTTTCTTTGTCCTGGAGACCTGAAACTATAGTGTAGTGCTATCCACAGGATCATGTCATGGGACTCTATTATAAATGAAACCTCAGTACAATGAGATCCTTTTGGTATTTCCAGTAATAAATCCCCTTGGATAGGATCAAAAATACATACACTTTATCCTGAATTCTGCATTCTCCACAGTAGTGCTATAAGGCTCAGTCTTACAACATAAATGTAAAAGTAAACTCTCAAAACAATTTTTATATGGATGGAAAGCCTAAGAATTATCTTTAGTATGGCCATGTTATGCAATGCAGAATTGGGAGTAGAATTCAGAGAATTGTATAAATGCATTCTACTCTCTCATGAGATCTATGTACCAGATAATTGCCGCCAACCAAGTTGAATTCAAAGTCAATTTCTAATCCATTGCTTCATAGGAAGCTTTGAAACATGCTTCTTTAAAAATCTGCTGGATGTGGTTTAAGGGGGCAACACAGGATGATCCTGAACTCACCTCCTCCCACAGACACTAAAATCTACAGTTACATATAGAGGAATTTCCTCTGAAAAGGAGCTAAAAACTAGCTGAACAGCTTTTCCACAACAAGGATAAAAGGGCCTCATCTAGATAGGTAGGAGAGTCAAAGACAAAGACTCATCAAACTCCTTCCCCCCCAGTATGGAAACCCATAATTGGAAGAGAGCTCACAAATATGAAGCCACTTCCTGAGGAGCAAGGGGTTTGTGCCCCACATCACATGCTCCAACCCTTGGGATCTGCACAGTAAAGATGAACCTCCAAAATATCTGGCTTTGAAAACCAATGAGGCTTATATCCAGGAAAGCCATAAGACTGTAGGGAACAGAGATTCTACTCTTAAAGAACTCTTAAGAACACAGATTCATTCACCCTGGAACCCACTGCAAAAGTAGCAGTTTGTAAAGCACCTACACTTATATGTGAAGGAGATCCATTTATTAACCTTACAGCATCTGCCAAAGGCACAGAAGCATGCTGGGACTCTCTGCAGGGATGGAGGTGTTGTCAGGCACCATTTTTGCACTCTCCCTCTGACCTGCTTGTGCTGATGGGCACATGCTGCTCTCGCACCAATCCCATAGTCCCACCAAAGCCAACAGGCAAATGCCCTGCCTCTATGTTTCTCCCATGGCCCTGCCAAAGCTGGAAATCTTGCACAACCTACACATTGACCACCTGGTTCTGGTGACTGGGAGTTTACATTTCTGGGCCCCACAGGTCTAAAACAATTGAAGAGATAGTTCTTGGCAGGCTACCACCCCCAGAGCACTGCACAGACAACAGATTAAAACACACTCCCAGTTTTCCAGTGAAAAAGCCCTATTGTCTAGGAGCTTCAGCTTGAGGGCAGGCTTAAGGTTTACCATCTAGAGGCCACAGAAGTATTCTCAGGCTACATATCCCTTGGCCTCACTACAGCTTACTAGTACCTTACAGAAAGGAGCTTCTACACTTGTCTGGAACCCCGATTTTTTGCAACTTTTATGAAGGGGGACAACTCCAGATTGCCTGGTCTGGAGGCTAGCAGACTTTATAACTGTGGTCCCATAGGACTGTATATAATTGCATATCTTAAAAGCTGCTGCATGAAGCACTAACTTCCAATGAACCTGAAAGTAGGTGCTGACTAGATCCTAACCTCTGAAACACTCACAATTCTTGGCACATCCTGAACAATTAGGACCTATCAACACTAAATCAAGCTGCTTAGACAATCACGAAGGTTTGAGATACAACCAGAGCTAGGGCAGAGGTCAGAGAAAAGGCTCATCTCCTATACAAGTCCACTCTTTCAAGCCTAGAAGAGGCTGTTTTGCCTAATAAATGGAAACAAACACAGCAAATCAAGCAAAATGAGGAAATAGGGCAATATGTTCCAAATGAAAGAAGAAAATGAAATCTCAGGAAAAGAAAAACCTTAATGAAATGGACATAAGTAATTTACCTGATAAAGATTTTAAAGTGATGGTGATTAAGATGCTCACCAAACTTGGGAGAAGAATGGATAAACACAGTGAGAACTTCAAAAAAGAGAAAGAAAACGTAAGTACCAAAAAATAAGTCACAAAGCTGAAGAACACAATAGCTGAGCTGATAAATACACCACAGGGGTTTAATAGTAAATTAGATAAAACAGAGGGAAAAAAATCAGTGACCTGGAGGATAGGGCAATAAAACTCACCCAACAACAACAACAAAAAGTCTTTTAAAGTGAATATAGTTTAAGGGACCTATGAAACAACATGAAGCAGAGTAATAGTTGCGTTATATAGGTCTTAGAAGAAGAAGAGAGAGAGAAAAGGAACAGAAAACTTATTTGAAGAAATAATGCCTGAAAATTCCCTAACCAGGGGAAAGAAACAGAAATCTAGATCCAAAAAGCTCAAGGGGTTCCAAACAAGATGAATCCAAGGATACCTACCCCAAGGTACATTATAATTAAAATGTCAGACGTTAAAGATAAAGAGAGTCTTGAAAACAGCAAAAGTAAAACAACTTGTTACATACATGGTAATCTCCATAAGACCATCAGCAGATATCTCAGCAGAAACTTTGCAGGCCAGAAGGGAGTGAGTGGCATGATATACTCAAAGTGCTGAAAGGAAAAAAAAAAACTTCCAAGAATACTCTACCTTGCAAGATTATCACTCAGAATTGAAGGAGAGATAAAGAGGTTTCCAGACAAGGAAAAGCTAAAGTAGTTCATCATTACTAAACTGAAGTTACAGGAAATATTAAAAGGACTTCTGTAAGCTGAAAAAAAGGGCGCACTAATTAGTAACAGGAAAACATCTGGAAGCAATAATGTCACTGGGGAAGGTAAATATATGGTAAAGGTAGTGGATCACCTATAAAGCTAGTATGAAGGTTAAAAGACAAAAGTAGTAAAAATAACTATAATAATTAGTTAAGGGTTACACAAAATAAAAAGATATAAAAAGTAACATCAAATTCATAAAACATAGGAGTTAGGGTGAGTAAAAATTTAAAGTTTTAAAATATATTCAAACTTAACTAGGTATCAACTTAAAATAGACTATATTTTTTATATATAGGCTGCTATATGTGAGACTCATGATAACTACAAACGAAAAAGCTATAGTTGAAACACAAAAGAAAATGAGAAAGAAATCTAAGCATAACATTACAGAAGAGTCATCAAACTACAATGGAAGAAAGCAAGAGAAGAAATTAACAGAGAGAACTACAAAACAGCCAAAAAACAGTTAACAAAATGCCAACAAGTACATATGCATCAATGATCACTTTAAATGTAAATGGACTAAATTCTCTATTAACCCAACCCAGACTAGCTGAATGGGTTAAAAAAAAAAAAAAAAAGACATTTATTGGCTGCCTAAAGAGACTCACTTCAGATGTAAGGACATACACAGACTGAAAGTGAAGGGATAGAAAAAGATGTTCTATGCAACGAAGACCAAAAGAAAGTGGGGTTAACTAAACTTATACTAAAATAGACATTGAAACAAAGGCTGCAATAAAAGACAAGTATTGCATTACATAATGATAAAGGTGAAAATCCAACAAGAAGATATAACATTTTTGATATTTACATACTCAACATAAGAACACCTAAATATATACAGCAAATATTGACAGAACCAAAGAAAAATTCTTTCAGATGATCATACTTCATGATCATGTGGGATTTACTCCAGGGGTACAAGGATGTTTCAACACCACAAATCCATCAATGTGATACAATACATTAACAAAATGAAAGATGAAAATCATGTATGATCATCTCACTAAACACAGAAAAAGCATTTGATGAAATTAATCTATTTATAAAATCTCTCAACAAACTGGATATAGAAGGAACATCCCTCACAAAATAAAGGCCATGTGGGATACACAAAATAAAAATCTAATAACAGAAGCCCACAGGTAATGTAGAAATCAATGGTGAAAAGCTTAAAGCTTTTCTTCTAAGATCAGGAACAAGACAAGGATGCCCATTCTCACCACTTTCATTCAACTTAGTATTGGAAGTCCTAGCCAGAGCAACTATAGGAAAAAAAGAGATCTCAGTTGGAAAGAAAGAAGTAAAACTGTCAGTATCTGCAGACAACATGTGTTTATATATACTAAAGACTCCTTCAAAAAACTATTAGAAAATTTCAGTACAGTTGCAGGGTACAAAATCAACATAAAAATCTGTCACATTTCTGGGGCGCCTGGGTGGCTCAGTAGGTTGAGCGTCCGACTTCGGCTCAGGTCATGATCTCGCGGTTTGTGAGTTCGAGCCCCTCATAGAGCTCTGTGCTGACAGCTCAGAGTCTGGAGCCTGCTTTGGATTCTGTGTCTCGCTCTCTCTCTGCCCCTCCCCTGCTCACGCTCTGTCTCTCTCTGTCTCAAAAATAAATAAAACATTAAAAATAATAAAATAAAATAATAAAATAAAAATCTGTCACATTTTTATATACTAACAACTACAGAGAAATTAAGAAAACAATTCCATTCAAAATTGCATCAAAAAGAATAAACTACCTAAGAATAAATTTAACCAAAAGGATGAAAGACCTGTACACTGAAAACTATAAGATACTAATGAAACAAATAAATGGGAAACTATCTTATACTCATGGATTGAAAGAATTAATGTTGTTAAAATTTCCATATTACCCAAAGCATTCTACAGATTAAATGCAATCCCTATCAAAATTCCCATGTCATTTTTCGCAGAAATAGAACAAAATAATCTAAAAATTTATCAGGTACCATCAAAGCTCCTGAATAGCCAAAGCAATATTGAGAAAGAACAAAGCTGAAAGCATCACACATCCTGATTTCAAGCTGTATTACCAAGCTATAGTAATTAAAACAATATGGTATTGGCATAAAAACAGACACATGTATCAATGGAATAGAATAGGGAGCCCAGAAAAAAACCTCTGCATATATGATCAATTAATTAATGACAAAGGAGGCAAGAATATATGATGGAGAAAGGACAATCTCTCAATAAGTAGTGTTGGAAAAACTGGACAGCCACATTCAAAAGAGTGGAACTGGACTACTACCTTATACCATACACAAAAATTAACTCAAAATGGATTAAAGACTTGAATGTAAGACCTGAAACCCTAAAACTCTTAGAGGAAAACATAGGCAGTAAGCTCTTTGACATCAGTCTTGGTGATGATTTTTTGGACCTGACTCCAAAGGCAAGGGCAACAAAAGCAAAAATAAAGTGGTGGGACTACATCAAACTAAATAGCTTCTGCACAGCAAAAGAAACCCTCAATGAAATGAAAGGCTTCCTACTGAATGGGAGAAAAAATTTCCAATATATATCATATCCAATAAGAAGTTAATATCTAAAATATATAAAGAACTCATACAACTCAATAACAAAAATAATCAAATTTAAAATTGGGCAAAAGACCTGAATAGACATTTTTCCGAAAGAGACATACAAATGGCCAACAGACACATGAAAAAAATCTCAACATCACTAAGCATCAGGGAAATGCAAATCAAAACCAAAATGAGACAGCTATCACCTTATCCCTGTCAGAATGGCTATTATCAAAAGAAATAACAAGTGTCAGCAAGGATGTGGAGAAAAGGGATGCACAGTTGATGAGAATGTAAATTGGTGCAGCCGTTATAAAAACAGTATGAAGATTCTTCAAAAAGTTGAAATAGAACTACCATATGATCCAGCAATTCCACTGCTGGGTATTTATCCAAAGAAAATGAACACTAATTTGAAAAGATATATGCATGCCTATATTCATTGCAACATTATTTACAATAGCTTGGATATGAAAACAACCTAGTGTTTATTGATGGATAAATCTATAAGGAATATATGACGTATATGCGATGTATGGAACACTACTCAGTCATAAAAGAGAATCAGATCTTACCATTTGTGACATGAGTGTAACTTGATGATATTATGCTAAGTGAAATAAGTCATGCAGCAAAAGACAAATACAAATGATTTCACTTATATGTGGAATCTAAAAAACAAACAAGCCAAACAAACCAAACAAAAAACAAAACCCATAGATACAGAGAACAGATTGGTGGTTTCCAAAAGGGGGGGGCGGGGATAGACGGTGGGCCAAATGCATGAAGAGGATCAAGAGGTACAAACCTCCAGCTATAAAATAAGTAAGTTATGGGGTGGTGATGGATAGCATGGTGACTATAGTCAACAATATTGTATTGTATATTTGAAAGTTGCTAAGAGAGTAGATCTTGAAAATTCTCATCATAAAAAAGAATTGTAACTCTGATAGTGATGGATGGAAACTAGACTTACTGTGGTGATCGTTTTGCAATGTATGTAAATATTGAGTCATTATGTTGGAGCCTGAAACGAATATGCCTGTGTCAATTATACTTTAATAAAAAATAAAATAAAAGCCATAAAAATATTAATTAAAGAACATGAAAGTCATTTAAAAAAATCTGCTACATAACAGCAAGATCTGTACCGCTCTCCTGTAATGTATGATATTACCAAGAATGAGAAGGAAACATGAGTTTTGACAATTATGCATATTAAATTCAGTCTCTCATTTCAGGTATATGTCAGATGTCACCATCTTCAAGAATTCATAAATAAGCAGTTCTCTTCCTCTAGTCAAAGTAATATGAATTATAGGATGAGAAATATTACGTTAAACCACTCTGTTTTGGTTGCACACCTATAAAATACTCTTTTGCATCCCAGAAGCTCTGGATCACAGAAATTTTCCAAATACTTCATCCATCACTATAATGTAGTTACTTCTAGGGTGTGATTTCCACAATCAAAGGTGAAATGGAGAATAACAGATCATCACTTTTTACTAATTAATGATTTAAGTTATTATGCCTGGTAAGCTTGAGCATTTTTCAAAATGAGAATTGCAGGGCCCTATTTTTTGGAGCAGCACAGTCTAAATTAGAGCCATACAATAGTATTCCCTAAACTGCGGTTTCATTTTTCACGGTTTTAGTTACCTGTGGTCAACCACGGTGCAGAAGCAGATGATTCTTTTTCTGATGTATCATCAGAAGATCAATCATAGCCTAACGCTAAGTCACAGTGCCTGCATCACTCACCTCACTTCATCTCATCACATAGGCATTTTATCATCTCACATCATCACAAGAAAATTGAGTGTACTACAAAAAAGTATTTTAAGAGAGAGAGAGACCACATTCGGATAACTTTTATTACAATACATTCTTACAATTGTTTCATTTCATGATTAGCTAATCTCTTAATCTCTTTCTGTACCTAATTTATGCATTAAACTTTATTGGGTGCCTGGGTGGCTCAGTTGGTTGAGCGTCTGACTCTTGATTTCGACTCAGGTCATGATCTCACGGGTTCACGGGTTTGAGCCCTGTGTTAGGCTCTGTGCTGACAGTGAAGCCTGCTTGGGATTTCTCTCTCTCACTTTCTCTCTGCCTCTCTCCTTCTCTCTCTCTCTTTCTCTCTCTCTCTCTTTCTCTCTCTTTCAAAAAGTAAATAAACAAACATTAAAAAAATAAATTAAACTTTATCATAGGTAGGGTACATAGGAAAAAGCATAATGTATATAGGGTTCAGTACTATCCTCTGATGGATAAGGAAGACTACTATGTATCTATATCTATCTATATCTACTATATTCACAAAATAGCATTTGAAAGGTACTGGTGACAATAAGGATGTTTATGATACCCTTTTTGTTGTTACCCATATGTTTATTTTCAAGAAATAAAAAAAGTGGCATATTTAGCATTCTTTGACTATGTAAGTTGGGTGCTAAAAAGTTAAAAAGTTATATCAAAAGTTAGTTTTGTCATCAATTCTGTCTTCAACTCCAACCTTAGAGCTCAGCTACTGTAAACATTTTAGTTTCTCTGGAGGCTTGCTGTTCATGGCATTCATGCTGCAAAATTGTATTATAGCTGAGGCATTTGTACAACTTTCTATAATAAATGCCTTCAGACAATGGCCGCAGATCTCAAGAAGATTTCCATAAAGAGAATTCTATAGTGGTTTACTGTATAGTGAGGGCCAAGTAAATCAAACAAATGTGGTCCACTTTCGGTGAGAGTTAAATATTTGAGTCCCTAAATCAAATCTCATCTGCTTTTACCAGTCATGGTAACATTTAATAACCAGTAGGCTATAAAACATTTTAAGAAATGTATGTATCACACATTGATGACTTATATTGGCAATTCATTATTCCTAACTCTTTTATTGCCATTTTATCATTCCTGACTAATTGCATGTTCTGACAGTTTCTATGAAATGTGTGATCCCAAATAATAATTATTGACTATTCATCCAGCAGTGGTAGGAAGCACAGCCAGGATAAAATGTGTCCCAGATGATACATTGGCAAATGCTATTTAGACTTTGATAATTTCATGTTAATTTTGATTTCAACAGTAATTAGAGAATTTATGCCTTAAAAATTTTCACTTTTATTGACATCCTTAAATATTCACAGTGGTTAATAAAGAAAAGTTTCTTATTGATTATTTTTACAGAGCTAGTTTATCAGTATAATAAATTTAAAATCTTTGATTTTTAAGGGAAATTTTCTATCAAGAAATAATGACTTGGGATATATCGTAGGTAGAAGTTTTGTTTTATTAGCAAATAGTTTTCTTCTTCAAAACAAATCAATCTTATTTTCTGGTTTAATGTTCCATTTGAGGGTAATATTTATGAAGAGAGTCTTCATATAGACAAACATCAAAACCAAACTGTAACCCACAAACGCCATACCAGCAACTTGTCCATCTTCAGTGATGTTTTTCAACAGAGTTGTAATTCAATCATAAGCAACCACTTCTGTGGTTACATGTGAAACCCCAAAAGTTCAGTTTTACCTATGGCTGTTCAGTGAAACTGCAAACACAATTCACTAAGCTTTTATATACATTCTAGCTCTTTAACTTAGTCATGCAAAGAACCCAAAGGCATCTGACCTGCTGAGTTGCCTGAAGATATGAAACTGTCCTTCTGAACAGTTTTTCTCTGAAATAACTCAATATGGCTTTAGTTCGATACAGATTTTATTTGGAGGCAGTGAAGAAAACTGACATGCTTCACAGGCTCTCTTTGCCAATCTAGCAACACCTAGTCTGATGTCAAGGAAAGAGTGGACATTTGGGAAAACTGGAACAGCATTTCCATAATAAAATAGCTTCAATGATAGGGAAGTACTTCTGTAACCCTAAACTCTACAATGTCTGTATGAATAGGTATTTATTTACTGTAAACTAACACAAAATTAAGCAAGATGGAAAGTGATGGCAATAAATACTTGCTTACAAGCAGTTTATTTATTTAGCAAATATCTAATGAGTGTTCGGTACTAGAGACACTAAAGAGGTAAAATCAGGCCCTGATATCAATGGTTGTCCAAGTTTATAAGAATAGTTATATTTTAAATGTTACCTAGAAGATAACTTCACTTAATATGTTATAGTAACATTTCAAATTCTGCTGTTAGATATTTGGAGAATATGAATATAGAGGGCAGCCTATGCGACCCTTATAGTGCATCAAAAATATATAAATAATAAGCAGTAAGATATAAATGAGGAAAAGGGAGGGAAATAGAGCCAAACCATTCTCTTTCTCTCTCTCTCTCTCTTTTATTTTTATCTTTTTTTTACAGATGCAGCTATTCATGTTTAGGCACATTTGTATAGTATGTAAGGTAAGAATGATAAACAATGTCATACTCTAGCATCAACAGCAATGAAATGGGAATTAAGGTATGAAAGATCTCTGAGCCTCAGTTTCCTCATCTGTAAAGTGAAAGTGGCAGGTCTATGTGATTTCTCAGATATGCGTATATACTGAAAACTACTAAGGATAAAGAAAACTGATTTTATACCCATGAATATTCAGAGCTACTGAGATACAACCATAAGGTAAAGAGAATAAAATAATCTCTAAAAACCAGACAATAAAATCTATCTCATTTATCTATTGCCACATCCCATCATAATAAGACTGTATTCATTCTGCTATTTGCAATGCATTTATACTATATAGGATGAAAGCATTTCATCATATACTGTTTCCTTCCAAAGAATTGTAAACTTGATTTTAAGTTTTCTGCTTATTTGAAAATGAGCTAGAAAATCACCCCAGTAATTATGGCCCAGAGTCTTAACTTTTAGATAATGGAGAAATATCACTACCTTAGCATATATGTTCTGTGCATAAAATCACCCACACCACATCTTCCTGAAACCTTGAAATTGTGGGAGAATCATCTGAGCAGTCTCCCTCAAATGGAGAGGGAAATAAACAGTGCTATTTCTGAACCAAGTGAATTTTCCTCAAAACAATCTTTCTGGAAACAAGCAACAAAACTAAAAGACAACCATCTGAATGGGAGAAGGTATTTGCAAATGACATTTCCGATAAAGGGTTAGTATCTAAAATATATAAAGAACTGATACAACTCAACACCTTTCCTTTTAAGGACAAGGAAAATTGATTTTGTCCCCATGAATATTTGGAGCTACTGAGATACAACCATAAAGTAAAGAGAAAAAAAAAACAATCTCCAAAAACCAGACAATAAAATCTATTGCTTTTTTGAACATTATTGAAAAAAATGAATAATCCAATTAAAAAATGGGCAAAGACATAAACAAACATTTCTCCAAAGAGGACATACATATGGACAACAGACACATGAAGAGATGTTTAACATCACTAATCATCAGGAAAATGCAAAACCACATTGAGATATCATCTCACAGCTGTCTGAATGGCTAAAATTAAAAACATAAGAAACAACAAGTCCTGGCAAGGATGTGTAATAAAAGGAATGCTTGTGCACTGTTAGTGGGAATGCAGACTGGGGACGCCACTCCAGAAACCAGTACAGAGATTCCTCAAAAAGTGAAAAATAGAACTGTCCTATAATCCACTAATTGCACTACTGGGTATTTACCTAAAGAATACAAAAACACTGATCTGAAAGGATATATGCACCCCTATGTTTATTGCAGCATTGTTTACAATAGCCAAATTATTAAATCAGCCCAAGTGTCCATTAAGAGATGAATAGATAAAGAAGGTTTGGTGTATACTATGCTACATGAAATAAGTCAGTCAGAGAAAGACAAATACCATATGATTTCACTCATATGTGGAATTGAAGAAACAATACAAATAAAGGGTGTTGGGGAGAGACAAAGCAAGAAACAGACTCTTAACTATAGAGAACTGAGGGTTACCAGAGAGGTGGGTAGGGGGATGGGTGAAATAGATAACAGGGATTAAAGAGTACAGTTATCATGGTGGGCACTGAGCAATATACAGAATTGTTGAATTACTGTATTGTACACCTGAAGCTAATATAATACTATATGTCAACTATATTGGAACTAAAATAAAAACCTTACCAAAATAAAAAAATAGAAAAGGAATGGGTTGTGGAATGAGTATTGTAATTTGAAAAACAAAACAAAACAAAACAGAAAAAAAAAAAACAGTAAAAACACATCATCATATGCAAATCTCTGCTGTTGGGCTCACTCACAGGAGGTCCGTGACAGTCATCCAGAAATATTTCCAAAATTCTCAAATTGCCAAGTCATTCTGATACATACTTAACCCATACCCTACCTTCCAAATATTCTACTCTAATTGAAAAACATTAATTTAGAGACATCCAAATAAAATCAATGACACATCATTAATGACTATACTACAAACACCAGTTTTGATCCTTGATTTTCAGAGAAGCCATGCATCAAATTTGTGAACATATATATCCTGGATGTTTACAAAGTTTGGGAATACTGAATTTGGAATAGTGTGGTAAATTCCTGTTAGCAAGCTAGACCAGACAAAACTATCCTGCTAATAGTGCTTTGGTAAGTGGGTATGTTCACCCTCTCTCTCTGCAGTTGAAGACACTATGGTAACTTAAGAAATCTTCTAAAGCAATCACCATTAGAACTGACAAAACTTCCCTAGAGGAACAAGAATATTGGTCGCCAAATTGCCTAGTATCAAAATATTAGCACTGTAGAAATATCAAAAATCTAATGTCTCTATTTCATTTTTTTATTAATATTTAGACAGAAAAGAGTAAAGGTTGAAAAATAAAAAGGTTCTTACAGGCTACAACATATGAAGGATAAAGAATGTTGGATCTTCAGTGTCCATTGTATCTGTCTATAATGTTTAAAACCTGCCAAAAATACGCTATTGTAAATTCACTCATTCAACAAATATGTATTGATCACTAACTATGTAATTGACACTTTTCTGGACACTGGAGTTATCTCTTCTACTTTTGCCTCCATTTTTGTCTATCTCTAAAAAATTTTTAATTATTTAAAATCCAGAACCATACATGAGTTTATATTCTCAATAAGTGTGATAATACCAAATTTTTCCATAACATATTTTGCAACGTCAGTCATACCCCAAATAGTCTATACAAAGATGATGTCTAATTCCCTTCTTCTCTAAATTGGCAAAGATCAAGGATCATCTATTTTAATGTTAATATCTTTGCTACAACAATGACCATCTTAGTTCCTTGATGCAATTAATAATTGAGCAATTTTCTTCTAAAAACAAAAACAAAAACAAAACTCAACTCATTAGAAGTTTTTAGATAACAATGTTGTTCTCACCAGTTAATTTGTTCTGGCTTTTGTAGAATAGAAAATAAGAGTGGGTAAGTATGAGTTGTAGTCAGTATTCTAAAGGAATAAATTTTATTGACTTTGACAAAACTCTGTTTTCTGATAATTTGAAAAGCACTATTTCTCAATCATGTGACAACATTTTTCTTCCTGTATATACCTACTTAGAAAAGTCTGAGAGTTTTTAGATAAGAGGACATCATTAGGTTAAAGCAAAATCTGTTAATCCAAATTTCCCAGTGAGACCTTTACCAGTTCACTCTTGCTCCTAGATTTTGAAACTCTTCTATTTCTTCCCTTAAATTCCCTGGATGCATTTCAAATGAATTTGGAAACAAGATAATGAAAACAGAAGCAATCTCCTTGAGAAGGCTCAAAAACAATTAATATGGAATTAATTGCCATTTTAAAATATTTTCAGATCACAAATCAATATTTGTAAATGTTAAGGGATTGGGAATCCTACACTGGCATAAGAATGGAAGGTTATGAGTTAAATCAATATAGGCGGTGAGGGGAAAGTTTTTTGAAGCAGGAGTACTTCCCCCAGATTTTGCTTAGCCTTGATAGAATACCCATATACCTGGTAGAATACAAAGTCTCAAAATAGGGGTAGAGATAAGGTATCTGTAAATCCACAGAATGCAACCAACTAGTGCATTCCATTTTCAGTAACCCTCACTCCTTCCTCCTACAAAACTAAATCAGAAAATTCAGGAAGGGACTGGAGTACATATTTTGAGAAAACTCTACAGATTCACTTTTATTTTACCAATGCTTTATTCTAATTTTTTATCTATGTTTACATGAAAAATTGGCATCTCCTAGGCAGAATGATATTTTAAAATACACAGATGCTGCAAATAAAACATCTCATGGCTGTTCAACAGAAACATAAGGCCACTGAAATATATTAATTTGTCAGTACACATGTAAATGTGGCTAAGCAAAAATTTGGCAGAAGAACAGCATTCTCACAAAGAAAATACAACACAGTAAAACATAAACACAATTAAATGAACCAAATTATAACCCATCAGTAGATGAGAGAGGCGTGCCATTGACTATGTCTGCATGGTAACTATACAATCAATTTTCTGGCTTATTAGACGAAATATGCACAAAGCTTTTGGACAATTAACTGTATATTAGAATCCCATTAATTTAGCCAACATTTATTGAATACCTATCATATTTCATGCATTATGATAAACACTGGCATTACAAAGATGAAAACAGGCATGGTCCACACAGTCAAGAACTTGCCATCTTAAGTCATTTCTTTACTGCATAGGTTTAGACATTTTATAGATTATCTAATATTTCTTAAAATCAACAAAAGCCTGATACAGGATGATTTGTCTATGCTCTGTGATGTTCTTGCCTTACACGTGTACATAAGTATGTAATCCACTTTATACTCTGTGATACTTTAGCAATACATAGACAGTAAAACTGTATTTCATTTTTAAATGTCTCATTAGTTAATTCTTTTATTCAACAAATATTTATTCAGGAATTATTCCTTACCACATTCTGTGCCAGTAACTAGAGGCAGCAGTGAAATATCAGTGTATTTCTTATTTTTCAGATCTGTAATTTTATGTTTCTTCTTCTCCCAGTAACAACACTCCTAGAGTCTCCCATCTGGACAGATTACTTGCTTTGTTTTCCTACTGTTAGTCTGCAATTCTCTTGAGAATATCTAGACTTCTCTCATCTTCATCAACGTATTTGGCTTGATCTATTCCCTTCCCTTTCTAATCTGACACACTGATGTATACTAATCAATGACATCTCTCACCCCTCCATGTAATAGTGGTGCACTGATGCAATGTCCTTCTAGAGATCATGTAGTTAAACCAAAGTGACTCTAATGATAGGGATCCCAAACCCTGAGACAGACAATTTGAGGAGATGATTGGACTGAATTCATAAATAGTCACCTACATACCTATGCAGGGATTATGCCTGTAGCCACCTGCTGTTAAATGTTGTGAAAAGTATTTTGATATTTAATTGCATTGCTCATCTCACATTGAGATGCGCCCAATGTGATGCACACACCTTCTGTTTTAGAAATTTAGGTGTAGTCCTTTGATTGATGAGTATAATCACTTCATAACAGGAGTTTGTTTCCTCCATCCTTCATGCTGTTGTGTCCTGCTAATCAGGTACTAATATGAGGAGAGGACATTCGTCCTCAAGACTGCTTTAACAGTGTCTGGTTTAAATACACAGTCATTCTAGTTTGCAGTCAGACTAAGCCAGTAATCAGGAATACTTTCTACTACCTGTGACAAATTTCAGTTTTCAAAATGAAGTTTATTTCAAAGTCATTCTGTAAGAAAAATTAACATTTATGTGCTAGGGACTGTGCTACTTCTTTATATCTGCCATTTCATGTAGTTTTTGTTTGTTTGTTTTTGTTTTTTTTTATGGTTCTATGAGATAGAATTTATACCTCTGTTTTACAGATGAGGAAGCTGATGAAGAGAGGCTAACTAAATCTTTGGCCGTGGTCAAATCACTAACAAGTGTAGAAAACTAAGATTGGAGCAAGTGGAACAGATATCAATGGTATCAGAAATAGACTATGACCAAAAACATACCTGCCACCACTTATCACTATGATTCAAAGTCCACCTTTAGTAAGTCATCGTTCGGAGCCCTAAAGTTATTTTACTTGACCTCTTTTTTTTTTCATTTTAGAAGATTTATATATATATATATATATATATATATATATACACACACACACACACATATACACATATATGTATATATACCTGCCACCACTTATGTATATATATTTACATATGCATATATATATATATATATATATATATATCTTCTAAAATGAAAAAAAAGAGGTCAAGTAAAATAACTTTAGAGCTCTGAACGATGACTTACTAAAGGTGGACTTTGAATCATAGTGATATATGTATATATATCCCTAAAAGAAATAATGCCTACAGGGTGCCTGGGTGGCTCAGTTGGTTAAGCATCTGACTACAGCTCAGGTCATGATCTCACAGTTTGTGAGTTCCAGCCCCGGGTTGGGCTTTGTGCTGACAGCTCAGAACCTGGAGCCTGCTTCAGATTCTGTGTCTCCCTCTCTCTCTGCCCCTCCTCCACTCACACTCTGTCTCTCTCTCCTTCAAAAATAAACATTAAAAAAAAATTTGTTTTTAAATTTTTTTTAACGTTTATTCATTTTTTTGATAGAGAGAGACAGAATGTGAGTGGGGGAGAGGGGCAAAGAGAGAGGGAGACACAGAATCTGAAGCGGGCTCCAGGCTCTGGACTGACAGCACAGAGTCCGATGTGGGGCTCGAACTCACAAACCGTGAGATCATGACCTGAGCCAAAGTCGAACGCTTAACCGACTGAGCCACCCAGGCACCCCCTAAAAAAAAATTTTAAAGAAATAATGCCTAAAGATTTTCACCTAAATATTATTGAATATTCAGAAATCTCTACAGGGATACATTGCCTTTGTGACTTTATTGCCTTATGTTTAATTTCACTAAATCTAAGATGCCATCAATTGTAAAATGTACCAACTTTTTGTTACCTACCACAAAGAAAAAAGTGCCAATTAGTCATGACAATTGTGATGATTTTCTTATCACATTGACTTAACATCACACCTCTAATTTTAGAGATGCTAAAATGTGAAAAATGCACTACTTAAAATTAGCAAACTAGTGTAGACACTTTGAATATGAAGAAAATAAAATAAGATAGATTTTAGAGTATCACTAAAGACTAACTTTACCTGCTCCACCATCTAATGAAGATTTTTTAAATTGCTGGATGATTACTTAAACTGGTGTGGAAAACTATAATTTAAATACCCGTGCTATTGCAGAATTAGACTATGCACAGTCATTAAGTTCAGAAGAATGTCGCTGCTATAGTTATGATGGTAATTAAGAAAATACTAATTTAATATCTGCTGCTTATTACTTTGTCCTTTGCAATGTAAAGGGAAAGTAAAAGATACAATGTTCCATGCTTCTCAGACTTTTAAATGAGGGGAAAATGAGGAACTATGTTTGAGTTTAAGTGGGTAAATAGAACATATCGGCATTCTAATCTCCCTCTGAGAACATTTCTGTATTCAGCTCAGACACAACCATCATTGCCAACCTTGTCCCAAGAATGCCTCGTCACTGCTTGAGTAACGTGCAACATTCTCTGTGGGCTCTCTCTTACAATGATAGACTTACCACATGAACCATCTGAGCAAGGTTAACATGAGTTACTTAGTACAGAACTTTATTTTCTGTTTTTATATATTATCCACCTGCCTTTAACAAGTAAGCAAACATCAGAGTAGTTGGTAATAAAAATATTATAAGCCTTATAGCTGGAGTTGAATTTGAATCCCTTTTTTACAAGTTTGATTTTTTTTAAGTTGTAAGATACAAGAAACTAGAGAGATAACACACTTTTTAGTGGGTATTCAATATATATTGGTTTCCTACATACCCACACTTTGTAAAGAGAACGTTTGGGTTGATCTCTTTCAGGAGACCCTGCAGTTTGACGGTTTGGAACACTAGCGATGAATAAAAGAGGACGCAATTATGGTGGCTGATGTTGAAAAGAAAACAAATAACACATAAATTCCGTGGGAAGCCTAAGCTAGATTTTATATTTCTCAGAAGGTGTAAAAGCTATTTATTAATATACACAATTTGCTGCAAAGGGCTCCTGTTTAATGCTCACTTTTTGCTTGTGTTCATCTTTCCCTCTTGTTTTTCTTTCCCTACCACTGATCTTTTTAATCAGTGGAATCTTTTTTTAATTGAAGTACAGGTGACAGTGTTAAATTCGTTTTAGGTGTACAACGTAGCGATCAGACAAGTCTATACGTTATGCTGTGCTTGAGAGGCTAAGAGAAAAATTACCAGGTGTACTCACACCTGCAAAGGCAAGATCTTTCCCTTCCCCCGCCATTCCCGAAACCAGCCAGGGCGCGCCCGGTCATAGTCTGACATAAAGGCGGGAACCAATCAAGTTCTGCTGAATGGTTTGAAATAAAGGCTGGAACCAATCAAGTTCTGCTGAGCGTTCAAATTTAAATGTCAACCTATAACAACTCTGTAACCTCAAAAAAATCCCTAACTTGTTTGTGCCTGTCTATAAAAGAAGCTGTAAGATCCTTGCTCGGGGCCTCTTGCGTCATCGGCAACGAGTGCGCGGAGGACCGGGTTCGAACCTGCAATAAATGACCCTTGCTGCTTGGCTTTGGCTCTGGACTCTGGTAGTTTGTTTTCGGGGGGTCTCTCGAATCGGGGCATATCATGCTCACAAGTTTAACCACCATGTGTCACCACACAACACTATTACAACACCATTGACTATCTTCTTTGGGCTGTATCCCCTGCCATTTCTCCTACCTTTACTTTTTCTTGCTAACTGTGCTCCAAAGTCCATATTACTGGAACAGCTGTGGTTTTGTTAACCAGTGCCTAGAAGCATTTCCATGTATTTTGTCTCCTCACCTCAAGCTTTGCAAAAAATCCAAAGTGCAGACCATGAACCCCAATAGAGCCTTTTAGTTCTTACCCCTATTGTGGAAAAAGCTAGAAGGTGTTTCTCCTAAATTGTCACTAATCTAAGGTTTTCTACTAAAATATAATGCAGCGAGCTTTCGTTCAATGAATTACAAAATTCTAGACAAGTTTCAGTGCCCATTTAGAATCAGGTTAGATGAGCAAATATTCTTGTTATTTATAGTCCCTGAGTTAATTTTTCAAAGAACTACCGTTTGAAGTCTTCTACAGGATCAGGATCCTAGGTAACCAGTTAGTCAATGTTTAGTAACAATTTGAAGCAACACATTCATTACGTAAGGATTCCCCCATACACACATCATATGTGAAATATATCTATAAATATTTCATCTCTACATAGAAATTTTGTTATGACTTCTTACTTGGGTTTTGGACTACTCCTTATACTTTGGTAAATAAATAACTGCATATTCTTTACCCATATTTTAACTTCCACAGTTTCCATATTTTAACTCTATATTGAGAATGTAGAAAAGATCAATTCAGTGAAAATTTATAGTTCTAGACAATTTTAAAAAAAGCAACATCTGCATTTTTTGTTTTACTTTCAGTATTTCAAAGCAGGCAGAACTTTGTACAATAATTAGTTTCAGGAAAGAAGTTTCAATTAGGAGACAAGAAAATGGAACATCTCAAATGCATTTTTCTGATGTTCATGGTTACTAGAGTTCCTACAATTATTTTGGTGTAATTTCTCAGCACAAAACATCTACTTTCAGAAAACTTAGTGAATGTTTTCTTCCTATTAGTTTTTTTCAGGATTCTTCAAAATTCTCCCATAAAGAGGTTATATTGTATATTCACCTAGCCCCATGGTTCTTGCTCTTTCTCCTTATTTATATTCTCAGCAGGGAGCTGCTAATGTTTCCTAAAATATACAATAAACTGTTGTCAGCTGGCAGTCGAGTTAGTTATATACCTGAAGCCACTGTACTTGAAGCAACTTTGCAATTAATACTAAATTACACTGACAGATTTTATTAAATATATTTACTCATCATAAACCCTCCTGGATCAATTAATTGTTGTGAAATAGAACTTCTAACTTTAAGGAAGTCCCATACCAAAAAGACAACAATATCGTATTTCAAACGCCTATCTTTTTCTTTTAAAAAAAATAGTAGCACATTTCCTATGGTCAGATTTATAAGGCCACACTCTGAGGTAAGCTCTTACCTTACCTAAATTCTTAACAGATTCCCCACACTGGCAGGGTAGGCTGACTGTGAATCCGTTCTACACTCCTGTCCCTGAGCACTGCATCATGACACTATAATGGGAAAAGTTGATCTCACAGAAGTATTTTCAAAGCAAAACAAAGTAGTTTAGAAGCATTGACTCATTCAATCACCTATTCTACAGATGAGAGACTGAAGATCCTTCCCTACGGTCTACAAGTGACCTCTTTCCTATTGGCTTCTCTTCATTTACGGAAATACGTTTGAAACCAGATATTTTCATGTACAGTATTTCTTTTCTCAGAGAAATATTTTTCAACCTTTCCCACATGGGTATTTGCATACCTTGGGAGAGTCTGAGGATTTTGACCTAGCTTAAGATTAAAATTAATATATTTTATTAATTATGAAATTGATCATTTTTAGGTAATAATAAAGGGATTTCCAATCTCTGCAAGACATTTTATTTTATTAGACATTGAGGATCCAGAGATAAGTAAATATGGTTCCCTTTATCTGAAAGATCTTGCAGTATAGTGGGGAAAGAAAAATAATAAATAACTGTAACTCACTATACTGATGTCACAATAAAGGTGCATATAACATGCCAGAAAGCACAGAAGGTGGACAGACCATTTGCCAAACAAACTTAGAGTAACTTTATATCTGATCATTCTTCCTTCTGATGCTGCTTGCCTTGTAAATAAACACTATTTAAGTCCTGGTATTTTAAAATTGATGTTTTTGTTACTGTGCTATATGACATTTCATCAAACAGTTTATTGAATCTATAATATATAGCACATTGATTCCTAGTACTCCCTTATCTAAAAAATCCATCATTACATTAAAGAAAAAGATAACAGTAGTTTTTTTATAAGCTTTCTTTAATAAATTTGTGATACTGGCCACTTTTTAGCGTCTTATAGCAAAAGTATTTCTTGGGTCATAAATTTAAATCAGTCTGTAAATCATGTAACTAAACTTTGTGAAAACTTCTAGACTTTTGAACCATATTCATTCCAGAGTGGGAAAAGCTTCACTCTAAATTATGCAGGGACTAGAACCTAAAAAAGAAGTTGAATAGTTGTTTCTATTAAAAGTGTGATAACACAACTCTTAGGGAAGTTCTTATCTGAGCTCTTATCTTAGTAGATCCCCCAGGAACTCACTGGCCTTTTGATTTTAAATGTATAATTGTTGGAGAACAAGAATCGGGAGGCACCATAGGAATGTCCTGAAGGAAAGGGACAGAGAAGAAACTGAAAGCAGTTTCATTCCCAGGAGGAAGTCCACGGGACTGCTGTTCTCTCCAGAAGGACATCACAAGGGTGCCAGGTCTGGAGATAAGAATGCTTTGTCTGGTGCCAGATATACTCGTGACCCAGTATGGAATACACTGCGGGTGGATGACCTGTCAGGATCCCAAATACTATGTTGTATGTGCTTGCTGTTATCAGACAAATTGCAAAAATAAAAGAGGCTTGAGCCAGGGGACCGATGCTTCGGCTCCTGGAGAGTCTTGGCCGCTGCTTTTCAATTATCTCATCACCGCACCTTTAGGACCTGTCTCTCTCTATATAATAATGAAAATTATGACAAGAAATATAAAACCAATTAAGAAACTAATTAATACATTGAGTTTTCCATAAAATTTCACAAACATATAAGTCAATTAGTCCTCAGAAAATTTCTATGAAGTAGTTAATATCCCCACATTGAATATGTGGAGACTGATATTCCAAAAGCATAAGAGCACACTATAAGTAGACAGCCTAAACAGGACTTCAAAATCTACTTCTCTGAAATTTCATAATGGCATATTTCCTAATCTAAGTTATAGTATTTAAAAATTTTTTCTAGGGGCGCCTGGGGGGCTCAGTCGGTTGAGCGTCCGACTTCGGCTCAGGTTACGATCTCACGGTCTGTGAGTTTGAGCCCCACATCAGGCTCTGTGCTGACAGCTCAGAGCCTGGAGCCTGTTTCTGATTCTGTGCCCCCCTCTCTCTCTGCCCTTCCCCTGCTCATCCTCTCTCTCTCTCTCTCATCAAAAATAAATAAACATTTAAAAAAATTTTTTTTTCTAGACATCTCCATTTATACTTAAGTATATAACACACAATTATGACTATAAGCTTCATTATGCTAAAATAGTTATAAAATAAATTAGGCATGATTAAAGATTGGTATAGTTAATTAGCAAAGTCACACGAAGAAAGGAAACAGACTGTAGGGTTAGAATCGACTTAGTTCTGTCACTTCCTGTGTGACCTTGAGCAAATGACTTAAATTCTCTGAACTTCTGTTCTTATGTAAAATATACATAAAAATACATTGCACATAGTACATTTTAAGAAAAACTATCCTAGGAATTGATATTAAAGTTGTTACTATTATTTTTGATAGAGTAAAGCAACCCCAAAGTTCAATTTTAGGACATTATGCATTTATTTTGTCCATGAATAGCTAATTTATCAGTCTTTTCCTTATTTTTTAAAATGTTTTATGTATTTTTGAGAGAGAGAGAGGGAGGGAGTGAATGGGGGAGGGGCAGAGAGAGAGAGGGAGACAAAGAATCCAAAGCAGGATCCAGGCTCCAGGCTGTCAGCACAGAGCCCCATGCAGGGCTTGAACTCACAGACTGCGAGATCATGACCTGAGTCAAAGTTGGACACTCAACCAGCTGAGCCACCCAGGCACCTTGAGTCTTTTCCTTCTAAATGACAATAATTTCTTAAAGAGATTACCTAGAGACTTGTCTATAATGTTTTCTGGGAGGTAGCTGTAATTAAAAATTTACATGAATCTTCTCAAATTTATAGTCACTTGGGAAGTTATCTGTCAACAGGCAAGGTAGCCATTATTTGAAAGACCAACATCTAGGGACGTCTGGGTGGCTCAGTTGGTTTAGCAACCAACTCTTCACTTCCACTCAGGTCATGAACCCAGGGTTGTGGGATGGAATTTGGGCTCCATGCTGAGCATGGAACTTGCTTAAGATTCTCTTTCTCTCTCCCCCACTGCCCTTCTCCACCACTTACATTCTCTTTCTCAAATTAAAAATGATGATGATGAGGGGCACCTGGGTGATTCAGTGGGTTGAGCATCCGACTTTGGCTCAGGTCATGATCTCACGGTTTGTAAGTTCGAGCCCCGCATCGGACTCTGTGCTGACAGCTGGGAGCCTGCTTCAGATTCTGTGTCTCCCTCTCTCCCTGGCCCTTCTCCTCTTGAGTTCTGTCTCTCTCACTCTCTCTCTCTCTCTCTCTCAAAAATAAACATAAAAAAAAGATGATGATGATAAATATCAGATCTAGAAAATTGGGAACCACTAAGAAGTAAGTATAACATACTTTTTCCATACATTTTCCCCCAAATTTGCTCAGAACTAATCTGAGCTGGCATAAAAGAAAAATCAAGAAAATGAGAAAAAGCTTTAGTTAAAAGACTCAATAGCTATGCAGAGATTTTGGCAGTCTCACAGTTCTAACTAAAGTTATAAAAATTTGGAGTTCAGGGTTTTCCAAGGAGGACAGTCTATGGTAAATATGTAAGGTTTTCAGTTGAGATTCCCCAAAAGCAACATCCTAGTGTAAGACAAACTGGAATTAGAATAGCACTCAGAAATTCTGAAATTGTTTCAATCCATTTCTGGATAAGGGTGATTTCTTTGCCTATTGAACGGAAATTAAATCATCTCTAGAGGAAGAAACCATCACCTGGTACCTCTATGAGTTTTTCCTAGAAAATAGTGGCATTCACCAAATCTCTCACTCTAACACACACACACACACACACACACACACACACACACACACACACCAAAAGCCAGATGATAGAAAAAGATCCATAGGTAGTCCATTTATATATTATAAGAATCAGACAAGGACTTTATAATAACTATAACTAATGTATCCAGGAAAATAGATGAGATGAGGAATTTTACCAGCAAACTGAATTCATTAAAAACAATCTATTGAAAATTCTGTAAAGTATGCAATAAGTTAAATTATAAATTTAAAGATATCTTAAGAAATAATTAGACACTGCACTAAAGAAGATTAATAACTAGGAGACAGGTCAGTAGAAAAATTAATCTATTGAAGTACAAAGTTGGAAAAACATTTAAATACATAACAGAGAATGAGTCATATGGAAACACTGAAAATACCTCACATGCATGAAATTAGAGTCGAAGAAGGAATAGAAAGAAAGAATATTTAAAGATATACTGGACAGGGAATTTTCCAAGATGGATAAAAACTAGCCAGCAATCTCAAACAAACCTAAAAGATATCAAAAACCCTGAGATGAAGGAGGATAAAGAAAAAACGGCCTAGGTCCATGAGCTGTCCACCTGCTGGACAAGAAAAAGAGAAAAATGTAAAAGAAGATAAAAGGGTAAAAAGGACAGGTTTGCTTCAAAGGAGTGACAGACAATAAGACTGACAGCTCACTGAGCAGACATGATGCAAGTTAGAAGACAACGAAATGATGGATTTAAAGTATGGAAAAAAATAAATGCCAACCTAGACTCCTTCCTCCAATGAAAGTATCCTTAATAAAACAAAGGTGAGATGAAGAAATTTTCAAATAAATAACATCTGAGAAAAGTCATTTCAAGGACAACTGTACTAAAAGATATAATAAAGTAGTTCTTCAGAAGAAAGGAGAAGCATAATAATGCAACAGGAGAAATAAATTTCGAAAGTGTAGAAATGAGGGTAAATCTAAATGAATACTGACTCCTCCTGATAATATCTTGTGGGGTTTGAAGTGTGTGTGTGTGTGTGTATACATACACACATATTCATATCATACATATGTACATGTATTTGTATGTATAGACCAATATACACATAAAGTATGCGTGTATATGTTTCTACATGCAATATGACAACAATGGCACAAAGCTCAGGAAGTAGAAAAATAAGCCTAAAATGTGTAAGTTTATTGTATTCTCCAGGAAATGGCAAAAATATTAATAAGCTGTAGGCTGTTGAATCCTCTAAAGATTTCACTTAAAGAATAATAAATATAGGTACATAATTAAAAAGCTAATAGAAAGATTAGAAAATATTTTAAAATAATATGATTACTCCAAAAAAAATTAAGAATGGAGGAAAAAAACAAAGCCAAATAGAAAAGTAGGAAAAACAGGTAAACTAACAGCTTTAAATTCCACGTGCATCAGTACTCCCATTAATTATATGAAATTTAAATTGAATAAATACTCCAAATTTCTTTACAAGATTATCAGGCTGGGGTTCCTAGGTATCCAACTCTTGGTTTTGGCTCAGGTCGTGATCTCATGTTTCGTGAGTTCGGGCCCTGTGTTAGGCTCTGCACTGGCAGTGCGGAGCCTGCTTTGGATTCTCTTTCTCTCCCTCTCTATGCCTCTCTCTCTCTCTCTCAAATAAATAAACAAACAAACAAACAAATAAATGTCAGGCTGGATAGAAAAACAAAACCAGGGGCGCCTGAGTGGCTCAGTCAGTTGAGCATCTGACTTCAGCTCAGGTCATGATCTCACGGCTTGTGAGTTCGAGCCCCGCATGGGGCTCTGTGCTGACGGGTCAGAGCCTGGAGCCTGCGTCAGATTCTGTGTCTCCCTCTCTCTCTGCCCCTCCCCTGCTCATGCTCTGTCTTTCTCTCGCCCTCTCAAGAATAAATGAACATTAAAAAAAAACTGTATACTGCTTAAAATGGACACACATTAAATATGAAAAGAAACAGGAAGTTTGTAAGAAAGGATGAAAATACATGCCACACACACAAAGGCTACCAGAAAACAAAAATAGAAGCAGCTAATACTAATATCAGACAAATACACATCAAGGTAAGGAGGAAAAGGAAACATATCCCATAATGATTCAGGGTTCTCCAGAGAAACAGAAACAATAGGACCTATGGATCAGTCGATCCATTAAGAGACTTATAAGAAATAAACTCATTCAATTATGAAGGATAATAAGTCTCAAGATCTACCACTGACAATGGTGCAGTTCCATTCTGAAGGCCACAGTAGTGGGGGAGAGGGGGTGGGCAGAAATACTCATCTCTCAGGTCCAGGACAATCAGGCAGAAGTAGTTTCTGTTGCTCTGGGGAAGGTCTGCCTTTCTGCCCTACTCAGACCTTCAAGTGACTGGAAGAGAGCCACCCACATTGGGGAAAAGCAATGTGCTTTACTCAGTCTGTCACCTGAAATGTGAGCCTCATCCAAGACACCCTCACAGACATACTTCCAATATTATTTGACCAAAGAACTGGGATTCTATGGCCCAGCCAAGTTGACAGGTAAGACTCATCATCACAGAAATGAAAAGATAACTCACCTGAAATACATAACAATCCTGAGGATATGTGCCTCCTGAGGTTGGGCGGGGGCACAATTGGCTAGAAAGCCTAAAAGGCAGAGACACCAGATAACTGTGCCAAAGGTGCAAAATAGGCAGTGAAGAGGTTGCTGCATATAAGGCATCACTTATCACTTACACCTCCAGAGGTTGCTCATGGTAAAGGAGGCAGATGAGCCTTTCCTGTGGATCAGGAAAGGAACATTCTCTTAGAGGGAAAATGATAATGATAATGAATATTACATCCTTCCATGGTGTGGATAGATGGATGGATGGTGGGTAGATATAATTTACTCTCAGCAGCTCTGTGAAGTCAGTTCTATTTATTATCATCCCATGTTCAGATGAGGAGACAAGCAAAAGATGTTAAGTAGCCTGTCTAAAGTTACACAACTAGTAAGTGGTAAAACTAGGTAGGATTTGAACTCAGGCAGCCAAGTTCCAGAATTCCTTTAGCCCCACACTATGTAACATAAACAGAAAAGGCTAGGTAAAGCCGACCTCCAGAAAACTAAGAGATAGGTAGGAGGAAGGGTAGGAACCAATCCGAGAAAGTATATCCCCATATCATAGGAACCTAAGAGAGAAAAAAACTTTAAACACCTACCAAGCTCAAAACCAGAAAGCCAGCTTGGTAGCATCAAAAGAGTAAATTTAATTGACCTCCCTCTCAGCTTTTATCTATTCTGTGTTTCCCCAGTTTGACCCTAGAGAGATTTGGAACTTAGTGTTTCTGGCAATAAAATATTACCTGCTTTAGGTTTCCATTATTCACCCACAACAGTTTTTTTTTTTTTTTAATGGACTCACATTTTGAAAAACAGCTTAACGTGTATTTGTCAGATTATTCTCTTATGCTGATTTCACTCTAAGGATTCACACTATTACGTGCAGCTCATTATAATTTCCAAATTTCTAGCCTCACTGGGTGTGTGTCCTCAGTTACAAGAAGGATCAGCTGCTTATATTTAGAAACATAGGATAAATGAGAAGAGACCACAGGTTAGTTGTTCTGTTGTTCTCTTAACAGTTTTTTCCTTGCCAAATCAGTTAAGTAAACAAGCTGTAGTTTCCATTCGAAAAATAAAAAAAAAAACAAACATGCATTTACGCTTGCCCAAATGTGTTTTCCTTTTCATACATAAAAGAAAATACTCAGAGGATTTAATTATAACAAGACGTTGACATTTGTGACATCAATATGATAGGTTAGTTAATGTTTGTGTGCTTTCTCTAAACACAGGAACAAACAGAAGTATCTAGCAAGCCAGCCTGAATGCTGTACTACAGCTGACAAGCTGGAGATTTGCCATATGGATACTATTATAGTTGCAATTAGCTGGCAACTCTTGGACAAAAAAAAAAAAAAATGCTGTTATTCCTTATAGAACTTCTCAGGGCAGAGCAGAAATATTGGAAAAATTAATATAGTCTTATGGAGGTGATAACTGTTAAAGGAAAAAAAATGTTAATAGCAACCTGTGTTGCAAAACAAGAATCCATGAATGACGGCCTAAAATATCACTCTCAAAAGGATAATCCTGAAGACTCCCAAAAGCTATTTTCACAGTAGTCTAGATCACATTACATGTAAGGTCCCCCCCACTATCTGGAAGTACAGTTCCCATGAAACCTTTTGTAAACCACAGTGGCCTAACGTGAAGAAGAAACTACCTTTAATTTACAGTTGACCGTTGAACAACATGGCTTTGAATTGTGCACGGCCATTTATAGGCAGATGTTTTCTTTTTATAAATACAGTGCAGTTCTGTAACTGCATTTTCCCTTATGATTTTAACATTTTTTTCTCTAGCTTACTTTATTGTGAGAAGACAGTATATATTACATACAACATACAAAAATGTGTTAATTGCTTATGTGATCAGCTCAGCTACCAGTTAACAGAAGTCTATTGAGTTTTGGAAAGTCAAAAGTTACATGAAGATTTTCAACTGCATGGGGGTCAGTACCCCTAAGCCTGGTGTTGTTCAAGGATCAACTGTATATGGAAAAAATTTTGAGCATTCCCAGGCCCAGAAAAAGTGTTGCTGATACCTTCAGATACGTCTTGCTCAGGGATACAGTACATAAATTGGAATAAACACGGATGTTCACAGACGTGGTTCAAAATGATGGTGGCTTGATGCTGAGATGCTGAGTGTACTTCCTAGGGAAGGAGCGAGGTGTAGCTACTGTTGTTGCTGGGGTACACACCGCCTCTATATAACTGCCCACTTGAAAGTTATTTTCACTTGTCACTTTTTTCTGTAAAAGCAAAAATTCTCTTCGGATTTCCATTGGTTAGCAAAAACAGGTACTCATGTAGGTCTTTCATGAAAGCAAAGTGGTATAACATGGAACTTTTGAAAAGCAGGGAATACCTGCATTTTAACTTCAAAGTTCAACTGGGGGGAGGTGCTAGGAAGACAAAGACCAGAAAGATCTCTTTGGTAAATGATTCAAGAATATCAGCGGGGTGGGGGGGAGGGTGCCTGGGTGGCTCAGTCGGTTAAGCCTCCAACTTCGGCTCAGGTCACAATCTCCCGGTTCTTGAGTTCCAGCCCCAAATGGGACTCTGAGCTGACAGCTCAGAGCCTGGAGCTGGCTTCAGATTCTGTGTCTCCCTCTCTCTCTGCTCCTCCCCCACTAATAAACATTAAAAAAAATAATAACAAAAAAAAATAAAGAATATCACTACGGATATTGAGAACAAGGATTTTCCAAAGGAAGAATTTTCCAAATCCTCATCGGAACACCAACTAAGAAATTATATTTTACCTAAAATCTGCTAACTCTATTAACTTTTTCATCGAAGTTTTCTCACAGAGAATAATTTTTTTAAGTGCACTTCGCAGTTTTTCCTGCTTCTGAAGACAGCCCTAAAGGGAGCTAATAAATCCTGTTTAAAATTCAAATTGTGCTTCTAAAATGAGGAATTGCAGAGATTTCCTTTACTGATAGGATGAGGGAACTTGAGGCAAGCAGAGGTCAAAGTACAAGTTAGCAACCTCCCCCCCTCTCCTGGTTGGACATGTACATATTCCTTGGACACTCCGCCAAAAACAAGAAAGGACCAAAAAAAAAAAAAAAAAAAAAAGGTTAAACTGATGAGTCTCCACCAGTTTAGCCGAAAAAGGCAATCCCATAAATGGCCTAAAGTCCAGGAACTCCCTACTGTCTTAATGTTAATATTTTGCTAGAGGGAAAAAAAAACCTTACTTTGATGATAGCTAGCCCTCCAGTAAGTCTTAAGCATGTGAAAGTCTCTTTGGAAACTCCCTCTTGACTTTATCTCCCCCAGCTCCATAAAACGGTTACCCCCCCCCCAACACTTGCAGTGCAGCTCTTTCTGTCCAGGGGTCCTGTCCCCTTGCTTTAATAAAATCACCTTTTTGCACCAAAGACATCTTCAAGAATTTTTTCTTGGCTGTCGGCTCTGGACCCCAAAACTCCACCAACACCCCAAAACTTCATCAAATAGATTCATAAAATGAAACAAATCAATGAACCTCATACATCTGTCATGTTATATTCTTTTGCTCTTTCTCTGATCTCTATATATTGTTATGAAACAGTTACTTCCACTTAGATCCCTCTTAGTTCGATCTGAATCTTAGTTTAGACCTTCCTTTCTCTAGGAACCACTTCCTCTTTCAAATGTTCAACACTACTGGGAGAATCCTTGACTCTCCTCAAAATACAGGACTTGTGCAAAACACATTGAGAGACTAAGAGAAAAATTACCAGGCGTACTTACAACTGCAAAGAAAAGACCCCCCCGCCCCCCCTTCCCGAAACCAGCCAGGGCGGCCCGGTTGCAGTCTGACATAAAGGCGGGAACCAATCAAGTTCTGCTGAATGGTTTGAAATAAAGGCGGGAACCAATCAAGTTCTGCTGAGCGTTCAAATTTAAATGTCAACCAACAACAGCTCTGTAACCTCTAAAAAAAATCCCTAACTTGTTTGTGCCTGTCTATAAAAGAAGCTGTAAGATCCTTACTCAGGGCCTCTTAGCGTCACCGGCAACAAGGGCGCGGAGGACCGGGTTCGAACCTGCAATAAACGACCCTTGCCGCTTGGCTTTGATTCTGGACTCTGGTGGTTTGTTTTCGGGGGGGGTCTCTCGAATCGGGGCATATCAACATTAGAAGAATCTAAATGTTTAATATCATCAAAATGTGTTTCCACAGTATCCTATATTTCTTCTCTTATAATACTTAGCATGCACCGTATTGAAGTTGCTTATTTAATTTTTTTTCCTCGACTAATCTTATAAGCCCTATGAAAACAGAAGTCCTGCTTTTACTGTTCATTTTTATATCTGCAGAGCTTAGTGCAAAGCCTGACACACAATGCGAACCCCATAAATATGGGAAAAGAGATGATAAAACTCAAATAAAGCCTACACAAAAATTCGCATTGTGAATTTCTAACTCAGGACAAATATTTGAACTTTGGATGGCAGGTAAAAATAAGAAGGCAACAAAATGGCCAGAAATCAGGGAGGGATGGTAGGTCTGAATCAAGTATTTAGAGGACACTATAAAAAATGTGAGCCACAGCGGCAAAACCTAATGAAAGGGCGGGCCTATGCAGGTCGACTCCATCTTGTTCTGTGTCCTTCACCTTGACCACACCCCCTCCCCTTGAGTAACCCCCCCCCCTCACCTGCCTAACAGGACTAGGCCCCAATAAAACCTTTGTCCTTTTGAAACTCGCGCTCTCTCCCCAGTATCTCACCGCTGCGTTGGTGCAGGTAGGGGATTGAGCTCGAGCTAGCTCGAATAAAGGCTCTTTTGCTTTTGCATTGGACTCGGCTCCCTGGCAGTATTTGGGGATCACGAATTCTGGGCATAACATTTGGGGGCTCGGCCCGGGATCCCCAAGACCCCCGAGGGACCCCCGACCCGGAGAGCCTGACTGGCCACGGTTAGTGTCTGTTTGTTCTGCCTTTTCTGTGTGAGCTCATTTCTGGAATTCTGGTAGTGCCCGACGCGGTCTAAGTGGACGCACTGGAGGACCACGGGCCGGGAGTTTCGGAAGACGTTCCAATCCTCCCTTCTGGAGGGACGTGGAATCCCCTCAAAGGTCTGAGACGAGGCGGGTCGCTCCCGCTGGTCGGCGTGAGGCCGTCGTCTTTGGAGGGACGTGGAATCCCCTCATCGGTTTTGGAGGGACGTGGAATCCCATCAAATGTCTAAGCTAGCTTTCAGTTTTGCTTCCATGGAGTTGGAAGACTTTCTAGGGGCCCTCTGTTTGTCTGTTTTTGTGTTTCTCTGTTTTGTTCTGTGGACTTACTGGACGGACGTTATGGGACAAACTCAGACTACCCCTCTACCCACCCTCTTGGCTTAAGCCCTTCCTAGCCCCGCTCCCTCCGGAGCCAAACCCATTCTTGCTTTGCAGGGGACAAAGAAGAAGAAAAGTCTTACCCAGCCTTCAGCACCCCTCTACCCTGTCCTACAGGGGGGTACTGAAGAAAAATTAATTTTTTCCTCCCCCGTATAACCCCTCTAGGATGCCAGAAGAACACCATCCTCCCCCTCCGGGGGAGGCGGACGCTGTTCCGAGAGCGGGAGGCAGAAACGCTCCAGTGGGAAGCCCGCCCTTTACCAGACAAAGGGCTCAGAGGGAGCAATCCGCCTCCGCCGCCGACTCCACTATTCTGCCCCTGCGAGCCACCGGACCCCCAGACGCGGAGGGGAATCAGCCCCATCACTATTGGCCTTTCGCCACTAGTGACCTCTACAATTGGAAAGCTCAGAATCCTAAGTTTTCTGAGAAACCGGCAGGGCTTATTGATCTATTAGACTCTGTTCTTTTTACCCATCAGCCCACGTGGGACGATTACCAGCAGCTTTTGCAGGTCCTGTTCACGACTGAAGAAAGAGAAAGAATCCTCAATCAGGCCCGAAAACTAGTTTCGGGCGCAGACGGGAATCCCACCACCAACCAGGCTCAGATAGATGCCTCCTTCCCCTTAACTCGGCCCCAGTGGGATTTCAACACGGCAGAAGGTAAGGAGAGGCTCCGGGTCTACCACCAGACTCTAATGGGGGGTCTCCGAATGGCTGCTAGAAAGCCAACCAATTTGGCCAAGGTAGGAAATGTACAACAGGGAAAAGATGAATCTCCGGCTGCCTTTTTAGAACGGATCATGGAGGCATTCCGTACCTATACCCCCATGGATCCAGAGGCTCCAGAAAGCAAGGCAGCTGTTATCATGGCCTTTGTAAACCAATCGGCCATAGACATTAGGAGAAAATTACAGAAAATAGATAGACTAGGAGAAAAATGTCTGCAGGACTTACTGGTGGTAGCTAAAAAGGTATATAATAACTGGGAGCCTCCTGAGGACAAGCAGGCTCGCGCCATGGCGGCTGCCAGCAGTAAGCAGACTCGAGACCTGGCCAGAATACTACTAGCTACCACTGCTGACTTCCCCGAGGAACGAGACCGCCGTCTCCGGCAGCTGGCAGACGACGCAAGAAAAGGTAAAGGAACCACCAAGGGGGGAAGCAGAGGCTGCAAAAGGATCAGTGCACATACTGCAAGGAGATAGGGCATTGGGCCCGAGATTGTCCAAAAAGGGCCAGCGGGAAGGGAAGCAAGACTGATTGAGTAAAAGTCCTAGAGCTAGATGAACTAAGTGATTAGGGGAGTCAGGGTTCGGACCCTCTCCCCGAACCCAGGGTAACTGTTAAAGTGGAGGGGACCCCTGTTGACTTCCTTGTCGACACCGGAGCACAACATTCGGTCCTCCACACCCCACAAGGAAAACTAGCTAGCAAGAAGTCCTGGGTACAAGGGGCAACTGGTATGAGCCAGTATTCATGGACTGCCCGAAGAACAGTAGATTTCGGAACGGGCCAGGTATCCCACTCCTTTAAGGTAATACCAGAATGCCCCTACCCGCTGTTAGGATGGGACTTACTGACCAAGATTGGAGCTCAGATAACTTTCAGACAAGGGGGGGCCTCAGGTCACCAATGGCAAGGGCCACCCCATCCAGGTCCTGACCATGAAACTGGAGGATGAATACCTCCTCCACCAGGAGGCGCTCCCGAGAGAGAATAATATAGACAGATGGCTACAAGAATTCCCCTCAGTTTGGGCAGAGACAGGGGGGATGGGACTAGCCGCTCACAGGACCCCAGTCCTGGTAGAGCTCAAGCCAGGAGAGAGTCCGGTAAGGATCAAACAATACCCCATGTCTCAGGAGGCCTGGAAGGGGATCCAGCCACACATCCAGAGACTACGAAGCCTAGGGGTACTAGTTCCTTGCCAGTCTGCCTGGAACACCCCCTTACTGCCGGTCGAAAAACCTCACACAAATGACTACCGACCGGTACAAGACCTCCGGGAAGTAAATAAGAGGGTCGCGGAGATACACCCAACTGTTCCCAACCCATATACTCTCTTGAGCTCCTTGGCGCCCTCCAGGGTCTGGTATACTGTACTAGATTTAAAGGACGCCTTCTTCAGTCTGCCGCTGGCACCCCAGAGCCAACCCTTGTTCGCCTTCGAGTGGCATGATCCAGAGGAGGGCTACAGTGGGCAACTCACCTGGACACGGCTACCTCAGGGATTCAAAAATTCACCCACCATCTTCGACGAGGCACTACACGAGGACCTGGGTGAGTACAGAAGGGAGCACCCTGGCCTCACCCTTCTACAGTACGCAGATGACATCCTGATTGCTGCCGACATGGCCAAAGACTGTGAGCGAGGGACCCAGGACCTGCTGGCTACCCTGGGGGCCTTAGGGTACCGCGCATCCCTGAAGAAGGCTCAGATATGCAGGGAGAGGGTAAGTTACCTGGGATATATCCTGGAGGGCGGACAGCGGCGGTTATCAGATGCCAGAAAAGAAACTGTCCTAAAGATCCCTACTCCCACCTCCCGAAGAGAAGTGAGGGAATTCCTAGGATCAGCCGGCTACTGCCGCCTCTGGGTTCCAGGTTTTGCTGAGATCGCCAGGCCCCTATATGAAGCTACCAAAGAGGGAAAACATTTAAATGGGCTGAAAAAGAAGAAACTGCCTTTAATCAGTTAAAAAAGGCCCTCCTAAGTGCCCCAGCCCTGGGCCTACCAGACATTACGAAGCCCTTCCACCTCTTTGTAGACGAACATAAGGGAATAGAAAAAGGGGTTCTAACTCAAGCCTTAGGCCCCTGAAACCGCCCAGTGTCTTACCTGTCTAAGAAACTAGATCCAGTGGCTGCTGGCTGGCTGCCATGCCTAAGAATTATTGCGGCGACAGCACTCCTAGTCAAGGATGCAGACAAACTGACCCTAGGACAGGAGATCTGGATCACGACCCCACACGCCATTGAAGGGGTCCTGAAACAGCCTCCTGATAGATGGATGAGCAACACACGTGTGACTCATTACCAGAGCCTCCTACTCAACCCTCCACGAGTGCGGTTCCACCCCAGTGCAGCCCTCAATCCTGCAACCCTGCTGCCCGACCCTGACCTAGGTGCTCCACTACATGACTGTGCCGGAATCCTGGAACAAGTACATGGATTCCGGATGGACCTGACCGACCGGCCCCTCCCTGATGCCGAGGCTACTTGGTTCACTGATGGCAGCAGCTTTGTGCGAGTTGGACACAGGTATGCGGGTGCAGCGGTGGTCACCGAAACGGACACCGTATGGGCAGAGGCTCTACCCTCCGGAACATCAGCCCAGCAAGCAGAGCTCGTCGCCCTTACCAAGGCGCTAACATTGGGAGCTAGAAAATGGTTTAACAACTACCGGACCCAGGAGACCCAGTTTTACCAGACCAGCCCAAATACACCCAGGAGGAGTTACAGCGGATCAAGAAACTCCCCATGGCCCAGGAGATAAAGGGATGGTGGTATACACCTAACAAGGAGCTCGTGCTGCCAGACCAGCTCGGAGTCTCAATATTAGAGCACATGCATCAGTCTACTCACATGGGGGCCCGAAAATTAAAAGACTTAATCCGACATGCCGAAATCAAGATTCACCAACAGGGCACCAAAATAGAGCAAGTTGTATCTGCCTGCAAGACCTGCCAACTCACCAACGCGAGAGCCACATCAAATAAAAAAGGAACCAGGCTCAGAGGCACCAGACCGGGAGCCCAATGGGAAGTCGACTTCACTGAAGTCAAACCAGGAAAGTATGGTTTTAAATATCTTTTAGTATTTACAGACACCTTCTCTGGCTGGGTGGAGGCATACCCAACCAAGCATGAAACGGCTCAGACGGTGGCTAAGAAGCTACTAGAAGACATCTTACCCAGGTATGGTTTTCCTGCCATGGTAGGATCAGACAATGGACCAGCTTTTATCTCACAGGTAACACAGGCAGTAGCCAAGGTGGTGGGAGCAAACTGGAAATTACATTGTGCTTATAGGCCCCAGAGCTCAGGACAGGTAGAAAGAATGAATAGAACCCTAAAAGAGACCCTTACCAAATTAACCATGGAGACTAGCGGGGACTGGGTGACTCTCCTACCGTACGCCCTTTACCGGGTTAGAAACACTCCTTACACTCTGGGTTTTACTCCCTATGAGATCATGTTTGGCAGGCCACCCCCTGTTATTCCCAGCCTTCGAGCTGAACTTATTGCTGAGTTTAAAGATCAAGAACTTTTTCTTTCCTTGAGAGGGCTCCAGAGGGTGCACGAGGACATTTGGCCGCGCCTCTGTGCCATCTATGAGGCTGGCCCGACCCCGACACCTCATCAGTACAGGCCGGGAGACAGTCTATGTCAAGAGGCACCACCGAGAGACCCTCGAGCCGCGCTGGAAGGGACCCTACATCGTGGTGTTGACAACCCTCACCGCTCTCAAGGTAGACGGCATCGCGACCTGGGTCCATCACACCCACGTTCGGCCAGTGGACCCCTCCTCAATCCGGAAGGACTTCGTCACGCGATGGGCCATCAGTCGGGACCAACACAACCCGCTCAATCTCAAGCTACAGCGCATTCGACCCACCTAATATTGGTAACTCTGTTAACTCTGCTTGTCATTGCTCATGCTGCCGGGAGTCCCCATGCCCCCCAAAACATCACCTGGCAGATCATAGACACCAGCTTGGGGACAATACTTAATCAGACCTCCCAGAGCCACCCCAGGGACACTTGGTTCCCAGAACTTTGCGTAAACCTCCAAACTCTGTTCCCCTTGTCACCATAAATGCAGCCGGTCCCATGATTGGGTCCCTCAGCTACGTGACAAGGGGGGAATGAAAGGGCGGGCCTACGCAGGCTGACTCCATCTTGTTCTGTGTCCTTCACCTTGACCACACCTCCTCCCCTTGAGTAACCCCCCCTCACCTGCCTAACAGGACTTGGACCCTTCCCTAGCCAATCGGCTGAGGCCGTAGCCATTACCTCACCAACTGCCCCTAGGCCCCAATAAAACCTTTGTCCTTTTGAAACTCGCTCTCTCCCCAGTATCTCACCGCTGCGTCGGTGCAGGTAGGGGATTGAGCTCGAGCTAGCTCGAATAAAGGCTCTTTTGCTTTTACATCGGACTCGGCTCCCTGGCGGTATTTGGGGATCACGAATTCTGGGCATAGCACTACCAATAGACAACATTTGAGGTGGGAAACAAAGGCAGAAGGAAATGGCATATAGAATAAATTTTCTTATAACCTGCAGCCCATTGACAAATACTTGAGGCTGGCAGAGTAAAACTTTCTCCAGGAACTCCCTGCTGTCTTAATGCTAATGCTTTGCTAGAGGGAAAAACAACCCTAGCTTGACAATATCTAGGCCTCCAGTATCCTGGGAGTCTTCTTTAGCATATGAAAATCTCACTGGAAACTTCCTCTGGACCGTACCTCCCCCATTTCCCAAGTATATAATCAGTCTCTCCTCATGGTCCCAGGGAAGCTCCTCCTGCCCATGGGTGTTGTCCCCATGCTTTAATAAAATCACCTTTTTTTTGCACCAAAGACATCTAAAGAATTCTTTCTTGTCTATAGACTCTGAACCCCCCACCCCTCCAAAAACCTCATTCCATTCACCATAAATAAGATGAAAATTCTTTTGTCACAGTTCTTTTGTCACAATTAAAAAACAACTTAATGAAGCCATCTGTTTTGTGAAACAAGTCACCAAGGGGAAATACAAGAACTCAGGGCAAGGAAGGTGAGATAACAGAGAAAATAACGTGTGAGCTGTTAGAATTTGGGAAAGAAGTAGAAGGAATAAAAACAATCACAGAAATGACAAATTTTGAAGAAACACAAAGGAGAAGAGAAACTGGTGAAAATATGGTGACATAAAGAATACAAATTTAAGTATCCAACATAAAGCAATGGAGTAAACAAAGTTGAGGGGAATTAGATGTAATAAATACAAAAGACAGGCAAAATGAGCCAATAGGTGCACAGCTGAAGTCTCCATAGGAAAACGTGGAAAGAAAAATATCAATAATATTTAAATATTCAATTCTATAAATTTTTGGCTGAATATACATACTAGAAAAGCTAGATAAAAGTGACCCAGAATGATCAACACTGAGCAATATCCTGGTCAATTATTGTTCCCGTGAACTTTCTTGAGGATCTTCTTGGGAAATTGCTGGAGAATTCATGAAAAAAAAAAATGTCAGTCAGACTGAAATGATCTACTATAAAACTTAGGCTAAAATAATAATGGAGGTTAAAGTGGTTTGACCATATAGTTTCTATTTCCATTGTTTTTTATTTCCTCGTGCATCTTTGATCTCTATCAGAAAAAAAATTTCCTTTGCCTGAATAAAACCCTTTTAGCATTTTCTTTGGGGCCCGGGTTACTGATGGCAAATGCACAGTTATTGTGCATTCAAAAATTCATTTACTTAACTTTCATCCTCAAAGAAATTTTTCTCTCAATAAGAGATTTTCAGTTGGCATTTTGAAGTTACTATTTCATTATCTATGAGATCACATATTTTTCTAGCAAGAAGTCACCTGCCTGTGATCATCGCCACTTTCAAATTCATCTTTTTTTTTTATTCAGCTACATATAACATTTTCTTATATTTTTCATTTTTTTTTAAAATTTAAATTCCAGTTAGTTAACATCCAGTGCAGTCTTGGCTTCAGGAGTAGAACCCAATGATTTATCTCTTACATATGACACCCAGTGCTCATCCCAAACAGTGTCCTCCTTAAAGCTTGTCACCCATTTAACCTCCCCTCCAGCAACCCTCCGTTTGTTCTCTGTATTTAAAAGTCTCTTATAGTTTGCCTCCCTCTCTGTTTTTATCTTATTTTCCATTCCTGATGGCTTCCCAGGGGAATTCTACCAGACATTTAAAGCAAGGTTAAAACCTATTCTTTTCAAACTGTTCCAAATAATAGAAATGGAAGGAAATCTTTCAAACTCATTCCATGAGGCCAGCATTACCTTGATTCCAAATCAGACAAAGAAAGACCCCACTAAAAAGGAGAATTACAGGCCAATATCCCTGATGAATCTGGACGCAAAAATTCTCAACAAGATACTAGCAAATCAAATTCAACAGTATATTAAAAGAATTATTCACCATGATCAAGTGGGATTCATTCCTGGGTTGCCGGGCTGGTTCAATATTTGCAAATCAATCAACATGATACACCACATTAACAAAAGAAAGGATAAGAACCATAGGATCCTTTCAATAGATTCAGAAAAAGCATTTGACAAAATACAGCATCCTTTCTTATATTTTTCTTAATATCTCATACCATCTCTTCTCTTTCTCTCAACAAGCTTATTTACATTAGGATGCCCCACTCATGTACCATACACTCTCTTACTTATTTTCAGTCTTGACTTGTCCATGCTTATTCTGATATTTTCTTCTGACCTATTAGTTCACAAATGTTGTCCTCATCTGGATCTAATATGCTGTCAAATCTTTACCACTTTTGTCTAAATTTGGTTATCATATTAGTTAGTCCTAAAATAATTATGCTTTAGCCCAATAAACTTGTTATTTCAGGGTCTTTGATGAGCGTTTTCTGTTGCCTGGGGGGTTTTTTTGTTTGTTTTTGTTTTTGTTTTTGTTTTTTGTTTGTTTGTTTGTTTTTTGGTTTTCTTTCAATCAGTCTTTTCTTACGTGCCTTGATATCTCAGATATTTTTTATTTTGTTCCAGACATTGCATTTGCAAAATTGATTGTGTAACTAATTTTAGTTGGGGCCTAAGATGACATCAGCTTCTTCCGGAAGTGATTTATCTTATGTTTCTGCCAGGGGCACTATAAACATGGGATTATCTTCATCCACTCCCAGAACTGGAAATGCTTCAGAGCTAACTTCAGTGTCCATTAGGCCTCTTTATACACACTTCACCCTCACTTTTAGCTTATCCTCTGAGACTTCAAAGCTAGGCACATACCAGAGCCCAACTGACTTCATGGGACTTGGACTCTGATTTCTGTTCCCCCCAGAAGTCTGAAGTAAAATTAGGGTAGATTCTTTTCTGACATATTTCACAGGAAATAATTCTAAGCAAAAATGTAATTGTAAAGAAAAAAAAAAAAGAAAAACTATAAAAGTAGTGGAGAAAGCTATGGAGTTTCACATATAAACTTCACATATAAATATGGAATAGAAAAGGATGTTCTAACCATCACTCAAAAGCCAGAGTCCTCAAAGAAAAGATTGATAACTTACACTACTTTGAAACACACACACACACACACACACACACACACACACACACACACACATTCCACATGTCAACAAATACCATAAATAAACCCAAAAGGCAACCCAGGAAAAATATTTGTAGCTCTATCACAAAGCACTACTCTTGTTAGAATATATTAGTTGATAAAAAATGAATTTTAAAAATGAAAATTAGGCAAAAGTTATGGAAAGGAAATACAAGTAACATTTAAAAAAAATATGTATTCATTTTTGAGAGAGAGAGACAGAATGTGAGCAGGGGAGGAGCAGAGAGAGAGGGAGACACAGAATCCAAAGCAGGCTCCAGGCCCCGAGCCGTCAGCACAGAGCCCCACGTGGGGCTCAAACCCACAAACCGTGAGATCATGACCTGAGCTGAAGTCGGACGCTCAACCGACTGAGCCACCCAGGCGCCCCTACAAGTAACTTTTAAACACATAAACGGATGTTCAAATTCACCTGTAAGAAAAGTATAATTAAACTACTTTGAGATGCCACTTTATCTTATCATATATGCAAAAACTGAAAGGTTAAGAAAACATTCTATTCATAAGATGATGAGAAAACAGGCATCTACATATACTGTTGATTAGGATATATATTGGGGCAATTACTATTATCAGTAATTTGGCAATAACTATCAAAATTACCAAAACCTCTGACATAGCGATCCAAGATCTGACATTTTTCAGATATACTTGCACAGGTGAAAAATTAAATAGATGCATACACTTATTCATTGCAGAATGTTGTCTAATAGGAAGGGTTTACATCAAAATATATAACAATAGGAGAAAGAAGAAATAAATTATGAGGACTGAAATTATTGTTTTTATTTTCATAGAAATACTACAAGCCTAACAAAATTAAAATTAGTATTAACAATACACACTGCAACTAAAAGTACAGTTGCAGAAAGTAACACAAGCCCAAGTTTGTAAGAAATCAGATGAAGTAAATAAAAATTTGCGTGCATATTCCACACTGATTTTGCATATCTCTGTATGGACAAGAAGTAGGGCTTTGTCAAGAAAAGGAGAGAATGAGAAAGATTCTGCTGGAATATGTCATCCAACAGTATGTTTTAGGAAAGTATAGGAGAGGTATATCTCATAAACCTTTCAATAATAGGAAATAACTCTCAGTTGCCTTCAGAATTGAATGACAAATTGGCTTGAAATAAAATTCTTGGATCAAAATATTTTTCCTTCAAAATTCTACTGAAAGGGCCTCCATCACACCCTATGCTGGACTAGATGATACATATACACACAAATACATCTTGTATTTCACCTTTTGTTATAATATATATGTAAATGTTTTGAAAGGGCGGGCCTACGCCGGCCCACTCCATCATGTTCTGTGTCCTTCACCTAGACCACGCCTCCACCCCTTGAGTAACCTCCCGCTCACCCGTTCAAACTTCCTGGTCAAGACACGCCCAGCGACCTGCCTAACAGGACTCCGACCCTTCCCCAGCCAATCAGCTGAGGCCACAGCCATTACCTCACCAACTGCCCCTAGGCCCCAATAAAACCTTTGTCCTTTTGAAACTCACTCTCCCTGGTATCTCACCGCTGTGTCGGTGCAGGTAGGGGATTGAGCTCGAGCTAGCTCGAATAAAGGCTCTTCTGCTTTTGCATCGGACTCGGCTCCCTGGTGGTGTTTGGGGATCACGAATTCTGGGCATAACATTTTCACTGGTAAACTTTGTCCCCACCATCCTGTAAACTCCACAATGATAGGAACTGTGATTATTTTATTTGCCTCTTATTCACCTGGGTTTGTGTCAGATATAAAGTATACAGTACATATATTTTTAAATGAATAAATGAACAAATGAGTAAAGACAAAGAAAGTCCCTATCTATATGACTTCATTTTCCTCTGGCATTTAGTATTAGAACAAAGGCATCTAACAAAAGGTAAATTTTGCTCTGTAGTAAATAAACTGTATATTCTAAGTTCATGCCTAAAGGATTTTGAAGCCTCTTGAACTTGGTAAGAATTTTCTACGTGTGAAGCTTCTTACAGTCTTTACCATAGATCTTTTGTTTTGAGATGAAACCATTTGGATTCAAAATTTAAATACCCCTATAAAAATATAATTATGTCAATCAATGATGCAAGATGGTGGGCAAAACTGTGAATACGATAACAGCTAACACAGAGTGGTTCCCTTGTGCCAGATACTCTTCCAGGGCCTTTATGAATAATAACCAGTTAATCCCAAACTAACTCTATGAAGTTGGGTTAATTACATTTTAGATGAGGCATCTGAGATAAACAAAGGTGAAGACAGCTGTCCAAAGGAGAGAACCATTTGAAGGACAAGAGATTCTTAATGCTTAAGATAAGCATCATTTATATGTATATACATATGTATGCATATGCAGAAGAAGGACCTATAAAGAAAGCTCTGCATGGGGCGCCTGGGTGGCTCAGTCCTTTAAGCATCTGACTTCAGCTCAGGTCACGATCTCGGGGTTCGTGAGTTCAAGCCCCGCGTCGGGCTCTGGGCTGATGGCTCAGAGCCCGGAGCCTGCTTCAGATTCTCTGTCTCCCTCTCTCTCTGCCCCTCCCCCGTTCATGCTCTGTCTCTCTCTGTCCCAAAAATAAATAAATGTTAAAAAAAAATTTTTTTAAATAAATAAATAAAGGAAGCTCTGCAGACATTACTTCCAGGGGGGAACCAAGAATCCACAGTAGGAAGAAGATTATTTTACTATAAACACATTATACTTTTTGAAAGCTTTGCTACATGCATGCTACATTTTCAGTTAAAAAAAAAAGAGAGAGAGAGAGAAAACGACCTATCCTGAATGTGTGTTATTTATCCTCCACTTGGCAAGGGATGCCAACTGCCAAGGCCCAAACTGTCAACATCATAGTCTTGCCCATGGTCAGCCTGTTCAACAGAGGGTGTTTAGGGCAATTTATCAACACAAAAAATACGTATTTTATAAATGTTATGAATATGCCTTTGGGAAAAATATATTACAAAGCATAGTTTGGTTCCTTTTCTTTGAATTGTTTTATACAATCATTTTAAAAGGCCCTTGTGAAATGTATTCTCACTGTGCTGTACGACGCTTCATTAGTCACTTTATTTATTAATAGAATAACTACATTGTGCTCTATCTACAAGTACTGATATTCAGAAGTATTTCTTTGAAAAGAGCATTAGCTTTCGATCCCCATAATCCAATAGTTTTGAAATTATCATAGTTTTGTAATCATTCAACATCAAATCAGGAGCAAGTCTCATCATTTTCAAACTAGAGTCAGGTGGTAAGATGAGATATCAGTCCAAGCTATTGTTTCAGTTGAAAGAGGAAAAGCATCTGTAAAACAAACAAGCAAAAACTAGTCTATTTGTTTCAAACTGAGTGGGTTTTTTTCTGAAAAACAAAACAGAACAAAACTATACTCTGACACACAAGAAATACATGACAGAAGACTTATAGTAAGATGAGCCACCACTGCCATTTTGCCTTCAGCTCAATCAGACTCACCAAAGAAATAATAACTCACAAGACGCAAAAAGGGATGGGGTGGGATTGGCAATGCTTTTTTCATTTTTGAGATAAATACAGGCAAGCAAGGGCCCTGAACCGCAAGGAAAGCACTTAATCCCTATCAAAAAATACATTTTAAATACATAGTATCTGGTGTAAAAAAAAAAAAAATCACATCATTTGGAGAGATAAAGGCTAACAATAATAGCTCACATGTAGCAACACATTCCAGTCGGCTGAATAATCTAAGATGGCCTTTGAATCACTATAGATTTCTATGTCTGGCTGTTGTCACCCAGGGATACTGCACAAAATGTGTCACTGAGCTCTCATTATCCATCAGGCTGGCTCACTCACATGGTGGTAACAGGTGTCTACAAGCAACAAAAGTTGAAGCTACAAGACCTCTTGATGCCTAGGTTCATAAATCACATGGCCTGTAACTCATCATTTCTGCTACATTCAATGTGCCAAAGAAGGCCACAAAGCCAATCCTAGATTTAAGGAATGGGGAACCAGACTCCACCTTTTCATGAGAGCTACTGCAAAGTATTGTCACCATTTTGCACACTCCAACACCAGGCAGAGTAGAACGTATGATCCCCCTGCATTTACTGAAATAAGGACAACTAAACGAAGTACAGCTTCTTTCCAAGTACCACAGAACAAAGGCCATTCAACTGCCCTCTGACTTCAAACAGTCTTAGAATTATGAAACCATCTCCTTTGGAAGCCATATTAGGACTTCAAAACACCAAAGAGGGTTAACAGTATGGGAGGTTGTGTAGATGGGCCTTCTGTGTTAGAATAATCCTTTAAGCCCTCCCTAACCCATCCATCTTCTCAGAGTGAAGTAGACATCTTGAAAGTAGATGCTTACATCTACTTTACTCACCTGAGTCCACTGGTCAGACATAGAGGACATTTGCCTACTCCTGGTCCTGTGCCTCCTGGTCTCTCATGCTGCCTCTGGACAAAATACTTCACAGCCTAAGGATTCTTACCCTTGGAGAGATGTGTTGGTGGCAGCTGCAAAACTAATGACCACAACTGGGCCACTGAGTAACCGTCTATAGCTTTGTCAAATTTTCTTTCTGAGGAAATTCAAAGAAATTGGGATAAACTCAGAGCATCAGAGCAATAGGAAGGATGTGCGATGGGTCTCAGAATCTGAGATATCCTTAGCTTTAGTCTTTGTCTGGTATTCCCATACCCTCCTGCCTCGGGTGCAAGATCCACACTAGGCCACACTGTAACCACATTCCCACCTCCTCCTGCCCCTCACCAGCTCCCAAAGAATCATGATTTTACAGAAGTCCTTATTTAAAAAATCTTCCCAGAGTATCTTGATGAACTACCAAGTTTGGGAATCATTGATGTTATCAACAAGTTTATAGCTGAACCTAGATTCTTCACTTAATCTTGCTGCAAATGGCATTTGTGTTTTCTTGGAACTAAAGAAATCATAATGTATAAATTATTTCCTCAGAAGAGACAAATTATTCTTTTGTTTTCTTTGAAATGCTCTTACTAGGCAGAGAAAATTTTGTGTCACTAAATACAAGCATACTTCATTTTCTTGAATTTGTCTTCACTGTGCCTTGCAGAGATATTCCATTTTTCACAAATGGAAGGTTTGTGATAACCCTGTGTCGAGCAAGCACCATTTTTTCCCAACAGCATTTCCTCACTTTGTGTCTCTCTGTTGATAATTCTCACAATATTTCAAACTGTTTCACCGTTACTATGTCTTTATGATGATCTGTGATCAGTGATTATGACTTGCTGAGCGCTCAGATGATGGTTAGCAATTTTAGCCATAAAGTATTTTTTAATTAAGGCATGCACATTGTTTTTTTAAACATAATGCTATTGCCCACTTAATAGGCTACAGTACAGTGTAAACATAACTTTTATATGCACTGTGAAACCAAAACACTCATTTGATTCACTTTATTGCAATATTCACTTTATCGTGGTAGTCTGGAACCAAATCTGCAATATCTCTAAGGTTTGCCTATAAGGAAAGTCTTATGGTAGAGGTATACTTCCCAGACTTCAGACACCTGGCTCCTGTGAATTCGAATAGTTTCTTCAGGCTATGGCTGGAAGATGACACTTCCATGTGTTGAATCTTCAAGACTGGTACATTTTTCTCCCCCCCCCCCCAAAATGCTGAAATGCATACAAATGAACAACGGCAACCACAGAACACACAGAAAAGAGATTTTCTGCTCAATAAACTAGTGGAAAACAGAATCAGTACAAAGAGCGAGGTTTGCTATTTCTTTCCTTTGTTTACACCAAACACTGTTAAAGTAATAATGGCAATGGTGGCTATCATTGAGTCCCAAACCGTAGCCTCCACAAGACCTTTCACTAAGCTTGTTACTAGCATTCGTCCATTAATCTTCACAAAATCATGAGGCAGGATTACTATCCCTACTTTAAAGATCAAGAATCCAGAACATAAGAATGTTCAGCAACTTGTCCAACTCACATGCTGGTAAGTGATAGAGCTAGAATGGGACCCAGGTCATCATAACCCAAAACCCACACATTCAACCATTCCTACAACCTGTGCTAGAAGAAGAGTAAGGGTGAAGAGAAGTCAGAGGCAGGTGACAAGATCTGAAAACAGGGTCATGATTTCTCATCATATGCTTAGTGATGATTACAAATTTGACTTCCAAACTTGAGATTCTCCCAAACTCAGCAATCAAGGCATACTTCAGTTAAATGAATAGAACTTCGGGTTCTATTACTGTGTTCATCTACTAATCCTTCACCCTTAGAGAACATTATTAAGCTAAAATGTAGGGTTTTTTCCTTTATTTTGGGGGAGGATTTTTTGTTTTTGTTTCTATATGTCTTATGGTGAGATGAAAATTTCTTTGGTGATTGATCAATGAAAAGTAATAGCATTCAAGGACTGCCCACCAAATGAACAGAATTCACTGGTGGCAATTGAATGATAAGTCCTATTGAATGGGTCCCTTTCAAGAGACCCATAAGATTAGTCCTCCTCACCCATATACCATTATATGTACCACGTATATATATATATTATATATGCCATATATCAGTATATGGAATTTCCTGCAAGGAAAAGGACATTTCACCAGTTTGGCAAGTAGTTCAGGAATTTTTACAGCTAGTAAAGCAAAAGGTAGCCATATATGGATTATTTCTGGGAACAATTTTAACTGAAAGTGATTTATATCTTGACTGATAGTAAACAGTACAGATCACCTGAACATAGTCTACACTGTGACTTTTTGCTGAAAAGGCTTTCCAAATGATTAGTAAAGACAGATATACCATACATTTATATATCTCTTCTTTTTTCTTATTATTTATCTTCTAAGTAGGAATTTGTCTTTTTATATTTCCACAGAAATTCTTTGTTTTATTAGATATATTCTACAGAGACACCATTTCTAGTAAATGGAATATTTAAATATCTCTAATGTATATAATAAAGATCTAGAATGTATCTTTATTTTATATACTGTATCTTTATTTTCTCCTGAATTTTATACACAGAGTTTCTCTGCTATTATTTAAGATTTTGTTTGAATTATATTATTCTGAGCTGCCTAAATTTATTTTAGATATAGTTTAACAAATAAAATTTAATTATTTTGTAGATACGATAAAATCCCCTTTCAGTTCCATATGCTGGGTCCAGTTATTTTAATGTATCTAGATGAAAGTCAAGAGACTAGAACCATGTATTTTCTGGGAACATGCTCTTAATATCACAATCCACTCATGACCTCCTATTTTAGAGATCAAAGGAGAGCTATGGAAGGAGGTAATGGAAGCAAGACCATTTGGTCCAAATATCAAGTATGTAAAGACCTGTGTCTGTGCTTTAGCACAGTAAGGCAGGTTGACACTTTATTATAAATACAGACCTCCTGAAATCCACCAGTGCTAGCTAAACATGAGTGAGAGGGCAGGGATTCTCATGACAGGAAAATTGCATGGGTCTTAACAAAACCCATAGAGTTTCTGTATTTTCTTCTTTCTTTCTTAATAAAAAAAAATGTATTTTTCTTTCAAATGTTCCATTTAATTGGTTTCTCATAATTGCTGGTAGAGAAAGAAGAAAATACATCTTTTTTCCTTCAACGAACTTGATAAAATCTTGTATTTGTAGCTAACTAGAGTTTTAAGGTGTGTCAGGAACCCCACTTAAAGGAAGTATATAAGAAACAGATCTATACTCAGCCTATCTGGAAAAAAAAAGGCTTAAAATTCATTTTGTGGGGCTGAGTGACTGAGATGAGCTGTCTACATTAATCAGATTACATAAGAAATGGGCAAATATCTATTATGTGCTGCATGGAGACAGACACTGACAATCAAAGCTAGAAAGTTTTAATGAGGAGACTTAATTAAAACACACATCATCTTCAGAAGTAGGAGTCCTTAATTCTGAGAAAAATCACTGCCAAACTTGGCTCAGCTGTGCTAATTAGCAGACACTGGGAATTCAGAAAACTAGCCTGTTAGGAAAAGGTAAGCTAAGGAGTGACTTTACAGAATATTGCCCCAAGAGTGTATTGTTGGGGCTCTGATGCTATGACTGAGACTTTTATAGATTTTGGCAGGGACAGGACTTTAGATGATATCCATCTAGACCCTCCCCTACCCAAACCATGAAATAGAGAGTTAGCTAAATATCCTGACATCCAGGGACCTCAACACCAGAGACAAGGATTCACTACATTCTTTGGTCAGTTTTGGAATATCTCAATTTAACTGAAAGTATGTTCTTCAACTGAGCCGAATCTGTCTCGATGTCTTTAATTCTTGCTCTCTCAAATTATCCAGATGAAGTCAGCCCCACTTTTCCAGACCTGTACCAATTGTGTTTGTTTCTTTTCCAATATATTTTTTAATGTTTATTTATTTTTGAGAGAGAGAAGTGGGGGTGGGTCAGAGAGAGGCAAAGGAATCCCAAGCAGGCTCCAAGCCATCAGCACAGACCCTGATGTGAGGCTTGAACTCATGAACCAAGCCTGAGCCAAAACCAAGAGTTGGACACTCAACCCACTGAGCCACCCAGGCACCCCTTTTTGTTTCTTTTCTAGCATAACAGGATTCCCTATTGTTTCTACTGTCCCTCATATAACCTTGTTGCAGAACTTACCATCATCCAGGTCAGTCTCTTCTGGAAGAAATGCAGTTTCTGTCCTTAAACTGGGGTACCTCAAAGTCATATAATAGGACTATTGTCTCTGATCCTTTGGACTCTCAAACTTGGTAATTGCTACCTGATTTTCCATTAACAAACATTTTGGCAGTTACAGCACACTGTTGACTGATTTTGAACTTGTAATCAACTAAAACTCCTGTCTTTTTTTTTTTTTTTTAATGAACAGCTATTGAGCCAGGTTCCTCTATATTTTGTACTTCATCAGTTAACTAATTTAAGTCCAAACTTGTTCCATCTTTATTTAACAAATGATCAATATCCACTTTAAGAAAAATTAGAAAATATAGCAAGTAAGCAAGATGAGTAAGAATAAAAATTAAGTATAAATCATCCCTTCATTCCAAACATTTGAAGAAAACCAGCATTTCCATTTTGGTAAATATCTTACCAACCTCTTCTATGCATACATATGCTGGTTGAATATTTATGTGCATTTTTTGCACATGCATACAAAATGTAATTATATATATATATATTCTTATGATCTTATGAACTTTTTCCAAGTTGCAACTTTGTAAATATCTTTAAATTTTTAAGATAGTTATTCCTGTATACTTTCATGTGAAATGGCTTCACAATATGCAGGTTTTAGATGTAACAATACTGTCCAAGGTACGATAGCCATGTAACAAACCGGTTCAAAATGAAGTGACTGTAAACAATTGTTCTTTTGCTCACATATCTGCAGTTTGAAAGAGCTCAGCAGACTTCTCTCTCTCTCTGCTCTGAATCAGCTGTAGTGGCTCAAAGGCTGGAGGCTGGTTTCATCTGAAATCTCATTCGCTTACATGAACACTAGATGCCACTAGAATGCCCACAGGTGACCTTGCCCTGGAGGCGGGGCTTCCTCACAATATGGAAACAAATGGACTGGGTTTTGAGGAAGAAAATTCCAAAAGAGAGCCAGATACTGCCTTTAAACATCACTTTCATCATATTCTATTCAGTGAGAGAGCCACAAAGCCCTACCTAGGTTCAGGGCAAGTCAAAACAGATTCAAACTGTAAATGGGGGAGAGACAAGGTTAAGGAAGAGCGAACGGGACTGGAATTTTGTTGTTGTTGTTTAAATAGACTTCACACCCAGCATGAAGATCAACACAGGGCTTGAATTCATGACCCTGAGATCAAGACCTGAGGTGAGATCAAGAGTTGGTCACTTAACTGAGCGAGCCACCCAGGCGCCCCTGGACTGGGAATATTTTTTGAAAATATTTTGGGAAATTACTGTTGCCACAGCCATAATTCATGTAACCTACTTAATACTGTTTAAAATTGCCACTGTTATAAAAAATGCTGCAGAGACATTTCTCAAATATACATTTGTGAGTATTTACATAATCATTTCCCTAGGATACATTTTGAGAACAGTGATTACTGGGTCAAAGTTTACCCATAATTTTTTTTTTAATTTTTATTTTTTAAAGTTTATTTGTTTATTTTAAGAGACAGAGAGAGAGAGAGAGAGAGCACGTGCACAAGCAGGGTAGGGGCAGAGAGAGAGAGAGAATCCCAACCAGGCTCTGTGCTGATAGCACGTGGGGTTCAGTCTCACAAACAAGGAGATCACAACCTGTGCCGAAATTAAGAGTCCGATGCTCAACCGAGCCACCCAGGTGCCCCAAGTTTAGCCCCATTTTTAAGGCTTTTGGTAGATATTGGCAAACTGCCATTTAGAAACGTGATGGCAATTTTTGACCCTGATCACCAGTCTATGAATAGAAAAGCCTATTTCCTAACTCCAGCCTTAAAGACTGGGTATTATCAGACTTCTTAATACTAGCCAGTGCTATATTATTGCTATTTAAACTTGAACTTCTTTGACCAATAGTACATTTGAACATTTTATATGTCTACTGATTATTTGTATTTCTTCTTAGACATTGCTTTTTTCTTGGCCTTTGATCACTTTTCTTTTGATCTCTCTTAGAAGTTTTTAGAGTTTTGCGTATTAAGTACATTAAACCTTGTCATATATATTGCCATGCTTTTACCAGTTTGTTATTCGCCTTTTATACTCTACATAAAGTTCCTATATTTTCCTGTACTCAGAAGAATATTCATTTCTTAATAATGGTTTGAGGCCTTCTTCAAGACATACATTACATAAAAATTAACCTAAATTTTCTTCTAATACTTTTTTTTAAGATTTAACTTTTATGCAAACTCTTTAATAAATCTGAAATTTTGGTATATGGAAAGAAATAGAAAATACATTTATTTTTTTCTAAATAATTGTCTTTTTTCTTTAAAAGCATGTGTTTAAGAATTCATTTTTTTCTATTATTTTAGAGGTCACCTTTATCACAAACCAAATACTTATACCACTTCATAATTTTTAAATTTTCTATATGGTTACATTTATCTGTCAATTCCAACTCGTTTGTCTAGCAAGTTATTCTTCTACTTATTCCTCAATGTATTCTTATTACACTATTACAGACACTGATGCTTTATGGATAATGATATATAAACCTTCTTGTTTCTTAAAGCCATTTGAAAATCTGATGGAAGTTTTGGACTCTCTACCCAAAAAAAGATTTTCTCTCCCTAGTAAAGTTCTCTACCATGACATCGTTTTCATCAATTTCCTACAATTGCCCATCTCTGAGACCCATGAAAGAATTCTTCTTTGCACATCTCTTATTAATTTAAATCCTGAGTATTTTATTATTTAGACTGTTATTGTGAATGAGCTCTCTTTTCCATTTAATTTTCTGTTATGTTAGTTTGTTTATAACATATAGGAAAACCGTTGATTTTTTTAAACAATTCTTTTTTTATCCATCTACCTTTTTGAATTCTTTCAATTTCAAGTTTAAATGTTTTCATTTTGAATGAAGAAGTCATGGGGATGAAAGCTAAACTAAGGGATACAGCCAATGGTATTGTGATAGTGTCGTATGGTAGCTATCCTTGCGGTGAGCACAACACAATGTATAGGGTTCTCAAATCACTATGTTATACACCTGAAACTAATGGAACATTGTCAGCTAAACTTAAATACAATGAAAATGAATGTTTTAATTCTTTTCTGTGTTCTATGTAGACAATCAAATCATCTGCACTGAGTATAACATTGCCTTCTGTTTTCTGGTATTTAAATATGATATATATCATGTTAGAGTATTTAAAACATACGTCCTGGTTAGAATATCTAAAACAATGCTAAACAATAATGGAGATAATATACTCTTATTGTTCATTTTTAATGCATAAGTTAATGGGAATGCAGCTAGCTTTACCTGGCTACATGTGCAAGATAAAACCTCCTTACTATATTTAGTTTCTTTATGTTTTTCGTAAGTTTTTGTTCTATTCCCAGTTTATTAGCCACACATGTCTTTTCAAACTTTTTTTGAGATATAACTAGTTATAAAATTCACCCTTTCAAAGTGTACACTTAGTAGGCCTTAGTATATTCACAAAATATGCAACCATTACCCTTAATTAATTCCAAAACATTTTATCACTCCAGAAAGAAACAATTCATTAGTAATCACTCCCTTTCCCCACTTCCCCCAGGCCCTAGCAACCATCAATCTACTTTCTGTCTCTATGAATTCATCTATTTTGGACATTTCACATAAATACTTTCTTATTGAATTGAGCCCATTATTTCCAAGTCATAGAGATACTTCTGAATTCTGATTCTATTCCAGGTTACATGAGCTATTAATTGTGAACTGCTAGATGAATGTTGATTAGTTTTATGTATTTCTCTGTGTTCTAAGTCATTAATACATTTCAAACAGAAATGTGCCAATTATTTTTGCAACTTCCATGTAGGAATCTTCGGTTACATTGTTATAACAAGCTAAAAGCTTACTCATCTCCAGAATCATTTGTCTGCAGGTCTCTATTTTGCCTCCAAGCATGTCCTAAAAAACTGTAAGTGATTAGCTAAGAACATGTTGTTTCCGGTATACCAGCCAAACCCTGCCAAATCCTGAAATTAAGGTTTTTTCAACAAAGTTTATTCTAAATCACCACATAGTAACTCCTACTAATCAATACACCCTTTTCTCTCTGTGAATAAATCATCCCTTTCATAACAAAATTCAGACTCTTCTCTAGTATCAACTACAAATCGAATGACCCACAATTTTCAGATAAAACCTTTAAAAAAAACCCCAAATTGTTAGTTTTTTCCTACTCTAAATTCTGTAACCTCTCCTTTTTTCTATAATGTCTCAAAAATCACAACTAATGTGGCAATTGCTAAATCACCACTTTGGCGTCCACTTTCTCATACACTAGAGCCTAGGTGGAGAAGGGGTGAAAGGGACAACAGCATAATTCACAGCACTCTGCCAAGTTGCTATTAATTATTATAATCAACAATTCAATTCATCATTCCTCACCTGCAAACATTTGATCGATATAAATTATCATGAGAGATGAAGAGTCATGAACTCTGACAAGTACGGCATGGAGAATGGCCATACCATACCAAGGAGTGGTCCCATGGAGCATTCAAGGTCTTCCAAGCCCTGTCCCCGCAGAGTCCAGTGACCTACCTTGAGGTAGGGTGTGTCCTGGCCACCAGTCCCGGCAGAGTGGGAGGGTTGGAGGCTGTTCTGTCCACCCAAGGTCCTTTCACTGTTCAGCTACCCCCACCCCCACGACCCCCCACCCCCGTGTTATTAGCTCCACCTGGGCATGAAGACAGAGATGGCTTCCCACCAGGGTGGAGCTGCAGCTTCCCATCTATTAGAATCAGCTCTTTCTAATAATACCCTCTTGTAAAAGAGCTTGACGTCCCCAACCCACCAGAGCTCTGGCGTACTGCAGATGTGTATGTACACATATGTATACTAGAGAACCAAAACAAAAATGGAGTCACGTATATTGAAGACAAAATGGAACTGGGCTGTATAGTCTCATTAAAGAAAAACAAAACAGACTTACCTAAGTTACAGAAATTTACAGCTCTTCTTAGAAATCAGCAAAGGATGCCAGCCAATCCCCCAACACCACATCTGTTAACATCATCTTTGGACTTCCTTGTTGCATTGACTCCACTACCCTGATGCAAATAAGGAAGAAAACCATCAGGCAATCATTCTGAAAAAAACAAATATATTCTGCATTTTGCCTTATTAAAACCCTTTAGTCTGTGAGCAACTCGGAACTCATACCTCTGGGTAGCCTTCAGTCTCCCAGTTTGCAGGTCAAAACTGTTGCAATAAACTTGTCTTTCTGCTTTGTTTTATTCAGTATGCAGAGTTTGGCGACCTGTGTGCACCTAGGGGCCAGCACAGAGGTACGTAGTGGATGACTCATCCCCTTCCCCAATAAAGAAATGGCACCCACACAACAACAAAGACTTTAAAAAATGGGGAGTTGGCTGGGGGGAGAGGAGAATGCTTCACGCTGTGTGGCTCCGTAAGCCTCACAGGTAGAACTCTCTCTAGAAGTAGGAAGTACTCGCTTATGCGCAGGTACTCCATTAACACCTGATGGGTGTGGCTGCTCTGCACCAGGTGTTTGACGGGAGGCAGTATAGAGACCACCGCATCCCCTGGGATTTGCCACCAGGAGCAGCACCTGAATCAAGATCACGGATCTTGAAGCCAAGATGGCTTACATTCAAGAAAAACAAGGCCACAATACACCGCCTATGCCTGATGAAGTCTTGTCTTTCTAAGCTTCAGAGAACACATTACTTCAAAAGCTCGAGATAGCGGGCTGGGAGAAGATGTTGATGTGGTCAAGATTAAGTGATGCTCAAATTGGGTTTGTAGATTTTCTATCCTAGGAGAAGTCAACACTACTTATATTACAAATGACAGCCTGAATTCACTACTCTCACCACCTATAGTTCCTGGTGTCATCAGATACCAAGGTGCCAAGATCCAGCTCCTGAATCTCCCAGTTATCAGTGAGGGTACCAAGAATGGGGAAAAGTAGAGGAAGTCATTGCAGTGGCCTGAGCAAATAACTTGATCCTGATTGGTTCCTGGTGTTCTGAAACCGTTGGAACATAAGAAGATAATTGAAAACAAGTTGGAAGGCTTTAGTATTCACTTGAACAACAACCCTGCTTACATTGGCTTTAAAAAGAAGGATAAGGGAGGCATTAATCTCACAGCCACTTGCTCTCAGAGTGAGCTGGATGCTGAAATTGTGAAGAGCATTCTGGTCGAATACAAAATTAATAAGGCTGGTGTGGCTCTGCATAGCGATGCCACAGTAGAGGACCTCGTTGGTGCGGTAGAAGGAAACAGAGTTTATATCTGCTGTATCTACACGTCAAATAAGATTGATCAGGTCTCCATTGAAGAATCGGGTATCATCTATAAGGTGCCTCACTGTGCCTCCATCTCTGCCCATCGCTGATGCAATTTTGGCAACCTGTTGGAAAATATCTGGTACTAAGAAAAACTAGTGAGGATTTACACCAAACCCATAGCCCAGTTGCCCGATTACATATCTCCAGTGGTGCTGCCTTCCCCCAGGATCACATGGGAGATTTCTACATGAATAATCACAAAAGCCTTATCAAATAATTTAAATATCTTTTGGTCTGAGGGGGGGGGTCTCTCTGTGAAACACAATTCTCAAAAAGTGGGATAATACCATACATTGGAGAATGAGGATGCCATTCAGGTTGTGAAGAATTGAACCCTTCTCCTTTCCCCATCTGCCAGGCCAAGCACAGCAGCTTTCCCCATGACTAAGCATTCTATTCCAGGTCTCTTCTGGCTTTGGCAGCCACAAGGAAGATGGGGGCACCCACAAGAAACTTCACTTGTTTTGGGGGCACCTGGGTGGCTCAGTCAGTTAAGTATCTGGTTCTTGTTTTCTGCTCAGGTCATGATCTCACGTTCGTGAGATCGAGCCTTGCATCGGGCTCCATGCTGACAGCCTGGAGCCTGCTTGAGATTCTCTATCCCTCTCTCTCTGCCCATCTCCCCCTTGTGCTCTCTCTCTCTCAAAATAAATAAATAAACTTTAAAAAAAGAGAAAACTTGTTTTATCTTAGTGTTATTAACTGCATGAAGGACCTGGTAGAGGGGGAAAAAGCCACATTGGGTGAGGATTTCACAAATATCTACCTGGGGATTCATAATTAAGGCAGTCATTGGGTCATAAACATTTTTGAAATCTTGTTCAGGGCATGTGTATGCAAATCTGAAATATGTAAACAAGGACACCTATACCTGAGGTGAGGTTAATGAATGTTTAATGAATTCATGAGTGACATAAGCTTTCAGCGACAGTGTTCATTTTGATTTTAGTGCAAAGAGGACACATCGGTAATTACTTATTTAAAATTTTACCTTTCATCATTTGATTAATGGGAAATAAAGACAGATCTCAATATGTTCTGTTGCTGAAGAAAATGATAAAATATTATAACCACCAAAGGGGGGAAAAATGTTGTGGAAGTCCATATAACAGCAACTTTGTTGCTTCTAACTATGTTTATAGAAATATGTTAAGTATAAGCTTTTTGGCAATCCAAATATTTCATGTTTGATCTGTGAATATGATGGGTAGGAACTGTTACAAAACAGAAGAAAAGGTGAGTCCTTAAAATATTCATTTCTAGAATGTGTTCATGACCTTTTGTGCCTTGTGCCACATAATGATTTATTCATAGAGCATTGATAACAAGTGTGACATAGTCTAACACACAGTGGACCAAATCATTGAGCTGGGATATGGAAGATTGTAATTCTCATCTTAGCTCTCATTACCTGTGTGACCCTGGCCAATTCATTCACTCGTGCACTCAACATTTCAGAAAACTTCTTGCATGTGCTATGAACTCTACTAAGCAATAGGATGTAGCGGTTAACACAACTGCCCTGACTTCATAAAGCTTACATTCCAGTCATTTAACCTCTATTCAAGTCAAGACACATAATTCCTTTAGTCTCAAGTGTCCTTGTTTGTGAACTAAAAGAATTGGATACTTATAATATCCTATCAAATGCTCCTGAACCTCCATCAATCAAATATGTGCTTTCAGTCATGTTTTCTGTAATGATTGCAGGTCGTCCTGAGTTATGCACACCAGGTTGCAAGATCCCTATGGGGCCACTAGCAACTGTCCCTTGAGCCAGTTGGTATTTTTGCCAGTTGGTATTGGACATATGATATGTCCAATGCCATCACAATACTTGCTAAACAATGCAGGTATGCATCCCATAGTCACGAGATTTTATGTTCCGTTCCATAACCCAGAGCCTTCCAACCAGCGCAAACGGGCTACGGGGTCTGAGCAGAGAGCAATTCTCTTCGGTGTCAAGTGATCTAACAAAGTATGGTAGGCTGGTGCTTGTGATCTCCGAAGGCAAGCAGCCTTATCTGTTGCCTTTCATGTACTGTATTCATGTATCATTTTTAGATGTGTCATGATGTAAAAGATTTTGAGAAGTATTACTCTAACCGAGTTATAAAACCAAAAATGCAAATTACAATGAAGGTAAAGACATCAAAGGCAGAAGATATTTAGGAAAAGGTCACAGCCAGGGTCACCAAAACTAATTTAATATTATCTGTATAAAATTGGAACCAACAAATCTCAGGCTATTTCCAAGACTTTAAAACTATGCATGAATATGACATTGAATCTAAAGTGAAGGAGTGAGTGGGCATCTTTTGTCAAGAGTCTCAAAGAAAGCTACAAATTCATGATTTCAGTTTATGAGGCTGTAACCCCTTCCTCTCTATTTCATATATTTATAAATATCATTCTCTAAAGGGGCTATAAAATAGCCTCCATACTTGTAAAGTGAAATAACATATAGTATCAGTTCTAAATTCCACTGGTTATGTCCATGAAACCCCAAGAAATAATTATTTTTAAAGTGCCCTTCCTCTCACACAGCCACTGCCTTAAATCCACCTTTCAAGTCTATCAGCTGATCCACCTGTCCATTGTCTCCAGGGTGTTTCCCTGTTTTCTGCAAGACATTTTAAAGGCTCCCCTTTGTCTGTATAAATGATTCCCACAGAAGGCAGAATGCACAGGACACTATAATCTCTAATTATTTCAGGAGGGATTTGTATGTTTTTCAAGTGGATTTTCTTTAAAAGTGAGTAGCAGTGATCAGCTGAATGATATGGCAAACAGTCTTTCTTTTTAAAATTTTTTTTAAATGTTTATTTATTTTTGACAGAGAGAGAGACAGAGCATGAGCAGGGGAGGGGCAGAGAGAGGAGGAGACACAGAACCCGAAGCAGGCTCTAGGCTCTGAGCTGTCAGCACAGAGCCCGAAGCGCGGCTCGAACTCACAAACTGCAAGATCATGACCTGAACCAAAGTCGGACGCTCAACCGACTGAGCCACCCAGGCGCCCCAAACACAGCCTTTGATCTGAATTCAGCCTTTCTCTTTAGTCTCATCTCTTACCATCCCTCTTTCAAACAATTCTAAACTGTTTACAGTCCCCCCCCAAATATTGATGCATCAAATACTAATGCATCTGAAAATGCCTTTCTTTTGCCTATTAACATCCCACATCTCAGGGCACCTGGGTGGCTCAGTCAGTTAAGCGTCTGACTCTTGATTTCAGCTCAGATCATGATCTCATGTTTCGTGAGATCAAGCCCCACATCGGGCTCCGTGCTGACAGCTTAGAGCCTGCTTGGGATTCTCTCTCTGTCTCTCTCTGCCCCTCTCCCTCTCACTCTCTCTCTCTCTCTCTCAAAAATAAATAAAAAATCTTTAAAAAAGTATCCCCCCATCTCTGCTTGTCAGGCACTTCAATGGCACCTCTCTGATCTTCACAGATAAAGCCTATCGCTCTGGGTTTTGCATCTGCTGCCCTTATAACACAAGTTAAAAGTATGTTTATGTCCATCTTACCACTAAATAGGATCTTTCTGAGTGTGGAGATGATGGATCGTGTCTTGTTCAACCAAGGTAAGGCCCGGCATATATTAGGTACTCAATAAACATTAAATTAAAGGAACACTTTTCTGTAAGGTTTTTCATAATATTCTTTGAAGCTTTAGAAATGAAAGTATAATTGAGGATCCTTGTAAGATAATAGGATGTCAACCTTGAAAAAATGTTTTCGGGGCGCCTGGATGGCTCAGTCGGTTAAACGGCCGACTTCGGCTCAGGTCATGATCTCACGGTCCGTGAGTTCGAGCCCCGCGTCCGGCTCTGTGCTGACAGCTCGGAGCCTGGAGCCTGTTTCAGATTCTGTGTCTCCCTCTCTCTGATCCTCCCCTGTTCATGCTCTGTCTCTCCCTGTCTCAAAAATAAATAAAACGTTAAAAAAAATTAAAAAAAAGAAAAAATGTTTTCAACTCCTTGCAGAATTAACATATTCACTCAGTGTAGTGAAAGAAGGATTTGAAGTTACAATGACTATATTCCTTTTTCATTTCAGCAATGAGTGTGAAACAAACAGTGTGCTAGGTATTGAGAATTAAAAAGATAAATAGGGGCAACTTGGTGGCTCAGTCGGTTAAGTGTCTGACTTTGGCTCAGGTCATGATCTCACGGTTCATGAGTTCAAGCCCCGCATTGGACTCTGGGCTGAAAGCTTGGAGCCTGGAGCCTGCTTCAGATTCTGTGTCTTCCTCTCTCTCTGCCCCTCCCCCACTCACACTCCCCCCCCCCCCCCCCCGTCTCTCTCTCTCTCTCTCTCAAAAAATAAACATTTAAAAAAATGTATCTGGTTTTTGAGGGGTGCCTGAGTGGCTTGGTCAGTTAAGCATCTGACTTTGGTTCAGGTCATAATCTCATGGTTCATGGGTTTGAACCCCACGTCAGGCTCTGTGTTGACAGCCTGGAGCCTGCTTTGGATTCTGTGTCTCCCTCTCTCTCTGCCCCTCCCCTGCTCACACTCTGTCTCTCTCTCTCTCTCCTTAAAAAATAAATAAACATTTAAAAAAATTTTAAAAACTTTTATCTGGTTTTTGATATTCATAAAACCTACCCAAACTTCACTCAAAAACTCATGAAAATAAAGGGGGAAATAATGGTTTCAATATCATCAATTCCAAAGATGAATAAAAATCAATACCAGTATCTGGAAGGAAATTAATGTGAACTGGTAAACTGCCAAGATTCTAGTTAATATTATACCTTGTCTTTGTTTCACAAAATAGACTCAGCCTTCAGTAACACAGCAGATGCTTCAAGATTCTAAGCAAAATTATTTTAGACCTAAATTCAATACTTGGCTATAACAGAGAAGCCATCTCCAAAGGGAGCTCCTGGCAATGTTAGCCTATACCATCCTCTTATAAAGAAAATAAGATAAGGAGAGAGTCTTGTTCCCAATATTGCCAAAACAAAAAAACAACAACAAAAAAAAAAAACAACAACAACAAAAACAATGTTGGCGTTTCTTCTGAGTGCACCAATGTGGGTCATAGGGTCATAGGCCGATTTCTGAATCCATCACTGTGGCCAAGAGAATTAAATGACTTAATTGGCCAAACTTAGGTTATCTCTCCATACCTGCTGAGAGAGCAGTAAGGGCAGGCGGTCATCCACACCTAAACTCCATGGACTAAGAGTGAGCTCTTCTAAGTCTCATCACATCATTGGCATAAGAAGAACGAGAAAAATATGCTAAAAAACCAGAAGCCCACTATAGAGTAAAGAGGGAGAAAAAGTCCCCTCTGCATTATTTCTCACTAGGACCATGAAGACTATATAATAGTAGGTACTGTAGGTAGGGCAAATCATGTCTTATTAATGAAATCATGTTTGACCTCACAGATGCTACAGAAAGACCTTGGAAATCCCCAGGGATCCACACACCACATGCAGAGAGCCATTCCTAGAGAAATACTTCTGAAATTGTGATGTCTGCTAATGACTTGGAGATTCTCGATAAAATATAGATGGTCATTTTGTTGGTCTAGGACGGGTCCTTAGAGTCTTTACTTCCAACAAGCTCCCAGATCCTAGTAATGCTGCTGGTCCATGGGGGCATTAGCATGAGCATTAGCTCTGAGGAGCGAAACCTAGAACAGTAAGCACATAATTGACTCACAGAAACAGAAATCCAGAGGCAGAAAGAATTTGTGATTGGTGTACTGTTTTCTCCACCCCCCACCTACCATGTCAGTTTTGTTCTAAGACTGATTTCACCTTGATCATGGGATGTCTACAAGAAACATTTGAGCTCTTTTATGTCTAGCTAGAGAGAACACTTACCCTAAATTAACCAAAAGCTTGATCTCATGTTCCCTGGACCTATTGAAGCAGTTCCCGCAGCCAGAAAAATGCCATCTCATCTACTGATTGATTCAGAGCTGGGATACGTGAGTCATTCACTACCATTACACATATATTGTTATAAACGTATATATGGGCAGATGTGTGTGTGTGTGTGTGTGTGTGTGTGTGTAATGTAATGAGTGGGATGAAGTCGCAGGCATGTTAGGCTTCCAAGCTAAAGCAGAAAGTGAAAGTAGGAAACATAATTACCATGGAGTAATGGCAAAATAAAAATGTTCGCCAATATCTGGTAGCTACGGTCGGCTAAATAGGAAGATGAGGGGAAAGCCTACTGGAGCCTGAGTCTGGATCTTTAAAACAGGGTCGCACACTTTTTTTTTTTTTTTTACAAAGAACAAAGTAGTAAATATCTTAGGCTTTGAGGGTCTCTATCACATATTCTTCTTCTTCTTTTAAATGTTTATTTATTTTTGAGAGAGAGACAGAGTGTGAGCAGGGGAGGGGCAGAGAGAGAGAGGGAGACGCAGAATCCGAAGCAGGCTCCAGGCTCTGAGCTGTCAGCACAGAGCCTGACACAGGGCTCGAACCCACAAACCGTGAGATAATGAGCCGAAGTCGGATGCTCAACCGGCTGAGCCCCCCAGGTGCCCACACATATTCTTCTTCTATTTTTGAACAACCTTTTTAAAAAATGTAAAAATCCTGCCAACAGGAGTTACCAGCAATGCTTTATAGGAAGTAGGCCTGGAAGAGGTGAGAGGATTAGGATATAGCCAGTGAGCAGACACCAAGCCAAGCTGCCCCTGTCCTGGTGGATGAATCTGCACTAACCCCAACATCTTTGTCAAATCACTGCTAGTTTCCCTCTGCCTCTTCCCAGTGTTCCCTCTCCCCTTCTTTCTAAGATGTTCCCAGTTTTTTCTTAGCTTCTAATTAAAAATAATTGCCTTTGGAGCACCTGGGTGGCTCAGTCATTTAAGCATCCAACTCTTGATTTAGGCTCAGGTCAAGATCTCACAGTTCCTGGGATGGAGCCCCACGTCAGGCTCTGTGCCTCTCTCTCTCCCTCTCTCCCTCCTCCTCCCCCTCTCATGCTCTCTCTGTCTCTCTCTCAAAATAAATAAATAAACATAAAAAATGCTCGCCTTCTCAGACTCCCTTGGATGTAAAGTTGTCACATATATACAAGGAGGCCAAGAAGATGTATGGAAAATACTTCATGGAATTTCCCCAACTTTTGTGCAAGTTTAAATAGAGCTGGCATGCTCTATCGACCTTTGCTCTTTTCACTTCCCTTTCTCCCTCAGGATGCATGGAAGTATAAGAACTCTCTGGAGTCTCTGAGGATGAAAATCACATGCTAACAATAGGGAAGCAGAAAGTTGGGAAAAGCTTGGACACCTATGATTTCACGGACAGCCTGCGTCCAGATTTCTCTTATGTGAGAAAAACTAATCTCTGTTTGATGAAACCATTATAGCTGGCCTTTGCTCTTTCCACTGATTCTGTTACAAAATCCAAAAGTAATAATAACTGATACATCATTGTGGAGTGGTGGGGTGGGTTGAAACGTTGTTATGAGACACAATAGGATCCAGTGTGAAGCAAAGATCCAGGTAAAAGCAATGGCAATTTCTGAATCCTCTAAAGGGAAGAGAGAGATAAAAGGAGAGAAAGGGGATAGGCAGACAGGTAGGGGAAAGGAGAGGGAGATGAAAAAGTAAAAAAAATGCAATCAAATAAGTTAGCATACAAAATTAGAATGCTCATGAGGCAAAGCCAGCCATCAAAATAAAATTCAGATTATGAATTTACTGCATAAGTTATCAGAAAAATCAGATAAGAACTTTAAAAATAACAATGTTTAGCTTTTCACAGACATAAATGAAGACATAATACCCGTTAAATGCAGAAACAACTTTTGCAATGAAAACAAGTAGAAATGACACAGAGGTTACAAATGACACATAAAGTATGATGACACATAGAAGTCATGAAAACACACAATATATTTGTTGTGAATAAGTACATGTAAAATAATGGTATGAATTATGCATAGCATTGATAAACAACAAATTCAAGTGAGTTTCTATTTCTGGGAGCAGAGGAGGAAGGAAAATGTGATTGACAAATGGTCTGTAGGAGGTTTCAGTAGTATGTAGAGTATTATTTCATCTTCCAGATTGTAAGTCAAGAACAGAGGAATGTTAGAATTGATAGAGCTGGCTCATGCATACATGGGAATAAACTGTGTGTTCTGTATATTTAAAATATTTAAGATGCTATTGTGGTGGATACATGTCATTATACATTTGCCCAAACCTACAGAAGGTACAACACCAAGAGTGAACCATAATGTAAATAAATCATGGACTCTCGGTGATGATGTGTAGGCCCATCAGTTGCAACAATGTGCCACTCTGAAAGGGGATGTGAATGAGGGAGGAGGCCATGCACGTGTGGGGGCAAGAGTAAATGAGAAACCTTCATACCTTCCTGTCAGTTTTGCCACGTACCTAACACTGCTCTTAAGAAAATAAAATCTTGGGGTGCCTGGGTGGGTCAGGTGGTTGAGCGTCTGACATTTGATTTCAGCTCAAGTCATGATCTCACTGTTTGTAAGATCGAGCCCTGCATCAGGCTCTGTGCTCACAGCACAGATTCTCTCTCTGCCCCTCCCCTACTTGTGCTCGCATGCTTGCCCCCGCTCTCTCTCAAAATAAATAAATAAAAACTTGAAAAAAAGAAAAGAAAGTCTTTAAATATGTAAATATATAATATTTAATTTTAAAGTTTTTTGGAAGTGCTCAACAAGTTTTTCCTGCTATTATTACACACAGTTTTCTATGAAGGATAAGTGAAGAGATTTGAGATTCTATTATAATTACAAAGCATTTTGTTATTATTCGTTTGATTTTCTTTTTTCTTCAGGTCGTGAGGAAAGGGCATAAGGAGCAGCAGTGATTACTAATACACTAACTAACTGTTTCAACTCCCGGAAGTTTCTTTTTTTTTTAATTTTCCTTTATTCTCTTAATTCCAGTATAGTTAGCTGTGTTATGTGAGTTTTGGGTGTAGTGTTTCGACAATTCTGTATATTACTCAGCGCTCATCAAGATAAATGTACTCTCAATAAATATATATAATATTTTAAAATAAAATATATTCCAAGTTAAAAACAAATAAAAGGCAATATCTATATTGCTTTATCACAATATTTACATCAGGGAAAAAAAAGAATTAAATGCCAGACACATTTTTAATAAGAAAGTAGATATAATAAAATACATTTCATGTTGATATAGAGACTGTTACTCCAAAATAATATAATAGTCATAAATGTGGATACATTTAACAACCTAGCTTCAAAAAATACATGGGAAAAATGGTGACACTACAGGCAGAAATTGAATACCCTACAATCACAATGCTCAGACATTAATGAACCAAGTAAACAAAACTAAATGAGGATATAGATATCTTGAATAACACAAATAAGGAAATATTGTCATAGATATGCATAAACCTGCAAGTAACATATGCATACAGAAAATTTACAAACATTGACCGTGTATTTGGTCTTAAAAGTCGCCACATGAAACAACCCAAATGGCTAATGAATGTGAAAAGATAGTTGGTCTCTGTAGTAACTTACAAATCACAGAAATGCAAATTAAACCCACGTGAAATAGTTTTTCTAAAATTAAAATGATATTTCCAAGCACTAGAAAAGTTGTGAAGAAATGGCACTCTAGTGTTGATGCTAGCAGTGCACAGTTGTAAAAAAGCAACTCAGCATTGTGTTTTAATGATGTCTGTTATAAGTAAAATGTACATATCTCATGATGGATCAATGAAACTTTTAGGTATCTATATTAACAAAACACTTTGCATATGCATAATGAGATGTTTATTGCAGCATGGTACAAAAAAACTAGCAACTTCACTAAGATTTTCACTGGTAAAGAAATGGTAAATAAAATGTGATGTATATAAAACCATTAAAAAATGAGTTAGACGAAATTATAGCATGGACTTGCCCCAGAAATATATTGTGTGAGAAGAACAATATCCAAATTATAAGGTACGAGTCCCTTATTTTAAATACACATCAAGTAAATGTATAGTCCCATATTTTAAACACACATTACTGGATGACTAAGTAGGTTGTAACCCTTCCATTTTTCTTATATTTCAGGTTATATTCATGCCATAACTGTATGGGTTAAATCCATTTTACATCAATATCCAGGAAATATCCTTGCCTAAGTAATTGAACCTGAATCTAATCAAGCTTTGAAAGCCAACAGTCAGTTGTAGAAAACGAGACAAAGAAGAACAAGTTAAATGAGCCACAAAGAAGAAAACAAAAATCCAGAATCCATTTGCTAAGAGCAACTGATTCAGTTTTTATAAGCCAAAGGCATAAAGAAAAGTTTTTAAAAAGGAAGTTGGGGGGAGGAAGGCAGTGGGAAGTAGGACTAATCCAGATTTTCGAAAGTCTTAAAAACAACACTAATTTGGCACATTGATGTTAACTGAAACAAATCAACAGTAAAAGGACATTTTAAAAAGTTAGGGAAATTTGAATATGTATTTAATATGCATACTATGTAACCCAATTTTTATGTGTGAAAATGGCGTTAATATATATATAGAAAATACTCATATTTTTTACCATGCATACTGAGGGACAAAATAGGTCAGAGATTTGCTTTAAAATACTTGAGTAGGGGCACCTGGGTGGCTCGGTCGGTTAGGCGTCTGACTTCGGCTCAGGTCATGATCTGCGGTTTCTGAGTTCGAGCCCCACGTCCCGCGTCCGGCTCTGTGCTGACAGCTCAGAGCCTGGAGCCTGCTTGGAGTTCTGTGTCTTCTTCTCTCTCTGCCCCTCCCCTGCTCACGCTCTGTCTCTCTCAGCCTCTCAATAATAAATAAATAAATGTTAAGAAAATTTTATAAAATATTTGAGTAATAGCAACAATAACAAAAGGGATTGATAAGGCAAATGCAATAAAATTTTGCTAATCGTTTAATCTGAGTGGTGGATACAGAGAAGTTAGTTTGCTATTTTGAAACCAGTTTTGTATTATTTTTAATTTGCTAATGAATTTACTTAATTTTTTCAAATTTATATATAATATGGTTTTTGTATAGTGCAAACAATTTTTAATTGACATACAATTTACATACAATGTTATATTCAGTTCAGGTGTAAAACATACTGAATCAACAATTCATTACTCAGTGCTCATTGTAAGTGTCATCACCATTTGTCACTATACAACATCACTACAATACTGACTACATTCTCTATGCTGTACCTTTCATCTCTGTGACCTATTTATTCCATAACTGGAAGTTTGTACATCTTAATCCCCTTTGTCTAGTTCACCCATTCCCCCACCTACCTCCTCTCTGGTAACCACCAGTTTCTTCTCAGCATTTAAGAATCTGGCTTTCTGTTTGTTTATTTCTTTGTGTCTTTGTTAGTTTGTTTTGTTTTTTAGATTTTACATGTAAGTTCCACATTTTTGTATTTTAAACTTTAAGTAAAATATCTCTTAGTATAAGTTTTCTAAAATATCAGTAAATGTAAGCAATATAATAAAATATTTTTGGTTTGTAGCTAAAAACAGTAAATATCTGGGAATAACTGCCAAACCTATATAATTAAAATTACAAAATTTTACTAAATATCTAAAACAAAACTTGAACAAATGAAAAGCATCCCATGTTCCTAGCTACAAAAATAGGATATTATAAAGATATTTGTTCTTTTCTATAATAATGCCACTCTTACAAATATCCCAAAGGATTCTTTATCAAGCTTAATAAAAATGAGAGTAATGTTTCTGAGAGAATAATACAATGCAAACAGATAATAAAGTAATATAAATGGAAGAAAATAACAAAGATAATTTTGAAAACCACATCAAATAATGACAATCCTAAACTTCCAGATATTATAAGATTATAAACAAACTGTGAAGAGCATACATACTGAGAAACACTAATGGAACAGGTGGAAAATACAGAAACAGACTTATTCAATGTTTTTGTTTTTTTTTAAATGGCATTTCTAAATTTCAGCATAACATTGGATGATGAGACAACTCTTTTTGTAACTGGTCAAATTTTTAAGAAATTGATCAATTAAATTCCTTTCGTATGAGAAACAAATTCCAGAGATTTTCTACTTAATTAAAAGTAACCCCCAACCCCAAATTTAGACACTTTCAATAGAGGAAACTTAATACAGAATATTGATTTTTCCTATGATGGAATTGCTGAAAAACCAAAAAGATAATGTAAAATGTAGCAACCACAGGAAGCTGTTCTTACTCCCTTTTGATTAAGCGACAAAGAGTAGTGTCAGTGTAACCAAGGCCCAGGGTCAAAAATAAAGGAGAAAAATATGAAGAAGATTGCTGTGTTCACTAAAATAATAATTTAAGACTTTCATATGGCAAAAATTATAAAAATAAATTGAAGAGGCTACTAAAATGGGGGAGAATATGTGCCACATATACAAAATCTTCCATATATAACTTGGAAGATAATTTGCCAAAGAAGAGATTAAATGTAAACAAACATTTTTCAATGTTCCACTTCACGTACTTGAAATAAAATAATGCAAATTAGGGGCGCCTGGGTAGCTCAGTGGGTTAAGCATCTGACTTCGACTCAGGTTTGTGAGTTCAAGCCATGAGTCCTGGGCTTGCTTCAGAATTTGTCTCTCCCTCTCTTTCTCTGCCCCTCCCCCTTTCGCTCTCTGTCTCTCTCTCTCAAAAATAAATAAACATTAAAAAATATTAAAAACATATAATGCAAGTGAAATCAAAGAGAATCCTGTAGTAGCTCAATAAATATTAGGCTGATTTAAAATCAATAAGCCAAAAAAAAAAAAAAAAAGATCTAGTGATTTTACTCTAGAGGGTTACAGTATTCTTTTCTTAACTTCTATCATTGGTCATTTCAAGTACCATGAGTCTCCCCAGGGAACCAGCTGAGTTTTGTTCATATTCCCTTCTGTTCCCACTGTGTATCAATACCCTATATTCTATTAATAGCCTAGGTCAGCACTTCGTGTTTCTCCTCTATGCACCTTGGTACTAGTAAGTCTATTTGTTTTGTTTTGTTTTTATCCAAAATAAATACCTATTCTCATGAGAATGATAGAAACTGCCCAATGTAACTAACCAGCCACTAGGTAGCTGGTTGGACCACTAACATACGAGGTTCTTTAACAGTCCATACAGTATCCTGATCTGCCATAAACAATTTGAGCACCATTGGCTCTGTTGGGTCATAGGGCTAAGAAGTAAAGCTGTGGACACAGTACCTTTTTCTTGGTCTTGGTCCCACTAAGAGTGAGTACCTTTCAAATCACCTGTCAGATGATTTGGGTAAGTACACACACAAATATGGTAAACTAGAAGCCCTCTTAACCTATCTCTACTTCACTTTTACCTATCTGCATAATTGACAAATGCTCTTATATACACAAACACTTTTATATCTACTAATCGAGTTGTTATATGCTTCCCAAAATCCCATTGTATTTATTCTAATACCTATTTGTGTATGTTGTGCTACTATCTAAAATTGCTTAAATTAAGTAACCATTACATAAAGTAGTGAAATATGAATGTGAAAAGAAAGTTAATTCTTTAAAAACCAAGTTAAATGTATGGAAATATTCAATAAAATTAAATTCTTTAAAATTATGATCAGTTAGGTATGAGACAATAATAAAAATGGGGGAAACCTATTCTGTAAAGATCTATGCATGTAAATTGTTTTGCAAGTGCTTCTAAGTTCTCACCCAGTTTAGAAACACTTAACTCAAATGTGGTTATATTAAAAAAATACTGTTAGTAATCCAAGCAAAGAAAAACAAAGCTTATTTTTTTGCACAAAGAAAGCCTTTGTTCTATCTCAAAATATTGATAAATGCACACTTTATGTTTGTTTATTGAATTTTTGCCTTTTTGAATTACACAGAGCTATACTCTGTCATCAAAATAACAAGTGGTCTAACAAGTATTGTGCCTCTTTCTTAAAGTAAGTAATACATGATGAAGCAACTTGTTCCTTGGACAGGACAGCCACCCTGCTCATTGGTCCCCTAAAAGCTCCACTGATGTTGCAGGAACTTTCCATGGCTTTCCTACCCTTCAGTACACACTTGTCCTACGTGGACTTTGAAGACACAAACAAATTCTGGCTTTCTAGGTCTGTCAACTTGATGTCATCAGTGGGCCAAAGTACTAACCTATGGCATGAGATAAGATTCTTGAAGGCTCTGGCTCTATTTGCCATAAATCTTTGAGACAAGACTGAATTTGTATTACTAACCCAGTTCAGTGCAATCAAACTTCTCCTGGAGTTTTCAGCTACACTGGGCAAAACAAAACATAAGTTTTAAGGTTAATATCTGCCTACTATTCATCAGAGGTAGAAATAAAATCTTCAGTGGGAAAAATCACCATTTGACCAACAGTTGACTGCATTTATGATAATTTACATTCTCCAAAATGCCTCCCTCTCCTGCCCCCACCAAGCCAGATGGTTAATTAAGGATGTGATAAGAATCACCAAAGTACGACTTCAAAATATTGATATTATCTTTGATATATTGGTTTTGTAAAAACAACAAAAAACAAAAACAAACAAAAAAACAAAAAACTTCTAGAATCTTCTCTTGCTCCACACTGTCCATTTCTTCTTAAGTCAGGGAACCAATGTGAAGAGTTTGTCATTTGCTGAATGTGCCTGATGTTGCCCTTCCAGATTCACTTGCCATCCTTTTCTATCCTGATCTCTGCCTCCGGAGGCTGACCTGTATGGATTACATCATGAACTTTTGAGTCCTCTGATGTCTGGTTGGTTTTAACTAGTGATTCTCTGCAAAGGAGTGAAGTCAGTACTTCTTTTCCTGGTTCCCTGTGTAAATTCAAGTCATGCTAGCTAGATTCTTTGTTGAGAAGTTGCTGTTCTCAAGGCATTCTTGTCTAAACTCTCATCTAACCTTCAGTTTCTGGTAACACCTTCCTCCTCTTATCTGTTTGGGCCTAGGGATGGTAAAAACTACACTGTTGCTAGCCCCTGTTTCCCTTACTTTGTGCTCCTCTACATCCCTCATATGCCTTTGGAATAAGCCCCTTTGTGTAAAAGCAAATAAATAAAACATCTAGAATTATCTTACTCTGAGTGTTCTGTTTGCCCTTGAGACTCAAATTGAAACATTCAGTATATTCATTTCCCCTTCACCCACTCAAAAAGAAAAAAAGCACAGAACTGACTACCAGGTTCTATTAGGTTTAACATATATTTGGACTAAGGTGAGCACTCACTTTATTCCTTATCTCTACAATCTCCTAACTGATCACCTTTATGGCATTCCTCTCATTCAAGATGAAATTCAGTATCCAAAGTCACCAAGAATTTTAGTATTTTTCTTTCTCACCATAGAGTTTCCCTGGAAATGGCCCAGGTCCCTGTGTAGAAAGGTAGGAGAGATATTCAGAGGACATACTTGCTATTATTGGAGTATTTGCTTTATTCAAGGAGCTTCCCATTTATTCAGCCATAATCTCACCATTAGTTAGCTAACACCAAAAGTTCATAAATTAGATAATCCTAATTGCCACACGAATGCTGCTTTCTATTGAGCCACCAATACTTACTGTGTTTCTGATAGGTAAGTATCCTTCTTTGTTCTCTCTTCGGTTGTAGAGATTCTCATAGAAATGAGAGAGCTCTTTTCATCTGCATTATCTCTCATGGAGACAAAAATCCATTTTGCTGATTTTTGCTGAATTTTGGTGTCTATAGCTAACCTATAGTAGCATTGATATTTTTGGTTGATATTTTCATTTCCATCCATGTAAGACCATGAGTATCCCTGCTTTAGAGAAAGCAATTCTCCACAATTCATTTCCAAAAGATGTTGGCACTCCACTCACCATTTATTTCTCATGGTCTAGAAAGAGTGTCATGGGGTATTCTCTAGAGAAATACTTAGGGGTAACTCACACATAATAAATTTTGGATTAGTTTTGCTAGTAATGTTAACATGTGTGTTGATACACTTTCATATGGGATTTAAGGGAAAATGAAGAATTCAAAGGTTGCTACTGTGTGTATAGCTTGTGTAAGTTGTTAATGCAAGGGAAAGGATTGTGGGAACCAATTATTTTTTTTGCACATGTAAAATTTCAGGTGCCTATTAGATGTCTAGATTGGTAGGTGGAAGTGGTCATATAACATGATTTGGAGTTCCTGGACTTTCAGGGCTAAAGATACAAATTTGAGGGGCGCCTGGGTGGCGCAGTCGGTTAAGCGTCCGACTTCAGCTCAGGTCACGATCTCGCGGTCTGTGACTTTGAGCCCCACGTCGGGCTCTGGGCTGATGGCTCAGAGCCTGGAGCCTGCTTCCCATTCTGTGTCTTCCTCTCTCTCTGCCCCTCCCCTGTTCATGCTCTGTCTCTCTCTGTCTCAAAAATAAATAAACGTTAAAAAAAAAAAGATACAAATTTGAGAGTTAAAGTAATACAGATATTATTTAGAGCCATGGGACCAGATGAATTTATCTATGGAGAAAGGGTGTGGAGAAAAGAGACTTAAGTCTGATCCTGGGGGGCACACCAATGTTTAGAAATTGGACATAAAAGAAGGAACCAGAAAAGTAAGATGAGAAGCAGAAAAGTAAGATGAGTAAGACACCACTCAAAGAGTGTCATGGCAGAGAAGTCAAGAAAATAGAGTGGTCCAAGAAGGCTATAATGGTTAATTGCATCTAATGCTGCTGAAAAAGGGAGTAGGATAAAGATAGAGAAGTTAACCAATAGGTTGGCGACATGCAAGAGCTATTTCACTGGAAAGATCAACAAAACAGGAGAGTTTAGAAACATGGCTTAATGGCGATTGGGAAGAGTTACAGTGAAATATGCCACAAATGGTTGGAACAAAATGATTGCTAAAAATCTCTTCCAACTTAGTTATTCTGTGATCCCCATGACTACACCAACTGTTGGGAATATGAAAATATAGGGCCCACAGCTGATGCTCCATGAGAGAGATCTTGGATAAATGATACTTCAAGCCCAGTAGGTTTCAGTAGAATGCATGCTGCTTTCAACTCTGGTAAGCTATTTTGCAAGGTCCAAAATCTTCTGATGAATTAGGTACAATTAAAAAGTCAGTAATAAAATGGCACCCCTGGGTTTTCGGTACTAAACTAAAAATTGTATGAATGGGACACATAATAAAAGGTGAAGATGGAATTCATTTTGATTGCTGCAAAACTAATGAAAACTGGTTTCAGGAAAGAAATGAAGCCATCATATTTGTTGGTACTTGCCAATTCCTAGCAGAAAAATTTAAGAGACAGAGGGAGCGATAAAATCATGCCACAATAAAAAGGTAGCATGATCAAACCTGAAATTTTGCTTAATTCTTGAGAAAACCAAAAATAAATGTTAGAATTAAAAGATGAGATTTCTACACCTGTGACACTAACAGACTGGTTGTTTTCAATGTATACTCGTCCCCCCTTCTCCACATTTTCACTTTCTATGCTTTCAGCTACCGGCAGTCAACTGCAGTACAGAAGCAGATGATCCTCCTTGTGACAAACAGCCAGAAGGTGAGTAGTAGCCTAACGTTATGTCATCGACCTCACTTCTCCTCATCATGTAGGCCCTTTATCCTCTCACAACATCACAAGAAGGAGAAAGATGAGTACAGTACCGTGCACTAAGATATTTCGAGGAAGAGAGAGAGACCACATTCAGCTAACTCTTATTACAGTATATTTTTATAATTGTTCTATTTTATTATTAGCTATTGTTGATCTCTTACTGTACCTATCTTATAACTTAGACTTTATCATGGGCATATATGTATAGGAAAAAAACATAGCATAAATACGGTTTGGTATTATCTGCAGTTTCAGGCATCCATTGGGGGCTTGGAATGGATGCCCTGTGGACAAGGGGGAACTACTGCAGCTCTCAAAAGTGCTTTCATGGGAGCCAAAGTGTTTTTTGGCCTGTGTGCCTAAGTGATAAATTGCTCGGCCAGCATGTTCTTCCTCTCCAAGCTCGTGGAAGCTTTTCACTACACTTTCAGGGACAGTGGTTAACAAATCTAGATAATGAAACTAAAAACTACTCTTATTAAAAGCTTAGAGTTTATTGAAAGTGTTGAAACTAACTTGAGTAGTGTTCTTTGTAGTGAAATAACGTTGTTAACCACAAAATATACCTATGGGTCTAAGAGCTACAAAGATTTTTTTTTTAATTAGAGAGAAGCATGATGATTAAAGATGAAATCTCAAGAGAATTGACTAAAATTTTACTTAGCTGTCTTTCAAATATTGTAAAAGAAGTGATAATTTTTTGCAACTGTGAGTAAATAATACTCTTGAAAATGTTAGTTAAATTGACTTACCTATTTTTCATAATTTAGGTATATATAGAATCTTATTTATTGCCTCTACTTTACATTTTTATTGATTCATGTATAGAAAGGACAGCATATTAAGTTATTCTTGTTAAAGCATTATTATTGGTAAAGAAGTCACTAGTAAATGTTCATTATTATCCATTGACATGCATGGATATGTAGCCTAACATACCAGCAGAGTAGAATTAAATACCAAACTAGAAGCATAAAAAGTAAAAATAGAATGAAATGATTTAATACTGAAATACCATATTCCAAGAACTCCTTTTCTGCCTAATTCTGTATCATTAGTCAGAAAAGAATTGCCAGCTAAGGAACAGTATGTAATTTATTACAAAAAAGTTTGTGGTCACATAGTCTTAAATACGTGATGTACCACATTACATCACCCACATATAATGTAATATGTAGTATGACTAGTTTCACTACAGGCACTTCTTAACCATTCACCAGATTCTCCTCTATAGTATCTCTATTTGGTAGTAAAATTAATTCTGATCAATTTTTTTTTAGAAGTCAGTTCTGTTTGGCAATGTCTAATTCAGAAAGAGAACGACTCCATGCACTGGTTCTTAATGAGCACACACCTATGAGTTACCCACCTGGATTTGGAGATAAGAGCCAGAGAGGAAGGAAATGATGAGCAGAATGGTAGGAAGTAGTTGTATCCACAATTTGGTTGAAGGAAGGTCTTTGTCACAAGTGCATGAAGGAGTGAGCAGGGTAATTTTTTAATTTGTGCCTCTATGTCAGAAAATAAAAGATCTTCGAAGGATAATTAACAGTACGGGCTTCTAAACCAGATTACATACAACATAAGGATATATACTGCTGACATGATAAAGTATATTAAAAATATGATAAATTATTAAAATTTTAGTTATATTCCACCAAATCTGTAAGTTGTACATAACAGCAGCAAGGATTTTGTTGAACTAAATAAATGAGAAAATCCATGTAAAGTGAACTGTGTTCAACCATAGTAAATGTCCAAGAATGGAAATTATAGTGACAAAGGAGAGAAATGCATATAAAAGTCTTTAGGTATGTGAGGAGTAGAGACCCCTGGGTGGCTTAGTCAGTTGAGTATCCAACTCTTGATGTTGCCTCAGGTCACGATTCCAGGGTCATGGGATCAATCCCCACCCACATAGGTGGTGAGGAGCCTTGATCAATCTTCAGTAGGCTCCATGTTTAACGTTGAGCTTAAGAAAGATTAAGAAAGATTGTCTCCCTCTGCCCCTCTCCCCCACTCACATGCTCTCTCTCAAAAAAAAAAAAAAAAAAGTATGTTGGGAGTAAGTTTCATACTTTGACCCAGCAATATCCACCTTGAGAAGTTTTTCCTAAGGAAATAATTGGATATATATATGCAATGATTTTTATAGAAGGCAATTTGAACAAAAATATTGTTAGCAACCTAAGTACTAAAAGGGGAATGGTTAAATTAATCATGATTCATTATGAATCATGAAACACTATGAAACCATTTTAAATGATGTTGAAAAATAATATTGGACAACAGGGTACATTTTTAATGGTATATTGTTAAATGGTAAAATTTGTATACCTGGGATGATGTAACTATGTTTTGGTTATGCATAAATAATGATATTCATATTTTAAAATTTACATACAAATTATACACACACTCACAATGAAAAACATGTACCTAAAATGAGCAACTATATCTGTGTGGTAGTTTCTTGTGTCTTTTATTCGTTTTTCTGTTTTTTTTTTCTGTGTAGTTCCAATTTTCCATTTAACTATGTGTTATTTTTCTAATGTTAATAACAATTGAATGATCTTCTAAAGGACTTTTTTATAGACACTGATAAAACTAGGAAAAATTATTTAATGAGTACATTGATTTGATTTGAAAATTTAGATTCTAAAGGATACTAGAATCATAAATCAAGAGTTATGGCCAATGCTGGAATGAATACTGGAATGAATGACTGAGAATCTATAGGGTCAACTTTAAGTATTTTCGTAAGCCACAATCAAAGAATGACCCACAGAGCGTTCAAGTAGTTTAGGACACCAGTACACTAAATCAAGTAGGCACTTCCTTAACAAGTTCATTATGAGGTGATCTCAATGAATGCTAACGCCTTAACATCATTTAGAAAATGTGGCCCTCCCTTGACATCCTGAAAAACGGAGGGAAAAAGCTAGCATAAAGAGGTCGGCAAATGGGTATGAGAATCCAAGTAGCAGATGGCTCTGGTGGTCTTCAGCAGGTGCTCATTTACATATTATGGCCATAACCCCTCTTGCTTTTCCCCCAGCATGGCACTATGCTCTGGCTTGAATACACATTTAAACCAAAAGCTGTGTGATCTAGTGAAAAAATGTACTGAATACAGAGTCTTAGGTTTGATTTATGATCCTGGCTCTTATGCTAAGTGCATGGCACAGTCTTAAACATGTCTCTTAAACTTTGTGAATGCCCCTTATCTCAACCAGATTTCTTGGTTGTATTTTTCATGCAGAGATTAAAAGGAACTAATGGAAAATTGTGCTTGGAAAGGCTTAGAGTCTTCATAAGTCATGGCTATGTTAAAAGCTCAAAATTTGGGCAGAAGCAGAATGTTGTAGTGGGCAAAAATCACACAAATTGGAGGTCAGATATTTTGGTTCTTTCACTGTCACTAATTATAGCATGGCCTTCAATATATATATGTAATATCATTCATTTTCAATATCCATGCATGAAATAAGGATAAAAGAAATGGAAAAGAGATGATAGGGGTTAAGCTATATTGTCTTTAAGATTTTATTAAAGTATAAGATAATTTTTTTCTATGAAGTGATTAATCTGGTAATTTTTCCCTTGAGAAAAGTAAATTTATCCTGAAATTTTAAATGACTTATACATTAATGGGTATACATAATATGATATTGAAATAAAGGGTATGTATAACAGAACATCATTGAAACAAAATGATATATAAGTAGACATAATATTGAATAATATTTTCCCAATACATTTTATCTATGAATAGATACCAATTGATATATCCCCTAGATGTATGTTACTTTTTTTCTTTTAATACTAGCTCAATATAAGGGTTCCTTCTTACATAATATTTTTCTGTATTATTAGGATCATAAACTTTTGTCATTATGATCCTTCCAGATAGCAGAAATATTGCCTAATTTAGTCTTTAGAGTACCAATAAAAGTTTTGAAATAGTAGACTAAATAAATATTAAAATTTTAGGGAAATTATTTAGACAAGTTTAAAACATATTTTGTGGAAAGTTTTTTTATTCATTGCTATTTATTTAATATCCTAATATTCATAATCTGTGTGTCATAAAATCAAATTAATTATGAAAAAAATGTCCTTGACAAAGTAATAAAATCATCTGGACATAGTAAAATGATGTAGTAAAATATGTTACTATTGCATTAAATAAAGTAAAAAAAAATCAAATGCAAGTTTTATTTGAAGTTCATTTCATTTATTGAAGAAGATTTAATCAAATGTGTAATGTGTATGCAGCATTGGTGTAAGCATTAAAGTCTTCAAATAATAATAGGTAAATATTTGAGAGGAAAATCATCATAATCTCAGTTTCTCTCTATTGTTCTTTGGTCTTTATGAAATGATAATCTTTCTACTTGTACTAGCATCTTCTTTTCCCTGAGAACTCTCAGTTATTTGGAACTTTAGACAAATGTAAGCATAGAGAAATTTTATATGTAAAGACCAGCTGAAATGAATAGCATTAGAGATCACAGAGAATCCCAACAATAAAATTATTTTCATCCTAGGATGCAGAAAAATAAGCAGGTTTCAAATAAAATAGAGGTGAATCATTTTGAGTATGAATTATGTCATCACCTAAAAGAATAGTATCTCCCATGTTGAATTTTCATAGATTTTGGTGAGAAAATGACAGTGAATCATACTCAAAGGTAACAAACCTTATTGCCATAGAATTTTTTACTTGCTGAGAGAAATGCATTTCCATCCCTGAAAGAAAATAATGATAAGATCCTGAAATCTGAACAACTTATCAAGTTTTCAAGTAAGTATAATACAATATAATAAAATACAGAAAAAGCAATGCTCAAAATCTTGTGAACAATCCATTTATTTTACAATAGTTGCTTCAAATAAAAAAAAAATCAAGAGATTCCCTGTTACTGAGACTTAAATATTTTCTGAAGAACTCACTGTCTAAACTTTTCAGAAATCTACTCTCCAGATACCAATTGTATTTAGATTTTAAAACAGACATTGAGGGGCACCTGGGTGGCTCAGTTAAACATCTGACTCGATTTCAGCTCAGGTCATGATCTCACAGTTTAAGAGATAGAGCCCCGCGTTGGGATCTGTGCTGACTGCGTGGAGCCTGGGATTTTCTCTTCCTCTCTCTCTGCCCTTCTCCTACTCACGTGCTTGCTCTCTCTATCTCAAAATAAATAATAAATAAACTTAAAAAATAAAATAAAATGGACATTGAGAGAGGCCAAATCAATTGAAGTGATAGTATTTTTCAATAGTGATATAAAAGTCAATTGTATTCTAGAATTGTTACAATTTTTTACAGAGCTAGAACAAACAATCCTAAATTTGTATGAAACCACAAAAGACTCTGAATAGTCAAAGCAATCTTGAAAAAGAAAGCAAAGCTAGAGGCATCATAATTCCAGACTTCAAGTTATATTACAAAGTTGTAATCATCAAGACAGTATGGTACTGGAACAAAAACGGAGACATAGATCAATGGAACAGAATAGAACCCAAAATGGATCCACAACTGTACGGTCAACTAATCTTCAACAAAGCAGGAAAGAATATCCAATGGAAAAAAATACAGTTTCTTCCACAAATGGTATTGGGAAAACTGGAGAGCAACATGCAGAAGAATGAAACTGGACCACTTTCTTACACCATTCACAAAAATTATTTTAAAATGAATGAAAGACCTAAATGTGAGATAGGAAACCTCAAAATCCTAGAGGAGAACACAGGCAACAACCTCTACCTCGGCCATAGCAACTTCTTACTAGACACATTGTCAGAAGCAAGGGAAACAAAATAAAAAATGACTTGGGACTAATCAAGATAAAAGCCTCTGTACAAGTGAAGGAAACAGTCAACAAAACTAAAAGGCAACCAACAGAATGGGAGAAGATATTTGCAAATGACATATCTGATAAAGGGTTAGCATCCAAAATCTATAAAGAACTTATCAAACTCAACAGCCAAAAAACAAAGAATGCAGTTAAGAAATGGGCAGAAGACACGAACAGACATTTTTCCAAGGAAGACATACAAATGGCTAACAGACATGAAAAGATGCTCAACATCACTCATAATCAGGGAAATATAAATCAAAACCACAATGAGATACCACCTCATACCTGTCAGAATAGCTGAAATCAACAACACAGGAAACAAGAGATGTTGGCAAGGAGAAAGGGAAAACCTCTTGTACTGTTGGTGGGAATGCAAACTGGTGCAGCCACTCTGAAAAATAGTGTGGAGGTTCCTCAAAAAGTTATAAAAATATAACTAACTACCCTATGACCCAGCAATTGCATTACTATGTATTTATCCAAAGGACACAAAAATACTGATTCAAAGGGTCACATGTACCCCGATGTTTATAGCAGCACTATCAACCATAGCCAAAGTATGGAAAGAGCCCAAACGTCCATAAACTGACGAATGTATAAAGAATACACACACACACACACACACACACACACACACACACACACACACATATATGCACACTGGAATATTACTCAGCCATAAAAAAGAATGAAACTTGGAGCATCTGGGTGGCTCTGTTGATTAAGTGTTTGACTCTTGATTTTAGCTCAGGTCATGATCTCACAGTTTGTGAGTTTGAGCCCCAGGTCAGGCTCAGCGCTAACAGCACAGAGTCTGCTTGGGATTCTCTCTTTCTCCCTTTGCCTTCTCCGCCCCCCCCCCCCCAATAAGTAAATAAACATTTAAAAAAGGATGAAATCTTGTCATTTACAATGAGGTGGATGGAGCTAGAGTGTATTGTTAAGTGAAATAAATCAGGCAGAGAAAGATAATTACCATATGATTTCACTCATATGTGGAATTTAAGAAACAACAGATGAACATAGTGGAAGGGAAGGAAACCTAAGATAAAAACAGAGAGGGAGGCAAACCATAAGAGACTATTAACTACAGAGAACAAACTGAGGGTTGCCGGGGGGGTGGGGGGGGGGGGATGGGCTAAATGAGTGATGGACATTAAGAGGGGCACTTGTTGGGATGAGCATTGGGTGTTAGATGTAAACCAAGATTATATGAAACCAATATTACACTATCTGTTAAGTAACTAGAATTTAAATAAAAAATTGAAACAAAACAAAATCAGTTGGATTACCTTAGGTATAAATGGACTCAATATGCTTATGACTAAGTGCAATGAAAGAAAGAATTTGATTATCACATAAATATAAAGTGTTTGCCATTAGTTTTCTTAAAAGGCCAGGATAGAATTGATGCATAATTACATCAAAAGTTGCGAAGCAATTTCCAGCGGTCACCCACCATTCAGTTAAGAGGACTAGGAGGCTACTTTTGGCCATCTTTCCAATGGTTGCCATTTCATGTTTTCTTATTTATTTTTCTTCCTGGTTTTAAAATGAATCCTGACAAATTGACTAATTAGTTAATTAATTAAATCCTGACAGCTAGTTTTAAAACTTCTTTCTCTCATTGGAAAACTTGCAAACAGAATCATTTAAAATAATAGTTAATAATAAAAGCATGCCTGGCATCATGTACTTGAAAAATAATTTTACACTGAACATTTTACTTTTCAGATATCCTTTTAAAGTCCTTATTGATACATCATACACGATTTTGTTTCTTAAAGATGGGTTGAGATGCGTGTAGAACTTAATGAAGTTGTTTTCATTATAGTAAGGGTTAAGTTGTATTCAAATTCATTGGTGTCTCCTCTACTTTTCACACATATTCAAAGTAAAATTGAACTCCAAAATAAGTTTATCAACACAAAATTTAATATTAAAAAATACATAAGCCCCCAAATTGGGTAGGGGCAATTCATGAAAATATACATTTTTAAGATCATTCTCAAGAATGAAAGAGACAGAGAATCAGAGAAAGAAAGAGAGAGAGAAGGAGAGGAAGAGACAGAGAGAGACAGAGTGCACAAGCATCCAGGGGAGCTAATTTTTTTTCCTTTAGAAATTGCTTACATTTCATTTTTGTCCCAAAGGAACAGAAGTGTCATATGGAAAGTTTCACTTTGACAGAACTAACATCTTAAAACCAAAGGCAAAATGTGACAAAAAATGTTAACAAGAGTGATTGAGAACTCTTTTTAATTTGGAGCCGCATAATGAATCAGGATGCAAGAACTTACAACTGGAGGAGAGAACAGAAGAGTGTTTTCTCAATAAATATCTTCCCAAGAGCTTTTAGAAATAATGCTCTCCTCTATAGATTATATGTTGTACATTAGCATCATCTTCCTAATGACAGGTGGCAAATATCACAGAGGAAGTTTAGGAGCTGGACAAGAGAATATAGAAAGAAGTGAAGTAAAATCCTCTGAAGTATATGGCAAATATTTATTTAAAAATAAATAAATAAATAAATAAAAGTAAGAACCGACTAGAAATAGATGCCCAAACTTTAAATTTTCTCTTTGTTGCTCAATCCATTCGACTATGTTATCTCTACGGTGTATCAAATTGAGCAATTCTTATTCACAATGCTAGAAACAAATGGGGAAACACTGATTCTGTTTTAAGCCTGAATGGGTGTGAACCGACAGGTAGTTTGATGAAGGTAGTCATATGATGACTCTTTGTAAGAAAATGTTTGACAAGCTGTCAAAACTCTTTTGGAGAAAAAAATAGTGGATAGAATTGCTCTAAGGAATACATGTCAAATCAGTTATCTTATTTCTACATCATATTTTGATGCTAGATGAGTAATCTCTGTGGATCTCATGCTAAAAATCAGGTTAAAGTGAGTCAGATTGATTTTGAAGCATTTAGCTAATGTTATCAGAATATTCATGCCAAAATTTTATCACAGGGTAAGCTTGGTTTTACTAAGATTCAAAACAAATATTGATAATATACAAATACAATCTTATGGCTTGATCAAGTAATTCAACACAAACCCTGTTGTTCAGAGTTTTATGTATCAAATGTCAAAAGTTAGAATCTGAAGAGAAAAACTGTCAGGGAATAGGGATGAAGGGTAATTCTCTGAAACAGACAAAAACCTGCAATCTGTCATCTGGGTAATGAGAACAAGAAAGAGTTGTATAGTTGACATCTTAAGTGGAATATGATTAAAAAAACAACTCTATCACTCACTAAAATTTTTTTTAATGTTTTATTTTACTTTTGAGAGAGACAGAGACAGAATGCAAGTAGGTTAGGGGCAGAGAGAGAGGGAGACACAGAATCTGAAGCAGGCTCTAAGCCATCAGCACAGAGACCGATGCGGGGCTCGAACTCAGAGCTGTGAGATCATGACCTGAGCCAAAGTCAGATGCTCAACCAACTGAGCCACCCAGGCGCCCCTCACTAAAATATTTTTAAGACTTGCCATTTCTCAAGGAATATCATGCAACTACTTTAACTTTGGCATTCTAGGCCCTCTGTGATCTCAATGCCATGTGTCTGTCCTCATTCCCAACATTCCAGCAGACACACTAGACCTCTTACCTGATGTCTACATTTACTGTCTAAAGTCTTCACCGCTAGTCTCTTTGCCTGAATTCCTCTTTCTCTCTGATTGCTGAGACCTTACCTAACTTTTAAAGCTGAGTTCACATACTCAAATCTCATATCTTCAACACTTCTGATTTCTTAGTGAGAATTATGCTCTCATTGTACACACAGATGTTGAATCTGTACTTGACTCATCACATTTTGCCATAAATTATGGTTAATTTTATATATCTGTCCCTTTCCTATATCTAGTCCTAGAGCATAGGAACTGTATTAATCACTTTGTATCTCATTTATATTTGAAAGGTTTGTGGAATTTGACTAGCACTGACCCTTGAACAACATGGGTTTATACTGCATGCGTCCACTTATAGGTGATTTAGGGTTTCTTTTTAATAAATACAATACAATACAATACTGTAAGTGTATTTTCTCTCCCTTATAATTTTCTCAATAACATTTCTTTTCTCTAGCTTTTTTTCTTGTAAGAATACAGTATATAATACATATAATATTTAAAAATGTGTTAACCATTTATGTTATTAGTAAGGCTTCCAGTCAACAGTAGGCTATTAAAAGTTTTGGGAGAATCAAGTTATATGGGATTTTTGAATGCGTGAAGGGGTCACTGCCACTAATCCCCATGTTGTTCAAGGGTCAGCTGTAAATGAATTAATTAGCAGATTAGCAAACCACAGATGATGTTTCATTAAAATATCCGGTATAAAACAAAAACAAAAACCTCAAAAGGGCTTTGCAGACCTTGATTTCCCATTTTACATAAAGGGGGAAACATCCCCTGGGGTCTTTGGCCCCACGTCTTCTTTGCCACTTGAACACCCAAGTATTATTCTAGAGAAATAATGTATCTTTGAAAAATTCTCAGACTTGCCTTATTTATCTCCTGGATCTTGACTATAGCATCACATATTCATTTCTCATTTAGCACCACATATTCCTTCTCATTTGGGGTAACAATGGTCTCCAGGCAAAACACACAGACTATACTTTGAAGGCTGAAAATTAAAGTTGGAGGCATGAGATATTGACAATAATTTTTATATACTTTTATATCTATGTATGGTTTCAGACACTAGACTAAAATGAGGAGTATTTCTTTACCCTGCCATAACTGCAGGGTGTTTTGCAATAACATTCTGAAGTTTCCTCTGTAGTGAAGGGGAAATGTATCTTTGGGTTTACTGATTTAAAAAAAAAAAAAAAAAAAAAGACTATGTTGGAGTTATAGTCCAACATAAACTCAGACCTCACCAGAGCTCTCAGCAGTTAACATCTTCTAACTAAGCCTTGTAATGTTAATATTTTATGAAAAGACTGGCTTAAATGATCAATATAAGAATTATGTCCGCCAGAAAATTGGCGGATTGCTCTGGCAATCTCGCAGTACTCAGTTATTTGTTTTTAGATTCTAATACCTCTATAGGCATCCAGACAAGAGTTACTTAGGCCTGAAACATCTTTCGTGAGACAAGAATAAAGAAAGTTGAGATTTGGGGAAACAAACAACCTCGGCTTCAGAAGTATTCCTTTTCTTTCTCATTTCTCTGGCTGTGTCTCCGTTCGTGAGTTACATCGCCCTTGTTCCTTCAATTGATGAAGATGTCTGATCCATCAGAGTCGTAACCAACCCATCTCCTACTGTTGCTTCAGTTTCTTCAGATCTCCCTGATCCTGATTAATACATGAAACTTACACCTCCTGCTCTGCTTTGTCTCTTATTCTACTTACCTGGGCACAGGATACTTCCCTTGCCTGGACATGGCACGTTTGTCTGTGTTTGGCTTCCCTCATTACACTTCTTCAAGGAGCTTCTCTATCCACTGCTTGAAGAGGCAATCACAAATAGTAGTTTTCACTTTCTCATCTTTTCTCAAATACCAATTGGCCATCAGCTTATTAAAAGCATTGATAAAAATGTTCACTGTAAGGAGAGGATAAGGGAGAAGAATGACATATTAGTTTTCCAGGATGGCATTAAAAAATTACCCCAAACTGAAGGACCTCAAAAAACCAATTTTTTCTCCCCAAGTTCTGGACGCCAGAAGTCCAAAACCAAGGTATCGACAAACCCTGATGGAGATAATCTTTTCTGTGCTTCTCTCTCAGGTTCTGGTGGTCCCTGGCAATCCTCAGTGAGCCTGGTTTGTAGATGCACTCACTCCATTCTCTGCTTTTAACATTTCATGGTGTTCTCTCTGTGTGTCTTTGTCTCTATGTCTCCTCTTTTCTTCTTTTTTTTTTTAATTTTTTTTTAAACATTTATTTATTTTTGAGACAGAGAGAGAGAGAGCATGAACAGGGGAGGGTCAGAGAAAGAGGGAGACACAGAATCTGAAACAGGCTCCAGGCTCCGAGCCGTCAGCACAGAGCCCGACGCAGGGCTTAAACCCATGGACCACGAGATCATGACCTGAGCGGAAGTCGGACGCTTAACCGACTGAGCCACCCAGGCGCCCCTCTCCTATTTTCTTCGTATAATGACACTATTTATATTGGATTAAGAGCCCACCTGACTCCAGTATGACTCCATCTTAATTAATTACATCTGCAACAACTCTACATTCAAATCAAGTTGCATTCTGAAATAGTTGAGGTTAAAATTTCAACATATCTTTTTGGAAAACAATTAAATTCATAACAAATGGTTATAGGCTGACTGGTCACATTTGTTAGCAGAAATTTAGGACTGTTCAAAAGTATTAGAATTTCTGACCTCAGATAAATATACCCCTGCTTCTATAGGTACGGGTTCTCTGCCTCGAATACAGTTCTGTTTTTTGTTTTTTGTTTTTTTCTTTTTGAGAAGAGAACTTCTCAAAGTCTTTGTCTTAGGTATATTAGCGGGATTCAGGGTGTTTTGTTGTTGTTTATTTTGTGGGCTGTAACTGCAAATACTTTCACATTTGTACTATAAGCAGGCATATACTTTATTCAACAAATATTTACATCTCTATTTATCATAAAATACTGTTTTAGGAGAACAGGGGTTTACAAAAATATACAAGGGTAACTCATTCCTTCAGGGATGTTTTATTTTAGAAGACCACCTAAATTTTAATTCAGAAGACTATCTAAATTCAAAGGTATTTACTAAACTTCTAAAAATTGTACAAACAAAGCATTATAGATTCCAATAGAGGTGAAAATGACATCAGTTGAAGAAACGAAAAAAGCTTCCCATGACTACAGTTGTAAGTTTAGGTGTTAAAGAATACGTTAGGAGAAGAGCAATGATTACTGGAGTAAGTGCAAGTGTGTATATCTTGCCCCGAAATTCTGAACTTCTTTGATTCCACCATCTTACAAATATGAACATTGATAACGGGCAACATTCCAGGCAGAAGAAAATCAAATTGTGAATCACTGAAGGACGGCAAGGAGAGTACATCTCAGTGTGGTTGGATTAGAGCTAAGGGAACTAATTGGAGATGAGACTGGAAAGGTGGGCTGTGTATTATGACCCAAGCTAGTTGCTAACAGCAACAGCTGAAACTTCTGCTTTCAGGACCAATCTCAATCAGAAATAAGAGAGTTACAAACATTTGCCAGCTAAAAATCTTAAGTCTCAAATCACCTTTGCTGCATGTTCTGCCTGCTTCCTAAGCCCAGTCATGTTATTTGTGTCTCAGTTTGCAAAAACCTAAAAGAGCACTCTGGGGAACGCATAGTCCCTATGTATTACTAGTGAAAAGTTAAATTGTTAGATGTTTGCAGAGCAATCTTACAACATGTTAGAAATGAAAATATACAAATTCCTCTATCCCTTTAGCATTAAACAGCTAGTAGATAAAAATCTAATAGAAGGATACATGGTAGCATTGTTAATAGTGAAGAAAAGATAAAAAAAAAAAAACAATGTGAAAAAATAACCATGAACAGAGGAATGATTGAATGGAACAAAATTTATTAATGACTTAATTTTGCAGGTATTAGGCTGTTATTTGATCTATTCAAGTTGATCTGATTTCACCATTCTGTTTGGAAGGGATTACTCTATTACTATTATTAATAGTGTTCTTATCTTGATTAAAATCATGAAGACAATTCTTTTTCTGCTTTAAATACCCTTTATAGAAGAAACATGTATTATAGAAAATAGAAAATGATATAAGCAAAATTAGGAAAAACTTTACTTATTGATAAAGATTATAACCCTTTCAGTGTATAATGTCCCAGGAATTTTTTTCCTCTGAAAAATATTTTTTCACTAAAATAAGATCATACAAAATGAGATGTTGGGTGATAAATTAGTTTCCTATTGCTGTTGTAACAAATTATCACAAATTTAGAGGCTTAAAACAAGACAAATGGACGATATCACATTCCTGGAAGCCAGAAATCTTAAATGGGTTTTGCTGAGCTGAAATCAAGTTGTCTGCAGAGCCACGTTCCTTCTAAGGATCCTTAAGAAGAATCTACTTCCTCACCTTTTTCCGCTTCTAGAGGCTGCCTGGTTTCCTTGGCTCATGGCTCCTTTCTTTATTTTCAAAGCCAGCAAACTAGCATCTTAGAACCTCTCTCTGAGTCTGACCCATTTTTTTAAATCATATCTCCTCTTCTGAATCTGATATTCCTTTCTTCCCATTGGTAAAGACTCTTGTGTTTAAACTGGGCCCACCAAATAATCTCTACCCATTGTAAAATCTTAAACTTTCTCATACCTACAAAGTCCCCTTTGCCATGTAAGTAAACATATTCATAAGATGCTGGGATTACAACATGGATATCTCTGGGGGGGGGGGGGGGGGGAGTTGTACCACAGATGAGTTCTCCAGAAGCAGATGCTGAGATGGAGTTTTGGATGGAAGATGTTTTTCAGAATTTCACCTGTGAAAGGGAAGGGAAAAACAGGCTTGGATGGAGGAAGAAATTAAGCTTTGTCAGGTCTGAAAAACCTCAGCCAACCCAAGGAGGACTTCTAGAGCAAATCTTACCTTTCAGGGTGGTTTATGTGAGGTCCAAATTGTCAAGTCCCTATACCCCAACCTGCATCAATCACTGGGTGTGGGCTGCCCCAGGAAGGGAGTGAGGTGAGGCTCTCCAAAGCTGAGCTTGACCCCAAAGGAATGGACAGCTGGAGGCTGTCTACCAACCACATTTCCTGTGACTGAGCAGGAAATCTATCCTTGAAGAAGGGAACTGCATGGCATGTCCCCATGTCATCTACATAATGTATTCAAGACATTATCTATGGATTACTCTTTCATAAATTACTTTTTTTTTCATTTAATATATTTTAAACATTTCCCAAAGGACTGCATAATTCTTAACGTCTAATACTCATGGTATCTATAACAGGTATCTCATAGTTGAACATTTGTGTTATTTTCTTTTTTTTCACTCTTATGAATAATTCTGCCATGAACTATGAACGTTAGAAATATTTAATAATATTCACCTTATACTTGCTCTTTCCTACCTGCCTAAAATACTAATCACACCTTTTTTCCATCTCTCATAACAATGAGACATTGGAATGAGACGTGGCAAATCATTCAAAGCCTAACCTTGGCAATTTATCTTTCAAAAGTTGTATTTTAGGACAGGATGGTGTATTTTTGGCGGCATTAAGATCTGGAGTGTTCCTTATGAATATACTTTTACCCTAAAGAATACTAAGACGGGAAATCTTGTCAAAACTTGTAAAAGCTAAACATCAATTCTAAAAATAAAAATCTGTAGCAAATCTGACCTTCCTTATTTATAGTCAACCTGCCTCTCTAGTTTAGGTATTCCAGGTGCCCTCACTGCCCATTGACTCTGTCTTGTCAATCCCATTATCACGGAGTTTGTCTTCATTCCCAGGGAGACACAAAACACTGTTCTCCCAGTTCTTGGACGTTAAGCCTAGACCTGAGATAATACCTTAAAATCATGCAGACTAGGGATATTTATACATTCCCTTTACGTTAAGCCTATCCCGAGTGCATGTTTATATTAACCGAGGAGAGCAAGAATGCTCCAAACACAGAGAAAAAAGTGGTTGGGAGATTAACAAACCTCATCTCTCTCTGGACCAAAAGTTAGTCATTTTAGGAATTATGTCTGCTTATCTTCCTGGCTAATGTCTTGATCCAGATGCACTGAGAAAATTAGAACACATTTGGGAACGAATTTGTACCAAACAGGGAGAAATTTGATAATGTTTTCAAATACGAATCTCCTTCTACATAGACAGTTACAGAAATAATTCTGCCAGCATTTGGAAGTAAAATTGCATTCATAAAAATAACTTTTTACATCCTTAAAAACATCCTACTCATAATTGCTCAGTACAGAATGTTTATTTTGTGCCTGTTTCTTTCACTTTTAAAAGAACACTAACTTTCAAAATTTAATTGGCTACTAAACTGTCATGTCACAGATTATATGGCCACATGTAATTTTTAAGAATACTATAAAGAAATATTCAGGGCAAATATTTATAATGTTAAATGCTTAGTGAACATGTATTAAAAATAGTTTTAAGTTTGTATTTTAAAAATGTCATGTGCCTATACTGTCCTTCACTTAGAAAATTAAAGTGAAATATTTCTGAAGACACATAAAAAGTTCTATAAAAATATTCTTATGTATGAGATAATTCATTAGCAAAGTAAGTGCAATTATTTTTTGCTAGAATTTACATGTCTGTGTCTGTGTACACAATTTTTTATATTCCAAAGTAAGGAATATTACACCTGAATATAGAGCAGTCGCTATGACAGATTATTGATGAAAACAAACAATAAACTATTGCTTACTTTTATGGAAAAGCATTGGGTGGAAATGAAACTAATTGCAGTAAATACGATCTGACAGTAGGATGATAGTTTTGAACTAATTAGTGTAACACTAAATGAAAAGAAGGCATAATCGGGTGCCAAAAAAAGATATCTCATTTTAAACAAGTGCTTCTGCATTCTTTTAAAGTATGTAAAGGAAATGACAATCTCCAAATGAATCTCTCACCTACCTTATAAGTTAAGACACTAACGGTGAAAATGGGAAAAAAAAAAAAAAAAAAAGGATCACAAGCATCGGTGAGATTGTGGATCACTTAGCACTTCTATTTAAGTTGCTATGTTTTTTTTTCTCATTGTAAAGCCATTTTTTAATAACCGGTAAGACAGTAATACCTTGAAACATAATAATTGTGTAATTATTGTTATAACCTGCTAAAGTTTTCCATCAAAGCAACTGTTATCAATGGAATTTATTCAATATATGGCCATGGTAGACCCGAGCAGTATACAGGTGAAAGATGATCATTCTCTTCAGATCCTGGTTCTAAAGGAGATATTTATGGTAGGAGGAATATAAGCCCTCGTATACAAGCACTCTAATTCCCCATTTCTAGTTGTTGGAACAGGTTATAAATGTCTTGAGGGACCTCATAGAGGACTGGTTGGCAAGGAAGGACAGACTTATGTTGATAGAGCATTTCTAGTGATAAATGTTGCTTTGGCTCATTGTTCCCACAATTCATTATAGAACCGGGAATTGGTCAAGTTCGTAATGGTATTGGTTGGTGCCAAAAGTTTGGCAGTTTCGTAAAGCCCTGGACCTTCATCTGAGGCTGACTCACTCCTATATTTGTATCTAATGAGGTAGAATTTTAGTTATTTCATCCTTGTTAATGGCAAAATGTCTGGACCTTCTTTTCTTGCTCTTTTCTCTTTTCTTTTTTCCCCTTGAGATCTATTCTTGATTTTATTTGGCTCTTCCTGCTCCTACGTGTGTTGCCCTGGAAGTTACTGAAGACAATGGCTTTGATATTCACCCCTTGTTCTTGGACTCCCTTTACCTCTGGCCGTGCCAGAGAAAGAATGAGAATCAGAATCAAGGAAAGTTTGCAAGCGAGAAAATGGTGTTAAATAACAGTCGGGCAAGGCAATAAAGACAGAAAAAAGATGTGAGGTCAAAATAGTGAAAGATTAGAGACAAATTAGAATGTGGTGGATGTAATATTAGGATTTAGTCTTTATGAAAGTTACCAAGAAAAATGCAAGGATGCTGCTGACCACTTATGTGAAATGCCAACTTGGCATGTCACAGAAAGGAGCCAGACAGTGTGTCCCTTGGAATGTATTTGTTTACCCCCACCTCATCTGCCTGAACAACTATACATTCCTCAGCTTCCTCCAGTGGTCGGTCTCTTTCAATTATCTTCTTATTTCTTTGATAGGCTTTGCCACCATTTGAAATTAATGTATTTTATTTATTTGTGATATGTGTTTATTATCTCTCTTTCCTAACAGAGTGTATGCTACGTGATGTTAGGAGCCTCTTTCTTGTTTACAGCTATAGCCAGCAGTAATGAACAGTGCCTGGCACAAAACTGATGTTTAATAATTTTGATAAATGCATGCATGCATGCACAAATGGATGAATGAATGAATTCAAGATCTAGTTCAAGCATTATATCCTTTGTGAATTTTTTGCTATATAGCTTAGTAATTTCTTTCTTGTTACAATGATGGCACCTTCTATATACAATGGTATTCTGCTTTAACAAACTCATTTGTTTACTTCTTATCTCTAATAAAATGAGTCCCTTAAAGATTAGGTCCTGTATAATTCTTGTTAGAACTCCCAACCATTTAGTATATAGTTTCGTGAGTGAATGAATACTTTTGAGAAAATATTATTAGGTTTCCAGAGCCATATTGACCACATGAAAAAACTTAAATTTCGTAAGTATTCAGATGTGGAAAATACAATTTTTTACAATCCAGATAGCAGAGAGGTTTATATTATTTGCTTATGGAAATGTATCATAATTTAACTACACGTTTTCTCCTTACCTAAATTCTATAGTCAATTTTATCCACTTCTTTGACCAAAAAAAAAATAGCTGTTCAATATAGGCAAATGCAAGGTTAAGAAGCATTTCTGATGTATTCTTTCTAAGAATTGGGTACTAGTCTTAGAATTTCTTTACCTTCTTCAACTTATCAGATGCTGTGATGTTTGAAAATAATTGTTTCTCTAACATACTTAATAAAAGTTCCAGGAATACCAGAGACTTCCTGACAACAGATGTTAGTTTAAAGCAAAAGTCATTTTCCACTGCTTTGCAAAATTTTCACTTAATAGAATAGATACCCTACATTTAAACAAATTAGAAAGAGGGTACAAAATATGAACATTTTTTAAACAATAGAAATAGAGAGCTCAGAGTAAGGAAAACTTTATATTTTTCTCCATTATGGATATTAACTTCTTGTCTTTTTGCCTAAACATTTACTTAAGTGAATTTTCAATCAAAAGTGTAAAATGTATATGCTTTGGCTTTCTTATAAGAAACATGATATTATTGAGCAACCACGAATCCCCGGTGCCTGAAGAGTTTCTTGGGATACAGGACTTTGAGTGCTAAAATCAGGCAAACCAAGATGGTTGTTCACCCTAGACTGATAGAACAATTTTTTTCTTTTTTAACTTGAATAATATACTTGAAAGAGTTTTTAGAATTTTACAAGAATACATCTCTAAGGTATAGTTAAAAAGAGAAAGGTAACTCATTTTTGTTTGAAAGGTTGACACTTTTATGTTTCATTTTTATCCCAAGATGATGATGATTATTTATTTATAATAGTTGTAAGGGTACATGGCACTTACAAACACATAAAAGACAAAGCTCCTGTGAGATTTCCCATCTAACTCGATATACAATATGCCATGTAAGAGCAAAAGGGGAGACAGAAAAAGGTTGGAAAAAAATCAATACTGGAAAGCTTAGTGAAAGAAATGTGTTCTAAGCTTTCAAGGAGAGATGTCAAGGAATAAAAGGAAGTTTATTCAAGTAGGACTAATCTAGTTTTAAACCTTTTGAGAATTATACATGCATAAGTAATAAGAAAATGGATTTCTACATCTTTTTTCTTATTATATTGTCTTAGTGAAGTATTTTTTTTTAATTTATAATTTTACAATGACTCTCTTTAACCTTACTAATGTTTTCTGCCTTAAACTATTTTCCCTGGGAGTTGTATAGCGACACCAGCTTCTTATGGTTAATACTTTTCAGATATATAATTTTTATTCCTCTTACTTTCAAATTTACCGTGTTACTATGTTTTAGATGTGCCTTTTAAAATAGCGTACAGCTAGAAATTTGGAATCCAGTCATCAAATTTTCACCTCTTAATTGTCAAGTTTATTGCATTTTCCTTTACTGTGTTTCTTAGTATTTTATTTCTGCCAACTTACTTCGTATTTTTATGTTCTTTGTTCCTTTACTGTCTCCAGTTGCACTGACCAACGAACTGTCTTTATTCCATTTTTTTCCTCTAAACTATTGGAAGTTACACATTATTTTTCTGTTATTTAGCAATTCCCCTTAAGTTTCTAATATTTGTAACCTATGTTGACAAAGTCTGATATTAATATTCTTATACTCCTCACCCATAATATAAGTAACTTCTAATCCCTCCCCTGTAATTCATGTCTAATGTTTTAGTTGTCTTATTTTTAAACCATATGCAATTAGTTATTTTTATAGTAATTTTAATTTAGATTGCCTCATATTTTTCAATATCCATTCTTACTATCCATTTTAAATCCTGCTACTACCTTCTGGGTATAATTTTCTTCTTCCTACAGTAAATTGCTGAGTGGTAATTTAAGTGATGGAAGGTCTCTGGTGAATAAAAAAAAAAAATCCAGCAAACAAAAAGTCCTCTCTATCTGGAAATATCTCCACCCACAACTCTTGAAGAATTATTTAGTGAGGTATAGAACTCTAAACTGGTAGTTATTTTCTTGAAGCACTGTGAGACTATAATTTATGCTTTATTTTTTGAGCTTTTTTATTATTTTTGACATACCTGCTGTGGTCCAAATGTTATTACTGTGTAGTTAATCTCTTCCTCTCTCACCTTTTCTTTCCTGGTAACCTTCTTTCTCCTGATTGTCTTTATTTTCTCATTGCCTCTAGGGTCCAGCCATTTCTACTAGACATTATTGGTAAAACTTTATTTTTATTTAGCCTGGTGAGAAATCATTTTGCTTCTGGACTGTAAGAATTCTTATTTTTCTTCAACTGGGAAAAACTTTTAGCCATTATCATTTCAAATATTGCCCCTCTCCTACTTCTTTAACTTATATGAATATATATGTTGGATCTTCTCTTCTGTCCTCTATGTGTCTTAATCTCTCTTCCATTTGTTTAATCTTTGCATCTCTATGGGCTACATCCTGAGAAATTTCACCAGCCATCCAATTCAACATTTTCTCTTTGGCTTTATTTCATCTACTATTTGGCCTGCTCATTGCTCATTTTCATTTCAAGGATCCGTAAACTTTTTTAATTTTTAGGAGTTTTAAGTGGTGATTTTTCAAATCAGTCTGCATTTTTTTTCCTCGTGTCTAATTCTTTTCTTATGGTTTCTGTTCATAGATGGGTTTAACTGTATTAAATAAACTCATTTTATTTTCTGTCTCAAACTGTTTTATTATTCTTTTATACATTTCGAATATATCTGCTCGGTCTCAGGTAGATCATTTCCTTGTGATTTTTTTAAATATTTGATTGTGATCTTAAGTTGCAAACCAACTACTCCATAGGCATTTTGTGCAGCGTAGATTATAGAAATATCTCTTGGAAGTAGTTTTACATTTATTTTTTCCAAGTGTGTCAGGAGAAAGCTGACCCACAAATAATTTTTTAAGCATCTTTACTGAGGTACAGTTCACGTACTATAAAATTCATGAGTTTAAAGCGTATCATCACAAAAAGAAAGACTGTACACATTAGAAGTTACTTCCCATCCTTTCCCCTTCCCCAAGCAACCACGAATACACTCTCTGTCTCTAAGGATTTGCCTATTCTGGATTTTTTTTATATATAAATGGAATCATGCAGTATGTGGTCTTTTGACTTCTTTGGTTGATCATGTTTTCAAAATCCATCCATGTATCAACACTTCATTCCTTTTTATCACCAAACAATATCCTGCAGCATAGATATACTGAATGTTGTTATTCTTTTTTAGGTGATGGACATTTGGGTGGTTTTTACCTTTTGACTATTATGAATAATGCACTTATGATTATTCATGTGTAAGTTTTAGCGCAGATGTATGTTTTCATTTCTCTTTGAGTATATACCCAGGAATGAAATTACTATACCATATGGTAACTCCATGTTTAGCATGTTAAGGAATTACCAAACTGTTTTGTACAATGTTCACAGCATTTTATGTGCCCATCAGCAGTGTTTGAGGGTTCTGATTTCTCCACCTCCTCATCATTTGTTATGATATATTGTTTTTATTATGAGCCATCTAGTGAGTGTGAAGTGGTATCTAATTACAATTTTGATTTGCATTTCCCTAGTGGCTAATGATGTTGAGCATCTTTTTATTGGCCTAGTGGAATTTTGTATATCTTTTCTGGAGAAATGTCTATTCAGATGATCATCCCATTTTTTGATTGTGTTGTCTTTTTATTATTGAGCTATAAGTGTTTATATATTCTGGATACTAGTCCCTTATCAAATAAATGATTTACAAATGTTTTCTCCCATTCATTGGGTTGTCCTTTCACCTTCTTGATGGTATTACTTTCAGAAAAAGCAATTTAATTTTGATATAGTCCAATTTACCTATTTTTTCCTTTCGTCTATGTTGCTTTTGGTGTCAAATCTAATAAACCATTGTCTTATCCAAGTTCATGAAAATTTATGTCTTTACTCTTATGTTTTCTTCTAGGAATTTTACAGTTCTCTTACTTTTAGGTCTATGATCCACTTTGATTTTATTTTTGTATATGGTTGAAGGAAGGGGCTCAATTTCACTTTTTTGCCTGTGGATATTTGTTTTTTTCAGCACCATTTGGTGAAAAGGCAATCTTTGCTTTTGACTTGACTTAGTATCTATGATGAATTTTATGTGTCCACTCAGCTAGACCATGGTAACCAGATATTTTGTCAAACATTGTTTTGGATTTTTCTTTGGAGGAGTTTTTATGTGAGATTATTATTTAAACAGGTAGTTTTTGAGTAAAGCAAATTACTCTTCACAATGCCCATTAACTACAGCCAATCAGTTGAAGGCCTTGATAGAACAAAGACTAATTCCCACCCACCCACCCCATCCACCCCCTCAGCAAGAAGGAATTACTCTAGCAGATTGCCTTTGGACTCAGGCTGCAACTTTTCCCTGGGTCTCCAGTCTGCAGGCCTACCTGAAAGATTTTGGACTTGTCAAGCCTCTACAATTGTGTAAGTGAATTCTTTAAAATCTATCTATATATCTGTGTATCTATGTATCTATGTATCTATCTATCTATCCATCCGTACACACACACACACACACACTCACACACTCACACACACACACACACACACACACACACACACACACATCTATATTACTGGTCCTCTTTCTCTGGAGAACCCTGAGAACCCTGACTAATAGAGTACCATTGTCAAAAATTAACTGGCCTTAATTGTAATGGTTTATTTCTGGAATTTCAATTCTCTTCCTTCTATCCCATATATCTATATGTCTGTCCTTATAACCCAAACTACCAGTTTTAATATTTATGCTTCTATTTCACGATGCACGCGTATAGGATTCATGCATATAAACATTAATTTAGGATCAGTCTTCAAACTCATGCATGGCACACACTTGGCTTTGAATTCTTGTGAGATATTTCTGTTTTCTATTCAGAGAACTAAACATACACATGATAACTCGATTCATTAGGTCACTGGAAACATTTTGTAATCCCTTTATCACCAAAGGTAAAAAATCAAAGGACCCCAGATACGTGCAGGTGCCTTCATTCCAATTTCATGTCTTAATTGCTCCCAAAGTCTCACCTCTGTCTCTGCGTGGCTGTTAAACTCAAGACTTTGGGCATTGTAACTCATCTCTGAATTTGATAATCACCTCCTAGATGTACAGCAACTTGTGTTCTTAATTGATCTTTATTTTTAACACTTCAAGATCTGTATTTATTCATTGCAAACACACTTATAGATATGTTTTTATATTTATATCTGTATCTATCACTTTGAGTTGCAATTTATTATGTCTTCTAAGTATTTAAGGGAGTAGAGACATTTTGGTCAAAATCTTTGCTGGAAGCAGAATTCAAATATACTGATTATTTTTCTTTGACAACTTCAAAGGTCCACATTGAAAATTCAAACACAGATGAAAATGTTCAAATATGGATTATATTCTCCTATGAAGACAAAAAATAAGTACTCTAAATTCTATTAACATGAATACTCTGAATTATTTATATATTGAATATGCAAAGCTATTATCAGGATTAAATGACATAGTCTGAGCCAGTGTATTAGTAATTAGCATAAGTTAGTTGCCACTCAGTAAATGGAATTATTATATTAATTTTGTTATTAGTATTTAGTTATACATTGAATTACCTGTGTGTCTGATTTACTTTAGGAGTTACTTAATATTATATTTCTTTCTTGATAGGAAAAAATGCTTCTGAATAAAATAACTAATTTACAAATGGATTTTGAAATAAAAAAAATTGCTGTCTGTCATTCTATATTATATATAAGGTTCTATTTACTTGAAGTTGAGGCCATTTAGTGAAATATAAAGGCAGGTTATAGTGTAGTGAAGCGTACAATTTCTAAATGCTGTTTCTCCCTCATTGCAATGAAACATTCATAGAGATGCATGATTTGAATAATTGATTTTTAAGGTCTCAGAACAAAGGTTCCAGAGAGAATTTTAACTATTTTACTGAAAAAAATAATTAGTTATGGAAAACTTTCCAACTTCAATTATTAGTGCACTGAAGTGATGCAACAAACCACACTAATCTTGAGAACATTTATCTTTAATTTTTGAGATGGACTATCCATCTTTCATTTCTAATGAAGGGACAAAAAATAAATACTTATTTCTAATATTTCTAATATTTTTAAAGCTCTAATTTTACTTATATTGATGACACTATTCTAAAAGTTCATCTATGAAATATATTTTTAAACGTTAAAAAAATTCTTTAACATTTATTTATTTTTGAGAGACAGAGGACAGAGCATGGGGGGGGGGGGGGAAGGGGCAGAGAGACAGAGAGACACAGAATCTGAAGCAGGCTTCAGGCTCCCAACTGTCAGCACAGAGCCTGATACGCGGGGCTGGAACCCACAAACTGCGAGATCATGACCTAAGCCAAAGTTGGACGCTCAACCGACTGAGCCACCCAGGTGCCCCATACTAAATATATTTTTAAAATAAAATTTTAAACATTTAAATTTTTTCTTGTCAAAATGTCTTCATTTCTGGAAAGCCATTCCTTTGTTGTATGCTGTCAAATACATTTTGAAAATAAATAAATCATAATTTTAACACCAACATTTATTTTTTCCTAATAAATATTCTAATAACACATTAATTACAAATCAGAGGTTTTCTTACAAAGCACAAGCGCCCAAGAATATTTTCTAGCCATGCAACAACTTTGACTACTACCATCTTACTTGGTTAGAGAGCTAGCAAGTTTGGTATCTGTATTAGAGTTCTATGGGTTTATTCAGGAAAGACAAGCAAAACCAAAGATACAAAATGCACTTACTATGTATCGATTTATCAACATGGCTTACTCCATCAATTAGAACAATTGCTAAGCTATACATCTCATAAGTGTATGTACTATATTGCATAACCAGAATTTTTCTTAGCTTCAACACAAAGATTTTACAGGAGCAGATGGCTACGTCTATGAAATGTAAACCTGTCTTATTTTATATAAAATGCTGAAATTATTTCATGCATTTTTGAACTTGCAGTTTGGACGAAAATTGATCTCATTTAAGCACACTTCCAGTTTATTAAAATAGATACTTGGCTTTCCAGAATTCTATATGTTTGATGTAGAATGAAGCTTTAAACACGCTTTCTCAACATGATTAACAGCTGACATAGTCTGCCTTAGCTGTGTGAACTTATTTCATGAAGAATTGTTTTGCTCTGTTGCATTTCCCAATAGATGTCATTCTCATTTTCTCATAATTTAATCTTTTAAAATCTTTAGAAGTGCCATTTTTATTATGTTAATTAATTTCTAAAGAACATTCCCACCCACCCCACCCCACCCCACCCCCCCCCCCCCCCCCCGTGGAAATATTATCTGCTCATTTTCACATTTAGGTGAAAGTGTAAGATTTTTATTTTTAGGAAATCTGTTTTTGTAGCATATTTGCTTTTTTATCATTCATCATTTGAAAGTTTCCTTTGAGTTGTTTGATGTCAAATAACAATGGTGCCATAAAATAAATATAAAGGGCTTTTTGTTAAATATATATAAGATCTAATAGTCTATCAGTTATTGATAAATAAAAACTACATTCTCCCCAAAATGCCAGGAAGAAAACCCTCACTATATATATATCCTGGAACTTTTTTCTGTTAAGATAAAGGGAAAAGTTATGACTGCCTGCATTACCCATATTTAATAGGTGAAAATTCACAGTGAAAAGTTAAATATCTGGCCCATCCCAACAGAGATTTTGAAAATGATGACTTCATTTTCTAGACATTAAAAATTAGTCCTAAAATAATTCTTAAATATGTTGAATTAGCAGAACTGCAAGAATAATGTCAAGTACAAATACAACATATGAGTTTTTGTCACTTGTTATATTTACATTTTTTATAGCGATTCTCATTGGTGTTATAGCTTACCTAGCAGTTTTCCTGATACATGTGTTGACAGAAAGATTTTGAAGGTTGGTAAGAGATAATGGCTAACCATTAGAAGTGAGAGTATGACTCTGTTTTCGTCTTAAAATAGCTTCATTTTTCAGATGATTTACTTTAAGTTTCACATGAGCTCTGAGTATGAACAACAGATTGTGCAGGCATGCTCTTCTCTGTATAGATTTTGCTGTATTTTCACAGTCTAACATTCCAGTTACCAAATAGTAAAATGGCGAGCCTCTCTGGCCGCAGAGATGGGCTTTGTGTATCAATCAATGCACTCGCTTCTTGTAAACTGCTATGAAGCCAGACAGCCTGGAACAATTTAATACTGAGAGAGAGGTGTGAATTTCTTCTACTTATCTTAATAAAGTGTTAACTTCAGAATAGTTAAGTGCTTGCAGTTATATTCCAAAATAAAAATGCTCAGATTCAGTTGTGGAAACTTAATGAAATAACTTCTCATTTCTTAGTTCTTCCTTAGGTTCTGCTATTTAACTACTACTCTTTTGGGGGCTCCTGGGTGGCTCAGTTGGTTAAGCATCTGGCTTCGGCTGAGGTCATGGTCTTGTGGTTCGTGAGTTTGAGCCCCGGGTCAGGCTCTGTGCTGACAAAGCCTGGAGCCTGCTTCAGATTCTGTGTCTCCTCTCTCTCTGCCCCTCCCTTGCTCATGCTCTGTCTCTTTCTATCTCTCAAGAGTAAATAAACTTAAAAAAAAAAAAAATTAACCACTACTATTTTTGAAAGGGTTCTTAAAATTAAAGTAATTGGTAAAATAGATTTCTGAGCATAAACACACAAAAAAGCATTTTGCAATACTGCCAAAGGTTTTATGAGTAATAAAAATGAATAATAATTCATCTATCATGTAATAAAACTGCAATGTTACTATAGAATAATGCATTGGCATAGAACAGGAATTTAGCTTGATTTTAAAGTGATGAGTCTGGAGTGAGATTTTCTGGTTTGAGATCTTGGCTCTAATATTTACTATCTAAGGCTTTTTTTGGGTAAATTATATAACCACTTTGTACCTCAATTTAGTCATCTGTAAATGGAATGATAACGGTACTACCTCATTGAGCTGTGATAAAGGTTAACTGGTCTCATATTTCTATTTGGAACAGTGCCTGGCATATATAAATATTATATACGAGTTCAAGATGTACTTGATCTAATAATTTATTATTATATCATGCGTTGAATAACGTACATTTCCAAGTCTGTGTTTTCTATCATCTTTCTGGATATTGGATTATTCTAGAGAATAACTAGTCCCAGTCAATCTCTTATTTAGAAACAAAATAAAAGATAAACTTATCAAATCTGTTACTAACCCAGAACTGAAATCACAGCTCACACTTTGGAGAACACACTGACATTCAGAAAGAACTGCTAGGAAAAAAACGAGCTGATTATAACTAGCTAAAATTGAATCAAAAAAAAAAATGTGGTTCTATGTTCAGGTTTTTAAAACAAAATGCCAAGTCTAGAATGGAGGAATTTTGTTTACCAAGAAAGAGAACTTGACAGCACTATTTGTCACCATACATAGTTCATTCTAAATTTACCTGGTAATTGATGTGACCATCTGTGTTAGTTAACTGGCTGTATCCAAAGGAAAAACATACTTCTTATATATTTATGATAGGAGGTAGTCTTGCAACTTGGAGGGAGGCAGCCACCTAAGTGAAGCTACAGAAATGGGGAGAAATAAGGGTGCTATATCCCTTGATAATTATATTTCAGACATGGCTCTCAGGTCCTTGAGAGAGACAAGTTGTGCCATAAAGCTGATAGGGGGGTCTATTTTTCATCTAAAAGATGTATATACATTTCAAAGAGACAGAGAAAGGACTTACAAGTTTTCTCAGTAAGTTCTCTAAGAAAATGGTGAGGAAGTCTCTTATTTTCAACATGGAGAATTAATTCTGTTATTTTTAATTTATATTTGCCCTTGCAGTAGAAGAGAGAAATCGGAAATGAAAAGGAAAAGCAAAGACAGAGTCCCTGCCATATATCATCAGACTTAAGATGCAGAAAATACAATTGGCTAAAGAGAGAAATCAAGAATATTTATTTTTAACTGCTTATAAATGAGTGATATCAAGGCAGATGGCTTTCATTAAGAAAGGAAATGTGTACCATAATGTAATTTAACATTATTTGAAATATATACCATTTATATCTAAGGTAAGTTCAGCCCAATAAAATTATGCTTATAAATGTGGTGGGGGGGGGGGGTGGGGACGGGGAGAAAACTTTCTTTATTTGTGTCCAGGCTCCATTATTTATTTTCCCAGGAAGGTAACTGACAGGCTAAAAAGAATTGCATTGGGAAGATTTGTACGTATTACCACAAACCCACATCTGAAACACCTTTTCAGAAATGTGCTCTGGGAAAAGAAGAATGCATAGAAATAGAAGAGAGTAAGTAGGAGAAACACTTTTACCTCCCTGTGTTGAAGGTTCACAAGCCATATTTCCATATTAAAAGCTTCTATGAAGCTTTTAAGAAGTCCTTTTAAATGTTGTAGAAATAAGATAGGCTTATTTTTTTCAGAGCTAGCTATACTAAGGGAGTCAGCCACTATCATTTGTCTGCTGCCTTTACAGATAAACAAAAATTTAGAATAATACAAAATATTTAGTCACACTTCCTCTACTTGAGGATTTTCGAGAATTGTTTTACTTTGCTCTCACGCTGAAAAATGCTGTAGAGAAGGTTAAAACCAATCTTATGAGTGCCTCGAGGTGAGTTGATCTTTTATTTTACTTAGTTTTGGTTTCTTGTGTGCCATAGAAATCTTTCTTTACTTTTAAGTCCAGGAAATTTATGTGAAAATGTCACAGTGTTAATAAGTCTGAGTCAATTTTAATTAGTCCACCTTCAATTTATTGAGTCAAGTGTCTTTTTAATTTCAGGAATTTTTTCTTGATTTATATTTTCAAGTCTACTTTCTGTCCTAATTGTTGTTTTCTTTTTTATGTGGACCCTGGGTGTGTGTATAATGGATCTATTGTGGGCAAGTTTTCACATCTTTTTCTTCCTAATTATTTAAATGCTTTTTTTTTCTATTACATAATTTAAGGTACTAAAATTTGTCCTTCATTTGGGTAGATTTTTATTTTCAATGGTGTGGATGCTTCAACTGTTGCATCACTTATATCATTTTATCTTTGTTCCCACTTTTTTTGTTGTATTATTATTTCTTCTCTGAGTTCCTGTATTTTCTGTCTTGACATCTTCATGCATGGGGAACTCTTTTTTTTTTTTTTTTTAACAAAGCTATTTGATTCCATAGGAAAATACTTCACCAAGGTTTTTATTTACTCTGTGTTAAAATATTTTGTTGGCCATCTTTGTTTATAGCTTTTCATGGTTTTTTTCTTAATGACTTTTTGCCTTGTATGTTCCATTTATTTATTTATTTATTTATTTATTTATTTATTTATTTATTTTTTTGTATGTTCCTTTTATAATGCTGCACACCTGTGAACGTGAGACATTCTTTCTGGCCCCAGTTATTTACAGAATTTGAAGTGGGAAGAGACCATATGAGTACTTTGGGCTAACATGAAGAAGAGTGTGGTAAACAGCTTTGTTGCAAAAATGGAACATACGTAGGTTTTTTTCCCTTCGGCTCTAACTCCCTTGCCGCTCCATGAGAACAAAGGATTGGGAAAGCTTCTTCAGCCCACACATTTGAGCCTGATTTCTAACATGAGAGTTAATTTCCCACTGGCTGGCACCAACCACTTTGGAAACCTGCTGCTCTAACAGGTTTGCTCGTGATCTGAAGTGGTCTGTGATCTCTCAGCCTTCTATCTCAAAATGGTCCCTTGTTCAATGCACATCGTAACCTTTATTAAAATATTTTAAAGTTTGGGATTATCTGTGCTAAATGTCATCTAACTTGCTATTTGTCATTTTCTTTGTTAGAAGTTGGCAGAGATTTTGTTTCTCCTCCAGCTTAAAAGTGAAATGTCTTCATTGTGTATTTTTTTTTTAATATTTATTTATTTTTGAGAGACAGAGTGAGACAAAGTGAGACTGGGGGAGGGGCAGAGAGAGAGGGAGACACAGGATTGGAAACAGGCTCAGGCTCTGGGCTGTCAGCACAGAGCCTGACACGGGGCTCGAACCCACAGACTGTGAGATCATGACCTGAGCCGAAGTCGGACGCTCAACCGACTGAGCCACCCAGGCGCCCCATTCATTGTGTATTTTTTAAGAGTAGTTCTTTTATTCTCTTTTCCATTTTGTTTATAATGGCTCATTAATTCAGTTTCTTTCACTCTAGAGCCCATTTGAGCAATTTATATTTCCCCCCAAAATTATCCATTTAAGTTAGCCTTTAAATTTTATTGGTGTAAATATTAACACCAATTAATGTTGTTTGAGCTTTTCTTTAATTTGTAATTTTTATTATTTTTTTTAAATGTTTATTTATTTTTGAGAGAGACAGAGACAGCACGAGTGGGGGAGTCCAGGCTCTGAGCTGTCACCACAGAGCCCTATGCAGGGCTCAAACTCACAAACCGCAAGATCATTACCTGAGCCAAAGCTGGACACTTAACCGACTCATCCACTCAGGTGCCCCTAAACTTTTTTCTTAATACAAGCATTATAGCATAAATTTCACTCTAACACCTGCTTTGGCTGCATTCCATAGGTTTTGGAATATTGTGACTTTTTCTTTTGCTTTGAGACATACCTTTTTTTTTTTTTTTGAGACATATTTTGATTTGCCATTTGATTTCTTATTTGGTCCATTGCTTGTGTAGCAACGTGTTGTTTAATATTTACATATTAAATACTTCATATTTATAAGTAATTTTTACACCAAGTGTTTTATACTCATTTAATATTCTACATCTATAATAGGTCCCTTTTTTTCTGATATTTTTATAACATCTAGACTTACTTTGAAGATGTTAATTACATTCCTTTTAAAGTCTACTGTTTGTTCTCTAAAATCTTGAGATTAATTTCTTGTCAAATTGGGTTTGGTGACTTATGTTAAAACATGTTTTCCTCAAAATGTTGGTGTTTTTTTTCACTGGCTCCTCATATTTTTGTTTGATGATTTGTTTTTGCCTGGCTGTGGATGTACATTCTGACATAAGAGCTGGCCTCAGGAGATCGTGGGAGCAAAGTGCTGGTAGACTATGCCAGAAACTTCTGTCTGATTATGTCTGGCTTCAATGATGCAGGCGCTCACCCTTGACACTTTGCTCCAAGGGCAAATGTAGCTGATGCCCAGGGAAGGAGAAGACTCTGTCCAGCTATTCCACATTCAGTCACCCAAATAATCCCTTCTCTGGGGGCTTCCCCAACTGTTTGAATGTGTTGCTCTGGGCTTGAAGCAACCTTTGGTACCATTTCACATCTGCTGCTCAATCCCCTTCTGTAAGCCTTTTGGGTTGTGGCTTACATGAGCCTCTTTTCTCTGCTTTCTCTATTTAATGGATTCCTCAAATGACAAGACTAATTGATAAAAGATATTCTAGTTTTCCATCACCATTTTAGATTTATTATTTTGTAATATCTTTGGGCACTTAAAGGTGATCTGGGGGCATCTGGGTGGCTCAGTAGGTTAAGTATCCTACTCTTGGTTTTGATTCAGGTCATGATCTCACAGTTTTGTGAGTTCAAGGCCCACATCGAGCTCTGCACTGGCATCACAGAGGCTGCTTGGGGTTGTCTGTCTCTCCTCTCTCTGCCTCTACCCCACTCATACAATCTCTGTTTCTCTCAAAATAAATAAATAAATAAACCTAAAAAAAATTAAGGTGATTTGGTTTGGAGAGAGTTCTTAGGTTTTGTCAGCCATCTTCATCCAATGTCCTTGTTCAGCACTTCTGTGACTACTGATTTGAACCTGTTTTATTTTTCTGTGGCCTGGATTAAACGTTTCTAAGAAGGTAATGTAGTGTCTGTATAGATTTATCTTTTCTAGGAATCTGGAGGTTTGTTTTAGTGGCATTTTTTTGGAAGGGAATTTGTCACTGGCAGAATGTTTTTCCATGTCTGTTTAAAGACAAGGCAGCTTATAAAGGCCATAATGGTAGAAGACTGACCTGATTTTACCTTATGTATAATTCATGGTGAAAAGATCTGACAAATGTTGTTAGATATTTTATTATCTAACAGTCCTAATTGAAAGGGCCTTTTGTAAATTTTTTAAAAATTATTTGTTTTTTAAAACTTAATTTAAAAAAAATTTTTTTAAGTTTATTTATTTTTGAGGTGGGGGGGGAGCTCAAGCAGGGGAGGGACAGAGAGTGAGAGGGAGACACAGAATCGAAAGTAGGCTCCAGGATCTGAGCTATCAGCACAGAACCCGACACGGGGTTTGAACCCACAAACAGCAAGATCATGATCTGAGCTGAAGTCATATGCTTAACCGACTGAGCCACCCAGGGGCCCTGAAAGGAGCCTTTTTAAACTTTTGATTTAGGTTACTTGGGGGCTTTTGCACATTTAGTGGTGCCCATGTTTTTCATCTCTGTGGTAGTCATCACCACAGAATGCAAATATTAGGGTTCCGACATAGTACAGAAGATGCTATGAAAAATGTGGCTGTTTGCACTCCAACTTAAATGGCTGTTGTTTTTGTTTGTGTTGAGAAGGAAAAACTTTCTTCTACCATTGAAGAGTCTTTTGTCTAATCTAAGAATCAAATTGACAAGAGACAGATTAACAGGAGAAAATAAAATTTAATTGTACATATACAGGGAATCCACATAAACATGAGAGACTCTAAAGACAGCAAGGCAAAGTGAAGTATATATATATATATTTTTTTTCTAAACTAAGGACAAGGGGGTAAGGGGTCCGGGACTTCAAAGGGAAGGAAAGCAATTCACAGGAAAATAAACAAGAATGATCAAATGTTTGCGGATTTGGTAATCAAATTGTTGCTGGGCCATTCTGAAACAAATGACATACAGAGAAATTTTAATAGATTTTGCTGAATGCCTTTCTATCTATCATACTCAGCTCATATTATACTGTAGTTATTTATGGTAATAGCTCACTTTCTGGAATATGTCCTCTATCTGAATTCTTTTAGGCAGTTGGGGAGAAGGTGAAAAGTTCATCCTGAGCCTTCTGTTTCTTAAAAATAATCGGCCTAAAATAATCCACACGCCAAAGAGACATATTTTGGGGTGGCAAATTTTGCTCCCACACATTTTCTTGCATTAAAAAATGGGGGATATGCCAAAGATAACTTGGAAAATCATATTAAATCTTGGAGCTATCTGAATATAATCAAACTATGCAATTATAATTAGAATATACTTAAACCATCAATCTACAAATGTGACTCTAGCTGTACTGTGTATTTTACTATTTGGTTCTGAAGAAAGCTAGAAAATTGTAAAGTTTATATAGGCTTATAGAAATTATCCCATGTAAAATTTCTGGGAAGTCTTAGAATTTTAATATTTCATCCTTACATTAATTTTTAAACAGGCTTTCCAGGATTTATAATTGTACTAAAATACTATGATAAATAATTGTATTTACTAAAGGGTCCTATGAAACTGGAATTAGATTAACAACTCATCACAAATCCCAGTTATGTCCTGAAAAGTGTCTTTGTTCCTGTTTTCTCCCAGATTGCTTATTTACCCTCAAAAACAACCAGTTTGAGTTAGGTTTGCTTTGCCTTGAGGTACTCACTGTCTGGACTTGTTCTTTTTTATTCAGTAATCCCTAAAGGGTAAATACTTTACCTCCTAATTCATATCCTAAAAATAGTTTTAAAGTAGTCTTCAAAAAGTGGAAGAAAGATTCCTCGAAAGACATGCCATATATTCTCCATGTGTCTTTCCACACCTTCTTGCCATTCTGTTTTGACCTGCTGTCAGGTTCCTGAGAAGGCTGACAGGTACAGACCACATTACGGCTATCCCATATCCTCTGGCTTCTGGATGGCTTCAGCCAATGGTAGCCCTGGTAGTAGATCTTAAGGACTATGGATCTGTGGGGTGGCCTGAAGTCAGCCGCCTTACTACATTCAAGTCCTATCTGTGCTCTAGGAAGCCTCCATTTAGCAGAGAGATTGAGGGGGTTATTTGAATACAAAGGTGAAGAGGTGGTGGGAGGCTAGATTCATTCTTTCTGGGTTGATAAATTTTTTTTAAAAATATTGCATAGAGGAGTGTCATTTTCTAATTATATTATAATTCATTTATTTAATGTTTATTTATCTTGAGAGAGAGAGAGAGAGAGAGAGAGCGCGCACGCACAAGTGGGGTAGGGGCAGGGAGAGAGAGGCCCTTCACTGTCAGCACAGACTGCAATAAGGGCTGGATCCCACCAACTATGAGATCATGACCTGAGCCAAAATCAAGAGTCTGATGCTAAACTGACTGAGCCACCCAGGTACCCCTAATTACTTTTTAAAAGACTCACTCTGGGTCCTATGTGGAGCATCAAATGTAAGAGAATAAGAATAGAAGTTTGGAAAGCATCCTGGATCCAGGATGGATATGTTCTGAAGACAGAGACAACTGGACTTGCTTACAGATTGCTTATGGGCTTTTATAAGAATTAAGTGCATCTTCAAGGCGGCTTGGACTAAAGTGATTAGTTGCATGAAGGTGGTGTAGTTTGTTGAGTTAGGGAAGCACAGTATTAAAGAGGAGCAATTTATTTATTTATAAAATAGAATCGAGTGTTCTTTTTTAGGCTTGGTATGGTTTGAAAGTTGGAAATATCTTCTAGACATCTGAGTGGAGATCTCTAGTATGCAGTTGAAAATATAAGTCTGGAATTCATAGCAAATATGAATTTTGGAAATATGTCTAGCATAGAGGACATATATTGGGAAGTCATGAGCATGTACCTGCTTTGAGTGGGAAGGGAGGGATTCAAAAATAGAATGTCAAGGTGTTGTAGGATGGTGGATGGATGAGAAGTTAAAATCAGAATTCTCAGAGGCTATTTTTTTTTTTTATTCTCTCATTTAGTATTGGATTTTGCTAAGGGAAGATTTCTAGTGATGTTAGATGTCTTGTATCTATGAATTCAGGTGCTCACCTGATTTGACAGCCAACAACAAAAACCTGAAAACTCAAAATGATTTAAACAGTAAGGAAATTTCCTAGCTCATAGACCTAGGAATTCAGAGAAATGTCAGGTTTCAGAGTTAGTTGATTCAAGGGCTTAATACTATCATCAAGTTCGCATAATTAAAAAACAAAATCCGACATTCTGCAGAGTCACCATAGACTGGCTTCATCTTGAATTTGGTTCCTTTTTAGTCATGGAATGGGTGTCAGGGGTCACTGGTCTATGGGTTTCCTCACTTAGTACCAGGAAGAAGGGAGGTTGATATGTCATGTTATCTCTACAGAGAGACCAAAAAAAAAAAAAAAAAAAAAAAAAAAGCCTCAGCCAGTAGTATCTCTTCATCTCTTTTTGGATTGCATTGGGTCACATGCTCCTTCCTGAATCTGTAACTGTAGCAAAAGAGATAGGATTTTTTTAAATGGAGGAATAGGTAATTTAATATAAAGAAAATCATGCAGAAATGGGAGGTGGGGAAGAGGCACTTCTAATATAAGGGAAAATTAAGGAGGAGGTTGATCAAGCTTAGTATCATTAGCACTTGGAAGTATAAAAAGAATAGAATTAGCAGATTACTTGGAGTACATAAAAAACTCTTAATGGTCAGATATAAATGACAAAACAAAAAAGAATATATTTCGTTTTTATCTTTTTTTTAAAACTCTAATACACTTACGAGACTGTTAAACAAACATGCCTCTAGACCTTGGACCTGTTTACACCATCTTAATATGAAAATAAGTAGGAATGGCAGAGTATTTGTTTTTATCCATCTGTTCTATTTCTTTGGCTGTGCCAGACTCTGACACTGCACTCTGGGTTGAATGTACCCTAATTAAACAGAAGTTTTTCAAATGTGATTATATAGTAATCATTTCTATTCTGCTCTAATTATAGGAAAGATGTCTTGGACTAATTTTTTACTATTGAGAACTAGATAAAAGTAGGGCCAACACAAATGATATTTTATCCTCTAATTAATACAGTAGCTACAACTTTATCATCCTAACAACATATAATCTTTGATGGGAAAGTTGTGGGAAGAAAAGATACCCTGTCACTTAGCCATAAAAAAGTCTCACTGTTATTGTACACAAGTGAAAAATGAATAAAATACCCTCAATGCTCATCAAGGGAACTCTGTGATGTTAACTTTTCCATTTCCTGAAAAAAGGTGTGAATATAATGAATAAATGCAGATTCTATTTAAACTAATAGAAGATCTGACAGAGTTACAAAATGTCTTTCTGTGTTAAAAATGCATTTTGAACCTAAAGCAAATGGTTCTCAATTATTCCAAATAACTGTGATGAGTTTAAAAAATATGCAACTTCCTAATCAATTTTCCATTACTTACAACCTTTCGTTATAAAGGGTTTTCAAAGTGCCTATTTTGGGTCACCCAAAAAAGAAGGGAAAAAAGAGAAAAAATATCAGGCTAACAAATAGCTACCTGCTATGGTGCTCCTCAACTTCTAGACCGTTGACTTTCCAAAACAAACATCAATGCAATTATTTATCCTAAGATTGCCTAGAAATAAGGTTCTAAATGTGACTGTTATTGTATGATTTTTCAGGACACACCCTCATGGTATAAAATATAGGGCATGTAGAAAAGAGGTACTCCAAACGCTAGACATAAACCTTTACTTTTACAGTGTTAAGGAGTTGAAAGATCCTCTAATCTATCCTACATGTCTGTTAATTTCCAGCAGGTCTTTTCCTCTTATTTTTCTTCATCTGCCTTTTGTGTATGCTGCCTCAATTATAACTGGATCAATCGGAACATAAACCAAGTTCTTCACTTCCTTACTATGAGCTGGATAACTTTAGTAGATTATTTTTTCTTTTCAGAATGGGTGAATGGAGGACAAGACAAGCATCAGAGGGTATACACCTTCTAGTTTTCTTATGGTTCCTCCTCAATTTCTCTCTTCCTTACCTCCACAGAGAAACCTGAAGAATCAACCATATTCTTAGGCAACATGGTTCTTCTCACACATAGACGCCTGTGAGTCTCATTTTTTTTTCTATAAGCCAGCTTGTCAGAGAATCTTTTTCTGAATTAATACTCATGTTAATGTTTGTGAATGCAGGTTTTTTTTTTTTTTTCTCATCTCAACACGTATCATTGGTGTAACTCAACAGAAGGCTCTCTTTGTTGAATCAGCCTGCCTCAAACTTCTTATATACTAGGAGCCACTAAGTGCCACATGGCATGGTCCAAAACAGGAGAATGACCCCTTCCTCTTCATGTGAAAATTTTGGCCCTTCTTGCTCGGTCCGGGCCTTGATTTACACACTCGGATTCCATATTATGCTACCTTGGTGTTTAGTCATTTATTTTCTGTTTTCACTGATTCACTTTTCCCTTAGTATATGGCTTGCCCCTTAGCATTCCTCTCAGACAAGGCTTTTTGCCAAATTTGATTGGGAGGAAAATGGAAGTTATGCATGTAAAATTTCAAAACTTTGGCGCTAAAATACATAAGTTTTGGGGTGATCTCTTCAATAGACACTGATGTTTTTCTCAGTTTATGGTACTCAATATTATGATTTTAAAAAATCTTTATCTTCTTAATACACCCTGATTACAGACTTCATTTAATTATAAATTAAACTTATAACTTACACATAAATTTGCTATAAATTTGTTTGAATTATCTTGTTTCAAACATAGAACAATATACAAAGCTGATACTTCAAATAGGATTTTATACATTGATCTAAATGTTCAATAGGATTGGACAAAAACACCATTAGGTGACCAGGAAATGAACTCCAACTGATGTAGACTAGCTGGGAAATCTGCTAGGAAATCTCAGAAAACAGTAGCAAGTGATATTGTCATGTTGTAGGGATGCAACATGACAACAATGGCTTGCAGAGAGATAGTAAATCACAATGGGAATGGGTAATGATGCAGCAATTATTGCAAAGAAAATAAATATAAAGTGTTGGGTGATTAGAACATGTAATTCCAAGTCTCAGGTTACAAAGTAAATAGTAAAGAGCATTTTGAAAATGCTAAAGAGGGAAGAAGTATATCAGGGAGACACTTAGCATGTCTGACTCCAAATCGCTTCTATTTCTTTTGCTGCTGTGACCTATGGCTTAGAAACTTCTGCTTAACTCTGCACATAGGCATGTTACAGCTAAGATTTGTAAAAACTGCTTTTTACCCAAAATCTACCTCATCCAAGGAGATAAGGAAATACATACAGAAGTGATTATGCTATGTTTAAGATTTACAGAAATGGCATGAGCAGATTTCTGTATGCAAAGATCAACTGACCAAGGACAAAGAAGTTACACAAACCTTTACTTGGATGTCTACAGATGTCAGTCACCTTTTGACTTGAACTTCCTCCTACTTTCCTCTTTTGCTAACATCAAAGATGCTGGAATTTCATGCCAGGGGAGATTATAGTTTGGGACAATACTCCACCATCTCCTCAGTTTGCTGGCTTTCCAAATAAAGTTGCTTTCCTTACCCCAACATCTTGCCTCTTGACTTACTGGCTTATTGTGTGGTGAAAGAAGGAGCTTGGACTCAGTTACAGAAGTACCAGATATTTGCAGATTAATTCCTTTAATCTCTGCTCAATTACTTATAAACAGCACCGTATCTTTATATTTATGCTTTTATTAATAAAAATTCCCATCCACTTTTAATGCTTATTATTTATTCGTGAGAATCTCATTTTAACTTTTTAAAAATTAAACATTTCACATTGTAGTTTGAAAACTTGACATGACCGCAGCCATTTTGAAATAGAGCTCGAGTGGCCACAGCAGAGAAAGTGTTTATGCTGTCTTTGTTTGAACTGGGCCATAACTTTTGCACTGAGCAAAACAGAAATTGTTCTAAGCAATTGCTTGAGAACAGACATCCTGATTACCAACTGATTGTTTGAACTTTCTGAAGATACAATTAGTAGCCAATGTAAAACCTAGAATTACTTGTTAACACCCACTGATAACTTTTTTTCCCTCTTCAACTCATGTAATTGGCTCCCTTTCTTTCCCTCATAAAAATTCTTATAATCCACAAAACTAAAAGTCAACTGACAGAATGGGAGAAGATATTTGCAAATGACATATGGGATAAAGGGTTAGTATAAAAAATCTATAAAGAACTTATCAAACTCAACATCCAAAAAACAAATAATGCAGTGAGAAAATAGGCAAAAGACAAGAACAGATACTTTGCCAAAGAAGACATCCAAATGATTAATAGGCACATGAAAAGCTGCTCAACATCACTCATCATCAGGGAAATACAAATAAAAACCACAGTGATATACCACCTCACACCTGGCAGGATGTCTAAAATGAACAACTCAGGCAACAACAGATGTTGGTGAGGATACGGAGAGAGGGGAACCATTCTGCACTGTTGGTGGGAATACAAACTGGTGCAGCCACTCTGGAAAACAGTATGGAGGTTTTCAAAAAATTAAAAATAGAACTACCCTATGACTCAGCAATTACACGTCTAGGTATTTATCCAAAGAATACAGGAGTGCTGATTTGAAGGGGCACATGCACCCCAATGTTTATAGCAGCACTATTGACAATAGCCAAAGTATGGAAAGAACCTAAATGTCCATCGACTGATGAATGGATAAAAAAGATGTGGTATATGTGTATATATATATATATATATACCATATGTATATATACACAAGGGAATATTACTCGGAATAAAATTCTACATATGAGTAAAATCACGATATTTGTCTCTCTGACTTATTTTGCTTAGCATAATGGATTGCTTTAACATTTGATCTCAGTGCCTTATCTAGTTGGTCCACTCTTGTGTTTCTCTCATTATCTTAAGTTGTATTGTATACCCATATTTAATGTTCAATTTTCTTCACTTGTAGAACAAACTAATTGCTAATGTGAGGGAAAGCCATATAGGCTCTGGAGTCATATGTATACCCCGGCTCTACCACTAACTGGGAGATAGTAAAGAAGAAACAAGACTGGAAGTTACTTGGATGTGTATGAAGTGTTTAGGTCCTAGAGAAAGAGAGAGCAATCACAACCAAAAAACCAGTTATAGATATTGTCATCAGGGAAGAATATGGACATTTATAGGCTAACTGGAGGAAGAGAGAAAAACTTTAAAAGATTCAGTTGATATAGGATGAGGTAAACTAAACATGTCAACAAAATGAAAATGTTTAGAAAGATAAAGACTAAAGCATGTAAAGAGTGCCCTTTGGCTTAGCAACAAGGAGGTCTTCAGCGAACTTGGCAAAGGCAGATTCAGTGTAATGGGTGTGGAGGTAGGGCCAAGATGGAGAGGAGGAAGCCAGAGGTGAGGAAAGAGAACACTTTTTTCTGAGCATTTGTTCATTCAACAAATATTCAGCCCCTACAGTGTGCAAAATACTGAATAGGCTCTAAGCATATAATAGTAAACAATTCTCCCTGCCGGTAATAAGCTTAGGCCGTGGAAGAATATGTTTAAATGCCAATGGGAAAGAATAAGACGTTGAAAATATGTTGAGAGAAGATACATAACTGATGGTAGGAGGTGAAACAAAAGCGGCCAGAATCCAGAGCCAAGGTGAAGGCCTTCACTTAGGGAGAAAAAACAGTATTTCTAAGCTGGGTGAGGCTAGGGTACGAACAAGGAGAGGATCTAAGCCTCACTTAGTCTAGTTTTCTACAAATGGACAGCTCAGCTTACGAGTTCAGACTCCTGTCACCGCGGGTTTATGCATGATATGTGAATACAGGGGGGTGAGGGGAAGGTGCGCTAACGGAATGCTTCCTCCTAAGAAAATAGTTACTTTAAGCAGCTATTTCCTCCTGCAAATAAGTATCTGCAGCAGATATTTTAGTCCAAATTAGCCTTGGAAATATTTATGTCATTATTACATCAGGTCTTTGCACTGAGGTGGTTTCACTTTCATCAAATGATCGGGAAATACAAATCAGAAATTAGCAAAGAAATCACATTTAATAATACGTCTTACTAATTATACACCCAAACCAAGCCCTATAGATCAATGAAGAAGTTAATCCAATCTATCTAAAAATAGCATTACTCACTGATGGAATTATTTCTTTGCAAAACCTGCCTTTGGTTAATTGCTTCTGAGGTAGAAAACCTGCAGTTAAAGGAAGTGCCCTGCCCACAGGAGCTTCTAATTTCAAATCCCGCCCGGGTTTTGGGAAGACTTTTTATTGGTTGCGGGATTTATGAATCGCGCTGCGGACCGCCCCCTCTTCCCTGGCCGGCGCCTACAGCCCGACCCCAGGCGGAGCTAAAAGGGAACCGGACAATTCCGAAAGGATACTGTGCCAGCCCCCCACGCTACCCCGGGCGCGGCGCCGTCTACTTATTCCGTGAAACTTCCAGGACACTTTATGCCTGGGAACCATCATGCAGTGTGTCCTCCGCAGGCGTAGGAGCAGTAAGCGTAGCCCTGCAGACCATGTACGCATGCGTGAGACCTGGGCCGTCGGCGTGCGTGTGGCGTCACGCGCGCGCCCTTCTAAACTTCCTTGTTTTTCTCTAGAGTGGGTGAGTGAAATTCTAAGTCGGTTTGCAGCTCGTTGTCTGAGTGCAGGGTGGTTCGGGTTGTGAACGGGTATTCCCAAAGAGGCTGATTTAGTTTAGATCAAAAGGTGGTGTAGTTATTGCAGAAAGACCCTTCATACTTATCTATAGCGTGAGCCTGCTGTGGTTAGTAACTTGCTTGGCATTTTGTGAGCAGCTGACTGGTCAAGTCCCCGCCCTCACGGAACTCAACTGGCTTGGGGAAGGTTGGTGCGCACACATTAAAATTAATATTGACACTGGTGGATGTCCCAGTCAAGAGGTATGACAAATAAGATTGAACCTAGGAAGCACGATTTAATATCAGTTCAGTAGTTCTTTCGATTATGTATAGGGGCTGGAGAGAGGAGGCAACCGGTATGTTTTGGAGTAATAAGCTTTTGGTGCCCAGTTTGCCTACACAATATTACCATGGCCAAGGGGATTAAAAAACAAAAATTCAATTCCCCTCCCTTTCCCAATAGTTTGTACATTTTAAAGCACAATTTTGGTAAGAGACATTGTTAGTGTGGTTTTCGCAGATCCTAAAACTGGCTTTTAGAGGTAAGTCTTTAAATAGAAAACCAAGTAGAAAAGGCTGGAGTTTCAGTGTCCTAGGGGAATGGGTGTATTGATCTTTGTAATAAAATTATAGACTAATCCACCCCACCACCAACAGTGATTACTAACTTAGAGGAAAGGAAAAGCAAAACTAAGTCAAAGAAGCTTAAAGCAATTTTTGACTGCTTTTTGGGTAAAACGTTGGTCTTTGTTTTCAGCCGCAAGCTGTCAAATTCCCTAGTTGAATTTGCTCTGGACAGCATTTTGAAGCAGATCTGATATGCCCCTTGAATTAATAAAAGAAGTGAATGGAGTGCCCGAAGTTGAGCTGCTAAGTGAATTAAACAAAGTAGATTTCAGATCTCTACAGCCAGGTTGTGATTATAGCAAGAAATACATCCAGGTAAGAATTTTCATAACTCAGAATGCTTTTTGTCTTCAAAAAGGGAATGCTAATTTTTATGTTGAGCTTATAATAGTTGTTTTAGAAATGGTTTTGTGTGTGTCATAACGTGACTATTTTGATGCTGTTATTCTTACTTAGCAAACATTTATTGTTTTGTGATACACTGGAATACATTTTGAGGGTACAGAGGTGAGTGAATATGGTCCTTGAACTAAAGGGGACTGAATTTTTGTGGGTTTGGACAGGTAACCTAATCTCTAATTATATTAAGTTGGTCTTAGAACTATGGGATGTGAACATTTAGGAGGGAACTTTTGGTTCTGACAAGTTAGGTCTGGAAACTAGAGCTGGAACTTAAAGAGTGACTGAGACTATACCTTTTATTTTGGGTGTAATGGTCCTAATGTGCATTTTGAAGAATTTAGATGTTACCCTAAAAACTATGGGAGACCCTTAATAGATTTTAAGCAGGACAGGGACATGATTCATGTTGAGTTTAAATTACTCTGCCTTCTGGGTGAAGAGTATATCAGAGAGGGCAAGATTAGAGGAAGGATAATTAGTTAAGAGGTAGTTGCCATAATCTAGTTTAGAGTTGATGCTGGTCTGAAGCAGGAACAGAGGAGATGATAGGAAGGAGACAGACAATATCATAATAAAATTATAATAACAAAAATTATCATTGAGCTCTTTCTAGGAGTTAGGTGGTATTTTAAGTGTTTTGCATATATCAATTCATTTAATCATCACAAAACCCTGTGAGTTAGGTCCTATTATTCTTCATCTGTAAGTGAGGATACTGCATTTCCAAAAGGTTAAGGTTAATGATTGGCCTGAGATACAGCTCGTAAGTAGTGGAGTTGGAGTTACAATCTAGACCTTCTGCTTTGGAACTGACAGAATAAAGAGGTAGAATCAACAGATCTTGGAGAGCAATTAGATGAGAGAGGTCAAGAGTTCAGGAAATTTCCATGTATTTAAGTCCTGTCAGCCTTGGGAAGATAATAGGAGTCACACGTTTAGGAAGAAAGAGGAGTTAGTTCAGTTTTGGATGTCTTCATAGGTTTTTGGAGGTATCCAAGTGGTGATGTCCTATAGGCAAATGGATTTGGGATTCTGGAGCTTAAAGGGTTTCCTTCTCTGGGAGATTTGGTCCAAAGAATAGAATGAGGAGAGTGTTGAAGGATTTCAGTGAAAGAAGGTAGCATGAATAAGAGTCTGAGTTGATCCAGAGGTGTAGGAGAAAAACTAGGAAAGAATGGTGTCTTGGATATTTAGTAAGTTTCAAGGAATGAGTAATATTAGTAACTTTTACATAAATTGCCATATTGTAAGCACTCTTCTAAGTGCTTTACATGTATTCCCACTTTTAATCCTTGAAAGAATCCTATAAATAGATGTTATTATTCCCATTTTATAGTTGGGAAAATGGATACAGTTTAAGTAATTCATTCAAGGTTAGATCCAAGGTTAGCTAGTAAGTGGCTGAGTGTGATTTGAATTTTCATTGTCTTTGCTAGTAACCAAAGCATTATGTTGCTGCTAGATACTCAGTCTAGTCTGAAAAGAATGTTTGATTTAATAACCAAGAAAGTATAGATCATTTGGAAAGACTAGTGTTGCTGGGTTGGCTTTTTAGTGGTTTGAGAATTGAATGTGGGGTGAGAAAGTGACAGCAGGAAATGTCTTTTGAGGAATATGTACTGGTATTTTGATATTTTAATTATGGTAAATCATAGTCCTGAAATGGGAGTGGAAGACTTTAATTTTAGCCAAGTCAATTTTGCAGTTGGTTAACAGTGACTGGCTTTTGCGCCACCTAAAATCAACTTCATAACTAACTACTGCACTAAAGTGAAATAAATTCAATTTTTAAAAATTTATCCGCATTTCCTTTTCTCTTCTGTTCTCCCCTCGTCCCATCCCTCTTCCACCAACACACTTCCAAACTCAAACTCACAGGCCCTGGTCACAAACTTACTCCTATAATAGTTTAGTATTCTAAAAAGGAGTGGAGGTCCTGAAGATATGCTGACTGGATTTAAGCACAGATCCACCATTTACTAGCTATGTAATTGGAAGTGATTTTACCTGTTGATACCTTATTTTTTTCATTTGTAAACTAGGAATTATAATAGAACCTACTTCATAGAAATGCATTGAAGATTAAATGTAACTTGCTTACTTAGTAAATTCAAAGCATTTGGTAAATGCTGGTAAAGATAATGATATCAACAACATGCCTTCCGGCAAGGAATTTACCTGGTATCGGTTTTCAGTGAAAATAATGTACCATAATCCCATTGACCAGTGACAAAATTATTTTGCAGTTAGTGAAGTTGAAGCTTCAAAGACTCTACTTGAACAAGCCCTTCTAAGCCCATGTTAGGTGTCTTAGAAATGAATTTACATTTTCACATATTTGTAAAATTTACAGAAATGGGATGTTTTAACCTAGAGTGGTTAAGATTGGTGTCTCTTTCCATTTTGACTTCCCCTCCATCACATTTTCTGTCTTATCGAGTGGTCTTTGGAGTGGCTGAGAACATTTTTGGAAGGTAGTTAAGGGGAAGTTGACTTATGGAATAATTTTAGTGAGATATATTTGTGTGGTTTGCAGTTACTTCTGCTTATAGGTAGCATATGCCAGCTCTTCTGGTGTAGGAATGTTTTCCAGGAACATTCCAACTCACTGGGTAGTGTAGGAGAAAAGTATGGGGACCGAAGTTGTACCAGGGTATGAATATATACTGTCACACCTAGCATCGGGTGTGTGTAGTTGGTGGACAAAAATAAGTACTGAAACTATGGAATCTGAAGCTACTTTGAGGACAATTGTTACAAATCTTACAGCTTATATAGGAAAGAAACTCAATAGAAATTTTTTTTCAAACTTGACAACAGTCCTAAAAATTTACACGAGGTTACTAATAATGAGTGGTGAAATTAAATACAATTGTTGTAAACTGTCAATAACAAAAATAAAATTTTAATCAACTATGCTATAGGAAAAACGGAATTTCTTTATATTTTATGTAGAAACCATACAGGACTTAATCCCACGAACTGTGAGATCATGACCTGAACTGAAATCAAAAGTCAGATGCTCAACTGACTGAGCCACCCAGAGGCCCCCTATTTTTCAATGTTAGCCCTTTATTACAATAATTCCTTTTAGACATAAGTGAACATGTTAGTATTCAGTAGGGTTAAACCAAGGAAACACCTTTTACTCATTTCTCATGATTATCACATTTTCATGAACAATGCTCATTTTTAAAAGTTAAGTCAAAGTATATAATCTCTTCTTTCATCTGTCAGAATGAATCTCTTATTTTTCATATCTCAGTTTGAATCCTTAACCCTTTTTTAAATTTAAAAATACTTTATAAAAAAGTTTATTTTTGAGAGAGAGAGAGCACTCCTGCGAGCATGGGGGAGGGACAGAGAGAGAGGGAAAGAGAGACTACCAAGCAGGCTCTATGTCAGCACAGAGCCCGACACAGGACTCCATCCCATGACTGAGACTATGAGCTGAGCCAAAATCAAGAGTCCGATGTTAAACCTACTGAGCCACCCAGGCGTCCCACATAACCTTTTTTAGCCTGCAAATATCTCTTACTTATGTTTCTTGAATTTTATTAAATGCATTTTACCGCTAAATTCACTTTTCAGTATACAGTTCTGCAAGTTTTGGCAGATGTATAAAAACATATAACCACAAACATAATTAAGCTGCATAACAGTCCATCACCCCCCAAATTTTATAGTCAGGTGCTACTCCCAATTCCAACCCCTGGCAACCACTTTTTACCAATTTTCTGACAGTATACTTTTACCTTTCAAGAGTGCCATGTAGATGGAATCCTGCACTAAGTAGCCTTTTGAGGCTGGCTTCTTTCACTTAGCATGATGCATTCAAGATTCTTCCAGGTTGCTGTTTATTAGTACTTTTCCTTTTTATTGGTGACTAGAATTCCATCACAGTCCATTTCTTCATTCCTCAGTGTAGCAGTATTTGGATTCTTTCCAGTTTTTTATAATGATGAATGAAGCAGCTATAAATGCTCATACAAATTTTTACATAAACGTAGGTATTCATTTCATTTGGGGTAAATGTCAAGTGGTCAAATAGTTCTTAAGCAACAGTGTATAATCCACCTTTTGAGTTGGTGTGCAGATTTGGTTGGTCAGGAGACAGGGAGCCAAATAGATCAGGTTCCTACTGTGCACAAAAGCATTTGTATCCCTTTTGAGAGGCACTGACCTTAGGAAAACCCCACTCTTACAATGATGGGATGATACATTTTTAATATCTAATACTAATTGACTTTTATCCTGGAAGCTAGCAGATTTCTGGAGTATAAGCCAGCTATTATTTTTACTCTCAGCAGTGACTGCATCAGTTTTCTATCCTCACCTTCCTCACTCAAGACAGTACAGTGAGGATCAAAAGTCTTCCTGTGTGTATAAAGGGGATTTCTTGTGCTGTAGAAAAGGAACCTTGAAATTATGAATCTGGGTTACCTTCCCCTCCTGAGAGACAGAGAGAAACCTAATCTCCCTAATGTACATACATCGTTTGCAACGTAGAGAAATGTCTCTAGGTTTCAACCACCCCTTATTGAAATGAAATGTAAACAACTGGGGACATAAATCCCCCCTGCAGGTCTCTCATTATACAGTCATCCTTAAACTTCAAAGCTTAATCTTTAGTTCAGCCTCCATTTTTCTCTGCTCACTTCAGCTGAAGACAGGAACAAATTTTGTATTATCGTTCTAATGGAATAACTCTTACTGTGAATAAAACTGCCTACTTTGTATATAACTGAGGGCCACATAATCAACTGAGGGTGTTTTCTTAAACTTTTGAATATTTTTTATAACTATCCCTAGGAGCAAATCATACTGTTTGTTTTTAGTTAATTTCTGCTTTTCACACAGGAAGCACAATATTAAGGGCATACATGCTACCCTTGGAAACAAAGAGTTTACAGTTGTTAGGGGTCCTCAAGAAAGGATGTGGATCAATCAGGCAACATAAGTTAACAGGTCCTCTGTGTGGTCTGCCAGCTGGGAAGCCCTAAGGCCCCCAGTTTATTCCTAGTACTTCAGTTTAGTCCTTGTGTTCAGAGAGACTGCTTGAGGGCAGTCACTTAAATCTGGCCTACTTGTCCAGTTCATTTGCCCTGTAAGTTGTGGAATCATTTGAAAGTATCTTCTATTGAAGGTACAGGAGCTGGGCCATGCCCCTCAGGTGGGGATGCAGTTACTTTTCAGAGTTTCCTATAGTTTGTGGGAGCAGCTCCAGGACCTTTCCTTTGTGGTGAGGGGACGGCTTCTGGAATAGTTATGAAAGACAAAGATTAAAATTCCTTCTTTCCCCTTTACCTCCTGATGTTTAAGGAGTTCCTTTTCCAGGTTTGGGGGGGCTTCTCCCCAGGTGCTGGACATCTCTCCCTAGTTGCTTGAATTTTTTGCTCTCCATTATTACAGACCTGTGTATCCCATTCCAGAAAGCATAACATCACATTTTTTTCAGTCATTCTGGACTCTCACTTAGAGCGTACATTCTTTGTGCTTAGCCTCAGCTAAAGTTTCTCTCCCAGTTCTTTGCTTCTGTCTCAATAGTGGGTCATGTTGATTTTTACTAGACACTTGTTAGTCTTGCGATGAGTGGATGTTCTCTGTTCCGGTTTAGCCTCAGTCTTGTCGGGCAGTGCCACCTCAGTCTTGTGGGTGAGGTCTCCTTAGTGATTCTGGCCTGTCCTTAGTTGTAGGTCTGGCCCTCAACACCTGTATACCTTTTCCTGCTTATCGCTTGAAGGGGTAGAGAGTGGTTTTTTTTCCTACAGGAGGTTTTCACTGAAGCTCTAGTAAGATACATAAGTTTGTTGCTCTCCTCCCAGCAGTTCAAGGACTTTGTTCTGAGAAAGATGGGGGACATCCAGGCAGGGGTTCCTACTGTAACTCCTACCATCCTTGTATCCCCACCCCCTCTTGGCCTCAACTTTGTCAGGTTTGTGCAGAACAGCTTATAAGCGGGTGAGTTCCCCTTGTGTCTGCAGCTCCCAAAAGCTTCATGTCCCGTCACTACCCACACTTGGCCTTTAGCAACGTATTAAAAATGTTAGACGGGGGCACCTGGGTGGCTCAGTGAGTTACGTGTCTGACTTGGGCCCAGTCATAATCTCGTCGTTTGTGAGTTTGAGCCCCCATATTGGGCTCTCTGCTGTCAGCGCAGAGCCCACTCTGGATCTTCTGTCTCTCTCTCTCTCTCTCTCTCTCTCTCCCTCTCTCTCTGTCTGTCCCTTCCTCCTTCGTGCTCTCCCTAGTTCAAAAATTAATAAACGTTAAAAAAAATATATTAGATGAATTTTCTGACACATGTCAGGCAGCTTTACCTCAGGTGAGCAAGTGGTTACCGCCCATCTCTCCCTGAAGATTTTCCCTTTACATTTCTGATAAGTTGGTTGCCTTGTGACCTCAACTCCCTGTTGCCCCTGTCTTATTGGAAGTTTTTCTCTTTTCCTAGATTTCTGATTAGTTGGTTGTCTTTTGACTTCAGTTCTCTGGTGGGTCAAGAAAGATGTTGAAATTTGTACATTGTCCACCTTTTTGTTGTTTTTTTCCAGCTTTCTGCCTCCTAAGTGGAACTATTTACTTTTACTTTTGACCAAATCCCGCACAACTGATAGCCTTATTTTAATTTTTTTCGAATTCCTATCTTATAAGTAAAATTGGTCTACACACATAGTTTTTTGTTGGTGGTGGTTACATCAAAGTCTAGAATATTGAGATATGTTTTACGTGATCCATTTTAAAAGTCTTTTAAACTTTTATTTCTATATGGAAGTTTTCAAAGAAACCTATAATGTATTTATTGATAGAATCATTAAATTTTAGAGCCAGAAGAAATTACAGAAACTACCAGGTTAAATACTTCATTTTGTCTGAGGAACTCTGATGAAGTAACTTTTTTAAGCAGATAGCTGGTTCATTACAGAAAACCGAGGACTAAACTTGATGTGTGCCTTCGTCCTTTGCGTCGTCCCACAGACCTTACTTACGAGATGACCATTCTGCACTTTTTAACCCTTCTTTCTTTATTTAAAAAAATTTTTTTAATTTTTGTTTATTTATTTTGAGAGAGAGAGAGAAAGAGCACCAACAGGGGAGGGGCAGAGACAGAGAGAGAGAGACTGTTGATCTCCTGAACTGTGAGATGATGACCTGAGCCGAGATCAAAAGTTGGACACTTAACTGAGCCACCCAGGTGCCCCTTCTTCAAATTAGTGTTTCTTTCTTTCCAGGAGCAAAATTTTTGTTTTTCTTTAGTAGAGGATAACTTTTTAGGTTAAAATGGAACTGAAGGTGAGCCTCTTCACTTTATCTGTAACATGAGGTATTGGATAATATTTGACTAACAAGATTGTTTAACAGTTAAATTGTGAACCTAAATAATTCGGTCTTTGGACATTGCTCTAGTAAAATCACTTTCATGTCTTAAATATGGTGACATGAACACAGTACCTTGTTTTTTTGGTTTTTTTCCCCCTTTTCCCTTATTTCTTGCTGTTATAAAAAGCTCTTTTGGCTCTTCTGTATAACTATTTTTTTCTCATTTTAGGGAAAACTCTCAATTATCTCTTCTTTAACTTCTGGTGGAAATAGAACAGCTGTTTTGAAGATTGCATTACAAGGTATACAATATAATACGACCATTTCTGCTTAACCTTTTGCTTGTAATCTGCAAATGGATAACTTCATATATGTGCATACTCACATAGGCACAGTAGTGTAAGAAACTATAGGATGAAGTAATTTTTTTCCATTAAATTTTCCCCCACTGTCTATCCTCTCTCCCCTCTCCCATTGCTTCTGTTTCATTTCAGATTTCTTTAATCTCATATCTAGACTGTTAAATAGCTAACTGATGCCTCTACCTTCTAGTTTCACTAGTGTGACCTAAACAGCCTAGCAAACTTAACTTTCTTAAAATACTACTTTCAGCATGTTATTTGTTACCTAGATATAGTTAGGAGATTATTCCTTCTCCCTAGTAACCTTCAAATAATCCTAGTAAGCTAGGAAGAGCTACCATGGAGTATTTGAGGACCAAAATAGATCTCATCTAAAGCCTGAAATTGGTTTGAAGAAGGGTCTGCAGCAGTGAATGGGAAACAGACTTTGAACTACAACATTCTGTAACTACTGAAAACCAGTTACATATGAGATACTGTTTTAGATACGGGAGATACAGCAGTGAGTGACCAAAACAAAGCCCTCGCTTTCATGATGTTTACATTGTAGGGGAATAAATAATTACAAAAGTAGTTAGTATTAAGTAGAAATGTCTGAAGAAAAATAAAGCATGATCAAGTGGTAGGCCTGATGTATCATCCTTTTGATATATTGTTAGTTTGATTTACTAATATTTGGTTAAACAGTTTATGAAGGATGTTGTTCCAACTCTGTCTTTTCTGTGGTGATTTTGACTGTGGTATCAGAGTAATGCTGTCCTCCTGAAAGGAGTGTTAAGTGCCTCCTCTTATTTTCTGGATGAGTTTATCTGCTTTTATTTCTTCCTTAAGTATTTGTAGAATTCATCAGTGAAGCCAGCTGTGCCTGGAAATCTCTATGGGAAACTTTTAAACCCTATGTTCAATGTCTTCATTTTTTATGGGGCTTTTTGGGTTATCTTTTTTCCTTAAGTAATGTTGATAGTTTGTTTCTAAAGGAATTTTTCTGTTTCATCTTAGTTGTCAAGTATATTGGCATAAAGTTATTCCTAATATATTTTTGATATACTTTTAATGTTGATATGATCTACTTTTAATGTAGTGATGTTCTGTTTCATTGATTCTCTCTTTCTATCATTTTTTTTCCCCTGATCATTCTGGCTAGAGATTTGTTTTGTTGATCTTTAAAATCAACTTTTCATTGATTCTTCTCTGTTTTTCAGTTTTCTGTAACAGTTTATTCGTTTTAATCTGTTAACTCCACTCGGTATACTGTTAACCTCTTTTTTTTTTAATGTTTTAAAATTTTTTAATTTTAAAAATCATTTTTTAATGTTCGTTTATTTTTGAGGCAGAGCGAGAGATAGAGTGCAAGCCAGGGAGGGGCAGACAGAGGGAGACACAGAATCTGAAGAGGACTCCAGGCTTCGAGCTGTCAGCACAGAGCCCGACGCAGGGCTCGAACTCACAAACTGTGAGATCATGACCTGAGCTGAAGTCTGATGCCCAACCAACTGAGCCACTCAGGCGCCCCAATTCTTTTTTTTTTTTTTTTTAATGTTTGTTTATTTTTGAGAGAGAGAGAAAGAGCGTGAGTGGAAGAGGGGCAGAGAAAGAGGGAGACACAGAATCCGAAGCAGGCTCCAGGCTCTGAGCTGTCAGCACAGAGCCCAACGTGGGACTCAAACCCATGATCCGCAAGATCATGACCTGAGCCAAAGTTGGTCATTAACCGACTGAGCCACACAGATGCCCCATATTAACTTCTAATGTTATATTTTTCTACCCTGAAAGTTCATTTTGAGATTTTTTTTGCATCTTCCATTTTCTCTTCATGTTCTTGGCTGATAATTTTTTTTATTGGATGCTGGATGCTTAGAATTTTATATTGTTTAATGTTGGGTTTATTTGCTATCCTTTAAATACTATTTGTCTTGATTTTAGGATATATTTAATTTTCTTAGAATCAGTTTGATTAGCTTTGTTGGGGTGTGTATAGAACAGCCTTTATCTTCAGGCTAATTTGGCCTTATCATTGAGAAAATACTCTTCCGACAACTCTATTCTAGGCTCTGCGTATGAGGATACCATTCTGTCTGGTTGGAACCAGAACAGCTCCTAGCTCTATGTGAGTGTCAGAACTGTTCTGCCTACTCCTTTCAAGTGGTTCTTCCGCTTCTTGACCTTCTTGCCTTCATGCCATTGGAGATCAACATTCCACCAAAGATCTGTAGGCACCCATCTTCATATCACCAGGGCACTCTCTGTCTGTGCTGCTCTCTTCCATTTGACACTCTTCTCTGCAAATTCTAGCCACCTTAGTATCCTTGTATCTGAGCTCTTCTGAATTCACTGAGGCTGCTGAGCTTTGTTTGAGTTTGAGCCCCATTTTCTGCTGCCTGGAAACTCTCCAGGAATTAAGCTAGGGGTATTGCCTTATTTTCCTCCTCAAAGAGATTGCTCTCTGGGGTAGTTGGGGCACTTGGGGCACATGTTCAGTCCCACTTGGGCTCAGGTCACAATCTCGCAGTTTGTGGGTTCAAACCCCAAGTCAGCCTCTGCGCTGACAGCTGCTTCAGATTCTGTGTCTCCCTCTCTCTTTACCCCTCCCCTGCTCATGCTCTGTCTGTCTGTCTCTCTCTCTCTCTTTTAGAAATATTAAAAAAAGAAAGATCGCTTTCCTACACTTACTGTTGTCTGATACCTGAAAACTGTTGTTTCATATTTTTTTTCTTAGTTTCCTAGTTGTTTTAAGATGAGAATAAATCCAGTCCTTATTAGTCCATGATGGCCAGAAACAGACCTCTGATAGGCCATTTCAAATATTAACAAAGCGTGTTATATTTTGATTAGAAGCCACTATGTGTTTGAGAAACATTAGTGTTTCAATTTATGTATATACTTGCTTTGAGGAGTTGAAGAGGTAAGTGAAGGGAGGTAATGTGCAGCCACGTGTTAGTTATTTGACCGCTCGGTGGCACCAGATCTGACAGAGTAGCAGACTCAACAGTTCTGACTCACACAGAGGACTGTCAGTTTGGCAGAGGTCTTTCATGCACTGCATAGATTCAAAAAAATCTGAAATCATGGCAGTTTCTTGGAGTAGTTGAGTACTTGAAAGCTGATATGAATGAGACTTTTCCTCAGATGGTATAACTGAGTCTTAGCATTTGGCCCTACCGCACTGGTTACAGGAGGTGACCTCTGGAGAATGCGGATTGTGCAGATTCTTTTCCAAAGCCTAGAAGATCCAAATGAGGTTACTTGTAGAATATTCATTCCTTATTTCCCGAGTAAATTTCATTTTCAGAGTCACAGATACTTTGGTCTTTACGCATACTCTATTCTTTTACTCTTCCATTTGTGAGTGTGGGAGGAGAAAATCACTTTTCTAGAATAAAACTTAATGTACTGATACTGTGGATTACTAGAAGTTCAGTAAAAGTGAACTGCTTTGGGGATGATATGTTATACAGTATAAAAATTGAGTAATTGTTGTATTTCATTTCCTTTTATTACAAACATGGAAAATAAATAGAAAGTGGTTATTGTGTGCTGTTAATGTGATATTTATAGAAATTTATAAAATATATTCTAGTTGAAACTTGTTATAATTTTGATTTTGGTACCTAATAGCATTCTGTACATTATTTTTGCAATACTTAAGGTTAACCTAAAAGCGAATGATAAAATTTTTAATTCTTCATAATTGCATTTTGAATTAACTATTGTTTTTAGAATATAGCTGTCATCAATTTTCCTGTGTGTGTAAAACTGCTGTATCTAATTAAGTGTTTTGTTTTTTTTTTTTGTGTGTGTGTTTCTCTTTGTAGAACAAGAAAATTCAGATTCAGACATCAACACCATCAATGTATTATTTTTTGGAAAATTAGCAAAGGACTGTGCAAAAGTTTTCTATGAAGGGGTAAACCATTTTCATATTACTTTATTGTTCTAGAAGTAGATTGAAAATTATTGATACTATATTCATCTTATATATCTTTTTTTTAATAGATTCATTATATATTTGTAGTTATGTAAAAAAATGATATTAAGCAACATCTTTAAAATTGCAACATTCTTAAGAGATTGTAAAATTTATCATTGACATAAAAAGCGACAAATTTTCCTCTCACTTCATTTTAATGTTTAATATTCAATATTGAATATAGTCAGTATTCAATGTATATGTACATAATTAAAAATAATTCTTAATAACTAAAAAATAATATAAGCTATAACACTCTGTATTTTTGAGTTATTTTCTAATAATTGTTTCAAAATACATGCCTCCTAAATCCAACAAGATACTACCAAACTGAACCCAGTGGCATATTAAAAGGAATTGACAATATGACCAAGTGGGATTTATCCTAAGAGTGCAATTTGATTCATCATACATCAATCAATCCTTATAATACATCACATTAATAGAACAAAGGGAAAAAACAAATAGTTGTCTTAATTGATACACAAAAGGCCATTTGGTAAAATCCTAAACCCTTTTATAATCAAAACACTCAGGAAACACCACGGGGTAGAAGGGAAATCCTCAACACAATACAGGGCAATTATGACAAACCCACAGCTAACATCAAACTGCGTGGTAAAGGAATCAAAGCTTCCCCCTAAGATTAGGAACAAAACAAGGTTGCTCATTTTACCACTGCTCTTCCATGTTCTACTGAAAGTTCTAGCCCCAGAACAAAAGGACAACTATTGTGTGTTTCCATTCATATGAATATGTGGAATAGGCAAATTCAGAGTCAGAAAGTAGATTAGCGGTTATCAGGGTCTGGGGATGGGAGGAGGGGATGGGGAGTTATTGCTTAATGGTTAAAGAATTTCTGTTTGGGATGATGAAAACGTTTTGGAAATAGTGATGATGGTTGCATGCATCGTGATTGTAATTAATGCCACTGGGTTACACACTTAAAAATAGTTAAAATGGCAGAGCGCCTGAGTGGCTCAGTCGGTTAAGCGTCCGACTTTGACTCGTGTCATGATTTCATGGCTTGTAGGTTCAAGCCCCACATCGGGCTCTGTGCTGACAGCTCAGAGCCTGGAGGCTCTTTTGTGCCTCCTTTGTGTCTCCCTCTTCCTGCCCCTCTCCCGCTCTCTGTCTCTCTGTCAAAACTGAACAAATATTTTTTAAAAAAAGAGTGTTTTAGACCAGGAAATTGCAAGTACAAACACTCTGAAGTATGAGTGCGTGTTCCAGATGCAGTAGGGGGTCAGAGTGTCTAAATCCTAGCAGGTGTGACTGGGGCAAAACACTTAATTCCATTCAGCCTTTTTTATTTTAATCTTTAAAGATTAAAAAAACTCTTAAAAATTTTTTTATTAAAAAAAATCTCAAGTTAAACAAAAATTAATTTAAAAAAATCTTTAAACAAATCGTAAGATAGGGATAATAATACCTACCTTTCTGGATTGTTGTTCGGGTTAGACATAAATGTGCCTACTGCTGGGAATAGGTGGGAACTCGGTACTGGCAGCTGTTGTTACGACTCTTTTTATCTTCTCTTACTGAAATTAGGTGCAGCCCCAATGAGGAAGAGCAGGGTGGAGAAAGGGCAACTGAGTCTGAGCCCCAGAGTGTGGCTTCCAGTTAATTACTGGATTTTGAGTAACCATTGATAATCTCCAGATATACATTTAATCAAATATGAAATGAGAATGTTGGATTAGCTGTGAATTCTGAATCAGTCCGACATACAGTAGTTTCAGAAACTGGTGATGTATAAATAGTTCTGTGGACTTGAGAAATGGTGCTATTTTGTAAAATCTGTCTTTGGAGTCTAGAATAAAGATCTATGTCAAGGAAACTGTAAGAAAATCTGCCTTTTTTTTTTTTTTTCTACAAGCATTTTGGGAATAGATTGCCAAACTCAAGTTTTGTCTTTTTTGCTAAAGCTTCTGTGAAGAGGTGGTAAATCAGTTAATTTCTTCCTAATTTATAATGTGAAAGAAGGGAAGGAGAATCAGCATAGTGGTTTTTCCCTCCTGTGAAAAATTGTTATTACATCACTGGTATATTTTAAAATCTTACTTTTAGAATTTAAGGAAATAAGGTATTTGCTGTGTAATTTATGTACTGAAACTCCTAGTATGTTTCATCAGACTTTCTCTCAGAATGATAGCTAGAGTAATTTGGGGTACAGTTTTAAAAATTTGAGATGTATAGTTCTAATTTAGTTGATGTGGTACAACAGAGTTCCAGAAGCAAATGTACTTAAAAGTGAAGTGTTACCTGACCGTCTGCTTCAGGTAGTAAGCAGTTGCTCTATACGGCTGTTTTGATAGAGCACTTTTGTGGGTGCCTCCAGTAAAGGCATGTTCTTCTTCTTCTTGCCCTTGAAGACATGACTTTATTTCAGCTTAGGTAAAATAATTAATATTCAGGATGGCAGTTCTAAAAAAAATTCAGTGCTTAAGATCTGAAATCATGCCATTTTTTAAGGGAGATATTCTTCAGAAATGATGAGGTGAAGGAGAAAGAATATGGATGAAAGCGAGAATATTAAGTAGGTGTTTAACAAGGGAAGTTTCACTTATTTGGGGGAAAAAAACCTTACATATCCTTTTTCCTCTGAGCTAGAAAATGGTATGTTACAGTACTTTGTTAGATAGGGAAAAATGAAACAATATCAGTTTGGTGACTAATTTGCATGTGAAACTAAGCTTTAACAGATAATTTCTCTGGCTCTTCATCCTTGCAAAAACAAAACAAAAACAAACAAATGCTGTTAACAGCTTCCTCATTTTTTATGCTACTAGGTATGCATAGGCAAGTTTTGCTCTAATACATTGAATTAGTAATATTTAGTGTTTGTGGATTATAGGGGATATGAAATACATATGAAATGTAGTTTTATGCTCTTAATTCAGATGAACTCTTTCCATCTGCAAAGAGGTATACTTTTAACAGAGAGATTTTGGAGATTTCACACACCAGGGCCAGGAAATGATAGTCAGCTTCCTTTCAACTTGCTCAGATCATTAAAGTTGCCTTTCCTTTCTTTCCTGATATTTTTTAATAAGTAAGACATTAAATTATCTGTTTTAAATTCCTGCTGCAGAGAAAAGACAATTTTAATGCATGATCAGGAGGGAGGCTCTATTATCTTTTTTAAAGAGTCAACTAGCTATAAAATTAAAGCCTACTTAATTTTTGTGAAAGGACCATTAATTTGTAGATGAAGATGAGTATTCTAGGATGCAGAGATTTCCAGTGAGCCCCCAGCAGTGTATAGATCATCAGAAGATGTTTTTGAATCAACTAAATGTGTATGTAAATGTACATGTGCCCCCCCACCCCCCAGAAGGCCATTTATAACTCATTCTGAGAGATCCATGAACCCACAGCCATTAAGAACTGCTTTTTAAGGGCAGAATTTCATATCATTCTATTATGGTATATAGTTGTGTTAATATTGAATTCTAATAGTAGTGAAGTGACCACATTATACAGAAATGATAATGATTTGATATTAGAAATGAGTATCTTGTAAAAATCCTGTATTATTTTTAGAAGAATTTGTGAAAGTTAAGTGCTAATATGAGTACATTGTTTTACATTCTTAAATTCTTGGGGTGCCTGGGTGGCTCAGTCGGTTGAACGTCCGACTTCGGCTCAGGTCATGATCTCGCGGTCCGTGAGTTCGAGCCCCGCGTCGGGCTCTGTGCTGACAGCTCAGAGCCTGGAGCCTGTTTCAGATTCTGTGTCTCCCTCTCTCTGACCCTCCCCCATTCATGCTCTGTCTCTCTCTGTCTCAAAAATAAATAAACATTTAAAAAAAATTCTTAGAAACATTTTTAAAAAACAATACAAAAGTGTATCTTTGAGGGAAATGTTCTAGGTAGAGTTTGTATGAGAAAAGTGTGTGTTATATTTTTTATGTATACATTTAAAAAATTATTTCACTTAAGTGTATGGATCTCTATCTTATACTTCCTCTTTACTCCAAGGGTGTTTCTGTGACTGCATGTGTGTGCACATGCATGTATGTGTTTTTTTTAAAGGGGTGGTTTAGAACTTTTAAAGAGGTTTTCTGGCTAGCATAGTTGGTTGCTTTGAAGTACAATGATATAAAGAAATTGTAAATATTGATTTCTAGTGATTTAAGAAAAATGAACTTCGGTGTCATCTGTTTTTTATTTTACATAGTTCAATAGCCAATGATAATGGCTATACTTAGGAGACTGTTAGCTAGATTTTGCTTAAGAAGTACGTAATAGAAAACATTGTTTCTTTTTCAGACATTTGTGATAGCCAGCTTCTACTGTTTAACTAGTGTGTTTTTTTTCCTAATCCTTTTATTTAGGATATTAAATTTGTATGGAATTTTATGGATTGTATGGATTAAATTTGTATGGAATTTATGGTGCTTCTATATATGTTTATCATTTGAACTTTTAATAACCCTCTGTGGTAAGGGTCATCATAGTTTTAAGAAGATAACCACTGTGAAGCTAAGATTTGTTACAGGACTTGTAGTAGTAAGTGGAGACATGACTCTATCTCCACGACTGTATTCTTTTCTTGCCTCAGGAAGATCATGTGGACTTGGGTTAAATCTTGTAAATATTTGGTTTAGAAGATTGTGTTTTTCTTGTCTGGTCATGGTTTTATTTATTTTTATTATTTTTTTTTAACATTTATTTATTTTTGAGACAGAGAGAGACAGAGCATGAACAGGGGAGGGGCAGAGAGAGAGGGAGACACAGAATCTGAAACGGGCTCCAGGCTCTGAGCTGTCAGCACAGAGCCTGACGCGGGGCTCGAACTCACGGACCGTGAGATCATGACCTGAGCTGAAGTCGGATGCTTAACCGACTGCCACCCAGGCGCCCCATGGTCATGGGTTTAAAAAACATTCAAATGCTATGGAAGGGTATAACCGGGAAAGCCAAAGCTGCCCCTTTCCCAGTGCCTAGTCCCTTTGTTAGATAAAACCACCACTGTGCTGCTTCTCCTTTCATCTTTCCAGCTGTCCTGTATGTGTATAGTTATGTGTATACTTCTGTATGTGTGTATCTGTGTGTGCACACAGATGAGCTCATATATGCACATTTTTCATCAAATGACAATATTATTCATGTTTCGTGAGTTGCTTTATTTTACAACATATCTTAGATATCTTTAGAGAAGAAGGGTTTTAAAAATAAATACATGGTATTAAATATTAGAGGTCTATATTTTATATTTTATTCTATTCTATTCTATTCTATTTTATTATTTTATTTTATTTTCATTTAACTTTGAGAGAGAGTGAGAGCACGAGCAGGAGAGTGGCAGAGAGAGAGAGAGAGGGAGAAGAGAATCCCAAGCAGGCTCTATGTTGTCACCATGGAGCCCGACACAGTGCTCAATCCCACCAACCGTAAGATCATGCATGACCTAAGCTGAAATCAAGAGTTGGTCGCTCAACCGACTGAACCACCCAGATGCCTGGATCTGTTTATATTTTAAAGACATTTTCATCTTTCTTCTTTAAGTTTTTTAAATTAAATTCCTATTTGGAAACAAAAGAATTCTAATATAATGGATTAGCAGAACATGGGCAGTGCATCTACAAAACATGCACAATGTATGAGATATTAGTATTTTACCTAACTGGCATATGAAAGGTGTTTTCTGCAGTTGAAATATATTTTAAACAGGTATTCATTAAAATAGAATAGAACTACACTAGCTAATTAGTACTTGTCAGATAACAGAGGATGTTAATGATAAGTCAGAGTTTCTCCTTTTTAAAGTACAATGGTGAGAAGCCTGAGGTCACAGTTTACTTTAAAATCTTTCTGGGTTTAAATTCATGAATGCTGATCATTTGGGAGGTCTAATTAGGCTATTTATTTTAGAGTTTGTAGTATTAAGGTTAAAAATTGTTGAAAATCAAAAGTAAAACTTTTTGCATAAAAGAATGGATTTTCTAATTCAATTCTTAAGCCTTTCTCATTTGTCACTTGCTTATTCCCTTAAGGTTAGCTCCATATTTGATTACAACAAAAATCCTAAAACATTAAAATGAATTTTAACAAAACTATAATCCTTGCTTTGCTAAACTAATGATACATTTTGTAGGAATCACATACAGTAACTGAACATCTCTCCATTTGAGGCATTTTTTTTGAGTTTTAGCTTTCCTTTAAAGTGAGATTTAACATTTAATATATGCATATAAAATATGAGGAAAGACTTTCAAAGTATTTTTAAAGTTAAAAAAAATTTTGTCACAAAACCATCAGAATTATAGATGTTTATCAGTACATTGTTTATCCATCCCTGTGAGATTTAGTTCTGAAAGATGTAGAATAGTGAGGAGATCGGGATTCTTGTCTTAATCTACAACTAGTTAGCTGGATGTGACCTTAGACTTATCCTATCTGGTCCTTATTTTCTTATCTGAAAAATGAACATGTTTGAGTATATGATCTCTAAAGTCCTGTTTTCAGTTGTGAGATGCTAAGATTCTATGCAGTGAGTTTTGTAGTACTTGCACAGTTTATTTAATGAGGGTTTTATATATATATCTCCCTCCCCCACCACGTATTTGATTATTCATTTAGTTGTCCAAACATTTGAGTATTTTTGGTCTTCTGTACCGGATGTCAGAAACATCTTAACTGAATAAGAGGGTTATGGACCTTGCATCGTGGGACAGTGCTCAGTGGAGTAGAGGGACTTAAACAACTGTTATGTGATTGTTTTATCCAGATATGATACTTCTTGATGTTAAAAAACACCTGTGCTGATTTCATTTGATTTTTCTGTGAAACTGGTTTGCAGTAGATGTATTCTTATTGGCTAAATGCAAAAGGAAGTTGTTTAATAACAAAGGCTCACTCCTTTTAAGGCACTGTGAGAGAGTAGGTCACACACAAAAGGGAAATGACCCACTTGTTGATATCTGAGTATACTGAGTAGGTTAAAAGATTTCAGGTATACCAAATGTGTTTTTATTTTTAGCGTGTTCATGCACAGATACTGATAAAGCCTTACCACTTTAAGTCATATGGTATTCTTCTCAGGCTGGCTGCCTCCTAATACTTTTTTCAGCAGATGGAGATAAATACCTGCTTTGTATATCAGTATACACTCTTAGCACTGAACTGTGTAATTCCTATTCTTGTTTGAATGGCTTCAGTATGCTCTTTTCAGAAGCTTAGAAATTAGAACAATGCATATTAAATCTCATTTTCAGCTCAATCTAATGAATGTTTATACAAACTAATACTGCCTATTATATGTTTATCTTTTTTATCCTTTGTGCATTTGAATTAATTTAAAAGCTATTATGATTTGTAATTCATGGGAACTGGATTCTAAGAACTGTTCATTTTTTTCCCCTCTTTTGTTTAGATTTGTACTTTAATTTTACCAGTATTAATTAATTTATTTAACATATACTCTTTTGAACACTCGCTATGAACAGAAGCTCCTTCAGTCGCTTGTATGGGATATGTAGGTAGATAAGACATTCTTAGTCCCAGGGATCTTACAGACTTCTAAGAGCATTACAAACATTAAGAAATCTTTGTAAATAACACACAAGTGAAAAAAAAAATTAAAATACTGCCTAAGTTGAGTTCAGAAGAAGGGAGAATTTTTTTTTCTCAGACAATCTAGGATAGACCACATAAGAAAAGAAGCATTTACAGTCCAGGCTTTAAAAGATAGATAGGATCAGCCATATGCAAAAGAGAACAATGCTATTTATTATTAGTGGGGGCTCAGGATAAGCAAAGAATGTATGTGAAAAAGCAGTAGGCATATAAGAGAATCTGATTTGTGTAGTATTGTATAGACGTATCTGGAAATAAAACAGGCCACGTTGGTGGGGATGAGATCTCTGAGGGCCTTTAGCAGTTTGTGTGTGTGTATATACATATATTCAAATATAAGTTCATCTTTATAAATATAGTAAATAAACACATTGTTTTTCTTTCCTTAAAGAATTTTGGTTGTTATTCTATGTTGATTTTGTACTAGAAGAAAAGTTTTCTTGTAACCTTTTACTGAATTGTATTGCTAATGTTAAAGTAGAATTACTTTTGAAAAATTTTTTCTTATGAATGCTAATGTCCTGCTTTTAATGATATATTCTATTTAAAATGTTTTCGTTATTAAATATTCATTATTCTTAACAAGTTTATACATAAAAATAGAAAAATATTCATCCGTAGCACTAACACTTGTATTTAGTAGATTTCTTTTCATATAATATTTAAGGTATTTTCAAGTAAAATAGCAAAGGACATGAGATAGGTTAGTTTTTGTGCTTTTAAGAGAATTTAGAACTGATAAATCAATGATTCCCTACTTCTGTGTATCTTCCTGTGTTAGTTTGATTAAACAACTTTAAATCTTACACCAAAGTCGTAAGTTTTCATTTAAATCAGAATATATTGGTCTGATGTAAGTTGAAAGCATTGCATATTTTTCAGTTTATAAAAGTAATTTATTCCAGAAGCATTCTTACTGCTTATTTTATTTCCCATTAAAACTGCCTAAAAACATAAAGAATATTCAGTGAGGATAATTTTCTCCCATTTAACTATGAAGAGTTGTGTTTATTTAGCATTACCAACACAGACAATTATGTTTGCAGTCTCATGTAAAGAATGGAAAAAATGCAGAAATTTTCAGACTTAAAATATCTGAATAGAGCTAGAGATCTTAGAAAGGCAATATAAGGTCCATACTTTGATTCAGTTTGTTCATGGAGGGCCTACTTTGGGCCAAGCTCTATAAATACAGAGCAGAGTAACACATGACCCCTGTCTTCAAGGTGTTCACAGCCTTGTTTAATAGGTCTAAGTAGAGAATCCTGGGATTGACACGGGACCCTTTCTTGTATGTACAAAGCAAAAGTCAATAATGCAGAAGGCTTCCATTTGGTGGAAATTAAGATTATTGAAGGAAGCTGCCTGAAGCCCACGAGTTTTTATGTATCTTCAGATTTTGGTGTTAAAATTAGAAGAGTAGAATAATATATATAGTGCATAAATATAAAACATGTTGAGTGTATATGTTCCAGTATTTAGAAAATAAGGCGGTTTAAAGAATGAGAGAGGCAGGAATAAATGGGAATTGGCTTCTTATTACTATTATAAACCTAAGTAGAAAGAAAATATTTTTTTCATATTAGTATATAAATGAAAATTTCTTATTTATTTTCATATTCTGGATTTGTACGTACATACGTTAGCTTTTTGACAGTGTGGAGTTTTTACACTAATGAAATGTCTTTCTCAATGTAGTCTCTCAACTCTGATATTTAGTTTCATTTAAATTTCATTCTTATTACTCTTGGATCATCTCTTGTCTCTTCATTATTTGTGCAAACTTATACAAATTGAGGTAAGCATTGATTTTTGAACTCTCACTAAATAGCAATTTTCAAGTGATTTAGTTGGTGTTTTCCTGGTCCATGAATTAGGACATTGCACTCGTCTATGGCTACATTGTTGATGCCCTTTCAGAGGAAATGATAGTCTCAATCTTATATTCAGAAAACATTAAACATATGTAGGCTAACCTATAAAAAGTTTTCCATTTTATAGAAATCATTCCTGTTTTTAAATAATAATAAAAATAAAAATGTATATGACATTCAGAATTACAGATACTTTGATGATTTAAAACCATTTTTTTTCTATGTAGGACACCATTGCAGTGGCTGGATTTTCTGTCTTGTCAGCATCTTCATCTACAGGCAGAGACGGTAAACATTGCTTATTTTTGAAAGCATTTGAGGACTTCAGATCAACTGTTTATGTAAGTGTGTAATTTTTAGTCTAATCATATCATGAGTTCAGGTGATGGAATAGGAGTAGTATTTCTATAAATCTGTAGATAAACAATTTAGTCTGAGTTTTGTTAATTAAATATTTTAAGTTTAAAAAATAGAAATTCTTTTATTGGCTTTATGTTTAGAATCACTCCAGGTAGAAAAGAAAGATCCTTTAAAGTTAATTATTTATTAATGGAATTTTTAAAACTTCATAGGTACTCTAGACCTGATATTATTCTTTGCAATTATACCATCAGACTCTTGATGGTGTACTTGATTTTGCTTTAAATTTATCAAGTGCTCCTTTTTAGGTAAAACTGATTTCCATTTATCTTACTCTTTATGAAGATGCCCATTCTCTACCTCCTGCTTCACCCCTCCCCCCACAGCCTCTATTGTGTGTGCACACACACAGAGACTACCTATTTGGTCAAGGGTGTCAGAGAAGTAGAGTTGGGCCAAGCCATGTGCCTGCAGGCTACTGTCTGCATGTTTTCTCTAGTGTCCAGAAGGGCCTTATATAGGCAAGGGGGGGGGGGGGTCCTGTGATATTTCAAATTGATAAATTACTCTTAAGCTAAGCTTAGACAACTTTACATGTGTCAGTCTTAATTTGTAAGACATAATTTTATGCTATTCTAATGAATTTGAATATTATACAGTTAAGTGTGTAGCTTTATTGCAATTAAAGGTCTGCAATCACATTGGAGGTTATTTGTATACAAGTAAATCCTCTTTCTGTTTTCAGGTTTATGTTAAATCCGTAAGAGATTTTTCTACAGAATCAATGTCTTTGGTAAGATGACATGCAGTTTAATATAGAGTATGCACACACCTCCCACTCACACACACATAAAAATGCACACATGTATATGCATACATATATGTATTTTTTTGATCCACTTTACAGTCTGATTTTAAAATACTACCAATACAGTGGGAAAACATAATCTCTACATTTTTGATATCTAATAATGTTAAATTTGAGTTATGTGTTTACCTGGTAATTAATACCTGGTTGTTCTATTGTCTGGAATATCTACTGATATTTTGTATAAGCTACATATACAAGAAAATTAAAATGGAAAAGAAGTTTTATTGTGTGAAGATAATGGGATAAATACTCCCCACCCCCCCGCACCCCGAGAGAGATTGAGAGAGAGAGAGAGAATTTATCTTAGCACAGAGCCCAACGTAGGGCTTGATCCCATGACCTGAGCAGAAACCGAGTTGGATGCTCAACTGATTGGGCCACCCAGGTGCCCCCATCCATCCATCTATCCATCCATTTATTTATTTATTTATTGTATATTTTTTATTCGATTAGTACTACTTTCAAACCTCAGGCAAATTCTTTTGTTTCATCATCAGCTATATTTATAAGCAGATTATCAGGTGCCAAGTTGCGATTTGACAAATAATTTAAATTTTTTTTATTTAAAAAGTTTTTTCTTTAACGTTTATTTATTTTTGAGAGAGAGAGGTAGAGCACAAGCAGGGGAGGGGCAGAGAGAGGAGGAGACACAGAATCCAAAGCAGGCTCCAGGCTCTGAGCTTTCAGCACAGAGCCTGACACGGGGCTCAGACCCACAAACCATGAGATCCTGACCTAAGCCGAAGTCAGACACTTAACTGACTGAGCCACCCAGGGGCCCCTAATTTTAAGGATTTTATTATACTTGTGATACATTTTTTATTTTTATTTTTTTAGTATTTTATAAAATGTTATAGCTGTAGGAAAGTTCCCATTTTTATATGTGAGGTACATGTAGCTGAGTGAGACTGGATAAAAGGTAATATATTGATGAAGTTTAATGTAAAGTTTACCTTCTACCTGTGTTCTTAAACCTTTTGTTTCTAATGGACAGAGTCCAGGGACTTTGTTTTAGTTAACAATGATTATGGGGTATAGATTTTATATTCTGAATAATACTATATGGTAGAATAATTTAAATTTGTTATTTAGGGAAACGGTAACCAATTAAAGGGTCGATATAGTTTTTTAAAAGCATGAATTAGCCCCAGGTATTAGTATTTGTGAAAATTGTTTTAGATTGCTTAGCTTCAAATATTTGATACATCCATGAGCCTGTATATAAGGAAGAAGTAAACAAAAGAGCCTCTGAAATTGGCAAAAATGCTTTTTCAGAGAGCCCAGGTATTCTGAACTCTTCGAATATAACTTAGATGCTGTATACAATATACTGGCTTCTTTACATGGAAAGTCAAATTATAATCAAGAAGTTGTTTGTTGTCCATGAATTAACAAGCACATTACAGGGATGGCCGGAATGGTTGATGTCATTGAGCTGTGCTGGCCTACCCCATTCATCTATACGTTAGGGAGATAACTTTTGGAGATAATATCTTGGGTCTAGTTATTTTGTCAGCTAAGCACATATCTTCTCTTTTCTGTCCCGTATGCTGATCATTATTTTTCTTTCATCATTGATGGGCTACACCTTTTTCTATATCAAGGTTTGATGAGATTTCTAAGCGCTGCCTTTTCTTGTGTTTGAACTGAGATATCAGTTTCCTTGAAAAAGTCAATTAACATGTTTTGATTTGATTTTTAAAAGTTTAACTCAGTAGTGTGGTAGATAACCTTATTTCCAGTTGTGGATAGGATGGATGGCTGATGGGACTAGATGTCCGACTGCTTTTAAGGATTATTTTACTAATACGCAGACATGTCCTTATAAATCAGTTTCCCTTTTCTTTCTAAACTTCTGTGCAATTATTAAAGAAAACTTTTGTTTCTATTATTACCATTAAAAAATTTTTTTTAAGTTTATTTATTTTGAGAGAGACAGAGACAGTGTGAGTGGAGGAGGGGCAGAGAGATAGGGAGAGAAAGAATCCCTGGCAGGCTCCATGCTGCCAGCACAGAGCCGGATGGGCTTGAACTCACAAAACCGTGAGATCATGACCTAAGCCCAAACCAAGAGTCGTATGCTTAACTGACTGAGCCACCCTATTAAAAATTACCATTTTTAATGTCTTTATACCATTTATAATGAAAACCTGGCTTTTTTTAGGCCTAAGTAAAATCTTCATAGTGTATAGGAAAAGAAAAAAATACATATCATAAGTTTTGTTATTACTTAAGATTAAAATCCAGAACCCAAATCTCTTAAACTGCATTTCTTAGAATTGTATACAAATTGCATTATTTATAATCAAAGTTCTTTCTAAGAAAAACTGGGTGGTTTATATAGTAACCTTTATAAGCTGTGTATTTCCTTTTTTTTCAGACTATAGACTCTTTTTAGACACTTAAAAGGAAAAAAAAATGCAATTAGATGGATTTGTTAATTTAAAATTTTAATCAAAACATCATTCTAAACACTATATATATTTACTGTCTTCTCTTTCTTAGGTTCCAACAACACATTATATATATACACCCCTGAATCAACTTAAGGGTGGTACAATCGTCAATGTCTATGGTGTTGTCAAGTTCTTTAAGCCTCCATATCTAAGCAAAGGAACTGGTAGGTATTAAAATTAGCGAAGATTTTAATGGACTGGAACTACTTTATTGGTTTCAGAAACATAGCTCCTTCAGTACCCTAAGTCTTAGAAACTCAGTTCTAATTTATAATTGCCACACAACATGGATGCATATGTTTTGGCTTGGCTGTTTTATAAAATAAGTATGGTCTTAAGATTCTGAAGACTAAGTTAAGAAAAGGATGCTAAGGGGCGCCTGACTGGCTCAGTTAGAAGAGCATGTGGCTCTTGATCTTGGGGTTGTGAGTTTGAGCCCCATGTGTGGTATGGAGATTACTTAAATAAATAAAACTTAAAAAAAAAAAAGATGCTAATCTGCAACATATGAAAGTATAAAATAAGCTAGGAAAGGTAACTATATAAACAAATATAGAATATTTTAATACTGTACCCCTGGTATATAAATCACTTCTAATTCTGGTTATAGAATTTAAAAAAGACAAAAGTATAAAAAAATAACTACCTGTAAACACTTTAATGAATACACAATATAAAAAGATACAAATTACAGCATAAAGTGTATGTGAGGAGGAGTAGAAGTATAGTTTTTGTATGTGGTATTATCAGCTTAAGATAGGTTGTTGTAACTGTAAGATGTTTTATGTAAACTCCATGGTCACCACAAAGAAAATACCTGCAAAAGGAAATGAGAGAGGAATCAGAGTATGTCACTACACACAAAAAAATCAATGAAATACAAAGGAGGACAAAAGTGCTACAAGACAGAGAACAGTTACCAAAATGGCAGTAATAAGACCTTTCCGATCAATAATTACTTTAAATGTAAAAAAAAAAAAATTAAACACCCCAAAGACATAGTACTTTGGTGGTTTTTGAAGATAATTGAGGAATAAGCTAATTAATTCTGTATAGTAATACAAGCTTTTAAACAGAATTGCATAGAAAAGAATAAAAAAACATGGATTTCAGTTTTCTGAGAGTTAATATGGCAAACACACCATTACACCTTTACCTTGGTTTAATTCAATTTGACTAAATTTAACAGTCATTAATGCATTTAATCTGAAACAACATTTGTAAAAGGCATCATTATTTATGTATCATTCAGAAAGCTCTGCCAGTTGAGTTATGCTTCACTGTCCATTGTAAGATGTAGCCGTATTTTAAAGATGTTAAAAATGCAAAATGGTGTTGTTGATGAAATCCTGTCTTTATCTGATTCATGCCTGCCCCTGTGGCTCATGCTTAGAGACACAAAGATGTTCTCGTTGAGTTCATATTTACAAACTATTTTATTAAATTACACATATGTACATTTTATTATCGTGGAGTGAACTTGAAGTGTACTCTTTCGTGGGGAGATGGGAGAAACATCTTATTCTCATGTGGTCAGAGTATTTTGTTAATGTAGACTGTGAAGACTTTGTGTGGAAACGACTGTGTGAAGACTGTTAAATCTAGAGAAGTTTGAAATCAGTGGTACGTAAGTCTGAAGAGGGATGTTTTATTGGAAACTGATGATGGGGCACCTGGGTGGCTCTGTCGGTTAAGCGTCCGACTTCACCTCAGGCCGTGATCTCATGGTTCATGGGTTCGAGCCCCGCATCAGGCTCTGTGCTGACAGCTCAGAGCCTGGAGCCTGCTTTGGATTCTGTGTCTCTCTGCCCCTCCCCTGCTCGCGTTCGTTCTTTCTCTCTCTCTCTCAAAAATAAATAAACATTAAAAAAAAAAAAAGAAAACTGATGATTTCTGTTTTAGCAGAAAGGGAAATATTAAACATTAAGGTTGGAGCAAGAAGTTATTAAGTATTTATTTCTTAAATATTTTCATTTGACTTTACTTTCTCCCAAAGTCTGTGTTCCCCGCGCCATCATACTGATCAACATAGACTTGCATACTTCCACCTTGGTGATTTCTTCTCATCTTCAGGTTTTGTTCCCCCCTGAATCTTAATATATGCCCATTCTGGGAATTCACTTACAAAGGTGTGATGACTATGATCCTCTTCCAATTGCGGGTGTTTTCTGGTGGCCTCTAATTAGCCTGCTGAATTCAGGAATAAGCTATATTACTGCAAATAAAGGTCCACCTGACTTGGTAGAAGGTATAATTTTAAAACTTTTTGCACTTGATATGTTGCTAATTCTTGTCATTGAAAGTTTTTGCTAATCAGCAAATATATTCTAAAATAGCAAATGATAATGTAGAACAAAATGATAGCTGTTTTTATAACATTGATGACTATTAATTTTAAGTTGTTATTAGACAGCATAATCATGTTTTCTTCTGACAGTGTTGTTAAATCATATGTATATAATGAAAGCCTTGGGGAGCTATAATATTTATTATATATTCATATGTATTTTATATCTCTATCAGATATGTTTAGTTGGATCCAGTCCCTAAATAAAAAAGTCATGAGTAGTAATAAGCCATCTGTTATTACAATGATAATATGTTTCTCTGTTTCTTCTGAGATACTAAATTAAAATGAATCTCATCAATTTTATCACAACATATTGAAACTAAAGTATATTTTAAAGTATATTGATAATGTCTTTACTACTAGCAAGATGGTAAAGTTTTAAATGATCTTATATAACTTTAGTTACACTTTTTATTTCTGTTGATAGAACTCATCCTTCAACATACTGCAAGAAAGGGAGTCAGACGAAATAGCACTTTTTGTGTTGAGGAAAAGATCAACTTCATTAGTATTACCACTGAGATGTCCCTGAACAATCCACAGCTGCGCCTTTTTTATATTATGTAGAGCAACTTTATTTTGCAAATATGGGGCTGCAATCTTAAATACTACATCCAGATGTACATAACTAGTTCTGTGGAGGAAAATTACCTATATGTAACTCAAATTTAGGTAAATGGAAAGAAGTTTATTCTGTTATATATCGTTTGCTAGAGTTTTCGTTAAAATTTCTTTTAAAAATGTTAAATTTAGTGCCATACAGGCCATTTGATGCACTCTAGCGTTTGTACTTCTTGACTTAAAACTTCCCCTCCATAGTAATAATGATTACATACGACCTGTAGCATGCAGCTGTCTTCTTTTTGGTAGCAAACACTTCATTTCCCAAGCTTTATATTCAGTCTTGAACAAGTTGTAGCTTTTTATTCTTGCTGAAGTCTGTCAGTCCTGTTGCTAAAAGGACAATAGATACTTACATTCTTCTTCAATTATGATAACATTCATCATGAAAACTGAGAATTTCTGAAAGATTATGGAAACAATGTATATTAAAAGATCTTTGTATCATCGGAATTGATTTTAATAATGACTCATCAGAGGTATGTAATATGTCCTCATTTGTGTAGGCAGACAAGGTCATTGCTGCCTTCTTAGGAATTTGAAATTTTATAGCAGTTATCTTTGAAAGCCTCACATTTCCTTTTGCTTTAGAGAGCTGGCTAGACAGGTATGTACGTTTTTTTGCCTTAAACAGATAACATTGATTATATTTTTTTAGGTTAACACCAATGAAGAAGTTTAATTTTAGCTTTGTCTCAGATTTTAAGAAATAGCATACAGCTATTTTTAAGCGTGAGGCACATTTACTCTGTTCTCATTGTCTGTTCTTGCTAAATATTATAAATGTATGCAGGCCATAAAACACTTCCAGGCTTAATAGTATGGGACTCATGCTTGTTTGTTATTGATAACATAATGTCTGCTTGCTCTGTGAGCAAATGGGAGAAGTAAAGGCAACCCTGTTTGTGCTTACTTTTCTAGTATTTGAGTCCAGAGGAAGGGAGAGGATAACCAAAATACTTACATCATGTTTTTGCTGTCCACCTCTCCTTTTTTGTGTTTTTTTTTTTCAAATTTTGGGACCCTGCAGCTCTCCGCCTTTTTGTGCCACATAATGTGGCACATTGCCTGTTGCTCCCTAGCCTATTACTTCAAGAATGCTTTATGTCCCTAACTTATTTGTTTTTCATACCGTGCCTCCCATTAAAATCCTCCATTTTTGGAAAGCAGTTTGATTAACCTCAAACAGCTTTAGATGTTACAGTGTTTCCAGAAGCAGACCTTTCGTTTGCTGTTCATTATCTTATGAAAGGATACCTGTTTTAGCCAATAACTGAGTATAGAATCCGATTTCTTAGAGGAGTATCCAAAACATTGCACTTCTGAGAGCCCCTAACTATTTTGCTTCTTTTACTTCTTGCGATAGAGTGCTAGGACATAGGGCCCTGGGAGTTTCTCTTTTCCTGTAAAACATCCCAGCTAATGCTAGAATGCTAGTCGTGGCTGGGTAAAAATATTTTCACTTATAGGAATGAATGACTCGCCATGTATACATTTATATCAAGTAGCATTATCGTTTGAATGTTTTTGTTTCGTGGGAGTGTTAATTGTTGCAGGTTAAATGATTACGTAGTGTCTTTTAATTTTTTTAAAGCGTTAAACTCCTTCATATTTTACATTAAAATGGTTAAAAAATAATTTAATTATTGAATAATTAATAACTCATTGGTGTTAACATAATATCCAGAACACTGCTGATTCATCAAAGAGAGATTAAAGCATGTAGTACAATTTAAAATTACATGTATGTTGAATTATATTTTTTATTTTATTTTTTTACTTTTTTTAATGTTTGTTTATTTTGAGAGAGAGAGAGAGAGAGGGCACGTGCAAGCAGGGGAGGGGGAGAGAGTGAGGGAGAAAGAGAATCTCAAGCAGGCTCTGCGCGGGGCTCAAACGCATGAACTGTGAGATCATGATCTGAGCTGAAATCAAGAGTTGGATGCTCAACTGATTGAGCCACCCAGGTACCCCTCCCCTTTTGTTTTTAAATTTATAATGCATCTTTGGAAGTTTTAACCCTTTTGCTGTCCTGCACCCTTATGCAAACGAAGACAGCTATAGAGCTTGTCCTACAAAAATGCACATGCATGCCTAAAGACTTAAACATGCCATGTGGAAGTTCACGCCCCCATTCTTTGAACCCCAGATTGCAAACTCCTTATCTGTGTTACGTTCATATGTTATTTGAATATTCAGCTGGTATCAAGACCACAGCATACGTTTTTGGTTTAATGTATGGCTTTTAAAATAAATAGCTTTTTGGTTCACTCATCTGTTCCCTTACTCAGTAAACGTTAAGTACTTTCTATATGCTGTGTATCATATTAGACATGGAAAATTCAAACATATGTAAGTCATTGTTTCTACCCTTAAGGAATGTTTAAGACAGATAATAATTACAGTACAATGATTATAATTATTTATGATTTCACTTTGTTTTTAGTCTTTCCTTAATTTATGAAATTCCACTTTTATTCATCCACTTTATTGTTGGAGGTGTAAGATAGAATCTTCATTGTAAAACACACCATGCTTTTGAGTTTATATGTTAAAGTTGAATAATGGATTTACCTATTATAAAGAATGGAGGTTGTGGATTGGGCAGGCGTGGGGTTTTCCATTTCCTAAGAACTAAAAAATAACATCAAGTTGAGTGAGGTAAGACTCTTCTCAAGTGTTTGGCTATCCGACTTTCGGGATCAGGAAGGCATCTAGGGCATGGTTAGTCATCACTTAACCTCTTTAACGATTTGGAAAGGTGAGCTACACCTCTCTTCAAAACTATTTCCAGCTGTTTTGTCCATGCCAGTAAGAAGTAGGTTTCCACTCGGACAATGAAGGTGGAGAAAGAGGTCACTGAACCTTTGTATTGCCTGCTTGCTTATATTCAGGAATGATTATGATGAAGCTTGAGGCTTCTATCTGGCTTTCTATATATATCCTAGAACTGACTCTGTCTTTTATGACCTTTTCCTCAAACAAATTATTAGCCTGCTTATTTAGAGAATTATCCTTATGTTTCATTAGTTTATGATTTGAATTGCTTTAATTGATCATAAAAATCAGTACTGTTTCTTCATTCTTTCTTAAAACTTAAGTTACATTCTTTTATTCATTCAATTAAAAAATTTCTTTGCCAGCCCTGTGTAGCCTTGTACTGGACTTGGTTGTTGTCCATAGTGGTAAAATGAGAGAGTCTCAGAGAGTTTTTCCTGAGGGAGATGAGGAAGACCTGAATTGAATCAATTCGCTAAGGCACAGTTGTATGCTGTAACTGAAGAAACAAACAAAATGCTTTGGGAGCAAGAATGGAGAGATTAATGCCAACAGGGGAAAGGCTACTAAGAGATACGGCATTTAAGCTGAACTTTTGAGGATAAATTGGATTTTGATAGATGAGGAAGAAGAGGCCAGCATTGCAGGTGTTGGAATAGCAATAAAAGTTGTCAGACTTTATAATGAAAATGTGAACTTTCAATTTCAAAATCTAACTGCTGAAGAAGTTAAATAATAATTTTAAGTGATGGAACATCTGCAGTATGTTGGTGCATAATTTTATGCTCTTGTAGCAGTCTTTTTCAGGGATCATTATTAAAGACTTACAATACTTCTGTTTTATACACTTTGTTTATATTCTAGGTCAAAATTTAAAAAGTATTTTTTGTATTTAACTTTCTGTATGTGGTAAAACTGATTGTTTTATTATGTATGTAATAAGCAACTTTATTTTTATGATAAAACTATAATACAGTTGGCGGTAGGTTTTTGAAAGATTATGTATTCAGAATTATTACAAATAAAATGTTTTAAGTGGCCATCAGTGGAATGCTTTGCTACATTACTTATCAGGTCAAGTGGATTCTAGTAATATTTAAGTCACAAATATTACTTTCAAGTTATAAATTTCTTTGATTTCTATCTGCATTTTTAAGATCTTTTTCAGTGTACTACTTTTCTTCCACTTTACCCTCATTGATTAAGATAATCAAAATATATTTTCGTTTTCAGTTTGGTTGTCTTTTGTCAGCAATTTCTGGAAGCTTCTCTTATATTAGTGGTATTAATCTCTTTTTTGTCCTAAGTGTTAGATGCTTTTTCCAGCTTTTTAGTTCTGGTGCTGATAGTTTTCAAAACACAAATGTTTAACATACTTTTGGAGTCATGATTTTGTTTGGAAAGGCTTATTCATTGTAAGATTCGAAAAATATTAGTCTGTATTTTCTTAAAATTCTTTAGTTTTTTTTTATTAAAGTTTATTTTGAGAGAGAGAGAGAGCATGTGCACAAGCAGGAGAGGGGCAGAGAGAGAGAGAGAGAGTGTCAGTCCCAAGCAGGCTCTGTGCTGAGAACATGGAGCCCAACATGGGGCTTGATTCCCCGAACAGTGACCTGAGCTAAAATCAAGATTCATGGACGCTCAACCAACTGAGCCACCCACCCCCTTAAAATTCTTTAATATTTTTAAAAACAGATATTGCATATATTACCCGGAATTTTGTTTTGTATGTTGTGTGTAATGGTCTGACTTTTTCCTGGTAACTTTCATGTTGTTTCAAAATCATGTATTAAATAATGTGATGTGTGAGTCACATATAATATGTGTACTTGTATATAGAGGTCTGAGGAGCAACGCCTAACAGAACTCCAGGTAAATTTTCTTCTCCCAATATGTGACTCTGTGATGGTTCTTCTTAATTAAGAGGAGGCCTGTTCAGCTGTCCAATTTTTAATCATTAGGCAGAGTATTTGCTACAATCTCCACGTGAACTTTTTGGAGATGTTTGGGTTGGTAAGATTCTTTATCTCCATTCTAATTTTTCATATAATAATACAGTCTTCTTGTTGATCTTAGTTTTTGGTTTCTTCATTTATCATTTTCGTATTTTTTAAGACTTGCAGGAGTATGTTGCTTACCTCTACAATATTCATACTAATATGCTTTCTTTCTCTGTACTACCTTTCTGGACACTTCATATAGATAGACTCATATAACATCTGGTCTTTGCTTCTGGCTTCTTTCACTTAACATAATGATTTTAAGGTTCATTCATGCTGTAGCATGTATCAAAATGTATAGTCAGTCGTAGCATGTATTTTTATTGCTGAATATTAATACACTTTGATAGTTATTTTAAAAATTATTATTGTTTTGCCTTTCTTATTTTAAATACAAATGCTGTGAAGATAGAGGCCATTGCTAGTCTTAGTATAAATCCTTACACCTAGGTATACCATCTACTGTGGTTTCTCAATATGTGGGGTAAAATGTAAAACTCCTCCAGATGTAATTCCAGAATGACACTTAGGAACTCACAGAATATCAGCTTACATACCTACCTACCTAATTCGTATTTAATCTGTATGTGTACTCATACAAGCATGTATATCTCTAACATAATGTTTATGCTTTCTTTCCTGTCTTTCCTTATCTTTACCAATATGATTAAAACATGAGGGAAAAATTAATGTAACTTCACACCAGCATAATTAAGGGAGTGCTATTATATTTTGTATAGTAAAACAGATAAACTTGTAAAACAAGTAAGATTGTAGCATATAATATTGTGTTGATTTAGCGATTTGCCTTTTATAATTTTTAGTTGGGTTTTCGGTAATAAACTTTTATAGAAATAGAAACTTACTGAAATACTGATTGGTTTATAAATAGTACTGTAATTGGTAAAAGGAGATGAAATAACTTTCATGGAGGAATTTTTTTTGTGGATTGTATAATTTATGCATGTATGCTTCTTTGATTAAACTACCAGCTTCCTCTTATTATAAAACTTCAAGGCAGTTTACACTTAATCATATTGATGAAATTAGGTGAGTTACTCAAGATTGCAGAATATAGGACCTAGTTTATCATTTGTTATCTTCTCCAGATTTATATCAGGTTACGTGAAGTTAGAGTTAAAGTAAATACTTAGTCAACGGTTTACATATGAAGTCTTGCTAAAGCATTAAAGTCAAGACTTTCTCAAAGGTTTAAATATATATTTTATTATTTTAAAGCATTTTAAGGAATTTATATTTATTTTTATATTAGCACCTAAATGTACTATGTAGGTAAGGTAAGAATACTGATTTATTAAAGTTCTTTCTACTCTTCCTATCTTTCCTGCTGGTGTTAGCTATCAAGAAAACAATTATCTTTTGGCTTTGTAGCTTTATTATTAAAATATGAAGTTGTAAGTTGTAATTTCACAAGTTATTTTTCCTTCATTTGAGAATGAGCCAAAAATGAGGCATGGGGAAAATAAGTACTTTAAATATACAATCATTTTTGATGGATTATTTGGTAAGACACTTTGAAGCAGGAAAATAAAACATTTAGCAGTTTGCCTCGTTAGTGTTTGTTAAAATGGGTAGCTTGGTTTCCAGTCATGTCATAAATCAAGTGCTATTTGAAAGAACCTTTTGAAAGCTATTTAATATTTCATTTAGATTGTTGTTTTTATTGCAATTGAGAGAAAATTATTGGACAGATTTTTTTTTTAATGTCTTTTGTTTTCTTGAATGTGAATTTTTGTTTTCTTTCTTTGTTAATAACATTTTATTAAAGGGGTGTGCTTGGGTGGCTCGGTTGGTTAAGTGTCCAGCTCTGGATTTCAGCTCAGGTCATTGTCTCAAGGTCCTGGATTGAGCCCCGCATTGGGCTCCGTGTTGGGTGTGGAGCCTGTTTAAGATTTTCTCTCTCTCTCCCATTGCCCCTCCCCTGCACGTGCATGGGTGTGTATGCTCTCTCTCAAAAAATAAGAAAAAATAAAATATGAACACATGGTGGGTCTGTTTGGCTTAAACTTGCTAAAAGTCACAGATGATACTTTAAAAAGAAAATATATAAGCCAAGAGAAAGAGTAAGGGGGACACCTGGGTGGCTCAGTCGGTTAAGTGTCCGACTTTTGATCTCACCATTCGTGAGCTTCTTTGAGATTGAGCCCCTCATCCGGCTCAGCACTGGCAACACGGAGCCTGCTTGGGATTCTCTCCATGTCTCTCTCTCTTTTTCTGTCTCTCTCTCTCTCTGTCTCTCCCCTGTTTGCTCTCTCTCTCTCTCTTTCTCTCTCTCTCTCTCTCAAAATAAACAAACTTGAAAAAGAGAAGAGTAAGGAACAGGCACTTAGCATATGATAGCTCAGCTATGTGGTGCACAGTGTGCTCCGTTTAAGGAGATGCCACTTTCATCCACATGGAACCACTTACATGAAAACATGCAGGTGTGGAGATTTCAGGCCCCCCAGTCAAGTCCTGATGCAGCTGGGGAGCACTCTTCTGCATAAATCTGTACCAGCACGTGGCCCCATTTCATTTATGGACTCCGAACTCTGAGCATACACCGACACACCTGGCAGACACACACCTGTTGCGATGCTCTTTGGGCATCCCCTGAGGTTTTCTCTCTCGGCCTCCATTCCCACCCCAGCTCTAAACCTGACACCCTCACCACCCTCACTCTGAACCTGATTCCTAGGGAGCCTGGGAGGAAAGGCCTGGAGAAGGAATGTGTACATTGCAAGTGGCATATCTGTTCCTCTTCGGGTTTATGTGAAAAGACTGGAATGCAGATGCACGTGTAGGTGCAGTGAAGACTGCTTCTCTCTTGGGCTCAGTAAAATTCCTCTGGAAAGCTCTTCAGGTTGTGTAGTATTTCTTTTTGAGAAAAGGGGAGGCTTTTTTCTAATTTGCAGGAAGGCACTGCAAAAGCTAGACCCTGGAGTCCTTTGTAGCCCACCAAGTCATTTTTTAGAAAGCTGACATTTTCTTAGGAAAAGTAAAACAATGAGACAGGTTCCAATATTTTGAGGTTTATATTAAGCCTTTTTTAAATTAATATTTTGGTTTTTTCATTTATTCCTCAATATTGTGTATGTGCTGCAAGGCTGGTACTATGTCAGTTCATCTTAGCTAACGTTTAAATTCAGCTATTATTACTTACGCCCGCTAAATGTGCAGTTTTGTTTTTGCTTTGTAGCCCCAGTTTACATGTGGCTCATTTTGAAGCATTTAAAGCAAGAAGAATGTTGTAGGATTACTACAACTTAAAATCACATTATGAATATAAGTAGTAAATAGTTCTCCAATACAAATATGATGTGTGAGATTGCTCATTCTATTACATATGAATCTGCAATGTGTGATTTTGCAGGAGCTGTCAAGAAAAATGTAAAAAAAAAAAAAAAAAGTCAAGTTTGATGGTGCATACCTGAATCGGATTTTGATGGACTTGTAATTTCTTTGCCCCATGTTTTGTCTGTCATGGAATTTTATGAAATTTAAAACCTTCGGAGCATTTGTGTTTTATTCTAAGTACATTCATTGTTAGCAGTGAGATCTAAAGTGCTCCTGTCTTTGCGTTTAGCTTTTGATTCATCTAATCATGGTGAAGGGACTGGCTCTGTCAATTTCCTTCCCGGTGACTATTGGCAAAAATTTCTCAGTAAGTGGGGGAGGGTCAGAGAGAGAGGGAGACACTGAGTCTGAAATAGGCTCCAGGCTCTGAGCTGTCAGCACAGAGCCCCATGTGGGGCTCAAACTCACAAACAGTGAGATCAGACCTGAAAAGAGGTCGGACACTTAACTGTTCAGTTCTTAATTCTTAACAGCATTTATATAAAGAAGAAGAAACTCCAGATAGTGTCTCTGAGCTTTGTCTCCTTGAAAGGTGTTACAGTACTTGAGCAGTGCAATGCATTGGGGATGCTTCATTTCACTCTTGTGTCTGTCTTCTAAGCAGGGCCCTCATTTTCCATTTAAAAAATCAATTTAGTATTTTATAGCATAGGTAGGAATAATGAACTAATTACTAGAGTAATGAAATAGCAAAATATTTCAACATATAGAAATATAGCTAAGGTCTCCTAATACATCTTAGATTTATAAAAGGGTACAATAAGGCCATATGATAATTGCAAACAAGAATGTTTATATTCTATTAAAAATAAGTAAAATTGGTCTTTGATTTTTTTGTAAGACTGCTAAGAAAAAAAAACAAACCGTGAAACAACACTCCTCATGAGTAGAGGTACTAAGAAAGGAAATTCTGAATATAAATTTGGGCCCAGTGGATCCTGCTGGTGTATCAAGAAATGAAGATGTAATAATTTTTGCTCTTTGAAGATGCTTATCAAGGTTTTGATTTTATTTATTTTTAAAATGTTTATTTTGAGAGAGAGAGAGAGAGTATGAACAGTGGAGGGGCAGAGAGAGAGAGGGCGGAGAGAGAGTCCCAAGCAGGCTCTGAGCTGTGAGGCCCAGAGCCCAGAGCCCAAGGCCAGGCTGCATCTCAGGAACTGTGAGGCCATAATCTGAGCCAAAATCGAGAGTGGGACACTTAACAACCAGCCAGCACTCCTGATTTTAAGTTTTCTTTTTTTTTTAATGTTTTCTGAATTATTTCCCCCTCTTCACAGAATCAGGTTTCTTTTTCTCCCTCCTTCCTTAACTCTCTCTTCCCCCTCTCCTCCCTTTCCCCTCCCATTTCTATTCTCTGCCCCTCCCTTCTTTCTCTCCCTCTGCCTCCCTTGGCCCATTAGTCTGTCCTTCCCTTCTTCCTGTCTGCCTTCCTACCTTCCTTCTTTCCTTCCTTCCTTCCTTCCTTCCTTTTTATTTTTGCCAGATATTTATTTTACCATAATTGTTTCCTGGCTTTACATTTTAAAATGTAGGTATGGCTTGTTTTAGGTTATAAACATTCATCTTGTTTGCTTTGTGTATAAGTACTTTGTTTTTCCATACAATTTTGATTACTACAGCTTTGTAGTCTATCTTGAAATCTGAGATTGTGATGCAGTCTTAGATTGTTCTTTTTCAAGATTGCTTTTCTAATTGATCTCCTCCTTGAATGGGAAATCTGATAGAGACAAATAGTACTTGCATAGGGCATGTTGGTTGACAGTGTCATTCTAGGGTGGGTGAAAAGAGGGCTGCCCATCAGGCTGTAGGCCCCCTAAAGTGATAACATGGAAGGATTTATTCTGGGTGATAACACCCAGATTGGAAGACTTAGCACCCTCTGGTTAATCAGTGAAAAATGTCCTTGGAAAGCAGCCTGTGTTCCTGGAAGTACTAGGTTTAAATACAGTGCCTCCCTACCTGAAATCATTCTCCTGGGTAATAGAGGTCAGGACAAGTGGTTACTGAAACCGTTCTGTATGTAAACTTTTAATTAACCTTGATTTGACTCTACTTTTCACTCCCACCCTTAATCCCGGTGGCTTCTATCTTTATTCCAGCCACTTTATACTATCTTCTGGATTTCAGCCTCCCTGTTTATTTTATCCCTAACCATTTGTTTTCCCATCTTCCTGTAACATGTTGCTACCTTCTCCCCTGCTCTGTCATTCCTTCTCTCTTCTCTTCCTTCACGGTCTGGGTTTATTCTTTTCTATCCCAGTACTGTAATTACTAGGGTACTGGGAAGGGCTAAAGTCAACACATTTCCTCAGTGTGCAACTTTCTGAAACATGCATATCTCAGAGTAGCATCTATTACAGTTTTTACTACCACCAGTATTTGAAGTTTTCATTTTCATAGCAACCCAAGTATTATTAGTGGTTTCTTTGGTTTTTTTGTTTTTTTGTTTTTTTTTTTGCCAGTTTCTTGTTCTAACGTGTAATCTTCTGTAAGGAACTGACAAATCCTCATTTTTTTTCTTTTGAGTTTGTTTTTGTTACTATAATTTTCTAGGAGTTGTTTGTTCACTTGAATTACATAGTCACTGTGAAATTCTTGGTTTTATACTCAGTTTTCATAGGATTTTCATGCAGAATATTGATTTTCCATCACATTTACTTCAAATACCTTCTAGTCTTTTGTTTTCACCCTAACTTTTATTATTTTATAAATTATGTTATTTGAATGTTTCATGATTTCTAAACTTTGAAATAATATAAAAGTCCTGCCTCTCCAGATAATTTATATTAATTAGGATTTTTATTTTTGTTTTACTAAATTTTCTAAAATTTTTGTGGAATACTGTTGCAAAATAATTTGGCAGTGCATTTTGAGAGCCAAGAAAATGTCCCTATGTTTTGATCCTGTTCTCAGAAGGCTTAATTAAAAGGAGGGATAAAAATTTGTTTGGTGTTTTGAATTCACCCATATTCTTATTTTGTCAAATTCTTTGAAATACCAAAAGGTAAAATATTTTTATGTTTTCCAGATTATTGCTCAGTTGTAACAATTGTGGACCAGACAAATGTAAAGTTAACTTGCCTGCTCTTCAGTGGAAGTTACGAAGCCCTACCAATAATTTATAAAAATGGAGATATTGTTCGCTTTCACAGGCTGAAGGTAAAATTCATACTGTCCAAACTCATATGTATTTGAAGAGGGCTCTGTATTTTTCATTAGTACTAGTTAGCACTAATTACGTGGTTGCTGTGGTGGAACATGGCATCAGCCATTTCAAGAGGTAAGAAGAAATGTAAATAATACTAGACTTCAAATAATGAATATTAAGAAATCTCCTCATTTGGACAAACTGTGTGCCTTCCTTCCACAAAAATGTGTTAGTTGCCATGATTAAGACTAGTTGCATTTCCTCTTCTCACTTCTAAAGATAGATTGATGGTTTAAAGGTTTTCCAGGTAGAGTTGGGTTTAAAGAAAAAAAAAGCCCTAGGCCGCTGGGGTTTTGTTTTGTTTTACTTTTTTATTAAAAACTTACACAAAGATTGGGAGATTGTGTTAATTCAAGTACAGTGAAAGCATTGAGATGTGAGTATAAAATCAAAGTAAGTTGATCTTTATGAAAAATGTATTAAAACATGAACATATTTCAGTTCTTACAAAATTATGCTAAGCAGTTAAACAAGTAAAGGTAAAAAAAACCCACCTTTATTATGAAAGTATAGCTATTAAATACTATCTGATTTTTTAAAAAATTCAGTACTGTAATATTTTCAGTCCGTAGGTTTTAAGTAGTTTTGTCCTTTCATCTTTTCCTCTTGTTACATGAAGATTTCCATGCAACTCTTTCATTATCTTGATTGTCTTTTTTCTTCTCATGCTTCAGTTATTCTGTGTCCCTCATGGTCAGTGAGATGCTCATGAAGTGAGCACAATATTCTGGGTGTGTTCTATTCTTAGTTTGGTAAGAATTAGCTATCTTGATCTCTTAAGGCCCTTCTCCTGAGAATAGAAGAGTAGTAGAGAATATTTTTGTAATATTAAAAGAGAAATAGAAATATTATCATCGTAGTGTTATCATTTCTCACATACTGTTGTTTCCTATAGTATTTGTATTCCGAGAGTGCACTCTTCCCTCCTAATGTTTTTGGTTGTTATTCTTGCTGTTGTTTAACTGAAGTAGACGTACGTCTGTCAGTTCACAATCTAAGTATAGTCTGTAACTAGCACTCGGAAACTTCCTTCATACCCCATCCAGGAATACTCTCATAACTTCAAACAACATACATTAGTTTCATCTCTGTTTGCTCTTTATATAAAGAGAATAGACTTCAGGTTTTGTTTTGTTTTCAATGTCTGGCTTATGCCCGTGTGATTCAACCATGTTACTGCGTATAATTTTACTTTGTTCACTTTCATCGGTAAGTGGTATTCCGTCGTGTGAATGCATCAGAATGTATATATTTTGTGGAACGTTTAACTAGTTTTCAGTTTGAGGATATTATGCTGCCGTAAACAGTCTAATATCTTTTAGTGAGTATATATATTAATATTTTTATTAATGAAAATTTACTAGATAAGCTAAATAGATTAGATATATCATGTTTACTTAAAGATTGTGGAACAATATCAAATGGTGAAACCTGTCATTTGAGATGCACAAGAAAACAGTGTGAATGGGAAAAAATATATTTATAGAAATAAATAGAAAGGACTAGAATTTTTCCAAATTTGATGGAAAACATTGACTTACAGCTGTTAGAAACTTGGTGCACTCCATGCTGGCACCTCAGAGAAAAAGCACATCTAAACAAGTCACTGTGAAATCATTGAAAAAGATTTAAAAAATCTTGAAATGAGCTGGCAGAGAAATAACCCATTCCACATAAGAAACAATACCAGCCATCTTTGATTTCTTATCTGAAATGATGGTGCCCGAAGAACAAAGCAATGATAAAAGTGGTGATAGAAAATGTATTCACCTGGAATTTTGTATCCAAAGAAAATATTTTTCAAAAATGTGAGAATCCCCAGCCAGTGTATCTTCAGTACAAGTAAATGCTAAAGGATGGTTATTCAGGACAGAAAAGCATGCTACCAGCCAGAAACTTTTGATGGTTAGGAAATGACCAAAACTAAAAAAAGAAAATGGTGAAAGATAATGTTTTGTATTTCTTCCCAAAATTTCACTAAAAGATAAATGGCTATTAAAAAAATAATAATAACATTGGAAGATGGAGTTTATAAAATAGTAGAAAAATATGAATGATAGCACAAAGGATAGTTAAAAGGAATTATACCACTGAAAAGTTATTATCTTCAGATAATACTTTCAATAATACTTTCAGTAGAAAGTGTAAAACAGGATATGGGCAAGTGGAAATGTGACCTGGAAACTAGTCATTATGTAGTAGAACAATACTGATTCCAAATAGACTTTGCGGTAAAGATTCATTCATAACTCAGAGGAAGTAAACAGAACACTAATAAGGTCAAAATAAGATGGGAAAAGAACAGTAGAAGAACAAAATTTTTAAAGAGCAAAAAAGGGGGGGGATACAAAAGGAAAACAAGACAGTAGACTTAAATATAACCGTATCAGTAATTTTATGTAAATGGACTAAACATTCCTTTTGCAAGAAAAAAAAAAAATAGACCAAATAAAAAAGCAAGAACAAACACCACTCCCTATGCAAAATGAAGACACAGGCAAGTTGCAAAACTGTAGAAAAGATATACCAAGCAAACAATAAGCATAAGGAAAATGAAATCACTATATTAATATCAGACAGAATATTACAGATTAAAAGGGGGGGGGGCATTTCATAAAGACAAAATGATTGCTTTATGAAGAAGATGTAAGCACCATAAATGCATATGCATGTAATAGCAGAGCCTCAGAACCTGAAAGCCAAAGTCTTTGTCACTGTCTTGCCTCTCAGTCAGACTGATGAAACCTTAGCCTCTTGCGTTTTGTTCACTTTGAAGTCCTGTATTTTAAGTGTTCTAGTTTTCCTCGTAACATTCATAAGTAATTGTCACTATCCTTTTTCCTTTTGTAAATTATACCTTAATAAGAAAAGTAACAATTGTGAAAGTGCAAGCTTGATAGGATCAAGGGGTTGACCACCTAGACCTTTAAAAAATAGAAATAAATGTTACACAGTGGACCTTGATATAGCCTGGTTGATTTTATAATTTCATATGCTAATTAAATGAAATATATTAATTGCTTATATTCTTTATTAACTGTGCTGGCAAGATTTTATAATCCCTCAAGTATCTTACTTTTCGGGTTCTGCATCAGTAAGCTATTCTGTTTTCTACTTTGCCCGACTTTCTTAGATCCAAGTATATAAAAAGGAGACTCAAGGTATCACCAGCTCTGGCTTTGCCTCTTTGACATTTGAGGGAACTTTGGGAGCTCCTATCATACCTCGTACTTCAAGCAAGTATTTTAACTTCACCGCGGAGGACCACAGAATGGTAGAAGCTTTACGTGTTTGGGCATCTACTCATATTTCACCTTCTTCAACATTAGTAAAATTGTGTGATGTTCAGCCCCTGCAGTATTTTGACCTGACTTGTCAGCTCTTGGGCAAAGCCGAAGTGGATGGAGCATCATTTCTTCTAAAGGTAGGTATTTTAAATACTTGAAATTATAAGTTAGCACCACCTACATATCTATAAAGAGCTTATAGCTCAGCATTCTGAAGGAATAAGTATGCCCACTATTGTATTATATTAAGAACTTTAAATCTAACTTACCATTTTTGATGAGCATAGATATTCATGCAGCTCTACTCTTGAACTTCTCTTTTTTTATGCATCCAGAGAAAAATAGTATTGTCAATAGTTTAAATATAGGTTATGGTTTATTTATATATTTCTTATTTTAATATTAATAAAATATGGAGTTGTTTTCTGCTGTTATATTTCAGTTACAATTTTATGTATGCATATTTCTGCTTCCCTGTCAAGGTAGCCTTGCTTCTCATTTATTTTCTTGGTTCATTGATGTTGGCTTCTCTTCCCATGTCATTTCACTGCCTGCCTCATGGGTAGATCACAGATGGTTTTGAAGTGTTTATTTTTGTTCTTGTTATGTTTTGTTTTTAAATCAGAAGGATTTTAAAACATAAAGTAAGACCTATCTAATCTTTCTTTACACCTACCCCAATTTACTCATGAATAGCTTCTGAAAAAGACAGTTGTCCAATATTAACCTCACCTATCCACCCTAGTCAGAATGCGTTTAAACAAACACTGCTTCAGCTCCGTGCCTATGGTTATTTCTTTAGCTTCTGACTCTATGAAACAACAGGACAAGAAACTGTACCGTGGCACTTGGACAAGTATTGGGTTTAGCATTATTATCATTTATACCTTGCCATTATTAAGGAGTTGGTGAAGATAAAAGTTATTGAATGAAATATGAAGTTTTTAAAGTTGAAAATAGCATACATATATACATGTGAAATACTTTGAGAAAAGTAATTACATACTGTAAAAAAGGTAGGTAAGTCAGGTATGACATATGAAGTTAAAGCAAAGTAAAATCATCCAAAGTTAGAAGAAATCATAGGTCAGCCAGTCATACTGATCACACTTTGGATGCCCAAAGTGACATCCTTAACAGTTGAACATTTGATAGGCACTGAATACTTCCAATGGCATATAATATGCTGTGCAGAATATACTCCATCTTTTCACTGCTGTTTAGAAAATTCTTAAATTCTGGGATAAAATCTGCCACCTTTTAGCTGACATGGCAGAATGTACGTTCATTCTAAAGCAACAAAACATATGCCTGCATTCTATTTTTATAGATAGCCCTTTCAGATAAGTGAAAACAGCTTTTATGTAGATGTTATTTTAAAATACAGCATTCGGAAGTGAATGTAAGACTTTCTTGAAGACAATTTAAATCTCAGAAGTCTGTGTATATTCTTTGACTCAACAATTTTATTTTTGTAAATTTATTTTTGTAAATTTTCTAAATTTACTTCGTAAATGTGGAAAAATGAATTTAAGAGAATGTTCTTATATTGCAGTAACAAAAATTAGAAAACTCATACTAACAATGGAGAATTAATTGTGTGAAGTGTTTCCGTATTATGGAATACTCTGTTACAATAAAATGACATTGTAGATGTATAGTTACTAAGATAGATATTTATAATATTCTATTTAGAGATTAATGCAGTTTTATATACTAAAATGTATTATATGCATAGTAAAAATATATTAGGAAGAATATATAGCAATATTTTACTCATTACCTCTGGAAAATTGAATTTTGAGTGATTTGTTTTTCTGAGATTGATTTTCCTATCACACAGCAGAAATAACTTTTTAAATTATGTTTTAAGCACAAAAGGAGCCAGACATTATTCCAAGTGAGTTGTGGAAAGCATGGAATGCAACAACATAATTATTTCCAGTGTTTGGGCATCTGGTCTCATATCCAGTCTGAACATGGATATGATACCAATATTGATTCCTTTATTAGTAACTATGATACTAGTTCATTTTAATCATACCAGTAGACATGTTACACCAATAATGTATTAAAACAGTAATACACTGCAATCCATGGTTTATTTTAGAAATCAGAAATTTAAGGAATTAATTTTAGGATAACTTTAGGAAAATTACATTCCTCTTGGTGAATGTTCAATAGATTTGTGAAAATGTTTAGCAAATTATGTCAAATGTTTAGAATTAGAAGTATGCCTCCCTAACTTGATAAAAAATTTCTCTTGTAATCAAACAAAATATTTAGTGTTCAAATTTTGGAGTCAGTAATGCCAGGAACAAGACAAAAATACCCACTATTTTCTGTTACCTAATATTTTTCAGGAAATCTTAAGAAATTCACTAAGAAAAAAAATGAGAGCTATAACTCTTTAAAATTTTTTTTAATGTTTATTTTTGACAGAGAGAGAGAGAGAGAGAGACAGAGCATGAGTGGGGGAGGGGCAGAGAGAGAGAGGGAGACACAGAATCTGAAACAGGCTCCAGGCTCTGAGCTGTCAGCACAGAGCCCGACGTGGGGCTCGAACTCACAGACCGTGAGATCATGACCTGAGCCGAAGTCGGACACTCAACCGACTGAGCCACCCAGGCGCCCCAGAGCTGGAACTCTTTTAAAAGAAAGAAAAAGAGAAGGTCATTAGTCACAAGATGTAAAACCCAAACAATGAACTGAAAGGCTATTTGGATTAATAAAATTATTCAATGAGATAACTGGTTTAAATATTAGTAAAATGTAGCTTTGGTACCTATCAGTAATAAATAGAACATATACGTGAACGAAAGTTCTTTCAAAGTCACATCAACTGTGAAACAAGCCAATTCATGAAAGAAATCCCTGATATTCTGTGAAGAAAACTACAAAACTTCATTGAGCATATTCAAATATTTTTTTATTCTTTCTTAAAGAATACAATGCCATTTTAATTAAAACCAAATTTTCTAAATTGACTGTAATTCTAAAATTTATTAGAAACATTAAATGGTCAAGAATAAAACAAGAAAAGCTTGATTAAAAAAAACTCAGATATCTGATATTAAAGCATATTATGAAATTATAGTAATTGAAATTATAGTGCAATTAGTTAATCAAAAGATTAGGAACCTCTTACACTGTACATACAAGACATACATGATAATAACATAACATTTCAAATTGATGAAGACAGATTGCTAAATGGTGATTGTTATCTATTTAGAAAAGAATCAGATCTGTACATAAGATACAAATTCCTAACAGATTAAGTTTTGATGCAAAATTACAAAAGTTCCAGAAAACATTAAAAAAAAAAAAAAAAAGACTTCTAGGTGATTAGAACTGAAGCATAAAAACAATGTAGCTACACTCTACTCTCTCAGCCCCTCCCCCAAAAGGCTGGGAGATTCGTCTGTAAAGCTATTTAAAAGTCACAAAAACAGTATGAAAGAACACATTCCAGGTAGAGAAAAAAGTTCGTGACATACACTGTACCTGCTTCCAGAGTGTGTATCCTGGTTCTTTGAATAATTTAGGGAACGGTGAGTGACCCAAACTCAGTGATTGTTTATTTGAAACTTGGAATAGTCACCAACGTTATTCAGTACTTCCTCTGTAAGCTTACGCTGGCAGACAGCTGAAATGAGTGTATTCTGTTCAGAGAGCCTGTTTCTCTTGTCCAGCCAAATTTCTCACATGCAGAGGCATTCTTATCTCGTGCCAGATGTCTTTTGTCACACCCTTTTATAACAAAGCACAGCCATCTCTTCAAAGCCTAGCACAATGCAGGCTAGCTCACACCCTAAGGATAGGGTAGCACATACTCCTCCTGTGCCCATGTTCCCATCCTCATCTTAATGTAGCATACGTAGCAATCCAAGATGTCCTTTCCTTTTCCAGCACGATTTTCATTCATTTGTGTTCATAACCTCTAACTTAAACAGAACGTTCCTATCTGTACTTTTAAAAGCCTCTTCCAAATGAAAACAAAGTGAAAAAATAAGCAAAGGTTAGAATACATTCCTAAAAGGGATTTATACTTAAGAAAATGAGCAGATGTAGTCATAAAGGTGTATTTTAAATTATTTAAAATAGCAAATCACCAGTACAGGGATCAGTTTAATAAATTTTTGTATATCCACAGCATAAAATGAAAGAAGCAATTGACGATCATATTTTAGAAAAATATTTATATTAGCTGATAAATTGCTCGACAGTAAGCTAAGAAATGCAAAGCAGAATATAATGCCAGTTAAAAACAGAAAAAGACACATAAATACACAGAAGAAAAAAAGATAAAGAAATTCAACAATGTGTTAGCACTTTTTTTCCAGGTAGTGTCAATTTTTTTCTTTATAGTTTCTACATGACCTATATCTATGTAGTCCTTTTACAACCAGAATATACACCATTTTTAAAGTTTAGCAGATATTTGGGGGAATACATTTAATACGTGTAAGTTATATTACCGGAAAAGAATGTTCTTTTTAAAGTCTCCACCGTTGCTCTCAGAAAGATCATTAAAGTTTGCTTTACCCTGTTATGGCAGGTATGGGATGGCACCAGGACCCCATTCCCATCTTGGAGAGTCTTGATAGAAGACCTTGCACTTGAAGGAGATTTAAGTCACATCCATCAGCTACAGAATCTAACAATAGACATTTTAGTCTATGATAATCATGTTCAAGTGGCAAAATTTCTGAAGGTGATGTTGAGTAGCAAATGTTTTCTATTTTGTGTTTTTATCAATGTGGGGGTAAATCACATTTGTAGATGATATTTGAGGTCTAGAAATTAACTCCAAATTTATTTTTCTTTAATTTTTATTTGTAAAATGTATTTAAAATAAGTTATTAGAAAAAGGAAAATATTAGAAGATTTCATTAAATTATAATGGCTTGAATAACTTTTAAAAATTAAAGAACATTTCCTGGATATTTTAAGACTGTACACAACTTTACCATAAAAGTAGTAAGGAAAAATGTTCTGGTATATGGTTGTATAAAATGTTTGTAAACTTAAACATTTAAGCTTTATAAATTGGGTTTTGAAAATTTAGCCTACAACTTTCTACTCATTAGTTTAAGAAATTGTTGATCCACCTCTAATATCTGTCATAAATTGTGTGTGTTTATACTGTACAGTTTATTAGAATTTGCTCACTGCTTTTGAGTTACTGGTTTTTTTAGGTAAAAGCTCACTGTTGAGATGTGGCACTTCTTGATTATTAATATTTTAGGGAATATTTTTCTTCATTGTATTGTGTCTTTTATTTGGAAGTATCTTTTCTAGCAACATATGGCATCATTATAACAACAGTGATAATAGCAACATTTGTTAAACACTTCAGATGTATTTAGCACTATCCTGTGTAGTCAGTATTGTCACCATTCCCGTTTTACATATGAGAAAACTGAGGAGTCAGCTGTTAAGCCCAAGATTTCATGGCTACTTGTATGTGAATCTGTAGTGTTTGGTTTCCAGAGCCAGTCCTTTTAAGCAGTATAAAGAAATGATTTTCTTTATTGCAAATAGCTTCGATCCTACCTTTAGGGAGTTATACAGCCTGCTTATAGAAAGTTATATGGCCTACTTATAGGAAGAAAACAGTAAAAGTGAATTGCAGCTGTTTTCGATCTGAATTTTATGCCCAGTCTCCCTTTGTAAATAAATGTTCTTGGAGAAGGAAATAGTTCCTCTAACACTGCGTTACAAATAAGCCCCCCCAACTCATCGATAAATGAGGCTAAAGTCTGGGTCCAGGAGGGGTGATAACTGAACTTGCTTGTCCTTTATATGTATGTATGTATGTATGTATGTATGTATGTATGTATGTATGTGTGTATACACGTTTTCATACCTAACAGATCAGAGAAAATTGACTGTTGAAAATACATTTTTGATGCTTCTCCCTGATTTTGTCTACACTGATTATTTCAAAAATACACATAATGATAGAGTCAATTCAAAGTCTTATTTTTTTTTAATTTTTTTTTTTTTTTTTTTTTTAGCGTTTATTGGTTTTTGAGACAGAGAGAGACAGAGCATGAACAGGGGAGGGTCAGAGAGAGAGAGGGAGACACAGAATCTGAAACAGGCTCCAGGCTCTGAGCTGTCAGCACAGAGCCCGATGTGGGGCTCGAACCCACGAACCTTGGGATCATGACCTGAGCCGAAGTCGGACGCCCAACCGACTGAGCCACCCAGGCGCCCCTCAAAGTCTTTTTAAAATACAGATAGAGTTCTTTTTTGAATGAAAAAAGATTTGCATTTTTTTTTTAGATTCCGCTTTCACAATTTAATTTCCTCTCTTTCCCTATGCTGAATTTATAAGTTTTCCTATTCCCTCTCACCTGTCCAAGACTTGAATAACACCTAGCACAGTGCTTTTCTTACAGTAAAGATGAAGTAAATAGTATCTGCTAGTGAATGAACAAATCAATGAGAGCTGTGAATTTTTTTCAGGTCCCTTTTTGTTTACCTTATCTTACCCACTAGAGGGTGCTCTGAGCGCACATTGCTAAGAAAATATAGGGCACTTAATCTTTTTCTAAAGATATCATAATATTACATTATTTATCTACACTGTAATAGAAAAATGGAAGGGGTTTTCTCTGTATAAGTAAGGCAACTGTAAGCTTTTAGTTAATGTATATTGACATCACATTTTATTTATACTAAGGAAACCTCTATACCATTTCATATTAACTTAAGAAATTCCCAGTCAGATGACATTAATACAAATGAATTCTTATCAACGCTTGAAGACAACTGTTTGAAATTGCATTTTTATACTGAAATACATGGGACACATGTATTTTTGTTGCATAGGAACAGGGAAAAAAATGTTTTTAATAAAGAGAAGACAGTGAAGGCAATCTAAGTATAATATAATTGGCTTTTATATGCAGTACATTTTACAGTTGAAATCGCCCTTAACATTCTTCCTAAATTTTGCTTTTTGAGTGTTACACATTCACACATGCACAAACCCACCTATATGCGGGCACACACACATGTGCACAAGCACACACACATCACAAACTTTTTGTCTAGAAATTAAAGCAGTGTATTTCTAATCCCCAGTCTTATCCTGACACAATTTAAACATAATTATAAAAAATATATAGTCATAATTATGTTTTGGCCTTCAGTGACCCAAGAGCTATATAGTTAGGTTATTTTCAGACATATACAGGTAATTAAAACTATTAAAGGGAACTTCTCGATAGTTTATAGGGAAGATTTAAATTATTTCTAAAGGGATAGTGATTTCTTAATAGCTACATTTGCTTTGCTTTTTTATTTTGCTAGTGGGGAGGGACAGAGGGATAGGAGAAAGTCTTCAGCAGACCCCTTGCTCAGCATGGAGCCCAACACAGGGTTTGATCTCACGACCAACCATGAATGAGATCATGACCTGAGCTGAAATCAGGAGTTGTAGGCTTAACTGACTGAGCCACCCAGGCACCCCTGCTTTACTTCCTTTTTGATATTCATTGAAAGGGATATTTATCACAATTTGTGAAAGTATATTTTTATAATTTTTGGTTATGATTCCCTCACTTGTAATTTTAGAATCTTATCACATTACTGACAAGACTAAGCAATGTGTGTCTATTATAGTACAGCATCTGGCACATTTCATGGTATATTTAGCCAGCTTAAAAAAAATACAATGCTGCCTCCAGAAGGAATTTGTGGAAATAACAATTTGTCATCTTGATAGCCTATTTATATAAATAAATTCTTTCGTGGTCTTTAAATATTGTTTTATTATGAAATATAGTAGTGGAAAAGATAGTGTAATAAATACCCATGTGCCTACCATTCAAACTTAATATTTTTAAATGTTTTGCCACACTAATTTCAGGTGCTTTTAATTTTTAGGACATAAATCTCTACATGTTGAGTCTTCTTTGTACCTCTGCTCATTCTCATGTTTTGCTCCTTAGTATCTTTCTATTTATCCTAACATGTAGGTATATACACCCAGGTTTATTATGCTTTTATTTTAATGTACTTTTCTCTGAAAAATGCATAAGGTATATATATTATTCTGTAATTTACTTTTTTCTTTTATATTTTTAAGATATATCCATGTTCATACAAGTGTCTGCGTTAATACCAGAGAGTCTTAATTATTACAGCTTTATTTTTAAATGATTCTACAGATCAAGCAAACCTTCCCCTCCCCCACCCCCCACTCCTGCAGTTTAGTCTTCAAACTTGACTTGCTGTTCACGTCTGTATGCATTTTCAGATTAGCTTTTCAAATTTCATGTAAGACACTGGAGATTTTGATTGAAATTATACTGATTTTAAAAATTAATTTGGGGGGAAATTACTATCTTTATAGTGTTAAAGCTTGTTATTTATGAATATGATATCTTTCTCCATGCTTAGGCCTTTAAAAGCATTTTTTTTAATTTACATGGAGCATTTTATTTAGAGGGAGGTGGTTTTTAATTTGGTTTTTTTGTTTGTTTGTTTGTTTTGTTTTTTCCTTACGTGACCTCTTCCCCCAACATGGGGCTAGAACTCAGGACTCCAAGATTAAGAGTTACGTGCTCTACTGACTGGGCCAGCCAGGTCCCTGCATGTTTTAGGCCTTCCCTAAGTGCTTTTTTTATATGTGTACTAGTGTATTACCTACTTTGAAAAGGAATCACAGAATAATAAACATCCAGAAAAAGTGAGATAAAAGTAAATAGAAATGGACTGTTTTTGTTTTTTTTTTTTCTTCTAGTATCTCACTTTAGAGACCATAAGGAAAACTAGTTTTGTCTTCTTTTCTTTTGGAGTTTTCTTTCTCTGACTCTTTTTACCCTGCTCCTCTGCCATGTTGTAGATGTATGTCAGTGGAAGAAGTCAGAGAAAAAAAGACCTAAATGTCCTATCTCCTTCTCACAAAAACATGACTGGGTTGGAAAAAGGTTATGTAGCTTCTTCCTTTGAGTAGGTGTCAATTTCTTTTATAAACATTCTGCATCTGTCATTTTAAGTCTTCTCCCTTAAACAAATACTCTATAGTTAAAGACATTTTTAAGACTAAATAAAACATCTAAAATTGTAGAACATTTAGTTAAAAATTATAATTGGTTTAGTTTTGTATTTGAACTCACAGAATGTATTTCACATGGTGACAAGAGTTCTTATTACAAAAGTTTTCTTTCTATAAAACTTGTGGAATAGGGGGATATTTTTGCTATTTCCATAGAACTTGTGGAATAGGGGGATATTTTTACTATTATAGTGCATTAAAAAATATTTTCTAGTATTCTCATAATGAGAGTATTTTAGCAACCGTATTTAATGAAATCTTACCTTCAAGTAGCTAAAGCAAGTTAAGAAACCTTAAACAGGCTTCCAAATCAAATAGAGGGCTTGGGTTTGATTTAGGTTATAGGTTTCTTAACTAGTGTATTTTATCACTGCTAAGATTCAGTTTTATTTCACACTTCAGTATCTCTGAAATGTCTTTCATTAGAAAAAACATACGGATAGATAGATACGTAATATGCATATGTACATACACTTATATACTACATATACACATCTACATAAATACATGGGTCTACGTATGTGTATGTATATACATATATACGTGCCTAAATATACACAAACACATATATGTATATACACATGTGCGTGCACACATAAAAACACATTTTGGTTTTGATACAGTGTCCTTGAGACTGATATTCAGTACACATCAGTATCGCATACCAGTATCCTTTCTGATAGGTCAGCACTTTTGACTGTTGGTCTGTGCCCCATATTTGTTGTTAAGTATTTTATGTATCAGGAATTGTTTGATTTTTCTCATTTTTTAAATCCTAAGTAATCTATTTTTAGGTTGGAAGCTTTCTTAGAATTTATAGCCTCCATACCAAACTTCAATCAGTGAATTTGGAGAACCAAGCAACATTGTTAGCTCTAGAGTTTCATCTCCATGGGGGTACCAGTTATGGCCGGGGAATCAGAGTCTTGCCAGAAAGTAACTCTGATGTGGATCAACTGAAAAAGTAAGCAAATGATACACCTATTTAGAAGTTGTAAATAAGGTATTAATTAAGCTGATTTCCAAGATACTGTTGTTCTGTGCTGGGGTGGGTGGATTTGATAAGTTCTTTGTAATCAATCCTCATAGGCTACTGTGCCATTATCCATTTGTCTAAATAGGTGAACCAAATGAAACCAAACTCAAGTGATTGCAGGTTCAAATAGCTAAACAGTAGCAGAGCTAGGGGTGTAATGTCAGGTTTCCAACAGTTCTTGTGCACTTATGTCTACTCTGTGTGCTTATTCTCTTCTTCCACCATGGGTCACATTCCCCACGTAACACCAACAAACAGTTGAAACTGGAGCTGAGCTCAAGTTTGGAAAACTTGATACATATCTAGAATTCCAAACGTACTTAATCCTGCCATGAAAAAATAATTATCTTTCTAAAGTGCCTAGGACCGATCAAATAGGTAACAGAAATGTTTTAGAGTATATTTTAAAAACTTTGAAATGTGCCCAGAAAGTGAATAATGCCTTAGGTCCTGCTACATATGCAGTTCCCTTCTTTGTCAAGTGTTTCTGGTGCTCACTGTGTACAGAAACTTTTTGACCAGGATTCTAGAGGAATAAAAAATAAATCTTCTGCATGTCTTCAAAGAGCTCTAGAAAATGACCTGTTCAGTAAGTTCAAATGAAATAATATTTTTATGCTTTAATATATTGAAATAGTATGACTTGTAAAGCCAATTAAATTAGCTATTTTAATAATCTTCTATCAGTTGTACCTCTTTATTTCTCATATTTCCATATATAGAGCATAGTATTTTACTTTTTGAATCCGGAGTAAGATTGTTCTGACAGAATGCCATCCAATAAATTCCTGGTTTACTTTTGTTTGCTGTATTTCATCATCCTACTGTTTCACTCATATCTTTGTTGAATCAGGTTTTTTAAATTTGGGGGATCTTAGAACTCCCAGATACTCTGAAGAAAGCTGTAGACTTTCTACTGAAGAAGGTGTACTACACACATACGTAATTTTTATACAATTTCAGTGATTTCTTATATTCTAAGGATAGAACGGAACTGATCATATTGACTTTGTTTTATGCAATTTGATTTGAAATTATATTCTTTCAATTATAGGGTTTTAGAATCTGCAGATTTGACAGCCGGTCAGTGTTTTGATGGTATATGTCAGTCAGAACATGAGGACAGCTTTCGGTCTCTTTCAAGTAAGGACAGTTTTTAATGTTAACAGTTTAGTCTGTGCTAAGTAAAATGGCTTTATCAATCAATATTCTCTTTTTTTGAATATCTTCCCATCTCTGCCTCTTTCTCTTTTTTGTTAAATCCATATTCATTGTAAAGGAATAGGCTAAATCTTTATCTGTGTCCTATGCAAAGTAAACATTATTCTTCCCTTATTGTGTAATTGCATTTTCAAATTGGGATGGTAAGGATTACTTGATTTGTGATATATGTAGTATTTATATGTATATATTTATATGTGTATGTATATATATTCATTAAGATTTTGTATTTCCTAGGCAACCATTTTGCTTGTCAGTTTCTAATATGAACAGTGATTGTTTTTGCTGCTTTCTTTCAAAGAGCTCAGTTATTTTTTGATCATACATATTTCAGAGATGCATATAGATCCCAGTCTTTATCAAGTTAATCAGGTACCTAGTTACAAGCTCTTAAACACACACATAGTTCTGTATTATATATTATATTATTGTATACTGTTCAAATCTAAATTTTAAAAATCTGCAAGATTTTTGTCCTTTACTATTTTGCCTTACTGTCTTAATGTACAAGGGTACATTCTGGGACCTAGAATCTACGCCATTTATATATGCATACACACACACACACACACACACACATATATATACACACACATAAGTTATATATAAATATAATTATATGATATATGTGTATATACACACACACACATATATTTACAATCTATTTTATGAGTATTTTTTTTTTCTATACTAGTAATAACAAGCATTAAAATTAACATGTATTGCTTGGTGTAGGAACTTACTAAGTGCCGACATGCATTAATCCTAACAGTATTCCTTTGAGGTTGAAATTGTTTTGTCCCTTTTACACAAAGGAAACAGGCTTTGAGTGACAGGGGTCGTGTAAGTCACCCAGGGTTACTTAGGTATTAACTAAAGGCAAAGTCAGTCAGATTCAACTGCAGATTATTTGATTTTTTTGTACTTTTTTTTTTAAGTTGAGAGAGAGAGAGAGAGTGCGAGCAGGGGAGGGTAGGGAGAGAGAGAGAGAGAGAGACAGGGAGGGAGAGAATCTTCATCAGGCTCCATGCTCAGCACAGAGCTTGATCCAGGGCTCGATCCCACAACTCTGGGATCATGACCTGACCTGAAATCAAGAATTGACATTCAACTGACTGAGCCACCCACGTGCCCCTGATTTTTTGGACATATTTTAAATTTATTTATTTATTTATTCTCTCTGCCTTAAAACTCTCCACATTTCCTAGCACCTGGCCAGATCCGTGATTAGTTAAACTACAATTAGGAGGGCAATTTACTTCAACTGACAGTCATTTGGAAACAGCATAATTTGTAATTACACTTTTTGAAATTTCTTTTCTCATTTTTCAGAGATTTTAAAATTATTTTTAAACTATAAAGTTAATAATACATGTCATGATACCAAGTGACACAGCTTCCTCATGCCTTTATGCCCACTACTGAGGTAATGTTAACAGTTTAGTGTGGTTTCTTCAACACTTTCATGTTTATAGAAATATATATGCCTCTACATTAACAGATATGACTTTCCCCTCTGTTTAAAATATTTTAAAAAATGGGACATACTACATAGTTGCTTTGTCAGTGTATCATAGATCTCTTCCTGGGCTAATCCATCTTAAACTCATTTTATTTTATTTTATTTAAAAAAAAATTTTTTTAACATTTATTTATTTTTGAGACAGAGAGAGATTGAGCATGAACGGGGGACGGTCAGAGATAGGGAGACAAAGAGTCCGAAACAGGCTCCAGGCTCCGAGCTGTCAGCACAGAGCCCGACGCGGGGCTTGAACTCACGGACTGCGAGATCGTGACCTGAGCCGAAGTCGGCCGCTCAACCAACTGAGCCACCCAGGCACCCCAAATCTTAAACTCATTTTAATAGTTGCATAATGTTTTGTAATGTGAGCCTAACATTATAAATGTAGCTATTTTCCATTTGATACACCTTCAGGTTTCCAGTTTTTTGCTCTTACAAATAATGCTTTAATAGCTATCCTTGAACAATTATAAATTCCTGCTTTTCTTTCTCTAAAATAAACTCCTAAAAGAGGAGTTGACAGATCAAAGGATAAGCACATCTTTTATTTTAATAGATGCTGTCAGATTATATGACAAAATGCCATAGAACTCATATGCAAATAACAGTGTAGCAAATATAAAGTGATATCTTACTTAGTTTCCTTGAGTACTTGGGAAATAGAAAATATTATATATTTTATCAGCCCTTTTTACTTCCTCTTCTTTGAATTGTCTGCTCTTACCTTTTACCTGATTTTCCATTGGGTTTTTAACATTATTTTAAGCAGTTTGAGGGAGACCATATATATATTTTACACAGTTTCTCTGATTTTCTTCTTATTCGACTGTTTTTAAGGTTTTTACAATTGTTTTCTCTTCATGCAGAATGGCTAATACTAGGTGATCAGATTCATTGAAATTCTACTTAGCCAGCTTATGATGTCCAGTCAGGTTCTCTTGTCATGAATTCTTATGCCATTTATTAGTGATGTTGAGGAAGAAGGACTATTAATGCATGTTTGTGTGTGATGCCACATAAAAAAAATTATAAAAACATACTATAAAATTGTTTTTAAGTTTATTTATTTTGAGAGAGAGTGTGGGGGGAGGGACGGAGGGAGAGGGAGAGAGAGAGTATCCTAAGTAGGCTCCACACTGTCAGTACAGAATTCAATATCAGGCTCGATCTCATGAACTGTGAGATCATGACCAAGAGTCAGATGCTTAACCACTGAGCCACCCAGGTGCTGCCCAAACATACTATGATATGCAATAGAATGTAAGCCAAAGTAATTCCAAAATATGGATACTTTTTTAGTCTCAAATTCATTTTAGAAAGCACTATTAAAACTTACTGCTATGTTCACTTCCTTTGCTTTCTTGTTTTTTTAATTTTTTTTTCATGTTTATTTATTTTTAAGAGAGAGACAGAGTCAATCAGGGGAGGGACAGAGAGATGGAGACACAGAATTGAAAGCAGGCTCCAGGCTCTGAGCTGTCAGCACAGAGCCTGATGTGGGGCTTGAACCCTTGAACTGTGAGATCATGACCTGAGCTAAAGTCAGACACTTAACCGACTGAGCCACCCAGGCGCCCCTCCTTTGCTTTCTTGTTAAAGTAAAATCCTATTTTATGGTGTTCATCAAGCCATCATCTTATTAAATTTAATAACTTTATTGTCTTATCTACTTCTCCATTTATTTCTTTCACAATGTGTTTTTCTAAAATAATAAAAATTTTCAAACATGCAGAAAAATTGGAACAGTTGTACAGTGAACACTCATATACCTGCTCTCTGGATTCTCTTTGTTCTGTCATATATTTCTCTCTCACTCTCTCCTAATCAACCCATCTGATAATTTGATCCATGTCAAAGTAAGTTGCAGAAATAAATATGCCTCCTCAAAACTTCAGAATAACATCATTAACTAGAATTCAGTATTTGTTGATGAACCTTTTTGATTTTTGATGTAAAGTTAAACTCAGTGGCCAACTGAAGTGTACCATTCCACAAGTTCTGGCTAATACATAAACCTGTGTAACTTAAACCCCTTTAAAAATGTAAAATATCACCCTTGTTGCAGGAAGTTCCCTCATGTTCCTTCCCATTCAGTCCATCCCCAGAAGTTCTGATTTTTTTCCACCATAGATTGTCTATAACTTCAAATAAATGGAATAATATATTCTCTCTTATGTACTGTTTTTGAAATTCATCTGTATTGCCTGTATCGCTAATTCCTTTGTAATACCCAGTAGTACCCTATGAGGTAGACATTGTTTTTAATATGAATTTCCAGTCTTTGCACCATTAGTTTTTTTGTTTTTTTTGTTTTGTTTTGTTTTTTGTTTTTTTCTATGAGATGGCTTGGGTGTCTTTGTCAAAAATCAAGTGAGTGTAAATGTGGATTTATTTCTGGGTTTTCCAGTCAGAAATACTTCATAGTATGGTATGAAGTAAACTTTTTTCTCCTAAAACTAATTTCCAGTTTTTGTAGCACCAGGGTTGTGCTTTCCCTTTGGGTTGTTTCCTGCTTTATCAGAAATCAAAGTGACCATGTAAGTGCAGGTTTATTTCTAGGCTTTCTATGTATTCTCTTGATATGCTTGTCAGTTTTTATGCCAATATCATATTGCCTTGATTACTGTAGCTTTATAATAAGTCTTTAAGTCAGGTAGCATAAGTCTGCCAGTTTTATTCTTTTTCAGAATTATATTTTATATTCTGGTTTCTTTGCATTTCCACTTAAGTGATAGAGTCTCTTATCTTTTACTGTAATAAAGCCTCTGCAATTTTGATTAGGATTATATTGACTCTGCAGATCAATTTGGGTAGAATTGATGTCTTAACAAACAGTTTTGAGCCTTCTAGTCCATGAACATGGCATGTTTTACTATTGTTTAGATTTTCTTCAATTCTTATCAACAATGTTATATAGTTTTCAGTTCCATATGGAATTTTTCATGGATCTTAAAACTGTATAATTCTTCCTTTTTCTTTCCTTTTTCTTTCTAGGCTCTGGATCAGTATCACTGTATGAGGTAGAAAGATGTCAGCAACTATCAGCTACAAGTAAGACTATGTTTCATTTTTGAAATAAGGGTGTAATAGTGTGCATAATAAAGTCTGTCCTTACATTTATCAACTAATTTGTTCCTGTCTATTATTGAGAGCAGATATCCATGAGGGCGAAAATATGCACATATTTATCTTTCATTTCTGTACCTCATCCTAACTGGCATAAAATGGAACTCAGAAAGATACATGTTTTTACATTGAACATATATTTTAAGTCCTACAGGTATGAGGTTTGTAAAACATATTCTATTTAACAGTGCAGTGGGGCTTATTTCATTTTGAGAATGTGATAAAATATATGACATAATTTTTATCTATTCACACTATGAATTTAGCGATGTGCCCATAAAGGCAGTATACCCCAAAACTTTAATGTTAGCAATGATAGTAAATCTGTCAGATGCCCTCTTTCTGTTAGTTCAGCTAAGATGAAAAAAATTAAGAAAAAAAAATTTTTAAGCACGAGTCTATTAAATAAAGCTCTATAATATACTATTATAATAATATGAGTTTCTCATTGGAGAAAGAACATATAACTGTGAAATGAGGGAAAGCCAGAAGAAAGAAACTTGTGGTGTTGTATTGGAATAGGAAGGGTCAGTATGGACTCATGATTTTATAAATAAATGTAGAAATAGATGTAGATGTCTGTGTGTGTGTGCATATATATACATGTATGTATATATGTATACATTTATACATGTGCAGGTGCATGTGTGGAAGTATAAGTATGAACACATTTGCATGTATATCCTATCTCTGTCCAGTTAAAGGGCTTCAAAATAATGGCAACCCAATAGCAATGGATGCACCTCATGCACAGATCTTGGTTTATAAATGATATTCCCCCTTAAAAAGAATCAGGGCTGCTTGGAGAGATAGCAGACTCCAGGATTGGGACAGGAGAATTACAAGATGAATCCAGAACATCTTGTTGTGCCAGAAGGTAAAGAAGTTCTCAGTTAATTATGGAGCATGTCAAATCTGATACAATTTGAGCATCAAAATAAAAAATACTAGTGATGGAGTAAAACCGAACAGTAGTAGGGATCCATTAGTCCGTGTGGATAGTAAATAAAAGAACAAATGAATGAATGAATAAATATGTGCGATTGAGTGGAGAGCTCCTAGTTACAATAGAATGACAGCTAACAAATGTAAAAGGAATGATGAAGTTAGGAAAAAAATCATTTTGCAACCATGATAGTAATAACTGACTTAGTTGTAAATCACCAGTGGGTCCTAAACTAGCAGGATCCTAAATGTTTACTGAGGAGTGAGATACTTCTATTTCCCCAAGTACTTTCTTATTAATTATAAAGGGGGAAATAATAAATTTACAGTGGAGAAGAAACCTGCTGAACACCACTATAACCAAGTGAGCAAAGTTAACATCCCCAGGAATGAAAACGCTGGTGACTTGTATGCCTCTTGTTCCGATGCAGAGAGGGACGCCTGTATCACTTGCAGTATACTAGACTGCCAAAAGGGCATAATCTGTATCTGACCATGAGCAGAACCAGACACACCCAAGTCAATGGCCTCTGCTCGAATATATCAGTGTCATAAAAGACCAAGAAAAGCTGAGGGACCATTCTACATTAAAGGAGTCCAAAGAGACAGGAAAAATAAATGCAATGCATGGTTCAAGACTGGATTCTGGACCCAGAAATAAAGATCTAAGGAAGAACATTACAGGGACAGTTGGAAAAATTTGAATAATGTCTGTTGATTCAGTGATAATGTTACATATTCTGAAGTTGAAAATTGCACTGTAATATGCCAATCTTCAGAATCTTCTGAAATACACAGTGAAGTATTTAGGGATAAAAGAGCATGATATCTGGAAATTATTCATAAATGATTCATGTATATATATGAATATGTAAGGAGATATATATGGAGAGGGAGCTACCAGATGGAGATGATGACAAATGTGGCAAAATATTAACAAGGTTGGCAATAGAACTTAAATAATTCAGTTTTATTGTATCTGGTTCAGGGGAATTCGTATTATGAATATTCTTATTATTCTTGTAGGTTATTCTGACTTAATCTAAAAATTATTTTTAGTACTTACAGATCATCACTATTTGGAGAAAACCCCACTATGTGCTATTTTGAAACAAAAAGCTCCTCAACAGTATCGTATTCGAGCAAAATTAAGGTCATATAAGCCCAGAAGTCTCCTTCAGTCTGTTAAACTTCACTGTCCTAAATGTCATGCACTGTAAGTATTTTCTGTAATAAAACAGAAGTTTTTATTTCATAATTTTGTGAATATACATTTTCATATATACCAATCAGTTTAAGTCCTGGCCGTGTGTAAATTGTGACTTTGTATATTATATTTTGAAACAGTGGTAACATTTTTAAGAGAAAATACTAAATTCTTAGTAAATCCTTCTGACATTTCTTAGTAGTAATAAATAAAAGTGGGTGCTGTTTTCAGATCTAAATTCAGTTTAGTAGCTTTAATACATGCATGAATACATATAGTTATATAAAATAAATTTATATTAGAATGATTATGTACTTACTCAAGACATTCTGAATTTAGTTTTAATCTCTTTTTTCTTTTTTATGCAATTTGACTGTCTTCCCTTTAAATATATAATGTGTAAATACAGTACATTTCCTTTATATTTGTGTGTGTGCATGTGTGTATATATATTATAAAATTATATAATTACGTAGTCCATTATATTTGTGTATATAAATATAATTTGTGTATGTACATTAATATATGTATATTTTCTCCTCCACAATCTAAGTATAATACTATTTGTAGACAGTTTTGATCATCAAACTTGAAATAAAATGGGGACCATCTTCTACCCATTTGAGCTTAAAATGATGGTCGGAATTAAAATATAAATACAGATTTTATATAATTGTTGAAGAATTATTAAATTACAGTTTGTTAAATTCTGTAAAGTCATATAGCTTTGCCAAACAAAACTACCGTCTATGAGCATTTTTTTAGACAAATAAGAGAATCACGTCAAAAAGGTAAAGTGGTGTTACCTGAAGTTACACAGCTGGTTGGGGACAGAACCAAGGCAAGGACATAGACATTTTGGTTCCAGATCATGCCATTTCCATTGTATACATACTTTACCACGTGACTTTTTAAAATTATCAGTCTAGGTTAAAAGGAATTGGAAGGAGTATTGGTTTGTAAAGTGGGTGCCCTGTGAAAGAGATTACTTAGGTGGTAAGTGGATATTTAACAAGAAGCTGTATCTTTTTCTCCCATGGAGAAGTTTAACATTCCTTACAGAGGAGAATGAATTGGTGTTAGAAATAGTTATAGGATCCTTGGTATCACAAAACCAGATAAGGAAATTGCTAGCAGTTAATATAGTTATGATATGGATCTACTTAGTTGTGAAGTATCATCAAATCTTTTTCTGTGAATTAGAGTCATTTAACCTGCAAAGTGAATTACCTCCACATTTTAAAATAAGTAGCTGATGCATCAGCATGTAAACAAATTTGTCTTAATTGGATAATTTGTTAAATTTGAATTTCCAAGCTTATACCAATTGTTTTGTATTATTTCATTGTCAATGATTTTAGGCAAGAAGTTCCACATGAGGGTGATTTGGATATAATTTTACAAGAGGGTGCAACTAAAATCCCAGATACTAAACTACAAAATACATCATTATATGATTCTAAAATGTGGACCACTAAAGATCAAGGAGAACGAAAAGTAGCTGTTCATTTTGTGAAAAATAATGGTATTCTCCCACTTTCAAGTGACTGTCTGATTTTGATAGAAGGTAAGGTACTTAAGTTACTGTTTTATTAGAATATAGCTTTTGCTTGTGTCTTTCTCTGATTAATGATTGTTAAATATATTTTAGGGGCAACCTAGGACATACAAAGTCAAAATATTATTAAATTACATAAAATAGAGTATATTATATATAACAAATAAATTTAAATATATATATATATATATATATACACACATATAAACTAATCTGAATTACATTTAGAAATCATATATTGAACTCAAGTGTTTGCATTTGTCTATCTTGTTGAATTTGGATAGAATCTTAATCAGATTCAAGCTCATTGTCGAGCAGTGTTTCATCAGGAGGCTGCTTGTTATGTACAGTTGTTGTTACCTTGGCCTCTGGATGTCACTGTTGTTCCATAAAAAAAAAAAAAAAAACCTGAAAGTCATCTATTGATATTTAGGTCAAGGAAGGGACCCTGGAAACAAGTAAAGATAACTTGACAGGTTTTAAAAGGAAGAAACTGAGTCATATATATTTTTGCATTTCCTTTCCACTTTTCACTAATTTTAATATCTATCTAATATATATATATATATATATATATACACACACACATATAAACTTATTTTTCCCCATGCCAAATTTAAAGTTTCATAATTTTCCTTGAGACTTTTCTTCCTCAGTAATATTCTATGATAGAAGGAAAACATCATCTTTAATTTGCAGAGAAATCTTTAGTTTTATTTTATAAATGAATTAATCTTTATTATAGTGGATTATGATCATTTTTGTTAGTGACATTTTTCTATTTATAAAAGTAATATGTACCTGTTTTAGAAAATACATATATGTAAATACATATGAATATGACCATTGGTATCCTTTCATGAACATCTCTTATTTTAATACACTTACAACATACCAGAAATGATTTTAATTTCTATGTATTAATTAACCATGACGATATTCTTATTCATTTGGTCTTATTGTAAGCTCTTTTTTATACATGAGAAAACTGAATCATAGAGAAGTTGTGGATCTTCCCCACTACAGGTAGTAAGTGGAACTGAATTGTTTCTGGTTTTTTGACATTTTAACTCTGTGATGAAGTTTCTTCTCCCTGAATGAAATGTAATTGGGAGGTGGGGGGGGGTGGTGGTGCACAAAGAATTAAGTAAATGTTGCCCAGTTACTTTCCAGTAAAGCTGTCGTAGTATTCATATGCTTTAGTAGCATATGAGATTATCTGTTCCCCCATCTTCATCATCATATACTAGCCCTTTAAAAAATGTGTCCACTTTGATGAGTGAAATGTGGTATCATCTTAGTCCATTAGCAATACTGGAATCTCTACCAGTAAGTAGATATAAAAACAAAGCACACAGACACATGCACACACACAAAAATGGAGTAAGACTATTCGTATGCCCTAAAAATAAAATAAAGCTTTGAAACTATCAGTTTCTATAAGTATTGTCCTTGTAGGGCCATCTAGGAGGATATCCAGTACACCTTAGTGTTCTCCTGTGAACTGCCTCCCAGAGAATTCTGTGTTAAAGCCAAGTTGACCTTGAGGGTCCAAAAGAAGCTTGAATGAAGAAGTACCTTTAGCTCCTGATCCTGTCACTCATCCCACAAACTTTCAGTCTCACCTCCTGCCATTCCTCAATTTCCATTACACCCTCCAGCCATATTGAACCGGAGGCAATTCCTAAACCCAGGGTATTTCTCTGTACCTCTTTGCCATTCTGTTGCTATTCTCCTGAGAATTTCTGCTCTAATGTTCATAAGTAACTTAATAATTCCCTTTACTCAACAATTCATGTGAAATATTTAATGAACACCTACACCTACCAAGCACTCTTGATTCTCAAGGCAGATTTGAGTGGTTTTTATTGCATAGTGTATGAACTTTCAGTAGATCACTTTTCTTCCTGTATTGTATTTGTATTATATCTGTTTATAGACTTGTTTGCTTACTAGACTGTAACTAGGATCCATGTTCATTTTAATCTTTGTATCTTTAGCTCCTAGGGTAGGACACTAGGCATGCAGCTGGCTCTCAGTAAATATTTATTGAACAAATAAATATATCCAGAGTAATAACACTGACTTACAGAACTTTTTAATGAAACTCAAATGTGAAAATATATCTGAAAGCACTTTAAAATATAAAAGGGTTTCATGAAAATGCAAGCTATTTTTATTTTATCATATTTCTCAGTATTATAACCCTACCCAGGGGCAAGGACCTAACTGCAGTGCGACACGGCAGAACTGTGGCTTCCAGCTTCTCAATGCTGTGGAAAGAGGAATGGGAGCTGGGCAACTTAGAACACCACAAAACTTGTTCTTACCAAGATTTATCTGCTTATTCTGAATAAACACTCCCTGGATTGTTGCAAGTCTTTGGTTAATTTCTAGAGTTCCAAAAAAAGTCAAATTTGACAGTTTTTGCCATTTTGACAGCTCCTTGTATGGAGCAGTGTATTTTTGGACGTCCTTATTCTGCTGTGCTGGGAGTGCTTTCCCCTCACAACTGAATTTAACGTTACAAATATTAGGAAATACACAAAAGTATTCTTATAAATCATATTCTCTTTCCCTAGGAAGGAGGAATGCTCAGTCTAGGTGAAAAATACACCAGGAAAGGAACCAGTAGGTTTGAGTTATTCTAGATAATCCTGCCTTCTAGTAGTATTGCACCCCTGGGCTTACTCTTTCTTCTCAGCTAGTGATGGCTTTCATGGCCACTGTGTCATACAATTAGAAATGTAATGATTTTTTAGGAAAAATGAACAAACACTCTACATGAATTGTAATTACACAAACTTTTCGCAGCTATATATAAATTTAATGTTGACCTGGAAGTTTAAAAGACTTATTTCAAACTCTAGACTTAATTTACCTAGACATTATTAGTATATAGCAAATTTAATAATGAGAATCCTGTTATATTTTGGCTCTCAATTTTATTTTCTTTTGAATACTTAAACCAAAGTGTTATAGCATAAAAGAGCGGTTTGTATAAATTTAGGAAGATGGTTAAAGTTTCACAAGTCTATTTTGCTCAAGTCTCAGCATTTCTGTGTAGTGGTTTCTTTAATCAGTGCAGGATACTAAGTTTACAAATTATTATTTTTTTATAATAAATGTATTAATCATCTAAATTCTTCATTGTATTTTTCTTTCAGTCCTTTTAGTCTTTTACTATACCTCATGTGTTCCTTTAAATACACACTCAATTTTGCCTTCATTATATTTGTACTACTTGAAGGATTTATTTATTCTGTGTTCATAGGAGGAACACTCGGTGAAATCTACAAACTCGCAAATAAGTTTCATAGTGTAATTCCTGTGAGATCTGGCTATGAAGACCTGGAAGTCCTTGATCTTTCAGTACCATTCCTTATACAAGGAAAAGTACATCACTATGGGTATGCTTTCAGATCTGGGAATTTTGAGAATTAATAACTGCTTAGGAGTAATTGTTATTATTTTATCCTACTAGTTGCTATATATTCAGTGGATACTTATTGAATACCAATTTATATGTACAAGATTCTAGATTTTTCTGGTATGTATTTTATTCTTCTGATAGCATATATATCAAATACCAACAATGTGCTAATTATATAAGGCTAGCCCAGAGGTTAATATTCATTTGCTTTCTTTCACAAAGATTTAGATGCTAATACAGAGAAAGGTTTAGAGCTGTATCCTAGTAAAAGTTAAGTGATTGAATTCCAAAATTTCTGTGCCACGAAGTTACAGATTAGTTGCCACTGAGGAACTGGAAGATATCAGGATATATTGGGAGCTAGAAGTAGACATGCATTTCAAGAAACTTACAGTCTCTCGAGATATTGTACCTTTTTAACTTTATGGTTTCTTTTGTTTTACGAATTTGTAAAATATTAATACAATCAAATTATTAAAATGCTTATGAAACCTTAAAGGTTTTTCTTACTTTAGGTTTTAGTTATTTTGCTCAGATTTCTGGACCTGATTCTTTGTAAACAGAATTTTAAACTAATGCTTTAGTTTATTTAACAGTTATACATCTTTTATCTTTTTTTTATTTCTTGAATCTATTTTATTAATGAATTTTTTATAGTTTCATTTCTTATGTAAATTTACATTTATTGACATAAAATTGTTCATAGTACTTTTGATGATTTTTAAATTTCTACTTTGTTCCTGAATCCACTTAATATTATTTGCACCTTTTTTCCTTGACTTTTTTTTGCCAAAATAACTAGCTTTTGTTTTGTTGATACTCTCTGTTGTTTTATTGTTCTTATCTTTAGTTTCTGCATTTACTTTTTCTAGATTTCTTTCTTCGGGTTTTTTTTGTTGTTGTTTTTTTAAGTTTATTTATTTATTTTGAGAGAGAGAGAGAGCAAATATGCATGAGCAGGGGAGGGGCAGAGTTAGAGGGAGAGAAAGAATCTCAAGCAGTCTCCCCATTGTCAGCACAGAGCCTGACAGAGGGCTCAAACCCACAAACCATGAGATCATTACCTGAACTAAAATCAAGAGTCGGATGCTCAATGGACTGAGCCACCCAGGTGCCCCTAGGTTCCCTTGGTTTTTCTTTTTCAAATGTTTTTAATTGAATGCATACCTCACTTAATTCATTAATTTTAGTATATTTTTTAATATTTATATTTAAGTCCATAATTTTTCCCCTGAGAAAATAGCCATAGCTTTAACCCAGGATTTGATATGTAGTAGGTTTTTGGTTTTTGGTTTTCTTTTGTCACTTCTAAATGTTTTCTAATTTCTCATTGTGATATCTTCTTAGGCCCATGAATTACTTAGCTGTGTGTTTTAAAAATTTCACGCACACAATTTAGGTGCTACATTTGTTTGTATTTTAGTTAGGTTACTTTTTAACCAAATTGCTTGATACACTTCATAATGATCTTTGAGATTCATTTACCTTTGCTGTATCCTAGAATATGTTTGTTCAGATTTTGTATATATTGCCTATATTTTAAAAAGAACGTGTATTCTTTAATAGTTGTGTTTAGTCTTTAAAAGTGTTTACTTGTGTCCATTAGACAAGCTTGTTAATCATATTCAAAACTTCTTTTTCCTTTGTAACTTTGTTTAATCACTTCTTAGAGACTGTGCTTAATGTCCTATGTGGTTGTAGGTTTGTGATTTTTAATTTGGTCAGTGTTTGCTTTCTACATTTTGAGGTTCTTTTGCTGGTTTGCTTTCATGTTTCTTTGTGTTCTATTTTAGGAAGTCTCATAAATAAATAGGACTAGATTTTAGTTGTTTTTTAGTAGATAAGTTTAAAATATGTTCATTACTGATATATTAAGGTTTTATTTCTACATCTTATTTTGTTTTCCACTTACATTATTACTTCTTCCGTCTCCCTCCCCTTTTTTGGTTATTATTTAGCTTATTTTTTTCCTCTAATCTTCTATTGGATTCATTTATAAAAATGTTCTTAATTTTCCCCTCTTTTGTCTTTTATTGCTTTGGAAATAATAAATCTCTACTTAATTTTTACTTGTTACCCTTAAATTCTAATTTATATTCTTAATTTTTAGTTTACATACTTGTTTTATCGATGTCTTAAGTTAATATCCTAGTCTTTAAGGAAGTAATATTTCTTCATTCTATTGCCTTTTTTTTCCCCATAATTTTATTTAAATTCTAGTTAATTAACATGTAGTATAATATGGGTTTCAGGAGTAGAATTTAGTGGTTCATCATTTGCGTATAGCATCCAGCGCTCATCATAGTAAGTACCTTGCTTAATACCCTTCACCCATTTAGCCCATTGCCTATCCACGTCCCCTCATCAACCCTCAGATTGTTCTCTGTCATTAAGAGTCTTTTATGGTTTGCTTCCGTCTCTTTTTTTTCCCATCCCATATGTTCATCTGTTTTGTTTCCTAAATTCCACACGTCAGTGAGATCATACGGTATTTGTCTTTCTCTGACTTACTCACCTAGCATTACTTCTGTAGCTCCATCCATGTCATTGCAGATGGAAAGATTTCATTCTTTTTTATGGCTGAGTGTAATATTTCACTGTGTAATATATACCACATCTTCTGTATCCATTCATCAGTTAATGGATGTTTGGGCTCTTTTCGTGGTTTCACTGTTGATAATGCTGCTATAAACATTGGGGTACGTGTGCCCCTTCAAATTGGTATTTTTGTATCCTTTGGGTAAATACCTACTAGTTTAATTGCTGGTCTTGGGTACTTGTATTTTTAACTTTTTGAGGAACCTCCATACTATTTTCCAGAGTGGCTCCACCAGTTTCCTTTCCCTCCAACAGTACAAGAGGGTTTCCCTTCTCTGCATCCTCGCCAACACCTGATGTTTCCTGTGTTGTTAATTTTAGCCATTCTGACAGGTGTGAAATGGTATCTCATCATGGTTTTGATTTGTATTTCCCTGCTGATGAGTGATTTTGAGCATCTTTCCATGGATCCTGTTAGCCAACTGGATGCCTTCTTTGCAAAAGTGTCTATTCATGTCTTCTGCCCATTTCTTCACTGGATTATTTGTTTTTTAGGGTGTTGAATTTGTTAAGTTCTTTATAGATTTTGAACACTAACCCTTTATCAGATATGTCTTCTGATATTCAATATCAGAAGACTCAAATATCTTCCCCTATTCCATAGGCTACCTTTTAGTTTTGTTGATTGTTTCCTGTACTGTGTAGAAGCTTTTTATCTTGATGAAGTCCCAGTAGTTCATTTTTGCTTTTGTTTCCCTTGCCTCTGATGATGTGTCTAGTAAGAAGTTGCTACGGCCAAGGCCAAAGAGGTTGCTGCCTGTGTTCTTCTCTAGGATTTTGATGGTTTCCTGTCTCACATTTAGGTCTTTCATCCATTTTTTAATTTATTTTTGGGTATAGTGTAAGAAAGTGGTCCAGTTTCATTCTTCTGCATGTTGCTATCCAGTTTTCCCAACACTGTTTTTAAAGAGACTGTCTTTTCTCCATGCTTTTTTCTCTTAAAGAATAAATTTCTATGTATTTGAAGGCTAGAAGGGGAAAATATTTAATATAGGTACCCTCTACTTTTCTGCAGATTACAAATGAAAAGGAGTCTACGTAAATCTTTTGAACATTGATTTCTTTTTATATTTTTACTCAAGTATATTTTCTTAGTAGCATCTCCTAATCTTATGATAATATATAATAAAAAATAATTACTTATATTTAAAGTATTGTTTGTATGTAAATAAAGCAAAATAACCTATACTAAATCATGTGCATTCTTAGTATGTTGTGTAGTTTCCGATTGACTTACATTATGAAGGATAAGTATAGTATTGGCATTATAAACTATGAACCTCTAAATACATGCTTACTGAATATATTATCCAAAGTCTTGCTACTACTGACTTCTTTAATGAGAATAATTTTCTGGTATTGGTTATATTTATTTAATACCTTAGCTGTTATCAAAGAGCCATAAAATGAAAGAGTCCTTAGAGATAATCTCTTTAATTTTTTCATTTTACCAAATTAAGAAATCAGCCAAATTAATTAACAGTCTAGATCTGGACCCTTTCTCTTATTCTCAACTTAGTGTTGTTTATTCTGAACCATACTATCTTTGTGATTGTTTCAAATGTAAAAATCTTGTTTGTTTATAATTCTGTTTGTATTATGTGTGTTATAATGTGGAAGGTGCAATACTATTTAATAATTAACTTTTTAAACTGTACATTTTGAAGAGCAAAGGTAAGTTATAATTAAATGAGTTATAATAATAAATTATTTTTAAATCTGTATGGTTTTTCTTCTGTCATTAATTTCAGATGTAAACAGTGTTCTACTTTGAGACCAATACAAAATCTAAATTCTCTGGTTGATAAAACACCTTGGATTCCTTCTTCTGTGGCAGAAGGTTAGCTAAATTTCTGTGTTCTACAACTGCAACTGTCTTTGTGTAAGGTGATCTCACTGATTATATTTCAGTGTTTGTGGATATAGTAAAACCAGACAAAGACTGAGCAAACGTTTAACTTTACTTAAGCAAAACTGTTCACGGTGATTATAATAAGAGCATAACATAGTTTAAACGTATTTGAAAACTTGCTTTCAGGCATCTGCCAGTATCTTTAATCATTGCTCACATTTTAATGTTCAGTAATTTGTTTTAGTTTTAATCATTAATCACAAATACAGATTCTGAAAAATTCCTCCAGTTTATAGCATCTTAGGATTCAAAACAATTTTAGAGACAGCTGTTACACTCTCCCCCCAATATACATCTTTAGTTGGAACAACAAGAAGCTTTTTATATCCTGTTCTTAACTGTGATCATCCAGCCTTGGCTTAAAACTCTTTCAGTGATAGGGGACTCATTACATTGCAAAGCAAACATATCCCCTTAATTTTTAAGTAGTTCTTAGCAGTGAAGCAAAATCTACCTACTTAAATTTTAACATGGCCCACGTTCTATCTACTAGAGTTAGAGTATAGGTCTTGTAGAAGATCAACAGCTTCATGCATTTGAAGATATCTGTCATGCCTTCATTGAGTCTTTATTTCTCCAAGTAGGCACCCTTACTTCATTTGGTATTCACCACATTCCTTACTATTCTCTTTCTCTTCCTTAGTAAACATTTCACTTTACCAATGCTCTTCTCAAAGTTTGCCCTTAAAAGCTGCAAATAGGGCTACAAATATTGGCCAGTTCAGAATATAAAGAAAACCTTTATTTCTCTAAAATTGGACACTTTGCTTCTACTAGCCTGAAAATTTTATTGTATATATATTTATTTGTATACTTGGTTTTGTTTTCTTTCTTTTGTAATCCAGCTCTGTTAGTACTTCTATTTCCTGTTTTGTTTGTGGTCCAGTCACGTGAGCCCCTTGCGATCCCGTTTGGTCTCCTCATCCCATTCTAAAATGCAATTCTTCGTTTGTGTGGTCCCTCAGAGTAGGTTCTACATTCGCCCTTCTTGGTTTTAGCTCAGTTTTAACCTATCAAGACCTTTAGAATCCTAAAAATCAGTTCCTCTGTATTAACCACTTTTTGTCATGTCTGTGTGTTCTAATTCATTTCTCTGTATGCTGCTTTATTCTTCTATTTGCCCCGTAGTTAATCCTTTTAAATATGGATTCCACAAACGAAAGACAGTATTTCATTTTTTAAACATATAAATGTCTCCCATTTCCAAACACAAAGTAACATTTTAACCCATGGATTTTTGTATAATTTAGTATCTCTTCAATTTCTTTTTCCTCATCTTACCAAATTATTAAATCCCGTATTCTGACATTTTTGGCCATTCAACCAGATGAGATCTCTTAAGACATACGTGATCCTTGTGTTTATAATATAAAAGGGAGAAACATTTTACAAAATCATAAATAGTGAGCCACATGCTATTCTTTTTAGAACATTCTGGTATTTTAATTTTGTCTTTCATGTGGCTAACGTGGTGAACTGTAGTTCATGAATTCGTTTTTGTGTTTTCTATCAAGTTATCAACTCATTGTAAAGATACCTTATATTAATATTTAATCAAAAAGGTAGAATTGCTCATGAGTCATTGTCACTACATAGGTATGGTTTAATATTCCAAAGTGAACCTGCTAAATGAGCTTAATATATTGTTACTAGAGAACAAAAGGCGTATTTTTTTAATCTCAAATTATTTTAGTAAACAAAATTAACATCATAAAACAATTTTTATCTTACTTTGATCATAAGAATAGAAGATTCATATGGTTTGATCTTTTCTTCCTTCACTAGTGCTGGGTATTGTACCCCTTCAACATGTGTTTGTGATGACATTTATTCTTGATGATGGAACAGGGGTACTGGAAGCTTATCTCATGGATTCTGTAAGTAACAGAGGGAGTGTAGATATTTTTCACTAACAATATGTTTTTGATTTTAATATGTTTATTCATACCAACTTTATTACTGAGAGGATTTAAGGCAACTTAGAAGAACAAATAAAATGCAAGCACATATATCTTGAATTGTCTGTATATTTATCCTGTTCCGATCTGACTCTGTAAATTTAATATCCAAATAATGAAAAATCAAAGAATAGGAATTTGAGGAGAGAGTCTTCAGAAGTTTTACTCCAGGAGCCAAAGGCAGAGGTATGGCTGCACCTTCTGGACATTGTCTAAGCAGCATTTTACCAGGTTTTTGGAGTCTCCACATTTCCGTAGTAGAGGGAATGAAGTTACTTTGGAGGAGAGATGGTTATAGCATACGAAGCTGGAGAGCTATCCACAAACCTCTCTCATTTCTAACAACAGTTCTAAGTTTGGGGGTTCTCAGGACCACCTTAGTTTTGATACTCCCCTAGAAAGACTCATGGAACTTACTGGAAGTTATTCTGCTATTATTGTTTGTTACACCTAAAGAATACAAATTAAAATCATCCAAGGGAAGAGGTACGTAGGGCAGAGTCCAAGAAGTTCCAGACATGGGGCTTCCAGTTGCCCTTTGCTGTGGAGTAGCAGCCAGCGTTACCAGCCTAGCAGTGAAGTGAAACAGGACACAAGCGGTACTGCCAGCCAGGGAAGCCTTGTGATTCCACAAGCCAAGTCTTGGTGGCTAGAGTTTTTATTGGGGCTCCATCATGTAGTCATGGTAGAGACATGTAGACAGCCCATAGGCTCATCTGGTTTCAGTCCTTCCAGAGATCGAGCTAATACCACATGCCCCAAACTTTGTGCCCTAAATCACGCTGATAGACTTAGCTAGTAGGACAAAGACATTCCTAACAGGCCTGATATTCCAAGGGCTTAGAGGTGATTTCCAGGAGCCAAGGGCAAAGACCAGATTTCTTTTCGCAGTAAGGTCAAATTGGTTTACTACACACGTTGGGAAACAATCTGGGGTAGGTTTGAGAGAATGTTTTCTCTTGCCAAAACAGTTCATTGGTCCATTTATTGAATAAATATTTAATGAGCACCTGCTATGTGCCAGATACTGTTGTATGTGATGGGGATTTAGCAGCGAACAAAAGCAAACAAGATCCCTTTCTTCTTTTAAGAAAGTATAACTTATAATCTGATCGAGGAGAGAAAAATTAAATATACACTATACGTTATACTCTTTTAAATTTAACACTAGATTTTTTTCCTGTACACAAAGAATGATAAGCCTCACTCTTTTCTAATTACTATTCTTACTTTCATTTATATATATATACATATATACATACACATCTATATGTATAAATATATTTATATATGTATAAATATATATTTATATATGTGTATGTATATATGTGTGTATATATGTATGTACATATATATATATATATATGTATATATCAATGCTGTTTTTAGATTAAAGTAGTAAACCAGATTTTAGAGTTTAGACTAGAACTCTAGTTTATGAAGTCTACAATCTTCACAGAGTGAAATAGTCTAGATTATTTTAATTAGATGATATTGAAATGCTTTTATATTAATTATGGCTTTTAAAAAAGATTAATATAGTTTCCTATTTTCTCCTGTAATTTTTTTTTAAGGACAAATTCTTCCAGATCCCAGCGTCAGAAATCCTCATCAATGATGACCTGCAGCAAAGTATGGAAATGATCATGGGCATGTTTTGTCCTTCAGGAACAAAAATTGGTAGGCACTAATATTTTAACAATCTCATTCATTCTTTTTCTTGAAATAATACCTACCTAGCACATATCGAATCTGTAGACATAGGGGTTGGAAAAACTTTAAAATCTGAATACTGCTACAAAGTACTAAGTAAATTATTGTCTGATTTGTCTTTTCAAGAAGACTTTGGCAGGGAGAAGATAGGTAAGAATCATAATTCCTGAAATGAAAAGATTTAGAAAATATTTTTGAAATATAACAAAAGGAGGCAGTTTTGCTTGATCACAAGCACATTTGATACGATGTTTACATATACAAGCATTTTCATTGAAATTATACCAACAAATATGAAATTTTGAGAAGAAACATTTTTGTGTAACAGACTACATACAGCCAGTGTAATTCATTCATGAATTTTCTTTCTCTCTCTCTCTTTTTCAAATGTTTATTTACTGAGGGAGAGAGAGAGAACATGAGTGGAGGAGAGGCAGAGAGAGGAGAGAAAGAATCCCAAGTGGGCTCCAAGCTGTCAGTGCAGAGGCTGACGTGGGGCTCGATCCCACAAACTGTGAGATCATGACCTGAGCCGAAATCAAGAGTCAGACCTCAACTTACTGAGTCACCCAGGTGCCCCTCATTCATAAATGTTCTATTAATATTAACTAGTTTCAGATTGTATGCGTTTTTATTTTACTAATTATTTTTATTTACTTTAGTTGTTCTCTGGATAACATTTGATTAATCAACCAGATCTTCAGGTCAAATTGTATTGATTCCATCTACTGCCACTGAGTTTTCCTTTTGTGGTCATTATTTCTGTTTACATTGAAGTTTGCAAATCCCTCTCATAGTTAGTTAGTTTGACACTATTAACAATTTTTCATCGGTAACAAATTTTACCAGCTGCAGATTTAGCTGCTGTCAGTTTACCTTTTAGAGGTTATTATTATTATTTTTTTTAAGTTTATTTTGAGAGAAAGAAAGAGCATAAGCAGGGAAGAGGCAGAGAGAGAGGGAGAGAGAATCCCAAGCAGGGTCTGCACCGTTGGCACAGAGCCCGATGCGGGGCTCCAACTCACAAACCGCAAGATCATGACCTCATGACCTGAGCCAAAAACCAAAAGTCGAACACTTAACCCAGTGAGCCACCCAGGTGCCCCTTATAGGTTATTTTTAATCAGACTTTATTTTCCCCTGGTCAGTCTTTGCATTTTATAACAGTTCCAGAAAGATAGCTTTTTATACATCTTAACAAGGTTTAATTTACACACTTTTTATTTGGTGTCAGTTTTAATTTTTAGTTTCAATTCTTTTGGATAGATTTCTGGAAATAAAACTGCCATATCAAAAAGGATGGGTTTGGTAGGCTTTTGATACATGCTGCCAGATTGCTTTTCAAGAATATTTTTACCTATTTATAGTTCTTCCAGCAGTAGAGTGCCTATCTTGCTCGACTCTTGCCAAGATTGACTATATTAAGTATCTTTCAAAGTTGAACTTGAAGAAGCCTAAGAAACTTTTCTAGAAGTTTTAAATAGATTTACTGTGGTCATAATCAGAGCTTGGGAATAGCATCTGCATTGTCTGGACTAAGTGCTTGGAAATTGATGGGGAGTTTCAGCTAGACAGGTGTTAAGGGCCTGAGCTGATGTGAACTTGGGGTTCACTTTCTTTGCAGTCAACCAAGAAAAAAAGAAAAAAAAAAACACCTGGGGAGGTCAGGAAGCAATCAGCAGAAATAAAGAATAAAGAAATAAAGAATGGGAATGAGATGGCTGCTACCTTTGCGATCAGACATTTGGGAAACTCCACATTTAATTATTGTGTCCTGTGGGGAAAAAGATTAGTTAGGATTGTTACACAATAATAACATGAACCCAGTGTGTATTTGCAAGCGTAGATAATAATATATTTGGTAAGTGTATTTTATTTACTTCTCCAGCTAAATTAAATATGTTAATTTTTCTAGCTAATCATTATGCTCAGCTACCTATTTTAGAGATATTTGTTTAGTTTTAACGCATACATAACATTTTTTCTCATCTGTAGATGCATACCCATGGTTGGAGTGCCTCATCAAGTCGTATAATGTCACAAGCGGAACAGAGCAGCAGATTTGCTATCAGATTTTTGACACCACAGTTGCGGAAGATCTAATCTAATATTGTCATTTAGCTTCGCACATGTAAAATACTATAATTTTAGAAAACATCATTTTCTGTGAGATTATTATAAAGATTTAGCTGTATAGTTTATTTTCTACTTTAACCACAATTTAAAATTCTTTTGGCAAATAGACATTGTGTTATCAAATGCCTACTTGTGGGTAAGTTAAAAATGGTCCCGTTGCTCAAAATTTCCAGTATGATGGCTGCTAGGGATATAAAGGAAGAAGTGGAAGAAATAAGGACTGTGTTTTCATTTACCCCTTGCAGCCCTTTCAGAGAAGCTGTTTTGTTATCCTGCTCTAAGTTTGTTTTTTCCATATGTCAGCCACTGATTTCTCTGCCAGCCATCATCCTAGGCCTTCCTTCTTTCCTGCCCTGATTTTTGTATCAGCAGTGTTAATGATTTTAGCACAGGTATGGGGTTAGAAAATGTCCTTACATTAAATTACTCAGCTTTTACTGAGTGCGAGGGGTGTAGCAGCTGAGTCGTTTTGTTTTGTTTTGTACAAAGGGATCTGCTTAAACAAGCACTCTTGTTGAGAAGTGCTCTTCTGAGTGAGCTACAGCATACTTAAAGGAATGATTTACTTTAAGTGTACATGGCATAATTGCTTTCTTCGGTACTATTGACCAATTTAGGATAAATCCATTTCTTAAGACCTGAATGATGTTCTTTTGATTGCTCGTTTCTCTACATGAAGTTATTGCATTCCACCTCGATCTAATAAAGCAGTCAGATTTATAATGTTAGTGACTTATATTACCATTTTTTAATAGTCTTATGTAATGTGTACTTATATTTCAGGTTGAACACAAAATGAGATATTAACTCAGTATCATAGTCCACTTTTTACCTGACAGTGTTTGTGAAGTTCAAAATCATGAATATTCAGTTTTATACAAATACTTCCATATATTTGTATGTATGTATAGATTTATGTATATTATTTGGTAAAGACTAAGACATACAGATCTGCCTAGTTCAGTATCAGTGAAGAATAAATTAACGCACATATTTCAGCTGTTTTCTTTGTTTGCCCTGTGTTGAGTTGAGACATGATTGGAGGCAAAGAAAGCAGGAATGTCACTATAATAGATATTTAGGACCGTCTATACACTAGGTACTGTACAAAGCATTCAACATATATTTGAGTTTCATAAAAACCCATTTGCCTAATAAAACTGATTTCCTGATAAAACTTGATTGAGAAGCTGACTTCACTAAGTTCACACAATATGCTAGTCAGTACTCTCATTCAGGTAATCTGTGTTCAGAGGCTGTTCTGCTAACCACTCTAGGATTCTGGGGCAAAAGCTAGCATGGGTTTTCTACAACTGCGTCCTCTCTTAAATATTTGAAATGACGTTGGAAGCAGATTATGAGAGGAGTCAGTGTTACATTTTCTTACCCTATCAAAAAGCTTTTAACATTTTATTGGCAAAAAGGGTCAAATACCGGATTTCCTGTGTTTATAATAACTCTAAATTATTTTTTTAATGTTTATTTATTATGAGAGAGAGAGAGAGAGCAAGCAGGGGAGGGGCAGAGAGAGAGGGAGTCAGAGAATCCCAAACAGGCTCCACACTGACAGTGCCTCATGCCCAGCCCAAAGCCCAACGTGGAGCTTGAACTTACAGGCTGTGAGGTCATGACCTGAGCTGAAATCAAGAGTTGGATGCTTAATCGACTGAGCCACCCAAGTGCCCCAATAACTCCAAGTTCTAGTTCCTGAGTAAATTAGCCCATCCCCCAACCTAACGACCCATCTCCCATCACTGAATTACCAGCTTTTTGGAGATGGTGAAAGAAGCTGATGCTGCTTTTTGGGGGGATATAATCACTTGGTTCAAAACATCTTCAGGGAAATGTTTTAAGAACCGTATAGATGAGTAGATTTCAGTACCAATGGTATACTGAGGATACAAAGGTGAGAGAGCCAGTTTCTCTACAGGAAATGCCCAGAAGAGGAGAGGTCAGAAGGTAGGGCAGGTCACAGTGCTCGCTCCAAGTTATCAAAGTCAGATGCCTCATATGAGTCTTTACAGTGATAGGTCACTTCTCTCTTTTCTGTTTTTAAATAGCCCCCCACGTTGTCATCATTTGTTTTCTTTTTTAACTTTTTAGCTTTGAACAAACAAGAAGAGTTCTGTCAACACCTAGTGTTTGTCCAGCTGTGATGCATGCGCCATACCTGAATCAGGAATCCAGAATGCTAGGAGAGTTCTATTTCTGGAGCAACAAGTAGACAGTAGTTCATTGTGCCCTGATTTGAGCCATGTCCTCTTTATTGTCCATGTGAATCCTGGTACCTTTCCGGTCAGACTCAAAATTACATAAATTTAAGAAAATAGTTTGTGTACAGCCTCTTTGCTCAATTTCCAGTCCCTGCAGCATCCATTAGATACTACCAGACTGTCTCTTATAGCCCCTGCACTGTTTCGTGGGAGGAAGAGAAGGCGTAGCCTAGACAGTCGGAGGCAGTTGATTATACAGTAATGAGAAGTGTACTGCTCACACGCTCTTTCCTCTGTCCCTACCCTCCATTTTACTGCTTTCTTTGGGGGAACTCTACAGGCCGAGATGCAATGCATCATTCCCCCTCTTTTTTTTTTTTTTTTTTTTAAACCCCTGGTCATGTTGCACTTCGGGAGTTGTTTCTGAATGAATATAGAAAGACTAGTGTTGAAATAGGAGCTGAAGACCCCTCTGTCTCCCTGAGAAAGCCGTCTCCACGCACTAGGGCACCGGCTGCCCAGGTTTTGAGTCCATCTATGTCCCGTGCTGCCACTTTTGCAGGTCACAGGGATGGACCAGAATCCTTCACCGGCTGTGCTGTTTGGTTTCCAAAGTTAAAGCATGAGTTTGTCACGACTTGTGACTCTCATTCCAGCCAATTCTCTTCTACACTTTCTGGAAGCTTTCCTTGGGATCTGGTGAAATAGCTAGATTCTTATTGTTTTCACTGGTTTAAATTTTGACCATGTGTTTCATCAAGTTTTGTTTTTATCCAGAATTTTGTAAAATGAAACCAGTATGCATTTGTAAATATTGAAGCAACAAAGTATATGAAGTTGGACTAATTCTGACTCTTAACTAGTACCCCAAAGCAAACTACTTTTAACTATGTGGTGTATGCTTTTCCAGACTGTTTTCCCTAAGAATGTGTAAATATGTGTATACATACGTTTTAAAAATAACATCATGTTATAAATATATTTCTGCAACTTGCTTTTGTCACTTTTATAGAGTTTGTTTTTTTATGTCAATACACATAGGAGAAACTTGTTTTTAATTACTCAGCATAAGTAACTTTTTAGTGGGAATTCTCTGATTATTTGACCTATTTTTGTCGTGGTTTTGGGTCTGTTTATGTATTTCTATTATTGTGACAGTTTTGGAATTTTATATTTTTATTGTTACCTATTTTGTTGACTTTGTTGCCTTATACTTATTAATAATAATATTTTGTTATTATTTTAGTCTGTATTTTTGTTTTTTGGGGTTTTTTGGTGTTATTTTCCTTTTAAATAAATCTGAAGCCCCTGGGACCTGGTTTCACTGTATCCACTGGCGGTTGGTTCTTAGGTGATCAGAATTTTGAAGTCCTACCCAACTTCTAGTACAGATTAGGACTCTGCCATGACAGAATTGTCTTGAAATATGCTTTAAAAGACTCATTGTAATATATATATATATGTGTGTGTATATATATATATATATATATATATGTGTGTATATATATACATATATACACATATACACATATATGTGTATATATACACATATGTATATATGTGTGTATATATGTACATATATGTGTATATATGTATGTGTATATATGTATATATGTGTATATATACACATATATGTATATATGTATATATACATGTATATATATGTATATATACACACACACATATATATACATGTATATATGTTTATGTATACATAATATATATGTTTGTTTATGTATGTGTATATATACACATGTATGTTAATGTAAGAAAGGAGTATGCCTCCTGTAATGCTTTTCATTATGAGAAAGGTGCTATGATGGCTATGATGAGTCACCCTAAAGTTGTAAAGCATCATTTTAGAGGAAATAAAGATCTCTCTTCCTGTGCTTGCCCTTCAGGATCTCTGGATGGTGTCAAAGCCTTCTACCCACTTCCGGAAAAAGAATTAGTCAGCTAGTAAAATCTGGGCCTAGTGATATTCCTTCTCTTCCCTCTGATACTTGGAAATAGTATCAGAACTCACTAAACAGGAAGTCACCAGTGTGTTCAGGTATGTGAGATCGTATCTTGCCTTGGCAGCCAGGAAGTGAATTAGTAGCACCATGTATTATTTTTCTCTGCAGAAAGTGATTTAAGCTGTTACGAAATTTGAGATCATGTAAGGTTTCGAAGTGATGGTCATCTTACATGGAGATAAATGTCCTTCCATTTAGGACTGCTTTTGATGGGTTGAGAAGTGTTAGGTATCAATTACAGTGATAAGGATAATGCATTAATGTATATGGGAGCTCTCCCTCAGATGCTCCAACCGATGAAACGTGGATAGTTCAGAGACTCCTCTGCTATTTTTGGACTGTAGCAACATCTTAATGTCTATTTTTTCCCCTTGAAATCTAGGCCATAAAGGCACATTGGTACAGTGTGTGCATATGTGTGTGTGAGCACACGTGCTGCTTTTATTCTCTACTTTGAATTCACTTTGCAGGGTACTACGTTAGAATTTTCCTAACAACCTAGTCCACAACTACCAAAGAAAGACATTTTCAGCTTGAGTGAAAAGTTTCTTTTATTTCATCTGTTCACAACATTCTGAAGATTTGGAGCGTGTATTTGTTAAATACCTTATTATCTGTTAATATATTCCATCAAATATTGTTAACAGTTTCTAAACAAGTACCCTTTTATATACAACCTTAAATCTATGGTATATCCTTTTTTTTTTTTTTTTCTATACCTTCAGAATGATTGTTCCCTTCTTTGAAATATGAACTCCCAGGGGCGCCTGGGGGTGCTCACTCAGTTAGGCTTCCAACTCTTGATCTCAGCTCAGGTCTTGATTTCAGGGTCATGGGTTCGGGTCCCACATTGGGCTCTGGGCTGGAAAGGAGGCCTACTTAAAAAAAAAAAAAAAGACATAGGAACTCCCAGATAAAAGCCAATTTGTTTTTACATATGACTCTCTTCCTCAGCAGATTTTTTGTCCTCTATTAGAGGGCAAAGTCCTTTTAGAATGTAAAACTTGTATCAAGTTTAGCTACCTCTTAAATGACTTTCTGTCGCAGACTTCCATAACAGTAATTAGAAAAGACAACACATTTGAAAATCAAAAGTATTCATTTGTGAGTCACATGAAAACATAGCTTGCAGTGGATAGGCATGGTGGTGGCTTTTATTTGGTTGGTTAAGAATCCTATGTGTTCATTCCCATTAGATGAGGTTCAGGAGCAATAAACTTAATACTTAAATTTTGGAATCATTGGCAAGTATTTCTGCACAATGATCAAAGCCTGAATGGAGGTTAAGCAAAAGAATACAGAGTACAAAATAGGTATGTATTTAAAAGTCAGCTGATACATTTATATTCATTTATTATTCATATGGTGTCTGTCTCCATAAAGGATTTCACGTGGTTTACAATAAAAGACAGACATGAGACACAATCTTTAGAAATAGGGCAAGAGGACAAGAGCTAAATAGAGGAGTAGCTATTAACTCATTATCCCTAACATATGGAATAGTTATAAAACCTAAGCTATGGGTTTTGAACAAAACTCATACATGAAAATGCAACAGATTTCATGGCTCTTACTCACAAAGTTATTATCTTATTAGGAGATACAAGCCTTTTATTTATCTCAATATTAAGAGTAACAAGGTGGATTTTTATACTAGGCACACTAAACAACGTCTTTTTGTAGTGACGGTTATTTTAAAATGCAGAAATTTGTTCCAAAATGGTAGGATGTAAACTCTGCAGGTGGAAGAAATAGAGCAAGGGAACTTTCCACTGGCTGTCCACTTTTTGGCTCTTCCTTGAGGCACTTTCTTGTTTTGTTTTTGTTACTAATGATGAATGTAAAATGTTTGCAGTATCTCCACATGCTCAAGAATTATTAGAAGCATTAATTACTACAGGACAGACTTGTATTTTTCTGGTATTAAATCAGTTCTCTTCTGATATAAATATCATTGAGAATATTAGCTTTTCTTACCTTTTCCTATTGTTGTTACAGGTAATGAAAGAATTGTCTTGTTTTTAGTGTTTAATGTCCGGAAGAATACGGGTTTTAATGAATCACAGTCGTTTGGAAGATGTGTACTCCCATATTTCACCCTCAGTGCTTCATGGGAAGTGTTGCTTAAGTCCTAAGTAAAACAAGCTTCACACCGGTGTCCAACTAACTGGGAATTTGCTGAGAGGGTATTTTACCTATACCAAATTTCCTAAGCTCTAAATTCCCAAACGTTAGATCTAGTCATCCTTGATCCCTCTCTTTCATTCATGGCCCACATCCAGTCCATTTGAAAAATCATCAGGATGCACTCTTTAAAGTATCTCCAGATTTTGACTACTTACCACTTCCTCTACTACCATGCTGGCCATGCTACCATCTTCCCTTGCCTGGACTACAGCCTTAGTTTCCCAATTGGTCTTCCTGCTCCTACAGCTTCCCCACAAACGATATCTATCCTCTATACATAGCTAGGCTGACCCATTAAAATGTAAGGCAGATAATGTCATTTTCCAGTGTTTTCTAATGTCACGCAGAGTTGAGATTACCGTGGCCTTCACCACCATGTGATCCATTTCCTTTCTACCTCCCTGACATGACCTTTCTCCTCTCCTGTCCAAACACTGGTCTCCTTGTTTTTTCAACATACCAGTAAACTTCCCCTTCACAGGCTTTGTACTTTCTGTTGTCACTTTAGTCTGGACATTGTTGAGCTATTCCAGGTTCCATGATTCACTCTCTCACATCCTTTGTACCAATGTGACCTAATTCAGAAAGTCTACCCCTGACCATGTAAAAGACCATTCGATTCCATCATGCCCCCCTCCAACTGACTTTTCTCCATTGTACTTACATAACATACATTTATTCACTTGTACTCTGTTTCCCTTCCCTAGCAGCATATGAGCTCCTTGGGGAAGGTGTTAGATTTGTTCCCTGATGTTTACCCAGTGCCTAGAAGTTCCTTTTTTATAACAGATGCTCAAGAAATATTTCTAGAATGAATAAAGTGATCATCTCATATTTGAGAGCCCAACTCAAAATCTGAGACTACTAGAATGTATTAGCACGTAAGGTGATTTTAGAGCAGTGGTTACCAGGGACTCAGAAATTTGTGCTTAAAAATAAAACCAAGATAATTTTGATATAGATCGAACGAAGATTTTATGAGGCTGAGGCTTAATAATTTGCATTTTTAACAGTCTCCACAGGTGATTCCTTTGCAGGTGTAAGATTTAGTACCATTATTATAGAAATTAGAGTATGGGATCTATATCTGCTTGCTTCAGACATTGTATTACCTGCCTGATCCTGAAAGCATTTGAGCTGAAGTACCTTGATATGGAATCTGGACCAGTCAGTGCTTCTTAACCTTGGCTTCATATTGTAATCATCTGGGGAAAGAGCTCTCAAAGCATCAGATCCTTGGATGTCACCCTCAGCTGTTGTTTAAGACTGCATGGATTCAATCTCCGGCTGCACTTCTCACTGGCTTTTTGACCTTAGGCAGGTTGGTTACCTTCTCTTGGAAACTGTGAGTAGTAATAGTGCTCCCTTCAGAAGATCATGGAGGGGCCCCCCGTAAATGAATTCAAATTATATATGTAAAACACTTAGAATCTGGCACTTAGGAAACCCTCATAAAGGATTAGATAGTATTACTAAGTTTTGGTGACAAAAACCGATCATCTTTATTGCTCTTCTCTTACAAAGAAGACTTGAGATTTATTCTATTCTACTTTGCTGATTCCTTAACTTCCAAGCAAACCCAGCTGCAGTGGTGACAAAGGGAAACAGCTACATCCTCGGGTCATTTCAGGCCCAATCTAGTGAAGCTGCTACCTATATGGGAACGGAATGGAGTGAATGGCAGTGGACCAACTGACCAAAGGATCCTCTCCTGAGGTGGTCATTTTGGATAGTTTTATTTTTTCAAATCCCATTTTCTCAAATATCTCATTCTTACTGGGAGAAATAAGAGAAATAAAATAAATTCAAGAGAAATATCCATCATTATGTACCAGTAAGGCTGATACTTATTTTAAAATAGGGGCTAGCTTGACTGAGTAACAAGGGGAGGAATCTGAAAATAGCACAGTGTGCAAGCGCTAGAAAAGAATGAAAATATTCTTGTTCCGTTGAGAAAACACAGCTCTGAAACAATGGTAGAGATGGAAGAAAATGTCATGGGGAAATTTCATGGGGAAATTATTGGGCAGTATAGTCTGTTTATAAAAGTCTCTTTGGTTTCTTTGAGTCAGTTAAAACTAAAATACAAGTAAAGCTATGGATTTCCCAGTGTTTTTGTCACTCAGAAGTGGTTATATTTAGTGCCATTGACTAGCTATTAGTTGTTTTTTGGAAAGTCATCAGGAAAGTTTTTAGCTAATATTTGGTAAGATCTAATTTTGGAATGAGCTTCTATGACTCTATGTACCTGTCTCTTCTTGTAACAGAAAGTTAAAGAATAATGATGTAATACACTACAAGTGTTGAGTCCCTATGGTTTTAGTTAAATCTAAATGCAAATCAAAATGCATTTTTTATGCCAGGATATTTGGTGAGCTACTTTAATGCTTATTTTATGGTTCCACAGACCATAACTGACACCTATTTGAAAGCACTCAATTTCCAGTATTGAATGTGCAAAATTGCTTTCTACTCTAAGATCACAAAAAGGGCATGTGACGCATACCATAATTTATCTGCCTCAGAAAGTAAGATTTGGTTCTTATAAAGAGGACACATGTTACGTACTTAAAATTTACTGAAACCTGGCTTGCATGTATTCCTTAGGCTTGATGATACAACATTTGGTTATCCTAAGGTAGTAAGACAAATCTTTCAGACAAGACTACACCCGCAGGATCACGGCAGAGGAGGTCAAACCACATGGCGTTATCCAGTTTCTTCCCTTTAATTATAAAGGAAGCCAACTCTGCAAACATTCAGGACCTGATATGTACCTCTGGGTCTGATTTAATACAACTAGTGCTAATCACTGAATTCATCTAATCCTAAGCAAAAGTAAGGAATCAGCCCAGATTTCTCATGGGTGATTGTACAATTTTTAAAGCTTTTTGTAATGTTGAAAATAGTTTAAGAACCTTACGTTCTACCTATTACTTTTCTAATGCCCTCCAATAGTTCACAAATTCAGACTGCAAACCAGTCAACCAGATGATGCTTAAAATCATTTCTTTCCTCTTCCAAAGTGAGAATTTCTCTTTGGCATCTGAAAGATCTTTCTTGGAAAACTTTAAGTCATCCACAGTCATTTCAGTATTTTAAGGAAGAGGCAAATCAATTACTTAGCTCCTCCTTCATCTGAATGGAGTTGTTTCTATTGTTTTTGTTTTGTTTTTACTCTTGATTTTAATCTGTAGTGGGTGGGTCAAACACTAGTGTTCTGGCAAACCAAAATGTAATCATTAATATTGTTTAGGTTCCCTGGCAGTTCATTTAGGAAGTAGGTGATATTTTAAATGGAAAATTACAGACTTAAAGAAATAATAGTGTACATTCGAATGACCCTTTACAATTTACAGTGCACTTACACAGAGGCCAGATTGGTGGTATTGATCTGCTCCAGATTCTCCTGTGTACCTCCTCCAACCTTGGAGCAATGATTAATTTGATTTTCTCCGTTTGTAGAAAGAATTTGCAAATACAATTCTAGGTGTGTGGAATGTGGTTTGAGTTAAGTGGATAAAGCGATGAATATGATATTACAATGTTTATTTAGAGTCTACCTCTTCTAGTTTAGAGGATTATGAGGAAACCTTCAAACGGTCCTTCCTCCGATGAAAATAATAAAAACTATTGTGCTCATGTGTTCCCATCTTTGTATTAGAAATTTTTTCTGAAGATATATTAAAAAAGAAAAAAAATAGCCTCTTATAGTGTTAGGAGTTGAACTTTTTCTGTAAGGTTATTTAGTGGCACAAAGTTAAAACTTTAAAAAAATTGTCCTCTATATGCCAGTTTTTCCTCTTTTATGATCTGCAAAAAATTGAGAATGACTGTAATGCCCAAAAAATGATGTTTAAAAAAAAATGGAAACAACTATAATGTCCCCAGAATGCTGATTAGATAAATTACCGATCACCTTAAAAAAAAAAAAAAAAAAGAGTATAATGCAAACTTCAAAGATCATGTTTTGGAATACTTAGAAAATTCTTCTATTTATTGTTGCATGAAAAAAGTATATCAACAGTTTGACCCCAGTTCAGTCTGTGTGTCTATGTATTTATTCAATGATCAAATTTCACTGAGCATTTACCTTGTTCAGAGCTCTGTGATGAGAACTGGGATAGCAGCAGTAAATAAGACCGTCCCTTCCCTCAAAATCATACGCATGCCAAATAGTACAGGCAGAACCAGTCAGAGTGCTAACGGTTTGGGATTTTGGTGTCTATTTCCTTTTTTAAACCTGACTTGACTTCTCCGAATCCTAGCAGGATCATGTATCAACTCATATTCAGACTACAGCATAAACATGTTTTTGTAACTTTATTCACTTCATGCATATTCAAGGAAGACCCTAGCAGAATAAAAGTTATTTTCTTAAGCAGCTGAAGAAAAGCAATCTCAGTGTAGCATAGCATTTATGATAGTCTCCACCACATGTTGCTACTCTCTAAGATAAAGAGCGAAACTAATGCAGAGAGCACTCTGGTGTCTGGTATTTGCATTTTTCGACTAAGAGAGGCATTATTTTAAAACCTAGTCAAATGTTTCTAGGGAGAATTGATAGAAAAATAGAAGAACTCTAGAATATTACTACTGCTTTGGCTATCCAGAATTTGTGTAAAATCGCTAATTTAGTATCTATTCAATAAGTCAAATACTGTGCATGGTCTGTCACTTTTAATTATGCTAAAAATCCCAAATAGTTTAATTATCAATTCATAATTTTCCTTAGAAAAACTCTTGATTCCACTGGGCTTCTCAATGCATTGCATAATTCAAGGAAACAATTGCCGGTTTTAAGTTAACATTATGTAAAATAAGTCACATATTTTTCATAAGCTTAACATTAAGCAGAATTTATTATTTCTTATGTCCTTAGTGATGAGAAGGTTAATTTTGTTAGGACTTTATGGATGAATAGAAGTTCAAGTTAATATTAAAAGATTTGACAGGAATTTTTGCTGCCTTTTTAGTTGTGAACTCAATGATTAAATTTTGCTCCCACCTTAAAAAAATCATCAAAATCACGCTACAGAGATAATCAAAATCAACACTTACATTTGTGACTTTAGATCTTAGAAGTCTTCACTTACTGCTTAAATGGCAGTAGGCCATTTAAGCCTTCCTCACAAAATTATGATAATTGATATATGTCATTGCCTTCACGTTAGCAGTTTTGGATTTGATAGGCAGAAAACAATCCATTTGATAGATCTTTTCTGCAATACTCAAATTTTTGTTTCACTGATTCTGATCAGATGTATGTGGTTTGTATACTTTGGATTTGTTTATTCCTCCATATGAAATCTATTTGAAATTGCTTTCCAAAAGGAAAAGAGGATGGATTTGGGGCTTGTGAATGCTAAACAGAAACTTATTACACATGTAACAGAGATGTGCTTTCAACTTCAAGCTTTAAAATACTGACTTTGTATCAGTATACATATCAGTATACATCAGATGCATAACATTTGAGTCGTGAGTATGATGGAGAATGTCAGAATACTAATCAGTTTTGCTGTATAGCCACTATCCATATATCTCTTTAGAGAGCAACTCCTTTTGATCCCAAATAAATCTGAGTAAAAGTATCCTAAGTTCAATGAGATTAGTCTGGCATTAAACCCAAACCAAATTGTCCTTGCTCTTGCCCTGCCTTGCCCTGATAAAGCAAATAGTCTAAAACAAGAGCAACAAAAAGAAAGAAAATTAGCAATTGGAAAGTCATTATTCATCTAAAATGTGAAAACCAGGCATGAATTCAGATAAGTTTAGGAACGTTTGATTCCATAGTTTTAGTCTCGAAAGTGAATTTTACTGAGTAGTTTATGTGGTCTCTTTTGTCCTTTCATTTAACACATATGCATGAATATCTGCTGTGTCAGAATAATAACTCATCATCCACTATGATTATCAAGAACAAATTGAGCAACTCTCTTTGAGATTCCAAAGAAGAATGGAAATCTCTACTAGGCCCAGAATGTTCTTATAACTGAGAAAAGTCAGCTGGCCTGAAATGTCTTATTGGTTCTGGCATTAACTTAGTGTGCGATCTACCATAAATGACTCTGCTTCCTTGGGCTGCATTTTTTTTTTCCAGGTTCAGATATTTGTCATCTTTTGAAGCACTATTAACTACCTGTCTTCTGTAGTGAACTTTTGTAAGAATTAAAGAAGATGCCCCTGTGAAGCTTCTCAGGGTATTTATTTGTCGTAAAATCAGTGCAAACCACTTTCATTAAGGTCAGCAGAAAACTCTTCTCAAGGTTTTAGAAACCTTCACTTTCAGATCTCACATGCAAATATATTTGGCCTTTAAATTTCCTCCACAAATTAAAATAACAAAGATTATTTGCAACTTTGTCCTAAATGCCAGATTTTGGGCTTCTGTAGTAGTAGGACAAAATAGCAAAATAAATACTTTATGGATGTGTACCTTCATGTAAGAAAAAATGTGTTGTGGTTGATTTTATTTCAAATAGGCAGAGGCAGAGATAGTCTAATTTAGATTGATGGTTGTCATCCTTTTTTAAAGTCCAGACATAACTTTGTGTAAATGTAAGGTGTACGATGTATATTGATACACCTACATATTACAAAATAATTACTTCCATAGCATTAGTTAACACCTTCATCACATCAAATAAGTCCTCCTCATATGTTTCTCACCACACATCACAATTGATGAGACCTCTCTCCATGCTCTTAATGTATTTACTTGAAACTCGGGTTCTCTCTAGTATGTCATTCTCTTCTTTCATGACCTTTTCTTAGAAATGAGAGATTATTTGATTAAAATGAATCAGATTAGGATTTCCAGGGAAGATGGTGGAGTAGGAAGATCCCAAGCTCATCCCGTGGATGCAACTAAAAACACCATATTCGTGTAAATAACTCAGAAGATGACCAGAAGCCTGGCAGAACAAACCCCCCACAGCTAAGTGTAGAGAAGAGGCCACGTCAAAGTGGGTGGGAAGGGCAGACATGCGGTCGGGAGCCAAACGGACCTGTCAATGGGAGAGAGGGATGCTGCATGTGCATACAGCGGGGAGGATAAGATCCTCAAACCAGGCACCACCTGCACAGGGAAGACGAACCTCCATGAGATTTGGCTTTGAAAAGCAGAAGGGCCTAACAATCCATGGAGCTTAACATGTGAACTTTAAAAATGAATAGGCTCTTCCCTGGGGGAGCAGTGAGGAAACTGAGTCCCTGCCCATAAAGAGAGAGCACAACAGCCCCTCAGAGATACAGCATAGAAGCAGTAGTTTGAAAAACGCCCGGGCTATACTGGAGGGACATTTGTTTCCTAATCTCGGAGCATGTGCTGGAGGAGCAGGGAACTTTGGAAGACTTCGGGAACAAAGAAGTTGGTGGGCGCTATTCCCCCCCCCCCCCCCCCCCCCGCCTACCTCCCAGCCTGAACACACAGACGCCTGCAGGAAGCAGCTCAGTGCCACCACACCACCTAGCTTGCTAACAGTGTGCCCGTCCCCATTCTGTGCTGTGGACATGCTCTCTCCAAACCAGCACCTGGTGGGAGCTCTCCCCTCACACAGCAAACCAGCAAGGACCTTGTGGCACCATGAGCCCCACCCCCATGGTCTCCTGGTCACTCACCTCTCCAACCCTGGAGTTTTCTAAAGTGGCTCCAAGTCCCCTCCACAACAGACCCTTGCAGACTTTAACACCGTGTACCCTCATGTTCTCCAGTAGTCCTGCTCCCTCCAATACACCATTGGGTGGAGCCCATCCAAAGTGGTGTCACAAGTCTGGCAGCATGCAAGCAGCCCTGACGGTGGCCAGCACAGCTTCAAAGTGACTCCTGCCCTGTGGAAAGGGGAAGATAACCACACATACCAGTCTGACTGAGGCCTCAGTGGCGGGCTGGAGCCAGACATCTGGTCTGACTGCAGGCCCCTCACACCAAAGAAGATTTCTCAAGGGGACAACACAGGAAAAGTGCCCTGAAGGACCCTGAAGTCCAGTGCAACTGCATCTCTGGCAAATGCCTGGTGTGACTAAACTCAAGCCCAAGGTGGCCCCAGACTGGCCCATTAACACAGGGACAGAAATGCCCCCAACAGGCAAAGAAAGCCATTGCAAATGACAGTACCGAAGGCAAATGCGTCTCAGCCACAATAGCAGGGTACACACAACACACATAGGAGACACCCTTGAAGTGCTAAGTTCTAATTAATAGGAGACATTGCTCTTCAGGACACTACAGGCCTCTTCTTCATAAGCTGCTAGTTTCTTTTTAAAAAAAAATTTTTTTTTTAACGTTTATTTATTTTTGAGACAGAGAGAGACAGAGCATGAACGGGGGAGGGTCAGAGAGAGGGAGACACAGAATCTGAAACAGGCTCCGGGCTCTGAGCTGTCAGCACAGAGCCCGACGCGGGGCTTGAACTCACGGACCGAGAGATCATGACCTGAGCTGAAGTCGGCGGCTTAACTGACTGAGCCACCCAGGCGCCCCAAGGCTGCTAGTTTCAAGATCAGGAAACCTAGCCGACTTTGCTAACAGAAACACAGAGAGTTAGACAAAATGAGACAACGGAATATGTCTCAAATGAAAGAACAGGACAAAATCACAGCAAACATCTAAATGAAACAGATGACCAATATGCCTGATAAAGAATTTAAAGCAATGGTCATGAAGATATGCACTGGGCTCGACAGAAGAGTAGAGGACTTCAGTGAGACCCTCAACAAAACAGGAAACAAAAAAGAACCAGAGATGAAAAAATAAGTGAAATTAAAAATAGACTACATGGAGGAAATAGACTGGAGGAAGCAGAAGAATCAATGAGCGACCTGGAGGACAGAGCAATGGAGAGCAATCCGGCTGAACAGGAGAGAGACAAATAATAGTAATAAATGAAAATAGACTTAGGGAACCCGGTGACATCATCAAGCATAATATTCCCATTATAGGGTTCCCAGAAACAAACTTCATAGATACAAAAAAGAGGTTGGTGTTTGTCAGAGGCTGGGGTGGGGAGGAGGTATGGGGGTGGAGGAGCAGTGAAGGTGAAAGCCACTGCTAAGTGTTTTGGGTTTTTTTCACTGTTGCCTTTATGGGGAGAATTGGTTGGTGGACCCAATACCCATCTACTAGCCCCTTCTCTCCACTACATTGGAGCTAGTGATGACCATGTGATACATTTCTGAGTCATAGATATAAGTAAGAGTTTACTATTTTAGGGGTTTGCTTTCCTGATAAGAGAGAAGCTGAGCTGGCACCCCACTCTAATTTTATGCCTTTTGCTCCTTCCTGCTTTTTCCTGTTTTCTAATGGAGAGGTGATACCCAAAGATACAGCATCACTCTAGAATCATGAGGCAATAACTATGAGTACAGAGACCTTCACACTGAAGATTGTCGAGTACAACATCAAAAAAGAGCCTGTGTCCCCGATAGCATCTTTGGGAAGCTGAACTAATATCCCACCTCTGGACTTACTGTTCCGTATGAAAAATGGATTCCCATTTGCTTGAACTTTTATTTTTGTTTTTGTTTTTGCTATTTGCAGCTGTGTTCATTCCTAATCAATTTACAATTTTAAATCATTTATCTGCCATTGAGTACCTGTGTGCCAGGCACTGTGCTAAGTGTTTTATATATATCAATTAATTTCAGCCACATGACAGCCATGAAGAAAGTGACACTTCGCTACAGATAACATGCCGGCATATGGGCGGATGGATCCCTGTGTGACTGGAATGGATTTATCAAATGAAGGAACCAGAGCACCAAAGTGTTAAGTGACTTTGCGTAGCTAGTAAGTGGCAGTACTAGAATTCAAACAATGTCAGTCATATTACCAAATTTCATGACTTTATAATTTTCTTGACTTAAACTCATTTTTGCTTAAATTTGATTTATGGCAATGCTGAGGTTCTTTTCAAATGCATTTGTCTTTATCATGAATGTTGCCCACTTTTCTATCAGGGCATTCCTATTATTAGAAATGGGTCTGAACCTCTTCCATTCTTTCCTATTTGTCATTTGTCATTTTCGGTTTGCTCAGGGGTTTTATTTGTCATGCAAAATAATTTTATTGTGAAGTTAAATTCATTAATCTCTTTTATACTTTCTGGTTATTATATGTAGAAATTTCTTAGACCTCTAAGAAAACCATATTTGTAATTTTATTCAAATACTTTTATAGTCTAATTGTTTGATTTTATATCTTTGATCTACCAAGATATTATTTTGGTGTAAGACATGGGGTAAAATTGCAATTTTCCCAGTTTTCTAGAATGCCACATCTATCATGTGTAAAAACTGAACAAAAACAAAGAAAAAAATCCTGCATATTTTGTCTATAACTGAAGTTTCTGTTCCTTTCTATCAATCTCTTATGATAAAGGATATCTCCTTCATAACTGAGGTCAACATCATAAATATCATAACTAATAGAGAATTATGTGAAACCTTTTTGTTTTATTTAAAAAAAATACAAGAATGTGAAACAATTCTATACCTTCTTAAGATTCTGGAAGTTATGGCCAATGTATGAATTTATGAAGCAGACCCAGTAGTATAAACACAGAGAAGGAAAACAAAATATAAATATATGCAAAACATTCTATGATATTAGAAAATCCAAGCATTAACTGGAAATTTATTAGAACAAATCAAAACAACTGAGTAAATTGGCAGAACAAAATTTAATTACCCTCAAATCATAAGTTTTCTTAAGTATCGTTGAGGCTAGATAATGTTTCAAGATTATGATTTATGTTTCTTCTTTATCTACCCCCTGACCATCCACAATTTAAGTAAATCTGAGTTCTGCATTTCATTTCCTCAGGGGAGCATTGACTGAATAGGAAGCAAAGACTTTTTTGTCCCAAGACTTTTGCATAATACTTAGGAGAACTTGGAGGGTTTATGGGGAGGGTAAAGGGGATGTAAAGCCAGAGTGCCTTGAGGTGTATGTTATCAAGATATTGGAGGTCTATCCATAGAAAGTTATAATCTATCTCCTTTCTCCTTTTGTATGCATTCTGCATTGCAGGTTAGGATTGTGGTCTTTTTATTATTATTATTTTAGAGAGAGAGCACGGATATGCAAGGGGAGGGATGGGGCAGAGGGGGAGAGAGAGAGGGAGGGAGGGAGGGAGGGAGAGAGAGAGAGAGAGAGAGAGAGAGAGAGAGAGAGAGAGAGAGAATGAGAGAATCTTAAGCAAGCTCTATGTTCAGCATGGAGCCTGACAAGGGCCCCGAAACCACGACTCTGGGATCAGGACCTGAGCCAAAATCAAGAGTTGAACTCTTAACCGACTGAGCCATCCGGGCGCCTCCAGGGCACCTGGGTAGCTCAGTCAGTTGAGCCTCCAACTTTTGATTTTGGCTCAGGTCATGATCTCAGGGTTGTGGGATCCAGCCCTGTGTGAGGCTCTGTGCAGAGTCTGGAGCCTGCATAAGATTCTCTCTCTCTCCCTCTGCTCCTCTCCCACCCCCCCCCCCACTCTCTTGCTAAAATTAAAAGCATACATACACATACATACATACATACATACATACATACATACATACATACGACACCTACTCCTGAGGGTGGAGGGAAGCAGGACTTCATGATGCTGTCTTGAGGCTGATGTGTGCCATGAGGGCCAGGGTGTTCTGAGTTCTTTGCCTCCTTTTAAATTTCTGCCCTTTTCATGCACTGGTTTTAAAGACCTAAGAGAGGCTCTTAAAATAAGGCTGTGTGATTTTTCTATGCAATACATTCTGATCTGTTTCTAAAACAGTTCTTTTTTTTTAAATTTTTTTTTTAATGTTTATTTATTTTTGAGAGAGAGACAGAGACAGAGCGTGAGCAGGGGGAGGGGCAGAGAGAGAGGGAGACACAGAATCCGAAGCAGGCTCCAGGCTCTGAGTTGTCAGCACGGAGCCCGACACGGGGCTTAAACTCACAGACTGTGAGTTCATGACCTGAGCCGAAGTCGGAGCTCAACCGACTGAGCCACCCAGGCACCCCTGTTTCTAAAACAGTTCTTAATGTGACTACTTAAACATTTAAGTCTTGTGGGACCACCAAAAAATCCCCAAATAAATGGGAATAGATTTTTTTTAATGTGTTAGACTATCTACAAATTTATTTTTATTATTACAAATTTAAAAATAAAAACTTGTGCTTCCTATAGTTAAAGTTCAGTTAATGGCACGTTTGCTAAAAATATGGATAAGAAAGAATTAGGTCTTCTTGTCTTCATCTCTCATCAGTAAGCCTGAGTGGGTCTATGAGACTATCCATTTTTTCCCTTCCCATTTATAACCTCAAGTTTGGGATTTTGGTTAACTTGAAAGATATTAAAAGCTCTTACATAGTTTTACTGCAATTCTGGACTGCCTACAATGTTTCTTGTAGCAAGTTTAGGCAAACAGAATATGTATCTACCAGGCCATGTGAATTCATTTATTGAATCATGTGTCGTAATACATCTTTTAGCATCTACTATGTAGCAGGCATTGTGTGATTGACTTTACAAAGGAAATGTTAAGAATTTACAATCTCATAATCCACTTAGGCAAACAACATAGCTTTTTAGGAAAAGATGGCCATAATAATGGTTCTAGGCTCCTCCAAACTGGGGCTCATGCAGTTGTTTAAGGTGTAGCTATCCTTTCACTGATTCATATGGTTACCCCGGAAGATTCTTTGCATTTAATTATCTGTAAACCAATCTGTAAACCATGTAAACATGTAAGAACTATATTCAAACTTAAGAATCAGACAAACCTCAAGAAACGCGTCCTGTTTATTGCAATTTTAATCTCTTAATGATTAGGATAATTCACTTGACCATGAATCTAAAATGTATGTTTGAGCTCTTTGATTCCATAGATCATCTTCCTGTTTTTGATTTAGATGTATTTCATCTACTACATACAATACTGGTGGTCTTATAGTTTCTTTCTTATATATATCTGGTTAAAGAATTTAGTGTTAGCAGAGCATGATGACTTTAAGCAACATTTTAGTCAGAACGTCTTAAAAATGTTATCACCGCTTTTTAGTGTGTGTGTCTACATGGGTTTTTACTGATCTATTTTAAAAAGAAAAATTTTTAAGAAAAATAAAAAGACAGTGTTATTGTACTCCACTAGCAGAGTGCTATTGTTTAGGGACCAAGTGAGAAAAAGAAACCATTCTCAGTATTTAAAATAAAGAATTTAGTGTAGGAAATGGATGGAATGGGTGATGGAAATTGCTGAGAAGCTATCCAGAGCCAAAGAGGCTATCCAAACATTGGCAAAATCAAAGCTCCCTCCATTTGCAGACTGAAGGACAAAGGAGCAAGAGGTATGATGGTAGCCCGTGGCCATGGGTTACTGTATGAAGCGTGAAGCTAGAGGGCTTCTCTGACAGGAGCTGGAATCTTGAAAGTGAGGGTAGCTACTGCAAAGGCAGAAAAAGCAGTTCCTTGACTTTTCCCTTCCTCCTGCCCTCGAATCTGCAGATGGTCCTGGAGCCTGGGAAAAGCAGATCGCAGAGGTCAGCCTCCCTGGACACAAAGCAGAAGGGGGTACAAGAACAGACATGACCGGAGCAGGCACAGAGGGCATGCAATTCAAGTGGTTTCCAAAAGTGGGGGTGGATTCGCACTGGGCAGCGCACGCTGTTTCTCCTGTGAGTCCCTTACCCTCACTGTTCTCATCCTGTGGGACAGCAAAAGGGAGGCGTGCAGCAATGATGTCAGAGCCCCTTGGAGCTTAAATCAATGACACTTGTCTCACTGATAATACTGCGTCCTGTCAAACAAACCAAGCCACGTAGAAAGTGACTTATTTTCCATAGCTTCTTTTTGGAAAAAAACGTACATTGCCTCTTCACCATGTACCTTAGCAACAGCCACAGAGAATACTTTCGGACTATGGTAGTACAAAAGAATTCCCTAATTAAGAAATGTATTTATTCAAAAAAAAGTGTTTATTTATTCTCTTAGTTTTTTAATTTATAGTTTTATTTATGTGTGACACATGGAACAATTGAACTAAAATGAAAATACAGAAAACAGTTAAATGATGCTGAGTTTGGAACTTGAAAGTTGGATATCAATCAAAGGGAAAAAAAGCCAGTAAACTACATCAGTTGCACTGCTATGCAAAAATAATTAAATCAACCTCAAGGAAACCATGCTATGACATGTACAAAAACTACATTAATAGCAATGGCATAGGACAGTCTGCTGTTCAGGAAAAGATTCAGTATAGACATCAATTACATGCAAGATGCTTCATGACTTGACAGCAAATATTTTCTGCCTGTTTTCCTGCTCCTTTCTCATATATATCCCCTACATCATTTTGCAGTACCATAGGTTTTGAATCAAGCAGCATTCTTTAATATAGAGGTAATGCCTTTAAGTTTCTAAAGAATGTTCAAGTATTTTAGAAGGGAAAAGGAACATTTTTCAATACAAGATGACATGGTGTATAAGTGTGTATTAGAATATGTTAACCAACTGATCAAGAAATATTTATAGGGAGCCAACATATCCAACGCCTTTGTGAAAGGCACTGGACAATATAAGTAGGTGTAAGACTATAGATGTTTATTGGGGAAGCTTACAGCCTATTTGTGGAACAAGGTATGGGACTGACAAGTAGTGCAAAGAAAGTACTGTAGAAATTCCTGTGTTAGATAAAACCAGATCTGATCATACTTCTTAGGCTTAGAAACTGTTAGTCAATAGGATTTGAGTTCAGCCTCCTTAAAAAGACATACAAGGGACTTCATCAGTGGTTACAAATATTTTCTCCATCTTTGCCAGTTACCTTTACCGCCTCACATTTACCCTTCTCTGCACTAGGTTTCTCATTGTATCTAAATGCAGCAAGCGGAGCACACTTTCTGTGGGCGTTAGCATGATGTGCCTGCCCTCTGCAGGTCGTGTCCACTCCTGTCATCTTTTTTTTTTTTTTAAACCAAAAAAATTTTTTTAATGTTTATTTATTTTTGAGAGAGAGAGAGAGAGAGACAAAGCATGAGCAGGGATGGGGTGGGGGGGCGGGAACAGAGAGAGGGAGACAGAATCTGGAGCAGGCTCCAGGCTCTCAGCCCTAAGCTGGTCTCAGACCCGTGAACCACATGATCACGTCCTGAGCCAAAGTCGGATGCTTAACCGACTGAGCCACCCAGGCACCCCTTCTCCTGTTGTCTTTTGGCATATGATCGCTCATCTTTCAAAGGTTATTTCAAATGTCATCTCCTTTCTGTCATTTTCCATGACCAAATCTCCATGAAGGAGATAGCTTTAGTAGGCCTGTCTCCTGTAATACTTAGTTCGTGCTACTTAGTATACTGAATTGTGGTGATTGATGATGAGTCTGTATCTCCCACTAGATTCTTTTAAGGATGGAACCTACCTGGATGGTCCCTCCCTATGTTTTAATCCCTGGTCATTATCACAGTGGTAGTGCATAATAAATGCTTATTTCATATTTGCCTAGCTGAATGGAATTGTGAGGGAGAACACTGTGGACAGGGGAGTAAGAGGGGAATCCTCAGAGTGATAATCCTAGAGGAAGGGAAAGAACTGAGTCCCCAGAGTGATGGAGCGAGGGCAGACATGGAGCACATGTGAGCCAGTGAGAATCATGGGGAGTAAGGACTTTAGAATATTAGATAATTAAGAGGTGAATTGAACTGGGGATCTTTACGTTGTCTCCTTGCAAATGTAGAGTAACAAGATAATGTTATGGTTAGTTTTATAGTATTTCAAATAATCAGCATGATACAGTTTGTACTTGTTATAAATACTTGTAATAAGGTGTTTTTAAGTTGTAACATTAGATTACAAAATGGCTTTTAACCATTTTGATTTAAATGCTACCCTGTGCCTTTCTTATTATATGCATTTTTTATTTTATTGTAAAGGTTTTGATGATTTCTTCTTTCAGTAATGTGCATAAACATTTGAAGGGAGAAGAGGAATAGGTATACCTCTTTATTCTGTTTTAATTTTTTTATGGAACTTATCACTAGACGACATTACTTTCTATTTCTATATATATTTTTCTGCCTCCCTACTTCACTAGAATTTCAGCTCTCAGAAATGGGGGAATTTATCTATTTTGTTCGCTGTTGCATTGTCAGGAAGAGTCAGGAAGAGTCATCAGCATTTAAGATGTGCTCAGCAAATAAATGTTTATTTAATGAATGAAGCAAAGAGAAGTTTTATTTAAAAACCAACCAGCCAACTGACCAAACAGATATTCCGGTTCTGATAATGGTGGAGTAGGTTGTATTCCCCACACCCCACCTAATGTAACAATTATAAAATCTTTTTTTCCAGCTTTTTGAGATATAATTGACATACAATATTGTAAGAGTTTAAGGTGTACAACACAATGATTTGACATATATATATATATAGATAGATAGATATAGGTAGATATAGATGTAGTGAAATTATATTAACATCCATCACCTCACATAGTTACAAATTACAAAATCTTAGAGAAAAATAATGAAGCCACTAGAGAATGAGCAAAAGCAGAATTTGACCTTTGATGTAAGGGTACTGTACTTGTCCTTCTTTCCCACTACTTGGCATACTACAGGGCAGCAGGAACTCAGCAGACAGCTGAGTGTCCAGGGATAGGATTTAGGGCTGCCTAAGTGTCTGAGAATTTCTCCACAGGAAGGAAAGGGTTACAAAGGAGGGAACACCACATTATAAAGATAAACTTTGCTTGGAACTGTGTAAGTGTGAGGGGAGAATCCAAGATCAGTGGAAAGCAGAAGTTTAAAAGGCTCAGTAGAGGTAGAGATGTTAGCTGCTGCCCACCACAGGGAAGACAAACATTTGGAACGAGTCATGTGGCAAATTAAAGGGCTTAAAAATACCTTGTGTTTTTTTTTTATTTAATTTTTAAATTTTTTTAATGTTTATTTTTGAGAGAGAGAGAGAGAGAGAGAGAGAGACAGAGTGCAAGTAGGGGAGGGGCAGAGAGAGAGAGAGGGAGAAACAGAATCCAAAGCAGGCTCCAGGCTCTGAGCTGTCAGCACAGAGCCCGACGCGGGGCTCGAACCCACGGACCGCGAGATCATGACCTGAGCTGAAGTCGGACGCTTAATCAACTGAGCCACCCAGGTGCCCCACCTTAGGGTTTTTATTGACACATCGTACTTTCAGACTAAAAACTGTATTGCGGGATTAGCCCTATGGGATTTTCCCTGAGATATAACAAATCTCAAATTATGCCTGCTTTAACAATATATAAAAGCAAACATTCACAAGTTCAAGGTGAGCAACCAATAATGTAACTGCTAGAGGAAAAAAGTAGCACTCAGAGAACAACACAGAATCCAGTTTCTCACCAGTGTACCATCCATCATGTTCAGAGTATTACGAGCATCACTAAATATGCGAAATAAAATTATGACACTAGATCAAGAGGAAAGCAATAGAAATAGACCAACTGACCCAGAGATGGATAAGATGCTGGAATCATTTTAATAATTTTAATTTATTTAAATTAATTTAGAAGCACCTTTGAAGTTGCTTTTATAAATATGTTCAAGGGCTGAAAGAAAAGATGGTCATATTGCGTGAACATGTGGAGAATCTCCCCAGAGAAATGCTGACCATAAAACAGAATGTAATGTAAACTTGAGAGCTGAAAATGAAAATATCTGAAATAAAAATATCACATGATGGATTTAACAGTACATTAAAGATGGTGGAAGATCAATTAAAAATTATCCAGTTTAAAGAACGAAGAGAAAACAAGATTAAAGACAAGGAACAGACATTAAGAGATATGTGGGATAATATCAAGTTGTCTAATGTATGCATATGTGAAGTCCCAGCTGACAAGAGAGAAAATGGGAGAGAATGAATTCAAAACATAATGCCTGAGGTATGAAAACATAGCTCAGATTTCAAAATCTTAGTAGAATTAATACATAGAAAACCCTAAGTGTACACATCATAAACTAATGATAAAAAATAAAGAGAAAATCTTGAAAGTTGTCAGAAGTATGTGTGTGTGTTAGAATATTAGTATATACAGGGAAACAGTGATTCAAAGATGAATTGAGATGATTGAAACCTCAACAGAAGACAATGGAACAAAATGTTTAAAGTGCCAAAAGGGGATCCTCTCAACTCAGAATTCTTTCTTCAGAAGAAATCTCTCTAAAAAATAAAGGCAAAGATTTTTCAAATAGATAAAAGCTGATAATTTCCTACCAGAAGACATACACTACAAGAAATGCTACGGGCTTTTCTTCAGGTTGAAGAAAAATCATGACTGGCAAACTCAGATCTCCAGGAAGGAATGCAGGAAGAAAGATGATTATGTACATACATGTGAAACAGTTATCTTTTTCTTCCCCCCTTAACTTCTTCTTATTAAAAGACCACTGCTTTTTAATGCAAATATGATAAGCTTGTATGTTATTTAATTATTTAATGGAAATACTATAAGCTTGTGGTTTACAATGTATGTGGGTTTGAAATATATGTCAACAATGACAGAAAATGGGGGTAAATGGGATCATGCTCTATTTAGGCTCTCATATTTTAAGTCAAGTGGAAAAACATTAACTCTAGAGTGATAAAGATGTGCGTGGTAATTATACATAAACTACTTAAATCAACACAGAGGTGGGGCTAAAAGCCCAGAAGATTTAAAATAGAATGATAAATAATAGTTAACCCAAAGGAGGGCAAGAAAGAGATCTGTGCATTTCACTGGATGTAAAATTTAACTTTAATAAGGCGTAAGAAAAATACAAAACAAAATGAACAAAAATAGATCTTGTGGATCAGAATTAGGGAGTGGGGTTCAGGAATTTGTATAACACCCACTCCCCCCGAATATGATGGTCACTTGGTTTGAAACTACTGATGTAGGTTGACTTCACCAACCTTCCTGTGCTTATGAAAGGACAAGGCCTCTCTCGGGCCATTCTCTCCACGCAGACACATCACTCCGTTGGAAGATGAAGCATGAGGAACCTCAGACTTTGTCAGCTGGAAGAAGCTGGATGTGGCCTGATGGTCTGCGAGAACTATGTTATCAAAATGACAGCAGTTACCACAGCCTTGGAGAGCTTAACAGCTTGCTATTTTCTCTTTTATTCTTCCGTACCGCTTGCTAACTTTTATCTTCCCTCAATTTGTCTGCCTTTTATAGGCATTTGATGGGGAGAGAATTATCATAATCTGACACTTCCATTTTTACAGGAAAAGGAGACTTGTAAGGGAATATCAGTGCTCTCTGTCAACTCACACATTTACGGCCCGAGCAGGTTTGGCATTGAGGTTTTAAGGAGACAAGTCTGTGGCACTTACTAGACTTCTATAAAACCAAAGCTGTGTGAAAGATGGAGAATCTGTCAGAAATGCTGGAGAGTCCGACGAGACGTGTGCAGTACATTATCAAGCAGGTCATGAGAGATTTGATATAAGCCTCTTTCTCATGCCCTAGATGTCACCTTCTATCATGCTGATGCAAAAATGTAAAAGAAGTCTCTTCAGGAAATATGCTGATTTGAACTCATGAGAATGATTTATAGTGGTAATATGTATGAGCTGAGCATGGAGATTACATGTGCAAACCTCAATGTGGATTTTTTTTTAAGTGTAGAATTCTTGGAATATAAATGCTTATTTAATGTAATATAAAGTAAAGGCAATTTTAATCATTTTGGCTATACTGATTTTTTTTTTCCAGTAGCCTTCAAGGATGGCAGATAAGGTTCCATATTTCCTGGTACATAATCTCATAGGAATCTTCTAGTTTCTTAATTTAATACCCTGATTTATTGTTATGTCTACTTAATGTCTCTATTTCTGACTCTCTGAGTTGTCTTTTTTTTTCACTCACTTAATATTTATTCAGTAGCTAATATATTCCAGACTGTGCCAGGCCATGGGGATACTATCCCAATCCTTATCTCTCTAATCTAATGAGAGGCGCCACAATTAGAGTTATGAGATATTGTGTTAAGCGCTATGATAAGGAAGTACAAGCACATAGGAAAGGGCATGTAATTCAGACTCGGGAGATCAGGGAACACTTCCTGAGAGATGGGAGATTTCTAAGAGATCTCTAAGGTGAGACTTAAAGAATGATTAGCATTTGGGAAATGATGGAAGAAGAACATAATGTACAGAAGAATGTTGCAAGAAGAGATTCTAGCATATGCAAAAGCCTATAGGTGGGAGAAGGCATGGCAAATTCAGTAAACCCAAAATAACTCAGTCTACCTGAAATATGGAGTGAGGCAGAAGCAACTACAAGTTGTTGCAGTGTTTTAAAAAGGGGAATGACATGGTCAGATTTGTGTTGTAGAAAGATCACTCTGGCTGCAGTGTAGAGAATGGGCTGGAAGGGGGGGTACGTTTGGAAGGACTAGGGTCAGGAAGACTTATGTGGATATTGTTAGTTAATCTGTGGGCAAGGTAATGGTGACTTGAAATGGGATGTTGACTGTGGGATAGAGAGAGGAGTGTAGATTTCTGAAATATTGAAGTGTTAGAATTGCAAGACTTGCTATATTTAAAAAAAAAGGGTCATTGGAATCTAAACTGTTACAAAAAATGTGAATATCAAAAAGGAGTTCATAGAAGTGGTTTCAAGAGCACTGAGGTCACTGTGAAGTAAAACTTCATGTTTAATGAAAGTCACAGATTGAGAAAGCTGGAAGAAACTTTGTGCACAGAGTGGGACTTTCCAGTCAAGATCCCAGAGGTGGAGGAATGTCACGTGATGATAAAGCCCAGGATGTGCAATAGGGGGGAGCTTGTGACTGAAGTTAAGTGGAGGTGAAGGTCATGGGGGACAGAGAGCCAAGGAGGCAGTAGCTGTAGCAGTGGAAGAGATCTTCACATTTCTTTTGAATTTTATTTTATTTTTAAAAATTTTTTAATGTTTATTTATTTTTGACACAGAGAGAGACAGAGCATGAGCAGGGGAGGGGCAGAGAGAGAGGGAGACACAGAATCCGAAGCAGGCTCCAGGCTCTGAGCTGTCAGCACAGAGCCTGACGTGGGGCTCGAACCCACAGACTGTGAGATCATGACCTGAGCCAAAGTTGGATGCTCAACTGACTGAGCCATCCAGGCACCCCATATTTCTTTTGAATTTTAAAACGAAAATTGAGGTTGACATAAAAACCATGAGTCAGACACTAAAGGCTTCGGTGAATGCGAGGGAGTTACCCAGAAGTCAGTAGATGACAGAAGTAAGGAGTCGAGGTTAGTATAGACTGAATGACATTATAGTAAGCAAGCCTGTCTATATAACTCAGAAGAAACAGAAAAAAATTTCCTTCAGTGACATTCTTCTCTAGCTTGCCAAGTCTCCCAGATGGAAGCTGATGAGTGCAGTGTTGCTTTTATAGCCTAGTTACATCTTTGACATCACTACCTCATTTAGCCTCTGCTGATTCACCGTTATAGGATCCCCTTGAATCCTAGTCCTCCAGGAGTCCTACTTTAGTGGTTTCCCTTATTCTAACATGTATAGATCCTTGGAAGTGTGTGTGTGTGTGTGTGTGTGTGTTGGGGGGGGCTTGGGGGCAAGGATAATGGTCATTCTGCCTGTGCAGTTTTTGTGCTCCAATTTTAGCTCGTAGAAATGATGATTCTTTGGGAAGATAAGAAAATGAATCCATGACAAGAGGTCAGCTGAGTATACAGATGTAGTCAGGAGTATATAGACGATTGCATAAGCACAATGTAGTCAGGATGGGCATAGACAAGCACTAAAGATTGAAAACATGAGAAGTCAGAGAATCACGAAGAGCAGCACTGAGAGGAGAGATGTTTAGTCTCTACCCTGTTTTAGATAGACCACTGTGCTTGAGGTTCTGGATTCTGAGGACTTCACTGGAGCCAGAACGAAATCATAGGTTTGCAGGAGTTCATCTTCCTGTTAACAGGGGCATGGGAGAAACAAAAGTGAGATGGAGGGGCAAATCGTATTTATAGAAACAATTATGAAGGCCTTTCATGCCCAAAGTAAATGCTATAAAACAGGGGAGGCCTTTTACATGTCTCCAAACAATGAGATCATTGAAAGCAAAAATTGTGGCTTATTATCTTTACTTTGCCTTTAGGGGTCCCTGCAACTTTATTATAAGATTTGAAGTATGAATTTACAATTTTCTGCTGGGGATTCATTGAACAATTCATTTGCTTTATAATTATATTATTTAGTTTCTTTAATATTTGCTTTCTCAATTTCTTAAAGTTTTCTTTCTTTAATTAAAATCAGGAGTGCTTTAAATGAAAATTTCCACTCAGACTTTCTTCAGACCACAAAAGTGGTGATAATTTGGACTAGAAGCTCAGGTGAAAGCTTGCTAATGGTTATAAATTGTCAGAGGAGACATTACCTTCTTTGTTGTACTCTTCTAAAGAGAGGATTTAGTCCTTATTCATCTTTACTTTGAGAGTTTGGTATACTGGGGTCCATGCTGTGTTTAGGCTGTAGCTTTCACCCCCTGTCTCCTTCCACCCAGTCCTGCGATGGGGTTGTTAGAAACCACTGATAATAAAGCTAATTTTGTCACTTACCTCCCGTGTTCTCACTTTCACTTCAGATTTTGACTCTAGTCCTCAATTTTGTGCCAGATTGGGTAGGCACTGAAAAAGATTTTTTGATGTTATATCTAGCATTTTTGTTGTCTCAGTAGGAGGACCATTCAAGGTATAGAACTCGAAAGCCTTTGAGTTCACTGTCAAGCAGGAGGAAGCCAAATACTGAAAGAGACAGGATGTGAGAACTTCCTCAGAGTGGATAGTAAAAGTTCCTGGGAGTAATGGCAGCTAGAGTCATGCAGGATAAAGTGGGAATCTAGTCTGATGAGCACAGAGGTAGGTTCAAGAGCTGAAACAGGGATGGTAAAGAGAAGGCTGGCTTGTGTTAAGGAAACATGCTATGTGCCATCCAGGAAGAGCGCATTTATATCAAAATGGAAAAAAACATTGCTTCCCATCAGCAGTTTAGCAGGGGGTCTGCTCTAGAACATATAAATTGAATGCACATTATATGGTCAAATAAAGTATCCCTCTTTTATTGAAAATCAGGGGGGAAATGCCAAGCGTAATGAATATGAAAGCAAATGATAAATCTTGCCTCTGAATTCAATGTTTATTCCTTTTTATTCCTTGGAAAGAAAATAGGACTATAAAAGCAAAAGAAACTAGAGTGGACATTAAACTTGTCACAGGAGGTAAAGGTAAAATGATAGCATTACTTCATCTTTGGGGAGAAGGAAGAGGATGAAGTGGGTGGTGGAGGTCAGGAAGGAGAAAATTGGGAATGTGGACGATGAGGCTTGAGGACAGAAGTGGAAGGAAACATCATGAGCAGGAAGAAAGCAAGAGGATAAATGCAGATAATGTAAAAGGGAAGGAAGACTAGGAGCAAAATGCAATGAATGTGCTTGAAAAACTGAGAGACTGAAAGAATTAAAAAACAAAGAAACAGACCCAAGAAATAGATAACGATGAGGAATAGAAAATTTAAAAAGGAAAAGAGTTCAAAGGAGAGAAGAGATGAAAATCCTGAGAAAGGAAAGGAAGTGCAATCAGTCAGTGTTTGTCCGTGCCTCTTGGATTAGTTGTGGGAATGTTTAGGCATGGCTCCAAAAAACATGGTCTCCAGTCTTTGGAGGAACTTACAGATTGTCCATTTACAGGGAGCTTAAATGTTTCTTCCTTAGTAATACGGAACAAAACGAATAGGAAAAGAGGTGTAAACAGCCCATGGGCAGTGAAACAAACCATAAATAATACTTGCTCAGAATTCTTTAGTTTTTATAGGATTTGACTTCCTTTATAACTCTTTAAAATGGGTTTTTAAAAATTATTTAAATAACATGTAATTTGAGTAAATATCTAAAGGAAAAAGTACTTTTCCTGTTCTTCTGTAAACTCTGCCAACAGGTGTTGTAGGACCCACTGCGTTTAGATTGCTATACAGACAGGCTCTGTGAGAGTTCAGTGGAATTTGTGACACACAATTACAAAGCAGACAAAAACATTAGACCTATTTGTTTGTAGGCAGATAAAACATTTACAATCTGATTCTTGCTTTGCTACAGTGTACTTAAAAGTACTTTGAGATATACACTAGATTTGCAAATATGGAAAGAAAAGAAAAGAGGAAAGAAAAGGAAGGAAGGAAAGAGAAAGAAAGAGAGAAAGAAAGAAAGAAAGTGAAAGAAAGAAAGAAAAAGAAAAAGAAAGAAAAGGGAAGGGAGAAAACACCTCACAATTGCTTGGAGGATTTCCCACATACATTTGTTAGTTTTGAAAGACTTAATTTTTTTTAAGTTTTATTTATTTATTTTGAGAGACAGAGCAAGTAGGGGAGGGGCAGAGAGAAGGAGAGAGAGAGAATCCCAAGCAGGCTCCGCATTGTCAGCATGAAGCCCGATGTGGGGCTCGATCCCATGAACTGTGAGATCATGATCTGAGCCAAAACCAAGAGTCAGATGCTTAACTGAATGAGCCACCCAAGCGCCCCTGAAAGACTTAAGTTTTATTAAAAATGTATGAAGACAGTCTCAAGAGTGTCTTAGATTTAAGATGGCAACATTACCATGTATCTAAATCTCTCTATGTAGATTGCCATTGAATTGAACAGTGTATTATTTAACCAAAAAAAAACCAAAACAATAATAATAATTAAAAAATTAAAGAAACCCTTCACTAGAGCAGTTAAATATAGAATAGTGATGGCCACACTCCAGAAACAGATTTTTCTCCATGTAGAGCAAGGAGGAAAATGAAGGGCAAATGGAAACTGCCACCTCATAGCCAAGTGTCCCTGGGAATACGTGGAGAACATGTCAAAGAAAGTCTGGATGTTCACCAACTGGGGAGCCTGTGACAGAGTCACAAAGAGTGTGCTGCATCCTCCATATTTAATGTGTCCTGGTTTATTGCGCACACAAAAATGGTGGCCTACCATAGTTGATTTCTGGTTGCCGATCAAAACAAAATTTAAAAAGCTAGTATCTTCAAAGGAGAAGAGTGCCCCTCTTTATTGCCTTCAGTCTGTTGTATCTCTTAGCTAGCTGGTCAAGTAAATGTACAGCCTAAATTAATCCCTTTTCTCTTCCTCTGCACCCAGAAGGTTCAGGCAGGGATCTGTACCAAGGTCCGATGGACCTCATTTCAACTACAGACTTTCCTTTAAAAGGTAGAGTAAATGGAAACAAAATAGGTCATTATTAGACTCACAAAAACACATTCCAGTTCACAAGAAAAGTACAAACATTTTCTTTGTAAAAAGAATGCAGCAGGAAATTTTAGAAAAATTTTCCCATTTCTTTCAATAAGTATGTGTAATTGCTAAAACTAGAAGTCATATGCAGAATGTTTCCAATGTAGCAAGGAAGCAATAGCCGTTTGAATAGATGATTCAGAATCGTCTCAGACATCTCCATTTATCAACTCCCTCCCTCCTTAGACTTAAACATGTGGCAGCATTTGGGATCAAAGGATGTGGGTTCAAGTCTTGACTTTTTAAATTCTATCAGCTGAATGTTCTCCGAAATGTTGTTTGGTACCTTCACCTGTAAAAATAAGGAAAAAATATTCTATGGTATTTTACGCTTGGTGCAGTTAATACGAAAATTAAATGGAGTGAAACATATAAAAAATGCCTGTCCTGTGGAGGATTCTAAACACATCTTAGCTTCTCTTTCTTTGTCTCACCTTTTCCATTCTCCTTTCCTTGTTTCCATCACCCCTTTCCAATTAGTGGTTCATGTTTCTCCTCCACTTCATAATGAGATTTCTATAACAGACATTTTACGTTTGTCAGCTTTTACTTTTTTACGCCCATCCCACTCTCTTCCTTTCTGTCTTATTATCTCATGGAAGCCCTAACATTTGTTAAGTTAATCTCTACCCAGATCCATTTCTCTTCTGTCCAGTTATCCTCTTTTGACTTCTTGTTGTCTCTCATACCAAAAGCGAGTATTTCTCCTTCTTGCAGTCTTTCCTAGGCATCGTAGGTGCTATTGTGGATCCTCAACTCCAGTTCCACACTGAATTCATTGACCAGTACCGTACCCAGGAAATGGCAAAGGATTGTGGGAGAAAGCAGTTATTAGTCAATGGTTTAGTCTGAAGTCTACAGTGTAGTGGTTAAGTACAGGAAGTCTGAAACCAGACCTTGATTGAAAACACAGTTCCACTACTTCCTGGCAGTGTGAGCTTGGTCAAGATATTTGACTCCCTCGGCCTCAGTTTGCTTAGATTTCCTGGAATTCCTGAGGTTTAAAGGTGGTAATAAATGTAATGTAATTAGCACAATGGCCGGTACATAATAGTAGCACATAAGAGTACATAATAAATGGCCGGTAACATTTGTGGAACACTCCGTAAGTGTTAATTCATACTAATTTGAGGATCTTCCAAATGAGTGATGAGAATTAAGTAAAGCACAGATGAGTGACATTATAGAAAATTACTTTAATTACTTTTGTGTTTATCTTCTAATCTCATACTTTTCATAACAACTCCTTCCTAACAGAAGTTGAACTTTCATGGTTAATATTCAGAAACTGTAATACATTTTCAAATATTTATGAACAGAGAAAAAGAATTTGATCTCAGAATGGTTACTTAAATACACTCATTTTAATTCTGAAGACATGTCTGAAAACTCTATTTACTGGAATGAATATTATAATAACACATTGTGATGGAGGTGCCAGGTAAGGTTCTGAGTACAAGAGCGTTTTCCTCTGGCATTTTGAGTATTTATATTTTATATTTCATCTGTTACTAACAAGTGAAAAACTACCTGGTATTAATTAAAACTCTCTTGACCTTCAGTATGTCTACAGGTAAGACAGTTCTTTCTGTGGTTTGTGTCATTTTCATTACAGGGCTAAAGCATTAAACTTTAATATCTGGTATTCATACATCTGTCAAAATTCATTTTAACTCATGCATAAACATGTCATTTGCATGTTGATTAACTGCCACAATTTCCTCCGTAACAATCTCACATTGGAAGTGCACATAAATCACAACGGAGCAGATTCCTATTAATTCCAAAACTTCATATGAAATAATTGTTGTTTTTCTGGAGAAAATCTGTAGTCAATGTGCAAATTATACATTTTGTTTATACATGTGATCTATAGTTGATGTTGTAATTAGACATTTGTTTATACATGAAACTTGGATTTCCAAATGAAAGACTATAAATATAAAAAAGATTTAGCCAAGCTAAAGTGCAAACTTTGTGTGATCAAATTAACTAGTTTGGCTGCAGGAGGCAGTTGATGAAGCCACTCTGGCGATTGCCCGCAGCGGCATTACCTTCTAGAGGCAGGCGAGGGAGCTCTTCCCCACAGTATCCTGGTCTAGTGGTCCCGGAGAGAACCGGGCGTGAGAAGCCAGCCCAGTCAGAGGAAACACCCCACAAGTTTGAGCAGCATCATGGCAGTACTGTGTTTGGAGACCTTGAGAAACATAATTATGTCCATCACAAAAACGGGAGGCCATTTTTGGATTCTATTCATATTTGGATTCCAAATGGTTTAGGAGGAATAGGGAAGTTACGTGTCTACTCAGAGCTAAAAATGGAGGGCTTTGAACTCAGGAGGTTCATTCAAGTTCATTCCCAGCCTACAATCTGAAGTGTGCTGGAGTCAAGCTATACTATGTGGGTGGGGGCTTTGTGATACAGACCGTGGATTTTGACTTTGGATTCTGGATCGCTTTTTTCACATATTCTTTAAGCGTTCTGAAATACAAAGAAGTTTGTGATCTTTGGAGGGCTGAAATTTTGAACTGCCTGTGCACTCTTTAAAGAATGGTTTTAGCTATATATTTTGGGAGCTCAACAAACTCCTCCTGCATTCTTTTTATTCTGCTTTAATTTGCACTGTGCTTGTCACGAGCCTCATTGCTTTACTTAAAGCATCACGATAGCATGGAAATGCTTATTTTTGTTAACAATGAGAGGGAGTATTGCATAGTCCCCATCCTTAAGACTGAGTATCTGCTGATAACATCTAGGCCTACTTTTAAAGGAGGGTTGATATTAAATTGTGATGGGGTGAATTAAAAAGCTCACATTAAATTTGTTCTCAGAAATAAATGGAAACATCATCTGTAAGCTTAAGTTATCATGTTGAAATGATGAGATCCTTCAATAGGTTTCTAACATTCAGAAAATAGTCAAGGGGCTTATGTATGTTTTCAAGGAAAAGTTAGGAAAATGGCACCCAAATGGCATTTTATGGGCAAATTGACATCTAGCTGTTCTTCAATGAAAATCTTTGGCCAGGGAGGCAGTTTGGGCCATAGCAGAAGCAGCAGGAGAGTGAAGACACCTGCTCCTGGGTCTACAACTAATTAGCTGTATCAATGCGATGTGTATTTTCTGCTCTGAGTCTCAGGCGACAGAGATGTCAACTGTGCAGAATGGGGCATAGTCAGTTAAGGAGTTAAAATTATTCACCCTTATACAGTATTAGAAAAAAACGAAAGTATATATTATATATGTGTATATATCTATACATACAGCTATAAAGAAATAAGACCTATATGTTAGATACAGGTAGATACTAATACACAGAAACATGGCCTGATAAGGCAATATGGAAATAAGAATATGAAATAAGAAAATAAGAATATGGAAATAAGTAAAATGTACAAAAGCTGGAGACAAATAGTTTGTGGATAATAATTATCTTCTGTTTTTTTCATGGCACAGTTGCTTCCAAGTTTCTTGAGTTAAAAGGAAACAAAATGTAAAATATTTCTATCCTGTAGAAATAAGTTTTGTTTCACTTCCAAGTTGAATGGACTACTTTGACTTAATTACTTAAGTCAAAAAGGTTTTCAGAAATTAATACATAAATTTTGCTAAGCAATCTCATTCTTCACTGTACCCTCAGCTCCTGGAACAAGTGCCCGGGGTTATCAGAGATGCTGAAGAAGTATTTGATGAATGTATAAGTAAATGGAAAAAAATATAGGATATGACCCCACCTTAATGGTCTGTACACCATTAAAGGCTGTATATGTTGAGACATTTATATCCTTAAACTGTTATGTTAATGCTGCCTGTATTAGTTAAGGTTCTCTAGAGAAGCAGAGAAAGAGAGAGATTTATTGATGAATTGGTTCACACGATTATAAAGGTCGGGAAGTTCAAATTTTGCAGGGTGGGCTGCCAAACTGGAGACCCAGAGAAGAGCCAATGTTACAGTTGAAGTCTGGAAGCAGTCTGCTAGCGGAATTCCTTCTTCACTTGATCTGAGCCAAAAGGCGGAGAAGCGATGCGGAATTCCTTCTTGTGTGGGGAAGGTCAGTCTTTTGTTCTATTCAGACCTTTAACTGATTGGATGAGGCCCACCCACAGTATGGAGGTGCTTTGCTGAAGGTCCACCAATTTAAATGTAAATCTCATCTAAAAACACCCTCACAGAAACAGTACTTAGAATATATCCCCCAAATCACCAAACTAATCTTTTCACCTTAGTTAAGTAATGAAATCAGTCAGCTCAAAAGGCATTTTGAAAGTTTACAATTTTATTACTTACATGTCTACTACACGTGTGGCCCTTTGCTTCATACTGGCCTTACGTAGGTGAATGAAATAGACTTCCCATATTCACAGAACTTACCGTTTGATGGTAAGATAAACATATTTGTAATATCACATTATGATTTTCATGTGCAACGTGAAAAAAAAAATGCAACCTAAATTTTCTCTCCTTAGTGTCACAATTACACACTTACGACACCGACTTCTTGTTCTTTGTGCAATGCTCACCCTATCACTGTGGCCTCAGCTCTCCTGCCTTTTCTAACAGTTGCATCCACAAAGGCCACACTTGTGTTGATCGGGACCTCGGCACTATTGCTTGTTAATTCGGATGAGTTACCTTAATGCTCAGAGCCTCCCCGTCTTCATTTCTAAAGTAAGTGAAATAATTTCCACAATGTCACAATGGGATGGTAATGTGATCGACAGAAAGCTAGAAGGTTTTAGTGGCAGTTGGTTAGGAACTTTACAGAGATAGCAAGAACAGAGAGCAGTTACATACAATAGGGGTTGACACGGGTTTTAGAGGTGCAGGTATGGCTTCTCGTATTCCCCCCGGAGGCCTGTGGTATCCTGCAGCTTTGGATGACGCTGCCCGCGTGGAATAAGGACCTACCAAGCAGGAGAAGCTTCCCTTGCCATTTTCAAGCGTTCTTTATACGCTGCTGTTGGTATCAACCAGGCTGTTGTAGAGACTCTGGCTGCGTGCCTGCCTCCTCACTAGGTGCAAATAACTAGTGCAAAATAAAATTAGCACCTTCCTGAGCGTTTATATGGAGGTGGAATGAAGTGAGGTTCTATTACCCACGATCAGGCTTCAGCAGGCCTGGGCTTCAAGCTCTGTGAGGGCCTTTCCTGCAAACAACTAGCTCACAAAGATCCAACGTGGAAATGTTTAAAGCACCTGGCATATAGCAGGCGCTCAAACATTTAAAAACTGGAATTCCGTGACATATACGATGCGCATAATTCTGTAGGTGTATTACTGCATTATTAAATTGAGTTGAAAAGACAATATTCTGGGATCTGGGTTCTCTTTGTTGCTAACGTCAGCCATCACTGCAAGTTATTATATTACTACGAACATATTATTCTGTATATTATCATTGAGTGTACTGTGCTCACACTGTATTCAGATTTTTCATATTCCTAACCTCTTGTGCATTTGCTATATTTTAAATTCTCTAAAAGAGGAACACCGTTCACCTTTGAATGTCACCAGATATTTTATTCATTATTTTGCTCGGGAACAGCAGTGTATATGCTTAAAGGTGATTATTCAAACATTTAATTGGTTTTAGGATGAGTTTTTTTCTTGATTCTCTTCATCTTAAGAGTAGCAAATTGTACTACTTTTGAACACAAATTATACATTTAAAAGAGGCATTTGGTTGTGTTATGTTACAAGTGAACAACATGCAAAACTTGTGATTGTGTTTTATGTCTACTGACTTAATATTCTCTTTATATATGATGCTATATTTGTGTTTTTCCACAATCTAGATATAAACCACTTTCTATTCAACTCCAATTGCTCTTACCATAGGAGAAACTGTTAGCAAGGACAGTTGTCTGTTGGTAAAATTCACAAGTGATCAAATAGAGTACAAAAGTAAACGTGACTTTGCCACCCAAATAGCCTGACACCGCCCCCCGCACCCCAGCAGACACACACACGAACGTTCACACTCACACCACTGAGCACTCCATTGACTTTATAGATCTTTCACGATGCAAGTAAGCCCTTTATCATGCCATGCCTTGATGCTTCATGGCTTGGCTCCTTTGTCTTGAGCCCCGTCTCCAGCCACAGCACCTTGGCACGCTGTGCTTTAGCCACAGTGACCTCCTTTTAGTCTCTCAACTGATCACGTGCCTTAGGACATCGATGTTTCTTCTGCCTGGAGTATCTTTCCCTGCCCTTGTTGAGTAGTTACCTTCTAGGAGTCCTTCAGAACTTCTTTATAGAAGCCATCTTAGACCCTCTGAATTGCTTAAAAGACTCCAGTTATAGATCCTAAGCATCACATAGCTGTCCTTTGTCAAATTTGTCTCTACTAAATTTCACATTTACTTGTGTGAACTCTTAATTGCTATGCCTGCCTCTCCATCTCTGTTGAGCTATGGGCTCTGTGAGGGAGTATTTGTCAGTGTCTGCTCACCGTAACAATCCCCCAGTGCCCAGCACTGTGCCTTGGAGTAGCTGAAGCTTGATAAGACTCTTTGTAGAAAGAGTGAAAAATGAGTATGAGTAGAGCATGAAAGCATATAATGTTGGCCAAGTTTCAAGCCCACATATTTGTGCGATTGAATATCAGAAGACATAATAGATGGTTTAATTTATGTGTTTGGAATTTAAAATCAAAAGATTTCAATGAAGGAAGTGTTATTTATTTCTGCCCTTGCTTTTGATTCCTTAGGGCACCTGCTAATTTGTCAAATGCCTTTGATGAAACTGTTTGCATTTGGTTTAATTTTTATTTGTTTTCTTGTCATCCTCAGGGAGCAGAATGTCTGTCTGACTCACCCTGACAGATCAGCTATGGCAGGTCTGCTGTTATAGAAAATTCTCCACCCCAAAGGCTCTCCTGCAGGGAAGCCTCATGAGCAAATGCTGTCATTAGCAACCGTGCATTGCTGAAGACACACAGTGAGAAAATATGTCAGGCATTGTTTCGATGCATAGGTTTAAGTAGAAAAGTATAAAGATTTTCAGGATATTGAATACAGATTAAAGCAATAACAACCTTTAACCCGAATCTTGAGAGTTTCCCTTTTCGTTTTTATTTTTTGATTTTTCTTCCCCATCTTTTGAGAATTCATGCATTTGTCCTTGTATTTTTCAGGAGAAAGTACTTTCATCAGAGAATGTTTTAGCTATATGATTGGATTTCCCTTCACTTTTTACATAGTCTGTTTCATACTTTTTGATAAGATCTCTTTTTTCTTTTTTTAAAATGTACCTACAACCATATCGCACTGTCTTGTGCATAACAGATAACCAATGAGTGTTTGTTGAGTTAATATTCTGCCCTCACAAACCATTCTGGGAAATAGTAATTTTTTTCATTTAATTTGGTGAAGGTATAATGTTTATTTTTTAATTTTCGAAACTGTGCACTAGTGGGATAATACCCGGCTCTGCATGGGACAAAAAAGTTGGATGAATGAATTCCTGATTTGACCAAGAATGAAGTCTCTTAAAAAATAGCAGTAATTTTGGGTGCCTGGGTGTCTCAGTCAGTTAAACGTCTGACTCTTTGTTTCAGCTTAGGTTATGATCTCACAGTTTGTGGTTTCAAGCCCCTCATTGGGCTCTATGTGGAGACTGCTTCAGATTCTCTTTCTCTCCCTCTCTCTTTGCCCCTCCCCTGCTCACATGCTCGCTCTCTCTCTCTCTCTCTCTCTCAAAATAAAGAAATAAACTTAAAAAATAGTACTAATTAGAATAATAGTCAGGATTAAAAGCAGATTATTAATGGGTACTTTGAGATAATTGTCTTACAGCTGTTTTCTTTCTGGTTGTTATAGTTCAGGAGGCATCTATGCTTTGCTGCTAATTAAAGAAGGATTTGAAAAGGGAGGATGGGTTTGAGATTCATTTGTAAGTCTAGTAGGAAAGGAGTCACAGAAATATTATTTATCCTACTATATCTAGAGAAATAGTTGTAATAGGAATTTTCTTATCTGATTCAAGTAGATCCTATAGTTGGTTACATCACTGAAGAAGAGTCAGTGTGAGGAATCATCAGAAAGTGATTCATGCCTGCCTTAAATATTTTAATCTTTATAAAACATAAATCTGTTGTTTATTTAAATCTATTTCTGAATATCCTTCATTTGTCTTTCTAACTATAGATTGCTTTTCTGTGTGCCTTTATCCTCATTGGAAATATGGCTGCCAACAACACCTGTCTGAAGATCTACCTAAACGGGAGCAACTCCCCATACCTTCTCCCTGTTTCTTTCATAGTTGGAAAAGTTCCAGACGTGGGATTAATTGGCTAAACTTTGGGTAATTTGACAGAGCCAGTACTAGGACAATAAACTGGGTGGGCATACTTCCCAGAAGAGTGTGTGTGTGGTTGGTGGTAAGACAAAACAAGGGGTCCTTGCAAAAATTTCGGTACCTTCATTGATATTCAGCAACTAAAATAAATCAGTTAAATAACAGTTACCAGCTCTGGATATATGTGAAAGTACACTCTGATTTTACATGCATTACCTTTTCCATCATTACAGCAGCTTTTCTAGTCAATGCAGTGAAGACCCATGACTTTTCCCATTCAGAACCCCTTCTCTATTGGGAAATGCCCCCACGATTTTTCCGTGAATTCACTTAGCCATTCTACATATAGCACACACATAGTTCCTGGCATAGAGGAGGTAAGCAATAAGTGTTATCGAATAAATAAAAGATTAATATGGATTTAAACATTGCTAGAATCAGAATAAGTAGATCTCTAAGTCAAATGTCATCTAAGTATTGCCCTAATTGAGCATCCCTCAAAAAGTAAAATTGACAGTAAACTTTTTTCCTTAAGAACACAAATTCTCATCCATTATTCCTAGAAACCTTGAACTGCTTGGTGTTCTCTATACTTCAGCCTTTTTTCTGTTCTCCCTATTTTTGCTGGACTCAATCCCTCTGCTTGCGCCATGGACTCTTCCTCCTCCCACTTCAATAACTAACCCCTACCCTTCTGCCCTTGTGCCATCCACCTCCTTCAGGAAGCCTCTCTGAACCACTGGCTGGTGGTTCTTTCTCTTCACTCTCAAAGAACTTGGGTTTTAGTCCAAGTTCTGTTCTGCACTGCATGATATAGGGGAAATTACCTCACCCATTTTGGTTTCAGTTATTTCTAAAACAAAGGAGGTTGTACTAGATGAATGGGGTTTAGTTTCTTTTTAGCAGCCAAATCCTCTTATTTTATAAGTAAAATTCTTTCATGGAATTCAATATACACATTAATGGAAGTCATGTCAGAGGGTGCAAGTATCGTGTTTTCTCTAATGATCTGAAAAGCATCTTGAAATCATGGAAACTACTCCACTCTACACTGCCTAAAAGAGGCCACCCTTGTGGACACCTTGTAATCCCAGGGGCACCTCGCTTAGAAGGTAGAGCACTACAAGGGACTTCAATCATATTACATTATGTCCTCTCTGTCATACGAGAGGAGATAATCAGCTTCTTTGTTTTCTGATAGTTGAAATGAAAGCCTTCCCTTCTCCAAAAGGTAGATGCTCAGGAAAGGATATTGAGTTCATGAAGGGATGAGCATAAAACCAGTCCTAAAAAAGCACTCTGTGGACCAGCTGGGGCCTTGGAAATGGCTGCATATGGTAGCCTGAAAATGCAAACACTAAAGAACTAATCTCAAGTACAAATTTAATTGCCTTAGCCAAATCTTAACATTTTGTTAATTTAACCACTCAAAAATTTTCTGTTATCAGATCAGTTTGTTGTAGTGATAATACTCAGTCACACCCTCTCAATATATCAAGTTAAAAATCACATAAAGGAGGTCTTCTAGGGGTTGTCTGGCTGCCTCAGTAGGTAGAGCATGCAACTCTAAATCTTTGGGGTGGGGTTGTGAGTTCAAGACCATGTTGGGTATAGAGATTACTTAAAAATCACATCTTTAAAGGAGATTTTCTAAAAAGGGGAACACAAACCAGAAAAAATTATACTCAAAAGGTTTATTGTTTCCCTTTTGTTGACCAATCTTTAGGGTAGAGTTTTATGACTCTCACTCGCAAAGCAAACCTTGTTTTAGAACCGTTTATATTTCAGCTGCTAATCAAGAAAATAATTGCGAAAAGTGCCAAGACTCAAGGCTTAGATGTGTTCATTGAATTGATGTCCTTGCTGGAGCTAAAATTAATAAAAGGTTGCTGAGAGACAGCCAACTCAGTGATATATTCTCTTTTAAAATCCTTCTAACTATCTCAGCTCTTCACTTTTCATATAGAAATGCATGATCTTCCTTATTGGCTTGGTACAGAAAAATTGCATTCTGGTCAAATTTACTATTATTTTTAAGTTTTAAACAAAGATAATGCTTCTCTAGCATTAAAAGCTTGGCTTGACTTGCTTTTATGCTTGAGTACTATTCAGTACCAATGTTACACAAAAACTGATTTAAAGAGTGATGTTTGGTCAGAGATGGGGCAACAGTAGAACAGGATGATTTGTTTTGGAGAGTCTTAGAAGGAATCTTATTGATACAATATACAACAACATGGATCCAAACATTAGAAGAAGAAGTATAATGTGTCTTTTATAATATTACATTTTCTTTGGATAACTGTTGAAAAGTTCTGCTTACTGTGATTATTTACAGGAATAGAACTAAAGTAATAAAATTGCTAGGGAAGACATGTTATTTGAGAAGTTATGAGGGACTAAAGCCTGAGGTACTCTGGTTTCCTGGGATATCATTATTGGCTCAGTGCCAACTAAATATCATTGCTTCTCAACGAATTTTCATAAAATTGTGGGGCTGCATTTGATAAAGAATTACCTTGGCGAAGACACGTGAAAGGTTAGAATGTTTGGTTATATAATCTTCAATTTTATCCTTTTCTGCATTCAAGTTTCTTTCCAATTAACAACAACAAAAAAGATTTAGTTATGCAATATAGTGTAGTGGTCTAAACATAATTTATGCAGCCCAACAGCTACATAATTTTTTTCTGGCATAAGTAAAGGACCATTTTAATGATTGTTTCATTTAAAATACTTTACATACTTTAATATTGACATTTTATTTTTAAGATAGACATAATCATATTAGTGTTTTATCCCAAACAGAACATTTTTTCCATTAATTCTAATTAATTCTAATTAATTCTAATATGTGGCAAAGGGAGGGGGTAGAGTAGGTAGTCAAGGAAGCTACCAAACTAACATTTAGTAATTTAGGGATAGAGTTCACAATCACAAACTGTAAAAAAAAAAAAAAAAAAAAAAAGACATATTTTGAATCTCAGAAGATAATAAACTATTGTTTGCATGTTATAATTTCTTTTAGAGAAGTGGTCCATTTGAACTCTCTGAAGCCGAAAGGAAAGAAATATTATTTGAGAAGTAAATTGGGTGCTGAGTAAAACTTCCTCTGTTCAGTCATGTATCTTAAAAGTTGAAATAGTCATTTCTCTGATTTTGTAATGTGTCCTAACTTCACACCAAACACTAAACAAAGTGTAATAGATTGTACAGAAATGCCAAGGCATGTAATAATTTACATGTTCTGTTTTGTATATAAAAAAAATCAATATTATATATTATAAACCCTGTGGGATGCTGACACAGAGAAATCCATGTTCAAATCAGTTCTTGTGCAGATAAATGACCCCTGATGTAAATCAGACAATGATTAGGCAACATATTTTCTGATCTATATATCTATAGTAGAAACTACAGAAATAGATGAGTTGTGACTATTCCTATTTTAAAAAGTATGGTTACATATGAGATAAGCTTTGGAAAAAGATTCAAAGACATTTATTTCTTCTTTTTTGCAGTGAATGCTTTCTAAATTTAACCTATTACTTCAGACTTTCCTTTATCAACCATGATCTCCTTCACAGCTTGTGTATTCCTGTTGTCATTTAAATTTTGCTAATAGCAACAAATAGTTGAATACTAAAAGGAACAAAGACAGATATTGTACATTTTATGAAGTGTTTTCATATTTGCCTAATCATCATAATGACTTGAGTGGGCACAGCTGAGAACAGGTGTGAATATCATTGTTGTACAGATAAGAAAATTGTTGCCAAGAAGATAAATGATTTACATTGTCCCAGGCTCCAACAGCGTGGCTGGAGCTCTCCGTAGTTTTATTCGTAGCCACAATAAGCCTTTACTTAAGGAGCCAGAGCATGGTAGCCATCCTAATAGAAAGGCACTGTTGTTCAGGCAGGTTAAGGAGGTATCATCTCAGACCAGCAAAGGCAGCCAGGACTTCCCTAAGCAACTCCCCAAGCTGAATACCTTAGTTCTGCAGCTTACCACTCTGAGAATGCTGCCCACCTGAGGGCAAGCATGTGTCAGTTACAGTGGGTTTCTGGGAAGGGTGCAAAGAGATTTTTTCCTATTGAGTTTGGCTTCCTTTCTGGGTAGAGGTGAAAATTAGTGACACATTATTGTGATCTAGAGTAAAAAGGATATAAAAATATCTTACCCTTATTAACCCAAGCTTCAAACTAATGAGATAAGAGGGGAGGCAATACCTCTGGTTTTATTTTGGTAACTATTTTTTCTTGTTCTGGAATTAACCCAGATTACCCCCTCTTGAATTTTTTTTTTTTTTTAACAAAATACGAAATGCGACAGAGTAGAAGCTCTCTCTCATCCCATTCCCGTCCCTCTACCCCCAGAGGTAACTAATATTCTGAAGCTGATATGTATTTTTCCTCCATATATTTTATACTTTTGTGATATATCATGTGTGGCTTACCATAGTGTTTTCTGTTTTTTTAAGAGTTACACAAATGACAGCATAGTATAGTTGACATTGAATCTTGCTTTTTTCCCCTGACATTTATATTTCTCAGATTCAGCCTTGTTGATATGTGTAAGTCTGGTTTGTCCTTTTCATGAATATACTACAATTAATTTTTCCATTCCTATATTGATTGACATTTGCAATGTTTCCATTCTTTTTATTAAAAACAAGTATAAAGGTTTCCTTATGCCCACATTCAAGAGCTCCTCTAGGGTTTATTCTTAAGGGTAGTGTTTCATGTTCAGAAGGTATAAACATCGTCAACTTTTTTTTTTTTTAATTAAAAAAATTTTTTAATGTTTATTTTTGAAGGAGAGAGATAGAGCATGAGCAGAGGAGGGGCAGAGAAAGAGGGAGACACAGAATCTGAAGCGGGCTCTAGGCTCTGAGTTGTTAGCACAGAGCCTCATGTGGGGCTTGAACCCACAAGCCATGAGACCATGACGTGAGCCAAAGTCAGATGCCTAACCAACTGAGCCATCCAGGTGCCCCCTTTTTAATTTTTTTAAATGTTTATTTATTTTTGAGAGAGAGAGAAAGAGAGACAGAATCTGAAGCAGGCTCCAGGCTTTGAGCTGGATGTACAGAGCCTGACGCGGGGCTTGAACTCACGGACCCTGAGATCATGACCTGAACCAAAGTTAGATGCTCTATCAACTGAGCCCCCCAGGCGCCCCGTCATCAACTTTTTTAAGGTATTGACAAAATACTGTCTTCCAAGAGCAGGTTATGACAGCTCCCATTTCTTCCTACCGTGTCAAACAGTTGGATATTGACATTCTCTATAATAGTCTAATAGAGGTAAAATGGCATCCCATTGTTATTATAATTTGCAGTTCTCTAATTATTAGATTGACCATAGTTCCACATTGTTTTTAAAAAGTTTTTTGATGATTATTTATTATTATTGAGAGACAGAGCATAAGCAGGGGAGGGGCAGAGAGAGAGGGAGACACAGCATCTGAAGCAGGCTCCCAGCTGTCATCACAGAGCCTGACACAGGGCTCGAACTCACAAACTGCAAGACCATGACCTGAGCCAAAGTCCGACACTTAACCAACTGAGCCACCCAGGCACCCCTATAGTTCCACATTGTTAATGGTCATTTGAGTTTCTAACTTTGTGAAATTCCTGATCTCATCCTTTGTCCATCTTTTTAAAATTAATATTTTTTGCTTCTCTTTATAGGTGTTTTTTGTAGATGTTGGAGGCCAGTCCGTTTGCCCTGTTGCAGGACAAAAAGTAAGTTCCGAAGATCTCTGTGGAACGTGGATTATTTGAGAGAAAATGATAAAATGGTAGTAAATAACCTCAAGACTACAGCATGCATGAGTGTTCCCATATTTGCTCCTCTTCATCGTAGAGCAAAATTTTAATAAGTTGTCCCAAACAGGGATACTGCTAGGGGGACCACCTTGGGAAGCCCTCTCAGTTTTACCAAAGTGCATGCAAATTAATAGAAATTGTATCACTTTGTTATGATGATTTGTGTAATAATAATTCAGCTTTGAGTGAGTTTGCTGGGTGATTACTTTGTATTTCAGGTGGGCAGTTGTAAACCTGTACAGTAGCATGTTTTGTGTCTTTAAAAGACCCACTGGAGCTAGACTTTTCTCTCATTGATAGGCAGCACTAGATCTTACTGTTCTTTTTGTACCACAGTTGGCTTCAAACCTGTAGCTTGATTTTAACTTTGCTGTTGGTTTCCTTGTTGGTTCAGAAATGTAAAACTTGAAGATAATCATATTTATCGTTATTATTTTTTACACTTTTTCTTCTTCAATCATATGAAATCTTTCCTACTCTTACATCATAATATTTTCCTATATTTTCTTCTCAAAGTTTTAAATACTTGGTTTTCATATTAAAATCTTTAATCTGAAATATATTTTATATATAGCATTAAAAAAAGAAATATAACTCTATTTTTTCCCTCTATGGATTGTCAATTTTTTTCAGTACCATTTATTGTCCAGTCCAACCATTCCAACTATTTGTTGTTGTTTTTTTAAGTTCATTTATTTTTGACAGAGACAGAGAGAGACAGAGCATGAGTGGGGGAGGGTCAGAGAGAGGGAGACACAGAATCTGAAGCAGGCTCCAGGCTCTGAGCTGTCAGCACGGAGCCTGATGCAGGCAGGGCTCGAACTCATGAACCTTGAGATCATGACCTGAGCTGAAGTCAGACGCTCAACCGACTGAGCCACCCAGGCCCATTCCAACTATTTGTAATGGCAGTTCTCTTGCTATGTCAAATTCTAACGTAAGTTTATGCATGCTTACCTCTTTTCTGTTCTGTTTCATTGATCTATTTGGCACACCCTGCACCAGTATCATGCTCTTTTTGTTACTGTAGCTATATAAGCCTTGATACCTTAATTCGCTTTAAATTTTGTATGTAGGCTTATCTAATCTACAAATAACACCAACTGTACTTCTTTACTGCAACTATTTCTTTTTCTTGTCTTATTGCATTGGTAAGTATTTTCAGTATAGTGCTGATTATAGAAGAGATGATCCTGTCTTGTTTCATTTTAAAGGGAATGTGTCTGTTATTTTGACATTAATGTTTGCTGTATTTTTAAATTAACATTTGTTATATTAAAGTGTTTTTTTTCTAAAGGAGTTTGCTAACAGTTTTAATAATGAATGATGATGGCATTTAACCAAATGCTTTTTCTGCATCTGTTGAGATAAATATATCTTTGTCCTTATTTTCATAAATTGCTTAATTTCATAAATTATAAAAAAATATTCTGTTAGGCTATCCTGATATTTCTGGGATAAACCCTATTATATGCTGTATTTAAAAATAAAACAGGTAGTGTTGAAGGTTCCTCAAGGTTTTATTTGAGATAATTGGATATATGTTTGATAATATAAAAATCACCTTTTATATTAAAAAGGCTTTCACTGCCCATCTTTTTAACATATTTCCCTGACCCATTACTCTACTTCCTTACTCTCCATTCTTTTCTCTCTAGCACTTATCATCATCTGATGTATTGTATATTTATTTGTTTATTATCTGTCTCCCCCAAGAGAATATAAATTCAGAGGGAGCAGACCTTTATTTTGTTCACTGTTCTTCCCTAAATAATGTGAGCAGAATATTTGTTTATTGGATTCATGCACTTGAGAGAATTATTATAGGTAAATGAATTAATGTATAAATGAGTGCTATTAACCCTTTTTTTTCCTTTTTCTGGCATTTTCCAATTTGATATTAAAGTTATTCTGGCTTCACAAAATGGGTAGCTATCAAACATTTCATATAAAGCATAATTACTCCTTAGGATTTGATAATGTCTACTGCTTTCTGATAAGTAGAACGTGATGAATGATTTCATTTCTTTAATGTTAAGGTTCTACTTAGGTTTCTAAAATAATTCTTCTTGAGCTATTTTTGGTAGTTAATATTTTCCAATAAAATTGTTGCTGTCTACATTTTCAGGTTAATTGGTATATTAGTTTATTATTACTGCTGCAACAAATTACTACAAATTTAGTGGCCTAAAACAACACAAATTCATTATCTTATAGTTCTGGAAGTCAGAAATGTAAAATGAGCAAGCGGGGACTTTTCCAGCTTCTAGAGATTGCTTGACTCATTGCACCACTCTGAGCCTTCCAGTTCCCTCTTGTAAAGACCTTTGTGATTTCAGTGGACCCACCTGGATGATAATTCTTCCTATCTCAAGATCTTTAACTCTATCACATCTGCAAAGTCCCTTTTGCCAGATTTTCACAGGTATTGGGAATTAGGATGTGGACATCTTTTGGAGGGCCATTGTTCTATACCTGTCACAATTGGCATCATATTTTTCATTGTATTTTCTCTTCTTTCTAGATGTTGCCTTTTTTTTTTCATTTCAAAATGTGTTTTTTTTTTCTTCGTCTGTCACTTTCTCTCTTAATTAGTTTGCCCATTTTATGTTATATTTGTCTGTCTTACCAACTATACCCTGAACAGCTTTAGCAGGGTTCCTGCTAAAGGTTGGAAAGGCATGGTCAGCCATGCCAAGTTAATTTTCGCCCACCTGTCATTTCCCACTAGTTCATCAAACGAAACTACTTTCTTTGTACTCTGGGCATGCTAAGTAACCCCTGTTAGCATGCTTCCTAACTCGGTGTTAAAGGTAACGATGCATCCTGGACATTTTCACTGTGCGTCCCATTCCCGCAACTGCTCCTTCTCTGCGAACGAAACCTCTGAGCTTCCTTTCTCTCGAGTCTCGGCCCCTGGGAATACCGAACGAGGTGAGCGGGCTGCTCACCTTACTACTCCTTCGGGGCGGAGGCCTGGGCATGCGCACGGCGGATGGGAAGAGAAAGCACGGGTCTCGCCCCTGCTCCTCCCCACCCGGCTCTGGGACCTGTCAAGCTGGTTCCGACATCTGGGGAATTAACGTGTCCCGCCCATCTCCAGCTCCGCGCCCCGCCCTTGTTCCCTCTCCGCTTCCAGCTCCTACGAGTGAAAGCAGCTACAAAGGGCTTGAATGAAACGTGTGTGGGTTTAATGAGTCGTAAACCACCAGGGAATCCAGTCTCCCCACAAACCGGCATCTCTCGGAAGAGGCAGAGGAGGGGGAGGAGGCAAGGAGCGGAGCGCTGGGTGTCGCCCTCGCGCGCAGCGACAGGAGCCGCGGGGAGAGGCCGGGCCACCTCCCCCTTTCCGGCCATGCACCGCCTCGCCCGCGGCGGCTCCAGGCACCACACTCTCCGCCCGGGTAGCGCCCGCTGTCGCCGCCACCAGCTCTTTCGGCCGCCGGCACGGCACCGTCCACCGAGGAGCGGCGCCCGCCCTCCTCACTCTCGCCATCGACTCCCTTCTCCGCCAGGACGCACCGCCCAGCAGCCGGCGCCGCCCCCTGGTCAACTTTGAGCTGGAGGAGAAGCAACTTTGACAGTGACCACGGGTTTCGCATCCCGCTTCTCCACGGCAGCCGCGGCCTGGCGAGTCGCTGGGGTTAGGTGGGGCAAGAGTTTCCCGGGCGCGTCTGCGCGGCGTCTGGCTGTTTGCAACCTGTTTCCAGCGAGCCGGGAGCGGGATTGTGGCTGCCAGTCATCTGAAGAAGGGGAACTTGTTTTTCTCCCCCCGTAGCGACCTCGGCTTACAACTGGAGAAAGCGGTTGAAAGGATGTAAAAAGGCAGCACAACTGTTACCAACTGGATAAAGCTGTATCGAAAGGATGTAAATAGGCAGAGCAACTGTTACCAAGAAGGCAACCACCCAAAGGCAGGGAGGAACGTGGGGCTTGGTCCGGGCTTCTCCCGGTAGCAACATTCATCAACAGTCAGGTGTTGGTTACAACTTTTCAAGGTCAGCCGTCGGAAGCAGTGACTCCTTCTCTGAACCTTGCGGGGGGGATACGCAGCGCTCGGGGTGGGTTCGGCCGAGAGATGCACGGGAAGCCAAACGAGGAAGGATTGTAGAGGGGGAGGGTTTGTGACCCAAGACCCATCCCCCAACCTCCCCGTAATCTCCCGTCCCCCACTGCCGGGGCGGGGGTGAGTATGTGACATGTGTCTAACTCTCAGCAGCAACTTAGGCAGCAGGTGTCGGTCCTAACCGGGAGCCGCGGCCGCCGGGTGCGCCCTCACCGAGCCATGCGGGCCCCGGGCTCGCCTCTCGCCCGCACCTTGCGGCTGCTGCTTCTGCTACTGCTCAAGGTTTCTGCCTCTCCTGCCCTCGGGTCCGCTTCTTCGCCAAGAAACGAAACTTGCCTGGGGGAAAACTGTTCACCTGCACTGAGCCACCGTCGCAGCAGGGACTCTTGGGGACTGGGAAATTCTGCAGAAGACCTGCTAGCCCGTGCGCTCAGGGAGGAGGAGCAGGGGGCAGCGGTGCGCGCACCGCCCTTTAGGGACATAAGGGCAGCTCCGGGCGGTGACCCAGGTGCGGGCAGAGGGGCGGAGGCGTTGACCGCAGAACCCTCGGGACCTCCAGCCAGGCCGCCTGGAGCCTGGAGGTGGAAAGGTGTCCGAGGTCAGGAGCCCCCTGGAACTTTGGCGAGAGGGAACCCCCCGGCTCTCCAACTCCTCCTTCAGATCTCAGAGGAGGAAGAGAAGGGTCCTAGAGGCTCTGGCATTTCTGGGCACAGCCAGGAGCAGAGTGTGAGGGTGGAACCTGGCGCCAGCGACCTTTATTACTGGCCAAGGAGAGGCGGGAAACTCCAGGGCTCCCACCACGACACCCCACCCAAGACGGTCAGTGGACTGTCTGGGCACGAAAGGAGGACAATTGCACCCCCTGGCAGGGCGCTGGCCCAGAATGGGTCCTCGGGCGAAGGGATCCACGAGCGCGGGGGTCCCCGCCGGGGAAACAGCACAAACCGACGCTTGAGAATAAAGAACCCCTTCTACCCACTGACCCAGGAGTCCTACGGCGCCTATGCGGTCATGTGTTTGTCTGTGGTGATCTTCGGGACTGGCATCATTGGCAACCTGGCGGTGATGTGCATCGTGTGTCACAACTACTACATGCGGAGCATCTCCAACTCCCTCTTGGCCAACCTGGCCTTCTGGGACTTTCTCATCATCTTCTTCTGCCTTCCGCTTGTCATCTTTCACGAGCTGACGAAAAAGTGGCTGCTGGAGGACTTCTCTTGTAAGATTGTGCCCTATATCGAGGTAATGCCTTCCAGGGGGTCTCAAGCTACTGGTTTTACCCATTTCTGGGATTTATAGCATCAGAACTGCTGTTCCACGCACCTACCTGGCTGCTGAACCCCTTCACTTTTTTTCTGGGTACCTTCCTCCATTTCTCTTGCCAATCATTGAGAGAGAAGGAGGGAGGAAGGAGGGAGGGGGGAGAGAGAGAGAGAGAGAGAGAGACAGCTTTGTTCCCCCACCTTCAAATTCATTTTCTCCTGGATTATGATATAATTAATTATGATCTCATAATGTATAGAATTGTTTAGATTTTAAATTTATCTCTCTGAATATGGCATTTATATATATTTTTTATTTGGCACCTATCAGAGATTCTAGGGTTAATAAGTGACCAGTCAAGGTTGTCTTACCAGAACTCAGCAACCACAAAAAAACATGTTTTGTTTATCCAGTAGGGCTCCAGTATGATTTCTCCCCAAGAAGATTATTGCATTTTTTTCTTAAATATATAAGCTGGAATACTATTTTATTTAATAAAGGAAATCTGCTTTTGTCGGTTGGCTTCATGATATGTTAATAACCTTCCAAAATTAGTTTACGTGTCTTTGGCTATCTGCCATGCTATCCCATCCAAATTCTTATGTCATTTTTGATTTCTTTCCTTTTCCTTCTCCATTTCTTAACAGTTTTATTTCTTTCGTGTGAATGCACTTAAGCAAGAATAACACGTTGGCCATCATGGCATAGAATTTATATATAGATATATAAATTCCCAGAAGCATACAACATACACTTGTCATTTGTTAGGGTATTGATTGGCTATTTTAAGGGATTGACTAACTCTAGAAAATTTCTTAAGAAGAAGAGGGAATATAACAGGTTCCAAACTTTGGAAACAAAAATATTTCTGAGGAAAATCTTTCTGTTTCTTCTTACAACTAGTGTCCTGAACCATTATTACGGTGGTTGGAATTTGCTCTTTAAATGGCCTCTCTTTAAACACCAGCTCTTGGAAGGAGCCCAAGTGCTTTGTTGCCAGTTGTGTTTTTAGCCAGCTGGCCCTTGATTTCCTCCATTCAGACTGCCCATTTCATTTATGGAAGCAGAAGAAGGGAAACTGTAAATATTCCAGAGCCCCTGATCCTGTCTGGCACCAGGGCCAGTGACACTATGTTCAACATTGTTCCAGGGCCTAAAGCTAGGGGATAAGTAAACAGAAAACAGTACCTACTTAGAAGAAGTAAGGGAAGAGACAGTAAATGAGACCCTCTGTTATCCTGGCAGGGATCAGATGCAGAATCATTCCATGCTGGCTAAATCAGCTGTTGCTGCTTCACCAAGACCTAGGGTTTCTCTTGTTGCCAGGCTCCAAGTAGCTCTGAAATGTCTAATTTATTTGGTAGTTCATTTTTGAATTGCAGAGGAGGTAATTGAATTCATGTAAGAGAAATGTGCCTATCAATTGCAGCTTCAAGGTCAAGATTTAAGATTTCTCTGATTGTTTGCTCGAATAATGCAGAAGAAATTGACATACAAGAATGAGACAAAAGTAAACTATACAGTGACCAGGAGAGTTACCTGCTCCTCCTCCCCCCCCCCCCCCCCCCATTGCTGCCATACAAGAGAAATGTATTGGCTTGTCTAAAATGTACTGGGCATGATAAAACCTTTATACATTAGAGGGGAAAAAACCATATAAAGAAGACAGAAAAAAAAATGGGGAAAGAAAAAACCTATTTTCCAAGTTCTTGAAAAAAAAAACTTTAAAAGAAAGGAATCCCATCCAAATTCAGAAAAGGATATAAAAACTCAAGTTTAATGCAACCTATGAGTTTTGAGTGATGATGGTATTATGTATGTCTTTTCATTGTTTTTCTAACTCTGAGGATTCTTAAAAAATGTGTATTTTCATTTGTATTTCATTTTTTAATTCTCTGCTTCTTAAGTTTATTTTTTACCTCTTTTATTATTAAAACAATTACTGCTTTTTTTGTTTTGTTTTGTTTTGTTTTTTGCTCTGTAGTTTTTCCTATTCTTTATAGCCCTATTTTTTTAGTTATTAGTACTAGGTTTTATTTTCCCTAGAGAAGCAAAGGTTGGAAAAAAATTTACTCATTTTTTTCTTTAAAAATTAGACTATAATATACATTTTTTATTGTTAAAGTAATGAATATCTTCAGATGTAGTGTTTCTACATTACTACCTAATCCTATTCTTCTGAAATAATTTTATAATGTGTTAGTATGTTTTGTGAAAATAATTATTGGATAGTAGTATCAGCTCCATAGTTCCTGATTTTGAGAACAAGAAATACAGTCCAAAACTCAAAATAAAACAGTTCTGCCTCCAAGAAGTAAGAGATTTAGTGCCTGTTCCGTGTCACGTCCCTGAGAAATCCGACCCAAATGTGGATATTTGCTTCACAGGAAGTTTATTGGGGTGTGTGCTTAGGTTCAGTGCCTCCTAGGGAATGAAGGAAGCAGAATTGGGCAGGGGGGAAAGTTGAACCGTGATACAGATCCCACTGAGACCTCAGCTGATACCACAGGGAGTTGCAGGGCCCCGAGGGCCTTGTACAATATCCTGAATTGAGGCAAGATGGCCCAGACTTTATGTCCCCTAAAGGGACCAGTCACTGGATGCAAGTTGCTTCCAGGAAGGGGGCATAACCTTGAGCTGGGTGGATCTCTCTAAAGGGCAGTTCCTAGAGAGGGATGCAGCTAAGAGCCGTCAATCACCACTAGTCCCAGAAGTTGGAATCAGCACTTTATACCTGAAGGAATTCTGTGGGGAGGCAGTCTGGAACCACAGCCCTCACTACAGTGGCTTTTGAATTATCATGTTAAATTAGAACCAGCGGGCAGTCTGATCCAACCCTCTGATTTTAAAGATGAAACATGAGACCCAGAGAGGAGAAATGATCATCTCAAGCATATATACCTATTCCGTAGTAGCCAGACATTTTGCCTCAAGCTTGTTTATTAGACAAACATCTAGGAGGCAAGAATGTCCAGGGAGTGTTTTCTTTCTATGTCTGCTCCTTGGTGTCTTTTAAAGAAGATTTTTATATCCTGTAGGTAGGGAAAAAATAAGCCCAGTTAACATCATTTGCTATATGATGAAGTTTATGGCTTTTTATATTCTTAGGTTTCATCTTGTTTGTCTTAAATTAACAGTAAGTTCCAGGGGTGCCTGGCTGGCTCATTCGGTAGAGCATGCAACTCTTGATCTTGGGGTTGTGAGTTCGAGCCCCACATTGTGTATAGGGATTACTTAAAATAAAACCTTTGAAAAAACCCAGAACATTAAGTTCCAGAGTTGGTAGCTCTTTAAAAAAAAAAAAAAAAATTTTTAATTTCAATAATCTGATACAATTGCAGTTTTTAATATGTCAAGCATGATTACTTTAGTTACCAAATCAAGTTATATAGGTTACATTTCATGTTCTCAAAATCACGAAGTGTTTTAGATTGGTAAAAGACACTATAAATAATTACATTTCTTTAAACTTTCTCAAAAACCTTTCCCCCACCAAATTGTTGTCTTCTTGACCACAAGGCTTCTAAAATTATTTGAATTTTATTTCCTTTTATTTAGATTTTGCCTTCTCTTCACTTTTTACTTTCTTATATTTACTATATTTGTTGACATCCCCCCATGCACGTTATTATTGATTTATAGTGTATGATTTACCTTTTAGATAGTAATCTGTTTTGCCTTATCCAGTGTTTTTATTTTTAATATTTCTTAGTATAAAATTTTATCCACAATTAATTTTTATTTTTTATTGATGTATAATTGACATATGATATTAGTTTCAGGTGTACAACATAATGATTTAATAGCTGTGTAATCGTGAAATGATCACCACAATAACTCTAGTTAGTATCCATCACCTTACATAGTTATGACATTCTTTTACCTTATGAAAATCTTAAGATCTACTTTTTTACTTTCTTAGCAACTTTCAAATATGTAATGCAGTGTTATTACCTATAGTCACCATGTTGTACATTACATCCCCATGACTTATTTTATAACTGGAAGCTTGTATCTTTTGACACCCTTCAACCATCCCCAGAAATTCCAGCCTCTAGCAGACACCAGTCTCTTCTCTGTTTCTATGAGCTTGGTTTTTTGTGTTTTGAGATTTTTCATTCTTTAGATTCCATATATAACTGAGATCATATGGTCTTTGTCTTTCCCGGTCTGGTTTATTTCATTTAGCATAATGCCCTTGAGGTCCTCCATGTTGTTGCAAATGGCAAGATTTCATTCTTTTTTGTGGCAGAATAATATTCCATTGTAAATATATACACATGCATACGCACACCACATTTTCTTTACCATTCATTCATCAGTGGACACTTAGGTTGTTTCCATATCTTGGCTAATGTAAATCATGCTACAATGACCATAGGGGTGCGTATATCTTTTCAAGTTAGTGTTTTCATGTTCTTCAGATAAATACCCAAAAGTGGAATTGCTAAATCATATGGTAATTCTATTATCAAATTTTTGAGAAATCTCCATACTGTTTTCCATAGTAGCTAGACCACAGTTAATTTGTATTCACAAATTTTCTCTCCTCTCTTCTCTTTGCCTTCTTTTCCTCTTCTACTATAGTTCTTTCCCCACCCCCACCCCCCCTACAACTTCAGTATTAGCATAACCTTAAGGAGACAGTGGACTTTTGGGGAAAGTTGGGCTTGTGTAGAAAAATAGGAGTTGTTTCTTCAGCAGAAATTACACACCTTTGCAATTTACATTCAACTCTTGTTTTTATTTCACTTTGTTGGCATAAGGCTTGACGAGAGTAGCCAGCTTCCTGGGTCTGTTGGTAGAGAGTTGTTTTATCATATTTAATGTTGCTATGAGTGGGAATATACTGGGAACTGTTGTACTTGATAACTTCTCTCTTTCTACTCCAGGATTCTGGTATCTTTGGGGCCTAGTGATAAATCCTGTACGGACCAAGGGCAAATGGAATGGTAGGAGAAGGGGATAGGAGAGAAGAGAATCTGAGTGGATGGTGGTCATCCTAACAGACACACATCATTTTAAACTCGTTTATCAGATAGTAGACAAAATAGACAAAATAAACAAATCTAGAAATAGACAAAATAAACAAAACTATGCTCAAAATGATAGTTGTATGTGGAAAGAGAGGCACAAGGGAGAGGGAGGGAAAAAAGGAGGGAGAGAGAGAAAGATGGAAATGAAGGTCTGGGTATGGACTGCAATAAGAGAATGGTATAGGAGTTTCCTACCATACTATTCCTTTAAGGATGTAAAAAATTATTAAAGCCAAATAATTCAGGCCCTGAATATGGCAACTGGAACAGATCATTGCTCATTACTTGATGGAAGCCAACCGGTCAGTGTATCGTCTGATTCCAGTCCGCTGCCAAATATTTATTTCTGTTGGGACATTAATTGGAAGTTTTGAATGATACAGGCTCCCCCTTAGTTTAAAGAACTCACACCTTCATGATGTGTGATAGGGAAGAAGCCTTCAAATAGTTGTAAGATAATCCCAGATCGAACTTTATTTTTATTTTACTGGGACACAAGATTCCTACGTGAGGGTAGAGGATGGATAGAGGGAATGCATCTCCCCAGGACCCCTGGACCAGGGATGATTTGTGAAAGATCTAGAATCTTTTGTGGTGAAAAGAGCCAAATTCTCCAATGGCTTTAAAAATGCTGTTTTTAAACTGAGTGGAATAGATGGCTCCTTAATTGCCTGAGGCTGTAGTTAGCACTGGCAGGTAAGAAAGGAAGGATCCTGGAAGCTGAAGATGACTTACCATACAGGTATGCGATTCCACACAGATTGCCCTAGAGCCCCCACATTCAAGTAACAGCGCACTTAACATGGCGGATGGCAAATTTGCTTGAGTTGTGGATTAGCCATTAGATATTCTGATGGACTTGTAAGTGGAAACAAACAGTTTTTTGAACAATTTGAAAGTTACTAATAATATTCTCTGGAAAAATAAACTTACTGTGTGAGAATGGTGCTTAACAAATATTTTATGACTTCCCATTAATCCTTTAATAATCGTTTTCTACATTTCCATGGAATAAAAATAGTTGATGATTCTCACAGACAAGTTTTAAAAAGTTATAGAATGAGTTCTTATTTACAATGCCATTTATGAATAGTGTATGGCAAGGTTTACTGAATTTAGATTCTACATAAATAAAAGTTTTATGATAATCAAATGTGAAATTCAAATAATTTCCTTAACTATTTTTTATACTGAGAAGCCATCCTTTTCTAAAGTTTGTCAGTGAAGACACACAGAAATATGGATTTTCTCTACTCCCCTTCTTGAGATATTCATTGGCATTCAGCTTGGAAGGATTATATATAAAACAGCAGCACCTAATAACTGATTAAAGAACAATTTGAGTAATTCATTATCTTCTATAATCCTTTTCCATGTATGTCATCATTCATTCATTTATTTACTATTCATTTACTCATCAAAAATTTATCGGACTTTTCTACTATGTCAGGTACCATGTTAGGTGGGGATGGGAGTAGAAAGCATGGGAGAAAATGGGGGAGAGTTTCCAGAGATTAATAACATAGATTCATTACTGCTTTTAAAGTTATAGAATAAGTGAAGCACTTGGGTGGCTCAGTTGGTTAAGCATCCAGCTCTTCACCTCCCTTCAGGTCCTGATCTCATGGCTCTTAAGATCAAGCCCCAAGTCAGGCTCTGTGCTGACAGCCTGGAGCCTGCTTGGGATTCTCTCTCTCTCCCTCTCTCTCTCTCTCTCTCTCTCTCTCTCCCTCCCTCCCTCCCTCCCTCCCTCTCCCCCACTCACATGCGCATGTGTGCACATGCACATACACACACTCTCTCTCAAAATAAATAAAAATAAACTTAAAAAAATTAAGTTATAGAGAAGTAATGTTCTGCAGTGTAATGAGTGCTATAACAGGTTTATTTAATTTTTTTCATGTTTATTTGCTTATTTTAGAGAGAGAGAGAGTGTGTGTGTGCACACACATGTACATTTGCACACAAGCAGAAAAAGGGCAGAGAGAGAGAGAAAGGGAGAGAGAGAGAGAGAGAGAGAGAGAGAGAGAGAGAGAGAGAGAGAGAGAATTCCAAGCAGGCTCTGCACTGTCAGTACAGAGTCTGATGTGGGGCTCTAACTCATGAACCTTGAGATCATAACCTGAGCCAAAATCAAGAGTCTGACGCTCAACTAAGTCACCCAGGTGCCCTATAACAGAGGTTTAAACAGGGTATTATGGAAGTCAGGAATGGGTCCTGGAATGAGTCCACTCACAGTTGTACTCAGAACCAAAAATGGAGAAATACAAGTGAAAACTGTGCTCTAATTATTTTTCAATCGTATTCTTATTAATCTGCATAAATCTATACAGCCTAGGTCCATGATGAAAAGATACAAATATGAAAGTCTCTTAATTCTCGCTTTCTTATTTTCTCAATATTTCATGGGATAGGAAGCCCATTAGAATGATTGGCAAGATAATTGGGCAGATAGGACAGCCCTAGAAATTTCACTTAGAACACAGAATTATTCTAAAAGTTAAATTATTATTTGGAATACATTGCCTGAGATAACCATCTCTGCCTTGGAATTATGAGTCTATTAGCCATAAGGAATTAAGTAAATCAAATTTTAAAATTTTACTTAAATGAATGATTTATTTAACAGTGTAATAAATAGTACACTGATTTGAGTCCTTTTCTTCTGAAAAAAATCTCAAAAATGTACCTCTTATTTAATTTGACCTTAGAGAACCTAGGAAGAAGGGCTGACAATGGAGATACTTTAGACCCTATTATAGATACTTCAGACCCTATTATAGAAAGAGTATCAGAAAGAATGGACTTTCTCAAGAATTGGATTAATCTTTCAAGCAAGAAAGATTCTGAGTGAGGACTTATCCTGAGTTCCCATGGATTGCCAAGATACCTAGTTATACTAACAAAGCGTCCTTCAACAGCAAAAAGGAAGTAAATATACCTGCAAAAGCAAAATAGGTCTGAGTTTATGATTCCCAGGCTGAGTAGGTGAAGGCGTATGTACCATGCTTTTCACCCTTCCACACCATGGACCTTGATAGAATGTTTCCACCTTTAAAAGCTCTTTCCATGTGCTGCGACTAGATTTAACAGTGTCACATTGGAAGCGCAGGGATCTGTGTCTGGGGTGTGGACTGTGTGGGGAGAGGGATGGGCAAGCTACTATGCAGTGAGATTTGTGTCTGGCATTGCGCTTCTGATTTCATCCTCTTGGGATCCTCCTGTCCTTTAACTTCCCAAGAATTGACCTGCCAAAGTCTACTAATTAACCCGACCTTCTTGTCAAGACTAACTCTCAAGTATCCTAATCAGAATGGCATTCTTTTTGCCAGAGGAGATGATCTCATCTAAACTTTCAAGGTAGAGTGGAAAATGGGGTTGCTGCAACTTCAGATATGGGGCCTCTCTATTTGAAAAGTAGGTATACATACTTTCCATAAAACTTCCATAAAACACAGGATGGAATCACAGTGCCAGGCTTATTCCCGAGATAGAATACTTTCAGTTTGTGAATTTATGATGGTTTTCACTGTTATTTGTCAGCACACTTGAATGGTTCATAGCATTAACAAGGCCAAGGTCACTGATTTGATCCAGGACCGGAATGAGTCATTTTCATTAGTCTATGACTGTGCTCAAGGCTGCCATTTTTTACTTCCTGCTCGTCACTCCTCACCCTAAGTGCCTTTTCTCCTACCTTCACTGTCTTCTCCTTGGCTCAACTTTCTCATGTATAGGAAAAGATCTGTTAACTCATTCACAGCAAGATGAAAGATTTAGAGGTACATACATTTTATAGGAGGATTGAGTGGAGAAAGAGTACTTCCTTAACAGACTACCAAGAGTGGAGTTTTGGCTAAGAGAAGAGAAATTTTGTCTTCAAAATTTCGGGTTTCTTAGTGTCATTCAAATCATAATTACCCAGCCACAAATGGATGAGGAATATGTTTTTAGTTTAGGTTTTCTGTCATGCAAACTAATATTATTAAGGACAAAGGAAAATTGGTGAAAATTGATTACTGTTCTTTGGAAGCTCATCAGAGCTTGGGATGGCCAAGCTTGGGCTTGGGATAAATATTACATTTTTAAATGGATTTTAATTATTGAGAATCAACATGGAATATATAAATTATATATATTAACATCTGTTGATTTCAATAGATTGTTTCCCTCCTAGGACAAATGATGTTAATCTTGCTTTGCTGTTATTTTTTATACTAATGAGCATTGACACATTTATAACCAAATTATAATATTTTACGCAAGTTGTAGTAAAATGTGTGTGTGTATATGTGTGTGTGTGTGTGTGTGTGTGTGTGTGTGTGTGTATACGTATATATATGTACTGTTATACTGTGTATATATAGTACACAGAAATGTACTGTGCTGCAGAAGCCAGAAGTCACAATTGGTAGGAAACCTTATGTCAAGGTGGG